>NC_092393.1:19006324-20307634 GCF_030028105.1 Mobula birostris
GATACTCAAACCACCCAGTCTGGCACCAACAATCATTCCATAGTCAAAGTTACTTAGATCACACTCCTTCCCCATTCTGATGCTTGGTCTGAACAGCAACTGAACCTCTTGATCATGTTTGCTTGCATTTATGCATTGAGTTTCTGCCACATAATTGGTTGATTGGATAACTGCATTATCAAGCAGGTGGATAGGTGTACCTAATAAAGTGGCTATTGAGTGTATCATTGTGTGGGTATCCTTCCTCAGCAGATTGATTGGATATGCATTTACAATTTACTCATGTATTATAATAGATAATAATATAAAAGACACAAGTATTTCCTACACATGTGATTTCAAGAGAACATTTATTATAAATAATGTCTGCCCTTCTCATGTTGATACCAACCTAAAAAAATATAACTTCAGAACTGATGATAGTTTCAGCTTGAAAACTGACAGAACAGTTACAACTACATTCTAAGAATAGGTCTCTTCTGCCTCCTAAAACCCACAGAAGTGGGATGGCAATGAGCCATCATCAATCCACAGAGACGGTCCAAGATGAAAGCCTGCATGCTTGTATCATAATATTCCGGTCTCTTGGACAAATTTATCTCATACAAATCACCTCATCAGGGAGTGCTTCTCACCATTAGCTAGCCGATCAGTTGATTACACACTTTGAAGGCTTTAAAGCCATTCTTGATATTTCTGCAATGTAATTTCAACTGGTATAATTGTATTAGAAGTGTAATAACCCATATGGCATGGATGGGTGGATTAATTAGTTTGCAGATGATATGAAGAATGGTGATGTTGTGGGTAATGTCGAAGACTGTCAAACGGTACAACAGGATATAGATCAGTTGCAAGTATGGGTAGAGAAAAATGGCAGGATGGAGCTTAACTTAGCCAAATGTGAAGTGTTGCACTTGGGAGATCAAATATAAAGGGGCAGTACTCTGCTAATGGCAAGACCCTTAACAATGTCAAATGCGGAGGGATCTTGGGATCCAAGTGTATAGCTCCCTGAAACATTGATAGGGTGGTAAACAAGGCACGTGGCATGTTTGGCCTTCATTAGTCAAGGAAATTAGTTCAACTGTTGGGAAGTTATGTTGCAGATTTATAAAACCCCATTTATAAGCTATATCTGGAGTAGTGCATTCAATTCTGGTCACTCCATTATAGGAAGGATATCAAAGCTTTGCACAGGGTGTAGATAAATCATTTTCCCTGGAGCAGCAGAGGCTAAGGAGAGATCTGATAGAGATTTATAAAATTTTGAGAGGCACAGATAGAGTAGAAAACTGGTATCGTTCTCCCCAGGGTTGAAGATGCCTCAAGAAGGGGACATCCATTATTTAGCACTCTCACTATCTAGCACATGCCCTCTTCTCATTCCTACTAACAGGGAGGAGGTACAAGAGCCCAAGTACACACCTCAACATTTTAGGAACAGCTTCTTCCCCTCCACAAATAAATTTCTGATGGTCCACGAACCCATGAACACTACCTCACTACCCCTTTTCTGCACTATTTATTTATTTTATTTTTCTATTGGAACTTAAATGATTTTTATGTCTTGCACAGTACTTTCACCCCAAAAAACAACACATTTCATGACATATGTTGTGATAATCAACCCTATTCCGATTGTGAATTTCTAAAACCAGAGGGCATGCATTTAAAATGAGATAATATGTGGGGCAAGAATTCGTTACGCAGGAAAAAATAGGTACCTGAAAGCACTAGTTAGTGAAGGAAAATTCTATACAGGCATTCAAGAGGCCCTTAGACAGGTACATGAATGTGCAGAATTTGGAAGAATACGGCCATTGTGTAGGCAGGAGGGATCAGTTGGGCATTGAATTACTAATTTAATAAGTTTGGCAAAACACAGCAGTCTGTTCTTGCGCTGTACTGTTCTGTTTTACATGAAACTATAACAATGGCTTGTTTTCACAAAAACTATTAGCATCAACCATAGCCATTTTTCTTGGCATACAATGTGGGTTACAAACAAAATACATTGAAAGCTATTTTGTAAAGAAGATAATCAAATAATTCATAATTTAATTGGCAATAGAAGAGGAAAAATCCTTTCCAAAATATAACCAACTAAAATTAAATCTTAAATCCCATATCAAGAATAATCATAATAGATTACAGTATAACATAATGAATAGATTTTAAATCTAAAATATTTCTTATTCATCTTCAGTCTAATAAATAAGTTTCATGAAATAATTAATAATTTTCACTAAAACAGAAACAAAATATTCTTCTTCTCATGTTCATATTTAAATGATATAAATACAGAAGAGATCACCACGACTAAAAGTAAAATTAAATTTAAATCTTAATTGCACAACAGTATTTCAGTAACACAGTTATGATTAATTGTCCTTATTTTGTGTTATATGCCAACAAGGTGGCCTCCCTAAATGGTTTCCATTCAGAGATTTGCAGCCATTTACAAGTAAAGATTCGTAATGAATTTGTGTCCAAAGGGCAGACTGTTCAGTAGGTACTGAATATTACCAAATTTTATACTAAAATACACGTGTAAATATTTAAAACACTTAATATATGTGCACTTTCAGTTACAGTCCATGTGCACCCTTTTAGCTCTACAATTCAACTGGTGCACTTGTCAAAAAAAATTGAGAAACTGTTTCTAACATTGGTCACCTAAATTAATTAACAATTGGATACAAAAAAGTTAGAGAATATTTCTTTGATGTAATAGAGATTGAAATTTTTTATATAAGAATCAGAAATATAAGTAATAATATTTAAGTTATATTATATCAACAACATTAAAAAACAATGAAATTAAAGATAATATTAGAAATACTTCCATATAGTCATAGTCATAGAGAAGTACAACACAGAAACAGGCCCCTCGTTCTATCTAGTCCATGCCAAAACTATTTAAACTACCTACTCCCATCGACCTGCACCAGGACCAAAGCCCTCTGTACCCCTACCATCCATGTACTTATCCAAACTTCTCTTAAACATTGAAATCGAGCTTGCTTGCACCACTTGTACTGGCAGCTGATTCCACACTCTCATGACCCTCTGAGTGAAGTACTTTCCCCTTAAACCTTTCACCCTTAACCTATGACTTCTGGTTGTATTGCCACCCAAACTCAGAGGAAAAAGCCTGCTTGCATTTGCCCAATTTATACTTCTAATAAATTTGTGTACCTCTGTCAAATCTCCTCTTAATCTTCTATTTTCTAAGGAATACAGTCCTAACCTATTCAAACTTCCCTTATAACTAGGTCCTCCAGACCCAGCTACATCCTTACAAATTTTCTCTGTACTCTTTCAACCTTGTTTACATCTTTCCTGTAGGTAGGTGACCAAAACTGCATACAATACTCCAAATATGTCCAGTTATGCATCGATTTTACTAATGAAAAACTGCAGCAGATGTATTTGTTCTGAACCACAGTCAGTACAAGACAGAAACGGCTGGAAATCCATTGAAATATGGCGTGGGTCAGATTACTTGTGCTAAACTCACATAGAAGGTGAGCATTATCATAAAGAGATCAATAAGAGCTGAATAATTTAATTTGCTAGCAGTTTATCAATGGCACTGACTCATAAATTAGAAAAAAAATTGTGATTCTTACAGTCTACTAGTATCTTTTCTGTCCTTGACATGAAGTGTACAAACAGTATGTTTTATCAAGTCAAGTTTGAGTTTTAGTTTATTGTCATGGGCATGTTATTGTTAATTGTTATGTATATAGAGGGTATAAATGATTTGAAAAATAGCTTTTTGCAGCAGCAACATTGTCCGTTACAAGCATGAAAAACAAAAATTACATGAACTTAGACTAACATAAATTGTACATAATTTACATGACATAATTATCAAAAAATAACAGAACAACAATAGTGCAAATTGTGGAAAATATAGTCCAAAATAGAAACACGAGGAATTCTGCAGATGCTGGAAATTCAAGCAACACACATCAAAGTTGCTGGTGAACGCAGCAGGCCAGGCAGCATCTCTAGGGAGAGGTATAGTCGACGTTTCGGGCCAAGACCCAGCCCTGATGAAGGGTCTCAGCCCGAAACGTCAACTGTACCTCTTCCTAGAGATGCTGCCTGGCCTGCTGCATTCACCAGCAACTTTGATGTGTGTTGTCCGAAATAGAATTAGTGTTTGCCAGGTTAGTTCAAGAACCTGATGGTAGTGAGGTAGAAGCTATAGCTGAACCTTGGGATGTTCCCCAAGGCCTCAGAGCTTCCTTCATAATTAAAACAGAATTAAATCTGTTGGATGGAAGTGACCAACAACTCTGATAGAGGCAGATGCCAAGTTTTTAAGCTCACCAGTGGGAGGTGGTGCTTTAGCACTGCTGGCCCGCCACCTCGAGGGAGTCTTGATCATAAGCAGACCGAAACTCCTGAAGGCAGGTGGCAGATCAACTGATGATCCCACTGGTGATAGCACAGGACAGTTAACATCTTAGTCCATGTGTATTTTGTAATTCTTACTATCAACAACTTGGTAAATCAGACAAATTCCAGAACCCCAAAGCCTACCACAGGAAATGTCAAAGCTTCCCACTGGTTCAGTATGCTTGTAGTATGCAGCGAACTACTGGCTGACTAGGTAAGTTTCAAACAGAACCACTAACTTTTCTCCATTTACAAGCCTTAAAGCTAAGAATTCCTGTGCTCATTCGAATGTGAAGTTACTAAACTATCAAGACAACATTTACCAAACTTTTCAAGAATCCAAGCAAAATGTGAAGTTATTTCCCTATTCAATCTTCCACTTACAGCCTGTATTCTCTAGTACCCACATTTTAGCTTACAAACCTTTCTCATATTGTTTTCCTTAGGGTGAGAGTCAGCTAAGCCATCTTCATGGAGATGGCAGAGCTCGTTATTGAAATGTTGGCTAAAATCAATATCTGTACCCGGCTAGAAGCCTGAGAAGAGTTTCTTCATTGTATATGCCAGGAAAGCACTAGATCCTTTTGTAATAGTCATTGGCGACATAAAAAGCATCACTCCCCTTGGAAATTTTCATGTTTTATTGTTTTATAACATGGAATCACAGTGGATATGATTTGGCTTTTTTTGACACGGGTCAACAGAAAAAGGCTCTTTAGTGTCAAAATGAAAACAGATCTCTACAAAGTGATCTAAATTAATTAGAAATATAAAATCCAAAGTAATTGATTACACAAGTTTTCACCCCCTTTCATATGACACACCAAATCACCACTGGTGCAGCAGTGGTTTCTGAAGTCACATTATGGAGATCACCTGTGTGCAGTCAAAGTGTTTCAATTGATTGTAGTAAAAATACACCTGTATCTAGAAGGTCCGACTGCTGGTGAGTCAGTAACCTGGCAAAAGCTAAACCTCGAAGATAAAAGAACACGCCAAGCAACTCTGCAAAAAGGTTATCAAAAAGCACAAATCGGGAGATTGATACAGGAAAATCTCCAAGTCATTGAATATCCCTTGGAGTACAGTTAAGTCAATCATCAAGAAATGATTGGCACAGCTGTAAATCTGACTACAGCAGGCCATCCTTAAAAACTAATTGACTGTGCAAGTAAAAGGCAAGTGAGGGAAGCCACCAAGAGACCCATGACAACTCTGGAGGAGTTATAAGCTTCAGTGGCTGAGATGGGAGAGACCATGCATACGACAACTGTTGCCTGGGTGCTTCACCAGTTGCAGCTTTATGGGAGAGTGGCAAAGAGAAAACCACTGTTGAAAAAAACTCACATGAAATTTTGGCACGTGGGAGACTGTGAAGTCAGTTGGAAGAAGGTCTGAGGAAACCAAAATTGAGTTTTTTGGCCATCAGTCTAAACACTATGTTTGACATAAGCCAAACACCACACATCACCAACAAACACACCATCCCTACTTTGAAGTATGATGGTGGCTGCACCATGCTCTGGAGATGCCTCACTGCAGTAAGACTGGGAAGGCTTGTGAAGGTGGAGAGTAAAACAAATGCAGCAAAATACAGGGAAATCCTGGAGGAAAACCTAATGCAGTCTGCAAGAGAACTGTGGCTTGGGAGAAGATTTGTTTTCCAGCAAGACAATGACTCAAAGCATAAAGTCAAAACTACTCAGGAATGGTTTAAAAACAACAAAGTTAATGTCCTGGAATGACCAAGTCAGAGTCCAGACCTCAATCCAATTGAGAATTTGTGGCTGGTTTGAAAAGGGCTGTTCTCTCATGATCCCCATGCAATCTGACAGAGCTTGAGCAGTCTTCTAAAGAAGAATGGGGGAAAATTGCAGTGTCCAGATGTGCAAAGCTGATAGAGACCTATCCACAGAGACTCAAGGCTGTAATTGCTGCCAAAGGTGCATCTACTAAACACTGATTTGAAGGAGGTGAGTAATTAAGCAAACAATTATTTTCTGTTTGATAATTGTAATATATTTTGACCAATTTGTAGAAATTTGTTTTCATTTTGACATAAATAAGTCTTTTCTGTTGATCAGTGTCAAAAAAGCCAAATTAAATCCACTGTGATTCAATATTGTAAAACAATAAAACATGAAGGGGGGGGGGGTGAGTGCTTTTATAGGCACTGTATATATGGCATTTGAACTGTGCTTAGCCACACAGTCATGAGTATAGACAGAGTAGAGCAATGGGCTAAGCACTCATTGAAGAGGTGCCTGTGATGATGGTGAGTTGCCTGTGTTGATCTGCACTGACTGTGATCTCCCAGTAAAGGGCTCAGAAATCCTGTTGCAGAGGGGTGTATAGAAGACTAGGTTTTGGAGCTTGGTTATTATTACTGAGGAAATGACGATGTTGAATGCTGAGCTGTAATTGATAAATAGTAGTCTGATGTATGCGTTATAGCTATATGCTCCAAAGCAGAATGGAGAGCCAGTGAGTTTATATCCACTGTAGACTTATTGCGCTGGTAGGTAAATTTCAATAGGCCCAGGTCCTTGCTCAGGCAGGAGTAATTCTAGCCATAACCAACATCTCCAAGAACTTCATTGCCATAAATATGAATGCTACTGGGTATAGGCATTGAGGCAGCTCACCCTGTTCTTCTTGCACACCAATGACTGCTGCCTCTTTAAAGCAAATGGGAACCTCAAACTTTAGCAATGGGACATTGAAGATGTCATTGAACACTCCAGCCAAATGGTGAACACAGGTTTTCAGTACCTGGCTAGGTATACTGTAGAGGCCTAATACCTTGCAAGGGTTCACTCTCAGACATCAGCCTCCAAGGAAGAGATCACAGGGTCACCAGATGTTGTGGGGGTTTGCACAGGTGTAATATTATTCATCCTTTCAAACTGAGCATAAAAGGTGTTGAGCTCATCAGGGATTAAATCATCAACATTTGTGCTTGTAGGAAGCAATGGCATGGAGACTCTGTCACAGGTGCCCAATAGGATGGTTTGAGCATCTCAGAAACTGCTAACCTCCTGGGATTTTCATGCACAACACATTGAACCTTGAAGTGGATGAGCTACAGCAGAAGAAGAACACGAACGCACACTCAGTAGCCACTGAGTATTGTTGACTGACATTTGGGAGGAATTCATGAGAATGTGAAGAAATTTAAAATGTGTCTCATGTAGAATCATGTAGAATTAGTGTAAATGGTTGGTTGATGGTTGGTGTGGACTCAAGAGAGTCAAAGAGCACATTTCTCTCCTGTATTTCCCGATGAATACACACTAAAAATGACATGCTATCAATCCATTATGCAATATCTAAAGGAAGAGATATATATCTTTACACATGGCATTCAAAGTTAAGTATTATGTAGCTGGATATTTATAGTCAAAGTAGGTTTATATTTTGGTCTGTAATGTAAACTTGACTTGCTAATGCTGTTAACAGCCTAACATTTGCACCATTCACATGTTGAAGGCCAATGTAACACAAGCTTCAAGAAATATTTAAAGATTTGAGGAGTCAGTTATACCAGTGGGGGGGGGGGGGGCGGGGAAGGAAGATGTTCATTCTTTCATATCACCATAGGTCCATTTACTTACAATCTCTTTTTATTGCATTTTTAAGATGGGCAACTGTTTACCTTTATTTTGTCAAGTTATTTTTATTTTATCTGATTTTTAGAAGTCCATCACCATGTCTGCAGTCAAGACAATCACATGGATGAAAACTTCTATATGTTTCACGTTCATGTGAGATCTTTAGCTTCATATTCAGAATTGCTCTCCCCAAACCTATTTCTTCAACTCCAAGACAAATTCATTTAAAAACAGTCAAATATTGTACGGTCATGAACAATATAAAGTTCTATTTCACCAACAAAATTCCTGTCCCAGGTTATCAGACCTAGAAAAATGGATGAGCAGAAATTTCTTCGCATAAAACTTGGGAAGATAAAAGTGCTTGTCCATGGTTTATATCACAATTTCTGTCCCCTAAACGTGGACTCTATTCTTCTTTCCGGTTTCTCTGTGAGACTTAGCCAGGCTGTCTGCATCCCCAATGGCTGTTTTGGCCCATATCATTACTGCATCTAACATTGTCTGTTTCCACCCCTAGAATTTCACTGTAATCTATTCCAGTCTCAGTTCATTTTCTGAAGTAATCTTTATCTATGAAGTATTGTTACCCTATTGTTAGTGAACCTAATGCATAATTTAACTGACCTCAGTTTTTCTGTATGTACAAGGCTATTGGATGTTCTACTGTCTGCATCCTAACTTCTACTGCATCATTCAATCATCACTACTACACCCGCTGACCCCTACATTGGCTCACAGTTTGAAACAATCTCAATTTTAATATTTTCATTGTACTTTTTAATTCCCTTCAATGATCCTTTCCTCTTTATCCCTAAACTCTCCTTCAGCTTTAAATGTCACTGATACCTACATTCTTTCAACTCCAATTTCTAGATTATTAATAAATTTAATTTATCCACAATTGGATTCCGTGCCTTCAATTCTCAAGCTATTAAGTTGAGTTCCTTCCCTAAACTTCCTTCTATCTTTAACCATCTTTCCTTCTTCAAGAGATTCATTAAAGCTTTGATTTTGGAGCCTTTCACTGCATTTTAGACCATCTGTTCTTGTGGTATCACTTTTCACATTTATTTTATTTATTGAGATACAGTGTGAAATAGGCCATTTTTATCCCCTTGAGCAGACCACCCTGATTTAATCCTAGCCTAATCACAGGACAATTTACATTGACCAATCAACTTGCCAACTGATATGTGTTTTGGCCGTGGAAGGAAACGCACACGGTCACAGGGAGAACATAGAAACTCCTTACAGGCAGCAGCAGGAATTGAACCCAGGTCACCTGTACTGTAAACCACTACACTACCATTTAACATTATTCTGAAGGAGAGGAAAAAAAAACTATTAATAAATTCATCATGATCATGGTTGATTATCATCCCTGCTATGCTGAGAACCGTATGTGTAAATATTAATTGCTTTGCCTGGCTTTGTTTGCCAACTTTATTAGTAGACAGGGCTATATAGTATAATTATCAGCCAAGTTTATCTGATTAGTTGCAATGAAGTGAGTAAAGTTAAATTTAGTTTATTTGAATGAAACACAAGGATAAGGAGAATTTTGGAAGCATCAAAAGTGCTGAAAAAATGATGAAATTGTTATAAGTTGTTCAAGATTTATCACTAATTATCAAATGCACAATCTACTGTATAAACAAAATGTTAAAACACATGTTTTACATACATTATATATAACATATATAATAAAAGAAACAATTAGGACAAAAAACAAGTCCAATATAGTGCAAAGTGGCCATAGTGTTTTTATACTGACTTAGAGATTAGAGATGTGCAGGCTGGTTTAAGAACTGAAAAGAAAGTGAAGCAGCTGTTCTTCAACCTAGTGTGGGGGTCCAGACTTCTATATCTTCAGTCCAATGGCAGGCATGGCCCGAATAGTGGGGATCTTTGATGATTGATGCTGCATTTTTGAAGCAGGGTGTCATGCAGATACTTTCCATGCTGGGGAAGGATGTGGCTGCGACGTATTCGTCTGATCCATTATTCTGCATCTTCTTGCATTTGAATTGCTGTACCAGACTATCATACAACTAGTTGGATACTTTCAACAGTACATGTATAGAAGCTTGTTAGAGTATTCAGCAACATATTCAACCTTCTTTGACTACAGAGGCACTGGCACATCTTCCTTGTGATTGTATCTATGTGTTGGCCCACATACATATTCAGGTCATGCCAGCCTTTCTCAACCTGTCTGCTCTGGGGGATCCCTTGAAATAATTTTCAGGTCTCAGGGAACTCCTGCATAAAAATTATTATAACTACAGCTCACAGTACGTTAGTGTGATCAGTAAGTTGCAGATATAATAATCCAGAAATAATTGTCAATGCTCTTTTGAGTAGAGAATGAACTTGTAGCCAACTGTTCTTGAAGAAAAAACACGCAGTTAAGCTTAGCTTACCTTTCTTCAAACTAATTTCTTTCCTTCCCTTTCATAAATTTCAAAAACTCATAAGGCAAACATAATAAATTTCTGTTAAATAACTGGCTTAAGCCAAAATGGGATTTTTTTAAAGGTAGTCTCCGTAGAATTAATTTTATATAAAGACTGTAAATTGATTTTAATTAATAACATTCACACCATGAAAGTTTATTGACAATGTTGAATAGTAAAGTTACTAAAACGCAAGCTATAAGTCAAAGCAATATGAAAAAAAAAATAGCCTAACTAAGGCACAATTTTATACAAGACTTTGAAAAAACATTTTCTTACTAAATGACATGATCAGGTTCCAATATAAACCTGGCATGTGAAACCCTGTGCTTGTTTTCTTGCGGCACAAATACTCAATTCTGGGTTGAACTTGAGATAAGCACTCGCAAATTTCATCTTCAGCTGAAATGAGATTATTTCTATGGTTGCTCTTGATGCTTGTTAAACAAGTAAAAGCCTGCTTTTACATATAAGAAGTTGAAAACAATAAGAACGCTCACCAATTATCAACGGCCTTCCCTATCTCGTATCAAGAACCGAGAATGGACTCAACCAAATAAACTGCGTCCTACTGCGCACTGCCATACTGAGCTGAGAGATCTCTAACGAGATTGCTAACGGAGTTGCTTGGTCACTGCCTACCACTGTGAGTGATGGCATCATGCGTCGCATGCAGTTCAAAAAACAAAAGTTTTTTTTTCCAATCACGCTCTCTCACAAAACTCCCAGCAACCTCTCATGGAACAATAGGGTTCCATGGAACCCTGGTAGAGAAACCCTGGCTGAAACCTAGGAATTTAAAGTTACGGACCCTCTCCACTACAAATCCACCAATACAGACTGCACAAGTTTGCTCTTGTTCTTCCTCCTGAAATCAATGATCAGTTACTGGCATTGAGTGAGAAGTGGTTGTAGTGGCACCACTCAACCAGGTGCCCTATTTCACTCCTATATGCAGACTCATCACCAGCCATGATTTGTCTAACAATGGTAGTATCACATGAACATTTGAAAGTGGCATTGGAGTTCTGCGTAACCACACAGTCACATGTGTAAAGAGGGCAGACCAGGATCTTGGCACACACCCTTGAGGTGCATCTATGTTTGTAGTCACTGAGGAGATGTCATTACCAGTATGCACTGATGAAGACGGCCAATGAAGAAGTTGAGGATCCAGAGGGAGAAACAGTGTCCCAAGCCTTGAAGCTAGGTAATAGTTTTGGAGGGGTGAACACAGAACCAATTAACAGCAGCTTGATGTTTACACTCAGTGGCCACTTTATTAGGTACCTAATAAAGAAGCCACTGAGTGAGTTCACAAACAAGAGAAAATCAGCAGATGCTGCAAATTCAAGCAACACACACACACAATTCTGGAGGAACCCAGCAGGCTAGGTAGCATCTATGAAACAGAATAGACAGTCAATGTTTCAGGCAGAGACCTATCATCAGGTCTTTTCTTTAGAAGCTGCCTGGCCTGCTGAGTTCCTCCAGCATTTTGTGTGTAACTGAGTGTAAGTTCATGATCTTCTGTTGTTGTGGCCTATCCACTGTACTGTGCATTCAAGGATGTTCTTCAGTATACCTCAGTTGTAACATGTGTTCATCTGAATTACCGTCATTTTCTTGTCAGCTTGAACCAGTTGGGGCATTCTACTCTGGCCTGTCCACAAAACTGCCATTCACTGGATTTTTTAAATTAATTTTTTGCAGCAGTCTCAGTAAACTCTAGAGTGTTGTGCATAAAAATACCAGCAGATTAGCATTTTCCAAGATACTCTAAACACCCCGTCTGGTAGAAACAATCATTCTACAGTTAGACACTTGGATCACATTTCTTCTCCATTTGATCTCAACAACAACTGAAGACCTTGACCATGTCTGCATGCTTTTATGCATTGGTTCTTGCCACATTTTATGCATTAATTCCTGATTCCTCTCTAATTTGATTTTTGCAGCTGTCGGTTACAAAGTGGCCACTGAGTGTATGTTTCTGTTGTCCATATGGGAACTAGCAGGATTAAGAGCCAGTGAAATCATATCCACTGCTAACGTATTATGGGAACAGGCAAATTGAAGTGAATCCAGATCATCTATGAAGGAGATGATTTGTACCATAACCAACCTCTTGAAGCACTTCTTTATGATCGATATAAACATGACCAGACAATAACCATTGAGGCAGGTCTGAGGCACCAGTACAACAGATGCCTTTTTGAAGTAGGTGGGAACATCACACCACAAATGTGAGCGGGTCAGTGAATATGTCAGTGAATCCTCCAGTCACTAGGTGCACCCGTATCTTTTGTGTTCAGCCAGCTATGCCATCTGAACATCTTCAAGGAGCAGTGCCTCAGAAAGGTGGTGATCATTCCCAGCACCTCTTCTCATTTTTACCATCAGGAAGGAGGTACAGAAGCCAGAAGGCGCACACTCAATGATTCAGGAACAGCTTCCTCCCCTCTGCCATCCGATTTCTAAATGGACATTGAACCCAGGAGCACTATCTGGCTTTTTTAATATACATTATTTATTTTTGCACTATTTTTAATCTATTCAATATACATATATTTACTATAATTGATTTACTTTTTTTCTATATTATCATGTATTGAATTGCCGCTGTTAACAAATTTCACGACACATGTCAGTAATAATAAACCAGATTCTGATTCTGATCTTCTGCTAAGATCCTGAGTAAGAAAGTGTTGCAGTGCATGTTGATGTTGTTAGTCCTGTTTGTAAGAAGGCAGTTACCAATGTGTTGCTTTGGCATATTGCAAAGCCTTTCTGAGTGAAATGAACAACTGTCCATTGGTCTACAGACACAGCTTACTAATGTCACAAATAGCAGTTACATATATACCCACATACTTTAAGGAGCCAGCTTCATATTTTCTCTTCTGTCTCAAAGTGGGAATCAAGTTTGAATGACACAATATCTCAGCCCTTGAATGTTAGTCTAGAAAGAGTGAATTTGTGCTTTGGGTTTGCATGGAGTGCTTACTGGCAATATATTCAGCAAGGTGTTATACTACTTATTCACAAAAATGGTGACACGTTGCCTATTGTGTTCACAAGGCAAAAATATTCCACGCAGAAGTAGTTTGCCTTTCCAGCTGCTGACCCCTTCCAAAATGGCAAGAACTTTCTTATGCTCAACTAGAGCAACTTTTACTATTTTGATAATGTAGTGCATAAGAAAGCAAGTTGATCTTGTGCTTTCACGGTTCATCATTGCGTTGTTTATCATTGACATGTGAAGTGCCATCTGAACACTGGACAGCAGAACTGATCAGTGAGTGAGTCAGTGCTTCCCGTAGGAGCTCTGAGCTCCTCAAATGGACCTGATTGATGTGTTTACAATCGACTTGCATCGTCATCCATGTTACCCCATACTTGCAAACATTCTATCCACAGAATAACTTATGGGCTACAGAACATTGGCAACAAAATTTAAACCTGATGGTTGAGTACAGTAGCACAGATTGTTTTGGCACCAAGCTGCTGACGTTTTCCAAGTGAGTTAACTGTCTGACAAATGCATTTTCATCACTGTTGTATGATAGCCAAACTGTTTATTGCATGATATCTAATCACTTAAAGTTGTCCGTAAGCCACAGACATTTCCGTTCTAATTTTAGACACCATGATACAAGTTCAGCATAAAATTTGTACTACTTCTATTTACCTGAATTCAAAAAGATCTCAGGATTAGAGAGATTAAAAAATGTAAAATAACCCTTGGATGTTAGATTGCTTTGGTATCAATGAAATAATTTCAATGTAACTACAATGTCACCAAAACCAACGAGCTGATTATTGACTACAGGAGAAGGAAACAGGTCATCCACGCACCAGTCCTCATCTGGAGATCATTAGTGCAGAGGGTCAGTAATTTTAAATTCGGAAGTGTTATCATTTCAGAGGATTTGTCCTGGATCCAGCATGTAACTGCCATTACAAAGAATGCACAGCTGAGCCTCTAATTTCTTCACAGACTTTCCCTGTGAAGTATAAGTTGTTCTTAGTTGTTCCATCTGGCCTGAGATACTGATCTTCCTCCGTCAAACTCAAACCAGATTTTCCTTTAGATTGAGGCTCAATATTCTTACAGTAATCATTAATGTTTCTCTGTAAACACAAGAGACTGCAGACATTGGAATCTGGAGTGAAACAAAACTACTGGAGGAATTCAGCAGGCCAGGGAGTATCTATGGAGGAAAATAATCTATGTTTCAGGATGAGACCCTTCATCTGGACAATTTTTATGATTTTTTTTTACTGAATAGGGATCAGAGGACCTGCAGTATCACAGATTCATGCACAAGGTATGTGGAAGAGGGTGAGGTTGTGGTAACGACCAAATTATTTCTTTCAGCCTAATGTGTGGTAACCAAGCCTGTGACCTCGGTGGACAGCTTTCAAGTCCTGAGCAGCAAATTAATCGTCTGGTCAGATGTTCCATACAACATTGTGTTGCCCCTCACCAAATCAAAATTTGTAAAATGAGAAACGTCAGTTGATTATTCATGCTACAAGCTCATGCTCCTCTGATGAAATTTGGAAGTGTATATCAAGGACTTAATTTTCAAACTGGAGCAAAAAAGAAGTTCAATATGATGAAACAAATTAATTTGAGCAAATATTAAAGGATCACTATGGGTTTTCACCTCTCTCATTGTTCTCCTGCACTATTAAATTCAGAATGAAGTTTATCATCACTGACTTGTCTGAAATGAAATTTGTTGTTTTATTGAAGCAGATCAGTGCAAAGACAGAAAATTACTACAAATTACAAGATAAATGAACAGTGCAAAAAAAGGGAATAATAAAGTACTGTTCAAGGGTACATTGGCCATTCAGAAATCTGATAATGGAGGGGAAGAATTGGTTCCTAAATTGTTGAATGTTGCTCTTCCTGTATCTCCTCCCTGATGGTAGTCAAGAGAAGATGGCATGTCCTGATCGGTGGGTGTTCTTAATGATAGATGCTGCCTCCTAGAAGGTGAGGAGAGTTGTGCTCATGATGGAACTGGCTGAGTCCACAGCCCTCTTCAGTCTCTTGCAATCCTGCATATTGGAGCCTCCGTACCAGGCTGTGAAGTAACCAGCCAGAATGCTCTCCACCATACATCGATATAAATTTGCAAGTGTCATGGTCCGGTCCGTGAAGTCCGCATTCCGGTTCACATCCAGTCCGTGGACTCAGGACTCCAGGTCTTCCAGCTGTCCCTTGTTTTGGTTGAGTTAATCATAGGCACCTGATTCCCATCTTGGGGCTTGGAATATAAGTAACCTTGGGGTTGAATGTGGGCTACTGGTTTGTCTTGTCAAGATCCCCTGGGAGCAACCTGCCAGTGGAAGGCTAGAGTGGCCACTTACCATCTTTATGCTGTGTTGGGGAACCATCCCCTCATGGAGCCTTGCTGTCAGTAGTCGGAGCTGTCTTTGCTGTATGGATTTGGCTGTTTCCAGGGCCAGCTGAGTGGCTGCCAGCCACTCCAAGTGAGATAGGGATCCGGCTGTTTATGTAGCTAGCTGAGGTTGCTGGCTGAACTGTGACTTGGAGCAACCCTGATGCAGAGATGGAACAGTCTATTGTTCTCTGGTATTTGTCTCGTCTTGTCCTTGCTTCTGTGGGGTAAGTCAGGCTGTTCTGCTGTTGCCCTGTGGGGGGACCTATCTTGTCTTGTCCTTGCCTCTGTGGGGTAAGTCAGGCTGTACTGCTGTTGCCCTGTGGGGGATCTGTCTTGTCTTGTCATTGCCTCTGTGGGGTAGGTCAGGCTGTTCTGCTGTTGCCCTGTGGGGGGATCTGTCTTGTCTTGTCCTCGCCTCTGTAGGGTAAGCCAGGCCATTCTGCTGTTGCCCTGCAGGGGGAACTGTCTTGTTATCACCTCTGTGGGGTAAGTCAAGCTGTTCTGCTGTTGCCCTGCAGGGGGACCTGTGTTGTCTTGTCTTTGCCTCTGTTGGGTAAGTCTGGCCTTTCTGCTGTTACCCGATGGATGGCCCTGTCCCACCTTGGTGTGGAGATAAAGTTCAGTCCCGGCTTGTTTGAGTATAAGTCCCAGTTCCATATCTATGTACTGTCCTGTCTCATGTCGGTGTTGTGTTAACGATGAGTCCTGACTTTTCAAAGGATAAGTCCTGGCTCTATATTGATGTTCAGTTCCCAGTCTGACTCTGAGCTCCAGACTCTGAGTTATCAGCCTCAGCATTCCAAGAGCCGGGACCCGAGACCGTCTCCAAGTTCGGGAGCCGGGACCCGAGACCGTCTCCAAGTTCGGGAGCCGGGACCCGAGACCGTCTCCAAGTTCGGGAGCCGGGACCCGAGACCGTCTCCAAGTTCGGGAGCCGGGACCCGAGACCGTCTCCAAGTTCGGGAGCCGGGACCCGAGACCGTCTCCAAGTTCGGGAGCCGGGACCCGAGACCGTCTCCAAGTTCGGGAGCCGGGACCCGAGACCGTCTCCAAGTTCGGGAGCCGGGACCCGAGACCCCAGCCCCGTCCTGTCCGGTAGCCGGGACCCGAGACCCCAGCCCCGTCCTGTCCGGTAGCCATGACATGTCCTTGCCTAGTTCTGGGGTCCGAGCCCGAGGCAAGACGCAGGTCCTGGGTACTTGTCTAGTCTCTGGCTTGGAGTCCAAGCCCTGGCTCCTAGTTCATATTTCTTGTTGAGTTCCCTGTGTCTAGTCCATGTCCTAGCCCAAGTCTGTGTACTTATTCCTGCTCCTTGTCTGTATCCTGTCACGTCCCTACTCTAGTCAAGTCCTGTTCCTTGTACTTCAGTGTCTGTGTCTTGGATTTGGGTCCGTTCCCAACGCCCCCATTGTGACAGCAAGAGTCTTTGGTGACATAGTAAACCTCAAACCCCTAATGAAGGAGAGCTTCAGGCTTATTTTCTTCATAATTGCATTAATGTGCTGGGCCCAAGCTGGGTCATCTAAGATATTAACACTCAGGAACTTAAAGCTGCACATCCTTCTCACCACTGTTTCCTCAGTGTGGACTAATATGTATTCTCCCAATTTCTCTTTCTTGAAGTCCACTGTCTTGCTGATGTTGAGTGCAAGATTGGTCTTGCAACATCACTCAACCAGCAGATCCAACCAAACCTATTATTTCTGCTGTTCTATGGGAAAGTCTTGGAAACCAAGTCCAAATGTTTTTCTAAAAGTTGTAACTTGATAGGAATACTGGGTTTCAGAGTTAGCAAAGCTGTTGCCAGGATCTGCAGGAATCACTTTCATTGTGTGTCAATGGAAAAGTGTAGTCACTCTATAGAGACAGAATTCCTCTGTTCCTAGAGTCATAGTGGAGAATTTGCAGAATATGGATAGTAACATTGCTGATCCATCATTCCACCTCCATTTATCATTAACTAAGCAAAGTGTGGGGAGGAGAGTAGCTCTAACGCACATTCTCCACAGGATGTCTCCTTTCTGCATTGCTTATTTGTAACTTATCATTTAGACACCACAGAGCAATACAGCATTGATGTACTTCAAACTTTAAAGTACTTTTGCCCTGAAAAAGGGACTCGGCCTGAAACATCAACTATTAATTCATTTCCATAGATGCTGCCTGACCTGTTGAGTTCCTCCAGCATTTTATACGCGATGCTTTAGATTTCTAGCATCTGCAGTATTTCTTGTTTTTATGAAGTATTCTGAACTTTGATCTTTCGAAACCAGCTCCTTGGCCCAACCAGTCCATGCCCCAGTGCCCACCCAGATAGTTCAACCCATATCCCTCTGCCATTCTCTCCATGTACTTATCCAAGTGCTTCTTAAATGATACTATTGAACCAGCCTCAACCACTTCTCCTAGCAGCTCATAACTTGTAATATTTCACTAATTTTTCTGCTAATTTAAGCTTTGTTCCTGGGGAGACCCTACCCCCCAATCTCTTCACTTCCTGATATTCTGTACCACCTTCTCCAATGGGTTTGCTCTGGGAGATCAGTGAATGGCCTTAAAACATTTATTTGTATTTACTGTTTCTTTGTGGGTATTCACAGTAAATACAAGGAAATTATCCTCACGGTAGTATATGGTAACGTATGCTGCATATACTCTGATAATAAATTTACTTTGAACTTTGATTTTGAGAGTTGTGCCTTGTGAATGTGGAATGCCTTGGAGTGTAAACAGGTAAGTTGCTTGCAAAAGGATTCCCACTTTGACCTGCTCTTTTAGCTATAGTATTTATGGAACTGGTCCAGTTGAGTTTTTAGTCAATAGTCATCCTAAACATATCAATGATAGAAGATTTAGTAATAATAATATCACTGAATGTCATGATAAGTGGTCAGAAAAAATGTAATCCTTTTACTGCTTTATTAGTTTTTTTTCTGGCAGAAATTGCTGTCAGAGAAGGTAATTGAATTAGATTGGTCATTAATACTTAAGTAGAATTACAATTATGATTGTAGAATTGGAGTCATTATGTTTAAAAGACAGTTAGACATTTAATTAGACAAAACATGGAAGGCAATAACCTTCCACAAATGGACAAAAGGTTTGGCATGGATGTGGTAAGCTGAAACCCCTGTTTCTGTGCTGTACAAATCTATAACTCTAGTAAATTTAACTTTTTTCTCAAACAGTTCCAGAACATTGCACCAATGACAAATCAAACACAGTCATCAATATATAGCCCAGTAAAACTATTTCAATAGTGGAATGTGCTTAAGATATCAACTTCACTTGCAGCTTTGTAACAGTGGCAGAATTTGAAGCCTTTGCAGATGCCAAGATTTGGAATATCCCGTGAGGAGAGTTAACTGAAAAGAACTTGAGATTGACAACTATGACCTCCAACTGTTGCTAGCTTCTGTCCCCAAATGCGGGCAACTACATTTAGATGCACTCTGGCTTGAAAGAGTCCTGTTCACGGGCATGATCCTGATGGAGTTACTTGAAATTTCCATAGGTTAGAGCAGAGGAACTGCATGGGGCAAGAGCAGCTCTCCCATTCAGCTAGTGCAATAACTGCAGAAGCACCATTTGTTACGGTCTACCCAGTGAGGGACTGTTGAAAAAATCTGAAGTGCAGAAGTGTCAGGAAATGTTGAGGACGCTTGGCCCAAAAGAGCAGCAGAAATGATTTAGCAGTGAGTGATAACTTTAATATAAGCTACAAAATAATAAGCTACAAGGGGCCACAAAATGAGAGAACATTTATTAAACACAACAGGCAACAAAGTAACTGGAGGCTAGGAGCAAATGGTCGATGATGGCTGGTTCAATGAGTGAACAAAGATTGCGGATGAGATCTAGGTTTAAACGGGCTGCAGGTGATGAGTTGGACATAAGTGGCAGGTGACTCCTGTTAGCTGGGTGGAGATTGAGAAGTGCCTGCCTGTGCAGGTCTGACAAGAACCCCCTCCTATGGCCAGCCTGATGGCACAGGACAATTTGGATGGGTCCAGTGAAACTCCTCAATGAGTGACAGATCCAAGATGAAACCGGATGGTATCCAAGACCTCGCCTCCGGACTGTACCTTACACAGTCGAACAAGTACTTCACACCCCTTCCACAATCATGTGAATTCATTGACCAGCGAACTGTATACACTGGACCTCCTGCTACCAAAAAGCCCGTAGACAACAGGCTTGATGCAGGACACGTGGAAGGTAGGTGTGATCCTGAGGGACAGTGGCAGCTGTAGATGGTAAGTGACTAGACTGATGTGATGTATAATCTTGAACAGACCAATGAACCCAGGCGAAAGCTTGTGGGAGTCAGTGCACAAGGGCAGATGCCTGATGCACAGCTGGACACAGTCCCCAAGCCAGAACAGTCTCACTGAGCAATGACAGTGGTTGGCCTGGTGGCAGTAGGTGCAGCTAGCAGCTAAGATGGCCCTCTGTGCTCTCTTCTGAGCATTCCGCAGTGATAAACCAGGGCCCTTGCAGACAGGACCTCCACCTTTAATTCCTCCATGGAGAACAACGGGTGTAGGTAGCCTTGAAGCACTTCAAAGGGTGACATGCACAGAGGAAAGGAGGTATGCAGATGCAAACAGTTTGGCCAGAGCAGATACTTTTTCCATGTGGAGGGGTCAGAGGTGGTGAAGAATTGCAAAAACTTCTCCACTACCCATTTGGCTCCTTCAGACTGATAGCCAGAGGACAAACTCACCCAGAAGTGGAGGAGGGGGCAGAAGACTTGCCAGAACCAGGAGAGGAATTGTGGGCTCTGGTCTGACACAATGACCTGAAAAAAGCCATGGAGGCAAACTACATGTTGAAGAATGAGGTCCACCATCTCAGCGGCCTATCCAAGTTGGCTGCCTTGGTGACCCAGTGCACCACTGTCATGATCACTGTGGTCCCATCAGATGATGACAATTGCATGATGAATCTATGGCAATGTAGGGCCATAGGCATTGAAAGACTAGTAGGGATCGCAGGAACCCAGAGGGCTGCTGTACAAAGGAACTAGATTGAGAACGTTGAGGGCAGGCAGCGACAAACTGACATACATCTGTGATTATAGTGGGCCACCAGAACTGATGTAACGGAAAATCCAGAGTCTGTCGTATGCCTGAATGGTCAGAGGGGGTTGAAGCACTGGAGTGCTTTAGTTTCCCATCAGCCAATATCTTCTTCCCTCCATTTAATGGCGAGTAGTTCCCTGTCTCCTACTCCAAAACAATGCTGTATAGAACTGAACTTGTGTGAGAAGAAGGCACAAGGGTGTTTCCTACCATCTGGTCCTCGCTGGGAGACGATGGCCCTGGCACCTACGTCAGATGTGTCCACCACTAAAGTTCTGGAGGGGTTCAGATGGTGGAGAATGAGAGTGATGGTGAAGCATCTCTTGAGCTCCTCGAAAACGTGACTGGAGGCACCAGACCAAGTTATACATGCAATAGGTGATTTGGTGAGGGGAGCGGTGATTTGGTTATAGTTTCTGATGAAACAGGGACAGAAGTTATAGAAGCCCAAGAAGCACTAGCTGTTTGGGAGAATGGATTTGGGGCCATTCAATGACGGCACGCACTTTTTCTGGGCCCATGTTTATGTGTTGGGGTGAAAGGACGTAACCAAAGAAGGAAACTAATTTGGGTGTGGAACTAGCATTCTTTTTGTTTAAAACTTGCGGTACAGCTGGTTTCCAAGGAGATGATGAAGGACTGAATGGACAGGGCAGACATAGTCTTGAGTGTCCTTTGAGAAGATGAGGGTGTCATCGAGGTAGACAAACACGTCTTGAAAGATCTCATAAATGAAGGCTTGGAAAGCATCTGGATTGTTGGAATGTTCAAAAGGCATCAACTTGTACTTGTAGTGGCCAGTGGGTGCTATGAATGCTGTCTTCCATTCATTCCCCTGGCAGATGCAGATCAGGTTGTACACACTTGTAGATCCAGTTTGGTGAAGATCTGGGCCTTGCAGAGTGTTTCCAATGTGTTATCCATCAAGGGGAGAGGATAGGAGTTCTTAATGGTAATTTGGTTGAGTCCACAATAGTCAGTGAAGGACGAAGACCCCATTTTTCTTTTTAACAAAGAAGAACCCTCACCAGCTGGAGACTGGGGTTGTCAAGTGTAGCATTTCAGCGAGGTAGTCATTTGGCTTGGGCCTCAGGATGGGATAGGGAGAAGCAGGACCTCAGAGGGGTGATGCTAGGAGGAGGTTGATTGCATAGTTGTGTCATCTGTAAGATGGCAGGGTAATGGCTTTCCTCTTACTGAAGGTGATGGTGAGGTCATGAAGTTGCTTGATGGTTGGTGAGAGTTCTTTCCATCTCCAGATTTATAGGATGAATTCAAATGAGTTCCAGGCAGGTGGTCAGCAAGAAACTGGATAACCAAAGTGAGGGTCATGAATGGAGAGCCAGGGCAACTAAAGATGAGAGGACTGCTGGGTGAGTCTATCAGAAGGAATTGGATGGACTTGCGATGCTTATCTGAATAGGCCATGTGCGCACTTGGACCATTCCAGACCCCAAGGGCTGTCCATCAATGGCCATGATGCAGAAGAGGTGAGAGATAGGCTAGGTGGGGAGTCCAGGCAGTGCACGGAGTCCAGACCAGAAAGTTGCCAGGTGCTTGGAATCCTTCAGAGCCTCTTGTGCGCACAGCCATCGGGGTGTGGAGGATGGCAGAGAGAGTGAGTCAGGCTATGGTGCTGGAACACGGGGCCGGAGGGAGCTGACCAGATAGGAGGACACTCTTCTCTATCTGGTGGTGCCATTTTCCTGGATGCCATGGGGACTTCATGTGTTGGTGTTTGGCTGCTCTGAAGTAAGCGCACTAGCTATTTCTCCACCGATACTCACTCTTGGGGGGTTATAGGAGCTAACTTTGACTGCCTAGGTTCTGGAGGCATTGTTGATAATGGTCCTCCAGCCTGAAGTGGCTCTGGCTGCAGATCTGGACAGTTGTTTAAGATGTTTGTCAATATGGAGGGCCAGGGTGATGAGGCTTTCAAGATCGATGGGCATCTCCCACATGGATAGCTTCTCTGTCAAGCAGTCCAAGAGACTGTGATGGTAATTGGCCAACAGTGCTTCAGCATTTCAGCTGCACTCTAGCACGAGGCTCCTAAATTCCATTGGGTGAAATCCAGCACCAAGCATGAGCCTTGATGCAGCTGATCTACTACCTCCCTTCCACTTTCCGGATAGTCAAAAAGCCTGGCACATCACAGCAGTGAAATCCTCATTTTTTATTATGGGGGGGGGCGTCTTATTGTCCCATTTAGCAGTGGCTCGGGTGAGAGCCCACAATGAGAAACAACGAAGGCAATGGTGATGACACAAAGGTTGGGGGTGTTGTGGATAGTGTGGAGGGCTGTCAGAGGTTACAACAGGACATTGATAGGATGCAAAACTGGACTGAGAAGTGGCAGATGGAGTTCAACCCAGATAAGTGTGAGGTGGTTCATTTTCGTAGGTGGCAGAATATAGCATTAATAGCAAGACTCCTGGCAGTGTGGAGGATCAGAGGGATCTTGGGGTCTGAGTCCATAGGACACTCAAAGCTGCTACACAGGTTGACTCTGTGGTTAAGAAGGCGTACGGTGCATTGGCCTTCATCAATTGTGGGATTGAGGTTAAGAGCCGAGAGGTAATGTTGCAACTATATAGTACCCTGGTTAGACCCCACTTGGAGTACTGTGCTCAATTCCAGTCACCTCTCCACAGGAAGGACGTGGAAACCATAGAAAGGGTGCAGAGGAGATTTACAAGGATGTTGCCTGGATTGGGGAGCATGCCTTATGAGAATAGGTTGAGTGAACTCAGCCTTTTCTCCTTGGAGCGATGGAGGATGAGAGGTGATCTGATAGAGGTGTACTAGATAATGACAAGCATTGATCGTGTGGATAGTCAGAGGCCTTTTTCCCAAGGCTGAAATGGCTAGCACAAGAAGGCATAGTTTTAAGGTGCTTGGAAGTGGGTACCAAGGAGATATCAGGGGTAAGTTTTTAATGCAGAGTGGTGAGTATGTGGAATGCGCTGCTGGCGGCGGTAGTGGAGGCGGAAACGATAGGGTCTTTTAAGAGACTCCTGGATGGATACATGGAGCTTAGAAAAATAGAGAGCTATGGGTAACCCTAGGTAGTTCTAAGGTAAGGACATGTCTGGCACAGCTTTGTGGGCCGAAGGCCTGTATTGTGCTGTAGGTTTTCTGTTTCTATCTTG
Source organism: Mobula birostris (assembly GCF_030028105.1). Lineage (NCBI taxonomy): Eukaryota > Metazoa > Chordata > Chondrichthyes > Myliobatiformes > Myliobatidae > Mobula > Mobula birostris. The sequence goes on from NC_092393.1 coordinate 19,030,464, forward strand.
GCCTGGTCTGAAAAATACAGGTATGGCTGGAGCTCGAAGTGCAAGATGCACTGGGACAAAAGGTCGTAGCTTTGGTTTGGGAATCCATCAAAGTGTTCTGACACTGGAATCTGGAGCTCTGAGAGAAGTAGCTGACTGATGCAGGTAGCTGCATCAAGACTGAGTTGGTTAAGAGTGGTGAGCAGATTGTTAATGGTTTCCTGCTGCTTCTGGATCGTGTACTCATGTTGACGGATGAGTTCCTTTAGGCAAACAAAATCTGCTGGGTCAATCACGGGCTCCCTCATCCTGTCAGGAAATGTAGAGGAGGTTTGACCCAAAAACAGAACAGCAGAGAAGACTTGGTGTTGAGGATAACTGCAAAATAATAAGCCACGAGGGGCCACAAAACAAATATGAACAGGTAATAAATACCACAGGCAACAAAATAACTGGCGGCTAGGAGCAACAGGTTAAGGCTGGCTGGTGCAATAAATAACAAAGACTGTTGTTCTTGTAAAGTTTAATGGTGATTGGCAGACCAACAAGGTACATTACTGCCACCTACTGAGTTGGAGTGTAAAGAGACCATAAATGTTCCCACTAAATTCCCTCGCCAAGAAAAACCCAAATATTTTGAAGTCTAATGCTTTTCAGAAAGTCAAGTATGCTCTTACATACAAACATTTTTATGTTAAATAGCAGTGATATCCTAACAAACTTTTCATGTTAAACTGTTTGTCCCAACAATCACAATTTAGTGATTCGATGTTTCCTCTGCACCTCGTAGGAACTGCATTCAAACAATACACTCTGCACCATCTCTTGACAAATGCACTCCCTATAGATGCCAGTATCATACATATTAACTCTGAACAGGGAATTATTCAACCTAGTATGTCCAATACATAAATGTTTAAATATAACTTCTCTTCTATCCCCATCTCCAAGTTGATTCCCACCATCCTTGCAATTTTATATAAATGCCATCCTTTCTTTTCCTTAAACCAACTTTGTTGCCACAGTGGTTAAATAGACTTCTTAGTTATGGCTTTCTTCTCCTCCTTTTGCAAAGGCACCACTATATTTATATCCTTAATTTTAAGTGACTGCTTGTTTCAGATGTCTGCAACTTTGTTTCCTTCAACCCCAATATGGGCAGAAAACCACATGAAGCATATACACAGGCCTAGACTCTGAAGCTTTAACAAGTACAGCGGGAGATAGAAAAAGCATGTCAAAAAGGTAATGTTATGTTATTCATGGAGGATTTGCATATGCAGGTAGATTGGGAAAATTAATTTGATGCTGGATCCCAAGGGAGAATTTGTGGAGTTGCTCCGAGATGGCTTTTTGGAGAAACTTGTGGTTGAGCCCACTAGGGGAGCAACAATTCTAGGCTGGGTGTGGTGTAATGAACCAGGTGTGATTAGAGATCTTCAGGTAATAGAACCCTTAGGAAACAGTGATCATAATATAGTAGAATTCACCCTGCAATTTGAGAGGGAGAAGTTAAACTTGGATATATCAGTATTACAGTGAAGTAAAGGGAATTACACAGGCATGATAGAGGAGCTGGCCAAAGTTGATTGAAAGGGAACACGGGCAAGGATGATGGTAGAGCAGCAATGGCTAGAGTTTCTGGGAGCAATTCGGAAGACACAGGATAGATACAGCCCAAAAATGAAGAAGTACTCTAAAGGGAGGATGATTCAACTGTGGCTGGCAAGGGAAGTCACAGCTAACATAAAAGCCAAACAGAAGTTAGAGGATTGGGAATTTTTTAAAAACCAACAGAAGGTAACTAAAAAGCCATGGGGGGGGGGGGGGGAGAAGATGAAATATGCTAGCCAATAATACCAAAAAGGTTACTAAAATTTTCTTCAGATAAATAAAGAGTAAAAGGAAGGCAAGAGTAGATATTGGAATGGACCACTAGAAAATGAGGCTGAAGAGCTAGTAACAGGGACAAGAAAATTGTGGATGAAATGAAGAAATATTTTGCATCAATCTTCACTATGGGGTGGGGGGAGAACTACTAGTTAGCACAGGCAGCTGTAGAGGCCAAGTCACTGGGTGCATTTAAGGAGGATGTTGATAGGTTCTTGATTAGTCAGGGTGTGAAAGGTTATGGGGAGAAGGGAGGAGAATGGGGTTGAGTGGGAAATGGATCAGGCATGATGAAAGGATGGAGAAGAGTCAATGGGCTGAATGGCCTAATGCTGCTGCTATGTCTTATGGTCTTACGGTAATCATCTCAGAGGTGGTAGCACGTAGACTCGAACCATAGAACTCACATAACCTAATCACCTAAAGAAACCCTATCTGGTAACTTTTTTTTCTATCAAATTTAATCAACACCAACAAGTGTATGTTCTAATTCCACCCAAAATCCTTTTAAACATTTAGCATCCACAACTTTTAACCCAACTAAATTATTTTTAACTTGGTCCATGGATACATCTGAAGGCACAACAGAGAACATTATCCAAAACCACTGTTGTTCAACATAATTTCTTGATTTTACCTTCCTTCCTCCCACAGATTTTAACCCCCAAGCTTTCTCACATTGCTGATCTGTACAAAACACTAAAAGTACCCCATCTCTTAAAGGTTTTGTGTCCACAATATGTCCTAATGCTTTATTTCCAATCCTTAGTTAGAATAATTGGATTGATATCAGAAACAGGTCCTCATACAAAACTCAACAAACCTTAAATTTTCATTGCTTTTATTTAAATCCTACCTGCCTTCAAAACTAGATGATAAACCACCATTATCCTCATTCAAGCAACACACATCAAAGTTGCTGGTGAACGCAGCAGGCCAGGCAGCATCTCTAGGAAGAGGTACAGTCAACATTTCAGGCTGAGACCCTTCGTCAGGACTACCTGAAGGAAGAGCTAGTAAGAGATTTGAAAGCGGGAGAGGGAGGGGAGATCCAAAATGATAGGAGAAGACAGGAGGGGGAGGGATGGAGCTAAGAGCTGGACAGGTGATTGGCAAAGGGGATATGAAAGGATCATGGGACAGGAGGCCCAGGGAGAAGGAAAAGGGGGAGGGGTGGGGAAAACCCAGAGGATGGGCAAGGGGTGTAGTCAGAGGGAGAAAAAGCAGAGAGAAAGAATGTGTGTGTATATAAATAAATAATGGATGGGGTATGAGGGGGAGGTGGGGCATTAGCAGAAATTAGAGAAATCAATGTTCATGCCATCAGAATGGAGGCTACCCAGATGGAATAAAGATGAAGCCACACTCAGGTTGGAGGAACAACACCTTATATTCTGTCGGGGTAGCCTCCAACCTGATGGCATGAACACTGACTTCTCCCCCTCCCCCTCCCCCATCTGCTCAGTTAGAACAGTAGAGATGCCAGCAGGATAACTGAATGCTCCTCTGGTGGAATGTGAGAAGGCAGGCAGACCTCCTGTGTCCCTGACCACTATAATTGCGAGAAGTGCATCCAGCTCTGGCTTCTAACAAACTGCATTAAGGAGTTGCAACTGGAACTGGATGAACTCCAGATCATTTGAAGGGGTGGTAGATAGGACATATAGAAAAGTAGTTATGCCCAAGGTGCAGAACATAGGAAATTGGATGACTGTCAGGAAGGGGAAAGAAGTTGAACAGCCAGTGCAGAGTACCCCTGTGGCCATCACCTCAACAGCAGGCATATCACTTTGGATGCTGCTGCGGGGGGGAAGGTTGACCTAACAGAGGAAAGTCAGTGGTCAGATCTCTGGCACTGATTCCGCTTCTGTGACCCTGAAGGGATGGGAAGAGAAGAGGTACACTGTGGTGATAGTGGACTTATTAGTTAGAGGAACAGTCAGAGGGTTCTGTGGGCAAAAAGGAGATTCCCGGCTGCCAGGGCTCAGACATATCAGATTGAGTCCTCAGCAAGTGGACGGGTGAACAACCAGAAGTTGTGGTCCACGTAGGTACCAATGATATGGGTAGGACCAGTGATGAGGTTCTGCACAGGGAGTTCAGCGAGTTAGGTGCTAAGTTAAAGGGCAAGACCTGCAGGGTTGTAACCTCAGGATTGCTACCCATGTCACGTGCTAGTGAGGCCAAAACTAGGAAGATTATACAGTTTAACACGTGGCTAAGGAGTTGGTGTGGGATGGAGGGCATTAAATAGGAGTTAATGGATATGTGAGAGAAAGCTTTGTAGGAATATAGAAACATAAAAAGGGGGATAGGTTAATGGGATTGCCCTCCTGAAAGCTGGAGTGGATCCAATAGGGTTGGAAAGCAACATTGTGGTCAGAAAAATAAGGATAAGAAATAGTAAGTCTATGTCAGCCCCTTGCAAAAATAAGCACCATCACATAAGCTAATCTTTAAGTAATTTGATTCACTGTGGAAATGAAACACATCACTGGGTTCTAATAGTGTACTGGCATGGTGCTGAATAGTTGTTGTGACACCCCTAGCCAAACCATGTTACTACAGCTATAATATTGGCAACAATATTGGAATGCGGAAAACTATACACCAGCAGCTGGATAAATCCATTCTGGATACTTACCATAGCTGAAACCAGACCAAGTCATCAACAAAGCTTAATCTATCATTAACAGTGTCATCAAGTTCCCCTTATCTAACTACCAAGGATCAATTCAAGATATAATAATTACAATCCTGGTCCAAATTTGCAAAAAATTGCTTGATTCAACAGTGAAGTGAAATTAATTCTCCTTGAGATTAATTGATAGTGGGTGGGTGGGGGGGGGGGGCGGGGGGGAGTGTTAGAATTCCCTATTGGTTGGAATTGGGAAGTATTCCAAACTGGTAGCCAGGAAGGAGTTTAAGAATGTACAGGAGAGCTAAGAGGGAGCATGAGAAAGCCTTGGCAAGTAGGACAAAGGAAAACTCCAAAGCATTCTACATGTACATGAAGAACAGGAGAATGACTAGAGTGAGGGTAGAACCGATCAGGTATAAAAGAGGAGACATGTGCCTTGAGTCAGAGGCGGTAGGAGAGGTCCTTAATGAATATTCATTATATTAACCGGTGAGAGGTTCCTTGGCAAATGTGAGGACCGTGTAAAACAGGCTGATATGCTACAATAAGAAAGAGGATGTGCTGGAATTTTCGAAAAACATTAAGAGAGTTAAGTCCCTACTGACAGACAGAATATACCTCAGGTTACTACAGAAGTGAGTGAAGTGATTGCTGTGCTTTTGGCATTGATCTCTGCATCCTCACTGGCTACAAGGATAGTACCAGAAGACTGGAGGTTCCATATGTTATTCCTTTATCCAGAAAGGTGAAAGGGATCATCCTGGGAATTAAAAAGCAGCAAGTTTTACAGTATGCCAATGGTAGGCAAATTATTGGAAAGGATTCTAAGAGGCGGCATTTAAGAGCATATGGAGAAGCATAGTCTAATTAGGGATAGCCAGCATAGCTTTGTGAGGGGTAGGTTGTGTCTCATGAGCCTGATTGAATTTTTTGAGGAAGTTGCAAAACATAATGATAAAGGTACAACAGTAGATGTGGTGTATTTTAGTAAGGCATTTGGCAAGATTCTCCATGGTAGGCTCGTTCAGAAAGTCAGAAGACATGGGATGCAGGGAAATTTAGTCACATGGATTCAGACTGGCTTATCCATGCGAGTCAGAGAGTTGTAGTAGATGGCGCATATTCTGTCCAGAGGGCAGTGACCAGTAGTGTTCCATAGAAATCTGTTTTGTGACCCCTTCTCTTCGCGACTTTTATATATGACTTGGACGAAGAAGTGGAAGGAGAGTCAGTTGATTTGAAGGTTGGTGGTGTTACCGATAGTGTAGATGGTGTTCATAAGTTACATTGGTAGAATTCATAGCTGGGCTGAGAAGTGCCAGGTTGAGTGCGTTCCAGAGAAGTTTGCAGTGATACACTTTGGAAGGCTGAATTTGAAAGCAGCATACAGGGTTAATGGCAGGATTCTTAGTAGTGTGGAACAACAGGGATCTTGGGCTCCTTATTCATAGATCCCTCAAGGAGGCACATAAGTTGCAAGGGTGGTTAAGGTGGTGTATGGTGTGTTGACCTCCATCAGTTGGGGCTTTTTCATAAGCCATAAGATAATGCTGCAGCTCTATAAAACTCAGGTTAGACCACACTTGGGAGTATTGTGTTCGGTTCTGGTCACCTCATTATAAGAGGATATGGAAACTTTAGAGAGGAACAGTGGAGATGCTGCCCGGATTAGAGAACATATCTTATGAGAATAAACTGGGCGAGATAGAGCTTTTCCCCCTTGGATTGAGGGAAGATACGAGGTGACTCTTAGAGATGTGCAAGATGTACATAGCCATAGACTTTTTCCCAGGATGAAAATCGCTAATACGAGGAGGCATAATTTTATGTTGATTAGAGGAAAGTATATAGGGGATGTCAGGGTAGGATTTTTTTAAACAGAGTGGTGGGTGCATGAAACACTCTGCCACTGGTGGTAGAGATATATATGCTAAGGATAGTATAGGGACATTTAAGAGACTCTTAAATAATACATAAGTATAAAAGCAATATGGAGGGCTATTTGGGAGAAGAATGTAAGATTGATCAGAATAAAAGATTGGTACAACTTCTTGAGCTGAAGGGAATAAGTACTAAGCACTGTGACAATCCCTTAATATATTGTAGTCATAAAAATGGTTTAAAATATTATCTTTTGCTTCCTGCCAATGAGCCAAATATGGATTCTATTTGCCTCTTTTCTGTGTCCCAATGGTATTTTTAATTCCCAGATTTAAAGTCCAGATTCTGGATGCAAAGAGTCAAGTTGACCTTTGCATAATGGACCTTAGTAAAGCTTTTGGTACTGTGCCACATCAACGCCTGTTAGCTAAATTTGACCATCTTGGCATCCGAGGCTCTACCAAGGACTGGATCAAAAGCTTTCGAACTAAACGGCACCAGAAGGAATTAATTGATCATTCAGCTGTCCAGTGTTTTCGGGAGTACCACAGGGCACTGTCTTGGGCAATTACCTCTGATCTGGGCTGACATTTACATGCTGGGCGGCACCTAATTAATTAGCTTGTTTATTTCGGCTTTTTTCTTAACGGTGTGCTGGGTGCATCCCGGCTACCGCTGCATTCTTCGCGGCAATGTACCGGTCCGCGGCCTGGAGGTTGGGGTGGTGGGACACTGTGGGTGTCATCTCATCGTCGACTGTTTCCATCAGGGCAGGTAGGTCATCTTCTTTAATATCTGCCTGCCCTGATGTCGAAGGTCGAGGTTCGTCGTCTGCTGTGGCTGATGTGGAAGGCTTGAAAAACGACAGTATACTTGACTGCTTAGCCTCGCACATTTTTCTATCATACAGTTCTTTGTAAGCACTCAAACCATCCTGCGAATATGCCCTAAACCTACGTACCCTTTCAAGATTAAATTCATACTTTTCTGCAATCATTGCAGCGAAAATCTCACGCAGTTGCTTCACGTTCAGTTCCTGGATGACTTCACTTTCGGTCCATTTGCTACTGCATTCAGTTTCAATTGTTATACTTTCCTCTTCCAATTGCATCAGCTCTTTATCTATCAGTTCTTGGTCATGGAATGCCAAAACCTCTTCAACATCATCGTCGTCAACTTCCACAAGCCAAACTCACTTTGTCCTTACTTCGTTCACCACGATCGAAATGCTTAATTATGTCTAGTTTTACGCTTAGTGTAACACCTTTACAAGCTCTTTTAGGTTTTTCCGACACCTTAGAACTCATCTTGCTAACAGATGTTCAAAATAAATTGAGATAATGCACAGATGCTCACAGGAACATGTTTAAGCAATGCTGGCTAGGATGCAGTTCCGGGGGAGGAGCTTGGCTGCTCGGGGCGCGTGCTGCCTTTTTTTGTAACAGTGAAAACACCTTCTGTTAGCGAAAACAGGTAACTAATGTAGGTCTTTCGTAACAACGAGGTTTCGTAAAGCGAACGTTCGAAAAGCGGGGGACACCTGTACTCACAATTTGTCTAAATGAAGATTTATACGATCCCTGAGAACTGATACCAATAACTTTCCCACTACAAACTGACTTGTAGTTACTCAGTTTATCCATTCCTCTCCTTTTAATCAATGGTGTAACATTAAGTGTTCCAATCATCTGGCATTACTCCTGCAACCTGGGAGTATTAAAAATGACAATCACAGATTCTTCTAACAGTCTGAAGTAAATTTTATTAAGGCCTGCTGATTTATTCATTTAGAAAGATACTAAAACCCTTAATACCTCCATCCTTTTTACTCTATCACATCCAATATTACACACTCTTCTTTTTGAACTACACTTGACCACAGTCACTTTTTAACCATTTTCTCAACTTGGATTACCTTACTGTTCTTAATAGATTCTATTCTTTCTTCAGTTATGATCTCTTTATTTAATTTTCTTCATTCTAAGAAACTATCAACAGAAATGCTTCAAGTTAATTTTAGAAGGATGCAGAACCAGGACCACAGATCCATCTCTAGGTGACTTCACAAAGAAACCAGTGACCAATCACAACCACGCCATGGGAGAGGTGAAGGAGTGGTGTGACCTCGTGACCAAGTTCTGCTGTGCAATCTAAGCATGAGCAGACTTTTTTAAAAAAAAAAACATCAATGTCAATATTTCAGGATCTTGAGGAAGATCCATGCTTGAATTATAGCACTGACAATCAGATCGTGATAAAATATATATCCTTCACAGTATAAATTTAAAAAAATTCATATCAGGTACAATACAGGTTAAATAACAAAAGTAAAAATCCTTATACTGTATATATTTCACATTTAAAAAACAACCAAGTCAGGTAATTGACTACTTAAATAAATTAAAAAAGCTGTTGTTGCATTGTACTAATAATTATTTCTAGGCCTGTTACAACAATGATGTTCTTGCAAGTATTTATTGAAGTTGGCCCTTTTCCTTCCAAATACTCCTTTTAATTTAACCCTTACACTTTCTATATTCTTGTGTTTTCTTTTGTAATGGACTCTCACATTAATTCATGTACATCTCAGCATCACATTCTAGCAAGTGATCACCAATAGACATCAAAAGTTGAGTCTGAATATTTATACTGTCCTGCTCCCCATCATTCTTGGAGCACTTACCTGTAGAAATTTCATTACTAATGGGGTTCTCAGTGGATTGTACAACCTTTCCAACTATTATTGAAGCTCTCTTTAATTTGCTTTCCATGTTGATTGTCTTTGATCCACTTGATTCGGTCTGTTAGTTAAGCCAGATTTTCAGTTTCTATTTGGTATGGTGACAATTGAATTTTTATTTCTCTGCTTTGCTCAGATTTTCTTCTTTCCTAGAAGCTATCAACAGAAACACTTCAAAATGATACGTAACTAAGGGCATGGAGCCGTCTCTAGCTGACATCATAAAGGAACCAGTGGCCAATCAAAAGCACAACCTCAAGGTCACATGGTCAAGCTCTGCACTTGCTGTGCAATTTTACAGCATGAATAGACTGTACAAAAATAATGTGCATCAGTCAAGATTTCAGGTTCTTGGTTCTTGATCCTCCAAAATATTCTGCATGGAATTTAAACTGGAGGTGGTGGAGGGTCGGCTTAAGAAGGAGGTTTTTGAAGAAAAGCTGCCTTAAATTTTATTGGATTTGGTTGTGTGACTGGGGTAGGGTGAAGAATAGTCCATGCTTTAATTGTGCAGGGGAAAAATGAATTGCTGTACACATCTGACTTGGTAGTTAGTCTTTCAAATTGAGCTGAGTGCCCTCGTCTGCTCCTAATATTTTTTGGTTTGATGTGGGATTGGTAGTCTATGTCGAGCTGACCATTTAACATTTTGTAAAAAGAGGTCAGGCAGTGTGCTTGAGGGCTATCTTGGAGAGAGTTCTACTTTAATGAATTTAAAAGTTGAGTAATACTCGCTTCTCTCTCATAGGTATTTGTGACAAATCCGGCTGCCTGTCTTTGGACTCGCTCGATGGAAGTAGAGTTTTTGTTTGTGTATGGGTTCTATGCATATTCCAAATGTGGCCTAACAATGGTGAAGTACAACTTCCCCTTAACTGAAGCTGAACAATGATGAAAATTCTGTCTCAAAAAATTTAGGACTCCTGTTGCATGATGCATCTGACTATTCCAGCGTAGATCATTCTGGATTTTGATACAAAGATACTTGATATGTTTGGTTTCTTCAAGGGTGACACCTAGGATTTTATATGATGTTTTACCTGGTTTTCTCTTCCTGGTGACACACATGGTTTCACATTTGGAAGGACTGAATTGCATGCCCCATTGTTGACACCACTCAACAATACTATCAAGATCTTTTTGGAAAGCATCTTTATCATCAGTTGACTTAACTGGCCGGTATATCAAACAATCATCAGCAAAAAGTCTGGTGGTGCTTGTAACTTTTTGCTTTTCATGCTGATTGTCTTTGTTCCACTCGATTTATTCTGTCAGCTCAGCCAACTTTTCAGTTCCTATATAGTAGGTGACAATTAAATTTTTATTTCTCTGGTTTACTTAGATTTCTCTCTTTTCACAAAGTCTATTAAAGGAAATACTTCAAATTGATTCAAAATGGTAACTAGGTGCATGGAGCCGTCTGTAGCTGACATCACAAAGGAATCAGTGGCCAGTCAATAGCACATCCTTAAAGCGAGCAGCTGGCCTCATGGCCAGGCTCTGCACATGCTATGCAATCTTGATGAACATGAACAGACTGTATAAAAATAAAGGGCATCAAAGTCAAGATCTCAGGATCTTGTCAAAAATCGATGTTTAAATTGTTAGAACAATATTGGCTGGTATATCCTCTTCACAGTCTGAATAAACCTATACCATGCTGTATACACAAAGAAAAATTCCTTCTGTATTTCACATTAATAAAACAATGTCAGGTAATAGACAGTCTAAATACAGAGTTGCACTGCACTAACAAATGCATTCAAACCTACCACAGCACTGATTATAGAATAAAGATTTCAGAGGATCAGAGAGCACAAACTATGGTCAATGGGCCAGGGTCTTTAGCACATTTTGGCTTGAGATATCAATAAGGAGTTCTCATGAAAAGGAGGCTCTGATATTCCACTGATCACAAGAGTCATGGAGTTTACTGTAAGTAGGCTTTTCCTCTGCTATTGGCATCGAAGATTCCAGCGATAATGGGGAGAATATCTCATCTGACATGGAGAATAGGATTGTAAGGGAGAGGATCAGTAGGGTTAGGTGAGGTATCAGGGAGAGGAATACCAGAGATTTTGTTGGGAAGATGGATGACAGTAGTTTGGAAAATGATTGGAAGAAGATACTCAAGCAGATGAAAATGGGGAGATGATGAAGTGGGGCATCAATAAGGTAATGAAGGGGTCAGATAAATTGAAGACAAGGTCAACAGAATGACAGAGGTGTTCTGGAATGTGGGAACTGAGAATAAATGTCGGGTAGGTAGGCAAAGGGGCAACTGTGATGATGGAAAGTTAAAAATGGAGGAGACAAACTCCTCATTCCAGGCAGTCCATTCTATCTATGCCCCTCATAATCTTGTGAATCTCTATCAGATCTCCCCTCGACCTCCGACAGTCCGGAGAGAACAACTTGTTTCTACAGCCTCTGGTGATAGCACATGCCCTCTAAACCAAGCAGCAACCTGGAAAAACCTCTTCTTCACCCTTTCCAAAGCCTCAACATCCTTTCTATAGTGGGGCAACCAGAACTATATGCAATACTCCAGATGTGGCCTAACCAGAGTTTTATAAAGTTGCAATATAACCTCCTGACTTTTTAACTGAATGCCTCAACTAATAAAAATAAGCATTCCATAAGCCTTCTTAATCACCTTATTGACCTGTGTAGTCACTTTCAAGGAGCTATGAACTTGGATCCCGAGATCTCTCTGCTCAGCAACACAGTTAAGGACCTTGCGCTTAACAGTGTACTGTCTCCTCGCATTTGCCTTACCCGAGGTACAACACCTCACATTTATCTGGGTTAATCTCCATCTACCATTTCTCAGCCCATATCTGCAACTGATCTATATTGTGCTGTATTCTTTGCCAGCCTACTACACTATCCACAACTCCACCAATCTTGGTATCACCCACAAATGTACCAACCTGCCCATCTACACTTTCATCCAGGTCATATATATACGTTTAAAAAAGCAGAGGTCCCAGCACAGTTCCCTGTGGAACTACACTAATTACAGACCTCCAGCTGGAATAAGTCCCTTCAACCACTACCCTCTGTCTTCTATGTGCAAGCCAGTTCTGAATTCAAACAGCCAATTTGCCATGGACTCCATGCATCTTAATCTTCTGGATTAGCCCCCATGAGGAAGTTGTCAGACGCTTTACTAAAATCCATGTAAACAACAGCCACTGTCCTACCGTCATCAATCTCTCGTCACCTTGTTAAAAAATACAAACAAGTTGGTAAGGCATGACCTGCCTCACACAAAGTCACGTTGGCTCTCCCTAATTAGATCATGGGTTTCACATATCCTATCCCAAAGAATTTTCTCCACCAATTTCCCTACAACTGATGTGAGACTCGCCAGCCTATAATTCCCAGGATTTTCCTTTGTTCCCTTGTTAAATAGAGATTCAACGTTAGTCACTTGACAGTTCCCCAGGGTCTCGTCTAAGGCTAGAGAGGACACAAAGATACTGGTCATATTGCCTGTCTATTGATTGTTTTCACATTGTTCATCTTAAGCCTGTTTTATTCTCATTATTATCAGATTTTTCATCAACAGCATGCAGATTAGTGCTCTTTTTGAAACTGCAACTTGACTTTTTAATCTTTTTCTCTTCCCTGTACAGTCTATATATTTTTGTCTGCTCAACATGTTCTTGCTATGTACCCAATTTTGTTGCATTTTCTGCAAGTTTTGCCTTTAAACTGGCATTGGTCTGGCATATGTAAGCCCTTGGCACAATGGTAACACATTTTGTTCGGCCAGGCTGGTTTCTGATTAGGCATTACAATTTTGTTTATGCTCACTTCATTCCTGAATGCAACTCAATTGCATCTCTGTCTGCAGTTTCTATCGATACACCAATTTCAACTGCTTCTTTACACATGAGATATGCTTCAGTTAGGAACCATTTTTAAATGCTTTCTTAAAAGATTCCACAACTAAACAATCTCTCTGTGCATCATTACTGAACTGACAATGCTCAGACAATCTCTTCAATTCAACCACATACGCTGAAATGTTCCCCACTTCCTTCTGATTCTACTTATGAAACCTAAAGTGTTTTGCTATCAGCAATGATTTCCATTCTAAATTTTCTTGCATTACTTTCACAATATTAGCAAAGGTAATTTTGCCTGGTTTGGTTGGAGCAGTTACACTTCTAAGCAAATGGCAAATGCTAGATGGAATGCTGGCTTTTGCACCTAATGCGCTCAGCAAGACTGACAGTTGTTTTTCATTGGCTATTTCATTTGAGTTCAATTCACTCAGTGTACAATATCCAGTTAGCTTTTGTGCAATTGAACGCATCCACCTTTCTGATGTAGCCAGCTATTTCTGTTTTTTAAAATTTATTATTATCACACAGTGCTCACTGTTTATGAACCCATTTCACCCACTTTCTGCCATTTTTATAATATAACTGTCTCTGTCCCTTCCCAAAGAAGCAGGTGCTTTTTTTTAAGCTTGGAAGTCTCGCTGTGCATCCACATATGGGTAGTCATCTTGGGTTTATTTAAAACTTCCCCATTGCCATTATTATGTTTTGTAACTCCAAGAGTGAATTGAAAGAAAAACATGGGAAAACTGGGGATAAATGTGTCCTCTTTGTTTTTACTTTTAGTGAGGCGCGTACATATGACATGGTAGCATAATGATGTATGGCACTCCTGTAGTTTTACATATAACCCATAATTAATTAAACAACAAAATGCTTAATCAAACGATATATTTACAGTACTACCAAAATACGACTGAAGTATTAAATACGCAATAGAAACCAACTACAATATCCCATTTACATGTGAACAATTAACTGCGGTTTTGAGCTCTTACCCTAATAATACTTCTCAGTTTGATAAAATTAATTTAAAAAATCCAGACAAAATTTAGCAACAAAGTTTACTAAGATCCAGAAAATGGCTGAGGAAAAGGAAAGTCCTAGAATGTGTGATTTGAAGATAAGACCACATGGTTAGTTTGATCAAATGTGGGAGTGATTGAGCTAATGGAATGAGTAAAGTCTTTAACTAATTGAAAGACACATGTAACTGGTTATGTACTACAAAAAACAGCATGACAGAGACAACAACAAATTTAAAAGGCATATCTTTGCATAAGAATGAACGAGGGAAAAAATAACACTAATTCAAGTCACACACACAAAATGCCGCAGGAACTTGTGTTTACGTGTATTGCTCTGCATTTCCAGCATCTGCAGGATCTCTTATGTTTTTAATTCAATCAAAGTACATTGTTTGGGGCTGAGAAACAAGACTGAAACATAGAAAAAACACAACTGCGACTTCGAGTGGGTGGTCCGACAAGTAACACTATTGCTGGTGCTCTGCCCAGGAAAGTACCTACTTCTGAAGCTTCATTTGAGGAATTGCAACTCACATTTGACAGTATCTGGAGACAATGACACCATCTGAACTCCGAGGAATTACTGGATGGATATGATATGGACTCTACGGTGGCCTCTAGTGACACAAGTAAGGATGACACTGATGAAACAATAGGGTTTCAGCTATGTCACAGCTTTCTCCAATAAGGACCAAGGGAGTGAAGACACACACAGTACTGAAGATGAAACCACTGCCAATACATTTACAAGCCTGGGAAAGATTCATCCACTATTGCTCAACTATTCAATAACCTGAAGGACAATACGTGCTCAGGCAACCCTAAAACTCTTAACGAAGAACAATTGGAAGTGTGTAAAGGTGACACTGTGTACTGCATTTACACTAAGAATCCCTGACACAGGTAAACCACTTACCCCGTATATTAACAAGAAACACATGATGGCAGTCTCAATTCAAGAACGTGGAGACCGACAGCGTCCTGTCAGTTATTACTCTGCCAAAGAACTGTTTCTGTGCACTGATGTCTCCTCAATGACTGAGAGGGGAACTCAAATGATGATATCTGAAACTGAAATGTTGGTACCAGGAAGTATGGCTCCTGTTACCTCTGTGCAACTGAAGTCTGTAAGTTGGCAGAAGGAAGATTAGTTTACAGTATATCTACATTGATTCTCGATATACTTTTTTTTAATTCTTCATAATTTTGGAAACTTAAGGAAACAAAGAGAATTTCTTACTGCTGATGCAAGAACTTATGGATGTCATAAAAATGCTATCAGATGTTGTCATATTAAAATGTAAATGTTACTCCAAAGTGATTACAACGGAAAACCGTGGAAATACACCTGTGGATGAAGCTGCAAAAACGGCAGCATGAGAAGAAGTAAAAGACGTACCTGTATCAAGAACATATGCAGTGAACCTGACAAATGGAGTTATGGAAACAAAGCTGAATTCCGTATCACAGATGAACATATGAGATATTCGAGAGATGTAAGCTCAATGCTCACCACAGGAAAGGTGATTTTGAATTGAGAATGATGGGAAGTTAAACGGTGATGGAGTATGGAGATATGACACAAATCATAAACTACACTGCTTCCTTAGCTGGCACAGCAAATATACTCTCTGGGACACAATGGAGTGCAAAAGATAATCAACAGATTCTCCCAAGGATGGTGGAATCCGAAGTTCAGGGCACAAGCTCAACAAACATTTGAAAGACACATGACATGCCAGAACTAATCCTGAAGCAGTGGAAAAGCTAGCACAATTACATGTCCCTGCCCCACCTGGTCCACTTTTACATCTATAAGTGCATTTTATTACTTTACCAAAGTGTCAAGGATACTCAGACATACTGGTAATAGTGGACAAGTTTTTCAAGATGGCTTGAAGCTATTCCAGCAAAGAAAGCCACCACCAAAAACTCTGATCAAGCCTATATTCCTAGATGAAGAATATCATTATCACATTGACTCTGACCAGGGAACACATTTCATTGGTAGTGTTTATCAGGAATTATGTTGACTGATAAACATTGAACGGTCTTTTCATTATTCACATCACCCAGTGTCATCAGGGAAAACCGAATTAATGAATGGAACCATCAAACAATGATTGACTAAGTATCATGAGGAAGGTGTACCACGGCCTACGGCTCCTCCTAAGGTCTTACATAGCCTGAGAGCAACTCAAAACACGAAAACTAAACTTAGTCCATTGGAGGTGGTAACGGCACATTCTATCTCACTGCTGGTAGCCCTCAATTTCAGAGAGGCTGATACACACATTATTGCAAAGTTAACTATTGTGTGAAATGAACCCAAGCTATATAGTCTGCTTCTCAAATAGTTTCTGCCACTTGGGGCGATCCAACAGAAGGAGGGAACATCCCGAGTCCTGGTGAATTGGTCCCGGTTAAGAAACCACATAATGAACCACAGGGAGCTAGATGGGAAGATCTTTTATCATTCAAGTGTTGTTAATTATCAAGTCAACAGTGAAAATCGAAGGTAGAAATAAGTGGACGCACATCAGCCACCGCAACTGAGCTAATGTGGTATCCGATGAAGACAACAAGCACTGTGGTTAATGTGCTAGTAACCGCTTGGTCACAGTGACCATGCTGCTGGGCTACAGTGAGCAAATCACCAAACAGCCAGAAGATTTCAAGCAAGTTGACAACCACTGGACTCTATGAAGTTTATTCTAATATTATTAGTTACCACATATTTTACCAATTTTCCCTATTCATAATGTGCTAGTTGAGATGACTCATAATGTATACATGTATTACTGATAATCAGAAATATTACAATTCAACAAAGCTCCAGTCAAGTAATGCAAAATAGTCTAAGTTTATGGAACAACACATACCTTATATGCAGAAATGGAGCCTGGACTTCTCTTCCATGTAATTGGTTAGGATCTTATTATATACCCTTTGATATTTCATAACCTAAACAGTTTTTGATTATTTTATACAAAACATAGATACCACAACTATTTTAGTCTCTGAAACTTCAGACGTAATGATTCTCAACGTGTGATTTAGAATTGGGGGGAGGAGGGGTAATTGTTGGACCTGACTGTTTAATTCTCGGATTAGACTGTTCAGTTGTCAATTTCTTTGCAGCTTAACAACTAATTATCTACTTATATTTTATATAATTAGTTTTATAGGAATAACTGCTTATTATGATTCCTAGTATGTACGCATATAAGAATGTACTATGCTTCTAGTGGCTATACAAAGCATAATTCTGGAAGCTCCTTCATTCTGCATTAAGTAAGTAAGTGTTTCCTCATTGTTAATTTTCACTGCAGTATTGAATGTACTTTCTAATTGGTTAATTACTATCCATACATTTGAATAGAATTTTTCTTAACTCTATGGATATATGGTGCTAGGCACCATCGTTGCTCCTTTGTCTCGCTCTCTCTCTCTCTCTTCTAGTAGTCCTTATTACCATTTGTTTCAATTTCCCTTTATTCTATCAACTCGTAATAAAATAATAATGAAACAACAATTTTAATGCCTCTTTTCTGACTTCTAAAAGAACCTAGGATTAAAACATCAAATTCCATCAAGTACTAGAAGGCATTGTAACCTTTTTTATATAGAGTATATTTAAAGTTAATCCTTCAAATGCTGGTGCACATCACTGGGAGTTGCAGAGCTAGGCAGTCTGCTTATTTAAATGTATTTTTAAGAAGTGAATCAAGTCTCACATCTATAATGATGGGGCTTTGAGAGGTTGGTTATGGCTAGATCAACTGCCTCAGCAAGGACTTGGACTCACTGCAGTTTGGCTATCGCCACAATAGGTCTACAGCAGAAACAATCTTATTGGCTCTCCAAGCGGTCTTGGATCACCTGGACAATACAAATACCTATGTCAGGATGCTGTATATTGACTGCAGCTCAGTGTTTAACACCATCATTCCTAAAGTTCTGATTGAAAAGCTTCAGGACCTGGCCCTCTGTACCTCCCTCTGCAAACAGACAGAGAAATTTCTAACCACAATATGTGCAGATTGGTAATAACATCTCCACCTCACTGACAATCAACATTGGAGCACCTCAGGGATGTTTGCTTAGCCCACCAGACTTTATCTTCAAGAAGCGGTGCCTCAAAAAGGTGGCACCCATCATAAAGGACCCTCATCACTCAAGATGTGCCTTTTCTCACTGCTACCATCTGGAAGGAGGTACAGAAACCTGAAAACACATGCTCAATGATTCTGGAACAGCTTCTTCCCCTCTGCCACCTGGTTTCTGAATGGACATTGAACCCACGAACTCTACCTCACTACTTTTTGATCTATTTTTGCACTATTTATTTAAATATGTATATTCATACTATATTTCACAGTTTTTTCTCCATTATTATGTATTGCAATGTACTGTTGCTGCAAAGACAACAAATTTCATGACATATTCCAATAATGTTAAACCTGATTCTGAAGTCCTCACCTTAAATCGCATGAAATCAGAGCATTAAGATACAAATTTGTTGCAAAGCATTCCATCACAGTTCTGTTTGTCATTTGAGACAACCAAATTTTAGCCACATGCAATTAATTCATTATAGTAACAGCATTGCTTATTTTTGATTCTATGTAATTTTATGTGATAATGAAAATTAGATCTAGGTGATTAATTAAAATTTCCTGCTTATAGATGAATGAATACATGAATGACTGAATGAAGGAATGAACCAGAGCAGTATTTCTACACTTAAGAAATATTGCAAAGGTACATCAGTTTCTGTCACATAATGATGCTGAATAACTAATACATGCCTTTATACTGAACAGACTAGATTACTGCAATGCATTTTTACTGGCCTTCTAAAGCAATCAATTGACAAACTTTAACTCATTCAGAATGCCGCAGCTGGGGCTGGGGACTTTTAACTAAAAGCAGAATGAAGAAGCATATCACCCCTGTCCTAGCTACTCTGCATTGGTTTCCTGCTTCTTTTAGAATTGATTTTAAAGTTCTCTTATTACTTATTTTTAAATCCCTTTATGGTCTGGGACTGCAGTACATCACAGAATCACTTTAGTTTTATAATCCTGCTCGAGTTCTCAGTTCTTGTTCCACCAGTCTCTTAAATTTAAAGAATCTCTCTCGAGATAATCGGTAGGTCAGCTTTATTGAACTATGCTCTTAAATTGTGGAACTCAATACCTAAATCTATAAGGGATGCAGATTCAGTTGATACTTTTAAACCTCAGATCAAAACTTATTTATTTAACCTGATGAAGGGTCTCGGCCTGAAACGTCGACTGTACCTCTTCCTAGAGATGCTGCCTGGCCTGCTGCGTTCACTAGCAACTTTGATGTGTGTTGTTGTTTGTTATTTAACCTTGCTTTTTGCTTTTTTGATCCTTTTATCTTCACGCTTGCACTTCATCCCATTGTAAGGCACTTTGAACTACAATGAAAAATGACCTATAATTAAGTTATTGATATTATTTACACATGAATGAATAGTTAAGTATAGGAATGAATGCATGATAGCAAGAATAAATACTGTAAATGATATGAACGAGTGAGTGAAGGCACAAATGAATGAATCTATGATTGAACAGATGGTTATATATGTAGCTGAATTTATGAATGAATGCCCAATCCATTTGACTGATGACATTTTCAACACCATTACACAGAGTTAGAACCCTTGGTCTTAAATCTTTATCTGAGTAAACTAATGACTGAAAGACTTATATTGCTATTTCACCTGTTATAAATTGGGGGACTGCTTCATCAAGCATTTCCACACCATCCTCTACAAATGTTTTAATTCTTATTCCCAAACCTGTTCTGATGTGTCGATCCATCGCCTCCTCCTGTGTCGAGCTGAGACCACCCTCAGAGTGGAAGAGCAACACCTTATATTCCGTCTGGGTAGCCTCCAACCTGATGGCATGAATATCAACTTCTCCATCTGGTAAATGAATCTCACCCCCCCCCCCACTTCCTTCTATTGCCCATTCTGACCCTTTATTTCTTCTCAGCTATTACCTCTCCAGGTCCCTTTCCTCTTTCCCTTTCTCCTCTGGTCTACTCTGCTAACCTATCAGATTCCTTCTTCTCCAGCCATGGACCTTTCCCATCCACCTGGCTTCACCTGTCACTTTCTAGCTAGCCTCCTTCCCCTCCCCCCCCCACCTTTTTATTCGGGCATATTCCTCCTTCCTTCTCAATCCTGAAGAGTGATTCGTCTGGAAACGTGGACTGTCTGTTCATTTCCATAGCTGCTACCTGACCTGCTGAGTTCCTCCAGCATTAGTGTGTGTTGTTATTTCATGAATTGATTCCGTGGTAACTCCACAAGGTTGTCTATTTGCATTTGTTCAACTAATTACTATCTAAAAATACAATTCCCTGTCCTCTGTTGTTAACATTCTATGCAAACTGTGTGAACTCTAGTAAGAGGAGTCATAGATTAGAAATTCCTCAGCATTTAGAAAAGTGTTTTAAATGGGTCTGGTGCATCATGCCAAGTAATGCTTTCTTCAAGAGAAATCTGGTGCAAATTTCTGTTGTACATTAGGCAAAAAAGGAATTAATTAATTCATCTTTGTCAGGTCAACAAAGGAAACCAGACCTGTCACATGTCCCTGTTTCAAGTAGCAGGAGTGGGTGAAGAGAAAAGAAGCCTAATTACAGTGGGGATGAGAGGTTCAATCAGGAGATGACGGATTGTTATCACCCGGAGACCCTTGTAATCGTAATTGTTGAGGTTAGGAACACATTCAGGAGCAGGATAAGGGCCTAATGAAGAGCCACGCTAAGGATCCTCACCAGAAGCTGTTCCTGCATTCTGCTCAGGTAGAATAGGTTTCACCTAGGCAGCTTTGCATTCTCACATATGGCCTGTGTAAGCCAGGTTAATTAAACCCAAAATTGTATTATTAGAAAGTTCTACCTGCGGAGGAATGCAAATGAGGTTTACCGATTTAAAAAAAGAATTTGAAAAAAACTCTACGCGAGGGAGGGGCGGGCTGGACACGGGACGGACAAAGAGAGAAACGCAGCATCGAGTAGAAGCTGAAGACATGAACTGCTAAGAGTGGAATTAGTAGTGAGTATCTTTACGGTATTAACTTGAAACCCCTGGAGAAGAGATAATAGTGATAAAAGATTTATTGAAGCTGCAACGAGACAATATCGGCAGAAACGAGTGTCGAAAATCCCTACCGTGTAGTCGGGAATTAGTTCTGCAAAATCATACCAGGGCATTTGGTCAAGATTTGTACAAGTTTGTGAACTGACTTACTGTGGATGATCGACTACAGTATTTCATCCAAGGAACCAAGATGGCGACCCACCCAGATGAAGAAACAGCGCGGGAACGACGCAGAGGATTTAATACGGTTTCATTCGAAGAATCCGAATTTGATTTTTTGCAAGAACTGATTATTTTTGCAAAGACTTTGATAAGTTACTGAATGAGCTTTACTTTGTTTAAGAGTTGTGTCGTTAGGAGAATTGTCGTGTATACAGAATATAATTTTTGAATTGAATTTAAACTTGTAGATATACTGCCTGGAACTGAAACTTAAGTTAAATATTATACTTGAGAATAGGAATTATATTTGCTTTTCTAACTAACTAGGGATAAGTAAAAAAGGTTTAGTCTGTAAACTTCTAAATATGGATTAACACTAGGAATAATTAGTTAGAGAAATTGGAGTAATAAAGGTTATTCTAATGAATATCACCGATTCGAACTAAACAGGAATTTGGCCTTTGTTGATATTTAAGCTTTGGATCCTAAACAGAATGTTTGAATTCTGAATTGTTCTTGCTCATGAAAATATTTTGTACATATTGTTTTTTTTTATATAAACAAGACCTTATTTCCAGAAGTGTGTTGTTTCCATTCACTGCCTCCTTCGGATACCTGGATTCTTCTGATGGCCTACTAGCACTTAGTGTGAGTTGATTTTCTCAAAGTATGCGACGACTAGTCACAGGCAATAAGACTGGTGCAACACAAGTTCCAGATGAATAACCCACACCAATGGTGGCTCATCCTTGTGAGAATCTATTGTGCATTATGCACTCCTGTACATTAAGTATCTGCAAGCAAAATCGCTGCTTTTTGTAAATTACACAGTATTAGCAATAGGTTTGCTGATTACATACTATCATGTGCCATACAACAAATTGTACACACAATAGGACATGTAGGCTATGGTTTCCAAGTAATCTCTCTTTTATTCACTGAAATATTAAGCTACCAAACCCATTTTGCATAAATGTATTTTCTATACCACAACAATTGTTAGACTAAACTGGTATTTGTTTCTGAAGTAATTTTAAAGCAACTTACAACAGTAAAACATGATTTATAAATACACGTCCATTGTTATTTCTTGCAAAAGATTTGTAAGGTGTCAGTGAAGAGAATGCTTGTGAGGAGCAGAAATACTGGTAGTATCTTGCCAATACACATTTAGCTTTTTTTTCCCCCTCAGATAAAAATAGAAAATGATTCAAATTAGTGATAAATGGATAAAAGCTTACTGGAGTTTAGTAATTACCAATTTTTTGATTTGTTCTCTGTTTAACCACTAAATATATTATGGTGACATACATAGGAAAAGTGCAGAACTATTTCAAAGGATATTAATGGCAAGACATTATCAGCTTTGATAAGTAATTAGCTGGTATAAAAATGATTAGAAAAATGTATTATAGAATGTATTTCATGTTATTCCCTTGGTTCCATTCCATTTTGATCCACAACACCAAATCAAATTCCCTCAATGTTATTAAGTAAATTCACTTATTAAGTAAATGCTTTAGTCTGTTCAACACCAGTTAACAAAACCAATGACCATTGGTCGTCTTGGCCTTCCTTAGCTAATTTATTATGGCCAGAGATGAAAATATGCATAGATGTTAATTTAGAAAATATTAGAAGAATAAAAATTATGATTGATTTTCTCATTTGAGCAGTTGAAAAATTATTTTTCACTTTGTCAATTATGGATTTTGATTCCAGCTACACATATCTGAAGGAGTCATTGCTATATTTACTTTATTGTCACCAAACAATTGATACTAGAATGTACAATCATCACAGCGATATTTGATTCTGCGCTTCCCGCTCCGTGGATTACAAATATTAAATATTTAAAATATTAAAAATAGTAAAAATTAGTAGATATTAAAATTAAAAATTTAAATTATAAATCATAAATAAAAAATAGAAAAATGGAAAGTAAGGTGGTGCAAAAAAACCGAGAGGCAGGTCCGGATATTTGGAGGGTACGGCCCAGATCTGGGTCGGGATGCGTTCAGCAGTCTTACCACAGTTGGAAAGAAGCTGTTCCCAAATATGGCTGTATGAGTCTTCAAGCTTCTGAGCCTTCTCCCGGAGGGAAGAGAGACGAAAAGTGTGTTGGCTGGGTGGGTCATGTCCTTGATTATCCTGGCAGCACTGCTCGGACAGCGTGCGGTGTAAAGTGAGTACAAGGACGGAAGATTGGTTTGTGTGATGTGCTGCGCCGGGTTCCCGATCTTCTGCAGCTTCTTTTGCTCTTGGCCAGGACAACTTCCATACCGGGTTGTGATGCACCTAAGAAGAATGCTTTCTACAGTGCATCTATAAAAATTAGTGAGGGTTTTAAGAGTACAGGCCAAATTTCTTTAGCTTTCTCAGGAAGGTGCTGGTGGGCCTTCTTGGCAGTGAACTCTGCTTGGTTGGACCAAGTCAGGTCATTTGTGGTATTGACCCCGAGCTTTTGATCTGTTCCACTTGTACACCACTGATATAAATTGGGCTGTGCGGTCCACTACTCCTTCTGAAGTCAACAACCAATTCCTTCGTCTTGCTGACATTGGGGGATAGGTTATCGTCTTTGCACCATGCCACCAGGTTCTTAATGTTCTCTCTGTACTCAAACCCATCATTACCCGAGATACGGCCTACAATTGTTGTGTCATCAGCAAACTTATATATTGAGTTTAATGGAAACTTGGCTACACAATCATGGGTGTATAGTGAGTACAGCAGGGGGCTGAGTACATAGACTTGTGGGGCACCAGTGCTCAGAGTGATTGTAGAGGAGAGCTTGTCCCCTATTTTTACAGCCTGGGTCCTGTCTGTGAGGAAGTTGAAGATCCAGCTGCAGATCTGAGTGCTAAGGCCCAGGTTCCAGAGCTTAGGAATCAGTTTATTTGGAATGATATATAAATAAATGCTTATGCTTCTATTGCTGAACAGTCTCTATTAGTTAATATCTTTATCTATATTCCAGAACTTTACCCATATGCATCTTTGAGTATATTTTTTCTTCATGTTCATTCAAGTGTCATAAAATTGCCTCAATTTTGACTCGTGTCACCACTCTAATCTCTAAGAGGTTATATATTCATAAGTATTCCACCACAGACTTGACTGCAAAAACCAGGTTTAAAATGATACTCAAGAGACTGCTGCACTGTTGGGAATGTCTCTTTCTGGATGTAATGTTAAATGGAGATTTTGGCACAAATGATCCCATTGTATTAGAAGAGGAAAGAATAGTTCTTAGCCAGTTGCCTGTTCAATATTTATCCAACAAAGATTATCTACAAATTAATGGCCGTTTTGATATTGTTGTTTCTGTAGTTTGACAGACTGCAATGTTTCCTGTATTACAACAGTGACACTTCAACCATACTTTATTGTGTGTAAGGTAAACTAAGATGTCCTGATGATATGGAAGGTGATATCATTTTTTCAATTCTGATGCCTGCCAATTATTAAATTTGGCTTGGATGAAAATATCTTTGAACACAATGTGCGCAAAACATATGTTTATTTGGCTTAAGTCTATTGCTTTGAGCTTCTTCTCTGAACTTCCAATCTAAAATCAGGATACGTCCATATCTATTCATTAATTATTTTATTCTAAAATGTACAAACCCTCTTTCATATTTGATACATTAACCACCTCCACTTATTTATTGAGATATAGAGCAGGCAGGTCTGCCGGCCCTTCGAGCCATGTCACCCAGCAACCGCCAATTTAACCTGAGTCTAATCTCAGGAGAATTTACAATGACTAAGTAATCTACCAATTAGTATGTCTTTGGACTGTGGGAGGAAACCGGAGCACAGGGAAAACAGACATATTCCTTATAGACAGTGGCAGAATTGAACCCCTGGTGCTGGTGATGTAAAACTTCGTGCTAACTACTGCACTACCATGCTCTTCTCACTCTGTCACCAAGACTATGTTCCAAACCTACACTAAGGCTATTACTCCCCAATTTTTCCTATGCTATATCGACGACTGCAATGGGGCTGCTTCCTGCAACCATGGTGAGCTCGTGGATTTCATCAACTTTGCCTCCAGCTCCACCCTGCCCTCAAATTTACCTGGTCCATTCCAGACACCACCCTCTCCTTTCCTGATTTCTCTGTCTCTATCTCTGGAGACAGCTTATCCACTGAAATCTTTTACAAATCCACTAATTTTCACAGCTATCAGGACTACACATCTTCCGAGCTTGTCACTTGTAAATATTCCATCCCCTTCTCTCAGTTCCTTTCTCTGCCACACTTGATCTCAGGATGAGGCTTTTCAATCCTGAACTAATGAGATGCCCTCCTTCTTCAAAGAAAGGGGTGTTCCTTCCCTCATCATCAAAGCTACCCCTACCCACATCTCTTCCATTTTGCGCATGTCTGCCCTCACCCCATCCTTCCAGCACCCAAGGGATAGGGTTACTAATGTCCTTACCTACCACTCCAGTAGCCTCCGCATCCAGCACATAACTTCTGCCATCTCTAACAGGATCCCACCAGCAAGCACATCTTTCCCCTACACTCCCCCAACTTTCCACTTACCGCAGGGATCGCTTCCTACACGACTCCCTTGTCCATTTTTTCCTCCCTTCTGCACTCCCTCCTGTTACTTATCCTTGCAAGTGGAATAAGTGCTACACTTGCCCCTACATCTCCTTCTTCACTAGCATTCAGGGTCTCAAACAGTCCTTCCAGGTGAGGTGACACTTCACCTGTGAATCTGTTGGGGCCATACACTGTGTCTGGTGCTCCTGGTGTGGCCTCCTGGTCTGCCAGAAAAAGCAGGACCTCCCGGTGGCCACCCATTTTAATTCTGCTTCCCATTCCTGTTCTGACATGTCAGCCCGTGAGGCCTCCTCTACTGCCCACAATCAGATTGAAGGAGCAACACCTTATATTCCATCAGGGAAGCCTCCAACCTGGTGGCATAAGCATCAATTTCTTGAACTTTTGGTAATTGTCCCCCTCTTCACCATTCTCATTCCTGTTCCCCTCTCTCACCTTATCTCCTTGCCTGCCCATCACCTCCCCCGGTATTCCTCCGAATTCCATTTCTTCCATGGTCTCCTACCCTCTCCTATGAGTCCTCCTTCTCCAGCCTTTTATCTCTTACATCTATCAATTTCCCAGCACTTTACTTCCCTCTCACCACCTTTCCTGGTCTCTCCTATCACCTACCACCTTGTACTTTTTCCTCCCTTCCCTCCCACCTTCATGCTTTAACTTCTTGTCTTTTTCTCCCCCACTGATGAAGGGGCTCGGCCCAAAATGTCATCTACTTACTCTTCTCCATAGATGCTGCCTGGCCAGCTGAGTTCCAACACAAGTTATTAGCCCTAACCAAGGACGTAATGTGAGACCCCCTGTACTTTTCATTACTTCAGAAAGAATAGAACTAGAGCTCCATGCATGCAGATTTCTATAGATAAATGCAAGTACCAGAGGTTGCTGATGAGCTGTCCATTGCTTCATAAAAATACACAGAGATTTACTTTTATTGTACATAAGGATAATAAATCTGCTGCATTTACCTTTTATAATGCCACCAAACACATTAGAAACTGTATGGGTCTACAGCTATTTATCAGTAAATATTTAACACTGTGATGCATTTAAACTATCAACCAGCCTGTCTGAATTTTAAAAAGTTAATAATAGTATAGCCTTCCTTCATATTTTAATTACAGTCAAAGGTAGACTTAGTTAGCTTTTTGCATTCCTTGTTTCACGACTCTGTGCTTTTCTTTGTCATTTAATTTTGCTTTATTGCACCAAAATGTGCATGAGAACAAATATTATTTAGATTTATGAAAAAAACAAAATTTTTGTTCTGCGCAACTCATTAAGGATTTTAAAATTTGATTGGTTGAGGAACAGGCTGAAACATCTTTCACATGCACTACAGACCCCAGTAGAGGTACTACGAAGAGGATGACATACAGTAACCATTACTTGCCAGTCAATATCCACAAGTATCTGTGGTTAGTGTCAAGTAACAGCAAAATCTAGCTCTACATGATCTAGTACACATAGCCAGAAAATTTACCAAAGCCAAATCACATATAATAGTCAAAAGAAAGTTGGATAAATACTTGAAAGGAATGAAACTGCATGGTATTAGGGAAACAGCAAGTGATCAGAACTAATTTGATAACTTTAAAAAAAGTGATACAGGAAATATGTGGAGATGACTTCCATCTGTGCTCTAAACAACTACATAATTCTATAATGTTTCCAATACAGTCTTCAAGTTAAGATAGTCCTTATAAATAATATTCTTACATTCATTCTTATGCTTGAATGTGGTCAGTTGGCCTAGGTTGTGGGGTGCAAGGTCAGTGAGAATATTTAAGCATCTGGAGGTCACATTCAAGCTAACAATTTACCATTTTAACACAAAGAATATTATTTGGTACACTGCAGCTGCACTGCGGAGAGGGTATAGCAGTACTGGCTGCGCTCTCCAACATTCACCTGATGATTTTAATGACCTTCCTACTGCAGACAAATTATACTCTTTAGTGTGTAATTTGAAATCTCCATGGGCATCTGTCTCGACCACTGGATAAATAATTGAAACACTGCAGCTTTTTTAAGTTTAAGAACAAATAATTAAGAACACAGTTGAGAATAACTGTAATTGTTTGTATCATTTAAATAGCTAATGGCACATTTATTGATTTTCTCTCAAATGATTTCTCATTCCAAACAAAATTAGGACATGACAAACCACAGCAGGTTAATACTATCTTTATTGGTAATGCATTACTAACAAGTCCAACTTAATATACAAAAATAAGTTACAAAGAAATGCACATTTTGTGAATTTCTTCGGTGAACTCTTCAAGCTTGTAATTATTCTTCAGCTTTCACTACCATCTGTAAAATAAAAACTTACCACTTAACAACCAAAGGTCCAACAATTGAACAATATATTAGGAAAGTATTTATGTCTCTGTACAAATTCCTACTATCATTTCTGGATAACCACTATATTTATAATTGAGATGTGTTCACAATACAAAGCAGTCAAGCAAAACTACTATGCCCCTCCAGAACTGTAGCCCAAATCAGTATCAGTGTGAGATTCCACAGAAAGAAATCTCGCATACACAATGCCTGGAATCACATCAAATCTGGTTTACAAATCCTTGGCATTTCAATTAATATCACCTATCACTCAACTTTTTAAACAGTAGATTGTTTTGTTTGTTTTAATAAAAAAATAGCTGCATTTCCCTGTTCCTCTGGCATCCCAACAATTCCCTCCTGAGCATCATATCCAATTCTGCCTGGTTGAATTCACATTTGAACTACCAGCGTAGTAATATCCACAGTTAGAATATGTCAATCAATATCACATAGACTAATGAGCACAAGATTACCATTTGTCACAATATTACTTAACACTATTAAACATTGACTTTACCTTAATATCACGGCTTTTAGCCCTGAGCTTGTTAACCTGGGATTCTGCAATGTCAGCACGCTCTTCCGCCTCCTCAAGTTCATGCTGAACTTTTCTGAATTTAGACAGGTGAACATTAGCCTGTTCTTCCTGAAATGATATAGAAAGGGTTAAGCTTTGGTATACATTCAAATCAATTATTTTTAATAAATATTGCACATTAATAAATACCTAAGTATCTAAAAAAATTACCATGAATTACTTACAGATTCCTCTGATTGCCTCTTGTAGGCTTTAACCTTCAATTGTAATTTGTCAACAAGATCTTGCAGCCTCAAGAGATTCTTCCTATCTTCTTCAGACTAAAAATAGTGAAAAGGAGATTGATTGTTCCCTACTGCAAACATATTCAATGGCAAGATATTAGTGCCAATAATTTTCAATGCACTTTATAAATTTGAATTCCCTACCTGATAGGTAAGCTCCTTAACCCTTCTCTCAAATTTGCGAGCACCTTTGATAGCTTCAGCACTACGTTTCTGTTCTGCTTCATATTCACTCTCCAGTTCACGGACCTGAGGTGGGACAATAGTCACGTTGATGAAATGAAACTGCTGCAGAATTTGAGTGAGTAATTTGTGCCTCATCAGTCTTACATACCCTGGCCTCCAGTTTCTGGATCTGCTTCTTTCCTCCTTTCAAGGCCAATTGCTCAGCCTCATCCAGGCGATGCTGCAGGTCCTTCACCGTCTGGTCGAGGTTCTTCTTCATTCTCTCAAGGTGGGCACTTGTATCCTGTTCCTTCTTCAACTCCTCTGCCATCATTGCAGCCTTACAGCAATTACATGTAATATATTTAGTCATATAATCAGTTTAAATTATATAAGAGCAACATTCAGTATAAGACTTACATCAGTAATTGCTTTTTTGGCCTTCTCGTCAGCATTTCTAGCTTCCTGAATGGCTTCTTCCACTTCAGATTGAAGGTGGGACATGTCTGCTTCAAGCTTCTTTTTGGTATTGATCAGACTGGTATTCTATAATAAATGAGAAAAAAAGAACTCCCTTCAATAACCTGGGAGATGAATTGATTTTTTTTCCCATCGGAAAGTAGCATTCTTAAACAATGGTGTTCATGTCTGTCAGGCACCACAGTACCTGAGAATGAAGAAGCTGCACACGCTCACTGGCATCAGTAAGTTCTTGTTCAGCCAGCTTGCGAGCTCTTTCCGTTTGTTCCAAAGCTGCCCTCAGTTCCTCTACTTCAGCTTGAAGGAGATTGCTTCTGCGTTCAGACATAGCCAACTGTTCCTTGAGGTCTTCATTGCTTCTCAAAGCTTCATCTATATGTAACTGTGCCTCCTTAAAAAGGGGAAAAATGTTTTAACTAGATGTAATTTCGTACACTTTGTCAAACCATTTATTAACACTATTACTAAGGGGTAGAATTTTCTGATGGGGTGAGTGATTTACAGTATATTTGCCACTGAGAAACAGGTAAAAGATGGACTTAATTTTTCCCTCTGTCTCTGTTGACTTGCAAATATGTAAATCTATACACTACTAAAACTCTCATGCTCTGTTTGTGACCTCCAATTAGCGCAAACGGTGCATTATAGAGACATTTCTTTTGGCTAAATCGAATTCAAATGCGCTAACTTACAGAATGCAGGCAAAGTTCAGGGTTATATATTCGTATAAAATTGCTCATTCGCCAAAAATCAACAGGCTGGCTTTCACCCAAGACCCGACCGGCCATCATGGAAATCGGTACGCGACAGCCCGACGCATGCGCACGGCCAGCCTCCGCAGCGACACCTACCGGAGCAGAAGGGCAGGGCAGCTCTATTTCGAGGGCAAAAAATAATCTGTCGATGCTGGCGTCAAAGCAACACTCACAACACGCTGGAGGAACTCAGTAGGTCGGGCAGCATCCGTGGAAATGATCAGTCAACGTTTCGGGCCGGAACCCTTCGTCAGGACTGAAAAGGGATGGGGCAGAGGCCCTATAAAGAGTGTGGGAAGGAAAAGGCTGGTAGGTTCCAGATGAAAAACCAGTAAGGGGAAAGATAAAGGGGTGGGGGAGGGGAAAGGCAGGAAAGGTGAAGAAGGAATAGGGGATAGCACAATGGGTAGTAGAAGGAGGCAAAACCATGAGGGAGGTGATGGGCAGCTGGGGGAGGGGGCAGAGTGAAACTGAGATGGGGGAAGGGAGGTGGAGGGATTTCAAGGGGTCACGTTCTGCTAATCACCGTCAGCATGTGCCGGATTGGGACAGATCTAATGCCACCCATCGATAAGAGAAAATTAAATCTTACTGTAATGACGTACTTCGAGACACCCATAAAACCCTTTGCTGCAGTCAAAGGACAGCGGTGACTATATCACGTCCATTTAGGAGAGCGCCAACCACATCATCAAGAATCAACAGCACCTTGGAGGCTTTGATGTTACTGCTTCCTATCTGCTATCAAGCATTAGGGTAAAAATATATGGATAGCCTAATTATGCCAAGTGGAAAGAGAAGGGGGACATTATGGTCAAGGGATGATGCCAAACATCGTTGGGAAGCAGCAAGGAGAGGGAGAGAACAAGAATCGGATGAGGCCAGGGCCGCACGACTCCAGGATCAAAGGGTTGGGGCAAAAAAGATGAGAAAAGACGAGACAGAGGAGGACAGGCATGCACGTCTCCAAAATGACAACAATAGGCACAGAGGAGAGAACAAGAATCCAATCAGGCCAGGGCCGCATGACTCCAAGATCAGAGAGAAAGAACAAATGATAGAAGAGATGAACAGATGAAGGATGAAAGGTCTGCGTGTCTCCAGAATGACAAAAACAGGCAGAGAAGGAGGAGAGAGGAAGGGACAGAGGTGCCTGGTGGTAGGACAGTGCATTCACGATTCAAAATACCCCTCAAAGTCAATGAGGTTGCCCTTTGTAACATCGATAAAAACACCAATACTGCAAACTTACTCCAAAATGCGAAGCTTATTGTCTGGGTTGGATGCTCCCTGATTAGGAGGGAGAGCTTTGAAGCCGTGGACCGCACTTGTCATGATGTATGTGGCAAGAATGAGGCCTTCGAGGGTACTTTAACCATTTGCTGTGGCGATTTCTGTCAGCTTCTAGCAGTTGTGAAACGCGGAAATGATGCTGATGTGGAGAATTCATGCATTAAAAAATCATACTTCTGGAGAAACTTCATCAAGTTTCAATTGAAGAGAAACGTGAATAAGTGAGGGAGAAGGACGATATTCTCAGTTCTTATTGGATGTTGGAGAAGACAAGATTGAGAAAAATGAAAACAATGAAATCAAATTACCTGAAGATATGATTCTGCCAGCAACAACTATGGAAGAATGCATTGATTTCATCTACCCGACATTCGACAATCCTGCAGAACTCTTCTCGAGGAATTCTATCTTGGTTCCTCTTAATGAAATGATGCAAAAAATAAACTTCACATGCATTAGACACTTCCCTGGAATCCTGAAAGAATATCGCTCCCTCAATGCCGTAAGTGAAGGAGCGAATGCCACTCATTTTCCTACAGAATTTCTTGATTCCGTCGAACTCTCTGGATTGCCACCACATAAACTGGAATTGAAGAGGGAATGTCCCATCATTTCAATGAGGAATTTGGATCCACCAGGGCTTTGCAATGGAACGCGAATGATGGCAGAAGAACTGCACCACAATCTCATCGTAGCAAAGATAAACACTGGTGCATTCAAAAATGACATTTTCATGATCCCAAGAATTACTCTCAATTTATCAGAAGGGGAAAATGTCCCTCTTCAGTGAAGCCAGTTTCCGATACAGTCATGCTTTGCTGTGACTATACATAAGGCACAAGGCCATACCATGGAGAATATGTTGATTTATCTGAAGAAACTGGTATTCCCGCATGGTCAGCTGTATGTGGCTTTAAGCCAGGGAAAAAGAAATGAAAATGTTAGAGCATTCCTGAAGGGGGGGGGGGGGGCAGACCAACCAGAAATGTGGTCATAAAAAGTGTCCTTCGTTAAACGAGGAGCAGCAATATTTGTCTTGTTACACGTCTTTCTTCTTTAATACACAGTTCTTCTTCTTTAATTTCCAAAGCACATCACATCACACTGCACTATCTTTCTCTCAAAAGGTGCCCCAACAGGTCACCCGGTTGTCTAGTGTATAATACAAATTGGAAAAGCCTCATGTGGGGCAAGACCTTCTGCTATCATGCAGATGGGTAAAAACCATCCACCCTTGAATCTGCTGAAATAAACTTCCAAGCCTGAGAAGGACTTTGAGTGCTTCTGACGATCTCTGATATTATGGTTAATTAATTATATTATGAAATAAGTAAATATAATGTAACTTCTGAAAAAAAAATTGAAATCCTTTTAAATAACACATTAAAACTATTGTAAATAATTGAACCAATATTTATAATACCTTCAACCTCAAAGTTATACACCCCCTTACAAATAAATGGTTCCAGAGTTCTTGTAGCAGTTCTGGCACAGGTTCAACAAGTAGACTCTTTAGCATAACTATTGGGAATTAAGCAAGTTTGCACTCCATTGCTGGACTGTGTAGGGAATCTAACATTGGACTGGAATGGCAAAATCAGCAGCTTAACTCAGCCAGCAAGTGCAGGACCTTCATGTACAAACAAGAATCTCTAATCTCTTGAAGTTTCTGGTGGAGAGGGAATTAAAAGTTCTGACAGCTGGATGTAGATTTTTGCATGCATGTTGCAGTAAACTCTAGTCCAATATCTTTTCATCTGAAGAATGCTAATTCAGTTTCAATAGTTATTTCAAGAAGATGATGCAACATGACAAAGTAATATGTGCATTAATTTGCTCATACCTTAAGTTGAGCCTGTGTGTTCCTGAGATGCTTAACAGCTTCTGTTGCCTGGCGATTTGCATGGCTCAACTGAATCTCCATTTCATTCAGATCACCCTCCATTTTCTTTTTGATTCTCAGGGCATCATTTCTGCTTCTGACCTCTGCCTCCAATGATGTCTGCAGAGTTTCTACAACTCTCTGATTGTTCCTCTTAATTTGATCAATTTCCTCATCTTTCTCAGCAATCTTTCTGTCAATTTCTGACTTTACTTGACTTAATTCAAGCTGGATACGCAGTATCTTGCTTTCCTCATGTTCAAGAGCCGCCTGTACATAAAGAAAACATTTAAACAGGTATTGGAGGCTGCAGATTACACTCTCAACATTTTTAGAAATGATTCAATCTTGTCAATGATAATTGTGACCATTGCTTACATACCTCTGCTTCTTCCAAAGCACTCTGAATTTCAGACTTCTCAGTTTCTGCCAACTTCTTAGCCTTTTCCATCTCATGCAATGCTTTACCACTTTCTCCGAGTTGTTCGGTCAAATCGTTAATCTCCTCTGAAGAAAAGAATATTTGCATTGAAACAGCCATGTCATTTACAACAATCCTTATCACGTGTTTCAGACAGATGGGGGTTGTCAGCCGTGGTTGGCAGCTCATCTGGGAGAAGAAAAACTCTGATCTCAACCCTCCACTGCCTTGCAACTATACCCACTCAAGGGAAAGGCTTCAGGAGTAAACCCCAAGGGAAAAATCCAGAACTGGAGTCCCTAAGGCAGTCCTACATTGAGTTCAATGCTGACTGGCAACTCCTGTGATGCTGCTGGTGCCAAACTGTATCAGTCTCTGCCGTTCCTTTGGTTCATTAGATCGGTGGAGAGGGGGAGCTTGGTACTTGGGCAACAGCTTGCTCTCCATAGCAGACTGCCCAGGCTTGCGCAGCTAGGCAGCTAGGACACAATATCCATCATCAGCTCCAACCAGCGGCGGCCCTCACCTCACCTTACCATGTGTTTTAACACAGTGAAATATTCTATGCTTTAACATGATAGTTTCACCAATTAAAAGTTGATTCCAAGCAACTTAAGATTGTTTAATCATGCAAGTTTTAAATAGAATATTAAAGAAATTAAAGGAGCTGGAGAGGCAGGAGATGGATTGTTTATTAAATTAATTAGAGAGCTTAGGGTTTTGTTGGAGACATGGCCATAAATGTATAAATCTACTAAAATCAGCAATGCAGAGGAGATTATGATAGCCAAAACTCAAAGAACTTAGGAATATAACATACGTTGAAGATTCTTGTTCTCCCTTTTCAGTGTTTCAAGGTGGTCCAAGGATTCTTCATAAGCATTCTTCATTTTGAAGAGTTCAGTACTTAAAGAACGAGACTCCTTCTGAGATGCTTCCAATTCAGACTGACATTCCTCGTATTTTTGTTTCCAATCTGCCAGGATCTGACAGCACACAAGAGTAAACAATGTTCTATTAATCATGAATGAAACAGGATCCAATTTTTCATCTTATTGATTAATTTCAAAAATTTGATTATACCTTGTCAAAGTTCTTCTGCTTTTTATCAAGAGCAGCTGCAGCAGCATTAGCTCGCTCCACATCAATCATGAGATCTTCAACTTCATTGTGAAGTCTCTGTTTGGTCTTTTCTAATGAGGCACATTTAGAATTCACTGCCTCAATGTGATCCTCAGCCTCTTGAAGTCGCTGGGCAAGTTTTTTCCTGGGAAATAGCAATACGTGTAAAATTGAATTGCAGCAACATTGCAGAATATTGTACAAACTATTAAAAATATAAGCACTTCTGTTTCTTTGCAAAGAAATGGAATTAATCTTGACTAGACTTTAGAGTAATGCACAATGTTCTGTTGTTCATGTTACCATCAAGATGAGGCCTAGCAGAAAGTTTAACAAGATTTAAAAGTGTGACAATAGCACTAAAATGTAACCATCAAAAGGCTTACTTCAAGAAATCTCTCCCCAGTTATCATCAACATATTACCTGCAGCATCAGGAGGTCCCAACACACTTGACAACTGCTCTTCTACCATAAGGAATGCCTACCATTCAATCCCTGGACTTCATTTTGTGAAATCAGACCGTCTGGCTGTTCCCCTCCTACACGCATATAGGTAGAGACTAATAAACAAGGCTCTAAGAGTAAGGACAATGAAGAGAGGGAGCAGCAGCTATGGGACTGCTTCAGGTCAGTGGACTGGGCCATGTTCAATGACTTATCAGAGGATCTCAATGAGTACACCACAGTTATCATGGGCTTTATAAAGTCAGTCATGGTTAAGTATGTCCTGTCAAAATCATTTAGAGTCTTCCCCAACCAGAAGCTCTGGATGAAGCAAGAGACCTGCAATCTGCTGACAGCCAGATCAGTGACGTTCAGGTCTGGCGACCAAGAGATCGTACAAGAGATCCAGGTATGGCCTCCAGGAAGTCACTTTACATGTGATACGACAATTCTGGACTAAAATGGAATCACTGCAGGATGCTCATGAGCTGTGGCAGGGCTTGAATGCTATCATCTCTTACAAAGTAAAAGCAAGTGACCTATGTGACAATAAGATTTTGCTCCCAGATAAGCTCAATGCCTTTTATGCTCACTTTGATCAACTAAGCATGAAGACACCTTCACACACTCCCACAGCTGCTAATGACCCTGTAATTTCAGTCTCTGAGGCCGACATGAGAGAGAACTTTAGAAAAGCATCTGGCCCAGCTGGGGGATCTGGCCGAGTACTAAAGACCTGAGCTGATCAACTGGCTGGAGTGTTCACTGAGATCTTTAACATCTCACTTTGGCAGTCTGCGATACCCACCTGCTTCAAGCAGGCTTCAATTATACAAGTACCTAAGAAAAACTTGGTAATCTGCTTCAATGACTTTCATCCAGTAGCACTTACATCCACAGTGATGAAGTGCTTTGAGAGGTTGGTGAAGAAACATATCATTTCCTGCCTGAGGAGTGAATTGAATCCACTGCAGCCTACATTGTGTCACAACAGGTCAACAGCAGATGTCATTTCATTTGCTCTTCACTTAAACCTGGAACATCTGGATGGTGAAGGTGCATACATCAGGATGCTCTTCCTTGACTACAGCTCTGCGTTCAATACTATCATTCCCCCAAAACTAATCAATAAGCTCCAAAACTTTGGCCTCGGTACCTCCTTGTGCAACTGGATTCTCAGACCTCCACAATCACCATCAGCATACATGTACCGTGAGGTTGTGAGTTTAGCCCCCTGCTCTACTCGCTTTATACTTATGACTGTTAGACTAAGCACAGGTCCAAAGTCATATTTATTTGCTGATGGCACCATTGCCGTTGGC
The DNA here is from genome assembly GCF_030028105.1 of Mobula birostris. NCBI lineage: Eukaryota > Metazoa > Chordata > Chondrichthyes > Myliobatiformes > Myliobatidae > Mobula > Mobula birostris. The sequence goes on from NC_092393.1 coordinate 19,067,420, forward strand.
TGAATCAAAGGTGTTGATGAATCAGCATATAGGAGGGAGATCAAAAATCTGATTGAGTGATGCCACAACAACAACTTTTCACTCAAAGTCACCAAGAACAAGGAGCTGATTATTGACAACAGGAGCAAACTGGAAGTCCATGAGAAAATGAATTTCAGGATTGTAAATGGTTTGAACTTTGAATTTTGTTCAGTAATGGGACTTTTTTAATCTCAAAAGCAGAAGACTGAGATGTGAGCATGATGTGCAGAAAATGTTTCCTCTTGTGAGAGAATCTAGAGGTCATTGTTTATAAGTCAGGAATTGCCCATTTAAGACAGATCAGAATTCTTCAGAATATTTTTTTTTTCCCCAGAGCTAATGCAGAGTATCCAAATATTTTTCAGGTAGGAGTAGATAGATTCATGGCAGGTAAGGGGTGAAAGGTTATCAAAGGTTGGCAAGAATAATAGAGTCGTATTAGCCATGCTGTTAATGAAATGGCAGGCATGAAGTACTTAGTCCTGCTCTAACTGTGCATGCCGAGAAGTTTGTAAACTGATTAAGAGATTTGACAACTAGACATAAAGAATTTTCCACTGATGGTAAATCTAAAACCAAAAACTGTTAAGTTCCTTATCATATTTAATCATCAATAAATCTGTAAAATCTGGTAATGCTTCTTTAGCCAGAGGAAACTCAAAAGGTGGATAGCAAGGAATTGTTGAAACAGATAGTCTAGATAAGTTATGGGAAAGTAAGATAAATATATGAGGCAGAAACTAACAGATATGTTGATAGGATCAGATATCTGAAGGTGATGTGTACCTCAAGAAGGTTGGCAAAGACTTGGGGCTAAATGGCCCGTTTTAAGCTGTGTAAAAAAAAAGAAAAGTAAAGAATGGGGTTATTGGAATGTACTTGGCCTCTTCCAGTTCCTCAGTGCGCTGGATCGCATCAGTTTCATATTTCGTTCTCCACTGAGCCACTTCGCTGTTGGCCTTGGACATTCCACGTTGGAGCTCAGCCTTTGCCTCCATTTCCTCTTCATATTGTTCACGGAGGAGATCGCAGTCATGGCGGGATGATTGAAGAGCATGGGCCAGCGCGTTCTTAGCCTTTAAATAAGTCACAGATACGGATAAATAACTGAGTGAAAATGTTAAAACAATAAACAACAGGAATTCTGCAGATGCTGGAAATTCAAGCAACACACATCAAAGTTGCTGGTGAACGCAGCAGGCCAAGCAGCATCTGTAGGAAGAGGTGCAGTCGACGTTTCACGCCGAGACCCTTCGTCAGGACTAACTGAAGGAAGAGTGAGTAAGGGATTGTTAAAACAATGTTATGTTCTCAGAATGCACATTGATTAAAAAGTATTTAGGAACCATCATTTCCCTTGGGCAAAAGTTTATACAGGTCTTCCCTAGGCTATGAATGTACAACTTACAGACATATGAATGAACATTTAGGAAACCAATAGGTTGGATGAGAATGGATTTGCTTGCAGTTGTAGGGCTACAGGCATCTTGTACCAGATGGGAAAGGGACATTTCTGATCTTTCACTAATTTGATTGTGCTTCTTGTACTTACCGTGAATGCCTGCAAAAATAATCTCAGGTAGTATACAGTGACAAATATGTACTTTGACAATAAATTTACTTTGAATTTTGAACTTTGCAAATTCATAACCTGAAAATTGCCTGTATCCATCAATATATTGTAATACATTCAATGTAATAACCTGTGGGTAATAATGTTAGAGTAAAATTAGAAAAGGCAGACTTCATTGTCTTCACTTAATCATGTCCTGTACTTGCTAATCAACTGATGCCAATAACATACCAAATTATCCTGGATAAAGCTTGGATCATGCACTTGGTAATTCTTCTAACATTTTACTATTTTATCTCCTGAGCAGACCAACCAAATTTGCCTGAAAAATTACCTTCATTTCTTCCTCCAGCTGTCTTTTTAGCTCTTCAATCTGCTGAGCAAATGCTTGCTTTGCCCTTGTCATTTGAGAAACCAGGGAATCCTTCTCTTCCATTTGCCGTGCAAATTCACCTGAAAATTAATTAAGATTCAGTTTCAGTACAAAAATAAAGGATGCAAATGTTAAGATGTAACTGTTGGAAATTTCTAGTTTTGTTGTGTTACCATTTTCAGTCTGCAGTCGAGCTTTCTGTGCTGATAGATCATTAATTAACCGCACATTGTCATCATTCTTTGCCTTAGTTTCACTAAGTTGGTCCTCTAGTGTATGACAGAGCTTCTCAAAATTCGCCTTGAAGGAAACAATTGTTTATTAAATTAGAGACCTTGATTAATTCGTTATGTATCCAACTCTGAAAGTTTTCAGAACTTACTTTAGACTTAGATACAGATTCCATATTACTGGTGACATCATCAATTTCCATCTTCAGTTCACTCTTTTCCTTTTCCAGCTTTTGTTTCACCCGCTGTAGATTGTCAATCTGTTCCCCAAGTTCTGCCACACTATCAGCTTGTTTCTTTCGAAGAGCTGAAGCTGTGGCTTCATGCTGGAGGGTAGATTCTTCCAAATCACGGCGCATTTTCTGAAATTCCACTTCTCGTTTCTTGTTCATTTCAATCTGTACTGCAGTTGCTCCACCAGCTTCTTCCAGTCGCTCACTGATCTCTTCAAGTTCCCGAGAAAGATCTGCTCTCTGTTTCTCAGTCTTAGCACGAGCAGCACGTTCAGCTTCAATCTCTTCCTCAAGCTCCTCAATACGAGCCTAAATTACATATTTATATATTTAATAGCTGCATGGTGTAATTTGGTAAAATGCTTAAGATATCCAAAACCTTGTTCTTGTAACAGGACTTGCCTGAAGTTCTTTAATTTTCTTCTGTAGCTGAACACCTAGAACTTGTTCATCCTCAATCTTGCTTAGAAGTTGGCTAGTCTCAAATTCTTTTCTGTGGTGCAAATAGATTATGTTAATGTCTTCAGAAAAAAATTATGCAGTGTGGCAATTTAAGGCAATAGCAATAATTCTCACTTTTTCAGCTTCTCTTCCATTTGTTGCCTGTCATTTTCTAAATCCATTATTGTTTCTTGGGATAGTTTCAGATCACCTTCAAGTTTTCTCTTAGACCTTTCAAGATCCATTCGAAGCTTCTTCTCTTGCTCCAGAGAACCTTCAAGCTGATTTACATTGATTAAAAGCAAGTTTATATATTCAAAGAAATTTTGGAAAGAAATAATATATAAAAGAATAATAGTTCATTTTAAAAAGACACTTACATCATCAACTTGTTGTTCCAGCTTTGATTTGGCTTTGGTCAGAGTGTTGACTTTGTCTTCCTCAGCCTGCAGATCATCCAGGGTCTGCTGGTGGGCCTCTTGTAGAGCTTTCTTTTCCTTTGTTAACTTGACAATGTTTTCATCAAGGCTTGCCATTTCCTCTGTAAGGTTCTTCACCTATTTTCATGAAAGAATGTATCAATTAACCCTCCAACTACTGTGGGTAGAATAGCCGATGAGAGTGAAATATTTTATTATGAACAAATGAAAAAATAATCTTTTTAATCATCCTGTCAAAATTCAATATTATTCATGTGCTATGGCATGATAAAACATAGAACATAGAATAGTACAGCACAGTACAGGCCCTTCGGCCCACAAACCCTGCCTCCCATATAACCCCCCACCTTAAATTCCTCCATATACCTGTCTTGCAGTTTCTTAAATTTCACTAGCGTATCTGCCTCCACCACTGACTCAGGCAGTATATTCCACGCACCAACCACTCTCTGAGTAAAAAACCTTCCTCTAATATCCCCCTTGAACTTCCCACCCCTTACCTTAAAGCCAAGTCCTTTTGTATTGAGCCGTGGTGCCCCAGGGAAGAGGCGCTGGCTATCCACTCTAACTATTCCTCTTAATATCTTGTATACCTCTATCATGTCTCCTCTCATCCTCCTTCTCTCCAAAGAGTAAAGCCCTAGCTTCCTAAGTTTCTGATCATAATGTATATTCTCTAAACCAGGCAGAATCCTGATAAATCTCCTCCATACCCTTTCCAATGCTTCCAAATCCTTCCTATAGTGAGGCGACCAGAACAGGACACAGTACTCCAAGTGGGGCCTAACCAGAGTTTTATAGAGCCACATCATTACATTGCGACTCTTAAACTCTATCCCTCGACTTATGAAAGCTAATACCCCATAAGCTTTCTTAACTACCCTATCTACCTGTGAGGCAACTTTCAAGGATCTGTGGACATGTACCCCCAGATCCCTCCGCTCCTCCACACTACCAAGTATCTTGCCATTTACTTTGTACTCTGCCTTGGAGTCTGTCCTTCCAAAGCATACCACCTCACACTTCTCCAGGTTGAACTCCATCTGCCACTTCTTAGCCCACTTCTTCATCCTATCAATGTCTCTCTGCAATCTTCGACAATCCTCTACACTACCTACAACACCACCAACCTTTGTGTCGTCTTCAAACTTGCCAACCCACCCATCTACCCCCACATTAATAAAAATCACAAAAAGTAGAGGTCCCAGAACCGATCCTTGTGGGACACCACTAGTCACAACCCTCCAATTCGAATGTACTCCCTCCACCACGACCCTCTGCCTTTGGCAGGCAAGCCAATTCTGAATCCACCTGGCCAAACTTCCCTGGATCCCACGCCTTCTGACTTTCTGAATAAGCCTACTGCGTGGAATCTTGTCAAATGCCTTACTAAAATCCATATAGATCACATCCACTGCACTACCCTCATCTATATGCTATATGCCTGGTCACCTCCTCAAAGAACTCTATCAGGCTTGTTAGACACGATCTGCCCTTCACAAAGCCATGCTGACTGTCCCTGATCAGACCATGATTATCTAAGTGCCCATAGATTCTATCTCTAAGAATATTTTCCAACAGTTTTCCCACCATAATTAATTATGTACTCTTCTTATTACATGGCGCACGCACGCACACACACACACACACACACACACACACCTGGAATATGAATATATTGTGTTAAAATTTGATGTTATTTTTACCTTGTTTTCTGTGGCATGTTTCTCCTTTTCTACTTTGGCCAAGGTGAGCTCCAAGTCATCAATATCCTTCTTCAGTTCTGAGCACTCATCCTCCAGTTTTCGTTTTTTGGCCGTGAGCTCAGCATTTGATTCTTCTTCATCCTCCAGCCTTTCATTTGCTTCTTTGAGTTTAGCCTCAAGTTGAATTTTGTTTTTTATGAGCCCCTCACATCTTTCTTCAGCATCTGCCAGAGTTTCACTTTCCTGACAGTCAAAATGTGCATAGTTACTATGTTTTGTAAAGCAAGCATAGATAATAAAGCAACTCCAAGATGTGAATTTTATTGTATACAAGACAAAGCTGAATCATGGTTGATTTGACAAAGATCTGAAGCAAATACAACTTTTCAAATAAACCTATTATGCCAATAAATTACTGCATGTTTCTAGCAACCTGGAAACACTGTCACAGAGAAATAGGATCTTCTGCAGAATAGCATCTATGGAACAGTCTTTGCTACCTTTGGGAAGAAGACCTCAAAAACAAATGACTGTTTCGAAGCCAAATTCAGGAGGTATTCCACCGTTCCTCCAACCCCGTCATTGAAGCCAGGCATGCTGCCCTCATTGAATGCAAGCTTTCACCAATTGAAGGAACCTATATACCCTCAGGGCTGCTAGAAGTAAAGTTCAGCAAACTGCCAGGCACTTTGCCAACGAGTACTAGATGCAACTTGGTGAAGACATCCAAACCACAGCACTGATAGGCAATATCAGGGGTATGATTGTATGTACAATGGCATCAAGAAAGCTCTCGGCCCCTCTCAGAACTAGATAGCTCCTCTCAAATCCATCAACGTGGAAGTGATCAGAGACAGGAACAAATAGATGGAGAGATCGGTAAAAAAATTACTCTGACCTCTGCTCCAGAGTGAATACTGTTGCTACCTCAGCCCTGGTTGCCACTGAGTGCCTGCCAACAATGAAAGAACTGGATGAAGAGCTGACCTTGGAGGAGCTCAGCAAGGCCACCAGTAGCATGGTCTCAGGGAAGGCACCAGACAATAATAGGATTCCCTCTCACCTGCTTAAGCACTCCATGTCTACTCTATTGTACCCTCTGTATGAAGTACTCTGTCAGTGCTGGCAGGAAGGAACTGTATCAAAGGATATGAGGGATGAAAAGATCATTACATTCTACAAAAAAAATGAGAGAAGTGACTATAACAACTAGAGGGACAGCTCCTTCTTGAGTGTTGTTAGCAAAGTCTTCACTGGAATCTTCTTAGTCCACCTACAGAAGTTGGTTGAACTTGTCTACCCAGAGTCACAGAGTGGCTTCCATGCTGAAAGTTCAGCTGTGGACATGACTTTCTTCCTCTGAGAACTCCAGAAGTACAGAAAACAAAGGAAGACCCTTTGCATTGCATTTATTGATCCCGCCAAGGCATTTGACCCAATCAGCAGAGACAGGCTCTTTCATATCGTTTCTAAGGTTGACTGCCTGCCAAGACTCCAGAGCATGATTGAATCCTTCCACAACAACATGGAGGGGATTGTGCAGTACAACAGCAGCTCTTCAGAGCCCTTTGATATAAGTGGTGTCAAACAGGGCTGTGTTCTCTTTCAGATCTTCTTTGCCCTTCCCCTGAGGCACGCATTTGGCACCACAACAGATCTACTTTCACACTAGATCAGATAGCAGGCTTTTTAACCTTGCCTGCATAAGAGCCAAAACCAAATTGCGCAAGGCTATGATCAGAGACATGCTGTTTGCTGACGTTACAGCAGTTACAACCCACCCTCCGCAACACCTCCGGAGCCTGATGGATCACTTCTCTCAGGCAGCAAGGGAATTTGGTCCATCTATCAGCCTGAAAAAGACAAAGGTCTGGGGACAAGATTGGAGGCATCACCACTCATCACTATTGAATGTTGTCCATCACTTCACATACCTGGGGTCCATCATCATTAACAACCTTTCCTTGGATGCAGAAATCAACAAGCGCATCAGGAATGCTGCAACAACTCTTGCCCACCTCACCAAGTAAGTCTGGGAGAACGCCAAACTCTCAGTCAAAACAAAGATGACAGAGACAGAGTACATCGCTGTACAGCAGAGACCTTGGCAACATATGCTAAGCTGGAGAAAAGGCTCAACCATTTAAGGTGCCGTTGTTGCATCTTGAGCATCTCCTGGGGAGACCGAGTACCCATTGCTGAGGTTCTCTCTCATGCCAGCCTCCCGAACATATACACCTGCTCAATTGGCACCAGGTGGAGAAGCAACCTGAAACCACAATTTAAATCAGACGAGGAAAATTTCCTGAAAGTAGCAGAAGACCAACAGCCCCATAGAAAGAGCTGAGGCCAATTATAGATGCGACCTTTGCAACAGAGACCACCACTCTTGCATTGGTCTCATCAACCACAGATGGTACTGCACCAAAAACATAGACAGCTGGTATGCAACATCCATGGTCGACCTTGACCAACAGAGGGACACAGTGTGCTCCAATTGTTATCATTTTCTCATTTTTGCTGCTCAGTGATGGTTAGCTTCTGAGTTCTAAGATCCATTCCACCCACGTAGCTTCAACCATGAAGCTATCTCCAGTTTACCACGTTTTTGGAATCCATGTGAAATGTATTAGCTTTCTTGATCATTCGTCCGAACCTCATGTAGAATTTTCTTGATTTTGTAGAAATTAAAAATATCTCACAAAGGTTTTATATGAATAATTGATATAAAAAGTGGAATTTCCTTATCAAACTATTAACAAAGAAACTGGTCAGTACAACTTAAAGGTGATAATTCATTTGGCTGACAATTGGACAAATATATTTCATCTCCTTAACAAGTGCAAAATTATAATAATGTACGGTATTCATTAAATTCAACAATTCTATTAAAGATTGAAATATTTTATAAAGTATATTGTTGATAAATTTATCCAAGAAAACCTACTGCCTGCACTTGAAGAGCCAGGTCATTCTTCTCTTGTACCAGGGATACCATTTTCTCCTCTAGTTCTTTTCTCCGTGCTTCAGATTTGGCTAGCAACTCCTTAGTTTTCTCAAACTCTTCTTTCATGGTCTGCATTTCCTTTTCGGATTCAGCGCTCCTTAGAAGAGGTTTGATCTTAAAGAAGAGTTTCATCCATGGCCAATGTTTGACGTTCATGAATGCACGGATGTTGTATTGCACGGTAAAGACTGACTCCCTGGAAGAAACAGTTACAAAGTCAAAAGCACACCAATGGATATGAACATTTATCATTTCTTAAACCAAAGCCCATTAACTTGTAGGTAAATGCAGTTTACCTTCTCTCCATCATCCGCTTGAATTCAACTCTCATGAGATGTCCGCGGCTGACGGCTTGTATTCGGGTAATAAGTAGGGCCAATTTGTCATCCCTCATCTCCTCAAGTGCACCCAGGAGGCCAGCTTTGAAAAATACCTTCAATGGAATGAATAGCTTAAGATTGTGACCAGATGTCATTTTGTTCATAACAGGAATATTTACCTTTTTGTATATTTTTAATTCACATAGTGGATGTGAGTTTCATTGGCAAGGTCAGTACATTGCCTATCTCTAACTGAAAAGTGTTGATTCGCCATTTTCCTGTATCACTGCAGACCTCGTGGTGAAGGTAGAAAGCACTAGAATTCAGACACAGTCCGATTATAATTTCAACTCAATATAACATATAACTTGGAGGGGAACTTGTAGACACTGGTGTTCCCATGCATCTTCTATCCTTTGCCTCTTTGTGATTAGAGCTTGAGGGAGCTGCTGGCAAGGAAGTCTTGGTGAGTTACTGAAATACATTTTGTTAGTCGTGCACAATTCAGCCACAATACATTGATGGTGAGAGAGTTATCATCCAGAATGTTAGATGCTGTTCCATTAAAATAAGATTGTCTGGGTCATTGTTGCAATTATTGATATTGTTGGAGCTGCATTCAGATGAGTGCAGAGTATTCTACTATATTTTTGATGTGGTGGAAAGGCTTTGAAGACTCAGGAAATGAACCACATGGCACAAGTTCCCCAGTCTCTGATCTGCTTTTGTAACCACAGTTTTTTTTTATGTGGCTGGTCCATTTCTGTTACCATTGAACAACGACCAACAGAACACCCGTGATCAGGAAATGGCTGATTGTAATTAGTGTCTGGCTATCTGATCTGAGCCTGCCAAGAAGTTGGGTTCAGATTGGAGCAGGTGTAAACTCTAATAAATCATTTAGATCTGAGTGAGTTCAGGCTGTAGTAGGGTATATCCTGGTCCGGATGATATACTTACAATTAACAGATGTGAATAAAGTGCTTGATATTTATGACTGGATCAGATTCTTAGATTTGACAGAGGTATACAAAACCATGAGGACTATAGATAGGTGCTTTTTCCACTGAAGATAGTTGGGACTACAATCAGAAGTCATGGGTTAAGGGTGAAAGGTGAAAAGTTTAAGGGGAATATGAGGGAAATCTTCTTCACTCAGAGGGTTGTGAGAATGTGCAATCAGCTGCCAGAACAAGTGGTGCTTGTGAACTCGATTTCAATGTTTAAAAGAAGTTAGGCACATGGATGATAGGGATATGAAGAGCTATGGTCCCTGTGCATGCCAATGGGAGTAAGCCCCTTAAATGGTTTCAGCATGGACTAACTGGGCTGAAAGGCCTGGTTCAGTGCTATATTTCTGTATGACGTGAAGAATTTTAAATACATAGGCACGTGCGTGGTTTAGATTGACTACGGTCAGGTTGTGCTTTCAATTTTATATTCTAGCAAATGCCCATTGGAAATGTCATTATCCATCATGGAAAGGAGTTGGTCATGGCTTGGCACTTGTACGGTATGAATGCACTTGTTTGGCACGCTTGAATATTACCAAATTTTACCCATATGTAGGTGTGAGTTGTATCATTTCCTGAAGAAGTGAAAATTGAATTGAACGCTGTGAAATTGTCAGAAAACATTTCCCACTTTTCATAGATGGAAGACCAATATAAATCACGCCTTACCTTGGTATGACCAAATCTATATTGTGTGCGATCAATATCAATGGAATTCAAGAGTTTTTCAGATGCCTTCTTACTATCGATGAACTGTCCTTCAGGAATTGCACTTACATTCAGGATCCTATATCTGTTCATTTTAATACAGGGACATTTTAAAAGGTGAAATTTTAAGCTACTTTTCTTTTGTATAATTTTATTAATTCAATACTTGTAACATTTAATAATTCTGTACTTTATTTTAGCAAAACACACCTTTGCTTAAAGTCACCATAGAGAATTCTGCTTGGAAATCCCTTTCTGCAAATTCTAATTCCTTCCAGCACACCATTGCATCTGAGCTGGTGCATGACTAGATGATTATCCATGACACCTAGGATATGCAAAAATTATTTCAAAAAATTGGCTTCTTAAAAATGATAGATTTCCTATGACTTAGACACATAAGTAACATCTAGTAAAAATTAAACTGATTTCAAGTTCATTAGTGAACACCAAAAGATCTTGGAAAGGTTTCAGAAATATTGCATTTCACTACAAGATATGTTTTTTTGAAATACTAAGATAATCTGCTTCAGTTACCTGGTGTCTTTGTCTCATTGGGAATTATACATCTCACAAAATGCGGGTGAGTGGACCTTAAGTTAGTCATCAGTTTATTCAGATTTTCCTGTAGATGACAATACAATTTCAACATTTTACTAGCAACTTTATGATTGTATATGATATTGTACTGTATTCTAATAAATTAATCAATATTCTAATTATTGTTTGAACATTATTAATGCATGTAATAAGAAATTTGTGATTATTTAACATGTTTCTTACAGAGAAACAACATTTCCTTTCTTTGGTTAACATACCAACACCCTTGAACCTATTCACCTTTTACCCACTATCAAAACACAGAATCCTGATATAAAAATAAACATACCCTGAAAAGAGCAGATACAGTTTGGAAAGATGAACCCTTCTTCTTCCCTGCTTTCTTGCCACTAGCTTCAGCTGCAAAGAACATTTTCAGAAAAAAAGTCATTCAAAACTGATGGAAAAATTATATCGATTTGTCAGGATATTCTTCAATACAACGTTTGTGAACTAATCAAATCATACCTTCTAAGCTATGGGCACTGTAAAGTGTTTGCAAGAGTTTCAGTGAAGCCTTCTGGTACAGTGCGACAACTGTTTCATTGAGTGGGTCTTTGTTCTTTTCCAACCATCCATTTACATTATAATCTACGACGCCAGCATAGTGGATCAAAGCAAAGTGAGCTTCAGCCTTTCCTTTGGGAGGCTTGGGCTTCTGGAAATTGCTTGTCTTTCCAAGATGCTGGTCATATAGTTTATTCCTGAAAGTTAGGTCTGTGGCCTTAGGAAACATACACTCCTCTTCCAGGATTGAGAATATCCCCAAGGGCTGTGGAATAAAATAAGCATTTATTGGAATATACATTCATTAAGTTACAGGCATGAGAAGTAGTGTCATCCAAGATTTTACTGCTCTGTGCCTGTTTCTTACCAATATTTACCCATTCATTTGCAGAAGACAGGGCTAACTTAACCATGAGATTCTAGCATCAAGCAGCAGAACCTTAAGTACCTGCTGTGGGGTGGGAATGTCCGAAGAAGCCTTGGAAGCCTTTTAGAATTAGCAAACTCCTTCTGCTGGTCTAGCCAGATGTGAACCAGACCGGGTTTATTAAGGTTAGAAATAATTACGAATTATTACAGTAAGGTGTTTCTTCTTTTATGTTACTGTGTATGTTAATTAAAATGGCTTCTTTGTTATGTTAAAATTAAAATGGCTTCTTTGTTATGTTGAAATTAAAATGGCTTCTTTGTTATGTTAAATGCTGAGAAAGTCTCTAGCTAGCACTTTGCTTGGGTTATAACAGATAGTAGAGTACTATGAACCAATGGGTATCTATGTTATTCTTTCTTGGGGTGATATGCTGTCTCATATGGCTGGGAACCAGGGGCTTTTGGCGGGGAGTTGGAGGAGAGACCGTGAGGACGACGGACGTGGGGGAAAGCTCAGGTTGAACACCCTGGGTGGACCCGAGCTGCGAGTTGAAGGGGCCAGAGTGGTCCCGAAGAGGTTCCTGAGCTCCAACATGTGCACGAAGAAATTGAACTTTGGTAAGTCTGGTGCCTTTTCCATTCCTTTTTTGTATTGAACATCTATTAATCTCATAGACTTAGTAATACCTATAAAGTGTAATTGGTGAAACGTACATTGTGTGCTGGGCTGATGATTGATGTTTGAAGCTGAATCAGGTGACAGTTGTACAGCAACCGATGTAACCCTGGGAGACAAAGTGGGCAGAGGACGGGGTTTCCCCGAGATAAATACGAGCCAATATAGCTGAGCGTTACATTAAAAATATAGGAAATTAAAACTTTTCAAATAACTTACGCTTGGTTTAGGAGTCACTTCTTTGTTTCTTTCTTATGCAGCCCCTCAGAACTGAGGACGATATAGCTTTGTAAGATCTGAGGTGGCTGAAGGAACCAATTTGGAAATGACTGGTTCTTTCACACCTCCCCCTCGTACCCCATCTGTTACTTATTTTTATACACACATTCTTTCTCTCACTCTCCTTTTTCTCCCTCTGTCCCTCTGAATATACCCCTTGCCCATCCTCTGGGTCCCCCCCCACCTTGTCTTTCTTCCCGGACCTCCTGTTCCATGATCCTCTCGTATCCCTTTTGCCAATCACCTGTCCAGCTCTTGGCTCCATCCCTCCCCCTCCTGTCTTCTCCTATCATCTTGGATCTCCCCCTCCCCCTCCAACTTTCAAATCTCTTACTCACTCTTCCTTCAGTTAGTCCTGACGAAGGGTCTCGGCCTGAAACGTCGACTGCACCTCTTCCTAGAGATGCTGCCTGGCCCGCTGCGTTCACCAGCAACTTTGATGTGTGTTGCTTGGTTCTTTCACAGATGGGGACAGACTGGACAGATGACTGGTTCATTAGTAAGGTGGAGCGTTCTCTCTACCAGTTATGTAAGGACTTTGTATACTCCCAGTGTAAAGCTTCACAATGCTCAATATCACCATAATGTTCCTCTCTACCTTGAGCTGTCCTGAGGCAGAGATTGCCAGGAGACAGGGGGACATTGCAGTTCTTCAGCGAAGAATTGAACATATTCATCAATTTGACCACCTGGTCACCACTTCGCACAACACAGCTGAGAATAGAGTATCAGCTTCAGGAGTTTGACAGAGGGCATGTGACACAGGACATGCTAGCCCGACAGAGCCTTATTGTGGGGCATTATAAATGAGAATAGTTTTAAGGTAAGAGATTGAAGATTTTAGGGGGATATTAGAAGTTACTCCTTTGCACAGAGAGTGATTGATAGCTGGAATGTGCTGCCAGAGGACGTGGCGGAGTAAGATACAACTAGTATATCCAAGAGGCATTTAGATGGACACTTCAATAAGGAATGACTAGAAGAATATGGTCCTAATGCAGACGAAAGGGATTACTGTAGATGTGCAAAACAGTAGGCATAGCTGTAGTGGGCAGAAAAGGCCTGTTACTGTGTTGTACAACTCTATCACTTAATGGCCAATTGAGAGTAAAAAGAATCTCAATGCTGGAAAGGTTGCCGAGGAGAGAGCACTAACATGGATTCCTCAGGGCAACTTTGCAAACTTCAAGCTTCACTGCTGAGATGGATCTTTAGCTGGGAAATACCTGGCAGACTTTGGATAGAAAGTTTGGAATTACTGAGTTTGCCACAAAAACTTACCCTCACTTATACTCAGAAACAATGGCAGTTTCTCGCAGATCTGCCAGAAATTTCCAGAAATAAACTGTCCCTATTGTGCCAGTTACTGGCATTGCATTGTAAGTACAATGCCCTTTCTTTCCTACCTTCTCAATGAGTTCAATGCAAGCAGCCAGATCCATTCCAAAGTCAATGAATTCCCATTCAATTCCTTCCTTCTTGTACTCCTCTTGTTCCAGAACAAACATGTGGTGGTTGAAGAACTGTTGCAGTTTCTCATTAGTGAAGTTGATACATAACTGCTCCAGGCTGTTGAACTACACACATAAAGGAAAATATTGCTCGATTAAGTAGTTATTGTGTTAAAGTCATTAAACTAAATTTGCAAAGAAGTTACATGCCATTTCTTTCCATCTGTAATTTATTAAATATCCCATCATTTTTCCCAATTCAAATGCACTCTTATTGTGGAAATTTCCCACGCAAGTATAGCATTCTACAATTGCATTCTGGAGATCATATAGTACTACCACCAGCAGGTGGATACAAATATTGGGTGAGACTTCCAACATTATTATGGAAAAAGTAAATTTGTAATTCATGTAAAGCTGATAACATTATGTAGATTGAATTTATATCTGAACATGGAATATAATATCCCTTAGCTTCTAATCTCATTTTAACATAAATTTACTCTTGGTCTTAAAAATATCATCTTCTATAAACAATTCAGCAATGTTTTTCATTAAAAATTCTTATGTCCACTTCTAAAATGAAATGATAATATAAATTTGCTGACATTTAAATGAAATCATGTATTGAATAGCAAATTTCTTGATCTTCTAACAATTCCAAAGAACATTAAGCCCATGAAGTTGAGTGTGATTATTGATCTAATGCCAAAAATAAGTCAGACTTTGTACAAAGTCAATAAACAGCAAAGGACTAGATAATCTGTTTCTGTGATTTTACTGAGATCATCCCTCAGTCATTGGGGAAGGAAATCCTCTCATTTTCCTTCAATAGTATAATGGAATCTGGATGAATAGATAGATTTTGCATTTAATATCTCATCTAAATGTCTCCACCTCCACTGAAGTATCTAGCTGGACTATCTAATGAACTCCATGGTTCAAAACCAATAATAATCTGTGAGAGAAGCATGTGAGTGGCCATTGAACCATGGCTAGCACAATTTATTTACAAACAGCATAGCAAACTCCAAGTAGAGAAACTGGAGAATATAATTCTAGTGAAATTATATTTACGCTCTAATGAGAAGTTTTTATTACAAATGTAGACATAATAATTAGTAATGAAAATGTTTTTAATCGGGCCGGCTGGTGGCCCAATGACATTGGCGCCAGGCCCGGGAGTGGAGGTCCCCGGGTTCGAAACCAGTCGGGGCCTCTCCCAAGTATGCTTTCCATCCATGCTGGATTGAGTGTCGAGATCGCAAATCGACCTCGTAAAATAAAGGGAAAAATACTGCGAAAATGTCTGTGTGAGGAGTGGCGCACCACACAGTCTCCCTCTCGCTCCACACCTTGTAAAAGCCATGAAAAAGACATCATCACAGATGCATGCATGCACACGCACGCACACACACGCTGACGCACGTGCACAGACACGCACGCATGCAGGCACACGCCAAAAAAGAAGAAAATGTTTTTAATCAATAAAAGTAGATGCTTTCCAGCAAAATGAAAATTATTTAAGTATTAGCATCCCATCACAAAAGATCATTATCATCATACAGATAGGGAAGGTTAAATATTCCAGTAACTGTTTAATCTCTTACATCAAAAATTTCAAAGCCAGCAATGTCCAGCACGCCAATGAAAAATTGCCTGGGTTGTTTAGTGTCCAGTTGTTGATTGATACGCAGTACCATCCAAATGAACATTTTATCATAGACGGATTTTGCAAGGGCACCAACAGCATTGTGCACCTATCAAGATAAATATATATTAGGTGGAAAATACTTGCCTACAGTTTTATATAAATGTGAACAGTTTCAGAAGAATCTCACTTTAGGATTAGGAATGAATAATTACCTGCTGTACTGTCTGGCCCTTTGTCACATATTCATTGCCAACTTTTACTCGTGGGAAACACAAAGCTTTGAGCAACTCAGCAGAGTTCATACCCATCAGGTAAGCAGCCTTGTCAGCCACTAAATAGACAAAAGTCACAGTCTTAGAATGTTACAACACAAAGAAGAACATCTCTGCCCTACAGGCCAAGTAACTGAAACACTTTAAGGTAGCCAAGATGGTAACACAAAAATAAAACATTACAACTGCTGGAAACAATAGACAATAAACAACAGACAATAAGTGCAGGAGTAGGCCATTCAGCCCTTCGAGCCAGCACCGCCATTCACTGTGATCATGGCTGATCATCCACAATCAGTATCCAGTTCCTGCCTTATCCCCATAACCTTTGATTCCGCTATCTTTAAGAGCTCTATCCATCTCTTTCTTGAAAGCATCCAGAGACTTGGCCTCCACTGCCTTCTGGGGCAGAGCATTCCATATATCCACCACTCTCTGGGTGAAAAAGTTTTTCCTCAACTCCGTTCTAAATGGCCTACCCCTTATTCTTAAACTGTGGCCTCTGGTTCTGGACACACCCATCAGCAGGAACATGCTTCCTGCCTCCAGCATGTTCAATCCCTTAATAATCTTATATGTTTCAATCAGATCCCCTCTCATCCTTCTAAATTCCAGTCTATACAAGCCCAGTCGCTCCAATCTTTCAATATATGACAGTCCCGCCATCCCAGGAATTAACCTTGTGAACCTACGCTGCACTCCCTCAATAGCAAGAATGTCCTTCCTCAAATTTGGAGACCAAAACTGTACACAATACTCCAGGTGTGGTCTCACCAGGGCCCTGTACAGCTGCAGAAGGACCTCTTTGCTCCTATACTCAATTCCCCTTGTTATGAAGGCCAGCATGCCATTAGCTTTCTTCACTGCCTGCTGTACTTGCATGCTTACTTTCAGTGAATGATGTACAAGAACATCTAGATCTCGTTGTACTTCTGCTTTTCCTAACTTGACTCCATTTAGATAATAATCTGCCTTCCTGTTCTTGCCACCAAAGTGGATAACCTCACATTTATCGACATTAAACTGCATCTGCCATGCATCCGCCCACTCACCCAGCCTGTCCAAGTCACCCTGCATTCTCATAACATCCTCCTCACATTTCACACTGCCACCCAGCTTTGCGTCATCTGCAAATTTGCTAATGTTACTTTTAATTCCTTCATCTAAATCATTAATGTATATTGTAAACAGCAGCGGTCCCAGCACTGAACCCTGCAGTACCCCACTGGTCACCGCCTGCCATTCCGAAAGGGACTCATTAATCGCTACTCTTTGTTTCCTGTCAGCCAGCCAATTTTCAATCCATGTCAGTACTCTGCCCCCAATATCATGTGCCCTAATTTTGCCCACTAATCTCCTGTGTGGAAGTAATAATAAAAAACAACAGAGGCTACTGGAAAAAATCAGCAAGTCATGCATCAACTGAAGAGAGAAAAACAGTTAATGTTAAAATCTAAAATATTAATTCTGTTAGCTGCTTCACAACTACTGTCTGACTTCCTGAGTATTTCTAATATTTGGTCTTTAAGACATGCTACCCTTGTACTGATGATTAAAACAGGACAAGGATGTTGACCAAAAAATTGCAGCTTGGTCTAACATCAGGAGTGCAAAACTTGTACGTATGAGTGATATTTTGGAAAGCAAATCTGTCGACTGTAGACATTAATAGATTGGCAGCACAGTGGTAATTGGAATTCATTCTGTAGGAATCTGAGGTAGTGCACTTAGTGAGAAAAAAGACACAGGAACATATCTGATGTGATAGGATACATGACAAGTGGAGTGGGGGAACAGAGGAATCTTGGACTGCAAAGCCAGGGACACCTGAACACAGTGGAATAGTGAGGTAAGACAAAGCACAACAATTGCAGTATAGTATTGTTTACATAACAAATAAAAAAATAAGGAGGGCATACTACAACTGCTCAAAGCACTGATAAGGCACAGATTTGTACTGCATAAATTCAGGTCAACATATTGCAGAAATGATGTGACAACTCTGGAGAGGTTACAGAAGAAAAATGCAAGGATATTGCCTGCAAGTTTAGCTAGAAAGAATTCCTGTGCAAACTGAAATTATTTCTTTGAAAAAGAGTTGTTGAGAAGGACATCTAATTGAGGTATACAAAATTGTTTGATGTGAAGACAAAGGTCCTATATAGATCAATAACTCAGGGCCAAAAAATCAGGGTAATTGATCAAAGGGATAAAAATTAAGATAGATATTTTCTGTTGAAGTTCTTGGGGACTGGAATTCACTGCTTAAAAGGATGATGGAAGCAAAAACTTTCATCACATTTAGAAAGTGACTCAATGAACATAATAGGTTATATCCTGCAAGACCAAAGACCAAGAACTCGGAAGTATATTTAATCAGAATGGTTGCTATACCCAGATGAAGTGTATCCCATGTTGGTAAAAGAAGAATTTGTGGATGCTCTGACTATAAATTATTTGTCATCCACAGGGATGATTATCGGAAATTATCCAGAATCCATTCTGAAGAAGCATGTAAGCCTTCATAAACGATGGCACAAATTAATCAGGATCAATATGGATTTCTCAATTGCAAGTCACTCCTGACAATGCTCATATTTCTTAAGGCAGGATCAGGGGGATTGATAAGGGTAATGTTTTTGCTTTTGACAAGGCCTTATATGACAGAATAGACAAAAAGGAAAAGACAATGCAAAACAACTGGCAAATTAAGTCAAAATTTATGTTAGCAACTTGAAGCAAAGAATAATGGTACATGGGTGTTTCATCCAACTGAAAGACTATTATCAATAGTTTCCATAGGACCCAGCATTCAGTCAGTTGTGAAGCACAGCCAGTGGCATATCTAAGGTATGGCAGGTATGGCACATGCCCTGGGCACCACTAGAAGGGGGGTGCCACTGAGTAGTTTCTATTAAAATCAGAGAAGCCATCCTCGGATAATGAAAAAAGAATTTTCTTCAGATGTATGATCTGCCTTTGATTATCATGGGTGAGAAACACTAGGATGGCCTTATTGCAGAGCATTGTGTAAGAAGAACATGAAACGTTTCTTCACGAAGAAGAAGGAAAGTGGAGCTGAAGGACGGAAAAGACAAAAGTTGGAGATGGAGGAAGCAAAGAAGTCGAGCAGGTTCTTCATGCCCTTCTTTGAAAAGCCCGGAACAAGTAGTTCGACACGTTCCATGGAGTCGCCTGCACCTGCTACGTTTGTTAGAATCTGAAAGTGGATCAAGTACAAATGCGTCACAAGCCCAGGAGGAAATCAAGTCAGATAAATTTGAATATGACGAGATTAAGAGTGAGGCTGCCACAGAGAACGTGGACATGACAGGAGGGGAAGATGATGGTGATGGTGGTGATGTTGAGTTTATTGACGAGATTTTACCTGATGAGATTGAACCTGACGACACTGAACCTAGTGAACTGGATGGTGTCAAAGAGCCTCAAACTGTCATACCAGAAGTGATTGAACAGCATGACATTGGACTTCTGAAGTTCGACAAGGATACTGGAAAAGCAATTCTGCCTGATGCGTTGAGAACAGAAATAATAAAGGTGGGTTCAAAGTATTTCCAGAACAGTGAGGGCCTTTCCTACCAACAAATAACCATTCAATGAACCAAACTTGGTTCAAGAGGAAATTGGGAAATGGTCGTGGTGAGGAAGTGACTCGCTCATGGCTGGTCTATTCCCCTTCTAAAAAGTCTGCATTTTGTATCTGTTGTCTTCTCTATTCCCTGTCAGACCATCAATCCTCTTTGGAGCACGAAAGTGGATTCAACCAGTGGAAAACACCTGAAAGTGTTTATGAAAATGCCAAGAATCATCGGGAATGCTTCATACAGTGGAAAGAAATGGAAAGAAATTTAGCTGGAAACAGAGGAGTTATTGATGCGGTTTTCAGTCACAGATTGAGAAGGAGAAGCAGAAGTGGCGTGAGATCTTGACTAGAATCCTTCACTGCATAAAGTTCCTTGCGGCTCAGAACCTGGCTTTGCAAGGACACAGGGAGTCACTTCAGCTAGACGATCACTCCAATGTGGGAAATTTCCTTGGCTTACTGAAACTACTGGCCATCTTTGACCCTGTCATAAAAGAACACCTCACTCATCTGGAAAGTCATCCTGGATCCACATCTTATCTTTCACTGGATGTCCAGAACAAATTCATCCACATGATGGCATCCACTGTTCACCAGAGTTTACTGAGAAGCATTCGTACTATGGTCTCATGTTTGACTCGACTCCTGATCTGGCACGCCATGAGCAGATGTCAGAAGTCGTGAGGTATGTGGAAGTTGATTTTGAGAGGAAAACAGTCCGTGTTAGAGAGTCCTTCCTTGGTTTTATCCAGATAAGCCAGAAGGATGCTGAGAGCTTGGTTGAAGACATCTTGAAACAGCTAGAGAAGAACGAAATGGAGCTACAAGATTGTCAGTCACAGTTCTATGACAACGCTGCTGTGATGGCTGGACACAGAAGTGGTGTTTATCAAAGAATGTGAGAAAAACAACTTGGCAGTGTTTGTGAATTGCGATAATCACTCTCTCAACTTGGTGGGTGTACATGCAGCCAAGCAGGATACAGTGATGGTCACGTTTTTTGGAACCATCAAAGCTCTCTACGTGTTTTTCTCTTTTTCAGCACAGTGCTGGGAAAAACTCAAAAATGCCATGCCTGTGGTTGTTAAGTCGGAGTCCGAAACCAGGTGGAGTGCAAGGACAGAAGCAGTGAAGCCCGACAACAAGTACCTTGAGGAGATACTTCAAGTTCTCCAGAACATGATAGACAATGAAAACGAGACCAGTGAAACAAGAAGTGACGCAAGGCAGCTGTACAACTGCATGCTGAGTTACGATTTTTGATTTTGCTAGGATTTTGAAACAAAGTACTCATTCACATTGACTGTGTTCAAAAGAGGCTGCAGGATCCTAGCATGAACTTCCACGATGCTGCCCTGGATTTGAAAGCCGTCCGAGATCATTTTTATGATGAAAGAGAAGTATTAGTCAGTGAGTCACTTGAAGGAGGAGTCGGTCTCTGTCAAGAATGGAATATTGAAGTTGAAAGATGTCAGAGACGAAAGAAACGAATGGCTGATGAGAGCTCGAGAGATGCTGGGTTCACAGCTAAGGAGGAAATGGAAAGAGTCATGAAGGGAACACTCGACTGTCTTCACAAAGAAATGGATGAAAGGTTCACTCGTTTGCACGACACTGACGCCAAGTTTGGGTTCCTTCTCAATGCCGAGGGACTATGTTACAGCGCTGACAGTAACGACCTAAAGAAGAAGTGCAAAAATTTGGGCGAATTGTACAGCTCTGTTGTTGATGGACAGCAGCTATATGAAGAAATTTTGGATTGCAGAATTTTGCTAACAAGGCGGATCAACATGAAAGTATCAAGACCTGAAGAGCTTCTTGAATTTACTGTTCAGAATGGAGATGACAGCGTCTTCCCCAATCTTCGCATTGCTATTCAGATAATGCTGACCATTGCAATTTCCATTGCCAGCTGTGAGAGATCATTCAGCAAGCTAAAACTAATACTTTTGTATTTGAGAGCCTCCATGGGTCAAGGCAGACTCTGTGATCTTGCTCTGCTGAGTGTAGAAAGAGAAGAAACTGAAAAAACTGACATTGATCACATCATAGACCAATTTGCATCAGTGAAAGCAAGGAAGGTGCAGTTATAATTTGTTAATTAAAAGATTAACAAGCTTGACTTGTGTTTTTGAGCTGATATTATGGTAAGGTTATCTAAAAGATGGGTGTCAGATGTTTGGATGGGGCACAATTTCAGTGCTTGCCATAGGCGCTATCTTCCATAGATACACCCCTGAGCACAGCAAAAGCTCCATTATCAGGTACTTCATTAACAGGTACTTCCATTCAACCAACAGTTAAGAGGAAGCACCGAGAACATATGGGGGCAGCAGTGAGCCAACACCTAGTCCAACAATGGGACAGCATTAAGGGAGCACCCAGACCAATATTGGGGCAGTACTGAGAAAATGCACAAGCTAGAGAACCCAGGTCAAAGCTCAGGCATCACTGAAGGAGACTCTGGGTTACTACTGGGGAAACTCTGAGAGAGTGTCCAAACTGATATTAGGGCAATAGAAAGGGAGTACCAAAGCATCTTGTGCCACTGCTATCGCTTATGATTTTTATTTTGCCTGCAGTATGGTGCTAATTGCCAGCTCACTGCTGAGTACTATAGAAAATGTATTTTATTTCTCTTATTCTTTAACATTTAGTATTAATTCCCCATGGATGTCAGAAAGCAAAGCTTTAATTTAATATGAATAACTTAGACCTAAATGTGGGGTCAGCGATAAGGAAACATACAGCGGATACAAAAGTGGTTGGCAGTGAGGGGGAAAGCTAGAGATGTCAGATGGTCTGGCCATTTGGGCAGAAGAGTAGCAAATGGAAATTAATCTAGTGAAAGGTTAGGTAATATATTTGGGGAAGTGTAACAAATCAGGGAAATATACAATATATGGGAGGCTATTGAGAGATGTGTGGGAGCCACAGGGACATTGGTTTATGCAGTGTATCCATAGATCCTTAAAGTTAGCAGGTTTGGTCATTAAAGTGGTTATAAAGATATATGAATGTTTTCATCTATTAGATACTATATGGAATAGAAAAGCAAGATGATTATATTAGAATTGTGTACAATTTTAACTAGGCCAAATTTTAAGTCCTAGTCATCACAGTACAAAAAAAGATGCTATTGCATTGGTGAGCATGCAGAGGAGGTTTATGAAAATGGTGCTATGAATGGAGATTTGTAGCTTATATGAATCACTGGGTGTTAGTGTTGTTTAATTTGGAACAGAGAAACCTGGGAGTTAGCTTAGCTGAGGTGCAGAAAATTATGAGAAGACTAGGCAAAATAGGTAGAAAGGACTTATTTCATTAGCACAGGTTTGTAACACCAAGGGGACTGTCAATAGAAGGGCTAGAGGGGAGATGAGGATTTTGCTTTCTACCTAGAGGATCAGAGAGGGAAAGGTGAGGTTCAACTTAATGCCTGACTAGGATCAGAAACCCACATCTCCTTTAAAAAAGTACTTAGATGTGTACCTGAAGAACTATGGCTTGCAGTGCTATGGACCAAGTGCTGGAAAAAGCAATTAGGATCAATATGAACTTTGTCAACATGGACACGATGGGCATGAATGTCTTCCATCTACAGTGGCATGCAAACATTTGGGCACCCCGATCAAAATTTCTGTTACTGTGAATAGCTAAGCAAGTAAAAGATGAACTGATTTCCAAAAGGCATAAAGTTAAAGATGACATATTTCTTTAATATTTTAAGCAAGAAAACTTTTTTATTTCCATCTTTTACAGTTTCAAAATAACAAAAAATGAAAAGGGCCCGAAATAACATTTTGGGCACCCTGCATGGTCAGTACTTAGTAACACCCCCTTTGGCAAGTATCACAGCTTGTAAACGCTCTTTGTAGCCATCTAAGGTTCTTTCAATTCTTGTTTGGGGGATTTTTGCCCATTCTTCTTTGCTTCCTTCCCGGCCAAAAAATTCTATTTTAACTTTATCAGTCCATAGGACTTGTTTCCAAAATGCATCAGGCTTGTTTAGATATTTGTTTGGACTTTTTGAATAGAACTTTTTGGCCGCAATCAGCAAAGGTATGTTTGGAGAAAAAGGGTGCAAAATTTCATGTGAAGAACACCTCTCCAACTGTTAAGCACGGGGTTGTATTGATCATGCTTTGGGGTTGTGTTGCAGCCAGTAGCACGGGGAACATTTACTGGTAGAAGGAAGAATGAATTCAATTAAATACTAGCAAATTCTGGAAGCGAACATCACTCCGTCTGTAAAAAAGCTGAAGATGAAAAGAGGAGGGCTTCTACAACAGGATAATGATCCTAAGCACACCTCAAAATCCACAATGGACTACCTCAAGAGGCACAAGCTGAAGGTTTTGCAATGGCCCTCACAGTCCCCCAACCTAAATATCATCTAGACCTCAAAAGAGCAGTGCATGCAAGACGGCCCAAGAATTTCTCAGAACTAGAAGCCTTTTGCAAGGAAGAATGGGTGAAAATCCCCCAAACAAAAATTAAAAGACCCTTAGATGGCTACAAAAAGCGTCTACAAACTGTGATACTTGCCAAAGGGGGTGTTACTAAGTACTGACAATACAGGGTGCTCAAACTTTTGCTTCTGGCCCTTTTCCTTTTTGTTATTGTGAAACTGTAAAAGATGGAAATAAAAAAGTTTTCTTGCTTAAGATATTAAAGAAATGTGTCATCTTTAATTTTATGCCTTTTGGAAATCAGTTCATCTTTTACTCACTTAGCTATTCACAGTAACAGAAATTTTGATCAGGGGTGCCCAAACTTTTGCATGCCACTATATGTGGTAATTGTTTAGTGATTTTGTCAGTCAGTACGATTCTAAGAAGCCAAGAATATCTCTTCTGTAGTACAAGTTAGTATGGTTCTATAACTTTAGGAAGGCTATTTTTCCCATCAACCTGGCTATTTCAATTATATATACTTAACCTACTCTTTTTTGAAATTTATTAACAGATCGCCTACTAATTCACAATCATAATTTGTGCAGCACATGACAGATCAGTAAACCTATTGTGCAAAAACAAATTCTCCTCATTTTACATTACTCTTTTGTTCATTTGCCTTAAATCTATAATCTTTCATTCTGTGCTCTCTGCCACTAGAAACACTTCTTCTTTTATCCCTTTAACCAAATGCTTCATTGCTTTCAACAGCTTTTTCAAATCCCAACTTCTTGATTTGTTTCTACTTTATGAAGAACTTTAAAATGCTGAACGTTTGTGGTACTAGCTGTGGACCTTTTCTGCACTCTATCTTATCATTAACAAGCAGAATTTGTGCAGAAATAGTACATTGACAGCGGAAGTGAAAGAGGATGACATACACTAAGATCAAATACTTTCTCCTTCTGACAGAGGGCACAGTTACATTCCATTATACATACAATTAAATTGGCCCAGACAGATGCTGACAAGCAAACATCATGTGTAAACTTATGAAGATTTCTACAATGAAAATAAATTTGAGGAACAAGAATTGCTAAGCATATGAATTTATTTTGAGATAATAACAGAAAATGCTGTAAAGACTCAGTAGGTCAGACATTGCCTGTGAAAAGAGAAAGCACCAGAATCCCCTTTATCAGACCTGAATTGTTGAATCTGTTTCTCATTCCAAGTGGCTTGCCAAGTGTTTCCAGTAGCTTTTGTTTTGAGTTCTGATTACTAGTATCTGCTGATTTCATCTTGATTTCCATCAAATTGAAATTCATTTAATTTTACCTTCTGTTCCGTCAGGCTCAGCTTGTTCCTCCCTTGGCCTTTGCTTGAACTTCAGGTTACCATAGTGCATTACTGCACCAGTGAGTTTATAGATGCCTACTTTCTCTTCAGCTGTGAAGCCCAAAATGTCAATGGCTTCCTAGAGACCAGAAGGAGCAGCCAATAAATGATAGCTATGCTAGCAAATTGTGGAATATTAAATTCACAGCCATAATTGTATAACTTACATCAGTAGCCATCAGTTCCTCACCATCGTCAATACTGGCCACAGAAATCTCCCCTTGGCTAACAAAATGAAAGTCATAGGGATTGGTGGTAATGAGCATCAATTCTGAAATCAAAGAATGGATTTAGATTGCATGCTTTTCAAATCATGTATTTGATATATATAACATATAATCAACATAATAAGGTAAATTAATCAAGAAGTTAATGTTATCATTTCTTACCAATAAGTTCTGGCTTCTTGTTACATGTAACCTGATAGAAAATGTGGTAACTTCGCTCAGCGTTCAGCTGGAATGTCACCCTGGACTTTTCCAATAGATCTGTATGAGGCACACAGCAGTACATCAAGAAGAATGTTTTCTCTAATAAACTGACGAATGTTTCAAATGTTATTATGTACTTTTGAGCCAGCTGAAATACTTACAAGTTTCAATGTCAGCTGAGGCCAGTTTTCCTGTGGTTCCAAAGTGAATCCTAATAAATTTACCCTTAAAATAAGAATATTAAAATATAAATTAGTAGAAATTCCTGAGTATTAACTTGGTAATCAACTATTATTTACTTGTTTTGCAGCTTAATTTATGTAGGTGATATGCGAATGGTTTTAATACTTCCTGCTTACATTACTGCACACTTACAAAGCGAGATGAGTTGTCATTTCTCACTGTCTTGGCATTACCAAAAGCTTCCAGCAGAGGGTTAGCCTGGATGATTTGATCTTCCAGAGTTCCCTAGAAGTGTTAAGTGTCAAGTATTAATAATAAAACACCCGTTTCATCGGATGAGCAAACAACGTATCAATAATGCCTCGCAGATATGAAATACTAAAATCACACTTATCAACAAAGGTTACCATGGGGTATTTAGATGACATCAGGAAAATATGGACCGAAATCAATCAAAATCTCATTTGAACTGTCCTGCTGGGATGGGAGTTATATAAAGTCACATTAGAATTGTGGGAAAGTTGTTTTAAATATTGGGAAAGCTGAAGCAGAGACCATCTTAAGGTTTAGAAGTTGTGTCACAGTCGGTTAAGTCGATGGTTAGCGGGAAGTGAGATCTGGTTCGGTAGAGATCATGGTCACCACTGACACTGTGGGGCATCAATAGCTTCGTCGTAAGATACAACAGGCATATTTCCGAGCTGTGATTCCCATGTAATTCTGCACGTAATATTTTAACGCTGGTTCCGCAACAGCGAAGATTGGTATACCTTCAGCGAAGTGGTGCCATGCTCTTTTTTCTTGCCTTCGCCACTGGCTGCAATTGATGCGAAGTACTGGATGACACGTTTGGTGTTCACAGTCTTCCCGGCACCGGATTCTCCGCTGGAGGTAGAAAGCAGAGAACTTAAAAAAAGTTTAAAATATATTTCCAGTTTTTAAACAGAAATATGCGATAACTCAAAAATCTTACGTGATGAGAATGGACTGGTTCTCACGATCTGTGAATGGAAACCCATGTGTAAGTGACAATACACAATACAACATGCGTTTTGATGAAAGTGAAAGCTAAATCTTCATGCGTTAACAGGGTTTTATAAAATAATTGCAAAGTGACCATGTTACCAGTTGCCATGAACTGATAAGCGTTATCAGAGATGGAGAAGATGTGGGGAGGAGCTTCCTGACGCTTCTTGCCCCTGTAGCCAAGCACGACTTCGGATTTGTACACAGGCAACCACTTGTAGGGGTTCACGGTGACACAGAACAACCCGGAGTAAGTCTAAAGGCAGAGAAAGCAAATGCAGCGTTTGCTGTAATATTATACAAAATACAATATTGTGGCTGTGTTTTTACTTTGTCAGATTATTTCACTCACGTAGATCATCCAGGTTGCATAACGCTCTTTGAGGTTAAACAGTACAGCTGCCTCGCTCAGATGGGTCATCATGGCCATATCCTCAATCTTATCGAATTTTGGGGGGTTCATTGGGAAGACCTGGTCCTCTTTAAGAGTCACAGTCTGCAAGATAACCAACGGATCGTTTAATTATTTGAAAAGAAAATTGTGATCGCATCTCCACTAAATCCAAACAGAATTAACTTCACTAGCTACATGCCTGTTTCTCTTGGGTTTCCACAACCACTTTGCCACCTTCCCTGCTCTTAATGGTGCCTTTAGTGAATTCATTCTTAGCGTCGACGCAGAAGCATGCAGTTTTAGCTTCAAAGGGTCGATTTTGGGCTTCAAGTCTTTCTTTCTCCGGCTTTCGCAGGTATATTGCGGCCTCCCCGAAAATGGCCATTTCAGCATCCGCACTCATGATTGCAACTTACTGCAAAAAACAAACAGTGTAAATGTAGTTGTTTATAATGTTTATTAAAAGTGTTTACTTGTGAATTTCAACCTGATATGAATCAATGAAATATAAAAGTCTGCTCTCGCATTTGTCCTTATTCCGGTAGCAAAAGAATGCAGCGTTCAGCCGCAGTTTACTACACGCTACGCATATGCTAACCCCCGTATTAACAGAGCTGACTGACGCTTTATCGTTCTTTGGCTTCCATGTTTGCAATTCTGACACAGATGCGGTAAAGGAGAATGTTCCAAGTGAAATGTATGCAGGTGGAGTTAGTTTGCTAACCTGTCTGCCAATTCTAATAAATCGCAAAGAGTGCATTATGTCCAGTGCAACCCTCTTCATACGAGGTAAAGGACAAGGGACTGCAGATGTCAGTGTATGGAAAAAACAAAATAATGCTAGAAACGCGAGCAAGTCAGGCAACATATTTGGAAGGAGAAAGGAAGTTAACGCTTCATGTCGAGTAATTTCCTCAAATTCAGATGAAGAGTCTCCAACCAGAAACATTAAATCCTTTTCCCTTCCCGGTATGTGGCCCGACCTTGTTGTGGTTCCCTGATTTTCTACCTTAATTTTAGACTTCCCATATCGTCAGATTTATTTCGATTTTCAATCACATGAAGCAAAAGCTACGTTTTTGAGGTAGCCTGAACCCACACTATAGACTTGAATGATTATTAAGTTAAGATAGACAAAAGGAGAATAGGTGGATGTTGTGTACTTGGATTTTAAAAAGGCCTTTGACAAGGTGCCAAACATGAGGCTGCATAACAAGTTAAGAGCCCGTACATGGTATTACAGGAAAGGTACTAGCATGGATAGGCGGAGAGTGGTAATAACGGGAGCCTTTTCTGATTGACTTCTGGAAACTAGTGATGTTCCACAGGGGTCCAGTTCTCTTTACGTTATATGTCAATGATTTGTGGACCATACAAAGATAGATTGAGGGGCAGGTGGTGTTGAGGAAGCCGGTAGTCTGCAGAAGGACTTAGATTGGGAGAATGGGCAAAGCAGTGGCAGATAGAATACAGTGTTGGGAAGTGTATGGTCATACACGTGGTAGAAGGACTAGAAACTTAGACTATTTTCCAAATGGAGAGAAAATTCAAAAATCTGAGGTGCAAAGGGACTTGCGAGGCCTGGTGTAGGTTTCCCTGAAGATTAATTTGCAGGTTGAGTCAGTGGTGAGGAAGGCAATGTTAGAGTTCATTTCAAGAGGACTAGAATATAAAAACAAAGACGTAATATTGAGGCTTTATGAGACACTGGTGAGCCTCACCTGGAGTATCTATACTATACACTTGGAGTATCGTGAGCAGTTAGGGTCCCTTATCTAAGAATGGATGTATTGACATTGGAGAAGGTTCAAAAGTGGTTCAGGAAGATGAAGGTGAAAATGAAAAGCTTATCATATGAGGAGCATATACTCTGTGGAATTCAGAAGAATGAGGTGGAATCTCATTGAAACCTATCGAATGGTGAAAGGCTTCAACAGAGTGGATGTGGAGAGGATGTTTCTTATAGTGGGGGAGTCCAGGCCAGATGACACAGCCTCAGAATAGAGGGGCATCGATATCAAATGGAAATAATGGGGAATTTCTTTAGCCAGAGTGGTGAGTCTGCGGAATTCGTTGCCACAGTCGACTATGGAGGCCAGGACACTGGAGATTGGGCTGAGAGATTGAAGCTGAGATGGAAGTGGATTAGGATGATAAAGTCTCAGAGCAGACTCAATGGGCCAAAGGACCAAATTCTGCTGCTACATCTTATGGTTAATGTCTTGATTTAAGGGACCAGCAAAGCTGAATGGAGGTCTGGATTTCAGATATTCTAAACCGATAAATGAAGACAAAGCATTTTGTCTTTTTTTCCTGCAGTTGCTCTAATCTCATTAACATAAACAGAACCAACATTCTCATGACTAGATTGAAGTTATATGACTCAATATATACACTGCATATACTAAGATAGATTAGCAGCTGACTCAATAGATTGCTTATAAAGCCATTGGGCCATACAGCGTGGAAACAAGCCCTTCGGCCCAACTAGTTCATGACGACCAAGATCCCCAACTGAGTTGTTCCTATTTGCTCGCGTTTGTTTCAAATCCCTCTTTTTTTCCCGTCCACGTGCCTGTCAATTTTTTTTGAACAATTGTCCGATTGCGCTTGACATGGCAAGACATCTGCTAATAATGTTTCGCGAAGGCTTTGCAATACCAACTATATTGCATCGTGTATCCCTGCACCATGATTCATGCTGTATATTCGAGTTCAGACGCCAATCACGGCGGTGCATTTTTATTAGCGTTGGGGGTCAACGACGGCACGTAAGAATGCTTCTCCAACTTACAAAGGGAATCGAACAGCTTGAATATTTTCAGGTATTCTGGGAAACTATCCATATGTATATGAAAATCTTGGTGGTTTTGGATAATCTTATATGGTCAGTCAATGCGAATAATTCTGTGAAGGTTATTTTTCGCAAAATATTTTGGTTGTGTGTGTGTGTGTGTGTGTGTGTGTGTGTGTGTGTGTGTGTGTGTGTGTGTTTGTGTGTATTTTAAAGTACCAATTTACAGACCTGGAATATCATCAATAACAGCCTGCTTTTAAAAATGCTTTGGTTTATATTAAAAGCGTCTTTTCGTTTTGAAACAAACAAGATTTACTTAAACGTCTCATGCATAGACGGTGTAATGATTACCTTGTTCCGTACAAGTAACCGGATATAGTGAATCCTATAAAGCGCCAGAAGCTGTAATTAAAGAAAGGGCAGTAAGTTTCATTAACCAAATTTCGCGATCATAGCTGCTGAAATTAATCCCTTTCGCGCTCTGATCAGCTGCCGCGAAATCTTTGGAGCTATGATGTGATCCCTAATTAATGTGTGTTGGACCGCAGACAACACCCCACCCTCCATAACTTTGATCACGATGTTTAAACGGTTGCCTTTACAATTTCTAACAACTACTGAGCGATATCACGGTAGTCCGCATTTTAGCAATTTACTTCACTTTTGTCCAGGTCGAACAGTGAGATTGACCATATCAGTGATTTTATTCAGTGCCATCGCTAACGCAGGTAACTTGCACCTTATCTATCCCTCGATATGTTCGTTAGTGTTTTAACCTTACCCGTGAAGCAAGACATCTCAAGGGAGAAATGAATGGAACCAGTGTAATATGAGGCACTGCGTAAATCATCTCGGAAATTTTCAGGGTGAAAATATAGTCTTGCTTTTTTCAGTCAAAGGGAGATGGGGATTGGGGATCTCATACACAACAAGGGTATGTTATTTCGGTATAAGATAGCTCCCGCAGCAGCATTAGTAATTTTAATGTTTATATCACGTAACCATGTTCATTCTATTAGGCATAGAGTGAATGGACCTTTAGAACCTACCTTGCCGAGCGCTCACTGGAGGATGTCTCGGGCAGCCGCTACACTCCCTTTTAAAAGAACAATGTCGGCTGCCGAACAGCTGTCTTCTCCACATATGGAAATACAATTGGACCGATTTATCGACCTGGAGAGGTTGTCAACTATCATTTTCACGGGGATGCGCTATAATTAGTATAAATGTGTGATTGCATGTAACTCGTGGCCACGCCATAGAAATCCCTGCCATAAAAGAAAAGATTAATGCCCTCCACAGAGTCAATCATACAAAACCGTGAACGATGCTTGCACGAACTGAGATATCTGAAACATTTCATTCTGAATGAACTTGCATAACGGTATAATTGCATATGTAATTTAGTTATATGAATAGTTAAAGTAAATTTAGTTCTTCAACAGTTGCGCATGATACAGTCATACCTATAAAATCAACTTCGATTTAGTGGATCAGGAAGCTCCCTGACACCAACACTGAGCTGAACTGAATATCCTGGACTCCTTTAAATTTTATGTTTTATATTCTATTTTTTGCTCGTTTATTTTTTTGCCGTTTGAGTGATTTGTCTTTTTTTTAGCTGGAGAGGGGTGGTGTTGATATTTTTCTTTGAACGGGCTCCATGTTGTTTTACTTTGTTTTTTGGCTGTCTGTGGGGAAGACGAACCTTGGGGTTATATACTGCAAAAGTCAGGAGACGGGTAGGTGGGTGACTGTCAGGGGAGGGAAGGGGAATAGACAGAATGAGCAGAGCACCCCTGTGGCCATTCCCATCAATAATAAGTATACCGTTTTGGGGACGACCTACCAGGGTCAAGTTGCAGTGGTTGCGTCTCTGGCACTGAGACTGGACCCTCAGCTCAGAAGAGAAGGAGGGAAGAGAGGAAAGCAGTAGTGATAGGGGATTCGATAGTTAGGGGGACAGATAAGAGGTTCTGTGGGAGAGATTGAGAATCCCAGATGGTCTGTTGCCTTCCTAGTGCCTGGTCCGTGATAACTCGGATTGAGTTTTCAGTATTCTCAAGAGGGAGGGTGAGCAGCCAGATGTCGTGGTCTATGTAGGAACCAATGACGTGGATAGGAAGAAGGAGGAGGTCCTGCAAAGAGAGTTTGGGGAGTTGGGTGCAAGTTGAAGGACAGGATCTCCAGGATTGCAATCTCAGGATTGCTACCAATGCCACGTGCTAGTGAGGCTAGAAATAGGAAGATAATGCAGCTAAATATGTGGCTAAGGAGATGGTGCAGGAGGGAGGGCTTCATGTTTCTGGACAATTGGGCCTTGTTCCAGGGAAGGTGGGACCTGTTCCGACGGGACGGGTTGCACCTGAACTGGAGGGGGACTAACATCCTTGCGGGAAGGTTTGCTAGTACTGCTCCGGGGGGGGGTTTAAACTAGATTTGCACAGGGAGGGGAACCAGAGTGTTAGAGCAGATAGTGAGGTGGAGGAGGATAAAGGTCATGTGAAAACTGCAAGTATAAAACCAGTTCTAACATATAAAAAGGCTTTGAGGAAAGGGAAGCAGAATAAAGGGTGTAAAGGTAGTAAGGTAGAAGGGCTAAAGTGCGTGTACTTCAATGCAAGAAGCATCAGGAACAAAGGTGGTGAACTGAGAGCTTGGATACATACATGGAATTATGATGTAGTGGCCATTACAGAGACTTGGCTGGCGCCAGGGCAGGAACGGATTCTCAATATTCCTGGATTTCAGTCCTTTAAAAGGGATAGAGAGGGTGGAAAAAGGGAGGAGGGGTGGCATTACTGGTCAGGGATACTATTACACCTACAGAAAGGGTGGGTAATGTAGCAGGATCCTCTTTTGAGTCAATATGGGTGGAAATCAGGAACAGGAAGGGAGAAGTTACACTATTGGGGGTATTCTATAGGCCCCCTTGTAGCAGCAGAGATACCGAGGAGCAGATTGGGAGGCAGATTTTGGAAAGGTTCAAAAATAACAGGGTTGTTATCATGGGTGACTTTGCCTTCCCTAATATTAATTGCCACCTGATTCGTTCCAATGGTTTAGATGGGGCAGAGTTTATGAAGTGTGCCCAGGATGGATTCCTGTCACGGTATGTGGACAGGCCAACTAGGGGGAATGCCATACTAGGTCTAGTATTAGGTAACTAACCAGGTCAGGTCACAGATCTCTCAGTGGGTGAGCATCTTGGGGATAATGACCACAGCTCCCTGGCCTTTAGCATTATCATGGAAAAGGATAGAATCAGAGAGGACAGGAAAATTTTTATTTGAGGAAGGGCAAATTATGAGGCTATAAGGCTAGAACTTGCGGGTGTGAATTGGGATAATGTTTTTGCAGGGAAATGTACCATGGACATGTGGTCGAT
This sequence comes from Mobula birostris, assembly GCF_030028105.1. Lineage (NCBI taxonomy): Eukaryota > Metazoa > Chordata > Chondrichthyes > Myliobatiformes > Myliobatidae > Mobula > Mobula birostris. The sequence goes on from NC_092393.1 coordinate 19,100,911, forward strand.
GTTTAGTGATCTCTTGCGGGAAGTTAAAGAGGAGTGGGGTGAAGGAACCATGGGTGACAAGTGAGGTGAAAAATCTAGTCAGGTGGAAGAAGGCTGCATACATGAGGTTTAGGAAGCAAGGATCTGATGGGTCTATTGAGGAATACAGGGTAGCAAGAAAGGAGCTTAAGAAGGGGCTGAGGAGAGCAAGAAGGGGGCATAAGAAGGCCTTGGTGAGTAGGGTAAAGGAAAATCCCAAGGCATTCTTCAATTACAAAAGGATGACAGGAGTAAAGATAGGACCAATTAGAGATAAAGGTGGGAAGATGTGCCTGGAGGCTGTGGAAGTGAGCGAGGTCCTCAATGAATACTTCTCATCGGTATTCAGCAATGAGAGGGAACTTGATGACGTTGACGACAATAAGAGTGAGGTTGATGTTCTGGAGCATGTTGATATTAAGGGAGAGGACATGTTGGGGTTGTTAAAATACTTTAGGACGGATAAGTCCTCGGGGCCTGACGGAATATTCCCCAGGCTGATCCACGAGGTGAGGGAAGAGATTGCTGAGCCTCTGGCTAGGATCTTTATGTCCTCGTTGTCCATGGGAATAGTACCGGAAGATTGGAGGGAGGTGAATGTTGTTCCCTTGTTCAAAAAAGGTAGTAGGGATAGTCCGGGTAATTATAGACCAGTGAGCCTTATGTCTGTGGTGGGAAAGCTGTTGGAAAAGATTCTTAGAGATAGGATCTATGGGCATTTACAGAATCATGGTCTGATCAGGGACAGTCAGCATGGCTTTGTGAAGGGCAGATCTTATCTAACAAGCCTGATAGAGTTCCTTGAGGAGATGACCAGGCATATAGATGAGGGTAGTGCAGTGGATGTGATCTACATGGATTTTAGTAAGGCATTTGACAAGGTTCCACATGGTAGGCTTATTCAGAAAGTCAGAAGGCATGGGATCCAGGGAAATTTGGCCAGGTGAATTCAGAATTGGCTTGCCTGCAGAAAACAGAGGGTCATGGTGGAGGGAGTACATTTGGATTGGAGGATTTTGACTAGTGGTGTCCCACAAGGATCTGTTCTGGGACCTCTACTTTTCGTGATTTTTATTAATGACCTGGATGTGGGAATAGAAGTTGGCAAGTTTGCAGATGACACAAAGGTTAGTGGTGTTGCGGATAGTGTAGAGGATTGTGGAAGATTGCAGAGAGACATTGTAGGATACAGAAGTGGGCTGAGAAGTGGCAGATGGAGTTCAACCCAGAGAAGTGTGAGGTGGTACACTTTGGAAGGACAAACTCCAAGGCAGAGTACAAAGTAAATGGCAGGATACTTGGTAGTGTGGAGGAGCAGGGGGATCTGGGGTTACATGTCCACAGATCCCTGAAAGTTGCCTCACAGGTAGATAGGGTAGTTAAGAAAGCTTATGGGGTGTCAGCTTTCATAAGTCGATGGAAAGAGTTTAAGAGTTGCAAGGTAATGATGCAGCTCTATAAAACTCTGGTTAGGCCACAACTGGAGTACTGTGTCCAGTTCTGGTCGCCTCACTATAGGAAGGATGTGGAAGCATTGGAAAGGGTACAGAGGAGATTTACCAGGATGCTGCCTGGTTTAGAGAGTATGCATTATGATTAGAGATTAAGGGAGCTAGGGCTTTACTCTTTGGAGAGAAGGAGGATGAGAGGAGACATGATAGAGGTATACAAGGTATTAGGAGGAATAGATAGAGTGGATAGCCAGCACCTCTTCCCCAGGGCACCACTGCTCCATACAAGAGGACATGGCTTTAAGGTAAGGGGTAGGAAGTTCAAGGGGGATATTAGAGGAAGGTTTTTTACTCAGAGAGTGGTTGGTGCATGGAGTGCACTGCCTGAGTCATTGGTAGAGGCAAATACACTGGTAAAATTTAAGAGACTACTAGACATGTATATGGAGGAATTTAAGGTGGGGGGGTATATGGGAGGCAGGGTTTAAGTGTTGGCACAACATTGTGGGCCAAAGGGCCTGTACTGTGCTGTACTGTTCTATGTTCTATGTTCATGTTTTGTTGATAAATGTACTTTGAATCTTTGAAGATGTCAAGAAAGAGGATTAGCAGTCAAAATTCCAGAGTGTCTGTTGTCAAGGTGAATTTTTGGTTTCAAGTAACTTTACTCTTATACCTTGCTAATGTTTCGATTTAGAAACACAACACTACTTTCGTCTTTGTTTTGGATTATTTGCAAAATTATTTGAATTCTAGACGTGTTTAAGTTTGGTTGCAAATTTTTTTTCACTTTCAGATTTGTAACAGATTTTGCAGTTTATTGCAAAAGTACTGAAATGCTCAGTAGTGCAAAAAAAATGTTTCATAAGACATAGGTGCAATAGTAAGCAATTCGACCCATCAAATCTACTCAGCCATTTCAATTTTACCGACATAATTTGCTTTTAAATGTAAGAGCGCGGGTGAGTACCACACAGACTCGTTGAAGGATTTTGGATGTGTCCATTGCAAGTTCTATTCATACCATTCACCAGGACTAACACTGAACCACTGAGATACTAGAACCAGTTTAAAGCAAGAACCAGTGCCTACATCTCATTCAGTACCTCAGTGGAGAAAACAAAAAGTCATTATTAGGACAAAGTTTTCCATTAGGAAGCGAAGTCTAAAGATTAGGCGACAGCGGAAACCAGCTTTAACATCCATGTGGAAGCAGGTTTCTATAGTTGTCCTACGGCATCAATTTCATTTGCAACTTGAAAGACAAAGTAAGTAGCGGGGTACCCGTTTCAGGCTTCGGGCTGCTCGCTTTCCCACAGACTGCCTTCTAGTCCCGATTATTTCTGCCATACTTAATTGCTACTCTTTTCGGCTGTACGATTGGCTGTGACGTCACTCAGGTGGGGTAAGTCTATAAAAGGTCCGAGAATGTACCCATTTAATGTGGTGGTGTTAAGAGTGAGCTGAAGAGTTGATATTGTCTGTGAATGCAATATAACTCATTATAGATTTGAGGTTTCATTTAAAGGTCGCATTTAAAGACTTTGTTTTATTTCAAGTAAGTAATTAAGAGAAAATAGATCATGACAATCTAGGGATAAAATGTTTGAGTTTAGAAAGTCTTGCGAACTCTGTGATTGCAATGAACGCGATATATCGGTATATCGCTAACAAAAATATACAGTTCCCTTCAACAACTAGGCAGAAGTGGAGATGGACTATCTGCCAATCCAACATACGGCTTCTTTCGTCCCTCGTATAAACAACAAATCGACCTCTAAATACGCGGCCCTGCTCCTTGTGTCGAGTGTTTGATAAGCAGCCGAGCTGAAACTAAATCTCTCTGCCAAAGTAGATCTCACATTTCTTAAGAAGCGGGATCAGCCAGATCAAAGCCTTGAAGGTCTACCCTTGTCAATGTGAGCAAACAACTGGCACATTATGAAATTCGGAATGTAAATCTAGGTGCCCGTTTTAAACTAAGCCTTGCTTTGGCGTCGCCGTTCTATTTACCTAAAATCTAATTATAGAAAAAAGTAAGTACATTACAGCTTTAAGTTCCTGCGTTAGTTGCTAGGCGTTTGCCGGCATGCCTCTTGCCTGGTTTCAGTCATTTAGGGAAGATGTTACAATTGCACAAAATGGAGGAGCAATTATGTTAATTTCTTTCCTAATCAGTGATTCATCAGTGAGTCTGCAAAGGAACTTTTCATCCCTGTCTCTCAGGAAAATATTTTTTTTTCAGGCCAGCCTTGCTTGAATATTATCTCCACAATAGTTAAAGGAAACCCCCGAGAGTCTAACTCGTTGCAGAGTCCTAAAAGAATGCAGAGTAATCCTTAGACCAGAGTTATCCATCCACAAAGCTGGAAGATAGCAGGAATCTATTCGTGAGCAAAACCTTCATTTTTATGCTTCTCAAGCCAGAGAATTTTCCAGTTTAGATGCCAATTGCTGCCAAACCTCAGCAGTTCCCCATAAAATCTCATCAAATTCAAAGATCTGTAATATTACCAGTCCATATTACAGTCAACAAGCTTTCCAAGAGATGTTGAAACAGGTGGAATTAAAAAAAAACAAATAGGCTCCACAGAAGAGAGGCAGTGGTCTTGGAAAGATAGATGGGAGAATATGATTGGTGGGACTGATCTGAGATGAAGTATACACTCAACAGGTTGAATGGTCTGCTTGTTCTCTAACTTTTCTGTCTCTGGGTCCTACAATGTTCCACAAATTCTGATAGAAACTTTTGAAGCAGAACCTCATTTTATCTCTAAGCAGATTGCAATCTTTGAGCAACACACATCAAATTTGCTGGTGAACGCAGAAGGCCAGGCAGCATCTCTAGGCAGAGGTACAGTGGACGTTTCAGGCCGAGACCCTTCATCAGGACTAATTGAAAGAAGAGCTAGTAAGAGATTTGAAAGTGGGAGGGGGAGGGGGAGATCCAAAATGATAGGAGAAGACAGGAGGGGGAGGGATGGAGCCAAGAGCTGGACAGGTGATTGGCAAAAGGGATATGAGAGGATCATGGGACAGGAGGCCTAGAGAGAAGGAAAAAGGGGAGGGGGGAAAACCCAGAGGATGGGTAGGGGGCATAGTCAGAGGGACAGAGGGAGAAAAAGGAGAGAGAGATAAAGAATGTGTGTATATAAGTAAATAACAGATGGGATATGAGGAAGAGGTGGGGCATTAGCAGAAGTTAGAGAAGTCAATGTTCATGCCATCGGGTTGGAGGCTACCCAGACGGAATACAAGGTGTTGTTCCTCCAACCTGAGTGTGGCTTCATCTTTACAGTAGAGGAGGTCGTGGATAGACATGTCAGAATAGGAATGGGATGTAGAATTAAAATGTGTGGCCACTGGGAGATCCTGCTTTCTCTGGCGGACAGAGCATAGGTGTTCAGCAAAACGATCTCCCAGTCTGCGTCGGGTCTCGCCAATATATAGAAGGCCACATCGGGAACACCGGACGCAGTATATCACCCCAGCTGACTCACAGGTGATGTGTCGCCTCACCTGGAAGGACTGTCTGGGGCCCTGAATGGTGGTAAGGGAGGAAGTGTAAGCGACTTGCAATCTTTGAGACCCATTTTTTAATTTAACAATCTCAGATAACCAGTCTTTCCTGTTAGCATCAGACTGGCCATTTCTGATATAAATTTCTGTTTGTTAACTCAGTGTTTCCGTCTCCACATTTGCCATTTGCAGAACTCTCTTTTGTTCAGATTTCCCGGAACTGTTATGCATATTACATTTCCAGTCTGTTATTTTATGCTGTTTTTGCTTTCTCTAGTTGCCATCATTGATCTATTAACTAGATTGCTCTGAATGACTGTGTCATTTGGAGTACCTGGGTCTGCATCTTACCTTAGAAATTCCTTTTTCTAAAGGTTATAACATGCTTATATTCTCATGCTCCCAGTTCTGATGAAGATTCATTGACCTGATAGCTCTGTTTCTGTCTTGAGCTGGTGAGTATTTCTTGCACTGTCTTGTTCTGTCAGATTTCTGTAGTTTTGCATGATTTTCAAAACAGAATGTTGTCCCAAGTGCTAAGACATTATTTCCCTCCATTATATTGCTACATATCCAATACCATCGCTAGTTCTTGTTTCTAGAACACCAATTTGCTATGTATGTTCACGCATTAAAATGGTACTCAGTAAAATAAAATACATACCTAGAGTATTGCAACTTGATCTTCAAAAATCAAGGAAAATGCCAAAACAATATTATGAAAAAGGAAATGTCACATATTCTTACTATGTATGTCAATTATTTTTATATTATTTGTAATATGAACAAACATGCAGATATGAGTTAATCACTCAGCCCATCAAGAAAGTTCCTCCAGTCCATTTGATCATAGGTGATCTGTAACTCTTTTTCCAACTTTTGTTAATAAGTCATACTTGTTAACAATGGTGACAATGCTAAAATATTTATTGGATAATTCTATAAAGAAGGACACATCATTGAAAGTTCAGGTGAAGGACAAAGTGTAGAGATGCATAGCTTTAATGCAGGTATGGAGTTAGGGAAAGATTAAAGTGGGAAAAGAAATAAAACTACTAATATGATTTAGGATGACCATCTGATTGACAGCAGAGATGATAGTGCATGCCAATGGTAAATAGGGCAAGTAAAGAAACAAAAGTAGATTTGAAAGAAGATATAAATTTTAAAAATACAAGAAATTAAGCCCATTGTTATGATTTGTTCACCTTAATTTTGAGATCACCAAGCTATGAAGTAAATAGTTAGTACTTCAACATCCATTGGTCTTCATTGGAAATGAATAGGACAACACAAGTGGTAGAAACAATTATGATAGAAATCCTTAACTTGGTTTAGTTAATTGGTATTGACATAATTGTTTTGTTTAAATAACAATAATGAAAATTTCTTACCATGCTGATGATACTAACCTTTGGTAACACTGAATTAATGGCTGTAGAATTTTACAACTGAGAGAAATTATTCTGGTGAGCAAGAAAGTGCTAATGAAACTAAACCCATGGTTTTATGTCTTTAAAGAAGAAAACACACAAACAAAATACTGAAGAGCAGCAAAGATCACAGAAGGGAAGCAGTGAGAGAGGATCTCACCGAACTCCCATTGAAGAGAAGGAACAGCTCTTTGAACTAAAGGAAAATCCCCAGGCATACAATCTCAGAGAGAAGGAATCAGCCTATCAGGGCAGAAATAAGAAGACTCTTCCTTACCCAATGTATTCTGAATACTTGGAATTCTCCACCCAAGAGGACTTTGAGAGTTCAGTCATTGAATACACTCAAGATAGAAACCAATAGATTCTTAGATGTTAAGGGATCTGAGGCCTCCGATGGTTAGAGTTGACCGTGTATATTGCATCTTAGCTGCCTACATGATACACAAGCCAGTACGCAAGCCAGGAGAGTACGATATGGAGAGCAAGCTGCTGCCCATGCAACAGGCTTCCCCTCTCCGTGCAGCTGATGAATTCAAAGGAACGGCAGAGGCTGATGCAGTCTGGGACCAGTGGTGTTGCAGGAGTTGCCAGTCATTGTTGAACTCAACGTAGGACTGCCTGAGGGATTCCAGCTCCAGATTTATCCTTGGGGTTTACTCATGAAGCCATCCTCATGAATGTATATAGCTGCAAGGCAGTAGAGGTTTGAGATCAGAGTTTTCCTTCTCCTAGATGAGCTGCCAACCATGGCTGATGAGCCCCATCTGCCTGAAGTAACTGGTTTTAAGACACCAGTAACTTGCCTTTACCTCTTCTCCTGTCAGAAGAACTGATTCCACTAGGTTTAGAACTATCCACACATCAAGTCCAGGAGATGGACTTGGTTGTCTGAGGCTATTTGAAACACACACTGTTGGGAGTATTTAGAAACATAGAAACATAGAAAATAGGTGCAGGAGTAGGCCATTCGGCCCTTCGAGCCTGCACCGCCATTATGATCATGGCTGATTATCCAACTCAGAACCCCGCCCCAGCCTTCCCTCCATACCCCCTGATCCCCGTAGCCACAAGGGCCATATCTAACTCCTTCTTAAATATAGCCAATGAACTGGCCTCAACTGCTTCCTATGGCAGAGAATTCCACAGATTCAGCACTCTCTGAGTGAAGAAGTTTTTCCTAATCTCGGTCCTAAAAGGCTTCCCCTTTATCCTCAAACTGTGACCCCTCGTTCTGGACTTCCCCAACATCGGGAACAATCTTCCTGCATCTAGCCTGTCCAATCCCTTTAGGATTTTATACGTTTCAATCAGATCCCCCCTGAATCTTCTAAATTCCAACGAGTACAAGCCCAGTTCATCCAGTCTTTCTTCATTTGAAAGTCCTGCCATCCCAGGAATCAATCTGGTGAACCTTCTTTGTACTCCCTCTATGGCAAGGATGTCTTTCCTCAGATTAGGGGACCAAAACTGCACACAATACTCCAGGTGTGGTCTCACCAAGGCCTTGTACAACTGCAGTAGTACCTCCCTGCTCCTGTACTCAAATCCTCTCACTATAAATGCCAGCATACCATTCGCCTTTTTCACCGCCTGCTGTACCTCCATGCCCACTTTCAATGACTGGTGTATAATGACACCCAGGTCTCGTTGCACCTCCCCTTTTCCTAATTGGCCACCATTCAGATAATAATCTGTTTTCCTATTTTTGCTACGAAAGTGGATAACTTCACATTTATCCACATTAAATTGCATCTGCCATGAATTTGCCCACTCACCCAACCTATCCAAGTCACTCTGCATCTTCTTAGCATCCTCCTTACAGCTAACACTGCCACCCAGCTTCGTGTCATCCGCAAACTTGGAGATGCTGCATTTAATTCCCTCATCCAAGTCATTAATATATATTGTAAACAACTGGGGTCCCAGCACTGAGCCTTGCGGTACCCCACTAGTCACCGCCTGCCATTCTGAAATGGTCCCGTTTATTCCCACTCTTTGCTTCCTGTCTGCTAACCAATTCTCCATCCACATCAATACCTTATCCCCAATACCATGTGCTTTAAGTTTGCACACTAATCTCCTGTGTGGGACCTTGTCAAAAGCCTTTTGAAAATCCAAATATACCACATCCACTGGTTCTCCCCTATCCACTCTACTAGTTACATCCTCAAAAAATTCAATGAGATTCGTCAGACATGATTTTCCCTTCACAAATCCATGTTGACTTTGTCCGAAGATTTCACCGCTTTCCAAATGTGCTGTTATCACATCTTTGATAACTGACTCCAGCAGTTTCCCCACCACCGACGTTAGGCTAACCGGTCTATAATTCCCCGGTTTCTCTCTCCCTCCTTTTTTAAAAAGTGGGGTTACATTAGCCACTCTCCAATCCTCAGGAACTAGTCCAGAATCTAACGAGTTTTGAAAAATTATCACTAATGCATCCACTATTTCTTGGGCTACTTCCTTAAGCACTCTAGGATGCAGACCATCTGGCCCTGGGGCAAAGGTGGCCCTATTTAATAGATGGTGGAGCTTATCCCCACTACATCCCCCAGCTATGACAATCTTAAGGAACCTATTAAGGGATATGAAAATCATATAAAAAATTGAGGATAATGATCAGGCATGATCATATATGTGTCACAATGGGGGGCGTTGATGTGGACCCAAATGCAAGACGCAGACACTGAAGTACAAGGAACAGGGCTTGACTAGAGTAGGGATGTGACAGGATACAGACAAGGAGTAGGGACAAGAACACAGACTTGGGCTAGGACATGGACTAGATACAGGGAACCTGGACAAGGAACTATGAACTAGGAGTCCGGGCTTGGACTCGGAGCCAGAGACTGGACAAGGACTCAGGACCTGAGTCTTGCCTCGGGCTCGGACCCCAGAACTAGGCAAGGGTATGAGATGGCTACAGGACAGGACGTGGCTGGGGTCCAGAGGCTTAAGGCTGGGGTCTTGGCTCTTGAGGCTTGAGGCTGGGGTGTTGCCTCTTGAGGCTTGAGGCTGATAATTCGGAGGCTGGAGCTCAGAGACAGACTAGGAACTGTACATCAACATAGAGCCGGGACTTATCCTTCAAAAAGCCGGGACGCATCTTTAATACGACACTAGCATGAGACAGGACAGTACATAGACATAGAGCCGGGACTTATACTTAGACAAGCCGGTCCTCAACTTCTTCTCCACATCAAGGTGGGACAGGACAAACCGTCGGGTAACGGCAGAACAGCCAGACTTAGCCAACAGAGGCAAAGACAAGACAAGACAAGACAGTCAGGGCAATGGCAGGACAGCCTGATTTACCCCATGGAGGCAAGGACAAGAAGAGACCAACACCGAAGAACAACAGACAGTTCCATCTCTGCTTTGGTGTTGCTCCAAGTCGCAGTTATGGCCAGCTGGCTACGGAAACAGCCAGATCCCTACCTAGCTCAGAGTGGCAGATGGCCACTCAGCTGGTCCAGGAAACGCCCGAATCCATGCTGCAAAGACAGCTCTGACTACTAACAGCAAGGATGCATGAGGGGATGGTTCCCCAATGCAGCCTAAAGATGGCAAGTGGCCACTCTAGCCTTCCACCAGCAGGTTGCTCGCAGGGGATCTTGACAAGATAAACCAGCCACTCACACTCAACCCCAAGGCCACTTATATTCCAAGCCCCAAGATGGGAATCACGTGCCTATGATTAACTCAACCAAAACAAGGGACAGCTGGACGACTGGAATGCAGACTTCATGGACCAGACCATGACAATATGGCAGTGGTATAGGCATGAGTATGCCCATAAATAAAGACAGAACGTATGGTGATATCCAACAAGAAGGAGAATCCTATCTGCAGGCTGAGAATAAATGGGGAAGAAATAAAACAAGTAAAGAGCTTTTGCTTCTTAGGAAGCTGGGTGACATCAGATGGCAGGTGCGACTTGGATATCAAAAGAAGAATAGGGATGGCAAAAGACTGTCATGGTCCAGTCCATGAACTCCATATTCTGGTTCACAGTCCGGCCCATTGACCATTTGCTCCAGGTTTTCCTATCTACCCTGTTTCTGTCTTGTTGAGCTTTAATTGAGTCAGCTGATGCTAGTTGGGGCTGGCTGCATAAATACCTCCAGAGACCAGGGCGTGGCCACTGGATTGTTTTTGTCCTTACTCCTTGTATCCCTTCTCCTGTCTTCTGTTTCCTTGCCTGAAGCCCTGTCTTGTCTTGCCGGTAACTCTCACCTCACCTGAAGTTCTCATCTTGCCTTGCTTTGCCAGTAGCCTTGCCTTGTCTTGCTGTTTTGTCCTGGAGCCACCCTGTACCTAGCTCCTTTCCTGTCCCTTGCCTCCGCCCAGGTAAGCCAGGTCGTCTTGCTGTTACCTGGGGTTGGTTCTGTCCCTTCCTGTCTCTTGCCTCTGGCTGGGTAAGCCAGGCTGTCTTGCCGTTACCTGGGGTTGTTTCTGTCCCTTCCTGTTCCTTGCCTCTGTCGGGTGGTGATCCGCACCCTGCCCAGGAGGAGCCAAGCCTCGCCTCAAGTCTCAAGTCTCCTGCCTCCAGCCTCACCTCGCCTCCAGCCTCCAGCCTTGCCTCGTCTCTTGCCTGGCCCTCTAGACTGAAGACTCCAGCCTCCTTCCAGCCTCCAGCCTCTTGCCAAGCCAAGTCTCTAGCCTCTAGCCTCTTGCCAAGCCAATCCAAGTCTCTAGCCTCTAGCCTCAAGCTTCAAGCCTGTAGATTTCCGCCTCGTCCTGCCTGCCTGCCAAGCCCTGTCCTTGCCTAGTTCTGGGGTCCGAGCCAGAGGCAAGACCCAGGTACTGGGTCCTTGTCCAGTCTCTGGCTCGGAATACAAGCCCGGGCTCCCAGCTCTTTTGTCCAGTCCTGTTCCAGGTTCCTGGTTTTCCTGTCCATGTCCTTGCCATCGCCCTGTATCCTAGTCCTGTCCCTAGTACTTCAGTCTCTGTGTCTTGCACTTGGGTCCATTCCCAGCTGTGCCCTTATGACAAAGACACCTTTACAAGAATGAAGAGTATAGTGACCAACACTAAACTAGGCATGATAACCCGCCTCAGAGTACTGAAATGTTACGCTTATCCAGTTATGCTAGTAACATGAGGAAATGAATTGTAGTAGCAGAGATGTGGTTTTCTGAGGAGGATGCAAAGAATATCATGGATGAAACGAATATCTAACGAGGATGTCATGAGCAGAGCAAACACAAAAAGAGAAATAATGTATGAGATCACGAAAAGGCAACGTAACTTCATTGGACATGTGATTAGGAAATAGGAGTTAGAATGCACGGTAATTATGGGAAAGATTGAAGGGAAGAAAGTAAGGGGAAGACAAAGACAAATGATGATGGAGACAGCAGCCAGAGAACCGGAAATGAATACCAATGAAATGATCCACTTGACCCAAAACAGGAATGTGTGGGCCATGGCAGTCAAAGCTCAAACTGGGCACGGCACCTGATGATGATGATAATGATGATAGGCATAAGAGAAAAATGATCTATTTCAGCTTCTGTTCATCTTGTTCTCGTGTATTACAATGTGTATATTCATAATGGATATGCTTTTCAGTTTCACTGTCTCACATGTTATAGATTAGAATATTTCCAATTTTGAATTTGAGTTGGTACTTAAATAACTACAATACAGTATTTAAGTTTAATTTTACAATCCAAAATCTTTAAAAGAACTACCACAAATACATAAAATGTGCAGCTTATTTCTTATGAGATGGATGGTAATATATACGTTATATGAATAAAGAATTGAAATGTTCCCTCAGAATCTTCATTGAATAATTAGCCTAGATTGAGAAAGACTGAGTGATTTTGATCACAATATCCCAACAACATTGCCAAACATTCCTATGGTATACAAAATACCCAATGTATTAGAAGGACAGATTTAGAGTATTAAATCAGCACAGAAACAGACTCTTCAGCTCATCTAGTCCATGTGTATTGTTATCCTACATTGTCCTATCAACCTGCACCTGGACCATAAACCACCCTACTCCTCCTGTCCATGTACCTATCTAAACTTCTTCTAAATGTTGAAAACGAACCTGCATCCACAACTTCCTCTGGCAGCTCGATCCACACTTAGGCCATAACAGGAGCAGAATTAGGCCATTCAGCCCATCGAGTCTGCTCCGCCATTCCATCATGGTTGATCCCAGATCCCACTCAACCCCTTACACCTGTCTTCTCGCCATATCCTTTGATGCCCTGACCAATCAGGAAACTATCAACTTCCACTTTAAATATACCCACAGACTTGGCCTCCACCACAGTCTGTGACAGAGCATTCCACAGATTCAGTACTCTCTGGCTAAAGAAATTCATCCCTTGTTCTAAGAGGTCACCCCTCAATTTTGAGGCTGTGCCCTCTAGTTCTGGATACACCACCAAAGGAAACATCCTCTCTACATCCACATCTCGTCCTTTCAACTTTCGGTAGATTTCAATGAGATCCCCTCCCACCGCATTCTTCTAAATTCCAGTGAGTACAGGCCCAAAGCTGCCAAATGCTCCTGATAAATTAACCCCCTCATTTCCGGAAGCATCCTCGTGAACCTCCTCTGGACTCTCTCCAATGACAACACATCCTTTCAGAGATATGGGGCCCAAAACTGTTGACAATACTGCAAGTGTGGCCTGAATAGTTCCTTATAAAGTCTCAGCTTGTATCACCTAAGCAAAACTGTTGCCTTTCAGGTGCTTCTTAAATATTTCACCTTTCACTCTTAACCTATGACCTCTAGATCTAGTTTTACCCAGCCTCAGTAGAAAAAGTGTGTTTGCATTTACCCTATCTATACTCATACGTTTATATATCTCTATTAAATCTCCCTTTATTCTCTTAAACTTCAAGGAATTAATAAATATTCTATTCAACCTTTTTCTATAACTCAGGAATTCAAGTCCTGGCAACATCATTGTAAATTTTCTCTGTACTCTTTCAATCTTATTGATATCTCTCCTGTAGGTATATGACCAGAACTACATGCAATATTCCAAAACTGGTCTCACCAACATCTTACAAAACTTCAATACAGCATCCCAAATCCTGTACTCAAACTTTCATTTATGAGAGCCACATGGCAAAAGCACTCCTTATGACCTTATCTATGTGTGACACACCTTTCAAGGAATTATGGATCTGCACTCATTAGTGCCCTACTGTTCACTCTGTAAGTCCTATCCTGGATTGTCCTACCAAAGTGCAACACGTCAAGTTCTCCTTAAATATTTTACCTTTCACCCTGAACCTATGACCTCTAGTTCTAGACTCACCCAACCTCAGTAGAAAAACTTGCATTAAATTCCATCTGCCATTTTCCAGCCATGATCCCACTATAAGCTTTGATAGTCTTGCTTGCTGTCCACTATGCCCCCATCTTGGTATTATCTACATATCTCATGATCCAGTTTGCCATGATATCATTCAGTTCACCATATTATCATCCAGTTCATTGATATAGATGACAAATAACAATGGACCCAGCAGAGATCCCTGTGAAACACCACTAGTCACAGGCCTCCAGTCAGAGAGCAACCATCTACTATTACGCTCTGGCTTCTCCCGCAAAGCCAATGTTGATTCAAATTTACTTCCTCTTCCTGAATACCAAGCAAAAGACCCCTCTTGACCAGCCTCCCATGCAGAACTTTGTTAAAGGCCTTGCTGAAGTTCATGTAGGCAACATCCATTGCCTTTTCTTCATCACCATTTGTGGTAACCGCCTCGAAAATGCTCTAAGATTGGTTAGAGACAATGTAGCACACACAAAGCCATGTTGACTGTCCCTAATCAGGCCCAATCAATATAGATTTGCAAAAATATCTCCATCACAATCACCTTTAGCACAGGTACAGCACAAGGCCTTGTGCTTAGCCCCCTGCTCTACTTGCTTTATATCTTTGATTGTTTGGCCAAGTACAGCTTTAATGGCACATTTAAGTTTGCTGATGACACATTGTTTTTGATGAATCAAGAGGAAGGATCTGGAGGTCTATTAGCCAGTTCTCATTAAGGGTTTGGAGTTAGAAAGGGTCAGTAACTTTAAATTCATTGACATTTTCACATCAGAACATCTCAACTAGACCAGCACACAAGCAGCATCATGAAGAAGGCATGGCAGCACCTCTTCTTTCTTATAAGCTTGTGTAGATTTGCATGTCATTTAAAACTTTAACAAACCTCTATAGATGCATAACGGAGAGTATACTGACTGGCTGCATTATAGCCTGGTATGGAAATACTCATCCTAGGAATAGAAAACTCAACAGAAAGTGATGGATACAGTCCAGTCCATCACAGGTAAAATCCACATTTACAAGGGTCTATAGGAAAGCAGCATCCATCATGAAGCACACTCCCCACCACCCCCGTCCCATCCAAGCTATGCAGTCTTCTCACTATTACTATTGGGCAAGAAGTACAGGAACTTTCGCAAAGTTATCACAAGGTTCTGCAAAGCTATAACCCTACAACCACCAGACTCCTGAATCAGAGTAGATAACTTAACTGACTACAAATTTGATCTGATTGCACAACCTATGGACTCACTTTCAAGGACTCTGCAACTCCTGCTCTCAGTGTTATTCATTTACCTATCTATTATTTCCACAATTCATCTTCTTTTGGATATTGGTGGTTTGTCTTTCTTTGTTATATGTAGGTTTCACAAAAATCTATTGTATTTCTTTATTTTTCTGTAAATGCCTGCAAGAAAATGAATCTCAAGATATATATAATTTTTGATAATACATTTACTTTGACTTTGATTGACTATCCAAATACTTACATTTCCGGTCCTTCATAATACCATCCATTAATTTACCAACTACTGACATCAGACTCACTGGCCCATAATAGTCTGCTTATTTCTTGGACAATGGAACAATATTAGCTGTCCTCCAGTCCTCTGGCACTTCACCCATGACTAAGGACATTTTAAATATCTGCCAGGGCCCCTGCAGTTTCTGAATTAATCTTGATAGCACATCTTGTCAGGCCCTGGGGACTTTTCCACCCTAATTTGTCTCAAGACAGCATGTACTCCTCCTCCGTAATCTATAAATTGTCCATGACCTCACAACTGTTTTTGCTTAGTTATGTAGAATCTGTGTCAACGTCCTGAGAATCACAATCCAAATCAGTTTTAGTATCACCGGAATATGTTGCGATATCTGTGTAGGTTGGTAATTACACCTCCTCCTCACTGACGATCAACACTGGCGCACCTCAAGGATGTGTGCTTAGCCCACTGCTCTACTCTCTCAATATCCATGACTTTGTTGCTAGGCATAGCTCAAATGCCATCTATAAATCTTCTCAGATGGAGACGAGAGGGTGTACAGGAGCGAAATATACCAGCTAGTTGAGTGGTGTCATAGCACTCAACGTCATTAAGACCAGGGAGCTGATTGTGGACTTTAGAAAGGGTAGGATAAGGGAGCACAACCCACTCCTCATAGAGGGATGAGAAGTGGAGAGAGTGAGCAGTTTCAAGTTTCTGGGTGTCAATATCTCTGAGGATGTAATCTGGTCCCAACAGCTATAAAGAAGGCAGCAACTATATTTCATCAAGAGTTTGAGGAAATTTGGTTTGTTACCTGAAACACTCGAAACTTCTACAGAAGTACTGTGGAGAGCATTCTGCATTCTGACAGGCTGCATCACCGTCTGGTATGGGGTGGGGTGGGGTGGGGTGGGGAGGGCGGCAAGCGCTACTGCACAGGAGTGAAAGAAGCTGCCGGAAGATGTAAAATGAGTCATCTCCACCTTGGGTAGTAGCCTCCATATATCCAAGATATCTTGTCATGCCTTCTTTGTAATCGCATCAATATTTTGGGCCCAGGATAGATCCGTGGAGATATTGACACACAGAAGCTTGAAACTGTGCACCCTTTCCACTTCTGATCCCTCGATGATGTTTGGAGTGCATTTCCTCAACTTCTCCTTCCTGAAGACCTCAATTTTTCATCTTACTGACATTGAGTGCAAGGCTGTTGCTGCGATACCATTAACCAGCTGACCTATCTCACTCCTGAACGCCTCCACATCAGCATCTGAAATTCTACCAACAGTAGTTGTGTTGGCAGCAAATTTACAGATGGTGTTTGAACTGTAGAGAGAGTAGGACAGTAGGCTAAGCACGCATCCTTAAGGTGTGCCAGTGTTGATTGTCAGCATGGGGGAGATGTTATTTCCAATTCATGCAGACTGTGGTCTTCCAGTGAGAAAGTCAAGGGTTCAGTTGCAGAGGGAGGTATATAGGCTTAGGTTTTGGAGCTTGTTGCGTGCTACTGAGGGTATGAAGGTGTTGAATGTTGAGCTGTAATCAATAAACAGCAGCTTGACGTAGTTATTACTATTGCACAGGTGATCCAAGGCCAAGTGGAGAGCCAGTGAAATTGCTCTACAGTAGGTGGAGATGGGTAGGCAGATATTTAAAATGCCCTTAACCATGGGTGAGATGCCAGATGACTGGAGGATAGCTAATATTATGGTGAAAGGCAAATTACAGCAGGCTGGGGTCCTTGCTTAGAGAGGAGTTGATCCTATCCATGAACAAACTCTCAAAGCACTTCATCACAGTAGATCTGAGTGCCACTGGGCAATACTCATTGAGGCAGCTCGCCCTGCACTACTTGGCCACTAGTTCAATTTTCGCCCTTTCAAAACAAGTGTGAACCTCCGACGGCAGCAGTGAGAGATTGGAGATGTCCTTGTAAACACTCCCACCAGATGGTTGGCACAGGTTTTCAGAGCTCTACCAGGTACACCATCGGGGCCTGATGCCTTGCAGGGACTCACGCTCTTGAAAGATGAACTGACGTCAGCCTTTGAGACAGAGATCACAAGGTCACCAGATGCTGCAGTGATTCATATAGGTGGAGTTTTATTCTCCCTTTCAAAACAGGTATAAAATATGTTGAGCTCATGCAGGAATGAAGCAGCACACTTTGCTTCACTTAGGAGAAAGTAATAGCCTGCAGTCTCTGCCAGAGCTGATGAGCATATGATTCAGTTATAATCTGGGAACAGATGTACACCCAGCTGATCAGATTTTACAAGTGTGGGCATGGATTGGCGTGGTAAGCATCCTTGATGGTGGCATAAGTGCATTGGCTCCTCTGGTTCCACAGGTGATATGAGTAAATACAGATGCAAAAAATCTGGTTAACATCTGCCCCATCTCTTTCAGCTTCATGCATAGATGACTATGCTGATCCTCAAGTGGTCCAATTTTGCTCCTTGTTCTTCATATATAGTACTGTACAAGATATATATAGATACACACACATATACATACAAATGTTTTTACATACACACACTGTAGCTAGGGTGGCTTTTGCACAGTGCTGTAGTAACTTCATGTATTGTACTGTACTGCTGCCACAAAAAAAACAAATTTCATAACATATATGTGATGGTGAATCTGGTATGGGTCTCTGTTGTGGACTGAAAATGAGAAGGGGACTGGGAGGGTGGGATCATGGGTTGGAAAAGGTGAAGTGTAAGGGGAGGGAGTGGAAAGCACAGGAGAGGTATTCTGGAATATCAATAAATCAATTGTTTGGAATCAAATGACTTTGCCTGGTGTCTCTGGGCTGGGTGCACAGGCCCCCACCCCGGCACTCCTTCTCTGCCACACCCCTCCCACAGTGCTGCACGCTTACCATTCCAAACATCCTTTGCTCCCACCAGATTTACAAACTCATTCTCCACTCCATGTTGACAAATATAATACCATGCCAAAGTCTCAGACACCCTAGCTATATGCACCTAAGACTTTTGCACAGTACTGTATCTGTTGAATCCTTTGGGATTCTCCTTCTCCTTGTCCGTCAGAGTAACCTGCTGTCTTCTTTCAGCTCTCTTGATTTCCATCTTACATTTTCTCTAGCTTTTCTTATACTCCTTGAGCACCTCATTTGTCTACCCCACTGCCCCCCCCCACCTTTTTATTCAGGCACCTTCTCCCTTCATTCTCAGTCTTGAAGAAGGGTCTCAGCCCGAACATTGACTGTTTATTCATTTCCCTTCATACTGCCCAACCTGCTGAGTTCCTCCAGCATTTTGTGTGTGTCACTTTGGATTTCTAGCATCTGCAGACTTTCTCATGCTCATCATTTGTTCCTTGCTGCCAGTATCTGCTCCACACCACTGTCTTGTTAACCAGCGGCACAATATCCCTCAAAAAACAAGGTTCCCAAAATTTCTTAGCCTTGCCTTTTAATCTAACAGGAACATACACACTCCATACTCTTAAATTTCTCCTTTGAAGTCCTCCCACTTTCCAGGCATCTCTTTGCCCATTGCCACACCACCTCTAATTTTAGTTGTTCCTTTAATTATGAATAAATAAACCATATTAAATGTATCTCATTTTCTCTATCACACACAAGAAACAGCAATCTTTTCAATCATACTGTAGAAACAATGAGAAATCCACACATTTTTAGGAACAAATGGAGATTGCAATTAATCATTTTTGTCTGTAATATTGGATAGTCAATAAATTTAGTTACAAATTAACATCAAATAAAGCGGATAAACAAGTATATAGATTGCGATGATTTTATTTTTCTTTCATTAAGTGATTAAGAAATTCACATTATGCTGATTTCCCGTAATCACTCATGAATTTCCATGTTGGGCTCACTCTTCACCTTCTAGTACTTGCTGCAAAGAAAAAATATAAGTAACAGTTACACAATGATTAATGTTGCAACTATTAATGATACTTTGACATCTGTTTATAATAATGTTGTCAAAATGAATGAGAACGCTTAAGCTGGGCGTGCACATCAACTTTGGTAAGGAGCAGAACCACAACAAAATTAATTTCTCCAAGGTGTTGCTTTAGTTGTTCTTTTTTCTCCCGCAGTTTATCTATTTTTCCTTTTTATTTCTATACCCAACTAATCCAATCTACCTCAGTTTTTAATATTTCTTTTTACTTATCCTTGAAGTGTCATTGGTTAAGGATTTAGTTCATTGTTATGCTTCCTCAGATCTTAGATACCTTATTTTTCTACCTATACCATTATCAGGTTGGACTAACCATGTGAGCAAAGATACTTTGAGATGAATTCATGGACCAAGTCCAACTTACGGTAGAAACTATTTGCTGCCCTATTTCAGTAAAACCTGGTACAGTAAACCCTGGCCAAGTTTTTCTACGTTATTTCAAATCTTTGACAATATACCATGTTATGCAAAGTTATATTGCACCCATTACCTTGCTGACAAAATCACGGCTTTTAGCCTTAAGCTTGTTCACTTGAGACTCTGCAATGTCTGCACGTTCCTCTGCCTCTTCTAGTTCATGCTGTACCTTCCTAAATTTGGATATGTGGACATTAGCCTGCTCCTCCTGCAAGTGAAAGGGGAAAGAATCATTAAAGATAGTCCACTGCATTTATGGTTCTGAAAGAATCTTTTTTATTTAAACAAGCATGTAAGCCCAAGAAGGAAATGCAATTTTGTAAAGTGTTTTTTAGCATTTTGGGGACAAAGATTATACAATATAATTCAACCACTTCTGCATTTAGCGGGGTATAGTAATTACTTCAAGAAGGTAATCTGACATCACTTCAGTTTGGCACAGCAGCAGGGCCATATCTTGACCTTCAGCTTTCTAGTGTACCTACATTACAAGCACTATTATAAGGCGGAGAATCAGTCTGTAGCAATGTAGTAGCGACTGCACAAGGTTATCAGGCTGGAATTTGTTGGAGAGGTTCAGCATAGCAAAGGCATAAGAGCAATCGGTACTATTTTCTTCAGAGTCATGAGTAGCTGATATATGTCAGGCTTGCTCTGTCTAGAAATTAAGCCCCTGTGGTTTTGCTAAACACACTTTATACTGCGAGATACAGTACATCTAAAATTCATAGTCATAGATACAGCATGGAAACAGTTCTTCATCCCAATGCTGATTGCCAACAACCCATGACACTAACCCAGTCCTTTGTTTTTTGCTTACATTTTAAAGCAATATAACTTACAGCCTCCTCAGATTGCCGTTTATAGTTTTTAACTTTAAGTTGCAGCTTGTTAACCAAGTCTTGAAGTCTCAAGTTATTCTTTCTATCTTCTTCACTCTGTGTAGAGAATTTATACACATTTCAGTACTGAATACATGCATAATGACTATATGCATAACATGCAGAAAGTGTACTTTGTTTTACAAGGTTAAACATAATTAATAATTGCTCCATTGATTCTGAGTTTTTTTAAATTGTGATATGAAGCAAAAGGATCCTAAATCTCAAGTTCAAGTTCATTTTCATCTGACTGTACATGTATACAACCAAATGAAACAATGTTCCCCTGGACCATGGCGCATCCACAATATATATCACACGCAGCACATAACTTAAAATATTACTATCAATAAATAAAATATAACTGAAAATCATGTAGTGCACAGCACAGATAAACAGTAAACAGCTTGGTGTCCTTGTGATGAGACCTCGGTGGTGGCAGGGTATTCATTAGTCTCACCACCTCAGGGAAGAAGCTGTTACCTTTTCTAGTAGTCCTAGTCCTGATGCTTCTGTACCTTCTTCCTGTGTCAAGGAGCTTGCGGGATGGGTGGTAGGAATTTCAACAGTGCTTCAGGCCAGTCTTCTGCCACACTCCTGGTAAATGACACAAATACTGTGGAGGGAGACATCTATGATGCTCTTGCTGGTTTTTACTAAGCTCTGTAGGATTTGTGGTCCAATGTCTTGGAAATTCCATATCACACTATGAAGCAGCCAGGCAGGACCCTCTTGATGGTGCTCCTGTAGAAAGTTGTTAGAATGGGGCAGGGAGCCTTGCAAGCCTCATTCGCCTCAGATAGTTTAAATGCTGTTGTACCTTCTTGACTTGTGTGGAGGTGTTGTGGGTCCAGGTTAGATCATCTGCAATGTACACACCAAGGAACTTTGTGCTCTTCACTCTCTCCATGGCAGAGCCATTGATTTGCAGTGGAGAGAGGTCATCCTACACCTCCATGAAGTCCACGATCATCAGCTTTGTCTTGTCCACTTTAAGACCAGGATCATTGTTCTCGCACCATTTGACAAGCCTCTCTACTTTCTCTCTCAATGCTGATTCGTCATTGTTGCTGATGAGGCCAACTTCATAATAACATCAGTGAACGAACGATGAAACGGTTTGAGCTGAATCTGGCAGTGCAGTCGTGAGCCAGCAGCGTGAACAGCAGTGAGCTGAGAACGCAGCCCTGGGAGGTATCAGTGCTCAGCATGATGGAGCTTGAGATGTTGCTGGCAACTCAGACTGACTGGGGTCTTTCATTAAGAAGTCCTAGATCCTGTTATAGAGAGGGGTGTTGAGTTGCAATAAGGACAGTTTACCCACTGGCCTCTAAGGGATGATTCTGTTAAATGCTGAGCTGAAGTTGATGAAAACATCCTGGTGTATGAGACGTTCTTTTCCTCTGTGGGACAGGATGGAGTGGAGGGCCGAGGCTATGGCATCTTCAGTGGACCGATTTGAGGTTTGGTGAACTGGAAGATGTCCAATGTAGCAGGAAGGTGGGATTTTATACAATCCATTACCAGCTGCTCAAAGCACTAAATTACAGTTTTCTCTAAATATTAGCCTCTCTCTATATAGGCCTTTGTTTTATATCTTGCTCCTCTCCTAGTTCTGTCTTGTAAACTGCAAAAACACTCCACTCTCCCTCTAGTTCTGAGGAATGGTAAATAATCTAAAACATTGACTGGTTTTTCTTTCTGCTGATATTTCTTGACTGAGTTCCTCCAGCATTTCTGTTTCATTTCTGTATTAGTTGATTTTGCAAGTTGATTTTGACCTGACAAGTTAAAGAGACCTCTGCTGTCAAGAGATATACATGAATAATAACTTGAATAGTGCAATACTGCAGGCATTATATCATTCCAAATGGCTTAAGGAAGCAATGAAAGTTGAAAACTGATGAGAAATAAGTAAAAGATATGAATTAAGGGATTAAGATCAGGGGATCTTGAGAAAGCAACACTGCAGACTGTAACATTGAAATGGCAATCTGCTAGCCTCCCCTCTTGCTGTGGCAGGAGCAATACCTCTCTCTCCCTCATTAGAGAGAGAGGGGGCCTGTTGGGATGCTGAGATGATGGGATGGACATTAGTTTGTGATGGACTTCAGATCATGGTCTCTGGGGGCTTGCTATTGCTTGCATACTGGGTATGGGGGAACTGATGCTTTTTGATGGTACAAGAGCGGGAGGGAAGGTTGATGCTTTGCTGCTGTTTGCGTGTGGGAGGGGAGTGGGGTTTTGGAGTTCTAATGCTTTTCTGTCATTCATTCTTTGGGGTTCATTTTTTCTCTCTGCTGTGTGGATATCTGCAAAGAGTCAGGATCTCAGGTTGTATACTGTATATGTTCTCTGACATTAAATTGAACCATTGTAGATGGCCCATTCTTTGAAACAGAGTTTCAGTGTGCACCAATCAAGGAAGCCCAAGGTTAAACATTCTACTCTAATTTTATAACCTCCAATTGAACAGAACAGAAGCTGAAGCTGCATGTTCTCTCCGTGGCCCTTAAGTAGGGCAAAGGGAATTAAACAGAGTGAGAACCTTTATTCTATGCCCAAAGCCAACTATTAAAAAGCACAGGTTCGTGGATGTCAACCAAGAACAAATTTGGATCAAATGATATGGTTTTAAAAAATCTCCAAACCGCACTGGATAAAGTTTCATGAAGAACAGGCACCATTTCAAAAATCATATCCCGGGTACAATGAACAGTTTTGGAGGAAGAGGGGTGGAACTGTATGCTATTAATGAAATGAAAAACAATTCATCTTAAATCTCACTACCTGGTAGGTCAGCTCCTTGAACTTCCTTTCAAACTTGTGAAGACCTTTATTTGCGTCTGCACATCGCTTTTGCTCGGCTTCAAGTTCACCCTCAAGCTCACGTACCTTTAAAGAAAATAAATGCATGAAACCAACTGGAAATGTGGAACATTATATACCAGCTTTCTACATTCAGTTATAAGTTAGCTTCTCTTTAATATCTCATTATTCTTCAGGACAGTGATAATTGCAAAAGAAAGCAAGTAAATATCATTATTCGTTTTATTGCACTAGTTATTTATTATTGTAACTTACACTAATTTTATGTCTTTGCATAATTTCACATTCTATAAGTCAGTAATAAAGTCTGATTCTGACTCTGTGTATTGTTCAAATAT
Source organism: Mobula birostris (assembly GCF_030028105.1). Classification (NCBI taxonomy): domain Eukaryota; kingdom Metazoa; phylum Chordata; class Chondrichthyes; order Myliobatiformes; family Myliobatidae; genus Mobula; species Mobula birostris. The sequence goes on from NC_092393.1 coordinate 19,124,571, forward strand.
CCGTACCCTGGCCTCCAGTTTCTGGAGCTGTTTCCTTCCACCTTTCAAGGCGAGCTGTTCGGCCTCATCCAGGCGCAGTTGCAGGTCCTTCACAGTTTGATCCAGGTTTTTTTTCATTCTTGCCAAATGAGCACTAGTATCCTGCTCCTTTTTCAATTCTTCTGCCATTATAGCAGCCTTGCAATGACATCATGAAACAGTATTGTCATAACTGGCTTACAGTACAGAAAAGGAATATCCTAAAGTGTGTTTGAAAGTAGCATCTACTTCATGTTAAGAATAATTTTACATGATCAATTTCATAATCTTATGCTCTTATAACATTGAAACAACAGTCTTACATCTGTTATGGCTTTCTTTGCTTTCTCTTCTGCGTTTCTTGATTCTTGAATGGCATCCTCAACCTCAGTTTGAAGATGGTTAATATCAATTTCAAGCTTCTTCTTGGTATTAATCAGGCTAGTATTCTGATGGAAGAATTCATTGCATATTTTATATTCATCAACTGAAGTATTGCACACCCAGGAAGTAGGAAATATTGCTGCCCTCTCATTACCTGAGTATGTAGGAGCTGTACACGTTCACTGGCATCAATCAGTTCCTGCTCAGCCACTTTGCGAGCTCTTTCTGTTTGTTCAACAGCTGCTCTTAGCTCTTCAATTTCTGCAAGCTGTAAATTGCACCTTCTTTCAAGCACAGCCATCTGCTCCTTTAGTTCTTCTTGGCCTCTAATAGCCTCGTCAAGGTGTAACTGGCATTCCTTAAAACCAAATTATTGACTGATATTAGCTAATTGCTAATATAATTCTAACCAATAGTATTTTAAACATGATTGGCATCTGTTACCCTTCTACAACACAAAATAATCTGCAGATGCTGTGATCAAAGCAACAGTTTCAATACGCTGGATGAACTCGGGCAGCATCAGTCAGAAACGGTAAGTCGACGTTTCGGGCCGGAACCCTTCGTCAGGACTGAAGAATGAAAGATGGGGAAGGATTTGAAGAATGCTTGCAGCTTCAGTTGAAAGACAAAGGGGTGGGGGAGGGGAAGCATTGACATCATAGCCCTGAAAACAATGGGTGGTAGAAGAAGGAGGTGGAACCATGAGGGAGCTGAGGGAGGGGGTAGAGTGAAATAGGGATAGAGGAAGGGAGGGGGAGGGAATTACTGGAAGTTGGAGAATTCTATGTTCATACCAAGGGGCTGGAGACTACCTAGACGGTATATGAGGTGTTGCTCCTCCAGCCTGAGTTTAGCCTCATCATGGCCATGTATGGGCATATCTGAATGGGAAAGGGAAGCAGAGTTGAGGTGGGTGGCTACTGGGATATCCTGTCTGTTGTGGCGGACGGAGTGGATATGCTCGACGAAGCAGTCCCCCAATCTGCGTCAGGTTTCACCGATGTAGAGGAGGCCGCACCGGGAGCACCGGATGCAATAGGTGACCCCAACAGACTCACAAGTGAAGCATTGTCTCACCTGGAAGGACTGTTTGGGGCCCTGAATGGTTGCAAGAAATGAGGTGTAGGGACAAGTGTAGCACTTACGCTTACAGGGATAAGTGCCGGGTGGGAGATCCGTGGGGAGGGACGTGTGGATAAGGAAGCCGCGGAGGGACCGATCCCTGTGGAAAGCGGAGAGGGGTGGAGAGGGAAAGATGTGCTTAGTGGTGGGGTCCTATGGAAGGTGGCGGAAGTTGCGGAGGATAATGTGCTGGATCCGGAGGCTGGTGGGGTGGTAGGTAAGGGCAAGGGGAACTCTGTCCCTGTTGTGGTTGTGGGAGGATGAGGTGAGGGCCAAAGTGCAGGAAATGGAGGAGATGCGAGTGAGGGCATCATTGGTGACAGCAGAAGGGAAACCACGATCCTTAAAGAAAGAGGACATTTGAGATGTCCTGGAAAGGAAGCCTCATTCTCGGAGCAGATACGACGGAGACGGAGGAACTGGGAATAGGGAATGGCATTTTTGCATGTGGCAGGGTGGGAAGAGGTATAGTCGAGGTAGTTATGAGAGTCAGTGAGCTTATAGAAGATGTCGGTGGACAGTGTGTCTCCAAAGATGGAGACTGAGACATCGAGAAAGGGGAGAGAAGTGTCTGAGATAGAGTAAGTGAATTTGGGGGCTGGGTGGAAGTTTGAAGTAAAGTTGATGAAATTGACGAGCTCAGCATGGGTGCAGGAAGCAGCACCACTATAGTCGTCAATGTACCGAAGGAAGAGTTGGGGAGCAGTAGCAGTTGCTCTTCCAACTTTCTTCAGACTAAGGGTGTAGCTATGGGAACTTGCATGGGACCCAGCTATGCCTGCCTCTTCGTTGGTTATGTGGAACAGTCTGTGCTCCAGACCTATTCTGGTACTGCGAGTTCCCATAGCTACACCCTTAGTCTGAAGAAAGTGGGAAGAGCCACTGCTACTGCTCCCCAACTTTTCCTTCGGTACATTGACGACTACATTGGTGCTGCTTCCTGCACCCATGCTGAGCTCGTCAATTTCATCGACTTTACTTCAAGCTTCCACCCAGCCCTCAAATTCACTTACTCTATCTCAGACACTTCTCTCCCCTTTCTCGATGACTCGGTCTCCATCTCTGGAGCCACACTGTCCACCGACATCTTCTACAAGCTCACTGACTCTCATTACTACCTCCACTATACCTCTTCCCACCCTGCCACATGCAAAAATGCCATTCCCTTTTCCCAGTTCCTCCATCTCCACTGCATCTGCTCTGAGGATGAGGTTTTCCGTTCCAGGACATCTCAAATGTCCTCTTTCTTTAAGGATCATGGTTTCCCTTCTGCTGTCATCAATGATGCCCTCACCCGCATCTCCTTCATTTCCCGCACTTCGGCCCTCACCCCATCCTCCTGCAACCACAACAGGGACAGAGTTTCCCTTGTCCTTACCTACCACCCCACCAGCCTCCGGATCCAGCACATTATCCTCCGCAACTTCCGCCACCTTCAACAGGACCCCACCACTAAGCACATCTTTCCCTCTCCACCCCTCTCCACTTTCCGCAGGGATCGGTCCCTCTGTGACTCCCTTATCCACATGTCCATCCCCACCGATCTCCCACCCGGCACTTATCCCTGTAAGCGTAAGTGCTTCACCTGTCCCTACACCTCATCTCTTGTAACCATTCAGAGCCCCAAACAGTCCTTCTAGGTGAGGCAACACTTCACTTGTGAGTCTGTTGGGGTCATCTATTGCATCCAGTGCTCCCGGTGCGGCCTCTTCTACATCGATGAAACACGACGCAGATTGGGGGATCGCTTCGTCGAGCATCTCCACTCCATCTGCCACAGCAGACAGGATCTCCCGGTAGCCACCCACTTCAACTCTGCTTCCCATTCCCATTCAGATATGGCCATACATGGCCTCCTCTACTGCCATGATGAAGCTAAACTCAGGTTGGAGGAGCAACACCTCATATACCGTCTAGGTAGTCTCCAGCCCCTTGGTATGAACATAGAATTCTCCAACTTCCGGTAATTCCCTCCACCCCCCCACTTCCTCTTTCCCTATTTCACTCTACCCCCCTCCCTCAGCTCCCTCATGGTTCCACCTCCTTCTTCTACTATCTATTGTTTTCAGGGCTATGATGTCAATGCTTCCCTCTCCCACCCCTTTGTCTTTCAAATTACTGGTCTTTTAACTGATGCTATAAGCATTCTTCAAATCCTTCCCCATCTTTCATTCTTCAGTCCTGACGAAGGGTTCCGGCCCGAAACGTCGACTCATCGTACCTGACTGATGCTGCTCGACCTCCTGAGTTCATCCAGCGTACTGAAAGTGTTACCTTTCTACAACAACTTTTTAGTTTGTCAGTATTGAAATAATTGTTGAACATATATATTGGAAATAATGTAAGGCAAATTCCATAGGACCATAACATATAGAAACAGAATTAGGCCATTTGGCCCATCAAGTCTGCCCATCATTTCATCATGGTTGATCTATTTCTCTCTCAACCTCCGTTTGCTGCCTTTTCCCCATATCCCTTAATGCACTGACTAATTAATAATCTATCACCCTCTACCTTAAATACGTATACCCAACGACTTGACCTTCACTCCTGCCTGTTGCAATGAATTCCACAGATTCACCACCCTCTGGCTAAATAGGTTCCTCCTCAGCTCTGTTCTAACTGGACACCCCTCTATTCGGAGGCTGTGTCCTCTGGTCTTAGACTCCCCCACCACAGGAAACATTTCCTTCACATCCATTCTATCAAAGCCTTTCAACATTCAATAAGTTTCAATGAAATCCCCCCCCCCATTCTTCTGAAAAATATTTAACTTATTTAGATTAGATTAGATTCAACTTCATTATCATTGTGCCGAGTACAGATACAGAGCCAATGAAATGCAGTTAGCATCTAACCAGAAATGCAAAGAATAGTGCTATTTACAAAATAACTGTGAATAAAAAGTAAGTGCTACACCACACAAATATAAAAGTACTGAGACAGTACAATATGGGAGCAATACTGCTTAGCGCTGTGATGTGAGGTTCAGCAGGGTCACAGCCTCAGGGAAGAAGCTGTTCCTGTGCCTGCTGGTGCAGGAGCGGAGGCTCCTGTAGCGCCTACCAGATGGGAGGAGAGTAAAAAGTCCATGGTTAGGGTGAGATGCATCCTTGATAATGCTTTTCGCCCTGCCCAGGCAGCAACAAAATAAATAATAATAAATATATATTTCACTGTTTCTAGGATCTATGAAAGAAGGCACTGACAAAATCACTTTAAGCACAGTCATCAATCTACTTGTTTCATTGACACTAGCATAATGTTATTGCCTGAACTAAAATTTCACTCACCTTCAGCTGGGCTTGTAAGTTTCGATAACATTTCACAGCTTCTGCAGCTTGGCGATTTGCATGGTTCAGCTGAATTTCCATTTCATTCATGTCTCCTTCCATCTTTTTCTTGATCCTCAGGGCATCATTTTTACTTCTGATTTCAGCATCCAGGGCTGCCTGCATGGTTTCTACTGCCCGGTGATAGTTTCTTTTGATTTGTTCGATCTCCTCATCTTTCTCAGCAATCCGCCTATCAATGTCTGATTTCACCTGGGTCAACTCAAGCTGAATACGCAGGGTTTTGCTTTCTGAATTTTCCAGAGAAGCCTGAAGATATATGATAGGACACAAAATATAACACCTTTGCTGCAGCTAAAGATGATAAAACTTTAGACAGCATCCTGACCTCTGATGAGGTGCAAATAGTCCATAATCATTATTATGTTGAAAGACGTGACATGATGGCCCAACAGTTCATGCTGCCACCTCTCAGCTCAAGGACCCTGGGTTCAAACCCGTTGTTGGGTGATGTCTGTCTGGAGAGGTCACAATTTCGCTGCACGTTCAGTCATTGTTTCAGTTTTCACTGGTACTCCAAACATGTGTTGGTAGTTTAGTTGGCTGTTGCAAATTATCCTTTAGGTTATGGCAAGATAACAAAGAGTTAAAGGGCATCTGACAGAGAATAAGCCTTGGTCCCACATGGAGCTAAGAAGAGGGATTGGACTGAAGGGATTGTTCTGTTGGGTACTGGCATGGACCCAGTGGGCTGAATTGCGTTTTTCTGTATTGCAAGGAAGGACCAAATTTAGTCACTTATGAGAATGGTAGGGTGCCACAGCACTTCACTAACATTGAGCTGACAATCTAATGAGATCTGATAACAAAGCATAAGCCGGTTAGAATAATTTAGTGGACCTACACAAGGTAGGTTTGAATCTCAAAAACCCTACAGGCCTATGTAGAAACATAGAAAACCCTCAGCACAATACAGGCCCTTCAGCCCACAATGCTGTGCCGAATATGTACTCACTTCAGAAATTACCTAGGATTACCCATAGCCCTATATTTTTCTAATCCTATTTGCTTTACTCTGCCACTTGTTTTACACAAGTAGCATACCATCCTCACCCTACCCATCACTTTTAATAATCTAGTGAATTTCTGCATTTAAATTCCTCAACAGAAAGCCACGTCTGGTAACACAATCTCTAGTGATACAATAATTGTTCATGCAATGGCTATCAGCCTTCCTGGCTAAACTTAGATGAGGGCTTTTCAATTGAATTTTTGATTATAAATAGTTCTTAGAAAGAACTAAAATACGACAAAGAAAATCTTAATGCCTTTTATTTCTATCTTTCCTTAATCCTCTTTTGTTCCTTGACTTAACTCTTTTTTTTGCCCAATTCTCTTTTCACTTTTTCTTAAACCTCATTGGATAAGGAGAAATGAGTTGCCATGGCAGCGTAGCAGTTAGCATGGCGCTCTTACAGTTCGGGATGTCAGAGTTCAATTGCAGCATCCTTCGTAAGAAAGTCTGTATGTTCTCTTTTGCGCGTGGGTTTCCTCTGGGTGCTCCACTTTCGTCCCGCAGTTTCCCGCAGTTAGTAGGTTAACTGGATATTATAAATTGTCCTGTGGTTAGGCTAGGGGTAAATCAGTGAGTTGCGGGGCAGCGCAGCTCAGTGTGCTGGAAGGGCCTGTTCAGTACCTAAATAAATACCATTGATCCCCCTGTTTATTAAGTACCCCCACCACCAGCCTCATCATGATATTATCAGGAAGTACATCAAACAAATTATGCTGTTCATATTGGTGAATTTAGGAGAATAAAATAATCCTGACTAAACATGCATGCTATGACATATCCTACTCTAACAATATCTAGATCAATCAATCCATGTCAAACCTCAGCCTCTTCCAATGCTGCTTGCAGATCAGACTTTTCCTGTTCAGCCAGTTTTTTGGCCTTTTCCAGCTCATGGATTGCCTTTCCATTCTCGCCAATTTGTTCAGTAAGATCAGAGATCTCATCTGTTTAACAAAACAATAGTTTCTTAAAATAAGCGGGAGTGATTTATAATTTAAGAGATTATGGAAATCAACACTTATAAGAACATACGCTGTAGGTTCTTGTTTTCTCGTTTGAGAGTTTCCAGATGGTCTAAAGACTCCTCATAAACATTCTTCATCTTGAACAATTCAGTACTTAGAGAACGGGATTCCTTTAGAGCTGATTCTAGCTCAGTTTGGGTTTCTTCATATTTCTGCTTCCATTCTGCCAGAACCTGGAGTGCATATTAGACCATAGTAAGCATGTTGTTTAAAATCACATGTTGCTGTCTCTTAATAACATACTTATTGTAACTGTACCTTGTCAAAGTTTCTCTGTTTCTTATCAAGCGCTGCAGCAGCAGCATTAGCTCTTTCAACATCTATCAACAGGTCGTCCACTTCACCTTGCAACCGTAGCTTTGTCTTTTCCAGTGAAGCACATTTTGAATTCGCTGCTTCAACATGATCCTCGGCATCTTGGAGTCGCTGTGCAAGTTTCTTCCTGAAGACAACAAGGACTAATCAACTATCTTTCAAATAGCACTAGATCCTTTATCTCTCAAATATCATCAAAATATTTAAAATTTCTACCATAGAAAGATTCAAAATGTCATCTTAATCAATGAACTTAATGAACCCAGGTGACTTTTTATTACATACTTGGCTTCTTCCAGTTCCTCTGTGCGCTGAATTGCATCAGTTTCATATTTCGTTCTCCACTGAGCCACTTCGCTGTTGGCCTTGGACATTCCACGTTGGAGCTCAGCCCTTGCCTCCACTTCCTCTTCATATTGTTCACGGAGGAGATCGCAGTCATGGCGGGATGATTGAAGAGCATGTGCCAGCGCGCTTTTTGCCTGTGACAGTTTCATTCAAAGATTAATGGTTACAAAATTATGGCTAAAAGGCGTTAAGTACAGTTTCACTTGAATCAGAAATGGGCCATACAATAATCAGATCTCTGTCACCTACTGTGTCAAAACAATTCTAGAGGATTATCATTGGTATAACAAAAAGGCCATAAGATGTAGGAGCAGAATTAGGTCATTCGGCACATTGAGTCCGCTCCACTATTAAACCATTGCTGATATATTTTCCCTCTCAGCCCCATTCTCCTGCCTTCTCCCTGTGACATTTAACACTCTTACTAACCAAGAGCCTATCAGCCTCTGCTTTAACTATACCCAATGACTTGGCAATGAATTACACAAATTCACCACCCACTGGTTAAAGAAATTCCATTACTTTCTCAGGATTATTCTCATAAACCTCCTCTGGACCTTCTGCAATGCTAGCACATCTTTTCTTAGACATGGGGCCCACCATTGCTCACAATACTCCGAATGCAGTCTGACCAAAGCTTTACAAAGCTTCAGCATTATATCCTTGTTTCTATATTCTAGTCCACTCAAAATGAAGGCTAATATTGCATTTGCCTTCCTTACTACTGATTCAACCTGGAAGTTAACCTTTAGGGAATCCAACACTAGGTCTCCCAAGTCCCCTTGCAACTCCAATTTCTGAATTTGCTCTCTGTTTAGAAAATAGTCTCTACCTTTATTCCTTCTACCATGATCATACACTTTCCTACACTATATTCTACTTGCGACTTCTTTGCCCATTCTGTCTAAATCCTTCTACAGACTACCTGCTTCCTTAATACTACCTACCCCTCCTCCTATCGTTGTATCATCTATAAACTTGGCCACAAAGCCATCAATTGTGTCATCCAGATTGTTAACATATGACGTGAAAAATAGTAGTCCCAACTGTTAGATCATTTTTTGCAGTTAGCACATAGAGCAAATAACTTCAGCAACTGACTCCAGTCACTTGTCTTCAGATTTAAATATGAAAGGTAGAGTAAATCTAAAATGCAGCTCAATAAATGAGTTCCTAAGACCATGAACTACTGTTAATTGGAGGTCATCACAGTTAATTGGAAAACCAGATGCTGCTGTTTAAATGCCATATTTGGGTGTCATTGGGGTGTCTGTCATGTGGGTGCGAAGAAGGAGGTCTGAGGATGGTGTGCAATTCAAAGTAAGCATTGTAAATATGGAATTATCCTTTGATCTTTAGCATTTAAAATGTCACGGAGGGTTGGGTCAGGCAGGCCTCTTTCTTCATAATGGTGTCTCAATATATTGACTGCTCTATCTCATTTTGTCAAATAAAGAGACTACTTCATATCTACCAGTACTTCTCTCCGGCGACTTTGTTCACACGACATCACCAATACCAACCGCTGTGGAACACCACTAGTCACTGGCAGCCAACCAGAATAGGCATCTTTTATTCCCACTCTTTGCTTCCTGCCATTTCTGCAATCTTCTGTCCATGCTAGTATCTTTCCTGTAATACCATGGGCTCTCATCTTATTCAGAAGCCTCACATGCGGCACCTTGTCAAAGGCTTTCTGAAAATCCAAGTAAACTACATTCTTGAATCTCCTTTGTCTACCCTGCCTGTTATTTCTTCAAGGAGTTCCAACAGATTTGTCAGGGAAGATTTCCCCTGAAGTAAACCATGCTGACCGGCCCATTTAATTGTGTGCCTCCAAGTATCCTGAAACTTCGTGGCCAAGTGGTTAAGGCGTTCGACTAGTGATCTGAAGATCGTGAGTTCGAGCCCCAGCTGAGGCAACGTGTTATGTCCTTGAGTAAGGCACTTAACCACACAGTGCTCTGCAATGACACTTGTACCAAGCTGTATGGGTCCTAATGCCCTTCCCTTGGACAACATCGGTGTTGTGGAGAGGGGAAACTTACAGCATGGGCAACTGCCAGTCTTCCATACAACCTTGCCCAGGCCTGCGACCTGGAGAGTCAAGACTTTCCAGGCGCAGATCCATGGTCTCGCAAGACTAACAGATGCCTTTATTATGAATAACAATGAACTTTAGCAACTTGCCAACTATGCTGAATTCAGGCTATATGGCCTATAATTTCATGTCTTTTGCCTCCCTCCCTTTCTAGAGAAACATTTGTGATTTTCTGGTCCTCCAAAACCATTTTGATTCTATCACCCATCTTGAAAGATAACTTCTAATGCCTCCACAATTTCTTCAGTTACTTCATTCAGAACACTGCAGTGTAGTCCATCTGGTCCAAGTGAGTTATCTACCTGAAGACCTTTAAGTTTCTCAAGCACCTTCTCCTTAGTAATAGCAACTACACACACCTATAGCTCTTGAGTTTCTGGCATGTTGCTAGCATTTTACACTGTGAAGACTGACGCAAAATATCTCTTCAGTTTATCCACTATTTCTTTGTTTCCTCATTGCTGCCTCTCCACCGTCATTTTCCAGTAATCTGATGTCCACTCTTGCCTCTTTTTTACACTTTATATACCTGAAAGAAACTTCTCGTATCCTCTTTTACATTACTGGCTAACTTACCTTAATTTTTGATTTTTTCTTTCCTTATTGCTTTTGTAGTTTCCTTGTTTTTTTAAAATCTTCCTAATCCTCTCGGTTCCCACTAATTTTTGCTGTTATGCATGCCCTCTCTTTTGCTTTTATGCTGTCCTTGACTTCTTTTGTCAGCTACCATTGTCTCATCCTCACTTTAAAATGCTTCTTCTTCTTTGGAATGAACCAATCTTGCGTCTATTGAATTAATCCCAGAAAGTCCAGTCACTGCTGTTGTACCATCAACGCAAACACGAGGAAATCTGCAGATGCTGGAATTTCAAGTAACACACGTAAAAGAGCTTAGAGATGCTGCCTGGCCTGCTGCGTTCACCAGCAACTTTTATGTGTGTTGTACCATTATCCCTGTTAGTGTCCCCTTCCAATCATCTTTGGCCATCTCCTCCCTCATGCCTCTGAGGTTACCTTGACTGGACAGCAATGCCAATACATTTGATTTTGTCATCTCTGTCTGAAACTGCAGTATAAATTTAAGCACGTAGCATGTGGAATAATGTAAGGAAGTAGTTATGAGATCTGTTTTATTATCCAGTAGTTAATATAATTAAGATATACATTTCACCTTGGTTTCCTCTTCCAATTGTCTTTTTAGCTCTTCCATCTGTTGAGTGAATGCTTGCTTCCCTCTACTGAGCTGCGAAATTTGGGACTCCTTTTCTTCAAGCAAACGACTTAGTTCCCCTTAAATCAGAAGATATATTAGGAAAATATACCACTAATAAAGATTAACATTATAGTTCACTGCGGGGGTGCTCTTGGTTCAACTTAGTAAGTTCATAACATTATGGACTCATGGAAATTAGCAATTTTAAATTATGAACGGTCTATCCATTAAGCAGGATCCATGCGAGGCACATCTATCCGGTGCATCATGGCAAAACAGGTGACTTGGAAAATGAAAATGATTTAATAAATAAATGCACTTTTAACATGGAAATCTGAAAACACATTTTTCTGGAGACATACCGTTTTCTGTCTGTAATCGAATTTGTTGTGTTGACATGTCACTCATTAAACGCACATGTTCTTCATGTTTTGTCTTCGTTTCATTCAGTTGGTCTTCAAGAGTTCGGCAGGTCTTTTCAAGAATGGCCTGTAATGCAAATAAGTATATCCTTATGATAATATGCATAAGTTTTGTTAATGGTAACTAGTAGGGGATAGAAGTGTAACTTACCTTTGATTTAGAAACTGACTCCGTGTTGCTGGCAAGGTCATCAATTTCCATCTTCAGCTCACTCTTTTCCTTCTCGAGTTTCTGTTTCACACGCTGCAGGTTGTCGATTTGTTCCCCAAGTTCTGCAACGCTGTCAGCCTGCTTCTTGCGAAGAGCAGCAGCTGTGGCTTCATGCTGGAGGGTAGATTCTTCCAGGTCACGGCGCATTTTCTGAAATTCTGCCTCACGCTTCTTGTTCAATTCAATCTGTACTGAGGTTGCCCCACCAGCTTCTTCCAGTCGCTCACTGATCTCCTCCAGCTCACGGGAGTAGTCAGATCTTTGCTTCTCTGCTTTAGCCCGAGCCGTGCGCTCAGCTTCAACTTCTTCTTCAAGTTCTTCAATGCGGGCCTGCATTGTACAGTGGTGGATATTATATAAATTCTAGCCATACTATACCCTACAAGAACCATATTCTGAATATATCTGGTTATCTCTTTTTAAACATACTTGAAGCTCTTTAATTTTCTTCTGCAGTTGGATTCCAAGAATCTTTTCATCTTCAACCTTACTTTGATACTGGCTTATGTCAAAATCTTTTCTGTAGCACCATGTGATGAAAATACGTTATTAAATGCACATCACAAGCAATTCAAAAATAAAATCACTCATGCCAAATAAAAGAGAAAATCCCTGATGCACTCGGCAAGTCAAGCAGCATCCATGGGGAGAAAAGAGAGTCAATATTTTGAGTAAAAGATCTTTTATCAATACTGGAAGAGAGAGAAGATGAGCATGTCTTAAGCTGCAGAGTAGGGGAGGGATAGAGTGAACAGAGGGAATATCTGTGACAAGGTCCTTTCCAAGGCTGTCATGGACTTGATTACTTAAAAAAACAGCAATTGATAGAATGACAAAAAACAAATACATTGAAATTAAATGGTATGGTATTACCCTTGTCGACTCAATAGGGTGTTCTGCAAAGTGGTCACTCATTTTGCCTCAGGAGCAACACACAAAATGCTGGAGAAATTTGGAAGATCAGGCTGCATTAATGTAGGGAATGGTCAGTCGACATTTTGGGTTGAGACCCTTCTTCAGGACTGGAGAATTTGACTGTCCATTTCCTTCCATAGATGTTGCATGACCCTTTGAGTTCCTCCTGCATTTTGTATGTCGCTCCAGATTTCCAGCATCTACAGTCTCTCTTGTGTACTGATTCTGCACTTGATGATAAGAACAGGAAGGCAGATTACTATCTACGTGGAGTCAAGTTAGGAAAAAGGGAAGTACAACGAGATCTAGGTGTTCTTGTACATCAGTCACTGAAAGCAAGCATGCAAGTACAGCAGGCTGTGAAGAAAGCTAATGGCATGCTGGCCTTCATAACAAGGGGAATTGAGTATAAGAGCAAAGAGGTCCTTCTGCAGCTGTACAGGGCCCTGGTGAGACCACACCTGGAGTACTGTGTGCAGTTTTGGTCTCCAAATTTGAGGAAGGACATTCTTGCTATTGAGGGAGTGCAGCGTAGGTCCACAAGGTTAATTCCTGGGATGGCGGGACTGTCATATATCGAAAGATTGGAGTGACTGGGCTTGTGTACTCTGGAATTTAGAAGGCTGAGAGGGGATCTTATTGAAACATATAAGATTATTAAGGGATTGAACATGCTGGAGGCAGGAAGAATGTTCCCGCTGATGGGTGGGTCCAGAACCAGAAGCCACAGTTTAAGAATAAGGGGTAGGCCATTTAGAACGAAGTTGAGGAAAAACTTTTTTACCCAGAGAGTGGTGGATGTATGGAATGCTCTGCCCCAGAAGGCTGTGGAGGCCAAGTCTCTGGATGCTTTCAAGAAAGAGATGGATAGAGCTCTTAAAGATAGCGGAATCAAAGGTTATGGGGATAAGGCAGGAACTGGATACTGATTGTGGATGATCAGCCATGATCACAGTGAATGGCGGTGCTGGCTCAAAGGGCCGAATAGCCTACTCCTGCACCTATTGTCTATTGCCTATTGTTTCAAAGTAGCGAATACCGCATTTTGGTCACTGAGTTAATTTGCTAAATTGGAATACATGGGGTGTAGTTTCACATTGAGGGACTATTTGGGTCTCTGAATGGTGGGAAAGGAAGTAAAAAGGGCAGGTGTTGACCCTGAGCTTACAATCACCTGTTACTTTAACTTTCTCTCTAGCTCCCACTCTGACCTTTCTGCTTTCAGCCTCCTTCAGTGCTCCAAAAACACCCAGCATAAGAGCTCAAGCTCAATTTTACATTTTTAGCTAACTGCCTTCATTGTATTTCCCAGATCTGGCTGTGTCTTTCTGGTTCAATTTGTTTCTTTTTATTTCCTCTTTCTACCTCTAAGTGCTGACTTTTAAACTACCTGTTACCTTGATAACATTGTCCTGCATCCTATCACAGACCATCTCTCTCTGTGTTCTCCACCTCCCCAACTCCCCACTTCCCTGCAACTTAAAACATGCTTGCTTTCTCAGTTTTTTTCTCAATTTGGACTTAAAATGTTGGCTCGGGTTTTCTGATCATAGATGCAGCCTGCTTTACTGAATACTTCCAGCATCTCCTATATTTTTAGAATCTGCATTTTTTTTTGGTCAAGTTTTCCTTACTTCTTTATTTTCTCTTCTAATTGCTGCTTGTCATTTTCAAAATCAATTAATGAATCTTGTACCAACTTCAAATCCCCTTCAAGCTTCCTCTTAACTCTTTCCAGGTCCACACGAAGTTTTTTCTCTTGCTCCAGTGCACACTCAAGCTACAATAAACATGAAAAATCATCATGGTGATCTAGACAAAAATTAGATTATTAAAATGTATATGTTCAATGACACTGACGTCATCCACTTGCAGTTCCAATTTAGCTTTGGATTTGGTTAAAGAGTTGACTTTATCCTCTTCAGCCTGCAGATCATCTAAGATTTGCTGATGAACGTCTTGAAGGGCTTTCTTCTCCTTCGTTAATTTGACAATATTTTCATCAAGGGCGGACATTTCTTCTGTAAGATTCTTAACCTTTGGTTAAAAACCATTAACCATTAATTAAACATGCAGTTTTATCCATCAGATTCTACAGATTAAGTCATTTTGTTCCAATATAAATGAATACCTTGTTTTCAGTGGCATGCTTGTCCTTTTCTGCCTTAGCCAGTGTAATTTCCAAATCATCAATATCCTTCTTTAGAGCAGAGCATTCGTCTTCGAGTTTCTTCTTTGTGCTTGTTAACTCTGCATTAACTTCCTCTTCATCCTCCAATCTTTCATTGTATTCCTTCACCTTTGCTTCTAATTGAATTTTGCTTTTGATGAGCTGATCACACCTTTCTTCAGCATCAGCTAAGCCATCTGCCTCCTTTTGGGGATGAAAGGGATGCTTATTTTAGCCAACCAACACATTGCCAAAACATTCAAAACATTCAACACCTTCATGACTTGCTTTTTAAGACGCATATATATTTCAGAAATACATTTGCCTGAAGCATGACGTACTTTCTACATGTAAGATCATATGTTATACACCTGAGTCCAAGGAAGTTAAGTGCAAAATAAGTGGAGACCTTCAAGTGTTTATCTACGTTATTCGAGTTAAACCTTCTAAAACTGTGTAACTTATCAGAAAGGATACTCAGCCAACATCTATCCATTGGGGCCCTGGCTTTCAGGGTTAATCAAAGTCAAGTGGAAAATAATCAAGCTTTTAGTAAGATGTGAACACTCTGGATTCTGTATTACGAAAGACACTGTACTTACACATTATGACTCACATTGTACAGTAAAGCTTGCCATGAACCGTTTGGGATGCCAACACATCCCGAAGAAAGGAGGCCATACCTGTCAGAACCACTTCCTGCAATCCCAGAGTAAACTCCTACAACCACCATAGGGGAGGCCCCAGAACCTGAGATTATTTCACAGTCTCACCTGCCAAGCAGAATAATCCCCCTTGTCAGGAAAGGTGTCATACCACAAGAGAAAGTAAGCCTCCATAGCAATGTAATCTTTTGGCCTGAATGGGAAAATTAAAATTTATCACACTGTGGATGGCTTTTCTGTATTATATCTAGTACACTGCATATACACAGTATATATAGTATACTTATATGTCTATCAGCTGAGATGCATTCTGTATTGAATTGGATATTATAGCTAAGCAGGGAGAAGTGTGTATTTAATATTTCAGTAATATTTGACTAATATTGTAAATATATTGTTTGTTTAAGCATTCTTTTTCATTTAAATAATCCATTATGTTTATATGTACGTACATAAATAGCATACATCATCACCGTTCCATGTCATAAGTGCATGCTCCGTTTAAGGTAAAAAAGAAGTTAGACTCACATCCCGGATCTGTGTTTTTGCTTTTGATTAGATTTTATGTTTTGGAGTTACAAAACATAGCAGCTTGAGGAATTATTCTTCACCAGACTCCAGTACTCATTGCAAATGCACTTTGTTCAACATGAATGCAATGTTTCTAAGACAAATTATAGAAAGAATTAGACAAGCACATTTAAGTTGTCTTCGCTACTTACTGACTGAACTTGAAGCTGTAAATCGTTCTTTTCCTGAAGCAGTATAACCATTTTCTCTTCCAATTGCTTCCTTTGTTCTTCAGATTTGGTTAGTGCTTCTTTCGTCTTTTCAAACTCCGTTTTCATATTTGCCAATTCTTTTTCGGTTTCTGCACTCTTCAACAGAGGTTTGATCTTGAAGAAAAGTTTCATCCATGGCCAGTGTTTCACATTCATAAATGAGCGAATGTTGTACTGGATAGTGAAAATGGAGTCCCTATAGAATTATATTAAATGCTGTTACTTGTGTGGCCAAGGTGACAGTGCTAAATTATGTTATATTTCCATTTACCTTCTCTCTATCATGTTTCTAAATTCTACTCTCATTAGGTATCCTCGGCAAATGGCTTGTGTACGTGTGATGATTTGAGCTAATTTTTCATCCCTCATTTCTTCAAGAGCACCCAGGAGACCAGCCTTGAAAAATACCTTTAATGCAATTAAGGGAAAGTCAGCTTTGATATTCATCAGCCAGGGTCACTGTCCTTTCTACCATTTGGCATTGTTGATGCTTACCTTAGTATGGCCAAACTTATAATGTGAATGGTCCACATCAATGGAGATCAGCAGTTTCTCAGAAGCCTTTTTGCTGTCAATAAAATGTCCTTCTGGTATGGCACTGGCATTTAAGATTTTGTATCTATGGTTTCAAAAAATTGAGGACAATTAATTAATTATAGAATAAAAAGTATGTGGTAGATAGAGACTACTAATTGGTAGTAATTTTCTAATTTAGCAAGGAAGCCATCTTTGGTGATATTCCTACTTCTGTATCATCAGGTCATGGTCCACTGCAGATGACTGTGCATGTGGTTCAATTGGAGATCTCAGCAGTACCAAGGAAGAGATGCACAGTCACATCATCTTTCGTTTGAGACACCAAAAGATGATGAGATTAAGGAGGTGGAAGTGAAACATTCGATGGCATACTTGGATAAATAGAAAAGGATTTACCAAATATCTGATTCATGCAACCAACATCACCAAAGCAAATTATTTGAATATGTTTGTGACACGTTTCTTGGAAATAATGAATAAATGCATTTAAATGGCAATAAAATGCTTCGGGCATTTACTTTACCAGCAACTCACCACATTAATTTATGTCTTAACCTTTGTATATTAAATTGTTACCTTTGCTTAAAGTCACCGTACAGGATTCTGCTGGGGAATCCTTTTCTGCAGATTCGAATACCTTCCAACACACCATTGCACCTCAGCTGATGAATGACAAGATGGTTTTCAATTTCACCTGTGTAATAAGCGTTGTGTTAGTTGATTCAATACACATTTGCCAACAAGTAATATATAAATTACATGATTACCTGTCAACAAAAACAGAAAATACAAAAATAACTCATCAGGTTAGGTAGCATCTGTAACTATCCAGGAAAAATCTCACCTGGAGTCTTCGTTTCATTGGGAATGATGCATCGTACAAAATGCGGATGAGTGCTTCTTAGATTGGTCATCAGTTTATTTAGGTTTTCCTGTATTACACCCAAGAGGCGATTTTAGCACAAATAACCAGAAAGAACAAAAAATTGTTCTTATTAGAATGAGACAATGCATATAAGTATATTTTCTTAAATTTGCTCTATTATGCTAATTAAATATTGTTGATTGCTGAAGTATTAAAGTTCAAGATATACCCTGAAGAGTGCAGACACAGTTTGAAAAGAAGATCCTTTCCTCTTACCACCCTTCCTCGGGGCACCAGCATCTGTCAAACAATGTAAAAGTAAATGTTGATGCTGTCTTCCTTCTTGGCAAAAAATTTCATTGTTAAAATACTTTACCTTCAGTATCATAAGAAACAAAGAGAGCTGACAGAAGTTTAATTGAAGATTTCTGATACAAGCCAACAACAGTTTCATTCAGTGGGTTCTTGTTCTTTTCCAGCCAGCCATTAATGTTGTAGTCCACAATGCCAGCATAATGGACCAGTGAGAAGTGGGCTTCAGCCTTTCCTTTGGCAGGTTTGGGCTTCTGGAAGTTGGTTGACTTACCAAGATGCTGATCATACAGTTTATTCTTGAAGGTATGGTCTGTGGCCTTGGGGAACATACATTCTTCTTCAAGGATTGAGAATATTCCCATGGGCTAGAACATAAAAACACACTTGTGAACATTTTACTTCATCAATATTAAAGTTCTTTTCTGTTCCAACTGATATACCTTACCTTTTCAATGAGTTCAATGCAAGCAGCCAAATCCATTCCAAAGTCAATGAATTCCCATTCAATTCCTTCCTTCTTGTACTCCTCTTGTTCCAGAACAAACATGTGGTGGTTGAAGAACTGTTGCAGTTTCTCATTAGTGAAGTTAATGCACAGCTGTTCAAAGCTGTTGAACTGAAATTCATCAAATTTATTCATGAAACTTTGAAATCTCAGGAAAACAAAATGTACTCATTCAGAAAATAACATATCTGGACTCACATCAAAGATTTCAAAGCCTGCAATATCCAGCACACCAATGAAATACTGCCGGGACTGTTTTGTTTCTAATTGCTGGTTAATTCGTGTGACCATCCATGAAAACATCTTCTCATACACTGCTTTTGCCAGGGCTCCCACTGCGTTGATCACCTGAATCAGTCACAAAGAGCCTTAGAAACTGTAGCTGGATAAAACAAATTTCAAGAACAATAATGGAAGATTCAGTGCAACGTTTATTATGCCAGAATAACAGTTGTTACCTGTTGTACTGTTTGCCCTTTGGTCACAAACTCATGGCCAACTTTAACTCGTGGGAAGCACAAAGATTTTAACAAGTCTGCAGAATTCAATCCCATTAGGTAAGCAATTTTGTCAGCCACTGTTAGAAATAAAAATAAAGATTAAAAATAAAGAATAACTTTATTTGTCACATGTACATCAGAATATATATTGAAATGCATCATTTTGCATCAACAGAGCGAGGATGTGCTGGGGCCAGCATGTAGCTATCCCTGTGCTTCCCGTACCAACACAGCATAACATAATATGTTGTCCATCACTAAATAATGGATTAATTGTCACAGATATACTGTGCTCACACTGAGGCAAGTATTTCAAAAGGATAGATGGGGCTGGTAAGACTAGTGATACACCCTGCTTTATCTTTATAAATTTGAAGGTAAACAATCCATTTCTCTTTCAATTATTTCCAGCGTCAGTGGAAAGAGATTCTCAGCATCCAAATTTTCATAATATTTTACCATACCAGAGTGGAATAGCTGCCTCACAGCACCAGCAACTGTGACCACAGTGTTGTTTTTATGGAGTCTTCATATTCTCCCTGTGACAATGACAGTTTCATCTGGGTCTTTTTGTTTTCTCTCAAATGCCAAAGATGTCCAGGTTGGCCACTGTAAATTGTAGGTAAGAAGCAGAACGTAGGAGGAGTTAATGTGAATGTAGGAAGAATAGGCTACAGAGAAGGAATGGGATTGCTCTATAAGCTCCCGTGGTTCTGATGGGCAGAATAGTCGCTTATATCATAAGGAAGTACTTAAAATTTACACACCAAAATCATTGATTAATTTTTATTTATTTATTGAGATACAGTATGGAGTAAACCCTCCCAGCCCAGCAATCCCCCAATTTAACCCTAGCCTAATCACGGGATAATATACAATGACCAATTAACCTACTAACTGGTATGTCGTTAGAACATGGATGGAAACCGAAGCACCCAGTGGGGACCCACGCGGTCATGGGGAGAACGTGCAAGTTCCTTACAGGCAGCGGTGGGAATTGAATCTGTGTCACTGGTACTGTAAAGCATTGGGCTAACCACTATGCCATATTCTGCCCTTCCACTATCTTTTTTCTGCCATCTTCATTTAGATCATAGCTAATCTCTATGTTAGTTTCCTCCATTTCCTGTAACCATGGAAGTGCTGCATTTGATAAGAAGGCCACTTGGTTCACTAAGACCATGCCAGTACTCTACAAGAGCAATCCAGCTAATCTCATTCCCCATTTCTTTTCTCATGGTCTCACTTTGTATTTCTTCAAACATTTAATTAAAAGTGCTTTTAGAAAGCCACATTTTAATTTGCTTTGGCATTGTGCATTCCAGGCCATAATTATTTAGTGAAAAATCAAACTCCTTGCATCTCCTTAATCTTTTTTTTCCTAATCACCCTAATCTGGGTTCGTTGGCTTTCAATCTTTTTACCATTGGAAACAATCAAGTTTAATTGTCATTCACCAACAGTACACAGCATGTGTAGTTACGAGAGCACAGAAGCATGCAGTCAGAGTAACATAATATAGCCAAGTCCCTGAGTGGCATGGGCTGTATGTTAATGGTACGTGAGATGGTGTCGTGATCAGCTTGACTTCCACCACGTGAATACTGGGGCACAGCACGTATGGGAGGAGCCAGCCCCCAACCTGGCAGAGGTTCCAGTGCACCCACAGAGGGCTCTTCTCACTCTGGTGTCTCCTCTCCTGGGTGGTTGCAACAGGCAACACCGTGGCAGGAGGTCCTGGTCTGCACAGCAACTGAGGCAACACAGCTCCCCTGCCATTGGCCTCACTAATAAACCAGTGAGTCGGACTTGCAGTATTCTACATTACCAACGTCCAATTGGGTCTTGCAATCACAATAATCATTTGCACTCTTTGCTGGACTGTACTCCACCTCTGCACAACAACAGTATGCAGCAAATCCAGGTAACAACACAGTCCGCAACAAGTCCAGCTCCATCTATGTCAAACAACTTGCCAATGGGGTAGACCCACAGGACTCCATGTTCTTAATTTCCAGCAGTGTTTTGTAATTTTAAAAAAAGATCTAAAGGACAAACAATTACACCATAGGTTGGACCCAGAGAGGCCGCTGTGACTGTTCCCACCGCCATCTTGCCATAAGCATTTCCATCCACATCCATTTCTTTGATACAATTCCTGATCTATGTCGATTTATATTGTTCAGTCTCTGTGTGAACACTTCCATCAGATTTCTTCAAACTCTCGCTAAGAAGAGCAACCACAGTTTCTCCAGCTATCTATCTAATTAAGACCCCTCATCCTTTTAATGATTCTAATAAATCATTTTGCATCCTGATGAATCTGCTAACCTTCTAAAATTGCAGTGCACAGTACTCTAAGCCATATGAGTGCTCTATATCAAAAGTTGCAACATAGTTTCTGCTGTTGCGTGAATGAAGTCAACAGAGAAAAGAAATGGTAGATACAAAGCAGCTCTTCTTTATTCGACAAAACAAGGTACAGCAGGCTTCATATGGAGACACTTTCCCATCAAAAAGGTCTAGCTGGCTCAACGTGTGGCTCGATATTTTATGTGCCAAACATCAAAGGACAAATCCATATTTACAAAGTATGGATAATGCTTTCTTTGAACTACACACAACCTTCACACCTCCCCATTCGCATCCACACCACAGACATCCAAATTAATTTTAATCAGCATTGCCTGGTCTGGGACTCACTGTTTTTAGGAACACATTGTTCAGAGCTGCACTCCAAATTAAATCCACAATCCATATTCAGATGTGAAGACTGGCAGCCAAAGTCAATTGCTAAATGTATATGTCCTGAACCGAAAAATCACTCTAACAGATCCATGATTTAACACTACATCTGACTAATGATAAACATGAGAAGGTCTGCAGGCACTGGAAATCCAAAGTAACACAATCAGAATGCTGGAGGAACTCAGCAGTTTAGGCAGCATCTATGGAAATGAATAAACAGTTGATGTTTCGCGCCGAGACCCATGTTCAGGACTGAGAAGGAAGGGGGAAGATGCCAGAATAAAAAGGTGGGGGAAGGGGAAGAAGGCTTTCTGGAAGGTGATAGGTGAAGCCAGGTGGGTGGGAAAGGGCAAGGGCTGGGAAAGAAGGAATCTGATAGGAGAGGAGAGTGGACAATTGGAGAAAGGGAAGGAGATGGGGATCCGGGGGAAGTGAAAGGCAAGTGAGAAGAGTTAAAAGGTCAGAGAGGGGAATAGTAGGGGGGGGGGGTTGGAATTAGTTTACTGGAAGGAGAAATCAATATTCATGTCATCAGGGTGGGGGCTACCTAGATGGAATATAAGGGGTTGTTCCTCCACCCTGAGGGTGGCCTCATCTTGGCACAAGAGAAAGTCATGGACCGACACATCAGAATGGGAATGGGAATCTGAATTAAAATGTTTGGTCACCTCTAAATCCCACTTGTGGCAGATGATGATACATTGTTTTCACAGTATGGTCTACTAATATCAATTATTACACATCTTTGATTTCTCTTTTCCTACACTTCTCTAATATACCTTGTACATTTTTATGGCCTCAAAAGGTAGTGGATCGCCAAACAAAAGTCCATCAAGTTCAACTTCCAAGCTCTCAAATTACCTAACTGAAACATTTTCCATCTCTGTTTATGTGAGGTTGTTTTTCCTAACATGACCTTTGTGAATTAACTCTATGTTGACAGCAGGCCTAGGGGTAACTTGTTAGTGTTCATGAAATATTCAGAATCAACAGTATTTTCCAATTAGCTCATTCCTTTCATAATCAATTTGTAAGAGGCATTGTGCATGTTCCATTAATATAGGGTTGATACTGTGATTTTTGAAATCTCTTGCCTGAGCGATCTGAGCCAGCGTCTGTCCTGTGACTTAAATAAGAAATTCTGGAAACTTAAAGGTGAATGTTAAAATATTAAAAATGAAATGTTCATGAAACAGAAGCGTCCCTACGAGATTTTTCATAGAACTTCATTATTTTACCTTCAGTCCCGTCAGGTTCCGCCTGCTCTTCTCGTTGCTTCTGCTTGAACTTTAAGTTACCATGGTGCATTATTGCGCCCGTGAGTTTGTATATAGATGCTTTTTCCTCAGAAGTAAAGCCCAGGATATCAATAGCTTCCTGTGGAATTACAGAAATAATGTTTCTTTTTTTGCTATAACATCCTTAAATCAGTTATTTCATTGTTGCTTTTGTGTCTTAACTTACATCAGTAGCCATCAATTCCTCTTGATCATTGATACTAGGCACACTAATCTCACCCTGACTGATGAGTGGGAAGTCGTAGGGATTGTTGGTAATTAGCAACATTTCTGAAGTGAAAAAAAACAATAGATTTGTAAATTTGTTACAAATATCTTTTTTAGGAGATAATTATAAGTTTCCGACATGTTCCTCACAAATTCCAACAGATAACTTATCAACCCTCAACGATCATGCAAATTCTTATTCTGGAGTGTTGAGTTGATCATGTAGATATACTAAAATCTATTTAGGATTACCGATTAGTTCTGGCCTCTTGTTGGATGTAACCTGGTAGAAAATATGGTAACTTCTTTCAGCTTTCAACTGGAAGGTAACCCGTGACTTTTCCAGCAGATCTGTTGAGTACATTTATATTTGAGTGTTTCAGCTGCTTTGAACAATAAAATTCACTTCTGCAGTCCACAAATACAATATATGCATACGTACATGTTTCAATATCAGCAGATGCCAGCTTCCCTGTAGCTCCAAAGTGGATTCTGATGAATTTACCCTTGGTGTTAAGAGAAAATGTGTTTATACTGTAGGTCATGTTGTTTAATTTTGATATCCATATCTTAACAGTGTCCATTTAGCATCCAAATAAGTTTTATAAATATTGCTACAAATTGATATATCTTGAATATTGTCAATATATGTATAGATTATAATATTTTTCAAAAGCAGGTAACTTACAAATCGAGATGAGTTATCGTTTCTCACAGTCTTGGCATTTCCAAAGGCCTCAAGTAATGGATTAGCCTGGATGATTTGGTCTTCTAGTGTTCCCTAAAATTTGGGTGAGCACAAGCGAGAATATTCATCCAATATCATAAAAGCAGATTAAAGTAAATGTTTCAAGTTTAGAAGGCTGGGGAAATCTAAGCATTTAAGTAAACAAGGGAATTAATAAGGAAGCATGCACTGAACAAAGAGAAATCCAGAATTTGGCTAGCTTAAGAAGAAAATCAAGAAGCCCATTTATTAATCAAGAGGATATTGGGAATCAGGAATATACAATACTGTGCAAAAGTCTTAGGCACATATATTTGACAACCCGGAGTGGAGGGCAAATTTGTAAATCTCGTGGAAGCAAGGATGTTGGCAATGGTGAGACTGGAGTGCCATGGAGGAATGTGGGACAGGTGGCAGAGAAGGAGTGCCGGGGTGGAGGGGGGAAGGTGGAGGGGGGTGGTGAGGGTGCAGACACACCTAGCCCTGAGACATTAGGCAAGATCGTTTGATTCCAAACAATTGGTCTGGTGCTTCCTGCTCCCTCCCCACTCTCTTCCCCTTTTCCCAATCATGATTCCCCTCATCCTGCCACCTTCCTACTTCCAGTCCATAACAGAGACCCACATCAGAATCAGATTTATCATCACTCATAAATGTCATGAAGTTTTTTTGTGGCAGCAGTACAGTGCAATACGTGAAATTCCTACCATCCCATCCAAGTCTTAGGCACCCGAGCTATATATATCTGCCTAAGATTATTGCACAGTACTGTAGTCCTAATAGAAGATATATGCATTATCTACACTGCATTTTCTCAAAATTATGATGCATTTTTTATTCAAAGTGTCAAGGAGTATAGATCAAAGCTGGGCAAATGACACTGAACTATGATTAGATTGAATGGATTACTTGACCCTCAGATGTAAACAACAAATGCTGAAAATGCTCAGCTGGTCAGGCAGCATCTGTGCAAAGAGAAATTCAGTTGGTACTTCAGATTAATGATCTTGCATCAGATTGTAGCTGCTGAACCTTTTTCAGACTTCTTGCATCTGCAGTTTTTAAAATATAATTCCATTTACTTTTGCCCTTCTTCCTCTCTACACACCATACATAAGGTCTGACTTGATAATTACATGCAGTTTGATGTCTTTTTTCTTGATGGCATCACCACTGGCTGAAACTGACGCGAAGTACTGGATG
Organism: Mobula birostris; assembly: GCF_030028105.1. Classification (NCBI taxonomy): domain Eukaryota; kingdom Metazoa; phylum Chordata; class Chondrichthyes; order Myliobatiformes; family Myliobatidae; genus Mobula; species Mobula birostris. Next base: position 19,149,538 of record NC_092393.1, read on the forward strand.
ACACGTTTTGTGTTCACAGTCTTCCCAGCACCAGATTCTCCACTTGGATGCAAAGCACACAAAGAACACAATTATTTATAAGCCAAGTAAATCATTTAAAATAAATAAGCTGTGGTTTGAAAATATAAAATAGTTTTTAAAGGTATTAATTCTTACGTGATCAGAATAGACTGGTTTTCACGATCTGGGAAATAACAATCATAATAAATTGATAAAAAAAAAAGTCAGAATGACACACAATTTTGTCTAAAGAACAAAAAGTAAATATTTAAAGTTTCTGTTATGTAAAGTCAGAAATTTCATTAAAGACTACGTTATTACCTGTTAACATGAACTGATAGGCGTTGTCAGAGATGGAAAAGACATGGGGAGGAGCCTCTTGACGTTTCTTTCCCCTGTAACCATTGACAACGGCAGGTTTGTACACAGGCAGCCACTTGTAGGGGTTTATAGTAACACAGAAAAGGCCAGAGTAGGTCTGTAAAACAAAATATATGTACTCATATTATTTGCTTGATTTTGATTTTCCATTAAAGTCATCATTCATAAACTCAAGCACACTTACATAGATCATCCAGGCTGAATAACGTTCTTTGAGGTTAAACAGAACAGATGCTTCGTTCAGGTGGGTTAACATGGCCATATCTTCGATTTTATCAAATTTTGGCGGATTCATTGAGAAGACTTGGTCATCTTTGACAGTTATTGTCTGCAAAGAAGAATGTAAAATCATGTCTGGCTAGATTAAAGTTTGATATTAAGTTTGATACACAAGAGATCAAAGACAGCAGCTACTCATGGACTGTGCAATGTTAGACATTATGTTAGAAAAAAACTAAAAGCAAAAGTCAACCGTAGCTTAAAGTTGTCTGGAGATTATAGGTAATCCAATTCCTTATGGAAAATCCTCAAATGCTGGAAATTGGAAATATGAACAGAAAATGCTCAGAACACTCAGCAAGTTAAGGTGAAAATCTTTTAAGTCGGAGATGCTTGTCACAATCTTTGACCTGAAAGGTCAAATGTTAATTGCACAGAATACACCCAACTTGCTGAGTGTGTGTGGAGTTCTGCTTTGCTTCTCCGTCTCATGCTCAGTGTCCTTCAAGATACCCAGGGTGTCACAGCGCCTGGTGGTAAACACAACAGAAACAGACCATTGCACATATAACTTGGATAAATAACCAAATGCATCATTTCCACTTTGGGCATAAATTGTATCCAAAGCTTCACCTTTTTGAAACTGTGCTCTCCAGCATTCTACTCAAAGTCAATACAGAAGGTAAATTGTTCTATGATTCAGTACAACTCTGCTGTACACCAGTGGTATTAACCAATACAAAAATACATCAAGTAGTTAAGAAAACAAACAAAAAGCAAATAAATAGAATATATAATAGACTAACAAAAACATCTCGAAGGTGAAATTAGAAATTATATGCAAACGTGCAACCTCACTTCATAGGCAAACAGGAACTAAATAGATTGATGAACAAATATGGTCCATTTGGCTTAAAAAATATTCTTCCTTGACTACTGTCAACATTCAGCAGCATTATATTGATGAGAAAGCTATTTTGGTGTCTCTTTTAAAAGGTGTAACATTAAAAAGAACTTTTATATTTTAACAATTAGTTGTTCAAAACCTGTTGAATGTTTGCTTCAACTTGAAATCTGTTTCTAGTGTGCTGTTCCTTAAAATACAGCATGGGGAAGGTGGAATTAACATGGGTCAAGGAAATACAGATAGAATTTAACATGGACAAGTACAAAGTGCTTTAGGATGTTAAACCAGGACAAGACTTACACAGAAAATGGTAGGACCCTGGAGAGTGTTGTAAAACAGAGTGTTCCAGGAGACAAATACATATAGTTTCCTGAAAGTGGTAGGCATGGTGGTGATACACCGCAGGCATTTGGCATACAGTACCTGCCTTCATCAGTGAAGGCACTGATTTTCAGAGTTGGAACATCATGTTATGCTTGTACAAGACATTGATAATGCCATATTTTATGCAGTTCTGGTCAATGAACTACAGGGAGTGTATTATTAAGCTAGAAAGGGTGCAGAAAAGATTCAAAAAGATAATACAGGACTGGAGGGCTTAGAAGATAACGTGAGACTAAATAGGATGGTTCTCTTTTCCCTGAAGTACTGGAAGCTGAGGGATAATGTTATAGAAGTTTATAAAATCATAAGGAACATAGATAAGGTGAATGCTTAATTCCACCACCCCCCCCCCCCCCGCCCCCGAGGAGAAGAGTCTAAAACTAGAGTGCATAGGTTTACGGTGAGGTGGGGGGGGGGGAGATTTAAAGGGTTCTCAAGGGCAACCTTTTCATACAGAGCGTGGTGGATATGTGGAACAGACCCTCAGGTATCAGAGGAAGTAGTAGAAGTGGGTGCAATTACAACATTTAAAAGACATTTGGGCAGGTGTATTTCCTGGTTCTGATTTTGGATCTTTGATCCGATAAATTAATTTTGTTTCTCTTTCTACAGATGCAGCCTGACCTGTTGAATGCTTCTAATACTTATTTTTGGTTTTATTTTTAGGTTTCTGACATCTGTGATTTTCCTCCTATGCTTCTGTGGTACCAAGTAAGTTTGTTAATTGTTGATCCGATTTATTTTAACTTACCTTTCTATTTCTTGTTTCCACAGTGACTTTGTCACCTTCCCTACTCTTAATTGTGGCTGGAATGTACACTTCCCTTGGGTCAGTGACATAACAGGCTGTTTTGGCATCAAATGGTTTATTCTGCGCTGCAATTCGCTCTTTCTCTGATTTCCGGAGAAAGGGAGCAACCTCCCCAAAAATAACCATATCTGCATCAGAACTCATGTTTGTGGTTTAACTGTGTGTGAAAAAAAAGAAAGAGCAAATCATCAATTTCAATTTACCCCTTTCTGAATGACCAACACATAACTATTTACAGTCAGATGAAGTGGGGTGGAAGTCAAGAGACTTAGACTGCTCTCATCTTGTTGCATGTCAAGGTTAGTCTTGCTAACAGCGGTAACCTCAAAGTCAAAATTCAGAATGAGTACAAAGGGGCTTAGCCTTGTACATTTTCTCATTTCCCATCCCTGCCCTTAACTGGTTACTGTCGGAAAGTACCTTGAATCCTGCATCACAGAAGGGGGAATATGATGAATTTCAGTGAGCCTCCATACAGAATTGAGTGCTGTATTTTAAAAAGGATGTGGAGGCACAGCTGACAGTACAGAGAAAATTTTGAAAGGAAAGCACCTGAAAGGTGCAAGTGTGGAAATCAGGAAGGATAAAGACAAACATGTGAGAAAAAGACTGGTTGCTTGGTTGGTTACTTTGGCATTGTAAGTTGTCCCAGGATTAGGCTAGAATTAAATCGGGGGATTGCCAGGAGGTGCAGCTTGAAGGGCCAGAAAGGCCTAGTCCACGCTGTATCTCAATAAATAAATTAAAAATAATAATGGATTGTAGCATTTTCCCTACCGCTGATGTCGGTTGGTTTCTTAAGATTGTCGGAGTAAGGCAAGGTAGTGGGGATACGCTCCTACTACCTATTAAATGCTTCCAATAGCATGCATCTCAAATAGCCTCTGACAACCAAGTCCAGCTCCTGGCCTTCATGTGTGGCTTAGCTACTAAGCCCAGTGGAACTGTTTCTACTGACAAGAGAAAGGGCAAAGGTGAGATTCTGGCATCTTATATCCATTCGCTTTCAGCAAATGTGGCTCGTAAGCTATGGTTGGTAGCTCATCTAGGAGAAGGAAAACTCTGATCTCAAACTTCTGCTGCTTTGTGGCTATGCCCACTTATGTGGGAAGCTTTGGGAGTAAACTTTGAGGAAAAACCTGGAGCTGGAGTCCCTGAGACAGTCCTACATTGATTTCAAAGCTGACTGGCATCTCCAACAACACTTCTGGTGCCAAATTGTATCAGTTGCAGCAATCCTTTGGATTCATCAGCTGTGTGAAGCGAGGGAGCCTGCTGCATGGGCAACATCTCGCTCTCCATATTGTATTGCCCTGGCTTGCATATCACATAGACTGCTAAGACACAATATCCGTGGTTTACCCTGACCAACACAGGGCCTAAGATGTCAGTTGAACAGACTGAGCATTATTTCCTTTGAAACGAGAAGGCCGAACAAAATAACATAATAATGTCCGAAGATTGGAGCAGGAGTAGGCCACTCAACCCTCTCCCCACAAGACTGTTGCAAAATTCATTATGATTATTATTGATGTCTTCTTCTCTCACTTCATGAGAGCAGGAAGCCCTCAGTTCCCATAACTTTCAAAAATGTATCTACTTCCCCTTTAAATACCCCCACTCCCAAACTCTCTGGCCTCCACATTTCTCTAGAGTCGAGTATTTCAAAGAATCTCCACCCTGTGTAAGAAAAAGCTCCAACAAACTTCAGTTTTAACTGAACACCCCTAACCGTGTAACTATGTCCCTTCATTCCAGATTCTCCCACAAGCGGATAGCTTTCAGCAGCTGCCCTATCATGTCCGCTGAGGATCTTAGACGATTCAACAAAATCACTCTTCATGCTTCTAAATGCCAAAATATCCAGGTCTAATATATTAACTGTTCCTGACAACATAAATCTTTCATCAAGGATCTGATCTAGCAAATCTGTTTTGGACTGCCAGTCAACAGTGGCCTAATAAAGATTTAGAAAATTATGAAGAGTTTTGAAAGGGTGGATGCAGGGAGAATGGTTTCCAATCGAGGCTTCCATACAATTTAGTCACCTAGAAATGCAAATGGAAATTCAGAAGGAACTTTTATTAATCAAAACGGTAGCAAGATCAGTGAACACTCTGCCATGGTTAAGAAAGTGAAGGAGAAAGGAAGAGAATATTATGCTGAATTATCTAAATGAGGAAGACAGCAGAAGGCTTGAGCAGAGCACAGGAGCTGGCCTGGAACGATTGGCCAAATAGAGTGCTGCTGTTGCTATGTGACCTCTGACTAAAAATGCCACCACCAGTAAGACGCACTTCTATTCTCTCTCAGTCTCACATAAGCCTTCATCTCTACACTGCACCAATATTCTCTGCATTGCCTGCTGCCAAAATGTATTGGTAAATAGGAGATTTCTGTCGGCATCATTAAATAGCCTCTTTAACAGAATGTAAGTGCCTACCTGTTGGGACAACAGCAGAAACCTTGAGACCTGTTCAGAAATCTAAAAAAAAGTAGAAAAAAATAATTGCAGAAAACACAAAAGGGCAACATACAGATAAGCTTGAATAAAAGTATCTTAAATATATAGAAGTAAAGCTGAAAATTTTTAGGTGTTATAAACTCAATCTGACATTCCAATAACATTAAAGAAAATAATGTAGAATCCATTGAAATACTAAATGATACTGATAAACATGTCTGAATGCTTCAAGTTATCGCAATACCTTAGAAAAATGTGAAAACATCACTCCCCACACCCACCCAACAGTAGAGTTATTTCCAAATTCTTACTTCGAAGGTTGACAAAGGAACCCAGTCAGCACGGGACAGAACTGCACTTTTATAGGGAGGTTCATCTAGAGAGGCGTATCTTTTAATTGGTTGGCTTCATTTTGTTCAAACCATTTGCTATAATTTTTGCTATCATCTGATATAATTAGATATATTTTAAGGGCCCATAAAATATTTCAACAATGTAATTCTACATCAATCAGTCACCAGCCAACACTATCGTGTTTGCTCCTTTTGGCAGCATTCAGTTTCATAAAAATTAATTCAAAGTCGACTTTCTCCGTGCACAGTATAAAACCTGCTGTAAGTGGATTTAGTTTTCTTTCCCTGGTACCTGGTGAAGATGACAGGGAAAACAAGAAAGAAAAAACACAGCATTCACTTATAAAGAGTATGTTCTCCCAATATGCAAACCATATTTTATGCCTAACTATGCAGTTCAGATCCATATTTTTGATGTGTTTCAGACTTCTTAAATGGCGGCAAACTTGCAAAGGTGTCACTGTTTAATTGGTGTGGTCTACATGTCCCTTGCTTGTCTATTACCTAAAACAGACTGGTGATTATGGTGGCACAGCAGCATAACATTACTTGCCATTAGGGAACATTTAGATCTGTCTCTTTTCCCTGGCCAATGATAAGGTTAACATTGTTGTAATGTTTCTGTTTTAAATGTGTTGACAGAGAATTCAGGGCACAGATGATACTGAATCTAGATTGGAAGGCATCATTGGAGTTTCAAGGCACCATCCAAATGTATCATCCAGAATTACAATCTTAGAAACAGCCCTCTGCTTTCATTATCCTGTATAAAATCATCTTCAACTAATAAGTTAATGAATCCAAAAAGTGACTAAATAGTTGTTCAATGATTCAATGGTTCCATTTCATATCAGTGAATGTATACACTATACAACCTGAAATTCTTTCTCTTCACATCCATGAAACAGAAAAACCCCAAAGAATGAATGATAGAAAGACATTCAAACCCCAAAGCTCCCCTCCCCTCCCATGCAAAAGTAGCAGCAAAGCATTAACCCTCTCCCCATTTTGATATGGATTTACATCAACAATGACCAGCTTAACCACTGTAATTTCATAGCAATAGCAACTCATTCTAATTTTTACAAGTTGCTGCTTTTTGGGTTTGGTATTCTTTACCTCAAGGTGAAACAAAGTTGCTCTTGACTTGCTTTCCATGTATGGCTAAAGTTGTTGAATATCACATTTATTAGACCATAAGATATAGGAGCAGAATTAGGCTTTTGGCCCATCAAGTCTACTCTGCAATTTCTTCGTGGCTGATCCATTTCCCCTCTCAGTCCCAGTCTCTTGCCTTCTTCCTTCATGCCCTGACACACCAAGAATATATCAACTTCTGCCTTAAATGTACCCAATGACTTGGCCTCCACAGATGCCCATGGCAATGAATTCCAAGAATTCACTGTGATGTGTGAATGTATTTCTTTTAGCACTAATTATTCACTGATAACTTACACATGTGCATTGATTTCTTGCTCTCTCTACAAAGCGAATATACCAGTTAACTTCCCCCTCCAAGTGCATGCCCTTTTTTATTTGATATGTAGTTGTACAAAGACTACATTCACCACTCTCTGGCCAAAGAAATTCCCCCTCATCTCCGTTCTAAAAGGACATCCCTGTATTCTGAGGCTGTGTCATCTGGTCTTAGAATCTCCCATAAGACAAAACATCCTCTCCACATGCACTCTTTCAAGGCCTTTCAACATTCGATAGGTTTCAATGAGGTCACCTCTCATTCTTCTGAATTCCAATTAGAGGCCCAGAGCCATCGAACACTCCTCATATAACAAAACTTCCAATTCCAGATTAATTTTCGTGAACCTCTTTTGAACTCTTAGCAATATCAGCACATCCTTTCTCAGATAAGGGGCCCAAAATTGCTCACAATACTCCAAGTGAGGCTTCACCAGTGCTTTATAAAGTCTCAACATTACATCCTTGCTTTTATATTCTAGTCCTCTCAAAATGAATAACATCGCATTTGTCTTCCTCACTACCAACTCAACCTGCAAGTTAATCATTAGCGACTCCTGCACAAGAACTCCCAAGTCCCTTTGTATCTCAGATTTTTGAATTTTCTCTCCTGTAGTTTAACTTTCCTATGCTTGCTTGTATTTTTTTTTATAATCACCAACATGTAGTACTCTGCAAATGTCTTAGGCATAAATACTGTACATAGCTAGAGTACCTAAAACCTTTGCAGAGTACTGTAGCAATTTTATGTATTGCACTGTACTGCTGCCACAAAAAAAACAAATTTCCTGACATATATGAATGACGATAAACCTGATTCTGATATGGCTCTCTATTGTGGACTGAAAATGAGAAGGGGCCAGGGAGAGGGGAATCATGATTGGGAAAAGTGGAAGGAAAAGGGGAGGGAGTGGGAATAACCAGAGAGACATTCTGTAATGATCAATAAACCAATTGTATGGAATCAAATAACTTTGCCTCTTGTCTCAGGGCTGGGTTTATCATCACCCACACTACCCCCCACCCCGGCACTCTTCTTGCCCACTATCCCACACCCCTCCCACGGCTCTCCACCTTTGCCATTCCCAACATCCTTTGATCCCGCCAGATTTACAAACTGGGTCTCCGCTTCATGTTGACAAATACAGTACTGTGCAAAAGTATAAGGCACCCTATATATATGTGTCTTTTGCACAGCACAATACATGTAACTGTTCAGTGAATTTGTCAGTAATTATGTTACAGTTGCTTCTGTGTGTTTCGAGAAACTTCTTGGTTTTCAGTAGCTGGTGTCACACCATTTGAATCTGTTTAAGTTATAGGTTAGCTCGCTGATGGCTTCGTGGCATCAGCACCGGACTTTGGAGTGAAGGCTCCCGAGTTCGAATCCAGCCGGCTCCCTTGCATGCTTTCCATCCATGTTGGGTTAAGCGTCAAGCTAGCAACTTGGCCTCATAAAAGCAAGAAAGCCTGCTAAAAAAAAACCGTCATGATGGCGTCCTAATGACTCCACTTGGAGTTAAGGGCTTTCTTCTTCAAGTTATTGGTTCATTGCTATCAATGGAATTTTGTTATCTCCAGTCTGAGTATAAGAAGACCATGACCGCTTTTACCACTTCTTTTTCTTTATTCTTTCAGCTCCTCTTTTATGTTCATTCTCCACTCTTCTAACACTTAACAGAACAACCATAAGCAACGAGTTTTACACCTCATTCTTGACTTACCTTTGGATAACAGAAGTATCAGGATCCAACAGGGCCTACGGGTCAAACTCACATTTGCCATTCCCCTAATCCAACAGGGCCTACTCTAGATCCAGAAAGCTGATCTTGCAGCTCAGATGATCCTGGAGCTGAGCTGTGGGGCCCTGATTGCCAGCAACACTTGAAATAATGTAATGGAATGATGAGAGTCGCACTGATGAAGGGAGACAGCAACAGAGCACATCAAGCAAATGGGCATCGAAAGTTGGCCAATAAAGTAATTACTAGATTGATCTCTTGGAAAGAATAAAGGGGTTGAACTAATTGACGAAGTAGGATTCAGCTGATTATATTCAACTCCACTCGAATTGTGGATTTGCCCCGCTTGTATAATTCTCACAGCTGCCTCAGTCTCTCACAAATCCATGGATCATATGCAATATGAAGCCTTGCAGCCAGCTTCTGAAGAACTATGGTGATTACACCTATCATACACTAAAAGATGAACTTTTGATGGCCCAGTCTATTTCATAATAGCGCTTGCACTTTATTTGCACTGCACTTTGATATTCTGCATTTGGTTTTCTTTTTCCTATCTCAATATACTTGTATATGGCATGAACAACAAAAACTCTACACAGTATCTTGGTACACTGACAATAGTAAATCAATCCAAGAGGGAGATCTTGAGGCTACAATCACCTTCTAGCTTTTTGAAAGGATTATATAACTGTTACCTGTTACTCCTTCTGATAATCTGAGATATTTAATAGTATTTGAAATCAATTGAAATATTTTAAGTTAAAGATTGCAAGAAATACTTATTCTAAAACATATTTAATGTATAATAATTCATTAAAGTAATATTATTAAATAAACCAACACAAAACAGTATTTTTTGCATTTCTTTTCTATCTAGGTTGGCAGTCTGACACATTGAGTGTTTCGCTGGATATACCATCTACTGTATATGAACAGAAGGAATAAGAGGAGTAGGCCATATACCCCTTCAAGCCTGCCCACCATTCATTAAGATTATGGGTGACCATCTTCAGTACCTCTGCCTAATATTCTGCACTATCTCCATATCCCTTGGTTTCTTCAATGTCCAGAAATTTATCAGCCTCAATTTTGAATGAACTCTGGACTGAGCCTTCACAATCCTCCAAGGATTCTTTGCCCTCCAAGTGAAGGACTTACTGTTTATCTAACTCTAAATGATCTATTTCTTATTCTGAGACTGTATCCCAGGTCCTAGAATCCTTAGTCAGGGGAAATATCTGTCCTACATCTTAGTTTGTCAAACTTTGTAAGAATTTTGTAAGTTCTCTCTCTTATTTCTAAACTCCAGATGATTTAGTCTACTTAATTGTCCCTCATGTGACAAACCTGCTATCCCAGGAATCTGTTCAGATGTCTGCTGGATTCCCTCTATGACAGGAACATGTTTCCTCAGTATGAAGACCAAAAGTATACCCAAAATTCCAGATGTGATCTTACCAAGGCCTGATACAATTATAATATGATATCCTTATTTCTGAGCTGGAAAATGGGAATAGTGTAGATGGGTACTCGATGGTTGGCATGGATAATTGGGCCCATTTCTGGAGCATATGATCTCTATGACTGAATGATCAAACCCTATCTCAATTAGGCCAACATAGCATTTGCACTCCCAATACTAACCTATTGGCCTTCAGTGATTTGTGTATAAGCATACCTATGTCCTCTTGAACATCAACTCTACCCAATTTCTCACCATTTAACAATATTAATTTTTAAATATTAACTTTATTTGTCATATGTACATTGAATCAAATCAACAAGGATTGTTCTAATCAGCCCACAAGTGTCGCTATGCTTTCGGCACCAAAATAGCATGCCCAAGGCTCACTAACCCATACATATTTGGAATTTGGGAGGAAACCTCAGCACCTGGAGAAAATAGGGAGAATAGCGTGAAATGGGGACACCTGTTTTTCCCTTGTTAGGGAAAGAGAGAGCCTGTGGTATGTTGAATTAGCGGGTGAACGAGTAGTCTTTGGGGTACTGCAAGTCTGTGTCTTTATTGATGCTTTGCTGCACACTTGAGTGCTCGGTGGAAGATGCTGATGCTTTTTTTGCTGGAAGGGGAGGTAGTGTGTTACATACCTCAAGGAGAACTTGTGACTTTCTTGTGAGAATTGATGTAATGGTCTTTTGGGGGTCACCTGATGTAATTTTCCCGCCAATGTGAGGTCACGTGATGACATGTTCACCACTGGTATAAAGGGAAGACCCCGGTGATGCAGTTAGTTTTCCCACTAGAACGTTAGCCTGAGGCTCTGCTCCATTGCGTATTTTTTTTATGACACAGTTTCATTTTTAAAACGGAGTTTTACGTTCTATTGTAAGGTACAATAGTGCTGGTCTGGCAGTTTACCCATTTCTGCCAGATTTGTTGATGTACCTTTTCAGTAGTATTGGAGAGTGAAGACTTTATCAAAGTACAGGATATGAAGGATTAAGAGAAGTTGGTAATCTTCAGCAGTTTTATAAAGGATCGACCTTATTGATTCTTCGTTGAAGAAGTAGCGACCTGCATTGAAGGTAACTCCTGCTAAAAGGGCAAGGAAGTTCATGCAAGGTTTGCTCTCTAGAAATAAAGGTCAGTTGTTTTTAAGCCATTTATTTCCTTCATCATGAATCCTTTGGACAGAACCAGCAGGAAAGTCGCGTCTATGAAGAAATCCTTCTCCAGAGAAGTCTGTCCCAATTGAATGTATAATTCTGGTGGACTTTCGAATTCACCATTTTAAGAACTGCATTTGACTTTACCGCTTTAAGAACTGTTTTCGCATTTATCGCTTTAAGAACCAGTACCGAGTGATGGTTTGTTGAACGGCCACATAGCGGTTAACTTTCGGTTAAGGTTTTCGTTTGTTTTTTATTGTTTATCCGTGTTTAATAAATGTTTGGTTGTTTTTATATAACTTGACTCGGTTGATATTCATTGTTGCCGGTTACGTATCAAGTGTCATTGCCTTGCTGCTGTTTCTGCATGGGAGGGGGGAGTTGGGGGGGCTTTAGGTTCCAATGTTTAACTGTCATTCATTATTTGGGGCACTCCTCTGTTTTCGTGGATGTTTGCAGAGAAAAAGAATTTCAGGATATATATTGCATTCATTTCTCTGATATTAAATGTACCATTTGAAACCTATTGAATGTACAGACTCCTTACAGAGGTGAGAGTTGAACTCCAATCAGTGTATTAGCATAACACAGATTTTCTGCTACATGCACCAAATGAAAGGCCTTAAGTTTTTCTACATTGTATTCCATCAACAATGTTCTTACCCACTCACTCAGCTTGTCCCTATCCCTTTAAAACCTCTTTACACCCTCTTCCTCATTCACAGTCCCACCTACTTTAGTATTGCTTGCAAACTTGGAAATATGACATTTCATTCTTAGCCAAATCACTGGCCAAGCATGCATCCATGTTCAACTCTGAGCGTCACAGCCTGACATCCTTTTCATTCCCACTCTTTGCCTCCTGTCCAATAATCAATTTTTGATTTCATGTCGAAATATTTCTTATGGTTTCATCTGCTCCAGTTAGTCAACTTCCTGTGTAAAGTCTTATTGAAAGCCTGCTGAAATCTGGAGGAAAACACACAGAGGATGCAGAAGGGGATCACAAAGTCGAGGAATGAGGACAGGGTCGAGACAACAGAGACTTATGGAGAAGAAGAGTTCGGTGGGTAATAAAATGGACGAGTTCACGGCGCTAGCCAGGCATCAGAGAACATTTTGGGAGCGCAGTGTTATGTGCTTCATTGGAACGGGGCTGCACGAGGACATACCCCATCAAAACTTCTCCATGGACGGCTTCCAGACCGTTCCGGCTGACCGGAAGTGCACTGACAGCAGTAAGCGTAAAGGAGTTGGGTACTTACTGTTCTGGTTAACAACAGATGGTGCAATCCGGGTCATATTACGATCGAGGAATGTGTTTGTAGACCGGATATTGAACTTCTTACTGTTGGACTTCGGCCACATTCCACCGAGATTCAACACTGGGCGGCACGGGAAGTCGTTCCTGCCTGTGGCCATTGAACGTGCAGCTCCTCCTGTGGAGAGTCAGACACCCTGAGCCAATAGACTGGTCCTGGACTTTTTTCCATCTGGCATAGTTTGCATTTTGTTGTTTGACTGATTGTGGTTTTTGTATTGCTATATTTATGCTCTATTCTTGGTTGGTGCGGCTGTAACGAAACCCAATTTCCCTCGGGATCAATAAAGTATATCTATCTATCTATCTATCTATCTACCTAAATCTAAGCAAAACACATAGATTTCCCCTGGGAATTTTATTTATTTTCCCACATTCCACAGATGTGTGGGTTGGTAGGTTAATTGGCTACTGTAACTTACCTCTAATGCAGTTGTTCCCAAGCTGGTTTCCCCGGGTCCCTTGGTTAATGGTAGGGTCCATGGCATAAAAATAGTTGGGAGCCCCTGCTCTAGTGCAGGTGAGTGGTAGAATGTGGAAGAAACTGATAAGAATGCGAGAGAATAAAATGTGATTAGCGTAGGATCAGATTAAATGAGTGCTTGATAGACTCAAAGGACCAATGGGTATGGTTCTGTGCAGACTAACTCTATGGTATGTAATTGAGCACTGATCAGCGACCAATCCAGACATCAGAAGTTTGAGAGGAGGGGATTTCAATCATGTCCACTGCTCAAGTAGGAAAAGGCCGTGGAGGATCGCGGCAGCGTAACTGAGCTCTGACTAGTGACCAATTATTAGCAACAGCAGAGCCATTGTCACAGTGGCCATCATCAGAGTGGGCTGAGTTAGATTGGTGGTCTTGAGACTTTAGCTCTTCGAGGCATCAAAGAAGAGAGGCTTCAGTCAGAGAAAGCAAAAAAAAAAGAAAAGTGCTTGATAAAGTTTTTTTTTCCTTCTCTTCTTTATATCTGTTCAGTTGGAACAGTAGAGGTGTCAGCCAGGGTAGTGGAATGCTCCTCTTGCAGGATATAGGAAGGCAGGGAGACCTCCAGTGTCCCTGAAGACTACAACTATGAGAAGTGCATCCAGCAGCAGTTTCTAGCTCTCTAATAAGGAGTTGGAGCTGGAACTGGATGAACTCCGGATCATGCAGGAGGCTGAAGGAGTGATGGGTAGAACACATGGAGAGGTAGTTACACCCAAGTGTAGAATACAGGAAACTGGGTAACAGTCAGGAAGGAGAAAGGGGTTAAACAGTCAGTTTAATAACCAGTGCTCCTGTGGCCATCTCCCTTAACAGCAGCTATGCTATTTTGGATATTGTTAGGGGGTAGGGGGGGTGAATTACCTAACAGAGGAAAGTCACAGACTCTGTGGCTCAGAAGAGAAGGGAGGGTGAAGAGATGTGGGGTTGTGATAGGAGATTTGTTAGTTAGGGTACGGACAGGAGGTTCTGTGGGCAAGAGTGAGATTATGATTAGTATGTTGCCTCCAGGGACATCTCGGATTGAGTCCTCAGCATTCTTAAGTAGGAGAGTGAACAGCCAGAGGTTGTGGTCCAATGACATGGGTAGGACGAGTGACAAGGTTCTGCATAGGGAGTTCAAGGAGATAGTTAAAGGGCAGGCCCTCCAGAGTTGTGATCTCAGAATTGCTACCTGCTCCACATGCTCCTGAGGCCGGAAATGGGAAGATTATACAGTTTAACACATGACTAAGGAGTTGGTGTAGGAGGGAGGAAATACAATTTTTGGATCTTTAGGCTCTCTTCCAGTGAAGGTGGGACCTGTGCAGAAGGGATGGTGTGCCTAAATGGGAGGGAGACTAATATAAGGTTGTTATAACAGGTGATTTTAACTTTCCACATATTGACCGGGAATCCCATACTGTAAAAGGACTAGATGGGACAGAGTTTGTCAAATGTGTTCAAGAAAGTTTGCTTCATCAGTACTTGGAAATGTGAAACTGGATCTACTGTTAGGGAATAAGACAGGGAAGCTGACAGAAGTTTATGTAGAAGAACATTTTGCATCCAGTAACCACAATGCCATTAGTTTCAAAGTAAATATGCAAAAAGATAGGACTTTTTCACAGGTTGAGATACTAAATTGGAGAAAGGTTAATTGTGATTATATCAGAAATGATCTGGCAAATGTAGATAGGGACAGGTTGTTTTCTGGCAAAGGTGTACTTGGAAAGTGGGTGGCCTTCAAAAACAAAATTTTGAGAGCCCAAAGCTTGTATGTGCCTGTCAGAATAAAAGGTAAAGATAACAAGAGTAGGAAACTTTGGTTGTCAAGAGATCTTGAGGCCCTGGTTAAGAGAAAAATGGAGGTGCATAACTGGTGTAAGCAAGTAGGAATTAAGTGAGGGCCTTATGGAGTATAAGAGATGCAAGAAAATACTTAAGAAAGAAATCAGGAAGGCTAAAATAAGGCATGACGTTGCTCTAGCAGACAAGCTGAAGAAGAATCCTAGGGGATTCTACAGATATATTAAGAGCAAAAGGATAGCAAAGGACAAACTGGTGCTCTGGAAGACCAAAATGGTAATCCATGCATGGAGCCAAAACAGATGTGGAAGATCTTATGTGAATTCTTTGCATTTGTATTTATTCAGGAGATGGACACAGAGTCTATATAAGTGAGGCAAAGCAGCATCAACTTCATGGACCCTATAGAGATTCCAAAGGAGGAGGTGCTTGCCACCCTAACGTTTAATCGCTTGGCATGGACTAGATGGGTGGAGGGCTTGTTTTTGTGCTTTTTTTTCTATGACTCTATTGTTCTACCTTCATTAATGTGCTTCGTCACATCCTCAAAGAATCTAATCAGGTTTGTGAGGTATGACCTGCCACCCACAAAGCCATGCTGATTATTCCTAATCAGACTATTCTTCTCCAAATGCTCGTAAATCCTGTCTCTATGAATGTTCACCGATAACTTGCACAGCACTGAAGAAGGACCCACTGGTCTATAATTCTCAGGGTTATCCCTACTCCCACTCTTGATCAAAGGAAACATTTGCCACCCTCCAATCATCTGGCACTATTCTTGTGGCCAATTAGAATACATGTCATTTCAAAATTCGCAGGAATCTCTTCCCTCACTTCTCATATAGTGGACAACATCCTGTCTGGCCCCGGGGATTGATCTATCCTGGGGGTTGCCAACCCATTGATCACGATCGACCGGTCAATCTTTGAGACTTTCCCAGTAGAACCCGAAAAAATCAAAAATAAATACAAAAATACTGAATGTGAGCATTATAAAAATAAATAATACTAATTAGGATAATGGTAATATAGCAATACTTTTGCTACAAAGATGTTTGTAAAGAGAGATTGTTTCCGGGTTGCAGGGTTTTGGTTCCGTTCTTTCTGCCTAGTGCGCATGTGTGTGGCACCCCCGCCATGAACTGCGTTTTCAGCGTAGCTTGTGCTGCATCAAAGTGACCAATTAAATTAGATACGCAGTGGTCCTCAACCATCGGGCCGTGAAGAGTGCAGCGGTACAGCGGTAGCCGGAACGCACCCAGCACATCTTTAAGAAAAAAGCCGAAATAAACAAGCTAACTAATTATCAGAGGCAATTGCCGATTGTGTCGCTTCTGATCTGGGCCGACATTTACGTGCCAGGTGGCACCTAATTAATTAGCTTGTTTATTTTGGCTTTTTTTCTTAAAGGTATGCCCGGTGTGTTCTGGCCACCGCTGTACCACTGCATTCTTCGTGGCCCGGAGATTGAGGACCACTGGATAAGAGTAGACTGTCGCAAACGTCAATATACGGCACTCACTCATGATATCCTGATAGCAGGGCGGAGGCTCCACGAAAGAAGGCGAAAACGTACAAATTTCATCCAGAATGGGAAGAGGAATTTCTATTTACCTTGGTGAAAGACAAGTGTGTATGTATGCTGTGCCACCAAACACAAGCACTGACTAAAAGAGGGAATCTGGAGCGGCACCACAACACCAACCACCGGGAATTTAAAGACGCCTATCCCCCAAAGAATGCAATTCGTGCCAGGAAAGTTGAGGAGCTGAAATCGGGGTTGAAGGCCCAGCAATCATTTTTCACAAAACATCCTGCTCAAAATAAGGCTGCTATTGAAGCATCATTTTGTGTAAGTCACCTTTTGGCTAAACACAAGAAGCCTTTTACAAATGGCGATTTATTCAAGGAAGCAATGGCCATTACCACAGAGACTGTTTTTAATGACTTTAAAAACAAGAACGACATCACAACCACAATACTTAATATACTGCTTGGCCCTGCAACAGTGACAAAGAGGGTAGAGTCACTGTCAGAGGACGTGGATATTTTTCACTACAATTCAATGAATCTCTGGATATAATGCAAACAGCTCAGCTTGTTGTATTTGTTAGAATGGCTTTCCAGGATTTTACAACAAAGGAGGACTTCCTCACTCTTTTGCAATTAAAAGAGCGAACGAGAAGTGAGGATGTTTACAATGAGTTTAAAAAATATGTCCGTGGAAATGACAACCCCATTCATAAACTGGTGGCAATTACTACTGATGGAGCCCCAGCAATGCGCGGTGTGCACGTTGGTTTTATAGCACTGAAAGTCAGTGCCTACTTTGGGTCAACTTATCTATGTGAAATTGCATTTTCACAGATGAAAAATTATTAGGTCTAAGTACAGGAGCTGTCTTACTGATAGACACCTCACAGTCTGTCTCAGACTGGCTGTCTGTAGTTATGAGCCAAATTTCAGGGAACTAACAATGAGTATTCAGCCCCAGTCATCGCACTGAGCGCAACAGTCAATTTTTATTCATTTATTTTTCGTGTTGAAATAAAATTAAATAATGAAACTTAGAATTAAAAGTGTGAAGTATTGTAATATTCTTAAAGAAAGATATGCTAGTTACAGTGTTTTCTTGTTTGAATTAATTTGAAAGTTTGACAAAAGTATTTTGTGTAATTCAAATGCAATTAGCCCAAATAAAAGGCCTCAAATTGGCAATACAATCTGAGCTGTTTTTTCTCTAAACGGTTTAGTAGGTAGATCTTGCCTTTCACTAAGGTCGAGGTAGGGGATCTTGGGCTTAAAAAGGTTGGTGACCACTAATCTATCCTAGTGTTTTTCAAAAGTTCCTGTATATCCTCTTTCTTAACACCTACGTGTTCTAGCATATCAGCCTGTTTACACTGTCCTCACAACTGTCAAGGACCCTCTCACTGGTGAATACCGAAGCAAAGGAAGCAAGTTTTACTCTCTCTACATCCACGGTTGTGTGGCTAGGCACAGCTCAAACACTATCTATAAATTTGCTGATTACACAACTATTTTTGGCAGAATTTCAGATGGTGACAAGGTGATGTGATAAAGATCAGCTAGTGGAGCGCTGTCGCAGCAGCAACCTTGCAGTCAGCATCAGTAAGCTCAAGGAATTGATTGTGGACTTCAGGGAGGGGAGGCTGAGGGAACACACACCAATGCTCATCAACATCTCTGAGGATCTATCCTGGGTCCAACGTATTGAGACAATTACAAAGAAGGCATGATAGTGCTTATGTTTCATTAGGAGCCTGAGGAGAATTAGTATTTCACCAAAGACATTTGCAAATTTCTACAAATGTACTGTGGAGAGCATTCTAAATGGTTGCATCACTGTCTGGTATGGAGGTTCCACTACACAAGGTCAGAAAAAGCCACAGAATATTGTAAACCCAGCCAGCTTCACCTTGGACACTAGCCTCCGCTACATCCAGGACATCTGCAAAAGGTGATTCCTCAAGAAGGCAGCAACTATTACTAAGAACCCTAATCATCAAGGACATGCCCTCTTCTCATTGCTACCATCAAGATACAAGAGTCTAAAGACACACACTCAACATTTATTTATTTAGTTTTATTGAGATACAGCATGGAGTAGGCTTCTCCGGCCCTTCGAGGCATGCTACCCAGCAATCCCCCGATTTGATTCTAGCCTAATCACAGGACAATTTACACTGACCAATTAACTTACCATCTGGTACACCTTTGGACTGTGGGAGGAAACCCACGCAGTCACAGTGAGAACGTACAAACTCCTTACAGGCAGGATGGGAATTGAACCCAGTTTGCCTATACTGTAAAGCATCATGCTAACCAATACACTACTGTGCCACCAATTCAGGAACAGCTGCGTCCCCTCCGCCATCAGATTTCTGAATGGACAATGAACCCATGAACAATACTTCAATATGTTTCTTCTCTCTTTTTCCACTACTTATTTAATTTATATATATATATCTTAATGTAATTTATATTTTTTAATATTATGTATTGCAATGTACTGCTGCCACAGAACAATAAATTTTATTCATACGCCAGTGATATTAAACTTGAATCTGATATTCAAACATCCAGATTTAGGATATCATCAATGAGTCCTCCAAGTAACTGGGCATGTTGGTAGTTCAATCAATGCACCGTAGCATCAAACAGGAGAGCCCACCTCCATCCACCACCCAGCCCACCCTGAGGTTCATCATCCTCTTGCAGGACATGAGTGGCCACATCAGGAAGCACTGAGAGTACAGCTAGAGCCTTGGAGAAAGGTTTGAGTTGAAAACGTTTTGCATCTTATTTTTCTCTATTAAATATGATATAAACTACCCTTTAGGCTGCACTTTAGTTCACCAATGTTGGCCCTAGTTTTCTGAGATTCCTCTTGTGTTTATGCACGGCCTCCTTCAGAGCACCTTGACCCTCACAATCAACTTCAAGCGTATTATTCCACCCGACGTGCAGCATGAATGGCAGGGTTCCTGTGCTTATCAAAATTTCCAATATACACTCAGTGACCACCTTATTAAGTACCTCCTGTGGTAAAGTGGCCACTGAGTTCCTGCCTGTGATCTTCTGCTGCTGAACCATCCCCTTGAAAGTTCGACGTGTTGTGGTTCAGAGATTCTCTTCCACACACCACTGTTATAATGTGAGGTTATTTGAGTTACTGTCACCTTCCTGTCAGCTTGATTCAGTCTGGCCATTCTCTCTGACCTCTCTCATTAACAATGTGCTTTCACCCACACCACTGCTGCTCACTGGATTTTGTTTTGTTTTTTTGCACCATTCTCTGTTAGCTCAGCATGTAGGCTTCATTAGTTAATTCTAGCATAACGTCACTTATCACCGCTGTAATAGTCTCCTCAACCATACTCTTTTATTTTTTTCTCCTTTCTTTATCATTTCTGAAAACACTGTAACTCAGAGAGTTTCTGCACTTCCTTAAGCCATGCTTTAGTAAAATGCTATGATATCATGTCTGTGTGTCCACCTTGTTTATTCAGCTTATTTTCTTAACTTCTTGCATTGAAACTTCTCCATTGCAAATTTTCACCCTTTGCTTTGTCTACCTTCCATATTCATTTAACAGTGCTGTTTTCACAAACCAATTTTAAACTACCATGGTAACGCTGTAGCAACAAAATCTGGGATCCCTTGATTCTCTTAATATTTCAAGTCAAGAACCATTGGATACTCCCAGGTAATCCATGACAAAACTAAGTTTTAAACAGGTCAGACATCTGCTCTATAATATTTTCTAAGGGTAGATGTTGTAATTTTTATGTATGTTTCATTGGAGTTTATTCCACATGCTGAAAAAAGTCAAACTACCAGTGATGAACCCACATATCTCAAGAGATAACTTCTATTTTGCTATGTTAGGTTAAATGTATATGAGTGAGTAGAATGAAGGTATTATAACTCCATGGGAGATTTTAATATGTGGTTAAATTAGAAAAAAATTCAGATTGGTGCTGGATCCCAAGAGAACAAAGTTGTAGAATGACTATGAGATGGCTTTTTAAAGCAGCTTTTGTCAAGCCCACTGTCCAAAAGGAAATTCTAGATTAGGTATTGTGTAATTTAACAACTTGACTAGTGAGCTTAAGGTTAAGGAACCCTTAAGAGACAGTACTCTCATAATATGATAGTTTGGGAGGGAAAATCTAAAATCAGATAGTTTCGTATCACAGTTGAGTAAAGGGAACTACAAAGGCATGAGAGAAGAGCTGGCTAAAGCTGATTGGAAGGGAATACTAGCAGGATGATGGCAGAGCAGTAATGGCTTACATTTTGTGAAGTACTTCAGAAGACATAGGACTGGTTCATCTTAAAGAAGTATTCTAAAGAGAGGATGAGACAAAAATTGCTGATAAGGGAAGTCAAAGACAGCATAAAAGCAAAACAGCGTAGCAAAGTATTGGGAAGCTGGAGGATTGCAAGGTTTTTATAAACTAACAGAAAGCAACCAAAAATGCAATAAGGAGAGAAAAGATGAAATATGAAGGTAAACTAGCCAATAATATGAAAGAGGATGTTAAACAATTTTTCAAATGTAAAAGAGTAAAAGAAAGACAAGAGGGGCATCAGATGGCTGGAAATTTATGCTGGAGAGGTAGTAATGGGAAACAGAGAAATGGTGGATGAACTGAGTAAGTGTTTTCAGAATCGGAATCAAAATCAGGTTTAATATCACCAGCATACATTGTGAAACTTGCTGACTTTGTGGCTGCAGTACAATGCAATACATAATAATAGAAAAACTGTGAATTACAGTTTATATATATATATATATATATATATATATATATATAAAATAGTTAAATTAGTAAGGCAAAAATAGAAATGAAAAAAGTAGTGAGGTAGTGTTCATGAGTTCAATGTTCATTCAGAAAACAGATGACAGAGGGGAAGAAGCCTTTCCTGAATCATTGAATGTGTCTTTTCATGTTTCTGTATCTCCATCCTGATAGTAGCAATGAGAACCTCGGTGATGGGGGACCTTAATGATGGATGCCACCTTTCTGAGGCATCACTCCTTGAAGACGTCCTGGATATTACAGAGGCTGGTGCTCATGATGGAGCTGACTAAGTTTACAACCCTCTGTAGCTTATTTCAATCCTATGCAGTGTCTCCCCCCCAACCAAGACAGATAGTGATGCAGCCTGTTAGAATGCTCTCCACAGTACATATGTAGAAATTTGTGAGAGTTTTTTTGGTGATATACCAAATCTTCTCAAACTCCTCATGAAATTTAGCCATGGGCATGCCTTCTTTGTAGCTGCATCAATATGTTGGGTCCAGGATAGATTCTCAGAGATACTGACACCCAGGAACTTGAAATTGCTTCCAGTTCCGATCCCTCTGTGAGGACTGGTACATGTTCCCTCTTCTTACCCTTTCTGAAGTCCATAATTAGTTCTTTGGTCTTACTGATAATGAGTGCCAGGTTGCTGCAGTGACACCACTCAACTGGCTAGTAAATCTTGCTCCTGTATGCCTTCTCATCACCATCTGAAATTCTGCCAACAATGGTTGTATCATCAGCAAATTTATAGATTGTTTTTGAGCTGTGCCTAGCCACACAGTCATGGGTGTACAGAGAGTAGACCAGTGGGCTAAGCACACCACTCTTTAAGAACAGAAATCAGGCAAAAGTCAGGAGATTATAGGCCAGTGAGCCTGATTTCAGTGGTTGGCAAGATGCTAGAGTCCATTATTTAACATGATGTTTCAGGGTACTTGGAGGCACACTATAAAATAAGCCAAAGTCAGTCTGGTTTCCTTAAGAGAAAGTTTTGCCTTACAAATCAGTTGGAATTTTTTGAGGAAGTAACAGGCAGGATAGACAAAGGAGAGGTAGTGATTGCTAGTTACTTGGATTTTCAGAAGGCCTTTAGCAAGATGTTGCTTAACATGAGCCCATGCTATTACAGTAAAGATACTAGCGTGGACAGAAAATTAGCTGACTGGCAGAACGCATAGAGTTAGAATAACGAGTGCATTTTCTGGTGGGCTGCCAGTGACTAGTGGTGTTCCACAGAGGCTAGAGTTGAGTCTTTTACTTTTCATATTATATGTGTAACCCTCTCACCGGGCTTGTATACAAACTTGGCTCAGTAGCTAACTCGGCTAACAGCCATGTGACTCAGCAAAGAGAAGATCACCTTCCATAAACAATTTGTGTCTAGTGTTAGTATGATTTGGGGTTCAACTAAACAGGAACCTCGTGATGTTCAGATTAAAGAAACCTCGATTTGAGTAAATGCTGTGTAAATACTACCTGTACACAATTATCGGTCGGCAAGAAACAACAGATTGTACACCACATAAAATTACAAAGAAAGTATATTTACCAACTTCAGCTTTATCAAACAGTTAATAGGACTAAATAAGGAAAGAAAAGAGAAGGGTCCATTACAGTTAAACCAGTCCAATGTGAACATAACTGTTGGAACTCATACTGGAGTATTTGGGGGTGTATTTCTGACTCAGGCACTGGACCCATGGTCTGCGTGAAAACACTCACCACATTCTGAACTTCCCTCAAAGTCCATCTCAAGCAAACTGGCCTTCTCTCTCCAGCGTATTGCCATTCCTCCTTGCAGCCATTCATCTACACAAAGCACTCCTTGCAACAGGGACTCTCCTTCCAACCGCTTTCTGCGGCATCTTCCCTCCTGTCCCTCACCGCAGCTCCCGCCAAAGACCCCAAACCAGGCCACTGTCCTTCAGAAACCTCTTCCTCACAGCCCTCTAGAACCTTCTCTCACATCCCACAGTCCTGACTGGCTGACTCACATTCCCAAGCTGGACAACATGGTCTTTATCTTGGACTATCTCACAGAATAGCAGTAGAAATCTTAACCATGGTATTACACTCCTCCCCCCCCCCCCCACCACCAAAATAGTTATGTCCTCATGACTTTGGAACTTATTAAAACATTCTTAATGACACAGTATTCAAATGAATTTCATGATTTCAGGACCCCCAATCCATTTGTAAATGGAAGTAGCATATCACACTGTTGGGATGGACGCAACACACTGTTTCCCTGGTGCATCATTTGCCAGCCTATCTGGGGGTTTCCTGACTCTCTGACACCTTCTTTTCTCATTATCATCTTCAGCTTCAGGTGCTTCTTGTGACCTTACCTGTCTGCTAGAGGATGCCTCCGCTGCATATCACTCATACCTTCCAGTGGCTCAGGTCCCCCTGCCCTCTGTCTTAAGCAGGTGTTGCTGAACATCTTCAACGTCCGCTGGTGCTAGCCAGTGAAATCTGTCTCAGAAAGGTGTGTCCTCCGTCACTCTAATAGTGTGGCAAGTACCCTTGGAGCAACCAACATCAAACTGGTCAGTAGAAAAGACATCTTCACATTCCAACATCTTCTCAGTTAATCTTCATTTCTGTTCCTCAGGTATTGGTGAATCACCAAAGTTGAATGACTTTGATGCAACTTCTTCAATCCAGGAGATTGTTTTTCTTCTGTTTTCCCTGGAACACTAGACACTGCCATCACAGGAAAAAGAGGGGCAATTGGCATTCCAAGTCTGAGGGTAACATCTCTTCCTGAGTTGTTCCTAATAATCACTATCATCCTGACATTCATCTGATGGGTGATTTAGTTAGAAGGATTTTTATCAATTTTAAAGTCAAAAAGATGAGAAGAAATTTTTTTCACAACAGATGATACATTGAATCATGGAAATTCATAGCAGAGGAGGCCATAAATTTCTGTGATACTTATCATTCTACATAAACTTCAATCAACCCTGCTCTCCTGCTGTTTGAACATTATTCCCTATTTATATAGCCCCAGCTGTACAGGCTCCTGGCATCCCTGAATACCTTACCTTGATAGCTTTAGATTGTTCTTCAAAATCTTTCCTGTCATCCCATTAACAATAAATACTCTTGCTTGACTACTGTTGAGGGGGACGGCCTACCTGGGGGAAGCAACAGTGTCCGCAGCTCTGGCACAGAGTCTGGCCCTGTGGCTCAGAAGGGTAGGGAAAGGAAGAGGCTGGCAGCAGTAATATGGGACTCTATAGTTAGGGGGTCAGACAGGCGATTCTGTGGACGCAGGAAAGAAACACGGATGGTTGTTTACCTCCCAAGTGCCAGGATGTTTCTGATTGCATCCATGATATCTTGCAGTGGGAAGGAGAACACCCAGAGGTCATGGTACATTTGGTACCAATGACATATGTAGGAAAATGGAGGAGATCCTGAAAGCAGCCTACAGGGAGTTAGGAAGGAAATTGAGAAGCAGGACCTCAAAGGTAGTAATCTCGGGATTACCGCCTGTGCCACGTTACAGTGAGTATAGGAATAGAATGAGGTGGAGGACAAACGTGTGGCTAAGAGATTGGAGCAGAGAGCAGGGATTCAGATTTCTGGATCACTGGGACCTCCTTTGGGGCAGAGGTGACCTGTACAAAAAGGCCAGGTTGCACTTGAATCCCAGGGGGACCAATATCCTGGCGGGGAGGTTTCCTAAGGCTATTGGGGAGAGTTTAAACTAGGATTGCCGGGGGGTGGGAACCAAACTGAAGAGACAGAGAAAGAGGCAGTTGGCTCACAAATAGAGAAAGCTTGGGGACACTGCGAGAGGGAGGATAAGCAGGTGATAGAGAAGGGACGTGCTCAGACCAATGGTTTGAGATGTGTCTATTTTAATGCAAGGAATATTATGAACAAAGCGGATTAGCTTAGAGCGCGGATCAGTACTTAGAGCTATGATGTTGTGGCCATTACAGAGACTTGGATGGTGCAGGCGCAGGAATGGTTACTTGGAGTGCCAGGCTTTAGATGTTTCAGAAAGGACAGGGAGGGAGGCAGAAGAGGTGGGGGAATGGCACTGTTGATCAGAGATAGTGTCACGGCTGCAGAAAAGGAGGAATACATAGAGGAATTGTCTACGGAGTCTCTGTGGGTGGAAGTTAGGAACAGGAAAGGGTCAACAACTATACTGGGTGTTTTTTATAGACCAGCCAATAGTAACAGGGACATCAAGGAGCAGATAGGGAGACAGATTCTGGAAAGGTGTAATAATAACAAGGTTGCTGTGTTGGGAGATCTTAATTTCCCAGATATCGATTGGCATCTCTCTAGTGCGAGGGGTTTAAATGGAGTGGAGTTTGTTAGGTGGGTTCAGGAAGGTTTCTTGACACAGTATGTAGATAAGCCTACAAAAGGAGAGGCTGTACTTGATCTGGTATTGGGAAATGAACCTGGTCAGGTGTCAAATCTCTCAGAGGGAGAGAATTTTGGAGATAGTGATCACAATTCTATCTCCTTTACCATAGCATTAGAGAGGGATAGAAACAGATAACTTAGGAACACGTTTAATTGGAGTAAGAAGAAATATGAGGCTATCAGGCAGGAACTTGGAAGCATAAATTGGAAACAGATGCTCTCAGGAAAACATATGGAAGAAATGTGGCAAATGTTCAGGGGATATTTGCGTGGAGTTCTGCATAGGTACGTTCCAATGAGACAGGGAAAGGATGGTAGGGTACAGAAACCGTGGCGTACAAAGGCTGTTGTAAATCAAGTCAAGAAGAAAAGAAGAGCTTACGAAAGGTTCAAAGAACTAGGTAATGATAGAGATCTAGAAGATTATAAGGCTTGCAGGAAGGAGTTTAAGAATGAAATTAAGAGAGCCAGAAGGGGTCATGAGAAGGCCTTGGCGGACAGGATTAAGGAAAACCCCAAGGCATTCTACAAGTAAGTGAAGAGAAAGAGAATAAGACGTAAAGAGAACAGGACCAATCAAGCTGACAGTGGAAAAGTGCATATGGAACCGGAGTAGATAGCAGAGGCACTTAGTAAGTACTTTGCTTCAGTGTTCACTACAGAGAAGGATCTTGGCAATTGTAGGGATGAATTACAGTGGACCAAAAAGTTTGAGCATGTAGATATTAAGAAAGAGGATGTGCTGGAGCTTTTGGAAAGCATCAAGTTGGATAAGTCACCATGACCAGACAAGATGTACCCAAGGCTACTGTGGGAGGTGAGGGAGGAGATTGCTGAGCCTCTGGCAATGATCTTTGCATCATCAATGGGAATGGGAGAGGATCCGGAGGATTGGAGGGTTGCGGATGTTATTCCCTTATTCAAGAAAGGGAGTAGAGATAGCCCAGGAAATTATAGATCAGTGAGTCATACTTCAGTGATTGGAAAGTTGATGGAGAAGTTCCTGAGAGGCAGGATTTATGAACATTTGGAGAGGCATAATATGATTAGGAATAGTCAGCATGGCTTTGTCAAAGGCAAGTCGTGCCTTACGAGCCTGATTGAATTTTTTGAGGATGTGACTAAACACATTGATGAGGATAGAGGCGTAGATGTAGTGTATATGGATTTCAGCAAGGCATTTAATAAGGTACCCCATGCAAGGCTTATTGAGAAAGTAAAAGGCATGGGATCCAAGGGGACATTGCTTTGTGGATCCAGAACTTGCTTGCCCACAGAAGGCAAAGACTGGTTGTAGACAGGTCATATTCTGCATGGATATCAGTGACCAGTGGTGTGCCTCAGGCATCTGTTCTGGGACCCCTACTCTTTGTGATTTTTATAAATGACCTGGATGAGGAACTGGAGGGATGGGTTAGTAAATTTGCTGATGACACAAAGGTTGGGGGTGTTGTGGATAGTGTGGACGGCTGTGAGAGGTTACAGCAGGACATTGATAGGATGCAAAACTAGGCTGAGAAGTGGCAGATGGAGTTCAACCCAGATAAGTGTGAGGTGGTTCATTTTGGTAGATCAAATATGATGGCAAAATATAGTATTAATGGTAAGACTCTTGGCAGTGTGGAGGATCAGAGGGATCTTGGGGTCCGAGTCCATAGGATACTCAAAGCTGCTACACAGGTTGACTCTGTGGTTAAGAAGCCATACGGTGCATTGGCCTTCATCAACCATGGGATTGAGCTTAAGAGCCGAGAGGTAATGTTGCAGCTATATAGGACCCTGGTCAGACCCCACTTGGAGTACTGTGCTCAGTTCTGGTCGCCTCACTACAGGAAGGATGTGGAAACCATAGAAAGGATGCAGAGGAGATTTACAAGGAGGTTGCCTGGATTGGGGAGTATGCCTTATGAAAAGAGGTTGAGTGAACTCGGCTTTTTCTCCTTGGAGTGACGGAGGATGAGAGGTGACCTGATAGAGGTGTATAAGATATATAGGTGCATAAGGTATATAGAGGCATTGATTGTGTGGATAGTCAGAGGCTTCTTCCCAGGGCTGAGACGGCTAGTACGAGAGTGCATAGTTTTAAGGTGCTTGAAAGAAGGTACAGAGGAGATGTCAGAGGTAAGTTCTTTTTTATGTAGAGAGGGGTGAGTGCGTGGAATGGGCTGCCAGTGACAGTGGTGAAGGCAGATACGATAGGGTTTTTTAAGAGACTCCTGGACAGGTACATGGAGCTTAGAAAAATAAAGGGCAATGGGTAACCGTAGATAATTTCTAAGGTAAGGACATGTTCAGAACAGCTTTGTGGGCTGAAGGGCCTGAATTGTGCAGTAGGTTTTCTACATTTCTATGTTTCTATGTTTCTTCCACCTGTCTTTCTTCTTTATAGATTGTCAATAGCAAACCATAAATATAACAATTTTAATCATTCTTTTTTAATATCTCTTTATTTAACTGAACGTAGATATCATTGTTAGGTACCTTGGGATATATTTTGAAATAAAAATCTTAATTCTTATATTTTGTGTAGAAGCTGTTGGTTCATTTCAGAAGGGAGGTGATTTGAATGCTGGCTATGAAATTAAATTGATTGCTGAGCTGTGCAATTATACAGCAAAAGCTTGAAAATCTTGAAGGAAGCTGAAAGAAGATTATACAAAAAATGATAAGAGTGAGCAGTGTGAATGAACACTGTGCAGCCCAAGACATTTTATTTACCTTATCATTGTTAATATACAGTAGATATGCAAGTGAAGGCATTCTATCTTGTGACCTCTGCCTTTTAAGACTTAAGCCAGTTACATCAAAGTAAAAACAGCCTTATATATTTAAATGCTACCATGTTAAACAACTAAAATACATTTTTTGAGGAAACTGAGTACATATAACATAGTACAAACTATGGAATTAAGGTCCGTCACAAACAAGAGAAACTAGTCCTGCCGAAGGGTCTCTGCCCAAAACGTGGACTGTACTCTTCTCCACAGATGCCGCCTGACCAGCTAAGCTCCTCAGCATTTTGTGTGTGTTGCTTGAATTGAGGTCCTGGTTAGATTTTTACAGTTCAGCTATTATACAAGGTAATAGGAGAATAATTTTTAATCCTAGAATGATAATCACAATTTGGATAAACCAAGACTCTGACTCAATAAGAACTGTTACTGTAGCCTGGAGTTTTAATTGTAAAAATATATCAAATTCAGCTTTCTTCACTGGCTTTACCTACAGCATTTTTCTTTACCTTTGCCCAGCTGTACATTTTCATTTTAAAAGCATGCCAACCATCCAAATGTCAGTATAGTACGGGTGGCAATTTCCATTTATGAGACAGCTGCTAATACATTTTTGTATCAGCTGTTCTGGATACTTCTTGACCGTCCAAATGCAATAAATTTCTCTTCTGTCTGCAAACTTTGTCATGATTTTCACATCATCCAACTTCAGCTTCTGTCCATAATTGACCAATTAGGTGGGACCATATTTACCTAGTTCCATTATTTATCCACAGAAGTACCTCAATAACTTCTCTTCCGCTCCTGCATTCTTACTTCTGGTGTTTTCCATGGATCTTTTCCCCTGCCCTCCTGTCTCTCATCCCATTTGCTGCTCCTTAACAAAATCATCTGAAAATGCTGGACATTTCCTATGATCTGTGTTTTATAGTTTTTGTATGTTCCTTTGTTTATTGTTCATTCCCTTATTAACCTATCTTTCTGTTCTTCTCTTCTCCCCGCCCTCTACAATGTAATGAACTTGTTGTCTTTCATTTCCAGTTTTAACTTATAGTCCTTGACCTGGAACTTTAACACCTTTGCTCTTCTCACTGATGTTGCCTGAACATTTCTAGTATTTTCTGGGTTTTATTGCTTCTGAAATACTGTCAGTTTCCATATTGGTATCAGCATTGGTATTGGTTCATTGTCGTGGTAATCAAAATATAGTGAAAAACTTCCCTATAAGACAACACCCATCTCAACTTCACTGCCCAGAAATTTTAACTTGTAAGACTGATCATCCAACATCCAGCCTTCTTCCATATGGCTGACCAGAATTAACAATTTAAGTTTAAGGTTAGGTAAAAAATAACCTTTAACCAGTATACTGCTGTTCGGTAAAAGGAATGTGTTTCTGCATGTCACTGATATCTTTATACAGAGGGCAGAGTGTTCATGTGTTCCATTGTCCCATTCACAACGTCCCATCCACCCTTTGTCCCTCTGCTTACTGGGCGATATTGGCTCCTGGTTAGTGAAAGATTTGTCCAAGCATTTGTCCTCAATCAGTAGTGCTCACTGCATCATCCAGCATCAGATACTCTGCTTCCATTAACCAAACGTGAGGAGCAAAAAGAAAACATGAACTATTTATTGTATTTTGCACTTTGTTACATACATGAGTTATGACTAAAGGAAAAAATGCTAGAGTCGCTTAGCACTTTAGTGCAAGGGTGTTTATTAGTTGCGTCACAATTCGATCTTACAAGATACAGTATAATAAAAATAGTGAAAAGAAAACTGGCAATATCTACAAAAAGGTATCACAAACACAATAATGGTTCTGCGCTTGTACTTGGCCAGTATGAACTCCTGGCATCCCAATCTCTCTCCCCTACTGAGGGTGATCAGCTCCTTTTTTTAAGGCTCTGGGGCATACCATTTTTAATTACCAACAAAGTTAACTTACAGTAAGACTGCACATGAATTAGAATATGATGCATCCCACAATGTAGTTACGATCGTATTACAAAATAAACAGAAGTTTATTAAATACAGGATAAAAACAACATACACACATTTACACATCACCACTTCTAAAGAAATGGAATATTCTGCTGTGTATGGTAGCTAAGTTCCAACCCACTAATTTGTACACATGCTTGTTTTCAAATCACCCTGTGATCTTCTCCTTTGTAACTCCTTCATCTCTGCTCTTCCCAGGTGAAACCTCGCTTATCTCTATCTTGTATGTTATTATCAAGAGCTGAGTCTGAAATGCCCTCCTTAAACTTGTCCATCTCATTGTTCCTCAAATACACTTCTTTAAAAGCTTGCTCTTGACGAAATTTTTTGTCCTCTGCCCCATGTGTGGCTTGGTGTCAAATTTTGTTCATAATTCCAATGTGAAGCACTTTGGAACAGGTTGAAAATGTAAGGGCATTACATGAAGATATGTTGGCCTTGCTTCCTGTTGTTGTTCCTGAGGTGCAGCAATAATAATTGCAGAACAGTCAGAAAAGATAATGGTCTGAAATTTAGCATGGACATGATTTCTACGTCGAAGTATATTTGATTGGTATAGATGAGTACAAACACAGGAGACTTGTAGATGCTCACATCTAAAGCGAAAAAAAACCTGATGGAGGAACTCAGTGGGTCAAGATCTCTGTCCTGGACCAGCTTGTTCTACCGGAGAGCAGCACTGAGTGAACACCAGGGGGCAGCTCTGAGCAAACGTTCAAGGACGGAAACAACAGGAGGGACCATTCCCAACCCAATATGGATTCCAGCGCGTCCATAGAGGCCTCTGCTCTCTACCGCACCTCCTCCCTGTGCAACTGCAACAGGCAACTCCACAGCATGAGAGCTTAATCTGCACCACAACCAAGGCAACCCTCAGCTGCCTATCACCTCTCTCATGGTTCCGCCTCCTTCTACTACCCATTGTGTTTTCCCCTATTCCTTCTTCACCTTTCCTACCTATCACCTCCCTGCTTCCCCTCCCCCACCCCTTTACCTTTCCCCTTACTGGTTTTTCACCTGGATCCTACCAGCCTTCTCCTTCCCACCCTCTCCCCACCTTCTTTATAGGGCCTCAGCCCCTTCCCTCTACAGTCCTGATGAAGGGTTCCGGCCCAAAATGTTGACTAATCATTTCCACGGATACTGCCCGACCTGCTGAGTTCCTCCAGCGTGTTGTGAGTGTTGCAGCTCTCCCACTGTTGCTCTCTCCAATGAATCAGTGAACCAAACTTGTAGTATTCTGTATTACCAAGGTTCAACAGCTCTTACGATCCAAAGAAAAATATTCAAGACTTCCAAGCATTCAAATCATTCGCACCACGCACTGTCTTGATAGAACACCGGTACACAACAAATCCAGGTGACAATACAACAATGGTATGCAGTAAGTCCAGCTCCATTGCCATCACGCTACTTACTGATGGGATAGACCTGTGGTACTTGATGTTTCAATACCCAGCAGTGTCTTGTGATCATAAAAACAATGTAAAGGACAAACAATTACACCTTTGGTTTGACCCAGAATGGCCACTGCATCCGAGCACACCTCCATCTTACCAGAAGCAGGAATGTTTAACAGCAGGAATCCTGTAAAACATCATCAGGAGGATACCTACCTTATAAGGCCCATGCTGACATGAGTAGATGTGTAAGGGTTCTAATCATGGAAGGCAAGGAGAGGAGTGTTGCTAATTGCAGCAAGATACCTCTGAAGAATGGCACTTTGGATATACTGACAAAAAGAATGTCCTGTGGTGAACACAGCATTGAGAATGCAAAAGGGTGGCAGAAAATTAGATAGGGCGCATCCTAGTTCTAGCAAGCTGTTCAATATGTTTGCACTCTGATTCTTTCAAGGGGGACAGATGGGATTTGGAGTGAAGTAGGGAATGGTGTTTACTGGATGCCCAGTGCCTATACAAAACATTTCCTCCTTCTGGACAAGTAGGAGTTCTGTAACATTCTTAGGTCATGGACTCACCCTTTCTTGATAAACTTGAGGCCTTAGAAACTTGACCATCTGTAGTTAAAATAGAATTAATGTTAACATGATCACAGGGATGAGGAACTTTAGTTATGTGGACAGATTGGAGAGGCTGGATTTATTCTGGTTGGAACAGGAAAGGTTGTGAGGGGAATTTGATAGGAGCATTTAATGTCATGCACAGACAGAATAGATAAAGAGAATCTACCCACACTGGCAGAAGAATCAAAAACTAGGGAACAACAAATGAAAGGGCCTGGTAAAGTACCCAAAACTAACAAAAGTATTTTTTTTCCAACTGGTTAGGACTTCGAATGCATTACCGATGTTGTTTTGAGGCAGATTCTATTGCGGCATTCAAATTGGTCTAGATAAGTATTTGAAAGGAAGGAAATGGGGAGAGGGCAAGGAGGTGGGACTGTCTGGGTTACTCTTACAGAGATCTAAAATAGCAGACAGTGTCCTTCTGTACTGTAACCATGCTGTGATTCTGTTGCTGGGAATGGTTCAAGATTTCAGGAGCATTGAGAAAATGGAAGTAAAATCATATTCCTGGGTTACTCTAAGATATGCATGCTGATACATATACTTTAACACAGCTTTTGCAGCTCTCTCCTTGGGTTTCTAAACTGATGTGGTGTAATTCATTGGAAGCAGGAAGAATAGATGCTGTTTCTGAACTTAATCATCCTTTTGCATGTGTTATAATAGTGGGTGATGCTGGGGTTACTTTTGGAAATACAGATAGCTTCAATCCTATTATC
Organism: Mobula birostris; assembly: GCF_030028105.1. Lineage (NCBI taxonomy): Eukaryota > Metazoa > Chordata > Chondrichthyes > Myliobatiformes > Myliobatidae > Mobula > Mobula birostris. The sequence goes on from NC_092393.1 coordinate 19,182,728, forward strand.
ACCCAAAATCATCATGCTTGTCCATTGTACTGGTATATTGCAATTAAAAAAGATGGGTAATTGACCATTGACATGGACACAGTTGGCCAAAGTGTCTAATTCTGTGCTACATGGTTCTATGACCTGCATTTACCAAAATGTCTTAGGACAAGATCATTTTAATGTTTGTTCCTGGACTTTGACCAGGAGTTCTATGTAGAGCATTCACTTCAGGGTTCATTAGACATGTCTAATGGTGTGATTGTCTGAAGTGTGTTTTGAAGTTGTGGGGTATCAGCCAAAAATTGTAAGTAAAACTGATCCCAAGGGGACGGAAACAAAAGTGAAATAGAGTAATGGACTGTAACTGCTCTGCCAAATTGACTGTGATGGAGAAGTGAACACAGTAGGATGTTTGCAAGGCTTTCTGAATTATATCGCTGCTCAGCAGACATTTCTGATGGAGCCAAATGGTCTAGATTGTTTTCTGTAAAAAAAATAAACATCTGCATTCAAAAAATACCTTGGAAATAAGTTGCTTGTCACATTAATCTCTGACCTAATCCCAGAGGCCAAACCTGACATTTTCAATTCATCAAGATCATGCCTAATTTCCTCAATCTTAACATATAAATATTTTATAGTAACAATGTTGCAAACACTAGCAGCTAAAGCAGGTAAAAATCTATTAAAATATAGACTAACTTACCTTCCCCACTCATCAGCTGACCTGGCAGCAAATATTAGGAGGACTATGAAACAAAGAATGCAGCAAATATGAAAATGTTTTCCTTATTCCAGAAGACGCAATGAAAAAGAAAACTATATTTTTTGCCAGGTAACACTAAAGCTGTCACTCTAAGTAGCCTCATGTGACAGAAAATGTGTCCCAGTCAACTATATCCCTAATATAATGTCTTTAGTCTCTGGAGCCTATAAATTTTGCTTAATGTTTATGTGTCAACGTGATTTGACAGGCTGTATCCCAATGAGATCCAGTAGATTAGAGAACTGACATCATTTAATGTGGTCATATTCACATAGAATGAGTCTTGAGAATCTCTCTCCCTCAACAGTCTCAGCTCATTGCAGTGTTCAGGCTAGGGAACACATATTCCCTTACAATAATTTCAGTATTCTATGATTCCCCACTTTACCATGGCACAATGCTTCCTCATGAATCATTTCTTTTGTACTCCCAGCTGTCTGATGTCTGCTTCCTATCGTGGCACACATACTGCCTCCCACAAATGAAATCAAACAGGGCAAGTTGATTGATTAAAGAACTGACTTGGGCTGGTTTGACCCAATATGTAATCTTGTTCAGAGCCAACCCATCGGGTGATTTAAATTTTATTTGCCCATTTCAGGCAAATGCACAGACAGACAGGCTCCTCTCAGTCTCCAGCCAACCAACAGGAGTCACCCTACCATTTGTTTCCAACTCATTGCCTGCAGCCTATTTAAACCCAGCTCTCATCCACAGTCCTTGTTCACCCATTGAACAGCCAGCCTCAACCAGTTGCTTCAGTAATCTTAATACCTTGTTGTGCTGTTTTCTGTTTTCTCTTGTCTTGAGGCCCCTTGCGGTGTGGTTTACTATTTTGCAGTTGATAAGTAAAATATCATTTACTGCTAAATTGTCTCACTGCTCTGCTTTTGAGTCAAGCCTCCTCTACAATTCCTCACAGGATGGGTGAATCAGCAGCATTTGCTCACTTAAAAATGTTGTCCATTGACATGAGCACACGATCCTGAAGCAGCAGGAAACCAGTGACCATCTGCTCGTTTATCTCCACTAACTCTCAGAATCGAAGCAGCAACTCAACACGTTTCCCTTAGAGCCATGGATTCTGATGCCCAAACTCGTTCATGGATCCCCATCCCGATGCCGCAACTTCTTTTCCCAGTGTATCTTACACTTTGAGTTCTAGCCATCTCTATCCTCGGACTGAGACAGGATTACCTTCGTTGTCTCTCTCTTGACAGGGTGAGCACTGACCTCTGGTCACTGCTAACTGGGACAATAAAACCATCGTAAGACCATAAGATATATGAGAAGAAGTAGGCCACTTGGCCCATCGAGTCTGATCCACCATTCCATCATGGGCTGATCCAATTCTTCCAGTCATCCCCACTTCCCTGCCTTCTCCCCATACTCATTGATGCCTTGGCTAATCAGGAACCTACCTCTGCCTTACATACACCCAATGAGTTAGCGTCCACAGCCACTCATGGCAACAAATTCCACAGATTTACCACCCTCTGACTAAAGTAATTTCTCTGCCTCTCAGTTCTAAATGGATGTCCTTCAATCCTGAAGTTGTGCCCTCTTGGCCGAGACTCCTCTACCATGGGAAATAACTTTGCCATATCTAGTCTGTTCAGGACTTTTAACATTCAGAATGTTTCTATGAGATCCCCCCTCATTCTCCTGAACTCCAGGGAATACAGCCCAAGAGCTGCCAGACGTTCCTCATACAGTAACCCTTTCATTCCTGGAATCATTCTCGTGAATCTTCTCTGAACCCCCTCCAATGTCAGTATATCCTTTCCAAAATAAGGAGCCCAAAACAGCGCACAATACTCCAAGTGTGGTCTCATGCGTGCCTTATAGAGCATCAACATCACACCCCTGCTCTTATATTCTATACCTCTAGAAATGAATGCCAACATTGCATTCGCCTTCTTCATCACCAACTCAACCTGGAGGTTAACCTTTAGGGTATTCTGCACAAGGACTCCCAAAGCCCTTTGCATCTCTGCATTTTGAATTCTTTCCCCATCTAAATAATAGTCTGCCCATTTACTTCTTCCACCAAAGTGCATGACCATACATTTTCCAACATTGTATTTCATTTGCCACTTTTTTGCCCATTCCCCTAAACTATCTAAGTCTATCTGCAGGCTCTCTGTTTCCTCAACACTACCCGCTCCTCCACCTATCTTTGTATCATCGGCAAATTTAGCCACAAATCTATTGATCCCATAGTCCAACTCATTGACATACATCATAAAAAGCAGCGGTCCCAACAATGACCCCTGTGGAACTACACTGGTAACTGGCAGCCAGCCAGAATAGGATCCCTTAACTCCCACTCTCTTTTTCAACTGATCAGCCAATGCTCCACCCACGCAAGTAACTTCCCTGTAATTCCATGGGCTCTTATCTTGCTAAGCAGCCTCATGTGCAGCATCTTATCAAAGGTCTTTGAAAATCCAAGTTCACCACATTTACTGCACCTCCTTTTTCTACTCTGCTTGTAATTTCCTCAAAAAATTGCAGAAGGTTAGTCAGGCAGGATTTTCCTTTCAGGAAACCATGTGGGCTTTGGCCTATCTTGTCATGTGCCTCCAGGTACTTCATAATCTCATCCCTAACAATCGATTCCAACAACTTCCCAACCACTGATGTCAGACTAACAGGTCTATAGTTTCATTTCTGCAGCCTCCCACCCTTCTTAAATAGTGAAGTAATACGTATTTGCAATTTTCCAGTCATCTGGTACAATGCCAGAATTCATCGATTCTTGAAAGATTATCGTTAATGCCTCCGCAATCTCTCCAGCTACTTCCTTCAGAACCCGAAGGTGCATTCCATCAGGTCCAGGAGATTTATCTATCATCAGACCATTAAGCTTCCTGAGCACCTTCTCAGCTGTAATTTTCACCACACCTACTTCACTTCCCCGACACTCTTGAATGTTTGGTATACTGCAGGTGTCTTCCACTGTGAAGGCTGATGCAAAAAACACATTCAGTTCCTCTGCCATCTCTATGTCTCTCATTACAATATCTCCAGCGTCATTTTCTACTGGTCCTATATCTACCCTCAACTCTCTTTTACTCTTTATATACTTAAAAAAGCTTCTAGTATCTTCTTTGATATTAGTCGCCAGCTTCCTTTCATAATTCATCTTTTCCTTCCTAAAGACCTTCTTAGTTTCCTTCTGCAAGTTTTTAAAAGCTTCCCAATCCTCTATCTTCCACTAGCTTTGGCTTCCTTGTATGCCCTCTCTTTTGCTTTTACGTTGGCTCTGACTTTGCTTGTCAGCCACATTTCCTTTCGAAAATTTCTTCTTATTTGGAATATATCTGTTTTGCACTTCCCTCATTTTTCACAGAAACTCCAGCCATTGCTGCTCTGCTGTCCTTTCTGCAAGTGTCCCTTTCCAGTCAACTTTGGCCAGTTCCCCTCTCATGCCATTGTAATTTCCTTCATTCCACTGGAATACCGACACATTGGAATTTAATTTCTCCCTCTCAAATTTCAAAATGAACTTGATCATATTGTGATCACTGTTCCCTAAGGGTTCCTTAACCTTAACCTCTCTTATCACCCCCGGATCATTGCACAACACCCAATCCAGCACAGCCGATCCCCTAGTGGGCTCAACAACAAGCTGCTCTAAAAAGCCATCCCTTAGACATTCTACAGATTCTCTCTCTTGAGGTCCAGTACTAGCCTAGTTTTCCCAATCCACTTTCATGTTATGATCCCCAATGGTTATCATGATATTGCCCTTCTGACACGCTTTTTCTATCTCCTGCTGTAATTTGTAATCCACATCCTGGCTGCTGTTTGGAGGCCTGTATATACCTGCCATTAGGGTCCTTTTACCCTTGCCATTTCTTAACTCAACCCATAGAGACTCTACACCTTACAACCCTATGTCATACCTTTCTAATGATTTAATATTATTTCTTATACACAGGGCCACACCACCCCCTCTGCCTACTAACCTATCTTTCCGATACACCATGCATCCTTGGATGTTCAGCTCTCAATGCCAGCCATCCTTTAGCCAAGTTTCAGAGATGGCCACAATGTCATACTTGCCAATCTGTACCTGAAGTTCAAGATCGTCCATTTTATTTCTTATGCTGCGTGCATTCAAATGTAACACTTCCAGTCCAGTATTTGTTGCTTTCTGTTGTAAATCATCTCACTGGCTGTGACTATCATTCCTACCATCTCTATTGCATGCTATCTTTGATTTTTTTCTGTTGTCCCCTTCCTCAGCTCTATCACTCCGGTTCCCATCCCCCCGCCAAATTAGTTTAAACCCTCCCTAGCAGCTCTAGTAAACCTGCCTGCTAGGATATTGGACCCCTTTGGGTTCATGTGTAACCTGTCCATTTTGTTCAGGTCATACCTCCCCCAGAAGAGGACCCAATGATCCAAGAACCTGAAGCTCTGCCCCCTACACCAGTCTCTCAACCACGTATTAATATGCCTGATCATGCTATTCTTGCACTCGTTAGCATGTGGCACAGGCAGCCATCCTGAGATTACTACCCTGGAGGTCCTGCTTTTCAGCTTTCTACCCAACTCCCTGAATTCTCTCTTCAGGATCTCCTCCCTTTTTCTACCTATGTCATTGGTACCAACGTGTACCAAGACTTATGGCTGTTCATCCTCTTCCTTCAGAATACCCTGCACCCGATTTGAGACATCCTGTACCCTGGCACCTGGGAGGCAACACACCATGCGGGTATCTCTATCAGACTGACAGAACCTCCTGTCTGTTCCCCTCACTATGGAATCCCCTATGACTACCGCATTCCTCATCATCTTCTCTCCCTTCTGCACCACGGAACCAGGCTACTATCTGACCTCTTCATGACAGTCACCTACTTATCTAACTCCTGCAGCCTTGGGGTGACTAACTCCCTGTAGCTCCTCTCTATCCCCTGCTCACTTTTCCTAATAAGCTGTAGATCATCAAGCCGCAGCTCCAGATCCTAACACGGTCTCTCAGGAGCTGCATCTCGGTGCACCTGGCGCCAATATGGCCATCTGGGAGACTGGAAAATTCCCAGGATTCCTACATCTGACACCCAGAGCAAAGTACGAACCCTACAGGCATGCTCTCTATTTCTCCAGAAAAAAAATGCAAGGAAAAAACTTAGTCCACCTACCTCGCCAAAGCCTTACCGCTCTGACTCAGACCACTCCGTTGATGACTGCTCCGCTAGGCAGTAAATGTGAGGAATTCACCGCTGAGTCGCACCAGGCTTTCGACCACCCAGAAAGTGGAAGCTGCACAGTAGATTGGATACTCTGCCTGCATTAAGGCTGCTTGGTGCTGCATTATTCCGTGGAATTCAGAACACATGTGATGAAGTGTGGCTGGAATGTGGAAGTACTGCTGGCCCATTACCATCATGGCCACCCGGAATCTGTGAAAATCCAGCTGCCTACCTGAGAGATGCCCACTAACCTCGAAACTCTTATCACTCTGGCCCTCTGAATTGACAAGTGTCTTATGGACTGACCCTCCAGATCATCAGTCAGAACACCTCTTCCATTCCCTGAACTGTTTCCGGCTGCAGAATCATCATAAATACCTCCAGAACCCATCCAGTCAGAGGGAGCTCCCTTAACCTCCCCAGAGCATGAGTTTCGGTGGAGAAACAGCTTGTGTATTCACTGTGAAGCTACCAATCGCACATCAAATGCCTGCTGCGTCCAGGAAAGCATGGACCCTCAATCTGGTAAGCTCCCCCCACCCCCAGCCCCATAGCCCAGTCACTCCCTCTGTCCTCCTCCACAGCCCAATGGCTCTGCACAACAGCAACAGTGCTGCAGGTAACTTTCCGGACTGGGCTCCCTACCAAGCCAATCTCTCACCCTTTCCACATTATGGCCTTTTACGGATGTCCCTTCCGGTATGGAATGGTCAGAGCACGCTCACAGCCTGTGCACATGAGCATCAGAGAGTGCCGTGAGTCCATCCAATTCCTCCTTAGCACTCCTCTCATCCTGGCTCTCCACTCACAGACCTCACTTTGCCTGGTCATCTTCTTCAAGACCACATCTGTCACGACTGTTCAGTTCTTCAGTGGCTTTGCAAAATCCAACTGCACTGCAGGTTAGAAAAATGCCAGTTCCACACCCCAGTCGATTCCTTCCTGAGTTATGTCATTTCACCACAAGACGTAACCATGGATGCAAAGAAAATGTGCACCACCAATGAAAAGCTCACACCGTGCTCCCTCAAACAACTACAGAACGTTTGGGCTTCTCCAATTTCTACTGCCGTTTCAACAGGAAATACAGCCAAATTGCCACTTGACTCACCTCCCTCACCAAGTCACCTATTTATGGATAATCTGGTCTGCTATGGCAGACCACGCTTTTGAGGCGCTCTAGAGATGCTTCACTACCACTCCCACTATGTACCACCCAAACCCCTGCAGAACTTTTCTGATGGAGGCGGATACATCTGACATAGGCGCCAGGGCCATCCTCTCCCAGTGGGATCCAGACAGGAAGACCCACCCTTTTGCTTCTTCTCATGCAAGTTCAACCCCACACAGTGCCATTATGAAATAGGAGACAGGGAGCTGCTCACCTTTAATTGGGTTTTGGAGCAATGAAGACATTGGCTGATGGGAAGCACCGAGCCCTTCCTCAACCCACGTCAAGTTGGCTTGACCCGCTTCTTCGAGCAATTCAACTTCACCATCTCCTAATGACCCAGTTTCAAGAGCACTAAGGTGGTCACCCTGTCATGACAGTTGAACCCAGCTGAAATGAAGATTGACCCTCAGCCCACCATTCCATCTTCCAAGATCCTCATCTCGATCATTTGGGATCTTGAGAACCAGACCTGTCTGCATCATGAGTCTGCTCTGGCCAACAATCCCGACAACATGTACATGCCGGTGGCTGTGCGATCTGACACACTCCAGTGGGCCCACATCTCACCCCTCTTCAGCCATCCAGGCACACGATGGACTCTGGATTTTCTGCAAAGCAATTTCTGGTGGCCTACCAGGATTACAGTCAGTTTATCGCTGCCTGCCCAGTTCCTCCAACCAGCAGCCCTCTGGGTTCCTGTGGCCCTGCCAGTCTCATGACGCCTGAGGTCCCACATTGCCATGGATATCATCATGGATATGCCACCCTCCAGGGGCCATGGTGATCATGAGAGTGGTGGAGCAGTTCTCCAAGGCAGCCCTCTTCTTTGCCATCCTTCAAACTTCTGTCAGCCGCTGAGATAGCAGACCTGGTTCTCCAACATGTAGCTCACCCTCCACGGTTTCCCTCAAGATATTGTGTCTGATCGGAGCCACAATTCACCTCCCGCATCTGGTGAGCCTTCGCCCTTCTCCACACCTCAGTGAGTTTGTCCTCTGGCTATCATTCGCCGACTAACAGTCAGTCAAAAAGAGCCAGCCAGGTAGTGGAGAAGTTTCTGCAACACTTTGCCACCTCTAACCCTTCCATATGGAAGAAGTATCAGTTCTGGACTGAACTGTCCCACAATCTACACACCTCCTCTACCACAGGTATGTCGGCCATTGAAATGCTTCATGGCTACCACCCCGCACTATTCTTCGCAGAGTGCCAATGGTGGAGGTCCTATCTACCAGGGCCCTGGTTCATTGCTGCTGGGATGCTTGGAAGAGGGCACGGAGTGCATTCCTAGCTGCAAAATGCCAACTGCCACCAGGCCAACCGTTGGCAGTGCCCAGCTAGACTAATCTGGCCTGGGGACCATGTCTGGATGTCCACCCAAGATCTGCCCCTGCACACCGACTCCAGCAAGATCTTGCCCCAGTTCTTTGTTCCTTCTGAAATTACCCATCGGATCAATCCAAACACTTACCATCTCCAGCTGCCACCGTCCCTCAGGATCACATCTGTCTTCCGTGTGTCCTGCCTCAAGGCTGTTTGTCCATGGACCACTCAACTGACCTGAGTCTTCACCTCCAGAACTCAAGATGGTGGAAGGTGGTCCGGTCTATATGGTTCACCAGTTGATGGATTTACATCTTGGTGGACAGGGTGTACAGTACCTAGTTGACTGGGAGGAGTACTGTGTGGAGTAGAGGTCTTGGGTGCTTTCCAGTTTCATCTTGGATCCATTGCTCGTCGTGGAGTCCACCGGACCTATTTGGATCATCCTGGATGCCTAGAGGTGCCGGCCATAGGAGGGGAGTCCTGTCAGTCCTGCATAGGCAGGTACCTCCTAGTCTCCACTAGGTTAACAGAAGTCAGCAAATGAATCACTCATTTCTAATTCATCACCTGCAGCCTATTTAAACTCAGCTCTCATCCACAGTCATTGTTCACACATTGAACCAGCCAGCATCAACCAGTTGCAAGATAGGTGGGAAAAAAAAACAAGAAACAAAAGCTGTGTCTATGGGAAGTAGGAATGGCAAGAGCATTAATCATTAAATTTTGTTTCTGACAAATTAAGAGTGATTATAGTCTGAATCCAAGAGGCTATAAAGTGCCTCGTCATATGGTGAGTTGCTGTCTTGGATATGCCATTTTGTTTTGTTTCCACTGCAGAAGCTAACAAGGACAAGAAAGGTCAGAATGAAAGTGTGCCAGGGAAATCACGTAACAAGTGGGAAACTCAGAGTTATGCCTTTGAACCGATCAGAAGTATTTGGCAATCCAATTACTCTTCCTAATTTTGGTCTCCACCTTTCAGGGTAGGGAAGGCAGCATACTATATCGAGGTTTCTTCATGATTATTTCATCCAGTACAAAATAATCATGAAATAGGCACTTTACGTCCTACTGATGTCGTATGCATCAAACATGGGCAGTCAATTGTAGAAGTATATTTTATTGTCTCTTACTAACCGTCACATTACTTAGGACTTTCACATCAGTGGCGGTTTTGAAATTATACCCAGTATATCTAGCCAAGTTATCATTTTTTTTATCAAAAGAAGCACTGCTCAAAACAGCAAATATTAGAAACTCTTCTGTATTATGAGTTGAGGGCATGGATTGACACGTGGAATTATGACGTTATAGGAATTAGAGAAAATTGGCTACAGGAGGGGCAGGGCTGGCAGCTTAATATTCCAGGGTTCCGATGTTTCAGATGTGATCGAGGCAGAGGAATGAAAGGTGGGGGGGTAGCATTGCTTGTTAGGGAAAATATTACAGCAGTGCTCAGGCAGGACAGATTAGAGGGCTTGTCTACTGAGTCCTTGTGGGTGGAGCTGAGAAACAGGAAAGGTATGGCCACATTAGTGGGATTGTATTACAGACCACCCAATAGTCAAAGAGAATTGGAAGTGCAAATCTGCAGAGAGATAGCAGGCAACTGCAGGAAACATAAAGTTGTGGTGGTAGGGGATTTTAATTTTCCATATATTGATTGGGACTCCCATACTGTTAGGGGTCTAGATGGTTTAGAGTTTGTAAAATGTGTTCAGGAAAGTTTTCTAAATCAATATATAGAGGGACCAACTAGAGGGGATGCAATATTGGATCTCCTGTTAGGAAACGAGTTAGGACAAGTGACAGAAGTCTGTGTAGGGGAGCACTTTGGTTCCAGTAATCATAACACCATTAGTTTCAACTTGATCATGGACAAGGATAGATCTGGTCCTAGGATTGAGGTTCTTAACTGGAAGAAGGCCAAATTAGAAGAAATGAGAAAGGATCTAAAAAGCGTGGATTGGGACAGGTTATTCTCTGGCATGGATGTGATTGGTAGGTGGGAAGCCTTCAAAGCAGAAATTTTGAGAGTGCAGAATTTGTATGTTCCTGTCAGGATTAAAGGCAAGGTGAATAGGAATAAGGAATCTTGGTTCTCAAGGGATATTGCAACTCTGATAAAGAAGAAGAGGGAGTTGTATGACGTGTATAGGAAGCAGGGAGTAAATAAGGTGCTTGAGGAGTATAAGGAGTGCAAGAAAATACTTAAGAAAGAAATCAGGAGGGCTAAAAGAAGACATGAGGTTGCCTTGGCAGTCAAAGTGAAGGATAATCCAAAGAGCTTTTACAGGTATATTAAGAGCAAAAAGATTGTAAGGGATAAAATTGGTCCTCTTGAAGATCAGAGTGGTCGGCTATGTGCGGAACCAAAGGAAATGGGGAAGATCTTAAATAGGTTTTTTGCGTCTGTATTTACTAAGAAAACGGGCATGAAGTCTATCGAATTAAGGGAAACAAGTAGTGAGATCATGGAAACTGTACAGATCGAAAAGGAGGAGGTCCTTGCTGTCTTGAGGAAAATTAAAGTGGATAAATCCCCAGGACCTGACAGGGTGTTCCCTCGGACCTTGAAGGAGACTAGGGTTGAAATTGCAGGGGCCCTGGCTGAAATATTTAAAATGTCGCTGTCTACAGGTGAGGTGCTGGAGGATTGGAGAGTGGCTCATGTTGTTCCATTATTTAAAAAAGGATCGAAAAGTAATCTGGGAAATTATAGGCTGGTGAGTTTAACGTCAGTAGTAGGTAAGTTATTGGACGGAGTACTAAGAGACAGAACCTACAAGCATTTGGATAGACAGGGACTTATTAGGGAGAGTCAACATGGCTTTGTGTGTGGTAGGTCATGTTTGACCAATCTATTGGAGTTTTTCGAGGAGGTTACCAGGAAAGTGGATGAAGGGAAGGCAGTGGATATTGTCTACATGGACTTCAATAAGGCCTTTGACAAGGTCCCGCATAGGAGGTTAGTTAGGAAAATTCAGTCGCTAGGTATACATGGAGAGGTGGTAAATTGGATTAGACATTGGCTCGATGGAGGAAGCCAGAGAGTGGTGGTAGAGAATTGCTTCTCTGACTGGAGGCCTGTGAATAGTGGTGTGCCACAGAGATCAGTGCTGGGTCCATTGTTATTTGTCATCTATATCAATGATCTGGATGATAATGTGGTAAATTGGATCAGCAAGTTTGCTGATGATACAAAGATTGGAGGTGTAGTAGACAGTGAGGAAGGTTTTCAGAGCCTGCAGAGGGACTTGGACCAGCTGGAAAAATGGGCTGCAAAATGGCAGGTGGAGTTTAATACAGACAAGTGTGAGGTATTGCACGTTGGAAGGACAAACCAACGTAGAACATACAGGGTTAATAGTAAGGCACTGAGGAGTGCAGTGGAACAGAGGGATCTGGGAATACAGATACAAAATTCCCTAAAAGTGGCGTCACAGGTAGATAGGGTCGTAAGGAGAGTTTTTGGTACATTGGCCTTTATTAATCAAAGTATTGAGTATAAGAGCTGGAATGTTATGATGAGGTTGTATAAGGCATTGGTGAGGCCGAATCTGGAGTATTGTGTTCAGTTTTGGTCACCAAATTACAGGAAGGATATAAATAAGGTTGAAAGAGTGCAGAGAAGGTTTACAAGGATGTTGCCAGGACTTGAGAAACTCAGTTACAGAGAAAGGTTGAATAGGTTAGGACTTTATTCCCTGGAGCGTAGGAGATTGAGGGGAGATTTGATAGAAGTATATAAAATTATGATGGGTATAGATAGAGTGAATGCAAGCAGGCTTTTTCCACTGAGGCAAGGGGAGAAAAAAACCAGAGGACATGGGTTAAGGGTGAGGGGGGAAAAGTTTAAAGGGAACATTAGGGGGGGTTTCTTCACACAGAGAGTGGTGGGAGTGTGGAATGAGCTGCCAGATGAGGTGGTAAATGCTGGTTCTTTTTTAACATTTAAGAATAAATTGGACAGATACATGGATGGGAGGTGTATGGAGGGATATGGTCCGTGTGCAGGTCAGTGGGACTAGGCAGAAAATGGTTTGGCACAGCCAAGAAGGGCCAAAAGGCCTGTTTCTGTGCTGTAGTTTCTATGGTTTCTATTTCATTTTTTCAGGAAAAACAACTTTCACTATTACAGTGTTTTTTGCCTCTAAGATATTCCGTGATCATGACCATTTAACCGATGGGGTTTACCTTTTCTGAAAAGACTTTTACTGTTGAACAATTTTTGAAAGCTTATGCAAATAACTTAATGATATTAGTTAGCACCCCTCAGAGACTTCTGTTATTAATTGCTCATTTGTTTTTAACCACTTCATACTAATTTTCATTTAACATCCTTTGTTTTGATTACTAGCAATCAATTCGGAATTTGATATTGTCTCTCAAAATTAGTCAATATTGACTGCTATCTATTAAGTGGGTTTACCCCTCTCTGCTTTTCTATGTGATATAATTGTTTTTATTCCTCTACCTCTGTAAAACTGGCACCACTTCCGAGGAGAAATGGAAGTTTGTGATCAGAATCTCTACAATTTTCAAACAATAGTCAGGAATACATATCAATAAAACTATGACTTCTTAAATATGTTGCCAGTTCCTTGAACCTTTTAATTTAAGTAGACTAGATACACAGACGCAACCTAATCATGTTCTCTATTTTGTGGAATTCTATTAAATATATCATCATCCATATCATCTTAGTTGTTGCTTATTAAAGTGATACATTCATAGTCTTTAAAAAAACTGTATTAAAAAGTAATATCATTGGTAGATTCATGAATTCGTTGTACCGTTTACTTCAGTGGTAATCATTAGTGCAATTATTTTCTCCAGATCAGAGCTAATGAGGGTAAGAATCAGATGATTTGGCAGAATAATGTATGGCTGAGGAACTAGTGTGAGGAGTAGTAGTAGTAATAGTTATACTTTATTGATCCCAGGGGAAATTGGTTTTCATTACAGTTGCACCATAAATAATAAATAGTAATAAAACAATAAATAGTTAAATAGCAATATGTAAATTATGCCAGGAAATAAGTCCAGGACCAGCCTATTGGCTCAGGGTGTCTGACCCTCCAAGGGAGGAGTTGTAAAGTTTGATGGCCACAGGCAGGAATGACTTCCTATGACGCTCTGTGTTGCATCTCGGTGGAATGAGTCTCTGGCTGAATGTACTCCTGTGCCCACCCAGTACATTATGTAGTGGATGGGAGACATTGTCCAAGATGGCATGCAACTTGGACAGCACCTTCTTTTCAGACACCACCGTCAGAGAGTCCAGTTCCGTCCCCACAACATCACTGGCCTTATGAATGAGTTTGTTGATCGTGTTGGTGCCTGCTGCCCAAGCACACAACAGCCAACATGATCGCACTGGACGCCACAGACTCGTAGAACATCCTCAGCATCGTCCGACTGATGTTAAATGACCTCAGTCTGGGGATCTGGGGATCAGATTTCTGGATCAGTGGGATCTCTTCTGGAGAAGTATAAAAGGGACAGTTTACACCTGAACCCGATAGAGACCAATACCCTTGTGGGCAGGTTTACTAGAGCTGTTCAGGTTGGAATGGGAACTGGACTGATAGGGTTGGTTTACAAACAGAGGCAGTATTTAGTGAGACTGCTAGCAAGGAGAGGCTGATGATAGGACAGAATTACAGTGAATGGGATGAGTTGCAATGTGAAAGGGTGATGAATACAGGACTGAAGCTGTTACATTTGAATGCAAACAGTATATGGAATAAGGTAGATGAATTTGCACAGTTACAGTTTGGCATTTATGATGTGGGCATCACTGTATCGTGGCTGAAAGAAGATTATAGCTGGGAGCTTAATGTCCAAGGATACACGCTGTCTCAAAGGGACAGACAGGTTGGCCAAGGTGGGTGGGGTGGCTCTGTTGGTAAAAAACAAAATCAAATCTCAATAGAACGAGATGACGTAGGGCCAGAGCGTGTGGAATCATTGTTGGTAGAGCTAAGAAACTGCAAGAGGTGGGAGTTAAATACAGACCTCCAAACAGTAGTAAGGATGTGGTGTACAAATTACAATGGGAGATAGAAAATGCATGTCAAAAGGGCAATGTTACGATGGTCATGGAGGATTTCAATATGCAAATAGATTGGGAAACTCAGGTTGGTGCTGGATCCCAAGAGTGGGAATTTGTAGAATGCTTACAAGATGGCTTTTCAAAGCAGCTTGTGGCTGAGTCCCCTTGGGGATCAGCTATTTGGGACTGGGTGTTGTGTAATGAACTGGAATTGATTAGAGAGTTTAAGGTAAAGGATAATAATATGATAGAGATCCCCCTGAAATTTGAGAAGGAAAAGCTAAAGTCAGATTGCTCAGTATTAGAGTGGAGTAAAGTGAATTACAGTGGCATGAGAAGAGCTTCCCAAAATTGATTGGAAGGGAACACTTGCAAGGTAAACAGCAGAGCGGCAATGGCTGGAATTTCTGGAAGCAATTTGGAAGGTACAGGTTGGATAACAGAAATCAAAGCCAACACAAAAGCCAAAGTGAGAACACATAATAGAGCAAGAGTTTGTGGGAAGATAGAGGATTGAGAAGATTTTAAAAACCAACAGAATGCAACTAAAAAAAGTCATAAAGAAGGAAAAGATGGAATATGAAGATATGTAAGTCAATGATATTAAAGAGGACACAAAAAGTTTCTTCAAATGTATGGAGTGAAAACAGAGGCATTGTAGATATTGGACCACTGGAAAATTATGCAGGAGAGGTAGTAATGGAGGACAAGGAACTGGTGGATGAACTGAATAAGAATTTTTCATCAGTCTTTACTGTGGGAGACACCAGCAAAAAGGTGGATTTCCAGTTGTCAGGGTTCATGAGGTGTGTGAATTTGCCATTACTAGGGAGAAGATGCTCAGGAAACTGAAGGTTCTGAAGGTAGGTGAATCACCTGGACCAGATGGTCTACACCCTAGGGTTCTGAAAGAGGTGACTAAAGAGATTGTTGAGATCATCGTTCAAGAATCAATAGATTCTGGGATGGCTCCGGAGGACTGGTAAATTGCAAATGCCACTCCATTCTTCAAGAAGGGAGAGAACAGAGGATAGGAAACTATAGGCCAGTTAGTCTGACCTCAATGATTGGGAAGATGTTGGAGTCAATTGTTAAGGAGGTGGTTTGGGGGTACTTGGAGGCACACAGTAAAATAGGCCATTATCGGCATGATTTTTATTAGGGGAAAACCTTGCCTGACAAATCTGTTGGAATTCTTTGAAGAAATAACAAGCAGGATAGACAAGGGAGATTTTGTGGATGTTGTGTGCTTGGATTTTCAGAAGGTCTTTGACAAGATGCCACACGTGAGAAGAGTCCATGGCATTACAGAAAGGATCCCACCATGGATCGAGCATTGGTTGAATGGCAGGGTGCAAAGAGTGGGAATAAAGGGAACCTTTTCTGTTTGGTTGCTGGTGACTAGTGGTATTCTACAGGGGTTTGTGTTGGGATCGCTTCTTTTTATGTTATATGTCAATGATTTGGATGATGGAATTGATGGCTTTGTGGCCAAATTTGCAGATGATACAAAGGTAGCTGGAGGGGCAGGTAATGGAAGCAGAGTATCTACAGAAGGACTTAGACAGATTGGGAGAATGGGCAAAGAAGTGACAGATGTAATATAGTGTCAGGAAGTGTCTGGTCATGCATTTTGGTAGAAGAAATAAAAGCATAGACTATTTTCTTAATGGGAAGAAGATTCAAAAATCTGAGGTGCAAAGGGACTTGGGGGTCCTCATGCAGGACTCGCTAAAGGTTAATTCTGCAGGATGAGTCAGTGGCAAGGACGGTAAATGTGGTGATAGCATTCATTTCAAGAGGGCTAGAATATAAAAGCAAGGATGTAATGTTGAAGCTTTATAGAGTATGAGTGAGGACTCATTTTGGAGTATTGTGAGCAGTTTTGGACCTCTTATCTAAGAAAGGATGTGCTTACATTGGAAAGGGTTCAAAGGAGGTTCACAAAAATAATTCCAGGATTGAAAGGCTTGTCATATGAAGAGCATTTGATGGTTTTTGGCTTGTATTCCCTGGAATTTAGAAGGATGGGTGGGGGGGAGGGGATCTCATTGAAACCGAATGAACGGTAAAATGCCTCAATACAGTGGATGTGGAGGCTTCTTATGGTGTTGGAATCTAAGACCAGAGGACATAGCCTCAGAATAGAGGGACATCTATTTAAAACAGAGATAAGGAGGAATTTCTTTAGTCTGAGAGTGGTGAATCTGTAGATTCTTGATTAGTCAGGGCATGAAGAGATAAGGAGAGAAGGCAGGAGATTGGGACTGAGAGGGAAATGGATCAGCCATGATGAAATGGCAGAGCAGACATAGAAACATAGAAAACCTACAGCATAATACAGGCCCTTCAGCCCATAAAGCTGTGCTGAGCATGTCCCTACCTCAGAACTACCTCAGCTTCACCCATAGCCCTCTATTTTTCTAAGCTCCATGTACCCATCCAGAAATCTCTTAAAAGACCCTATTGTTTCCGCCTCCACTACTGCCACTGGCAGCCCATTCCACGCACTTACCACTCTCTGTGTAAAAAACTTACACCTGACGTCCCCTCTGTACCTGCTTCCAAGCACCTTAAAACTATGCCTTCTCGTGCTAGGCATTTCATCCTTGGGGAAAAGCCTCTGACTATCTACATGATCTATGACTCTCATTATCTTGTACACCTCTATCAGTTCACCTCTCATCCTCCGTCGCTCCAAGGAGAAAAGGCCGAGTTCATTCAACCTATTCTCATATGGCATGTTCCCCAATCCAGGCAACATCTTTGTAAATCTCCTCTGCACCCTTTCTATGGTTTCCTGTAGTGAGGCAACCAGAACTGAGCACAGAACTCCAAGTGGGGTCTGACCAGGCTGCAACATTACCTCTCGGCTCTTAAACTCAATTCCACAATTGATGAAGGCCAATGTACCGTATGCCTTCTTAACCACAGAGTCAACCTTCGTAGCAGCTTTGAGTGTCCTGTGGACTAGGACCCCAAGATCCCTCTGATCCCTACACTGCTAAGAGTCTTACCATTAATGCTATATGGGCCAAGTGGCCTAATTCTGCTCCTATATCATATGGTCTTTTAAATGAAGAAGTAAACCTTGAAAGGCCTACTGTCTTATATAGTTCATAGAAACATAGAAACATAGAAAATAGGTGCAGGAGTAGGCCTATCGGCCGTTCCAGCCTGCACGGCCATTCAGTACGATCATGGCTGATCATCCACTATACCTGTCTTCTCTCCATACCCCTTGATCCCTTTAGCCACAAGGGCCTTATCTAACTCCCTCTTAAATATAGCCAATGAACTGGCCTCAACTGTTTCCTGTGGCAGAGAATTCCACAGATTCACCACTCTCTGTGTGAAGTAGTTTTTCCTCATCTTGGTCCTAAAAGGCTTCCCCTTTATCCTCAGACTGTGACCCCTCGTTCTGGACTTCCCCAACATTGGGAATAATCTTCCTCCATCTAGCCTGTCCAATCCCTTTAGAATTTTATACATTTCAATCAGATCCCCTCTCAATCTTCTAAATTCCAGAGAGTATAAGCCTAGTCGATCCAGTCTTTCATCATATGAAAGTCCTGCCATCCCAGGAATCAATCTGGTGAACCATCTTTGTACCCCTTCTATGGCAAGAATGCCTTTCCTCAGATTAGGGGACCAAAACTGCACACAGTACTCCAGGTGTGGTCTCACCAAGGCCTTGTACAACTGCAGTTGTACCTCCCTGCTCCTGTACTCGAATCCTCTTGCTATGAATGCCAGCATACCGTTCGCCTTTTTCACTGCCTGCCATACCTGCATGCCCACTTTCAATGACTGGTGTACTATGACACTCAGGTCTCATTGCACCTCCCCTTTTCCTAATCGGCCACCATTCAGATAATAATCTGTTTTCCTGTTCTTGCCACCAAAGTAGATAACCTCACATTTATCCACATTAAATTGCATCTGCCATGAATTTGCCCACTCACCTAACCTACCCAAGTCACCCTGCATCCTCTTAGCATCCTCCTCACAGTAACACTGCCACCCAGCTTTGTGTCATCCGCAAACTTGGAGATGTTGTATTTAATTCCCTTGTCTAAGTCATTAATATATATTGTAATCATGTTCAGACAGCAATGAAAGCCTGCAAAAGAATTTTTCATCAGTCCTTCTCGGATGAATTCTTCTCACAGTGTATAAATAGTAGAGAAGATTAAATTCAAAGTCAAAGCTGTGCTTTTAATATCTAGAAATGTATGCAAACTAAATTAAAAGGCATGAAGATATACTGCTGGAAAGAGAACTAGCCCTGTTCCTTTGGTAACTAGCTTGAAAATGTGGCACCAAGTTAAACATACCTGAGGTTCCCAAGTTTTATTTCTGTTCTGAAAGAGTTATCTGATATTGGCCGAAGGGACCACAGCTAGCCTCCATATTCCAGGGTCCAGGCAACTGTTCTGCATCTGATCAGTCTCTTGACAATCCGAGAAACTGAATGCTGGATGAAATCTGGCTTTGGCAATAGCTAAAGGTTAATATCTTACCTGCATTAATTGATGGAAGAATCACTTCAGAAATTAAAAAGTTAACTCAAGTTAAGTATATCAAAGAGGAGGCCACATAACTCTAATACAAAGGAAAGGAAGCCAATAAAAATGTCACAAACTTAGTAAAACTGCTTCTTGTTGATGAGTGACATGCACAAAATGATGGTCAGACAGCATCAACGGAGCAGAATAAAGAGCTGACATTTCTTGCTGAAACCTTTCATCCGGACTGGAAAGGAAAGGGGATGAAGCTAGAATCAGAAGGCGGGAGGAAGGGAAGAGTACAAGCTAGAAGGTGATAGGTGAACCAGGTGAGGGAGAAGGTAGGTAAGTGGGGGAAGGGTATGAAGTGAGAAGCTGGGAGGTGATAGCTGGAAAAGGTAAATGGTTATAGAAGAAGGAACCTGATAGGAGAAGGAAGTGGGCCATGGAAGAAAGGGAAGGGGAACCAGAGGGAGGTGATAGGCAGGTGAGGAAAAGAGAAGGGCCAGAATGGAAATAGAAAATGAGAGGAAGGGGAAGGGGGTGAGATGAATGGAAGTTGGAGAAATCAATGTTCATGCCATCGGTTTGGAGGCTTCCCGGACAGAACATGAGGTGTTTCTTTTCTAACCTGAGAGTGGCCTCATCATGGTACTATGGAGCAACCTGTTGGAATGGGAAAGGGCAGTGGAATTAAAATAGCTGGCCACAGGGCAATCCTGCTTGTCACAGACTGAGTGAAGCTGCCCCGTAAAGCAGTCCCCCAATCTACATCAGATCTCACCGATATAGAGGATGCCTCACCGAGAGCACTCGATACAGTAGATGACCATAACAGACTTGCAGGTGAAGTGTTGCCTCAGCTGGAAGGAAGGCTTGGGGCCCTGAATAGTGGTGAGGGGGTCCTTCAGCATTTTGTGTGCATTATTCTGGATGTCCAGCGTCAGAAAAATCTCCTGTCTTGTTGCTGAGACTAATTTAAACGAAGAAGTATCATGGTACAGTCATACTGAAGGTCCAGTTAAGGGAACTGTATTGCTTCAGTCAAATATAAGGAGAATGTGAAAGAGAGAGAGAGAGAGAGAGAGAGAGAGAGAGAGAGAGAAAGAGAGAATGAGAATGAATGAATGAGGGTGTGTGCCTGTGTTGGTCCACATGCACAAATGCACAATTGAAAAATTTCACAAAGTTCTTGAATCATCAATGTCAGAAAATAAATCAAAGGAGCAATGTGCCAAGGTCTTTTATATCTATGGTTTTACATTTTAATTTTTTTTTACCATGTATTGCAACCAACACAACTACTATCACCTTACGAACTATCTTTCATATAAATTCATATATGATACAGTGAAAACTACCAAATGTGCATTGGCAGGGCTTCAATCAATCTACTTATTAATAATATAACAAAACAAATAACAAATTAAATTAGAAACTAAAACTACATTTGTAAATATGAGAATAAAATAATTTTGAATTGAGAAAAGCAACTCATACAGTATTTTTTTTTGTGATACTAAGATCATATTCAAGGAGTGTGACGATATGATATAACTGCACCCGTAGGTGGATGATCAAATTTATTTGCTTTAAGAATGTTAAGACTTTAGAACAGTTGAATATTAACAGCATGATATGACAGCTGTGGGATACATATGACTTTAACGATCTTAAGATTGTTCTATTTTAAGAGAAGACTTGAGTCCTGGATGCAAGTAGCTTTGAATGGTCAAGTTATGCTTTTAATAGCTTTATCCCACTGACTAATTAATTCATTTTAGTTATCCATACAAATATCATAACTTTTGAAAAATTGTGACTTTGATATTTATTTAAAGAGCATTTGATCCTTCACTCCTTCAAGGGAAATTAACCTTGAGGGAACTTTTCAACAAAAATCGTGTCCCCACATTTTCTTATAATGATAAATCCGGTCTTATCGCTATTCATTTACCCAATTTTAGTAAATGATATTAACTAAATCATGGCTTCAAAAGACTAAAAAGTGAAACTATTTATATAGTGTTTTGTTTTCAATGTGGAAGAGAGACTTCCCTAAAAAATATCAAAAATGTTGAGCTGATATCGATCTATAAATTTAGTTTGTATCAGCGTGCTGCAAAACACCAGAAGAGAACTATGAATGCCAATTAGTTAAATATTACAATGATCACAAAGAGGAGAAAATCTGCAGATGCTTGAAATCTGAGCAACACACACAAAATGCTGGAGGAACTCAGCAGGCCAAGCAGCATCTATGGAAAAAAGTCTGGAACGTCAACTGTACTCTTTTCCATAGATGCTGCCTGGGCTGCCGAGTTCCTCTAGCATTTTGTATGTGTTGCAAAGGATAACTAGACTTTATCAATCCATCATAACATTAGAGACCAGATATTTTATTCTAACGGCACAAACTTGATAATTACGTACCTGGTCAAAAACGTACTTAGATATTATGCAGAATATTTGTGTTTTTTTAAATAAAAGAATATGGTGTATATTCAGGGAAAAGAGTTCTTCCAGCATTTTGTGCATGGTGCTTGGATTTCCAGCACCTCCAGATTTTCTCTTCTTGGGTGCACTGTTTAGTATGGGATCCATAAGCTTTTACCAAATGACTTAAATAGGATAAATAATGGCATTCTGTTGGATGTTCTGTAAATAGGATTGACCTTTGTAGATTTATGGAATGTTCCTGCTGCCAATGGTCCATCAGTAGAAAATGTCTGAACAGTTATTTAATCTGGTAAAATAATTAAATACAAGCAAACAGAAGTAATTAAACCCCTTTTGCAAATAGATATCAATTTGCTTTCTATGTTTCTTAAAGACATTTCCTTCTAGTAATTACCTCTTTTAAAAGATAAGTACACCTTATAGCATCAACTTCTCGGGCTTCCTGATCTGTATGGTGAATCCAACATTTGCGATACAGTATTAATTTTCTTCAAATAGTTTTTTTTTTAATCTCCTGGTTGACATGTGATGAAATGTATAACTATCCTGAACCAATTATACTTATTGTTCTTTTTTTTTGGCCAATTTACTATTCTTACTTCGGATAAGCATTTAAAATAGTGTGCAACACCAATATTACATTATAACATGCCCAGAGGGCATTAAGACATGGAAACTGAAATAACACAATCTAATTTAGGGGAAATTTTGAAGTATTTCCTTGTCAGCAATATTCCTTTGGGTAACTTATTAAGGATCACTTTACATGAGTATCTTAAGTGCTTAGAGGTTAAAGCTTGGAATGTCCCAACAGCACAGCAAATTCTCCTGAGGGCACTGCAACTGGATCTTAAGAGTCAACGACCACCTGTCACTGACTGAGTGAAGACATTTGTCTCACCTTCCATTTAGGGCTACCGGCAGACCATCGTTTGGTGAGTCAGTTTCTAATTCAGCGTGGTCATTTTTCTTCAAAACATATTTCATCCCAGTCTGGTTTCCTGCAGATGCTTTGCTTGAAACTAAAAGATTATACTTACAAATTCCCAATTAGTTTTTTTTTGGTATTGTATATTGGTGACCATTTAGGAACAGAACCAAACTCAATCAAGTAACTGGTTCAGTCCATGTTTAATAACACTTTGGAGTGTGGTTTATACAATTACTTTGGAATTCGAAATACGCCTGTTTTAACCAGCTGGGAACACTCAGAAGGTCAGGCAGCATCTGCATAAAGGGAAGCAGAGTTTCTGCTTCAAGTGAAAAACCTTCTGACCAAGAGTCTTCGACTTGAAATGTTAACTCTTTCCACAGATAGTGCTTGACCTGCACAGTGCTTTCAGCAATTTCTGCAGTACGCTAGCGTAGTGGTTAGCACGTTTTACAGTACGGCCGATCTGGGTTCAATTCCCGCCGCGGTCTGTAAGGAGTTAATACGTTCTCCCCGTGACCGCCTGAGATTCCTCCCACAGGTTAATTGGTCATTGTAAACTGGAAATCGGGGATTTCTATGCGGCGAATTTTTAAATGGCCGTCACATTGAAGGTACCATCACTAAATAATAAATGAAATGATATGCACGTTGAACTTGTAACCGGTAGGTTATGTGTTGATGGGACACGTTGCTTTCTTTCCTCGCTTCCGTTATGTCGGTTGCGCGTGTTATTGGGAAAATATTTACCGCTGTTGCGTGAATCCATATTTGAAAAATTGAAATACCCTTAATAACAGGTTAGGCGTGAAGGCAGCAGTCAATGTTTTCCCATGTACTAAAACTATTTCTAAATATATAGACCTGGCGTGCAATTTAAATGTCGACCTTCATTTTAATGATGGTTTGAGCATAAAGGGGTAATGTAACTAGTTGAAATTAATTCCCAGTGCTGTGATGTCGGCAAGGTGTGAATCAGTAGAGGGCACTTCAATCGTTTGTTAGCACCAGCAACTCAGACACGCTCAGTTTCATGGGGCTGCGTCAACTAAGACTGTTAACGGAGACTTTGAAGATGCAAGGACCTTAAAAGGAATCTGGAAGATTAACAGGCACAAAAACAAGAGCCTCGGGGATCAGCCCTATCACGTGGAGTGTCTAGACTTGTGAAGCTTCCGGTTTGCTGAATCTCATAGGAAAATAATGGAAACGGGGCTATGTATGAAATATATCACGTAGCTGAATGTGTTCGGGACATTTTCTGTATTGATCTTGCAGTTAAATTGTTTATATTATTAGTTAATCGCAGTTTGAAGTCCGTCGGCACAAAACTCAGCTCAATTAAAGACGAGCAGCCGACAGCGTTTTTACTTCGGACTTCAAGCAGCAGTTTTGAACGAGTCAATTAATCCGCTTGTTTTACTCTTTTCCCCCTGCGGGATATTTACTGCTCTAATCGTGATGCGAAGAATGTGGCAGGACTGTGCCTCGGTCTCATCTCGTCAAATTTGTGAATGAGCCCGGTTTGCCCGAGCAGCCTCTGGGAACGACTGCAACGTGTAGAAGCTAACACGGACATGTAATCATTATACCACCCAAGGGACACTGCTCATTTATTTTTGCGCCATAAGACTATTCCCACATTCAAATCTCTTGCGATGCTTAGGAGAATGAGCTAGGAATGGCTGAAGCATATGATAAACTGTAGATGCTTGAAAATATTAAGTAAAAAAACGCTGGAAAACAGCCCGTGCGGGAAGAGAAACAAGAATTTATCCGAAGGGAGGACGCAGTGGTCAGAACAGCGGGAATATATGTGATGGGTGAATGCGCGTCTCACCCCACTTTTGTTCCTCCTCCACCCTCTTGGCAATTTAATACTAACTTGTTTTCTCTTTCACGGTTCTAACGACGAGTGCTTCCGGTGTTTTCTGCAAGCGGTTGTAAACTTACCGCCAGGAGCGGAAGGCAGTGATATTTGTACCGAGCGCAGTAAATGAGCGCCGTTATTTATTTTTATTGACCAACCTGGTGCACTTAAATTGTAAATATTCCTTTTGTTGGCTCCAGTGAACAACTGGTGATTTAAATACTGAACGTAAGAGTTATAACCTTATATTTGTACTTTGTCACAGCATTAAGTTCTGTGAACATAACCTGGACGTCTGCGCGAAAAGTTTCCAGCTATTTCTTATGGAATACAATGCACGGTTTGGCGTTAACTATCAGCAATAAGGGCTGCCTGCCAGACTATTTCCACTTTTTTAATGTATTTTTTATCTAGTCGGTTTTGTGTAATTGGGAGTACAAGTAGCCAGGCGTAGTGGTGTAACTAACGGAGCCGCTCCCTACCAGACGGCCCTGGTTTAACCCTAACCTCTGCGGTCAGTGTAGTTTATGCGTTTTTATTCCCCCGTTTCAATAAAGTGCAGGTTGGTAGGTTAATTGCCTAGTGTGAATCATGGGGTGAGGTGATTATAATGGGGAGGGGAGAATAAAAACTTAAACTTATGTCGGATTAGTGTAAACATGTATGATATTTGAGTGCGGATTCTGTACCTCATGCACGGCTCTACGATGATAATTTACGAACTGTTTATCCGGCGAGCGGATAACTTTACTACACTTCTGTCCAAGAATGTTCAGGTGCTGAGGTTGTAGTTTTTTCAATACGTTTAGTAAAATTACCAACAATTCGTCTTCAGTTTGTCGTTTATTAAGTGCCGTGTCGTATGACGTGACCGATCGCGACCTTTCCGTGACCATGATTGTTCTTGGATTTTTTTTTCTACAGAAGTGGTTTGTCATTGCCGCCTTCTGCGTAGTGACTTTACAAGCCGATTTAAACCACCGCCCTCCACCACCCCACTCCACCCCCCAGCCATTATCAATACTCTTCAGAGATTGTCGGCCTGGCGTTAGGACTTCTGATATGAATCTGTTCATATGACCACCCACCACCTGTTCCCATGGCTTCACATGACCCTGATCGGCGTTGGGATGGGGTGCTACGCCTTGCCTTAGGGTGACCTGCAGGCTAGCGCCTTCCATCTCCACTCCGTCACCCCATTAAATTTATAGCCCTCCCCTCGTAGATAATTTTCCTGTTAGAAGGCAGCAATTTGTGGTTTTTCCTGCTCCAGTGTTACCAACGATTCCAATCTTCTTAAAGAAACACACACAGCTTGATTTTTGTCATGGAAAATACTTTATTATCACTACTTACCTTTAACTCCTGTTCTTCTGCACTGGCCAGAAAAAGCAGGTTAGTAACACACATCAAAGTTGCTGGTGAACGCTAGCAGGCCAGGCAGCATCTCTAGGAAGAGGTACAGTCGACGTTTCAGGCCGAGACCCTTCATCAGGACTAACTGAAGGAAGAGTTAGTAAGAGATTTGAAAGTGGGAGGGGGAGGGGGAGATTCAAAATGATAGGAGCGGGAGGGATGGAGCCAAGAACTGGACAGGTGATTGGCAAAGGGGATATGAGAGGATCATGGACCAGGAGGTCCGGGGAGAAAGACGGGGGGGGGGGGAACCCAGAGGATGGGCAAGGGGTATAGTCAGAGGGACAGAGGGAGAAAAAGGAGAGTGAGAGAAAGAATGTGTGTATAAAAATAAATAACGGATGGGGTACGAGGGCGAGGTGGGGCATTTGCGGAAGGTAGAGAAGTCGATGTTCATGCCATCAGGTTGGAGGCTACCCGGACGGAATATAAGGTGTTGTTCCTCCAACCTGAGTGTGGCTTCATCTTTACAGTAGAGGAGGCCGTGGATAGACATGTCAGAATGGGAATGGGATGTGGAATTAAAATGTGTGGCCACTGGGAGATCCTGCTTTCTCTGGCGGACAGAGCGTAGGTGTTCAGCAAAGCGGTCTCCCAGTCTTTGTCGGGTCTCGCCAATATATGGAAGGCCACATCGGGAGCACCGGACGCAGTAAATCACCCGACTCACAGGTGAAGTGTTGCCTCACCTGGAAGGACTGTCTGGGGCCCTGAATGGTGGTAGGGGAGGAAGTGCAAGGGCATGTGTAGCACTTCTTCCGCTTACAAGGATAAGTGCCAGGAGGGAGATCAGTGGGGAGGGATGGGTGGGGATGGGGCACGAATGGACAAGGGAGTCGCGTAGGGATCGATCCCTGCGGAAAGCAGAGAGAGGGGGGGGAGGGAAAGAAGTGCTTCGTGGTGGGATCCCGTTGGAGGTGGCGGAAGTTACGGAGAATAATATGTTGGACCCGGAGGCTGATGGGGTGGTAGGTGAGGACCAGGCCTCGGTGTGGCGATCAATCACATTTCCCGCGCCCCCGTTGTTTAAAAACAGGGGAGCATTCTGTTCGGAAATACAATGAAAGCAGGGAATACGCTCAGCACATCAGGCTGCGCCTGTGGGGGGTGAATGGATTATCTCCCGTTAGATGGTCTTACGTTGCAAAAATCTTCCTCAATTGATGTCTGTTCTGCTAAGTGTTTCCAGCATCCTATAGCTCCTGTATCTATCACAAACGACACGGCGATCACACTCCACTTGACCACTTCACAGTATTTACTGCTAATTCAGGTTGAGGACTGAGAATCCTTTCGCCAAAACCTTGTGGCTGTTCCCTAGCATATTGCCTGGGCCCTAATTGGTGCTAATGACTAGAACACGTTCCCATATTTTAGTAAATACTTAACAGAACGTACCGAAACTGGGCGTGGTGAGATGTAAACTTGCACAGGCAATCAATAGGTTAAGCTGCAGTGAAGCTAACATATAGGACAAAGATTCATACAGATTGGACGTAGATCTGCCTGTCAACGTATTATAAACTAACCATGGCCGTAACAAGGATGACATATTTCCAAAATGCAAGGTCAGAGAGTAGTAGCAGGAGGTGGTTTGGAGACGAAGGTGAAGGTTATTTTGTACCTTGAATTCAAAGAACTATTTATCGGTACAGCGCCAGCCAGCATCCCGCCGATACTGTATAACCCCAACCCAATCAGGGGACAATTTGTAATGGCTAATTAACCTACTAACCGGTACGTCTTTGGGCGGAAACGGAAGCGCCCGCAGAAAACCCGTGCCCACACGGCAAGGAACATGGAATAGAAACTTGCTCACAGTGGACGCCGGAATTGAACTCCGACCTGCCAAGCTGTAATAGCGTCGCGCTAAGCTAATCGCCACGCTACCGAGGTTCCCCTAACTGTTTCACGTTTAAAACAAATCTGAGGTAACAACGGAACGATCACTTGGGTGTAACCGCTAGTGTCTCTGGTCTCAAATGGTAAGAGACTGTAGATATAGAGAATCTAGAATTAAATGCTGGAAACACTCGGTATGCAATGCGGCATCTGTGAAAAGCTAAACAGTCGACGTTTCAGGCCTGGAACCCTTCAACAGAACTGGGGAAGAGAGAAAACATAATCAGTAAAGAGTGTCGTTAAAACTTTGAGCCCAGAGGCTCCAATCGAGCAGTGCCGATGGACCTTCCTAGCCGGGATATCCGGGTGTTGTCGGAGTCCCTGCTGTAACAGAGTGACTGCAGAGAAGATGCCAAGCTTTCCTATTAGCCAAGCCTTAACAGTAATGAACGGCGAAACGGTGAGGGGTTTAGCTGTGGGGCGTGCTGAACTTCAGCGGTGGTGTAAACTAGCAGCATTAGAGCACTTTTCCACAGAATGAAGCTTTCTTATATTGAAATACCACGGTCCTCGGATGCAGATCCTCTTGCAGCGTTTCCTGCATCGGGACCATGCGCTGAACCCGCAAAACCGAATCTGTTGATCGGCAGGGACTTGGTTTCCCGCGTTTCCAGGCGTTAGTTGGATGTTTAAAATTTTCCCGCGGCTTTTGAAATGTTCATGAAATGTTTAAATGAAAGCAACGTCCTTAACGAGTCGTACTGCAAACGGTTTTCAATATTCCCCTTTAACTATTGGCGGCTAAACGGTCGACATTCCACTACCGAAACAATGACCAAGCATCCGGAGGGCGATGTAAAGCACCGCCGGTAGTAATAATGTTCGTCAGTTTCATCAGATGCCAACGAGGGGGTTTGTACCGCTAAAGTCGTGATTTACTTTATTTCTGAGGTATCAAGGGACTCCTTACCTTTCTATAACTCAACAGCGTTATCGAGGACTTCCCCGATTTAATTTCTGAAAGCCAGATAACGCCACATATTTTTCCAGAACGGTCAGACACCACTGACCCCCGCCCCTTCAAAACCATCCCGCAGCTGCATTCGTTCTCTTCACTTCCTCGAAGTACTGTCAACTCCGGAAAACCGCGCACACCCATTAAAACCCAATGAAGTACTTTTTAAAAGAGCGGTCCGTGTGAAAGATCCGCTGATTATAATAATCGCCAGCTTCCACAAACAACGAACTGAAAAGGTATAGTCTTCAGAAAAAATAAGTAGGGGGAAAGAGGTTGCTCTAAGCACTGTAATAGATTCAAAGGGCCGCATCGGGAAAATACAATAATGTGTTTTTGTGATGTGAAGATTGGGAGATACATGAACTTCAGAATAATGCTGATTTTTAAATACTGCAGTTGAAATTTCTACATTGGTCTGAGGGAATGGAATAGAAGGGACAAGAATCCTAATTAATGTTTCAGTTCAATGAACTTTTATCAAAAGTTGGAAAAGATAGAAATCAGGGATGTTTAACTTGTAGAGGAGGGGTGAAGAGAATAGGTGGGATGGAATATTTGTTGAGGAAAGTTGTGTCTGTGTAGTCAACAATGTTAAAAGAGTCAAATAAAAACCCTATCACAGAGAGGAACAAATTTTCTCAGTGAACATTCCTAAGAAAGAGCTGAATAGTGACTATGATGAAAAATACTGCAGACGCTGAAAATCTGAAAGAAAACCAGAGGGTGTGCGTTTAAGGTGAGAGGGGAGCAAGTAGGCTCAGAGGATGTGTGTGGGGCTTTTTTTTTACACAATGAGTGTTGGGTACCTAGAATGTGCTGATAGGGGTTGGAGGCAAATATGACAGAGACATTCAAAAGGCTCTTCGATAGGCACGTGAATGCGCAGGGAATGGAAGGATATGGACATTATGTAGACAGAAGGGATTAGCTGAGTTGGGTATTTGATTACTAATTATTTCAACACAACTTTGTGGACCAAAGGTACTGTTCCTATGCTGTATTGATCTCTGTTCTTAAACAGACAATGTTGGATCGACTTAAGATTTTTGGGGCTTTTAACATTTTGTAATTTTGACAAAAGTCACTGACCTTAAAGATAAATTTTATTTCTCTCCCACACTGCTGCATACTTCCAGCACTTTGTTTTAATTTATATTTTGATTCATATTCTGTTTCAATTTTAAATTGGAAGGGCTATCAATCTAATTTCTAATCGAAAGACAAACATTCAACAGTTCACAACAGTACAATGAAATAACAGCCACTGGCGTGTACTGAACACACACCTCTGACTTGGGCACGAATGCTACAAACACAGCCACAGATGACACCATCAGCTCAACTGCATTATTAAAGTATTGTAAAATAAAGATACACAATGTGATAGATGTGATCTATCCTTGCTTATCGTGCTCCATCTGTGCTATTGGTAATCACACCACTTACTGGATGGGATCACACATTCTTGGCTTTATTTTTATCGGTCCAGTCCTGGTCACAGAATTGTCTGCAGTGGTTCCTGCCCTTTCTCTCCTACTCATCAGCAACATGATAGTGCCAATGTCCTCTTGTGCATGGATGACATGTGGATCTGCCTCATCTCCTGTGCGGTTAGACTGTTTTATCCATCACTCCAGGAAGCTACTCCAATTAAACATAGTGAAGAAAAAGCCATTGTCTTTCATGGCTGCTTCTAACTCTATTGCCTTACCATTGCTCCTATCCTCACAGCCACGTCTCACGGAATACTGATCCCATTTCCTAGCAATCAATCCTTAGCCGCCTTTGCTGTTGATGTTTCAAATGTTCATCTGAATATTTCTTAAATATCTTGAAAATATTTACCTCCTCCATCCCCTCAGGCAATGAGTTAGGGGTTCCAACAGTTCTCAAATTCAAATCCCTTCTAAATCCACTCCCTTACCTTAATCCTCTGATCATAGGCACCTCTGTAAAAGGACCATGTTCCCCATTGTCTATCTGATCTATGCCTTTCATAATTTTGTATATATCATTCTGGCTCTGAACTTGGTCTTCTCAACTCCAAAGGAAGCAAGCCCAGCCTGACTGATCTCTCCTTGCAAAACAAGCAATTCAATATAAGACTATAGGAGCAGAACTAGGCCATTCAGCCCATTGAGTCTATCTTTCTATTCCTCCTTGGCTGATATATTATCCTTCTCAACCCCATTCTCCTACCTTTTCCCATAACTTTTGATACCCATATTAATCAAGCACCTATCAGTCTTGGCTTTAAATATGCACAATGATTTGGCGTCTACTGCCATCTGTGACAATGAATTCCATAAACTCACCATCCTCAGGCTAAAGAAATTCCTCCTCATCTCTGTTCTAAAAAATGTTCTTCTATTCTGAGGCTATGCCCTCTGGCCCTAGTCTGTTCCACTATAGGAAGTGTCCTCTCCACATCCTGTCTATTGAAGCCTAAAAACATTCTGTAGTTTTCACTGAGATTATCCCTCCCCCCCCCACCTCATTCTTCTAAACTCCAGCAAGTACAGGCCCAGAGCCATCAAGTTAGCTTAACTAATTAACTCTTTCATTCCCTGCATCAATCTTGTGATCTTTGTCTGGACCCCCTCCAATGCCAGCGCATCCTCCCTTAGATTAAGGGCCCAAAACTGCTTACAATACTCCAAGAGCAGTCTGACCAATGCCTTGTAAAAGATCATCATTGCATCCCTGCTCTTATATTCCAGTCATGTCAAAATCAATGCTGAAGATATCTTGATGAACCTCCTTTGCACTTACCCAGTGCAATCATATCTTTCCTGTATTTCTGCAACCAGAACTACACACTTCCCCCTGCCAACTGTTTGTGACTGAACCAGATTGTTCACAATTTTAAAGCCATACTTGATTCTGGATGAGATTTAAACATCCAAAATATTATAACAACGATCATTTATTATCACCTGAATCAGCCTTGCCTCAATCCATCTGCTAGAGAAACACCCATTTATGCTCTTGTCACCCCTTGACTTGAAGGTTCTAATACATTTCTAGCTAACTTCCCTCATCCTATTCTCCATAAACCTCTGGTCACCCAAAACTATGCATTTCACTCATAGTTCCAATGCTTACTTGGTTTATGGCTTATGTTCAAGCAATGCTGAATTAAGTATTCCTGATGAAGAGTCTTGGCCTGAAACGTCGACTGCTTACTCTTTTCCATAGATGCTGCCTGGCCTGCTGAGTTCCTCCAGCATTCTGTGCGTGTTGCTTAGAATTCAGCATCTACAGATTTTCTCTTGTTTCCCCATACAATGTAAGCATTTAGTGCTTATTCCTGCTAACTGTGTTGGCAGTACTCTTTTGGTGGCTGGTTGACCTTGAATTTTACTAGGGCACAGGAATTAATTAGTTCTCTTTTAATATTGAATTATTGAAAACAGATTAATAAATGGCATATCAGATGAAAGATCACGCACTTGACTTCATTGTCTTTGAGTGGCAGATGATCTCATAACTTCCAATTTATTTTGCCACTTCTCCATTCTTGACACTTACTTCACATTTATGTAAAAGTGGTAATATAACTAATATTTTCTGCTGTCAGAGCTTTTTGATCAGAGAATTCATTCATGCAAACTTGGAGCAATTCCTGCCTCGCCTCACATCACTGCCAAGAAGCCTTCCATATTCTGTCACATTTTCTAACGTTAAAGTAATTTTGAAGTTGACATCAATATTAAAGTTAGAAGTGTTCAAAGTAGTTCAATTTAACTGCAGCCAGGTACGAAGCCAAGAGGTTGTACATCAAAAGTAGTGTTGAACCTCTGGAAAAATAATGCACCATAATTTGCTTCCACCACTAACCAAACACACTCACTGCTGATATAAAAACTGAGTACAGCCTTACCTGCTACAGATGTACCAACATTGACTTGCAGGACCACGAACTGCACAATGCAGTGAGGTCACAGGTGGGTAGCTGGGTGTCAGGAGGAGGGTGGGGATTTCATGTTAGATGCATCAGTGAAGTGGGATGGGTGTTCAGAGAAAGCCATCCCATTGAAACAGTTAAAAAAAAATTCAACAGTCAGCAAAGCTACAAAGGATTTTAAAGACAAGTTATTTCACTGTTCGGTACTATTAAACAATCAGTAAATATTAAATATTCTTAAAATTGTTAAAGCACTCCTTCAAAGTTTAATTAAACTAAATTAATAACAAACACTGATATCACAGTTCAACAATTAAATACATTAAGTCAAGCCTTTAGTTAAAAAAAATGCCTTTGTGCTGCTGTTCTATAAATGAGGGGGAAGGGGAAAAAAAGAGAATGACAAACCAACTAGTCTGACATCAGCAATAGGGAAACTGATAGAAACTATTATTAAAGAAGTTGTACCAGGCAATGTATAAAATAATTAACAGGTTTGAAAAGAGTCAGAATAGACTTGTGAAAGGGAAATGAAGAATGACAATTCTATTAAGGTTGGAACCAGCAGAATAGGACTGTTGGATCTAGTTGAATTTGAACTTCCAGAAGGTCTTTGATAAGGCATCAAATATCAAGCAAATCCAGAGCATAGGATATTGGATGCAATGTACTGGTATGGATTGAGTATTCGTTGTGGGACAGAGAGTAGGAATAAACAAGTTAATGTAGGGTTACGAGGCTATGACTAATGGAATTCTGCGGGGTCTGATACTGAGCCTCCGGTTCCAATGGCATAGGTTATCCAAGTTCGATTACAGTTCAAAACTAGTGATTTCAAGGATATTGACAAGCTAAGTGTGAATGGATAAGGACATTAAAGATGTAATATAATATGGAAAAATCAAAATGGATGATGTTACATCAAAAATCAATACTGCAGCTTTTGTTCCCAGCCAATTGCCTTTCCATAGAGCTTCAGTGGTGAAGAATAAAGTGTACTGTTAAAAACCTGACCACTACTGGCATAGCAAACTGCCCACAACCAATATTTATTTTATTACTTATGTTCAGGAGTGGGCATTATTGTCGGGAAGGCTAGCGTTTATTGTCCGTCCCTCATTTCCCCTGCAATATCTTTTTTTTTGTCTCTATTTAGAATTACTGCATTTGTTTGCCATTTTTATCTGGAAGAAAAACATGCATTTTCTTCAGCCTTCGACAAATATTCAGAATAGAATTAGAATCAATATACATTGCTGTCCAAGCTCCATCCTAACTTATTTATATTTTTCACACAATAACCTTACCCACTGAAGAAAATACAAGAGGAGGGTAGACTGATTCCTATGGTGTAGGAGAAATCACCAGGAGCCAAAGTTATCCTTACAAACATCTGATGTAATAGCAGAAAAACATCAATAAATATAGCCCGGGTAAGCTCTTACCTTCCAGCCAGGGGAAAAGTCTGAATCATGATGAAACCTTAAACAGAAGGAGGAGAAGAGAGAAAATAAAATCAAGCAGCTAACATTATAACTGAAGACATAAATCAGTACTTGCTTTTTTTTAAGAGAGTCAATAAATCTGTAAATACAAATACAACTTGCCATAGTGTCTGCACTTGAAGCAAAATTTGAGAAGTTTATATTACATGCATTATGAAATAAAATTTGTTGAACATAGATTCAAAACAAACATTTATTTTTGCATGCACTCCTAAAGCTGTAAACTTCACAGCGTTGATATATGAATTTCAGTCATGAAATATATTCGGAGCTTATTACAACACTATAGTGCATTTGTCTGTTTTTGCTAATAAATACTATTCATTAGATAACTTATGGAACACAGAAAACTTGCCATGTTGCAACAGAAGTTGAAATGCTGAGAATAGAGGAGAACAGATGCGAAGTTACTCCGTACGTACAGTAAGTAAATATTGCATGACGTGGACACAAGTAAAGTGCAGCCTTCTCATCTGCAAACCATCATCTTCTAAGGAATAAACGCCCACAAAAATTTGAAGACCTGATTATACATTTTATTTTACAGTATGTTATGCCATCTTGGTCAATGTCTCCCATCCACTACATAATGTACTGGGTGGGCACAGGAGTACATTCCGCCAGGGACTCATTCCACCGAGATGCAGCACAGAGCGTCATAGGAAGTCATTCTTGCCTATGGCCATCAAACTTTACAACTCCTCCCTTGGAGGGTCAGACACCCTGTACCGATAGGCTGGTCCTGGACTTATTTCATAATTTACTGGCATAATTTACATATTACTATTTAACTATTTATGGTTCTATTACTATTTATTATTTATGGTGCAACTGTAATGAAAACCAATTTCCCTCGGGATCAATAAAGTATGACTATGACTATTACATTAATGATATTTTTAAAAAATGTTTTAGATTTTGGTTGTGCCGAAATAGCAGATTTTTTGGAATTCTGGGTGTGATTTCAGTTACACTCCTTAAAGTAACTTTTTTTAGATGTTACACAGTATACTGTAATAACCATTTCAATGAACCAGGAATATTGGAAGGAAGTGCAGAAACCAGAGCTCCAGTGAGTGGAAAGAGAGTGTGAAAACTGAAACCTGGGTAGGTGGGAAGGGAGTGGAACGGAAGCTCATGAACAGACGCACATTTAGTGCAGGAAACATTACCTGGTGAGCCGGATACCAAAATATTGGCATCTCCCAATTGTCTCCCAACAAATTATTGGGAGTTTTACTGCATGTGAACCAACATCAATGAGAAATACCGTGCTGAGGAGCACACAAAATGCTGGAGGAACTCAGCAGGTCAGGCAGCATCTGTGGAAATGAAAAAAACAGTTGACATTTCAGACTAAGACCCATGTTGAGTTACATTTCATATTCTCTCGTGCTCATGGAAGCACTGAGGTTAACAGCAAGGAGACTACACAGAGTGTGAGGGAGATAAAAGCAATTAAAGTGAATATAAGGCCAGTAAATACAATGCTGAGATATTCATTGTGTCAGGAAAAAATTACACCTGTTACTTTTTTTTTACAGAAAATAGTTGGATTAAGTCGCTAAAAAGCCATTGCAAGAACCAAATGTTTCAGAAGAAAATAAAAGGGTCAACCTAATTGATGAAGGTTTGAAGATACACAATCATCAGACAATAGCTTTACATTTTACAGCAATCTGGTTGTCACTTCTGATGATGCAGATTTATTTAATAAAATAAACATTGTTGCTGAGATGAGATTGAACTCGTGTCCAACTGATCAAAATAACAATTAGAATGTTACTTCCCAGGAAGTCCGATGTTAGAGGGATGCTGTCTACATTAGTGGAGTCATTAGGAGAAATTAGATTAGATAATGCAAATATCTAATCAGCCAATCATATGGCAGGAACTGAATGCATAAAAGCATGCAGCCATAGTCAATAGGTTCGGTTGTTATTCAGACTAAATATGAGAATGGGGAAGAAATGGGATCTAAGTGACTTTGACCATGGAATGATTGTTGGTGCCTGATGGGATGATTTGAGTATTTCAGAAACTGCTGATCTCCTGGGACTTGCATGGACAACATCTCTGGAGTTTACAGAGAAAAGTGTCAAAAACAAACAAAAAAAAATCCAGTGAGCTGCGGCTCTGTGGACAAAAAGAGAGATCAAAGGAGAATGGCCAGACTGGTTCAAGCTGGCAGGGAGGCAACAGCGACTCAAATAACCACACTTTACAACAATTGAATTTTGAAAGGAATGGGCCACACTAGCAGATCATGAATGTACACTTTATTGGGTACAGGAGGTATAATTTGCGTGTTTAATTTGTGCATAAATGATCTCAAAGTTTCAGAGTACACTTACTATTAAAGTATGTATACTGTATACAGCATTTACTATTAAAGTATGTGTACAGTATTAAACCCTGAGATTCATCCTCTCGCAGGCAACCACAAAAGCAATAAACATCATAGAACCTATTTAAGGAAAATATCAAACTCCCAATGAGCAAAAAAAATCAAATTGTGCAAACAGCAAAAAGTGAGCAAATAACGCAAAGAATATTAAATATCTAACTGCAGAGTCCTCGAAACAGTCCAGGAGCCACAGCTACTGATTCAGATCGGTTTAATGCTGTGTCGATCACCGCAGACCTCAGCCAATTCTGCACCAAAGCACCTCGATCAAATTGCGTAAGTAGCAAAAAAGAGTAACCAGCAAATCATGGAACATGAACCGCAAAGTCCTCCAAAAATGAATCTACAATTGCGGAGTGCATTCAGCACTGAGGGCATTAAACATCAAACTGCAGAGTAGAGTTCTACAGCCACATGCTGCACCAAGGCAATCAAACCGGCAACTTCCTCTGGCAGCAGAGAGAGAGGGAAATCGGTCAAACACAGGCAGAGAGTGCTGAACACTCACTCATCTTCTGCTCTTGTCCACATCAATTTCAATCTTGTTTGATTCGTGGATTAATGGAGCCAACCATGGGTTTGCATTCTGCCAGTAGGAAACGATAGCTGCACACTCTGCTCTCAACATAACTGAACTCCCCCAGGAGATGGCAAAAGCACTAGATCACTTAGCTGACCCAAATGTACATAATCAAAATGGAAATTATGGGCTGTAATTGCTCGCAGTTCAGGAGAAGAAGCATATTCAAAAGAAGTAGAAGTAGTTTAGTGAACTGTCTGCAGGTTACCGCTGTTGGTTGCGTTGGTAGCTGGTGCCATCTTGTCAAGCCATTCTTGTAACTATTTAGTCACTAAAATATATTAATGAGGATCAGCTACTAAATTGCATGGATTCTAAAAACATACAAGTTATAGTTTTCTGAAGCCACAATCTCCTTTGAAGAAAATGAAACTACCTTACTCCATTACAATCTGTACACAGTTGCGAAAATTAAAAATCTTAAAACAAAAACAGCTAGACCTGAACTCTGCTGCTCTATTTCATTCTAGATTGGATTCACACTACACCTACCACCAGTCATCACCACCTTCCACTTATTTACACATCTGCAACATGATATGATTCTGTTCCCACTTAAAGCTGCTAAGGATTTTGAGTTCCCTGTTTTGTTCAAAGAAAATAATATTGCAGATAAATAGGTGGTCTTTGATAATGGATGATAGAAGTAACTTGAAGTCCACTTGCCTCCGTTACATCTGGGTGTCTTGTTTTCCATCAGTGGTGTTTAGAGCTGAAAGACCAATGCACAAAATATAAAAGCCCTTTTCCCCAGTTCAATCATTCGTGTCGAGAGTTTTCAGTCATATTGACACTCGACTCTGGGAACTTGGTTTAAACGTCAATGACAGCTATTCTTTACTTGCAGAAACATTCTGGTAAAATAATTAGAACATAAGAAATAGGAATAAGAGTAGGCAGTTTGGCCCCTCATACATACTTTGCCATTCAATAGATTTGGAGCTGATCCAATCTTGTCAGCTCCACTGTCCTACCTGTTCCCCATAACAGCTGGCTTCCCATTAGTGTGAAAACATGTTTCTCCCAGTCAGTTCTGCTTGCTTCTCCAAAATGTTTACTCGGCTCTGCACTGAACTGAGGAGGGCCTGCTCCAGTTGCTTCAGGGTCCGAGTCTGAGAGGGCTCCACAACGTTTACTTGGCTCTGTGCACAACTGAGGCTGAGACTATGACCTGCTTC
Organism: Mobula birostris; assembly: GCF_030028105.1. Taxonomy (NCBI): domain Eukaryota; kingdom Metazoa; phylum Chordata; class Chondrichthyes; order Myliobatiformes; family Myliobatidae; genus Mobula; species Mobula birostris. The sequence goes on from NC_092393.1 coordinate 19,220,860, forward strand.
TGAATGCTATTTGCTTACTTTTATTGTTTGCATGATTTGTTTTTTTTCTCTCGGCACATTGGGTTTTTGACCGTCTTTTTTATATGGGTACTTTTGGGTTTCTTTGTTTTATGGCTGCCTGTAAGGAGACAAATATTAAGGTTGGATAATGTATATATACTTTGATAATAAATGTACTTTGAACTTTGAACTTAAATACCTTAGAGGAATGAGCCTGTTGGGGTAGAAATTCCAAAGATTCATTGCACTCTCTGAAGAACTTGTTTCTCATTTCATTCCTGAATGACAGATTCCTTTCTTTAAGGCTGTGACTTCTGACTCTAGACACCCCAGTCTGGAGAAAAATCATCCCTACATTTACCTCATCAAGCCACATGAGGATTTTGAATGTTTCTTTGAGATCATCTCTCATCCTTCTGGACGAATGAGTGTCAGCCCAATCTCCTTAACCTTTCCTCAGAAGGCTACTTTTGTAATCTAAAGTTCAACTCAATCACAATGCCTTCAGCTGCGTCCCTTAAATAAAGACCATTACTGCATAACATTCATTTCCAACTCCTGTAGTGACATTCATCTGAGAAACAATTGGCTTAATGCAGGAGTTCCCAACATTTTCTATGCCAAGAGCCAAAACCATTAAACAAGGGATCTGTGGATCCCAGGATGGGAACTCTTGGCTTAATGCAAATGTTTTGGACTTTAAAGAAAAAGAATGTATAAAGAAGAGTGTGATCCTGATAACCCATTGATTTTAATTTACATCTGTTATTATTTATTAGTTTATCATTTTTATACCAACATAATATTTTCTTTTGTGGATCAGTTAACTGAAAGTCACCACATTTTAAACTGGCGATACAGGACAAAAAACATTGAGACATTATGGTCAGGCAAAAGTGCTGCAGTCACAGAAAGTATATTAGGGCAAGTGGTTTGAAATCATTTCTGTGAGGTAACTTTACACCATTTCAACTTCTTGCAGCCTGGAATATAATTACAGCAAATGCAAAGCAAGATTATACAAACTTCCCAGCTGATTCAAGGCACAGTAGAAAGCATTTTAAATGTCACTTCTGCATTTTGTTTTTAAAGAGAGATAGTAGAAGCCTACTGTTTGCTAATATCATGATGTTATCAGCATTTAGATAATCCATAGTGACACTTCCATCACACTGACAAGGACAGATGTACATTCCTGATGAAATGGCCAACAATACAGCAACCTGCAAAATCTTCTCTACGTTGACCAGATACCATCTCTAGAAAGAACTTGTGGCACAATTTTGTCCTAAATCAACCTCCTTTAATTTTTTAAGTCCTTCCAGAAGAGGCAACACCTCACATGTGAATTTTTTGGGGCCGTCTACTGTATCCAGTGCAGCCTCCTTTCATTTGTGAGACCTGACATAGTATGGGTGGACTCTCTTGTCGAGCACCTCAGCTCCATTCACAAAAATCAAATTTTCCTGGTGGCCAACTAATTCAATTCCTATTCCCATCCCCATTCTTGTTCTGGCATGGCAGACCTCGGCCACTTCTTCTGCCACGATGAGGCAACTCTCAGGTTGGAGGAACAACACCTCATATTCCATCTAGGTAGCCTCCAACCTGAAGGCATGAACATCGATTTCTCCAACTTCCATTAATTTTCTTCCCCCCTCCCCCTTCCTTCTTCTTCATTTCCCCATTCTGGGTTCTTACCTCTTCTCCTCACCTGCCTAACACCTCCACCTTCCCTTTCTCCCATGATCCACTCTTCTCTCCTATCAGATTCCTTCTTCTACAGCCCTTTGCCTTTTCTACTTATTTCCTACCAGCTTCTTACTTCATCTCCCCCTCCTCTGCGTGGCGCCTGGCTTCGCTTATATTCTCCTCTCCCCCAACACACATTCTGGCTTCTTCACCTGTCCTTTCCAGTACTGATATAGGGATTTGGCTCAAAACATCAACTGTTTATTCATTTCCATCGAAGCTGCCTGACCTGCTGTGTTCCTCCAGCATTTTGTGTGTGTTGTTCCTTTAGTGTTTGTTTCTTTGCTACTGTTTATTGGTTGACTCAAAATAATATTATAAATGATCAGAGGTAATCACTGATATAGTGTTTTCTGTTCCAGCACTAAATGGTGCATAATACTCGCTGCAGCGTTAGCAATTTAAATGAAATTCCCAATTTGTAATAGAACTGATATTAGCAGTAGTTTCATATATGTAGGCATCCGTTAGTCTCATGAGACCATGGATTTGTGCCTTGGAAGGTTTCCAGGGCACAGGCCTGGGCAAGGTTGTATGGAAGACCAGCAGTTGCCCATGCTGCAAGTCTCCCCTCTCCACACCACCAATGTTGTACAAGGGAAGAGCATTAGGATGCTTACAGCTTGGCACCAGTGTCATCGCAGAGCAATATGTGGTTAAGTGCCTTGCTCAAGGACACACTAGCCAAGGCTCGAACTAGCAACCTTCAATTCACTAGACGAACGCCTTAACCACTTAGCCACGCACCAACACACAGTTTCATATATAAACAAATATTAAATATTATTCGTGGGGGATTGCCTGATAATGTGGTCAACATATGTCTGAAGTTTAAGCAGCGGTGGGAGAAATGTTATACTAATAATGTGCTTCCTAATTTTGTCAATAGTACATTCTAGCCGAATAACTACGTTTTAACATATTCACTGAACGTCCCAAGAGGAACTGGTATGTTACCGTTATAAAAGCCACGTATTTCGCATCGTTGTCGGGAATGCTGAAAATCACAATGTTGCTATTAGTCATCGTTTGTCTCTACATCCGCTGCGAAACGCATATTCTGATATTTGGGATAACGTCCAAGTGCATCTGAACATTTTCCACCTAGAACCAACAGGATAATATTAATATTCGATTTAATTTGCTTTTTCGAATGTGTTGTATAACTTATACTTTCTGCCGTTCTCTAATTAGAGTGCATCACACACAAACCTTATCTTGGGAATTTCGAAGAGATTTTCACCCACACACATGGTTCCAGATACATTTCGCGGCTACTGGAGACTGCAGATTATCATTGAACTTAATGTTACGTCTGTCGCATCCAGCTGAGGTATTCCAGCTGCTTGGCTGCCTCGCCACGTTCTGTTCAACACAAATACGAGAACATTTTATTAGCTATACGAAAGCCCTGACAAAAAAATAGCTTCTACCCAATTCACTTCTGACTGGCGGATCGCAGTTTTGTGCGGCATTTAAATCAACAAAGCGTAACACGTCCTTAAGATGTCTTTAAAATCTCACCCGTCCCCAGATTCAGTGTTCTTGATCATTTTCCCCGCATCATTTGGCAATTAGGTTTACTTCAGCCACTTCCTCGAGCTGTGATTCTCAGTGACAGTGTTGGTCTTTTCCCAGACGCTGTCTGCATTTTCCATCAACCTGTTTAGTCACATCTCATGTATCCGAGTGGTGGCTAATCGCCTCGTTTTTTGCATGTACAGCAAATTAACCCTCTACATGTGGTAATAAATAGGTTTCATTATCAACGAAGAAAAACAGATGTCATATTTGTGCCTAATACTATTAATAGCTTGTCAAATATCCACTAATTCAATTAGCTATATCTGCCTAGGAAGAACTGAGAGGATGATATCGTATTTCCAGTGTAAAGCTCCTAAAAGACGTAATGTCCAATATCCATGTCAACATGATTGATAATGTCAAATTGACTAATAAATGATTCTGTCAACTCTATACAACATCATCATAACATTCTTTTTTTCTTGGTTGGGGGTGGATTTATTGTTCACACCGTCTGAAATTGCCCAGCTCAAACTAAAGGGCGGAACAGATCGGCTTCTCTTGTCTTCGTATGTATGCGATCAATTCTAAAACGCATTCATTGCTTAGGAAAAGGAAGGTGTGAATGAATGTATGCTTTCTGTGGGGTTAGCGTAACGCTTTACAGCGCCAGCAGTAAGATCGAGTTTCAGTTCCCGCCTCTGTGGTTACAGAGTGTGGACTTTCTCTCCGTGACCGCGGGTGCTGCGTCTTCCTCCCATATTCCAAAAAGGAAGAATGCTTTGTATTAGAATATTGTTGGCATGCGTGGACCTCCCCGGCACATCTCGGACCGTCGGTCGATAACGCAAAACAAGCCATTCCACTGTATATCACAATGTGCCTGTGACAAATAGGTCATGGGTTAAGGGTGAAAGGTGAAAGGTTTAAGGGGAACATGAGGGGAAACTTGTTCATTCAGATGGTCGTAAGTCTGTGGAACTGCCAGCGCAAGTAATGCATGCGAGGTGGATTTCCACGTTTGAAACAAGTTGGAGTAGAAACATGGATCGCAGGGGTATGGAGGGCTATGGTCTCGGTGCAGGTTGATGGGAGCAGGCAGTATGAATGGTTTGGCACCGACTAGATGGGCCAAAGGACCTGTTTCTTTGCTGTAATTTTCTATGACTCCATAACCTTTAACTTTCAGTCACCTCTCTTAAAATGGATATGTAACTCGTGTTGCAAATGGAGAGGCTTCATCAAGCCACAATGCTGTATTCTCGCTTGTAGGTGAACATGTACCAACCCAGATAAATACCATACCTATTACCTCCAACATTTACATTTAAAATATTTCTCCCCCCTTCCCCAGAGGAAAGCACTGCTCACCACCCCCCATGATTTTTCAAAGTAAAATTGTTGCTTTGATACTGAATGCAAATTATAACCTTAGACTGTAAACCTAATTTTAATTTACTACATTAAGGTGTAGTAAATTGGATAACCCAATTTTGATCACTTAGACACTCCTAAAGGAAATCTTTAGTTCAATTACCAAACTCGGGATTTGGTAAAAAAAAATGCATTGGAGATGTTTCAAGACAATGTTTTATTTTAATTTACCTTGTTGCATTTTTAGTTTAATAGCTTTGCCAATGAATGAATGTCCCAAGAATGACCTGTCTACTTATAATAAATTATTAATCATAATTTTTGCACAGATTGAAACTGAAACAAAATATTAAAAACATTTCATTGACTTTCTAAAACCGTTCTGTCTGTATAGACTGAGACTATTTTGAGATTTATTTTTACAATTTATTATACCAAACATTATATAGAAAAATAAAATATCATTTTACCACTTCAATACATAGAACCCTAGGTATCTCAAAAGCCTCAAATCCTTTATGTTATTTATATTCCATAACCTGATGGAGCATTTTAATTGAGCTATATCTTCTAGTATTCAGGATTGTTCATCTCACTTTGCTTGCAATATAATGTTATAATCCAGTTAATGTAATTATAGAGATGAGATAAGACCATAAGATATAGGAGCAGGATTAGGCCATTTGGCCCATCGAGTCTGCTCTGCCATTTACTTATGGCTGATCCATTTACCCTCTCAGACCTAATCTCCTGCCTTCTCGTTGTATGCCTTCATGCCCTGACTAATCAAGAATCCATCAACTTCTGCCTGAAATAGATCCAACGATGGCCTCCACAGCCACCTGTGGCAACAAATTCCACAGATTTAACTGGCTAAAGAAATTCATCCTCATCTCCAACATTTCCACCATTTGTTAGAAGTTGCCTGAAACATCTTCGACAGTTATTTTAATTTCTTTATAGATCTCTTTTCCATTTGAAACAAAACCAACTACAATTTTGGTCATCTACTTCATCCTTAAACTCTACCAACTTGGAGGAGTACACGGCATCAGTGACTAGCTACATCAGCAAGTGCATCGATGACATCACTGTGGCCAAGACCATCACTACACGCGCTAACCAGAAGCCATGGATGACCGTAGAGGTGCTTGCGCTGCTGAGGACCCATGACTCTGCCTTCAGAGCAGGCGACAAGGCAGCCCTAACAACAGCGAGGGCCAATCTGTCCCAGGCCATCAGAGAGGCAAAGCATGCCCACATGCCCAGCGAATCCACAGCCACTTCCAGGACAGTGGCGACATGCGGCGCATGTGGAAGGGCATTCAGGACATCACCAACTACAGGACAACATCACCTGCCTGTGCTGGTGATGCCTCCCTCCCAGATGCATTGAACAACTTCTACGCTCATTTTGAGATGGAAAATAACATGGCAGCGAGGAGGACCACCCCTCCTCCAAAGGACCAGGTGCTGTGTCTTACCATGGCTGATGTGAGGAGAACCCTGTGCAGGGTCAACCCACGGAAGGCTGCTGGACCAGACATTATTCCTGGCAGAGTGCTTAGATGATGTGTATTCCAGCTAGCTGAGATTCTCACTGATATCTTCAACATCTTCCTGAGCAGCGCCATTGTTCCTATGTGCTTCAAGGCTGCCACCATTGTCCCCATGCCAAAGAAGTCTTCAGTGTCCTGCCTCAACAACTACCGTCCCATTGCACTCACATCCATCATCATGAAGTATTTCAAGAGGCTCATTATGAGGCACATCAAGACCCTGCTGCCCCCCTCACTGGACCCCTACTGTTCGCGTACTGTCCCAACCATTCAACAGATGACGCCATTGCCATCACCCTCCACCTGGCCCTAACCCACCTGGACAAAAAAGACTCGTACGTTCGAATGCTGTTCGTAGACTTCAGATCAGCATTCAGCACAATCATTCCTCAGAAACTGATTGAAAAGCTGAGCCTACTGGGCCTGAACACCTCCCTCTGCAACTAGATCCTAGACTTCTTGACTGGGAGACCTCAGTCAGTCCGGATTGGAAGCAGCATCTCCATCACCATCACACTGAGCACGGGGGCCCCCCAGGGCTGTGTGCTCAGTCCACTGCTGTTCACTCTGCTGACCCACGACTGTGCTGCAACACACAGCTCAAATCACATCATCAATTTCGCCGATGACACGACCATGGTGGGTCTTAACAGCAAGAACGATGAGTCAGCATACAGAGAGGAGGTGCAGCGGCTAACGGACTGGTGCAGAGCCAACAACCTGTCTCTGAATGTGAACAAAACAAAAGAGATGGTTGTTGACTTCAGGAGGACACAGAGCGACTACTCTCCGCTGAACATCGACGACTCCTCCGTAAAGATCGTTAAGAGCACCAAATTTCTTGGTGTTCACCTGGCGGAGAATCTCACCTGGTCCCTCAACACCAGCTCCATAGCAAAGGAAGCCCAGCAGCATCTCTACTTTCTGCGAAGACTGAGAAAAGTTCATCTCCCACCCCCCATCCAAACCACTTTCTGCAGAGGTTGTATTGAGAGCATCATGAGCAGCTGCATCACTGCCTGGTTTGGAAATCTCACCATCTCGGATCGCAAGACCCTGCAGCGGATAGTGAAGTCTGCTGAGAATATCATCAGGATCTCTCTTCCCGCCATTACAGACATTTACACTGCCCGCTGCATCCTCAAAGCAAACTGCATTGTGAAGGACCCCACACACCCCTCATACAAACTCTTCTCCCTCCTGCCATCTGGCAAAAGTCACCGAACCATTGGGGCTCTCACAACCAGACTATGTAACAGTTTCTTCCCCCAAGCCATCAAACTCCATAATACCCAGAGCCTGGACTGAAACCAATCTACTGCCCTCTACTGTGCCTATTATCTTGTTTATTATTTATTGTAATGCCTGCACTGTTTTGTGCACTTTATGCAGTCCTGGATAGGTCTGTATTCTAGTGTAGTTTTTGTGTTGTTTTATGTAGTTGAGTAGTTTTTGTACTGTTTCATGTAGCACCATGGTCCTGAAAAACGTCGCCTCGTTTTTACTGTGTACTGTACCAGCAGTTATGGTCGAAATGACAATAAAAAGTGACTTGACTTGACTTGACTTGGAATGGGTGGGTGATGCATTTGGGATAAACTATTACATTTAAAAGTGTACTATGTGGAAGTTGTTATTGAAGAATCCTTAATCATTTTTACAATAACACAGGAACTCCCAACCTTTTTTATGCCATGGAGCCTTACCATTAAACAAAGGGTCAGGGGACCCCAGGTTGGGAACCCCAGCAGTAATGGTTTCACATTTTTAGAGAATGGCATGTTTTTTAACAATAGTCTGTGCATGGAGTGGCGCCCCACACAGACTTCCAATCTGTGCCTTGTAAGGCATGAAAATGCCTGATGCAGGCCTCTCATGGTCTGAGTCGACATTCCCCTTAGCAATAACCCTCATTGTTGACCCCAAAGAAAGCTTCACACAAAAGTCCTGAAAACTTTATGCTTTTTTAATGCTAAGCATCAGGTTTAATGGATTTTTGACATTCAGCAATAGTGATATAACCACATGAATTGGAAAGAATGGCCCATCCACCCCATCGTGTCCAAGATATCCTGAAGTGGGAGGGTGAGGAGCCAGAGGTCGTGGTACATATAGGTACCAATGACATAGGTAGGAAAAAGGATGAGGTCCTGAAAGGAGAATATAGGGAGCTAGGAAGGGAGTTGAGAAAAAGGACCACAAAGGTAGTAATCTCGGGATTACTGCCTGTGCCACGCGACAGTGAGAGTAGGAATGCAATGAGGTGGAGGATAAATGCGTGGCTGAGGGATTGGAGCAGGGGGCAGGGATTCAAGTTTTTGGATCATTGGGACCTCTTTTGGCGCAGGCGTGACCTGTACAAAAAGGACGGGTTGCACTTGAATCCTAGGGGGACCAATATCCTGGCAGGGAGATTAGCGGGGGCTACTGAGGTGACTTTAAACTAGAATGGTTGGGGGGTGGGAATCAAATTTAAGAGGCTAGGCGTGAGGAGGTTAGTTCACTACAGGGGGATGGGAACCAGTGCAGAGAGGCAGAGGGGTGTAAAGTGAGGGTAGAAACAATAAGTACTATGGAGAAAAGTAAAAGTGGCAGGCCGACAAATCCAGGGCGAGCATTAAAAAGGGCCACTTTTCAGCATAATTGTATAAGGGTTAAGAGAGTTGTAAAAGAGTGCCTGAAGGCTTTGTGTGTCAATGCAAGGAGCATTCGTAATAAGGTGGATGAATTGAAAGTGCAGATTGTTATTAATGATTATGATATAGTTGGGATCACAGAGACATGGCTCCAGGGTGACCAGGGATGGGAGCTCAACGTTCAGGGATATTCAATATTCAGGAGGGATAGACATGAAGGTAGGGGAGGTGGGGTGGTGTTGCTGGTTAAAGAAGAGATTAACACAATAGAAACGAAGGACATAAGCCGGGAAGATGTGGAATCGATATGGGTAGAGCTGCGTAACACTAAGGGGCAGAAGACGCTGGTGGGAGTTGTGTACAGGCCACCTAACAGTAGTAGTGAGGTCGGAGATGGTATTAAACAGGAAATTAGAAATGTGTGCAATAAAGGAACAGCAGTTATAATGGGTGACTTCAATCTACATGTAGATTGGGTGAACCAAATTGGTAAAGGTGCTGAGGAAGAGGATTTCTTGGAATGTATGCGGGATGGTTTTTTGAACCAACATGTCGAGGAACCGACTAGAGAGCAGGCTATTCTGGACTGGGTTCACTAAGGAGGACATAAATAATCTTCCAGAAATAGTAGGGGACAGAGGGTCCAGTGAGATGGAGGAACTGAGCGAAATACTTGTTAGTAGGGAAGTGGTGTTAGGTAAATTGAAGGGATTGAAGGCAGATAAATCCCCAGGGCCAGATGGTCTGCATCCCAGGGTGCTTAAGGAAGTAGCCCAAGAAATAGTGGATGCATTAGTGATAATTTTTCAAAACTCGTTAGATTCTGGACTAGTTCCTGAGGATTGGAGGGTGGCTAATGTAACCCCACTTTTTAAAAAAGGAGGGAGAGAGAAACCGGGGAATTATAGACCGGTTAGCCTAACGTCGGTGGTGGGGAAACTGCTGGAGTCAGTTATCAAGGATGTGATAACAGCACATTTGGAAAGCGGTGAAATGATCGGACAAAGTCAGCATGGATTTGTGAAAGGAAAATCATGTCTGACGAATCTCATAGAATTTTTTGAGGATGTAACTAGTAGAGTGGATAGGGGAGAACTAGTGGATGTGGTATATTTGGATTTTCAAAAGGCTTTTGACAAGGTCCCACGCAGGAGATTAGTGTGCAAACTTAAAGCACACGGTATTGGGGGTAAGGTATTGGTGTGGGTGGAGAGTTGGTTAGCAGACAGGAAGCAAAGAGTGGGAATAAACGGGACCTTTTCAGAATGGCAGGTGGTGACTAGTGGGGTACCGCAAGGCTCAGTGCTGGGACCCCAGTTGTTTACAATATATATTAATGACTTGGATGAGGGAATTAAATGCAGCATCTCCAAGTTTACGGATGACACGAAGCTGGGTGGCAGTGTTAGCTGTGAGGAGGATGCTAAGAGGATGCAGGGTGACTTGGATAGGTTGGATGAGTGGGCAAATTCATGGCAGATGCAATTTAATGTGGATAAATGTGAAGTTATCCACTTTGGTGGCAAAAATAGGAAAACAGATTATTATCTGAATGGTGGCCGATTAGGAAAAGGGGAGGTGCAACGAGACCTGGGTGTCATTATACACCAGTCATTGAAAGTGGGCATGCAGGTACAGCAGGCGGTGAAAAAGGCGAATGGTATGCTGGCATTTATAGCAAGAGGATTCGAGTACAGGAGCAGGGAGGTACTACTGCAGTTGTACAAGGCCTTGGTGAGACCACACCTGGAGTATTGTGTGCAGTTTTGGTCCCCTAATCTGAGGAAAGACATCCTTGCCATAGAGGGAGTACAGAGAAGGTTCACCAGATTGATTCCTGGGATGGCAGGACTTTCATATGAAGAAAGACTGGATGAACTGGGCTTGTACTCGTTGGAATTTAGAAGATTGAGGGGGGATCTGATTGAAACGTATAAGATCCTAAAGGGATTGGACAGGCTAGATGCAGAAAGATTGTTCCCGATGTTGGGGAAGTCCAGAACGAGGGGTCACAGTTTGAGGATAGAGGGGAAGCCTTTTAGGACCGAGATTAGGAAAAACTTCTTCACACAGAGAGTGGTGAATCTGTGGAATTCTCTGCCACAGGAAACAGTTGAGGCCAGTTCATTGGCTATATTTAAGAGGGAGTTAGATATGGCCCTTGTGGCTACGGGGGTCAGGGGGTATGGAGGGAAGGCTGGGGCGGTGTTCTGAGTTGGATGATCAGCCATGATCATAATAAATGGCGGTGCAGGCTCGAAGGGCCGAATGGCCTACTCCTGCACCTATTTTCTATGTTTCTATCAAGCTTCATCTGCAATTTAGGAAGATCATTGGTGATCAGATATCTCACACTGTTAATGGTTAATCCATTAAGATTCCTAGAGATTATAGTGAAGGTTGATAAACATCAGATATGAAGGAGTTATTCATAATCTGCCCTTCTGCACTCCAGAGGTTAATGTCGCAATGGTAAACACCATCAGTTTCCATCGAAGTCTTGTTCCGAGCCTTTGGCAGAATTGAATTAACATTGCAGATGAAGAAATACTAACTTGATGATTAGTTTAAAATAACAATTTATGAGATTCTTGTAGGTAATTTTATCTTTTATGTTCTGAAAATAATGTAAAATATATAATTTTCTTCAGAATCACCAATGTAGCATTAAATTAATAACTAACCCATATTATTTAATAAACCTCTAAGTATTAAAGAGTTACACGTGCCAATGAGTTCAATTTACTGGAGTAAAATTATCTGATGATAATTCAGTTTGTTAGAGTAGGTCAAACCTGTAAATCACACTTTAAAATCAATTAGATTTGAAGTGTTGTTCTTGGACAACTTTCAGTGTTTACTGCACACATTGGAAAATAATCAAAGATTTGCGCTGTATTTCACTTTCTGAATATTGTCCTTTTCAAATAATACAACTATAACTTTTGCTGTGTTAGACGTGATGATTGACAAGAGACTTCATTCACCAGCACCATGGGAGCCTATCTGTAGATATGGCATGAAATTCTATTTATCATTGCTGAGATATTTGAATGTTATCCAGCATGTAAAGTTAATAGACAAGGCACATCAAAAATCCAGTGGAGCTGCAGTCTTTCTGCACACAAACTAGACTTTGCCACTCAGAAAGTCCACATTAGCTATTAAGAATCCATTTTTTAATTTGAAATACAACGTGGAACAGACCCTTCTGGTTTTTCCAGCTGCGCCCCCCAACAAATCCCTCAACTTCAGACAATATGCAATGACCCATTAACCTACCAACCACTATGTCTTTGGATTGTGGGAGGAAACTGGAGCACCCAGAGGAAACCCACGCAATTCCAGGGAGAATGTTAAAAACTCCTTACAGACAGCGATGGGAAATGAACCTGGGTCACTAGTACCATAAAGTGTCATGCTAATCGCTACACTAAAATGCCACCATTTATAATGATTCAATACTAATCCTAATTTATTCTCTCCAACTCCACCCCACCCCCATGTTCTACCATACACCTATACAGAAGAGGTAATTTACTGCACCCAATTAACCTACTCACATGTACATCTTGGGAAGTGAGGGGATACCAAAGCACCTACAGGAAACCCACAAATTCAGAGAATAACTCCACACAAACAGCACTGGAGGTTAGGACTGAGCCAAAATAGCTGGAACAGTGAGCTCTGATAGGCGCATCTCTGCTCCAGAGATCTCTGAGCAATATTTCAAATATAAAAGCATGAAAACAAAATTCCAATATTTTGATTCTTTTCAGGTCAACCAATAAGCTTACAACACATAAAATTTTGGAAATATTCAATACTTGCTTCATCATTTGAGGAAAGCAAAACAAGAGTTAATTTGGTGACTCTTGCTAGGTATCAAAGGGAGCCACCATTGTTCAGCTGTTCCCACACAAACTGGACCTGGACTTCGACAAACCTGCTGTAAATTTATGATATACTGTGACAGGTGTTGTGCATCAATCACTGTCCCTGTTGGCGGACTGCTGATGAGGCCCTACAGCACTACGCAAGTTATAACCTGGTATAGGATTGTAGGCTCGATGTCTATTAAAAGGGAATCTTGACCTGGAAAATCATTTAAGAAGGATATTTTAAATACAAGCTATTTAACCAGTTCAATATCTTTTAATCACTTGGGTTTTTAATAACATTTTTATGTTTTAGTTTTTATTTTGCTATTATTTACATGGGTTTTTAATGTCTTCGTAAATCAGATATATCTTAAAAACCATAAAGAAATTTCTAAGGGGCAAGTCAGTCTATGATTTCTTAGTGCAAAATCGCAAAGAGGAGGGGTCCCAGAACAAATCCCTGCTGAACACCACTGGTCACCAACCTCCAGGCAGAATACAAACCATCTACAACCACCCTTCTGTGGGCAATCCAACTCTAGATGCACAAAGCAAGGTCTCCCTACTTTCTGAATGAGCCTTGCATGGGGAACCTTATCAAATGCCTTACTGAAATCCATGTACACTACATCCACTGCTCTACCTACGTCAATGTGTTTTGTTACATCCTCAAAGAATTCAATCAGGCTCATAAGGCATGACCTGCCCTTGACAAAGGCTTGCTGACTAACCCAATTCTGGATATTTGTCGTTAAATATCTTGCAAGCAATCAAATGGAAACATCTTGACTTGCATGATGTTAATAATAAAACAGTAATTTTAAAATACATGAATAATTTATGACACAATTAATTTTTTTTCACCAGTACTCTTCATCGATGTTTGTACATTTGTGTTCTGGGTATCACTGACAAGATTTTAGTGTTAGAAAACAAAATCAGAATGTTTTAATTAGTTTTGTGTTAAAATTGCATTTATTAATGGAAATATGTGCATTGAACTAAGTAATTTGGAGATAGACTTCAGGACTGTAGGCAAAACTTTGTGATAACTTGATTACTGTTAACTCACAAGGTTACATATTTTCATTCATAATTAGTAACATGCTGAACGATTTTGTCTCCTAGGTTGGTAACAACTGTCTTTTTTGGGAATCAATTTAATAGGTTTTTCCCCATAATTACTTTTATTCGTTCATGTTTTCTTCATAAAGTAATGTTGAACTCAGACATACATACATACACACACACACACACATTATATACATATATTTATTTATTTATATAAAATGTATATAAATATAAATATAAAAAATTCACTGCAATTCTGGAATCAAACAAACTTGAATATATTTCGACAACAGAATCACTTCAATGATTTAAAAGCAATCTTCTTTTAAATAACAATTAAATGCTATATTCCAGTATAAAACCCAGATTATATCATTATTGTGAGGTCAAAGTTAGTACATTACGAGATGTGCAACACAATGCAAATGGTAAATGTATTTGGTTGAAGTTATCTAATCCTGAAAGCTTTAACTTGAGGATTGTTCTTTGAAGTACTAGGAGCTAGAAAGTATCAGGAAACGTAGATGAATGATGAATGATAACGTTAATAATAGATGGCAAAATAACAAGTCATGGGAGGGGCAACAAGACAAAGACAGAATCTAAACACAATAGGTACTGAGGTAAATATTAGGCAGGGAGTGAAAGCTTGGAGCAACGGTTTGAGCATGCTCAGTTGGGGCCTATTCAAGAACAGGCATTCTCTCTGTGTGTCCTTGGTTATGCCTTGGGGTGAAAGGATGTAACTCAGGAAGGAGATGCCTGGCGTGTGGACCTGGCACTTTTTTAACTTGCAGTATAGTTGCTTTTCAAGGAAATGATGAAGGACTGAACAGATGTGACCGACTGAACTTGGGGGTTCTTGGAGAAGCTGGGGATGTCATTGAGGTAGATGAGCACATACCTTTGTACATGTCTTGCAGTATCTCATTAATGAAGGCTTGGAAAATGGTTGGAAACTCTGAAGGGCATCACCAAGTATTTTTGGGGCTAATGGGTGTTATGAACGCCATCGTCCACTTATTCCCCCGATGGATGCAGATCAGGTTGCACTCACTCTATAGATCCAGTCTGAAGATCTGGGACCTGCGGAGTGTTTTGAATGCAGGGGAGAGGGTAGTGGTTCGTAATAGTGGTTTTGTAGAGTCCACGGTGGTCAATGCAGGGTTGAAGACCTCCAGCTTTCTTTTTCACAAAGAATCCTGCACAGGCTGGGGACTGGGTGAGCGAATGAAGCACTGTTTACTGCTTCGACGATGTAGCCATTCTTGGCCTGGGTCTCAGGAGGAGAGAGGGAAAACAGGCTGCCCTGGAAGAGGTCGATCGCACAGTTTTGTGGCCATTCGGGCAGCAGAATGTTGGCTTCCCTTTTACTGACGGCAATGGTTAAGTGGTGGGGAATATTCCTGTAGGAGTTTGGTGAGGTTGAGGGTTTCCTTTGTCTCCAAGGATCAACGGGGTGAATCCTGAACTCAGCAGTGAACCAGATGATGAAGCAAAGTGAGGGTCATGAGTGGACTGCCAGGATGAACTCAGGATGAGAGGAGTGGTGGGCGAGTCGATCAGAAGGAATTGGATGGACTGGCAGCACTCTCCGATGCTCGTGTGCACAGGTTGTGTGTGCTCTCTGACTATCCCAGACCCAAGGAACGTCTGCCAATGGCCGTTATTTTGAAGAGTTGAGAAATAGATTCATTAGGGAGTCCAAGCTGCCCACCCAGAGTCTGATCCAGAAAGTTGTCTGCTGCGCGGGACTCCACCAGAGCACTCTGTTGTTACATACCTCAAGGAGATCTTGTGACTTTCTTGTGAGAATGATGTAATGGTCTTTTGGAGGTCACCTGATGTAATTTTCCCACCAATGTGAGGTCACGTGATGACATGTTCACCATGGGTATAAAAGGCAAGACCTCTGGTGATGCAGTTAGTTTTTTTTTAGTTTTCCAGCTAGAAAGTTCGTCAGTGTCTCCGTTCCATAGAAACCATAGAACCATAGAACATTACAGCACAGAAACAGGCCTTTTGGCCCTTCTTGGCTGTGCCAAACCATTTTTCTGCCTAGCCCCACTGACCTGCACCTGGACCATATCCCTCCATACACCTCTCATCCACATACCTGTCCAAGTTTTTCTTAAATGTTAAAAGTAAGCCTGCATTTACCACTTCATCTGGCAGCTCATTCCACACTCCCACCACTCTCTGTGTGAAGAAACCCCCGCTAATGTTCCCTTTAAACTTTTTCCCCTTCACGCTTAACCCATGTCCTCTGTTTTTTTTCTCCCCTAGCCTCAGTGGAAAAAGCCTGCTTGCATTCACTCTATCTATACCCAATATAATTTTATATACCTCTATCAAATCTCCCCTCATTCTTCTACGCTTCAGGGAATAAAGTCCTAACCTGTTCAACCTTTCTCTGTAAGTTAATTTCTCAAGTCCTGGCAACATCCTTGTAAACCTTCTCTGCACTCTTTCAACCTTGTTAATATCTTTCCTGTAATTTGGTGACCAAAACTGCACACAATACTCAAATTCGGCCTCACCAATGCCTTATACAACCTCACCATAACATTCCAACTCTCATACTCAATACTTTGATTTATAAAGGCCAATGTACCAAGAACTATCTTTACGACCCTATCTACCTGTGACGCCACTTTTAGGGAATTTTGTATCTGTATTCCCAGATCCCTCAGTTCTACTGAACTCCTCAGTGCCCTAACATTTACCTTGTATGTCCTTCCTTGGTTTGTCCTTCCAACGTGCAATACCTCACATTTGTCTGTATTAAACTCCATCTGCCATTTTTCAGCCCATTTTTTCAGCTGGTCCAAATCCTTCTGCAAGCTTTGAAAACCTTCCTCACTGTCCACTACACCTCCAATCTTCGTATAACCAGCAAATTTGCTGATCCAATTTACCATATTATCATCGAGATCATTGATATAGATGACAAATAACAATGGACCCAGCACTGATCCCTGTGGCACATCACTAGTCACAGGCCTCCACTCTGAGAAGCAATCCTCCACTACCACTCCCTGGCTTCTTCCATTGAGCCAATGTCTAATCTAATTTACCATCTCTCCATGTATACCTAGCAGCTGAATCTTCCTAACTGACCCCCCGTGCGGGACCTTGTCAAAGGCCTTACTGAAGTCCATGTAGACAACATTCACTGCCTTCCCTTCATCCACTTTCCAGGTAACCTCCTCGAAAAACTCCAAAAGATTGGTCAAACATGACCTACCATGCACAAAGCCATGTTGACTCTCCTAATAAGTCCCTGTCTATCCAAATACTTGTAGATCCTATCTCTAAGTACTCCTTCCAATAATTTACCTACTACCGACGTCAAACTTACCGGCCTATAATTACTTTTACGGTCTTTTTTTCATGGGTTCTTGTGGTTGCCTGTATGAAGGCAAATCTTAAGGTTGTACTTTGATAATAAACATACTTTGAACTTGCTGGGTTTAAGTCCCTGACAATTCCAAGACTCATCCTTGTCATTAAGTAGTCTAAGAATTTCATTGCACACCCTCTCTTTCTTTGAAACTTTGCAGAATGCAGTCTCTGTTCCGTCAATCGCCCCTTAAATGAGATTCTCCCACAGCAGGAGACAATCATCCACATACTCACCCTGTCAAAACCCTTTGTGGGTATGAGATGCTCCAGTCCAGTCCTAACACGTCCTGCTATCCAACAACACATTCATTCTCACCATTTCCAACTTATTAAGACTAAACATCAGACAGCATTAGACCATTCAGCCCATTGAGTCTGCTTCGCCGTTCCATCAAGGCTGATTTATTATCGCTCTCAACCCGTTCTTTTGCCTTCACTCTGTAACCTTTGACGACCTTACTAATCAAAAGCCTATCAACCTCCGTTTAAATATACCCAAAGACTAGACCACCACAGTGAAATGTGGCAATGAATTCCACAGATACACCACCTTCTGGCTAAAGAAACTCCTCCTCATCTCTGTTCTAAATGCATGTCCTTCTATTTTGAGGCTATGTTCTCTAGCCTTAGACTCTCCCACTAAAGGAAACATTCCCTGCGCATCCACTCTATCTAGGGCTTTCAATATTTGGTAGGTTTCAATGAGACCCACTTTCATTCTTCTAAACTCCAGTGAGAACAGGTCCTGAACCATCAAACATCCCTTATCCATGGAATAGGTGTGTTCTCTCACATGGAATGGTCAGACAGGCTGGGTTTGTATCCCATGGGGTCATTCCCAGGATTATTCTTGTAAACTTCCTTTGAACCCTCTCCATTGCCAGCACGTCCTTTCTTAGATATTGAGTCCAAAACTGCTTACGATACTCCAAATGCAGTCTAACCAACGCCTTATAAAGCCTCAGTATTACACCCTTGCTTTTTTAATTCTAGTCTTCTCAAAATGAATGCTAACACTGCATTTGCCTTCCTCACCACCAACTCAACCTGCAAGTTAACCTTTAGAGAATCCTGCATGAGGACTCAAGTCCCTTTGCACCTCTGATTTCTGAATCATCTCCCCGTTTAAAAAATAGTCCTTCTACCAAAGTGCATGACCATATACTTACTGACATTGTACTCCATCTCCCACTTCTTTGCCCATTCTCCTAACCTGTCCAAGTCTTTCTGCAGACTCCCTGCTTCCTCAACACCATCTGCCCCTTCACTAATCTATGTATCAATCACAAACCTGTCAAAAAAGCCATCAATTCTGTTGTTCAGATCATTAACATATAACATGAAAAGTAGATGATGCAACTTAGCATGCTTCTCAAATGCGGTCTCACCAGCTTTCCCACTCCAGTCTGGTAAAACTTCTCCGTTGCGTATTTGTTTTATGATGCAGTTTCATTTTTAAAACGGAGTGTTACATTCTACTGTAAGGTACAATGGTGCTGGACTGGTAATTTCTGCCAGATTTGTAAATGTACCTTTTCAGTAATATTAGAGAGTGAAAACTTTATCGAAGTACAGGACCTGAAGGATTAAGAGAAGTTGGAATTGTTCGGAAGTTTAACAAAGGATCGACCTTATTGAGTCTTCGTTGAAGAAGTAGCGACCTGCATCGACGATAACTCTTGCCAAAAGAGTTGGGGAGTTCATGCAGGATTTTCCCTCCAGAAGAAAGGTCAGTTGTTTTAAGCCATTTATTTCCTTCATCGTGAATTCTTTGGACAGAACCAGCAGGGAAGTCACGTCTATGAAGAAATCCTTCTCCAGAGAAGTCTCTCCCAATTGTCTGTATAAATCTGTTGGACTTTTAAATTTACCATTTTAAGAACTGTATTTGACTTTACCGCTTTAAGAACTGTTTTCACATTTATCGCTTTAAGAACCGGTATCGAGCGATGATTTGTTGAACGGCCGCATAGCAGTTTACTTCCGTTTAAGGTTTTCGTTTGTTTGTTTTTTATTGTTTATCCGTGTTTAATAAATGTTTGGTTGTTTTTATATATCTGGACTCGATTGATATTCATTGTTGCCGGTTACATAACAGTGTATGTATGTGTGTGTGTGTGTGTGTGTGTCTGTGTGTGCGCGCGCGCGCATGTGGAACCGTCAGGGTGCGGAGGAGGACAGACAGTGTGAGACAGCCTATAGCAGTGGAATGCGGGGCTGTACAGTGCTTGCCAGATAGAAGGCCCCCTCGCATCTACCAGTATGTGCTGCTTTCCCAGACATCACTGAGTTTTGGCAGTCAGCTGCTCCGCAGTTTGTGAACAAGTTGTTTCTCCACCAATGCTCACACTCTTGAGGGATGAAGGGAACTCTCCCTAAAGGCTTGGTTTTCTGGAAGCATTGATGATGAGGCTCCTGCTGCCTGAATTGGTTCTGGGAATGGAACTGGGGGTCAGGCTGATGATCTAGAATGTCATTCCAGAAGATGCCTGTCAATTCAGAGAGCCAGAGTGATGAGGCTCGAGGTCAGTAGGAATCCCCCAGGTAGACAGTTCATTTCTGAAGCGCTGAGAGGCTATGATTGTAATGGGCCAGCAGTGCTTTTGCATTCCAGCTGCACTCTGCCACAAGGGACCCAAATTCCAGGTGTCGTCCAGTATAAAGAGTGAGCTTTTAAACAGGCGAAATATCAGATCCACTGCCCCGCTTCCACTTCCCAGATGGTCAAAAACCTGGCATGTCTCAGTGGTGAAATCCTCACATTGAATTGACTTTATTTCTTACATCCTTTACATACATAAGGAATAAAAATCTTTATGTTACATCTTCGTCTAACTGTGCAATGGGCAATTTATAGTAATTTGTAATAAATAGTATGTACAACAGAACAGTCAATATAGCATAGAAATACAATTGTATCAGTGTGAATTAATCAATCTGATGGCCTGGTGGAAGAAGCTGTCCAGGAGCATGTTGGTCTTGGCTGGATGGTAGCAGCTGGAACAGTTTGTGGTTGGGGTGACTCGGGTCCCCAATGATCCTTCGGGCTCTTTTTACACACCTGTCTCTGTAAATGTCCTGAATAGCGGGAAGTTCACATCCACAGATGCGCTGGGCTGTCTACACCACTCTCTGAAGAGATGTGCAACTGAGGGAAGTACATTTCCCATACCAAGCAGTGATGCAGCCAGTCAGGTTGCTCTCGATCGTGCCCTTGTAGAAAGTCCATAGGATTTGGGGTCTCGTGCTGAACTTCTTCAACCGGCTGAGGTGAAAGAGGTGCTGTTGTGCTTTTTTCACCACACAGCTGGTATGCACAGACCACGTGAGATCCTCGGTCATGTGTATGCCAAGAGTGAACTTAAAGCTGTTCACCCTCTCAACCCCAGATCCATTGATGTCATTGTTGCAGTGGGGACTTTACTGGTCCATGTACTATTGACCCAGATCAGAACTCACCCAGTCGAGAGAGACGTGGAAGGTGATCTTGGCCCAGGACATAGAATAGAGAGATGGCTGGAGCTCGAAGTATAAGACACACTGGAACAGGAAGTCGCGGCGTTGATTTGGAGACCCATCAAAGTGTTCAGACAGAGGAATGCAGGGCTGAGAGGGAGGAGATGGACGGCCGTGGAGTTGCTGGACTGGGACTGGGAGTGGCGAGCAGATAGTCAATGGTTTCCTGCTCCTTCTGGATTGTGTACTCATATCAGAGGATCAGGTGAGCATACTCCACTGGGTCAATCACTGGTTCACTCATCCTGACAGGAAATATAGGGGAGGCTTGATTCGAAAGCAGAGTGGTGGAGACGATTCCATGGTGATAACTTTAACAATTGACCGCAAAATGACAAGCCACATAGGGCCAGAAAACAAGAGGAGACAGAAACTAAACAAAACAGGCAGCAATGTAAACTTAGGCAGGGAGAGTGGAAGCTAGGAGCAACTGGTCGAGACCAGCTAGTTTGATGAGTGAACAAAGATTGTGGATGAGAAATGCTCTTAAATAGGGTGTAGGTGAAGGGTCTGGAATGAGTGGCAGGTGACCTCTGTTCGCTGGGTGAAGATTGATAGGTATCTGCCTGTGCAGGCCTGACAGAAAGATCCCCCAGTAGAATGAGTTTTCCCTATTGTGTAGCAGGGTACCTGAGACCGTACACTGAAATCTGTTTTTAATGTTAGTGATGTGTTGAAGATAGATTGGCACTGATCATGTCAATATACAAAATGATGTCTTTTGTGACTGGGAGTATCATTTGTGTAAGCATTTAATCACTGACACTTGCAGGAGTTCATGCCTTGGAATTAGTTTTTGACCATTTGAAAAACCAGTTGTAATGCAGATTAAAATCCAAGTACAAATACAAAGAAATGCTGCTATTTTTTTCTGATCAGCAATCAAACCAAAGAAGCTGATGTATCCTCATCATTATCTGTAAAATCAAGCTCATGATTTGGGTGAATCAAGGACATTCTGATGCATTGCAAGGTGAGACATCTGATAGAAATTTATAAAATAATATATGCCATTGAAAGTGTGGTCAGAATCTTATGTTTCAAGGGTGAAAATGTCAAGTATGAGAGAACTTGGGTAGGGAGATTAACAGAGATGTACAAGACAAGTTTTTTTTTTGACAGAGAGATTGGTAGGTACCTGGAATGGACTGCTAGGAGTGGTGGCGGTGGAAGCAGATCTGATAGTTCAATCGACTACGACTACGTCGACTCAGGCCTAGGGGCCTTGTAAGGCAAGGCAAGGATAGTTCAATAATTCTATTTAATATCAGAAAAATGTATGAAATATACACCCTGAAATTCTTGTTCTTTACAGACATCCAAGAGTGTCCAAAAAATAACTAAGTTACAACATTAGAACCCCAAAGCCCCCCCATTGCCCCCATGCACGAGCAGCAGCAAAGCAATGACCCTCCCTGCCCCCACCCACTTCTGCAAAAAGCATCTGCACCCTCCACTCACCGAACGTTCAATAGCAAGTCCCCAAGTCCCTGAGGTCAACCATCATAGTGCCTGTCCCGAAGAAAACAAACGTCAACAATTTGAATGACTATTGTCCAGTTGCCCTCACACCAACAATAATGAAGTGCTTTGAGAGATTGGTCCTGTCCCACATTAAAGTCACTATTCCTGCTACACTGGACTCATACCAGTTTGCCTATAAGGCAAACAGGTCTGCGGAGGATGCCATCTCATTAGCTCTTCACACTGTCCTGACACACCTGGAGGGAAATGGCACATATGTGATGATGTTGTTTGTTGATTATAGCTCTGCTTTTAATACTGTCATCCCCAGAAAGCTCATCTCCAAACTCCACCAGCTAGGCCTCAGCTCATCACTCTGCAACTGGGTCCTGAACTTCTTGTCAGAGCATTCATAGGCAGTGAGACTGGGCCCTCACCTGTCCTCCACTACTATCCAGAACACTGGTACACCACAAGGTTGTGTATTGAGTCCCATACTCTACTCCCTCTTCACTTACGACTGTGTACCTGCACTTAACCCCAATACCATTGTCAAATTCACAGACGACACAACAGTGATCGGGTTGATCTCCAACAGAGACAAATCAGCATACAGAGCGGAGGTACAGAACTTAGTGAGCTGGTGCTCAGAGAACAACCTGTCTCTTAATATAGCAAAGACTAAGGAGCTAATTATCAACCTTGGAAAGTCCGGGATGACAAGTACGCTCCAGTGTACATTAATGGAGACAGAGTGGAGAGAGTGTCCAGTTTCAGGTTTCTGGGAATACATATCGCAGAAGACCTTACATGGTCCACTGACACCACAACAATAGTTAAGAAAGCACAGCAACGCTTGTTTTTCCTCAGGACGCTGAAGAAAGCTGGTCTACCTGAACAGATGCTGATGACCTTTTACCGCTGCACCACAGAGAGCATCTTAACATACTGCGTCTCTGTGTGGTATCTCAGTTGTACAGCAGCTGACAGGAAAGCAGTTCAGCAGGTCGTCTCTAGCACACAGAAGGTTATCGGGACACAGCTCCCAGCCCTGGAGGATACCTACAGCTCACGCTGCCTAAGGAAAGCTACAAGCATCTGTAAGGACAATACCCACCCATGCAATCATCTGTTTGAACTTCTCCCATCTGGCAGACGTTATAAGATTTTCTATGCCCGCACTTCCGGACTGAAAAATAGCTTTTACCCCAGAGCTATAATTGCTCTGAACCAATCGATCAAGCATCATCCATAAATTGTTATATTAATACTGGTTTTGTGGCTGTCATGCATCTGGGTTGTGCTTTTGTACTGCTGGACGTTGCTTGTACTGGCTGGTTACTTGATTTTATTTATTGTTTATTTATTTTATTTGTTGTTTTATAGCATTGAGTACAAGAGTTGCAAACTCTTTTTCGCTGTATTGGTGCATGACAAATTGTACTATGCAATGACCATAAAGGCATTTCATTTTCATTTTCATTTTTATTTTTTTTCATTTTCATTTTCGTTTTCATTTCATTTTCAAACTCCCCAGTAAAGACCATGATCTGCAGCGAATTGCTCACCTGACAATTCGACATACCACAGGCTCTCTCTCTGTCCCTCATAAAAGGAATAAGAGGTGTCCCCTTTCACAGTGAGAGGGGCGACATAATGAAACAACGCAGTGTTTAACAGGCTGTTATAAACACAGGAAAAGCCAGGGAATGGAGAGGCAGAAGAGGTTTAATTTAATTTGGTATTGCTTTTTGCTCAGATATTATGTGCCATAGGGCCTGTTCCTGTACTGCACTCTTCCATGTTCGATGTAAAAGTTAATTTATTAACAGTGTCTTAAAGATCAGCAATTCCATAAAACAATTTTGAATGGATATTTTAGTTATAAAATATTAATTTTGAGTAATATGGTAATAAACTGCTTTGCTTTAATTCTCCTTCACAGTGACAAACCAGCTTTGCTTTTACCAATTAGATTTTCTTAAGAAATCCTCAGGATTAGGTTTGTCTAAAAGCTTCTAAGAAATCCTGCCAGTTCTATGTCTACAATTTCACATATGCATTTCAGGATGTTCGAGATTCTTGCCTGAAGGCAGTTGTCCAAGATTTCCTGGCAGTTGTTCACTGTGACATCAGCAACTATGCCCATTGCTGGACTCCTCATAAAGTTGTGTCTTCCTGCAGTTTCCCAACACTTCAGCTGGGGAAACTACCCTCTAGTAGGTTCACAGTGGCACAGCTGGTAGAACCCAAAGTGCCAGAGACCCGGGTTCATCTCTGACCTTGGGTGCTGTCTGTATGTTCTCCCTGTGACAAATGCACTTTCCTTGAGGGCTCTAGTTTCCTCAAACAACCTATACATGTGTTCATTGGTAGATTGATTGAGACCCTCCATTGGTCAGGGATGGCCATGGATGTCACATCCTAGTTGTCTGCCCAAAGGCAGGACAGGGCAAAACAATCTGGAGAGCAAGCAGTTGCCCATGCAGCAGGCTCTCCACCTCCACACAGCTGGTCAATCAAAAGGAACGGCAGAGACTGATACAGTTTGGCACCAGCGGCTTCACAGGGGTTGCCAGTCAACATTGAACTCAATGTAGGACTGCCTTAGGGACTCCGGCTGTAGATTTTTCCTCAGAATTTATTCCTGAAGCCTTCCTCATAAATGGGAATGGCTGTGAGGCAGCAGAGGTTTGACATTAGAGCTTTTCTTTTTCTTTTTATTTCAAAATATACTTTATTCAAAAATAAATACATACAATAAACCATTCAATAACTTTTCATCCTTTACATACGTTTCCATTATAGTCAGTACATATCCGTATTTATAGCCACCCACGTGGCACTCCAGTAGTTCAGCTTACCATATCATTGTTGAGGGGTATACTCCCCGCCCACCGACCTCTCCCACTCCCACGGGCGGAGAAACCTATACTGTGGTCCTTCCCCACCGGGCCCTTGCGGGTGCTGCACCGAGTTTCAGTGCGTCCCTCAGCACGTACCCCTGCAGCCGAGAATGTGCCAGTCGGCAGCATTCTCCCACGGACATCTCCATGTGCTGGTAGATCATCAAGTTTCGGGCTGACCAAAGAGCGTCTTTCACCGAGTTGATGATCTGTCAGCAGCGCCGGATGTTGGTCTCCGTGTGCGTCCCCGGGAACAGCCCGTAGATCAGAGAGTCCCCTGTTACGCAGCTGCTGGGGATAAAACGTGACACTAGCCCATCCATCCTCCTCCACACCCTCTTTGCGAACTGGCAGTGTGCAAAGAGGTGGGTCACAGACTCCTCCTCACTGCAGTCCTCCCGTGGGCAGTGGGGTGCAGAGACGACATTCCGGGCGTACAGGAGGGCTCTGACTGGGAGGGCCCCTCCCACCGCCAGCCAGGCGAGGTCTCGGTGCCTGTTGGTGAGATCTGGCGATGAGGCATTTTGCCAGATGAACTGGACAGTCTGCTCAGGGAACCACCCAACTGTGTCCATCACGTCCTTCTCCTGCAGTGCCTGCAGGACACTACGTGCCGACCACTGCCTGATGGCCCTGTGGTCAAAGGCATTCTCCTGGAAGAACTTTGCTACGTAGGACAGGTATGCCGGCAACGACCAGCTGACTGGGGCATTGCGCGGGAGCGGGGCCAGACCTATCCTTCGTAGCCAGGGCGACAGGTATAACCTGGGCACATAGTGGTACTTGGTACCCACATAGCTGGGTTCTACACACAACCTGATGCAGCCACATACGAAGCTGGCCATCAGGGTGAGGGCGACATTGGGGACGTTCTTGCCCCCGTTGTCCAGGGACTTGTGCATGATGGTCCGTCTCACCCGCTCCATCTTGGATCCCCAGACGAATCTGAAGACAGCCCGGGTGATTTCCGAGCTGTAGGAGCGGGGGACGGGCCAGACCTGCGCCAAGTACAGCAGCCCTGAGAGCACCTCACACCTGATGACCAGGTTCTTGCCCGTTATCGACAGGGAGCGCCCTCCCCACAGTCCCAGTTTCTGTTTCACCTTGGCAGTCCGCTCCTGCCAGTTCTTGTTGGACGTCACGACCTCTCCGAACCAGTTTCCCAACACCTTCACGTGAAGGCTGGATCGGTCAGGCCAGTTGCCGAAGAGCATGGATTCGCTCTTCGTGCGGTTGACCCTGGCCCCCGACGCTAGCTCGAACTGTTCGCAGGTGCCAATCAACCTGCGAACTGATCTCGGATCAGAGCAGAAGACGGTGACGTCGTCCATGTACAGGGAGGTTTTCATTTGGGTCCCTCCACTGCCTGGCAGCGTCACCTCTCTTATGCCCTCATCCCTCCTGATGGCTTCCGCAAAGGGTTCTATGCAGCAGACAAACAAGACAGGGGAGAGGGGACAGCCCTGCCTGACTCCCGACCTGATGGGGAAGCTGTCTGTTTCCCACCCATTGACCTGGACTGCACTATGGATGTCTGTGTAGAGCAGTCTAATCCAATTCCGGATTCCCTCCCCAAATCCCATTTTGGAAAGCACGTCTGCCATGTACGTGTGCGATATCCTGTCGAAGGCTTTCTCCTGGTCCAAGCTGACCAGGCAGGCGTCCACCCCCATGTCCTGCACGTAGGCGATGGTGTCCCTCAGCAGCGCAAGGCTGTCTGAGATCTTCCTGCCCGGTACAGCACAGGTTTGGTCTGGGTGGATCACCTGTCCTAGAGCAGACTTGACCCTGTTGGCGATAGCCTTGGACAGGATCTTGTAATCCACATTCAGGAGAGAGATGGGTCTCCAATTGCTAATGTCCTCCCTTTCCCCCTTCTGCTTGTAGATGAGGGTGATGATGCCCTTCCTCATGGACTCAGACATACTGCCGGCCAGAAGCATAGCGTTGTACACTTCCAGCAGGTCTGGGCCCATCCAGTTCCACAGAGCCGAGTACAACTCAGCCGGTAAGCCATCGCTTCCGGGAGTCTTACCCGACCCAAAGGAACGGATGGAGCTTGTCAGCTCGTCCAGGGTCAGTGGCTGATCCAGACTCTCCTGCTTGCCGTCGTCTAAGACCTGCCTGATAGATGACAGGAAGTTGCGGGAGGCTGTGGATTCTGTGGCCTTTTCGTCATACAGACCGGCATAGAAGGACTTGCAGATTCTCAGTATGTCGGTCTGCAAGGACGCGGCTGAGCCGTCCTCTTCCTTAAGGTTGTGGATCACAGAGCTCCCCCTGTGCACCTAGAGCTCCCCCTGTGAGCTTTTCTTCTCCTAGACGAGCTACCAAGCTTCATCTGCCTGAAGTGACTGGTTTTAAGCAGCCAGTAACTCACCTTTGCCCCATCTCCTTAAGTTTGTCATAGCCAGCAGACATAGTGGGGTTAAGCTCCCACTACCTATTGAGTGCTCCCAATGGAGCGCACCTCAAAAAGCCTCTGACAATCAAGTCCAGCTCCTGGGCTCCATGTGCGGCTTAGCTACTAACCCCGACAGTAGGTTAATTGGCCACCATAAATTGCCCCTGGTTGTGTGGGTGAATGATAGAATCCGAACAGAAATGATGAGAAAAAGAATGGGTTTAATGTACAAACGTTTGTAGAATTATGTAAATGCATGTATGATGGTCAGCTTGGACTTGATAGGCCAAAGGGCCTGTTCTCATGATCTATTTCTCCCTGAAACTAACCAATGCAGTACACCCTCATGGGCGGGTGACCTGGATGGCAGGCAATTCAGCACAACCAGGAAATTCTGGGCCAACGTGATCACAAATAATAAGATTGTTCCTGCTGTTTTAGAAGTAAATATAGCCAAACCTCACTCAACAAAAGCTAAGAGGCTGCAATGAGATAAATGTTCAGTTAAACTGTTTTTTTTTGTGTTTGACGATAAATGCAACTTGGCCAACTATACCAACCCCAAGTCTCTTTAACCCACCACCCTTGCTAGACCCAGTACCTCATACAGCAATCATGGAACCAAGCTCATACACAACAAATTGCTCTGATCTGGAATACAAAGTCAGAAGATCTTCAGTAATGGCTTTCAACGGGAATTGGAATTAACATTTGGATGGTGAAAATGTAGCTGTATTCTGCGGAAACAAAGGAAGTGTATGAACTAGAACATCACTCAAAAAAAATTCATCCCAGGCACAAAAGCACCCGCCCCCTCCCATGCTAAATCATAGTTAGCAGGGACTGTGCAATGAAAAATGACACTAATGCACCAGATTCTTGGCCATTGATCAGGGCTGCCACTCTTCACTTGCTGTTGAAATTGTGGCATGCTTTACATCAGTAATTTAGTTAACTGGTTCAGTGCCATGTAGAACATAAGATGGTATTGGAGTTTTAATTAAATAAACCAAGTAAAATCAATTTATAAGTGAAATATTAGCACTGGATATTGTATTATAGATTCCTC
This sequence comes from Mobula birostris, assembly GCF_030028105.1. Taxonomy (NCBI): domain Eukaryota; kingdom Metazoa; phylum Chordata; class Chondrichthyes; order Myliobatiformes; family Myliobatidae; genus Mobula; species Mobula birostris. The sequence continues at coordinate 19,249,421 of NC_092393.1, forward strand.
CTCATCAATGTAAAATACTTCCCATGCATAATAATAAATCATCACAATAATGAGTTACTTGCCTTTTCCTTCTGTATCCTTAGCATATTTGGATTCAGGTTCAGATTTATTTATCATATGTGAGTGAGACCTCCATTGGTCAGGGTCGACTGTGGATGTTATGTCCTAGCTGTCTGGATACGCAAGCCTGGCCAGTACAATATGGAGAGCAAGCTGTTGCCCATGTAGCAAATTCCCCCTCCCCGGGTATCTGATAAACCCAAAGGAACGGCAGAGACTAGTACAGTTTGGCACCTAAAGTGTTGTAGAAGTTGCCGGTCAGCGTTGAAATCAACGTAGGACTTTCCTTGGAGTTTATCTCCTGAAGCCTTCCCCATGAGTGGGTATAGCTGCAAACCAAAAGAGGTTCAAGATCAGAGTTTTCCTTCTCCTGGATGAGCTGCCTATCACGGTTGATGCCCGCTATCTGCCTGAAGCGATCAGTTTTAAGGCAGCTGTAACTTGCCTTTGACCATTCTCCTGTCAGTATAAACAGTTCCACCGGGATTAGTAGCTAAGGAGCTGGACTTGGTTGTCAGAGGCTATTTGAGGTGCACACCATTGAGAGCACTTACAGGTAGTGGGAGCTTATCCCCTTACATGTACATTGAAACATAGTGAAATAACAGCCAACAAAGTTATTTTGAGGGTAGTCTGTGAGTGTCGCCGCACAATTCGGTGCCAACATAGTATGCATAAAATACTCAGTACAACAACACTGAACACAAGAAGCAACAAAACAGCAAGAGCAAAAAAAGCCCCTTTCCTCCCTCCCACCCACCCACACGTGAGCAGTGCAACCCCAGGCCTCCAGTCTCCAGACTATGGCCATGGGGCTTCAACTTCCAGACTTCAAATCAACCTTCAATATCAACTCCCGGACTAATCAATGACCCCAGTCTCCAGGCTCGAACTGTGTGTGCACCAATCCACCAGCACTCATGCCTTCTTCTCAGACTGATATCTGATCCCAGGACCCAGATTTGTCGCCAAAGTAAACAGTTGTCTGGTTGGAATATGATATGAATATTTTTTTCTGATTACTGTTCTTGGTTAATTCATGTTTACTAAGCACTTAAATAAGTTAGTTGTTAGAAACAACTAAAGTGTCTTCCTCCATTGCTTTAGCTATTTTCTGATATTGTTTGAAACTAATTGGTCAAAGGTGGATGTAAGTGATTTCATTTAGTGAAAATGTAACAAATGCCAGCTTATTCAGTGTAGCACTTCTCACAGGGTGGACTCATGGTAAAAGACAGATCTGAGCAGTGAATATGGGAATCTGCAACAGTTGGTAGACACATTAACATTCATCGTGCAGCTGAGATACTCAAGCAAGTGGCTGAAATTTCCTTGCAGCTTTTGGTCTGTCAGGGTAATTCAATCTGCTTTCCTTTTAAATATGACAAGAAGAATAGTGCTGAAAATGGCTTATTCAAAATGCTTCTAGTAATCATGAGCTATTTATTTGGCCTTCTAAACGATGCAGAAAATTTAAGTCTAAGGCATGTAGAACTTTACTGCATACTTTGATTGTACATATCTTCAAAACAAGTCTGATATTGTGGATTAGGCGGACACCTTTAATCTTTTTTCACCAATAAATGTAATGATTTTGGTGATAATCGTTCAGGATTGTTGGATGTAATGACAATGGAGTGGCAATATTCTCTGCTACTCTTGAGCAAAACTAACGTCTTCCAACCTCAGCACTTGCACAGTTAAATATGGAAATATTGGTTGATATTACTGAGTCACTTGTATCTGCTCCTTGACAGGATGCATTATTATCACAGGGTTTGCACATGCAGTCAACACCTAATCAATGATTTGGTGTGAACTTTACAAGCAACATTGGAGCCCACCGAAATATTAAATCTTGTTGACTGAGATAATAACTGAGCTTTTATGTGTACGACAACATAATTATTACTGAACGTCCTGTCCTTAATAAATTAGCTGCATGTCATAGGCTCAAAGAGTAAGTAATTACATTTAATACATGCATTCATTATCAATTATCAGTTAATTGGGTTCTTTGGGTTTATTGCTCTGTGGCTGCCTGTAAGCAAGCAAATCTCAAGGTGTATAATTCATACATTCTTTGATAATAAATCTACTTTGATATTGATGTTGATACATGCAAGATATGTTCTGTAGAAGTCTAGAATAATGGATCAGATGGAATTTCGGTGTTGTTCTGCTCTCTCTGTTCCAGCATTAAAATTACCTAGAATGTTAAAGTAAGCCAATGTTTTGTTAAAACTATTTCTAATGACTTTTATTTATAATGTGATACATCATCAAGTAGGCCCTCCAGCCTTTCGTGCCACGAGCCCCAGCAAACCCCGACAAAACTGATTAACCCTAACCTAGTCACTAGTCAATTTAGAATGAGCAATTAACCCACCCGGTACGACTTTGAACTGTGGGAGGAAACTGGAGTACCTGGGAAAACCCACGTATCCACCGAGAGGACATACAGACTCCTCATAGGCGGAGCTGGAATTGAACTTCCAACTTCGATTTCAAACTTTTACCCTTCTGATTTAATCGCAACCAATAATCACTTTCTGAAAAAACAAATTAAACATGGATTATCCATGCAGTTCATATTGCTGTGGGCCTTCTTGCTCGTAATTTAGGTCTGTGGTCACTCGAATGTTTGAAATACCTTCTTATGAATCGGAGATATTTCAGTACTATTCAAATAATTTATTGCTTTCACAGCTGGCTATGCTCTGTGCCCAGTTTTACTGAGTGTGAAAGCTTTGCTGGAAAGGTCCAGGTGGAATCTTAGCACGGCACAGCCTAATTACCATTCGTGCCACCTCAGTGGACCCAAGGGTGCAGTGGGACCACAAAAGAGGCCATTCACCTCCAGCCCAGGTAAGTGTGACATGTGGTCACCAATTCTAGGCAGAGGGCTCAGTGCAGCTCCTTGGTACCGTGGATTTGTTTTAAATTATGGGTGTTGCACTTCAATGAACAAGCAGACCTCAGATAGCTGGGATGTACAACTGCTCCTCCCTCCCCATCATCCTCAACACGGGTGCCCACCAGAGCTGCGTGCCGAGCCCGTTGCTGTACACTCTGCTCACACATGCCTGCACCCGAGCAATCACGGTGTCAAGTTCTCTGATGACATGACAGTGGTGGAGCTCATTGTCAACAACAACGAGATGGCCTATAGGGAAGCGATAGAAGAGCTCGAGGCTGGGTGGGTGCCAGGCAAAAAACCTCTTCCTTAAAGTCAATAAGACAAAGGAGATGGTTATCGACTTCAGAACTCACATCATTCACACCCCTCTTTGCATCAGCAGAACAGTTATGGAAACTACAAGCAGTTTCAAATTCCAGGGAGTGGCCCCTTATGGACCCAGAACATACCCTACACAGTCAAGAGAGCTCACCAATGCCTCTTCATTCTGACGAGACTGAAGAGGGCTGGCCTTTGCACATCCATGCTCACATCATTCTACAGATATGCAGTTGAGTTCAGCCTGACAAGCTTTGTCACTGCTTGGTAGAGTAACTGCACTGCACCGGACAGGAAGGCTCTACAGTGGGTAGTCCAAACTGCCCAATGCATCTCTGGCACCAGCCTACCCTGCATTAAGAACATCTATACAGAAAGATGCTGGGAAAGGGCCGGTAATATCATAAAGGATCCCAATTACCCTGCTCATTGTCTGTTTGTCCCATTCCCATCAGTGAGGAAGCTATGTAGCATCCACATCCACACTCAAAAACAGTTACAGTGACTATAAAAAGTATTCACCCCCCCCTCCGGAAGCTTTCATGTTTTATTGTTTTACAATATTGAATCACAGTGGATTAAATTTGGCTTTTTTGACATTGATCAACAGGAAATGACTCTTTTGTGTCAAAATGAAAACAGATATCTATGAAGTGATCTAAATTAATTACAAAATATAAAGCACAAAATCATTAATTGCATAAGTATTCCCCCTGCCCTTAATATGACACGCCAAGTCGTCACTGGTGCAGCCAATTGGATTTAGGAGTCACATAATTAGTAAAGTGGAGATCTGTTTTTGGAGAACTGTGTACAGTCAAGGTGTTTCAATTGACTATGATAGAAATACACCTGTATCTGGAAGGTCCAGCTGCTGGTGAGTCAGTATCCTGGCAAAAACTACACCGTGGAGACAAAAGAACACCCCAAGCAACTCTGCGAAAAGGTTATTGAAAAACACAAGTCAGGAGATGGATACAAGAAAATTTCTAAATATCCCTTCGAGCACAGTTAAGTCAATCATCATGAAATGGAAAGAATATGGCACAGCTGTAAATCTGCCTCGAGCAGGCCGTTCCCAAAAACTGAGTGACCGTGCAAGAAGGGGACTAGTGAGGGAGGCCACCAAGAGACCTCTGACAACTCTGGAGGAATGACATGCTTCAGTGGCTGAGATGGGAGAGGCTGCATACAACAGGTGCTTCACCAGTCACAGCTTTATGGGAGAGTAGCAAAGAGTAAGCCACTGTTGGAAAAAAAACCCACATGCAATCTCAGCAAGAGTTTGTCAGAAGGCATGTGTAGACTCTGATGTCAGCTGGAAGAAGGTTTTGTGGTCTGATGAAACCAAAATTGAGCTGCTTGGCTATCAGACTAAACACTATGTTTGGCATAAGCCAAAATACGCACATCATCAAAAACACACCACCCCTACTGTGAAGCACGGTGGTGGCTGCATCATGCTGTGGGGATGCTTCACTACAGCAGGCCCTGGAAGGCTTGTGAAGGTAGAGGGTAAAATGAATGCAGTAAAGCACAGGAAAATCCTGGAGGAAAACCTGATGCAATCTGCAAGAGAACTGTGACTTGCAAGAAGATTTGTTTTCTATCAAGACAATGACCCCAAGCATAAAGCCAAAGCTACACAGGAGTGTCTTAAAAACAACAAAGTTAATGTTCTGGAGTGGCCAAGTCAGAGTCAAAGTCAAATGAAGCTGTGCAAGAGCTCTGGAAATAGTGGTTCTTGAGCATTTCAGGATGTGGCTGAGACCTGGACTTCTTTTGTCTTTGCTAAGAGCAAATTATCAAATAACTTTCTGCAGTTGTTCATACAAACACTGATTATTGAAATAATTTGCACCTTGCAATGTCTGAATGTCAGACATAGAGGTCAGAAATTCATTTTCACAGTTCACTTTTACAGACAAATGCCAATGGTGCATTAATTTTGTACATGAAATAAGTAGAGTGGGTTGGAAGCAAGTACAAATAAAATAAAGAGAAACATGATTTATTTTAACTGCTTTATTTTAAAAATTAAATGAACTGAAGCTTATAACATACCCTCAGTGGCCACTTTATTGGTACCTCCTGTAACTAATAATATAAGCACTGAGTGTATATTTGTGGTCTTCTGCTGCTTTAGACCATCCAAATCAAAGTTCAATGTTTTGTGCATTCAGAAATGCTGTTCTGCGTGCCATTGTTGTCAAACATGGTTATGTGAGTTACTATCACCTTTCTGTCAGCTTGAACTAGTCTGGTCATTCTCCTCTGACCTCTCTCATTATCAAGATTTTTTTGCCCACCGAACAGACGGGTCACTAGATGCTTTTGTTTGTTCTTTGGCACTATTCTCTGTAAACTCTTGAGACTGTTGTGCATGAAATTAGCAGGGGATCAGCAGTTTCTGAGCTCCTCAAACCATCTTGTCTGGTGTCAACAATCATTTCACGGTGAAAGTCACTTAGATCATATTTCTTCCCCATTTTGATGTTTGGTCTGAAAAGCAACCGAACCTCTTGCTCTTATGAATTGAGTTGCTGCCACATGATTGGCTGATTAGATATTTGCATTTTCGAGCAGGTGTACAGGTGTACCTAATAAAGTTGCCACTGAGTATACTTTCTAATGCTTAAACCATTAAACAGCAAAATTATTAAAATTTAACCTCTTGTGCTTATTGCCCAGAGTCCTACAATTCCCAGTGGAATCCAAGGGATTGTAGTTCTTGCAATGATTCCCTAGTATAAATGCTGAGGAAACTCAGAAAGATAGAGATCGACCACAGGGAGTCCAAAATGTGCCAGATTTTAAAAGCCGGGAACATGCATGCCTTGCTTCCTGCTATGGTGTGATTTCTGCAAGTGGTTGTTCTCAAAGGGAACCACTTGCTGAAGTAATGAGTTTGAATTAGACTGTCTTCTTTAGTTACAGCAATTTATTAGATAACTTTACAGAGCAATGTTGTCAAGTACGTAGTACACGCTTATTGATTCCTCTAATGGCACATATCACATATCGTCAACCAAAAACACTGCCAACTACTGTTAAGCTCAATATATCTGACCACGTGTGTAGAGGACCCAGTCTTTCTGGTTATTTATATTGTTTGGGGACTTTATAATATTCAAGTTTTCTCTAAATGGACCTGTTCCCAATTAGTCAATATGTTTAGTCCAACTCTGTAAAACGAAGTTCTTGAGTTATGTAACGTGGAGAAGATTTCTTGTCACCCAATGAGTTTCCAATCCATATGGTGTTGATGTTGCAGCATACCGATTACATATTACATGAAGGTCCAAGTGATGAGTAAAAAATTGCTAGTTATTGCTGAGTTATCTATACAGAGATTGATTGTATGTCCATAAGCTGAGGCTGGGCTGTATATAAGGTGAATGACAGGAAATAATGAAGTAGGAGTGGAGTTGATGGGTGGAGGTGTTGATCAGCCTTACTGCTGGGGGAAGGTACAGTGCCTATAAAAAGTATTCATCTCCCCTTGGAAGTTATCAGGTTTTATTGTTTTACAACAGTGAATCACAGTGGATTTAATTTACCTTTTTTGACACTAATCAGCAGAAAAAGATTATTTTGTGTCGAAGTGAAAACGGATCTCTACAAAGTGATCTAAATTAATTACAAATATAAAACTCCGACTTGAGTTCCCTTTGTGTTTCTTGTGTACTGTAGCCCTGGAGGTTTTACATGGTTATCATGAATGTCCAGGATTTGGTTTGTTTATTCACACATCACCTTGCACTTAGGACTCTGCACACTCTTTCCTGGCCAGAAAAGATATTGACATTGCTTTATTTTGAGTCAATGATTATGAAATTCCTATCATGTACTGAGGTGCAGTGGAAAGCTTATCTTGCACAATATTCATACAAATCAATTCATTCCATAGTGCAATGAGGGAGAACAGCTAAAATTCTTAGTGTCAGTGAATTTAGAGTTTAGGAGGTTCAACAATCATAATCGAAGTAATGAATGGATTTGCAGGGAGCAGCTTACAAGTCACTACCTATTATAAAACTATTGAATGATTTCCTAGTATTCTTGACCTCACGATCTATCTCATTATGATCCTGCACCTTACTGTCAACCTGCAAGGCTTTCTGCTTTCTGCTTTCCATTATTGTTTTATCTTGTACTATCTCAATGCACTAAGTAATGAATAGAACAGTGTGCAATGTGAACTTTTCACTGCACACAAGTGCATGTGACAATAATAAACCATTGCCATTTCCACTCCACACATTTTCAAATATTCTACAACTTCTCCACATCAGAATCCTGATCTCACCCTATCAGATATTCCCTTTGCCCTATCCATCATCTCTTAACCTTCTCTATAACTTAATACTAGCTCGTTTTGGCTCTTTTGCAGTTCTGGCAAATGGTTTTCAATGTGAAGCATTATCCCTGCTTCACTTTCCATGGGTGCTGCCTGACCTATTGGATATTTCAGCATTTTTTGTAATTAGACCAAAATTGTGCATGATTGAAAAATAAAGTTGCAAGATACCAAACAAATACACAAACTTTCAAGAAAGTTGAAAATGATAAAATGTGAAACATGCAAAAAATGCTGGGGAACTCATCAGGTCAGACAACATTTAGGGAAATGAATGAACAGGCGACATGTCAGGCTGAGGTTCTTCATCAGGACTGGAAAGGAAGGGGGAAGAAGTCAGGATAAGAAGATGGGAGGGCTGGTGTGGAAGGGAAACTAGAAGGTGATAGGTGAATCCAGGTGGATGGGATGAAGTTAGAGGCTGGAAATGACAAGTGGAAAAGGCAAAGGGCTGGAGAGGGTGGAGTCTGATTGGACAGGAGAGTGGATCATGGAGAAAGGGAAGGAGGAGGAGCGCTATGGGGAGGTGATAGGCATGTGAGAAGAAGAGGTAAGAGGCCAGGGTGGGGAAATGAAGAAGAGGGAAGTGGGAGGGGTAAAAATTACCAGATGTTGGAGAAATCAATGTTCATGCCTTCAGGTTGGAGGCTACCTAGATGGAATATGAGATGTGCTCCTCCAACCTGAGATTGCCTGCATCGTGGCAGAAGGGGACCGACATCTTGGAATGGGGATGGGGATAGGAATTGAAACGGTTGGCCACCGGTAAATTCCAGTTTTTGAAGAGGAGGCCACATCGGGAGCACTGGACACAATAGACAACCCCAACAGATTCGCACGTGAAGTGTTGTCTCACCTGGAAAGACTGTTTGGGGCCATGAACGGAGGTGAGGGAGGAGGGGAATGGGCAGGTGTCGCTCTTCTGCTTGCAGTAACAAGTACCAGGAGGGGTCAAATGTGAAACATACATAAATGTATGAAACATGAAATAAAATGAAATAAAAACTCTTCAAATCAATTACAGACAGCTGAAGTAATGCCAAATATGAACTTATCTAATTCTGTTCATTCTTTCAAACATCTTTAGCAAACTTATTCAAAAGAATGAGCCCTGAGATCGCATCAGGTCTAACCTGATGCAGCACCCAAACATTCCTGCTGCTCTACCACCGGATTTCATGGGGCGCCCTCTGCAGGCAGGACACAGCAGAGAAATGGCAGGCAGAGGCTCTGAAAGGCTGAGAACTCTGCATTCACATGAATATCCTGAAAGCTACGAACCTGAGAATTACCAGCAATTCTGTGCTGAACTGTTGGCAAAGTGCAGGGTGGGGGGAGGGGAGGGGAGTGGATGGGAGCATATTAATGTATATTACAGTAGTGAGAAAGCCAGTGCATTTGGCCCACTTTCCTAGCAACCAGTAAAGTGAAGTTGTACATGTTTGCAGAAATATTTGTGCACATGAAAAGGCAACACGGCAGAAATTACTAGCGAGCTTTCTGCCCTGTATAGCTTCTACTTCACACGGTGTATCAAAGAAAATATTTGTTTTCATTAACTTCAGTAGTTAAATGGTATAAAAAATAATCCATTTAACTAAGTAACAAGGTATGTATTTAAATGAAATACAGAGCACTTTAGAACAGTATCAATGCCTCTACAGTACTATAATACTGTGTAATAGTCCCTATTAGTCAGCAATAGTTGGCAAACTGTTGGCTAATCAACTGAAGTCTAATTATGCTAAATCTCAAATTAATCAGATTTATAACCAAAATGACCGACTGATACTTGACCATATGGGGATTAATCAAACTTTCTGGATTTTTATTCTTCCTTATATCAATCAGAGTCTCCTCGAGATTCTAAATATATGAATGATTTTTTAGATAATCTAGACTTCCCTGAGATTTCACAGGATATGTCTTCTATGTTAGATACTTCCATTACCACGGATGAGATTAAGAATGTTATTTTCTCTATGAATTTGGGGAAAGCTCCTGGCCCTGATGGGTTTACCGTAGAATTTTATAAATGTTTCGCACCTTCATTAATCCCTTGGCTCTGTAGGGTTTTTGAGGCTTCATTAAAACTTGGTAAACTTCCTGAATCTTTCAATAGAGCGTCAATCTCTCTAATATTAAAGAAGGATAAAGATCCTGCTCAATGTGCATCTTATAGACCAATATCTTTATTAAATGTTGATTCTAAAGTTTTTTCTAAGTTATTAGCAAATAGATTAGAAAAAGTACTTCCTTTTATTATTTCGGAAGACCAAACAGGTTTTATTAAAGGTCGTTACTCTTTTTATAACATTCGCACACTGTTAAATATTGTTTATACCCCCTCACAAAATGTTCCTGAGTGTGTTACCTCTTTAGATGCTGAGAAAGCTTTTGATAGAGTAGAATGGCCTTATTTATTTAAGGTGCTTGAAATGTTTAATTTTAGCTCAAAATTTATATCCTGGATTAAATTGTTATATCATTCTCCTGTGGCCTCAGTCCGTAATAACTCTTTAAGCTCACCTTTTTTCCCTCTTTTTCGAGGTACTCAACAAGGGTGTCCTCTTAGTCCTTTATTATTTGATATTGCCTTAGAACCTCTTGCAATTGCCATTCGAGAATCTCCAAATATTACTGGGATAACTCGGAGCTCAAAGTCCCATAAAATATCACTCTATGCTGGTGACTTACTTTTATATATTTCTAATCCCCAAAAATCCATCCCTGCTGTTTTAGAGCTATTAGCACAATTTGGTCTTTTTTCAGGTTATAAATTAAATCTTAGTAAGAGTGAACTTTTCCCGATTAATAAACAACTTCCCTTATATCATAACTTTCCTTTTAAATAGATTAATAATTATTCTTCATATCTTGGGATTAAAATTACTTGTAAATACAAAGATTTATTTAAGATTAACTTTTTACCCTTAATTGATCATATTATTCAACTTTCTTCTAAATGGTTTCCTTTATATTTAACTTTGATTGGTCGTATTAATGCAGTTAAGATTTTTTTTTGCCAAAATTTTTATATATATTTCAGGCATTGCCAATTTTTGTTCAAAAATCTTTTTTTGATAAAGTTGACTCCAAAATTTCGTCATTTATTTGGCAAAATAAAAACCCGAGACTGGGTAAAATACATTTACAGAAAGCTAAGAGAGATGGAGGCTTAGCATTACCTAACTTTAGATTTCATTATTGGGCAATTAATATTCGACATATGAAATTTTGGTTACTTGACCAGGATATACTATGCATTCCTAAATGGGTAGCATTGGAATTACAATCTGTTCAGGGCTATACACTTGGCTCTATTTTAGGTTCCTCTCTTCCTTTTGATTTGAAACGCCTTAAACAGGTGTCTAACCCGAAAGTTAAATATACCTTACGTATTTGGTTTCAATTCAGAAAATTTTTTGATCTTAACCAATTTGGGCTAGCGATTCCTATTTTAGGTAACATATTTTTTCCTCCCTCTTTTACGGATCGTGCTTTTCAAATTTGGAAGACTAAGGGTATTTCACGGTTTTTGGATTTATTTTTAGATGGTTCCCTTATGTCTTTTGAACAATTATCTAATAAATATAATTTATCAAGAATACATTTTTTTAGATATCTACAAGTTAGAAATTTCCTAAGTACCATACTTTCTTCCTTTCCAATGCTTCCTCCTACATATATTTTAGATACTATAATTAACCTTAATCCATGTCAGAAAGGTGCATCGGCTATTATTTATAATATTATTATGAAACTTAGGAAAGCTCCATTTGATAAGATTAGGTCAGATTGGGAACAAGAATTGGGATCTATTATTTCCGTGGATGACTGGGGGCAGATTTTACAATTAATCAACACTTCCTCTATCTGTGCTAAACATTCCCTAATTCAATTTAAAGTTGTTCATAGAGTACATATGTCCAAAGATAAATTAGCTCGCTTTTATTCTCATATTATTCCTTTTTGTGATAGATGTCCGGGGCAGATAGCTTCTTTAACTCATATGTTTTGGTCTTGTCCAACTCTGGAAACTTTTTGGAGAGACATTTTTAATATTATTTCCAAGGTATTGAATATAGATATCTCTCCTCACCCTATCACTGCTATCTTTGGACTACCTAAAATTTCCAGTAATCTCTCTCCTTCAGCCTGTAGAATGATTGCATTTCTTACTTTAATGGCTAAAAGATGTATTTTACAACATTGGAAAGAGCTTAATGCTCCAACTACCCTTTTTTGGTTTTCTCAGATGATATTATGCTTGAATTTGGAGAAAATTATAAGCAATCTTTATGACTCTTCATTTAAATTTGAACAGACTTGGAGATCTTTTATTCAATATTTTCATTTAATGTAATATATACCCTTCTTGTTTTTTTTTACTGTTTTTAATGGAGGTCGGGATTGAGGACGTGAATTTAAGTTTTTTAACTCTGTTTGGTTTCAAGTTAGCCCATTGCTTTGCTTTGCTTTTAGTTAGTTGCACGGTGGGTTTTTTTTGGGGTTTTTTTTTTCCTTTTCTCTATTGATATATATAAAAATTAGTATACTGTTATGTTACCTTGGTATGTTATGTTTAAATTACATTGTTTGTATTATTTTTTTTTGTATTAATATCTCCTGTAATTTTATTATATTCTAACAGTGTATTAGTGCCTATATGGCTTACCTTTTTGTATACTTATTCAATAAAAAGATTTAAAAAGAAAGAAAGTCAGCAATAGGGGAGTTCATCTGCTGTGTTCTTTTGATTGACTGAAATGAACAAAATCAACATAGACACCTAGTGCAGATAATGGTCTGTCTTCACATAAAAAGTTTTAGATGATTGCATCCTCCAAATCTTCATTTTCATTGTAATATTCCAGATGATTGCCAATACCTTCATAATTCCTAACTCGTTGAAGCATTGGAGTCATTTCAGTTTCACTGCCGGCCGTTTCTGGCATCTCCAAGTCTGGATGCTTGAAACCACAGTGAGCAAGATGGTTCCAAATTGTCTTACTGCTTATTTCTTGACAACTATCAGTGACAAAAATCACTGCTTGTTGAACACAAACACGTGCGACTGATGCTTTAAAAATTGATCCCTCTAGGCATGGGGTGGCATCTAACAGTCATGCCAGTAAATGTGACTGATCCTAGTTAGAAACTGTTTGGTAACAGCCTCCTATCCCAATTAAGTGCCACAATGTCTCAAATAAACAAATGGAATCCCAGCTATTTTCTCGATTTAGTTTTTGTTCTTTAAGAAATGTCCCAAATAAGTGGCTGCCCGGATTAACCAATGGCCTAATTAACCAGAATCCGCTGTACTTGATTTTCATTGGGACTCTACCCGCGATGTCCAGTGGCCTCTGCTGGGAAAAGCATACAGTTGAAATCCAAGGGGCAGGCTTGCAGTTTCTGAGGCCTCCTGGTGGTCAAAACTCAAACAGCAGCTCCAAAGCCAATAAGCAACAGCGGTCCCAAAATCTAAGTAAAAATATAAAATGCAGGAAATTAACCAAGTTAGATTTTTTTTAGTGCGTAGGGTACAGTCTGATTCAGCACTTCGTGAGAAGTACTCTGGATAAAAGCAGCAGTAAGATCAAATCCTGAATAAGGCTCTCAGCCTGAAACGTCGATTGTTTATTCATTTCCATGGATGCTGTTTGACCTGCTAAGTCCCTCCAGCATTTTGTCCATGTTGCTCTGGATTTCCAGCATCTGCAGAACCTCTTGTGCTTATGCTTAGCAACATCAAATTTATTCTCAGAATCAACAACCTGCTGGAGGAACTCAGCAGATTGGACAAAATACGTGGGGAGAAAGGAATTGTCGACAGTTTGGGTCGAAGGCCTACATCAGGCAAGACCACTATAAATTCGTTAATATTAATGTTCTTTAATTATCCTTTAATATAATTTTTCCATTCTGATCCCTCAGATCGCTAAGTATTACTGAAACAACCAAGGTTGAATTCATAATTATCTTTCCTTGGAAAATAGTTTATCAACAATATATTTTACAGGAAATAGTGAGTGAGGCTTCCAGCAGTCAGGATTGACCATGGATGGCCAGTGCAGTACAATATGGAGAACTAGCTGTTGCCCATGTAGCAAGCTTCCCCTCTCCACACATCTGACAAACCCAAAGGAACGGCACAGACCGATACAGTTTGGTACCAGCAGCATCGCAGGGGTTGCCAGTCAGCGTTGAACTCAGTGTAAGACAGCCTTACGAATTCCAGCTCCAGATTTTTCCCTCAGGGTTTACTTCTGAAGCCTTTCCCATGAGTAGGTATACCTCCAGCTACAACAACCTTATACATACCCGTAAATTGTAGGATAAAAAATTGATGTCGACTATATACAGAGAGGTGCGATCAATATGGTCAATGAGGAAAATGAGCATTAGATTGCTTTCTGCCTTTAGCGCTGATTCAGGAGAAAGGGTGCCTCATTTGGGGCTGAGGAGAAACAAAGGAGCAAGTGCGGAACAGTAGTGCACATCATCTAGAAAGTTCACTCAGCATTCAGGCAGGTATGGCAGCTAAAGATGTAAAGGTGGTCAATTAATGGTATTATTTTAGCTTGAGGAGAAGGAGAGTGTCAACACCACTCCATTGTGAAAATGCTTTGCACTCAAGTCATCACCATAGGCATGAACACAGGTTATTTTTATAAAGTCTGTAACATTCAGGTCCTCAAATGAATCAAACATGGCCTATATCACTGACTCAAAGTAGTCTTTTAGCCACTCCTCTGCCTCCTGTGATCAACTCATCGTTGTCCTTATCACATTCCTTTTATCCCAGTTCAGTTGTTTGGTCTGAACAACAACTCTTGACCACATCTGCATGTTTTTGTGCATTGAGTTAGCTGATTAGATATTTGCATTAAAGAGCAGGTTTACAGGTGTACCTAATGAAGTGGGTCCAATGAAACCATACAGTGAGGACTGTTTGCTACTGGTAGCATCAGCTGAGGGAGACCTCTGCTGTTCAGTCACAGTGATATCAGTAAGTAAGCTGGCTACAAATTCAAATAAATGCAGATGCTCATAATCCAAAATAAAGCAGAAAACAGTGGAAATAGTCAGTTTGTCAGGCAACATCTGTGGAAAGAGAAACAGTATCTGCTAGAGGTTTTCTTTAACTTTCACTGAAAAAATGCTTAGTTCCACATATCACGAGGTGGGATGGAAAGGACAAAGGAAATATCTGTGTTAATCCCCATTAAGACTTAATATTGATCTTATTTTCTAGTTGGTTCAATCTCATCAGATTACAGCCAGGAATCTTAGATTAAAATTGCAACTAAACACCTTCTCATCAATTCTTTGTACCTGGTCAAAGCCACCATTTTATTATTGATGTTTGTAATTTTTGTAGTTACGACCATTTCTAGCAAGCTCATATTATCATTTTGGAAATAATGGCCACAATTGACAGGACACTTCCCCACATGATCATTCCACAGTCATTAGAGTACACTCTGTTCTTAAGCAATTTAGTGAGTAACTTGTCGCTGTATTTGGTGAAGGCTTTGATTAGATTTGCTACAGTGCACTTCTAAGTTAATGATGAATAAATAGCATCTCACTAAAGTTCTCTATCTTTAACTATACTGACTGTTCTAACTTGTATGATTTATGCTTCATTCTCTGATGCCTTTCCCAATATCTCAAGGGTCCTTTCTCTCCACTTTGTCCTCTCTTTACATCAGTAATGTTTTCTAGTCATCATTCTACTTTATCCACTTCTCATTTAAATCAAAGGTTCCAATGAGCAACAAATACCGATTGCATGAGAGTCATTTTAACAAATTATCTGTGCCAAAAACGGAGTAGCTGCTTTTTCTTTTTTTCCTGTAATTCAAATTTTTATTATTATTTATTCTTATTTTACAAAGCAGCACAGCATATCACAGAGCAGATACAGTACAGCATATTTACACAGCCATCCCATGACAGGAAAACAAGTAAAACTTAGAGACAGAAAGAAGTTCTAATAAGTTAAAATTAACATACAACCAAAATTAATCCCACGCGTCTTGCACTTTTCCCTCACTGTTAATTCTTCCCAACATGTGTTCATATGATGAAATCTTAATCATTTCCTCATTCCATTCCTTCACAGTGGGACATCTGGGTTTTTTCCAGTTTTGCAATATAATTCTTGCAGCTGCGATGAGACCCACCTTTAAAATAGTGAACGTGATTGTTTACATTAGGTACCATTGTCCTATCACCCAGGAGACAAAGCCATGGACACCAGGGCAGTGTGGAATCTGACCAACTCCCCAACAAATCAAGAACTTTACACCAAAATGGACAAACCATGGAACACTCCCAAATCATGTGAAAATATATGCCCACCTCAGTTTTACATTTCCAGCATAAATTATTATCAACAATCCCCATTTTCTAGAGTCTAGTTGGTGTCCAATAATATCTGTGTACTATCTTATTGAATAAATTTCCCTCTCGCTTCCAAAATACGTCTACCCACATTTGATAAAATATTTTACCACTCATTATCTTCAATATCGCTTCCAAGATCCTTCTGCTTTGAGATTGTTACACGATTCACCCACAGAGTGCTTGAACATTTTTTAAAACACTGATGCTTTATGACCTTTCTGTGGTAATGTAAAGTATTCAGTTAAAGAGTTACTTTGTGGGTCATGGTTCTTGAATATGCTACTAACGCAATGTCTTATTTGCAAATACTTCCAAAAATCCCCTTTATCTACAAAGTTGTATTTCCTCTGCAAATCCACATATGACATAAAAATCCCTTTCTCATAGAGATCACCTACTGTATTTACACCTTTAATCTTCCATTCTTTCCGTACACCATTCTTTTCCCAATGCATATCTCAGGGTTATTCCAGAGCGAGGAGTTTAATTGGTGTAAATGTGACATTCTATAAGCTTTATGAATTGTACTCCACACACTCCCTGAGTGAGATAGTATAGGATTTAGATTAGTCTTGTTTTCCACATGTTGTGAGAGGATGTTAAAGGGAGAATGTGATGCAGCCAGGCTCCGTTCTATAATTACCCAATCTAAATCAACATCAACCCTGTCCCAATGTTAAGCTAACTTGGTCATTTCAAAGGATAATTTATATGCCCTGACGTCTGGTAGACTGAGCCCTCCCATGTCCCTGGACATACTCATCTTACTCATTTTAATTCTGGGCTTCTTCTTATCCCATAGAAAATCCCTGATAATTTTGTTGTATTGCTTGTAGATCAAATCTGATATATTTAAAGGAAGCATCACAGAAAGATAGTTAAACTGAGGTGCTATGACCATTTTAACTACATTGACTTTACCCCAGAGTGACAGTCTCAGTGCCCCCCACTTAACCAGATTATTTCTTATCCTACTCAATAATGGGTCATAACTTAAAGTAATTATTTCATCCAAATTATGACTGAGTTTGACCCCTAGATATTTCATTCCAACTGGCACCCATCTGAAATTAAACTGAGATACTGAATTTGAAAAACACAATTTTGACATTGGCATAGCCTCAGATTTATTGCAGTTGGTTTTATAACCAGATACCTCGGAGTATAATTGGATTGTTTTCATTAGAGGGGGTAAGGAGTTAGAAGGGTCACTGATCAGTAATAAAATATCGTCAGAATATAACATCAGATTATGCTCCTTTCCGCCTCCCTTCACTCCTCTAACATTTGGATCTGCTCTAATCATGATTGCCAGCGGTTCCAAAAAAATCATAAATAACAGTGGGGAGAGGGGGCAGCTTTGCTGTGTACCCTATGAGATGTTGAAAAATGGGGATATGTACCATTTGTAATAACTTAAGCCTTATGGTTTCTATTAAAATTCTAATCCATGATTTAAAGATAGAGCCAAACCCAAAGAATGACAAGGCTGTGGTTAAAAATCTCCACTCAACCCTGTCAAAGGCCTTTTCGACATCCAGGGAGATGGCAGTAACTGGGGTACTACTTGGGAAGTTCAGCCATATTAAGTGCAGTGATCCCCTTAAATTGTCACTTGAGGATCTGCCTTTAAACAAGCCAACCTGGTCAGTATTAATTATAGATGGCAATACTTTCTCTAATCGCAAAGCCAGTGTTTTAGTCAGTATCTTACAGTCCACATTAATTAAGCTTATAGGCCTTTAATTGGAGGGATCTATTGCCTCCCTGTCTTTTTTTGGGATCAATGATATTAATGCTTCATTAAATGTATTCGGTAAAGATTCCAAATTAAGTGCTTCTGAATAGATTTTTGTTAGAGTAGGAGCCAATATGTCCAGAAATTTCTTATAATATTCAACTGGGAAGCCATCCATACCTGGAGATTTCCCCATTTTCATAGCTGCAATAGCTCATCCTCAGTATTTGGGGCATCCAAGGACTCAGCTTGTTGTGGGGATACTGTAGGCAATTTTAGAATTAGAAAAAAACTGATTCAGCTCCTCCTGGTGATGCATATAAACATTCATAGAACTGTCAAAAGACTTTGTTTATTTCTTTAGATGATGACGCGAATGTATCCCCTTTCTTAATTACAGGTATAACACTATTCGCATACTGCTGCTTTAAATATCATGCCAGCAGCTTACCAGCTTTGTCACCACCTTCATAGAAACTTGTTTTTATTCTAAATAATGCATATTCTGCTTCTTTGTTATATATGTTATTTAGCTGGAATTTCAAATTGCACAGATCTTTGTATAAGTCATCGGTATATTGTCTTGTTAAAACCTTTTCCAATGTGGTTATTTCTGCTTTTAGATTTTTTATTTGCTCCATACTTTCTTTCTTCATTTCAGATGTCTGTGCTATTAATTTTCCTCTTATATACCTTGAATGCCTCCCATACCGAGGACAGCTTTACTGTGGTCCCTATGTTCAATTCAAAAAACGAAGTCAGATCCTCAGCCAGCTTATCACTGAAATCCTCATCTTCTAACAGCATAGTATTCATTCGCCACCTACCCCTCCTTCTCCTTTCAGTATTAAATCAATTTGAATTTCAACTGGTGCATGGTCTGATAATGCCATCGGGCCAATTTTACAGTCTATCACCTGTTCAACAATGGAGTTAGATATTAGAAAAGTATCTATTCTAGAGTAGGATTTATGTCGATGAGAGAAAAATGTATATTCTTTTCCGGATGGATTCACCAATCGAGAAGCTGCTTTTTCCAAAGTTAATTCATTTTGTCTGTCTTCCATGGAAGATAAAATTATTGTCATTAATATGGACGGACCACACAGTCCTCAGAAGGGGATTAGATGAAACTGATCCCATTTTGAGTTATCTCAAAAATATTCTTCAACATGTCAGTGAAAATCCATTTCCCTTCAACTTCTCAAATCAATGAAGATTTCTTAGTGAACCGGTTACCTATTAAACTGGCAAAGTTAACAATATGTACAATATCAAAAACAAATCTAACTGAACAGCAGAGCAATTGTTTGCATCTTTATGCAGTCAACATTCTGCTTTTGCTACTAATTTGGCAAAGGTTTCTTCTTCCTGCTTTAATGATAATCAGAAATTTTACCATTCAAAAAGGATAGCTCTATGCTTCGTTTCCAATTTTTCCCTACAATGCTGGAATTTTGCTGCTTTCATAGAAACATAGAAACATAGAAAATAGGTGCAGGAGTAGGCCATTCGGCCCTTCGAGCCTGCACCGCCATTTATTATGATCATGGCTGATCATCCAACTCAGAACCCCGCCCCAGCCTTCCCTCCATACCCCCTGATCCCGGTAGCCACAAGGGCCATATCTAACTCCCTATTAAATATAGCCAATGTACTGGCCTCAACTGCTTCCTGATTCCACAGATTCACCACTCTCTGAGTGAAGAAGTTTTTCCTAATCTCGGCCCTAAAAGGCTTCCCCTTTATCCTCAAACTGTGACCCCTTGTTCTGGACTTCCTCAACATCGGGAACAATCTTCCTGCATCTAGCCTGTCCAATCCCTTTAGGATTTTATACATTTCAATCAGATCCCCCCTCAATCTTCTAAATTCCAACGAGTACAAGCCCAGTTCATCCAGTCTTTCTTCATATGAAAGTCCTGCCATCCCAGGAATCAATCTGGTGAACCTTCTTTGTACTCCCTCTATGGCAAGGATGTCTTTCCTCAGATTAGGGGACCAAAACTGCACACAATACTCCAGGTGTGGTCTCACCAAGGCCTTGTACAACTGCAGTAGTACCTCCCTGCTCCTGAACTCAAATCCTCTCGCTATAAATGCCAGCATACCATTCGCCTTTTTCACCGCCTGCTGTACCTGCATGCCCACTTTCAATGACTGGTGTATAATGACACCCAGGTCTCGTTGCACCTCCTCTTTTCCTAATCGGCCACGGTTCAGATAATAATCTGTTATCCTATTTTTGCTACCAAGGTGGATAACATCACATTTATCCACATTAAATTGCATCTGCCATGAATTTGCCCACTCACCCAACCTATCCAAGTCACTCTGCATCCTCTTAGCATCCTCCTCACAGCTAACACTGCCACCCAGCTTCGTGTCATCCGCAAACTTGGAGATGCTGCATTTAATTCCCTCATCCAAGTCATTAATATATATTGTAAACAACTGGGGTCCCAGCACTGAGCCTTGCGCTACCCCACTAGTCACCGCCTGCCATTCTGAAAAGGTCCCGTTTATTCCCACTCTTTGCTTCCTGTCTGCTAACCAATTCTCTATCCACATCAATACCTTACCCCCAATACCATGTGCTTTAAGTTTGCACACTAATCTCCTGTGTGGGACCTTGTCGAAGCCTTTTGAAAATCCAAATATACCACATCCACTGGTTCTCCCCTATCCACTCTACTAGTTACATACTCAAAAAATTCTATGAGATTCGTCAGACATGATTTTCCTTTCACAAATCCATGCTGACTTTGTCCGATGATTTCACCGCTTTCCAAATGTGCTGTTATCACATCTTTGATAACTGACTCCAGCAGTTTCCCCACCACCGACGTTAGGCTAACCGGTCTATGATTCCCCGGTTTCTCTCTCCCTCCTTTTTTAAAAAGTGGGGTTACATTAGCCACCCTCCAATCCTCAGGAACTAGTCCAGAATCTAACGAGTTTTGAAAAATTATCACTAATGCATCCACTATTTCTTGGGCTACTTCCTTAAGCACTCTAGGATGCAGACCATCTGGCCCTGGGGATTTATCTGCCTTCAATCCCTTCAATTTACCTAACACCACTTCCCTACTAACATGTATTTCGCTCAGTTCCTCCATCTCACTGGACCCTCTGTCCCCTACTATTTCTGGAAGATTATTTATGTCCTCCTTAGTGAAGACAGAACCAAAGTAATTATTCAATTGGTCTGCCATGTCCTTGCTCCCCATAACAAAACATGATACAAAACATGATAAAGGTTCAATTTGTGTGCAACTCTTTACGTTTCTGTGGTGCTACTTGATATTCACTCTTTATATTTTCTCCGAGAGGGAATATGACTATGGTATTAGCTATGCCACTGAATTAAAAATATTAAATTGATAGCCAGAAATTCAGGAAGGAATTCTATCTTGCTGATAAAAATATGGTTTTAAGCTTTAACTTAAAGTATTGAATTTTTTATTGAATCTATGATATCTGCTTACTGCTTGGCTTCTCCTAGCTCACTGTGAGTCTTCCTGAATTTACACGTGCACAGATTTGACTTGTCCTCCTGTAAAGGTGCTGATTCTTAGTAAACATCTTATCAACTCCAGATCCAAACCAGGAAAACTGCATCTTCACATTAACTTGTTTTATTCACAGTAGATTGCTTTTGCTATCAAATAAAGAGCTAGACTTTGTTCTAGAAATAATAATAATAAGGCAAATAACTCTCACGGGAAATAAAGTGTCAATTGGACCATGCATTTGAAGTTAAACCCAGAAATGTGTAAGTTGTTAATGATGTGCCAGTTTTCTTCAGAAACTAGAGGAAAATGTATCTTTTCATTGATATAAATGGAATAATACTGTTGATCAGAAAAAAAATAATTGTTCTCCATAGATAAGAAGTAAATTGTATGCAATACAGTAAGTATAATTTATTTGCATACATTTTGCTGTTGCAATGTAGCATACAGTATATTAGATTATGAGAACACTTAGTCCTCTTTTATTGTCATTTAGAAATGCATACATGCATTCAGAAATGATACAATGTTCCTCCAGAGTGATATCACAGAAAACAGGACAAACCAGAGACTAACACTGACATAACCACATAATTATAACATATAGTTACAGCAGTGCAAAACAATACCATAATTTGATAAAGAACAGACCATGGGCACGGTAAAAAAAAGTCTCAAGTCCCGATCGACTCCCGAGTCCCCGATAGCAGGTGGCAAAAGGGAGAAACTCCCTGCCATAAACCTCCAAGGCACCGACAACTGCCGATGCATTGGAAGCAGCCAACCACAGCCAACACTGAGTCCGTCCATCCGAAAACTTCGAGCCTCTGACCAGCCCCTCCGATACAGCCTCCCGAGCGCCATTCTCTACCGAGTGCCTTCGACCTAGCCCCGGCTGCCAAAACAAGCAAAGCCGTGGATTCGGGGCCTTCTGCTCCGGAGATTCCGGTTACCACACAGTAGCACGGCAGCGAAGCGGGCATTTCAGAAGTTTCTCCAGGTGTTCCTCTGTACTCAGTTATGATCTCAGATATGATCTCAGTTTTGTTAAAAATTATAAAACTAAATATACTATAGTTATTATTTTTCTTATTCATTTCTACGTTTGTCTCTTAGTGCTAAAACATCTTTTCCTTTAATTTGTTTTCTATATCTGATTTGATTATTTAAATGGAATGTTCTGCTTCAGTCTTTGATCGGCATGCTAATGTGGCTGGTTAAGGAAATACTGTTAGGGAATATTCTGGAATTAGGGCAGACAGGAAATACTAACTTCAGCAACCAATCTTTTGATGTAAATGTGGATTGTAAGTTTAAAATGCAGTCCCAGACAATAGGTTCTTAGAGCTGTGGACAGCAGGTAATTGAAAAACCAGACAATGCTGATTAACATTCATCCTGGGAGTCTGGAGTGTGGGTGCAAAGAAGGAGATGTGAAAATTATATGCAATTCAAAGGAAGCATTGTAAATATAGAATGGTCCTTTGATATTCAGCATATAAAACTTACGGACACTACCTACATGTGAAACATAGAAACATAGAAACATAGAAAATAGGTGCAGGAGTAGGCCATTCGGCCCTTCGAACCTGCACCGCCATTTATTATCATCATGGCTGATCATCCAACTCAGAACCCTGCCCCAGCCTTCCCTCCATACCCCCTGATCCCCGTAGCCACAAGGGCCATATCTAACTCCCTCTTAAATATAGCCAATGAACTGGCCTCAACTGTTTCCTGTGGTAGAGAATTCCACAGATTCACCACTCTCTGTGTGAAGAAGTTTTTCCTAATCTCGGGCCTAAAAGGCTTCCCCTTTATCCTCAAACTGTGACCCCTCGTTCTGGACTTCCTCAACATCGGGAACAATCTTCCTGCATCTAGCCTGTCCAATCCCTTTAGGATTTTATACGTTTCAATCAAATACCCCCTCAATCTTCTAAATTCCAACGAGTACAAGCCCAGTTCATCCAGTCTTTCTTCATATGAAAGTCCTGCCATCCCAGGAATCAATCTGGTGAACCTTCTTTGTACTCCCTCTATGGCAAGGATGTCTTTCCTCAGATTAGGGGACCAAAACTGCACACAATACTCCAGGTGTGGTCTCACCAAGGCCTTGTACAACTGCAGTAGTACCTCCCAGCTCCTGTACTCGAATCCTCTTGCTATAAATGCCAGCATACCATTCGTCTTTTTCATCGCCTGCTGTACCTGCATGCCCACTTTCAATGACTGGTGTATAATGACACCCAGGTCTCGTTGCACCTTCCCTTTTCCTAATCGGCCACCGTTCAGATAATAATCTGTTTTCCTATTTTTGCCACCAAAGTGGATAACTTCACATTTATCCACATTAAATTGCATCTGCCATGAATTTGCCCACTCACCCAACCTATCCAAGTCACCCTGCATCCTCTTAGCATCCTCCTCACAGCTAACACTGCCACCCAGCTTCGTGTCATCCGCAAACTTGGAGATGCTGCATTGAATTCCCTCATCCAAGTCATTAATATATATTGTAAACAACTGGGGTCCCAGCACTGAGCCTTGTAGTACCCCACTAGTCACCGCCTGCCATTCTGAAAAGGTCCCGTTTATTCCTACTCTTTGCTTCCTGTCTGCTAACCAATTCTCTATCCACATCAATACCTTACCCCCAATACCGTGTGCTTTAAGTTTGCACACTAATCTCCTGTGTGGGACCTTATCGAAAGCCTTTTGAAAATCCAAATATACCACATCCACTGGTTCTCCCCTATCCACTCTACTAGTTACATACTCAAAAAATTCTATGAGATTCGTCAGACATGATTTTCCTTTCACAAATCCATGCTGACTTTGTCCGATGATTTCACCGCTTTCCAAATGTGCTGTTATCACATCTTTGATAACTGACTCCAGCAGTTTCCCCACCACCGACGTTAGGCTAACCGGTCTATAATTCCCCGGTTTCTCTCTCCCTCCTTTTTTAAAAAGTGGGGTTACATTAGCCACCCTCCAATCCTCAGGAACTAGTCCAGAATCTAACGAGTTTTGAAAAATTATCACTAATGCATCCACTATTTCTTGGGCTACTTCCTTAAGCATTCTGGGATGCAGACCATCTGGCCCTGGGGACTTATCTGCCTTCAATCCCTTCAATTTACCTAACACCACTTCCCTACTAACAAGTATTTCGCTCAGTTCCTCCATCTCACTGGACCCTCTGTCCCCTACTATTTCTGGAAGATTATTTATGTCCTCCTTAGTGAAGACAGAACCAAAGTAATTATTCAATTGGTCCGCCATGTCCTTGCTCCCCATAATCAATTCACCTGTTTCTGTCTGTAGGGGACCTACATTTGTCTTTACCAGTCTTTTCCTTTTTACATATCTATAAAAGCTTTTACAGTCAGTTTTTATGTTCCCTGTCAGTTTTCTCTCATAATCTTTTTTCCCCTTCCTAATTAAGCCCTTTGTCCTCTTCTGCTGAACTCTGAATTTCTCCCAGTCCTCAGGTGAGCCACTTTTTCTGGCTAATTTGTATGCTTCTTCTTTGGAATTGATACTATCCCTAATTTCTCTTGTCAGCCACAGGTGCACTACCTTCCTTGATTTATTCTTTTGCCAAACTGGGATGAACAATTGTTGTAGTTCATCCATGCAACCTTTAAATGCTTGCCATTGCATATCCACCGTCAATCCTTTAAGTGTCATTTGCCAGTCTATCTTAGCTAATTCACGTCTCATACCTTCAAAGTTACCCCTCTTTAAGTTCAGAACCTTTGTTTCTGAATTAACTATGTCACTCTCCATCTTAATGAAGAATTCCACCATATTATGGTCACTCTTACCCAAGGGACCTCTCACGACAAGATTGCTAATTAACCCTTCCTCATTGCTCAAAACCCAGTCCAGAATAGCCTGCTCTCTAGTCGGTTCCTCGACATGTTGGTTCAAAAAACCATCCCGCATACATTCCAAGAAATCCTCTTCCTCAGCACCTTTACCAATTTGGTTCACCCAATCTACATGTAGATTGAAGTCACCCATTATAACTGCTGTTCCTTTATTGCACACATTTCTAATTTCCTGTTTAATACCATCTCCGACCTCACTACTACTGTTAGGTGGCCTGTACACAACTCCCACCAGCGTTTTCTGCCCCTTAGTGTTACGCAGCTCTACCCATATCGATTCCACATCTTCCCGGCTTATGTCCTTCCTTTCTATTGCGTTAATCTCCTCTTTAACCAGCAACGCCACCCCACCTCCCCTTCCTTCATGTCTATCCCTCCTGAATATTGAATATCCCTGAACGTTGAGCTCCCATCCTTGGTCACCCTGGAGCCATGTCTCTGTGATCCCAACTATATCATAATCATTAATAACAATCTGCACTTTCAATTCATCCACCTTATTACGAATGCTCCTTGCATTGACACACAAAGCCTTCAGGAGCTCTTTTACAACTCTCTTAGCCCTTATACAATTATGTTGAAAAGTGGCCCTTTTTAATGCTTGCCCTGGATTTGTCAGCCTGCCACTTTTACTTTTCTCCTTAATACTTTTTGCTTCTACCCTCACTTTACACCCCTCTGTCTCTCTGCACTCGTTCCCATCCCCCTGTTGTGAACTAACCTCCTCTCACCTAGCCTCCTTAATTTGATTCCCACCCCCCAACCATTCTAGTTTAAAGTCACCTCAGTAGCCCTCGCTAGTCTCCCTGCCAGGATATTGGTCCCCCTAGGATTCAAGTGTAACCCGTCCTTTTTGTACAGGTCACGCCTGCGCCAAAAGAGGTCCCAATGATCCAAAAACTTGAATCCCTGCCCCCTGCTCCAATCCCTCAGCCACGCATTTATCCTTCACCTCATCGCATTCCGACTCTCATTGTCGCGTGGCACAGGCAGTAATCCCGAGATTATTACCCTTGCGGTCTTTTTTCTCAACTCCCTTCCTAGCTCCCTATATTCTCCTTTCAGGACCTCATCCCTTTTCCTACCTATGTCATTGGTACCTATATGTACCATGACCTCTGGCTCCTCACCCTCCCACTTCAGGATATCTTGAACACGATCAGAAATATCCCGGACCCTGGCACCAGGGAGGCAAACTACCACCCGGGTCTCTGGACTGCGTCCACAGAATCGCTTATCTGACCCCCTTACTATCGTGTCCCCTATCACAACTGCCCTCGTCTTCCTTGCCCTACCCTTCTGAGCTACAGGGCCAGACTCTATGCCGGAGGCACGGCCACTGTCGCTTCCCCAACAGTACTCAAACAGGAGTACCTATTGTTAAGGGGCACAGCCACTGGGGTACTCTCTATTACCTGACTCTTCCCCTTCCCCCTCCTAACCGTGACCCACTTGTCTGCCTCCCGTGGCCCCGGCGTGACCACCTGCCTGCAACTCCTCTCTATCAACTCCTCACTCTCCCTGACCAAACGAAGGTCATCGAGCTGCAGCTCCAGTTCCGTAACGCGGTCCCTTAGGAGCTGCATCTCGATGCACTTGGCGCAGATGTAGACGTCCGGGAGGCTCGAAGACTCCAGGGCCTCCCACATCCGACACCGAGAACAGCAAACTGCCCTCACACTCATACTGCCCCTCTCCTCAAATAACAACAGAGAATGAATGCCAAACCTTCCTCGCCTCGCCCGTTTCCGCCTAAGCCCGTTGAGCTGAAACCCTTAAGTCTTCACTCTGCTCCCGGCTCACTCCGCCGCCCGCAAACTACGCTGCCCGCTCTATGAGGCTCTGTTCCTTTTAAATCTGCCGCGCTGCACTGCCCGACGTCACACGCCTGCACAGTCCCGCCTCTCTGAACGCCGTTGGAGAAAAAAAAACGAAAATTTCAAAAATGTCTTTCTCGGCACTCCCACTCCGGCTCTCAGACTTCCTTCTTCGAATCAAACCCGAAGCAGGATTTCTGCCCTTTTAAATCTTCCAAAGCTTCCAAAATATTATTAAATTCAAAAATTCAACATATGTACTGCATGTTCATATGTTCACTCCTACAAGTGGTAAACTGGTTCATCTCTTGTTCTTTCCAGTTTTAGTAATTGTTTTTTTATCAGTCTTGTCTGCTTTCAGATGCCATGCATTGAAAGTGTGGTCACCACATTTCATGACTTTTGTGTATTTTCTGACTTATTGATAAAAGCAACTTCTGTTCATCTGTAAAAACCTGGTGCTCACTCAAGGTCAGCCTATAAGCAGAGAGTAGCTTGAGTAGATATAGAACATAGAACATAGAATAGTACAGCACAGTACTGGCCCTTCGGCCCACAATGTTGTGCTGACCCTCAAACCCTGCCTCCCATATAAGCCCCTACCTGCTGTTAGATGGCTCTAGTAGTCTCTTAAACTTCACTAGTGTATCTGCCTCCACCACTGACTCAGGCAATGCATTCCACGCACCAACCACTCTCTGAGTAAAAAACCTTCCTCTAATATTCCCCTTGAACTTGGACAATGTGAATAAATTAGAGGAGACCAGATCTTTGCTGCACTGAAAATGTAGCAGATCTAGAAGCGAGCTGGTGCAGTGTAGGCCGTGGTGTAACAAGTAATATTATTTCTAATAAGTTCAGGAAACTTGAAAAGACCTTGCTGACAATTGTTGTATTGCTGTTAGATGGCTCTAGATGGCACTCTTTCTCTACTAATTCTCATAGTAAACCTTTCTCTTTGATGTAGTTTTACCTGCACTGAAAGCTTAGTGCTATGAGAAGTCCCATTGTATTAGTTCATGAGCAGGAATTGAAGCAGGGGTGTGATATTTTAATACCAAGTCAGAGCTCTGTTTAACTTGGTCTACCTCTCTCAGGTGGTGCTCATGGAATCCATGTGCAGAACTAGAGCATTTTTTGGAGTATCCTGAGATCAATCAAAGCCAGTTTAGAAAATCCCTGTAAATAATTAGCTCACTGGTGAGAACTCATGTTTGCCAAAACAAAACCCAGAATATAGCTTAAACACGAGGAATTCTGCAGATGCTGGAAATTCAAGCAACACGTCAAAGTTGCTGGTGAACGCAGCAGACCAGGCAGCATCTCTAGGAAGAGGAAGAGAAGATTTAAACTTCTTCAGTGTAGGCATCACGGAAGAGGCTTCGCATTAGTGAATTTAAAAATGTAAACACGAGGAATTCTGCAGATGCTGGAAATTCAAGCAACACACATCAAAGTTGCTGATGAACGCAGCAGGCCAGGCAGCATCTGTTGAAGAGAAGATTTAAACTTCTTCAGTGTAGACCCTCCTGACAAAGGGTCTCGGCCCGAAATGGCGACTGTACCTCCTCCTAGAGATGCTGCCTGGCCTGCTGCATTCACCAGCAACTTTGATGTGTGTTGCCAGAATATAGCTGGCCTTTTCTATTTCCAATAGAACGCTGGCACACTTTGAAGCACACATCAGATGAGTTCATCAAATCACATCTTCTATATATAATAAATGAATAATTTTGCTCCTATTTTGGCTTAAGTTCTAATTCCATATTGCTGACAGGGCCATCAATTTCCATTTTCCACTTTCCTTCTCAATGTTGCAAATTGTCGATTTGTTCCCCTAGTTCTGCAACACAGTCAGCCTGCTCCTTGTGAAGAGCAGCAACTGTGACTTCATGCAGGAAGGTAGATTCTTCCGGACCACGGCGCAGTTTCTGAAATTGGCCCTCTCATTTCTTATTTAGTTCAGTCTGAGCTGCAATTGCCCCACCAACTTTTTCCAGTCTCCCACTGAACTTCTCAGACCTCTGCTTGCCGCCTTAGCAAGCTCTGTATGCTCATCTTCAATCTCCGGCTCAAGCTCTGCAGATTGGGCAGAAACCGTGAACATACAGTTAACTGAGCTCTTCAGTTTGGTCATCCCGAAAGTAAAAACATTGATTTGTTCAAATTTTCTTGCAATTGCTGGGAATCCAGTTTTATTACAATGCATTTTTTGATATTGTAGCTTTAACATTTTAAAATATCACAAGAACGTCACAAGTGTCAGGAACATAGAAGATGCACCACAACAGATTTTAAGGATCATCTTAAAGTAAGGAAGGGTTCAGGAAGTGGAGCTGCGACCTCAGAGTATCAGTTGCTCAGGTTCAACCCGAACCTCTAGTGCTACCTTTGCAAAGTTTACATATTCTCCCTGTAACATGTGGATTTCCTTTGGGTGCTGCATTGTGCTCCCACATTGCAAGAACATGTAGGTTGGCCACGAGTTTGTAGGTAAGTGGTGGAAGAAGTGGGAGAAGGCTGAGAGTTGATGCTAATGTGAAAAGAATAAAATGTGATTAGTGTAATCAGCAGTGATCAATGGCAAGAGGCCTTTATCCATATTTATGACTGATTCACTCACTTAACCAGAACAAACTAGCTTTCACATTTAATAAAGTAAGCCATTAAAGGGAGAGCCATTGTTAGAAGAAATATTCCACTGCACATTTTCCATTGCGGATAAAAATATTCTATAGATTATATAGCAAATTAAACGATAACATGAATTGATAAACAATCAGAGATTGAGAAGCTGAGGGAAGATCTGTTGTTCCTTCCCTTAGTAACCAGCCACAGTCTCCACATTGTGCATTTACAACTTTCGTACGGTCTGAAGAAGGGTCTCGGCCCAAAACATCAACTATCTATTAACTTCCATTGATGCTGTGTGACCTGCTGAGTTTCTCCGGCCTTTTGTGTCTGTAACTTTTGTACGGCTTCACGGTGACAAAGAACAAGCCGGAAAAGGTCTTAAATGAAAATAAGAATTGATCAATATGAGAACTTTGTGATGTTAATTCAGTACTGCTCTTTGAGAAATACAAAAAACATGCTCATTCAGGTGAGTTGTCATGGCCTACTGCTAATATTAACATATTTTGGAGGATTCCTTGGGAAAACTTCAAGAGGTTTTACAATGACTCTCTGAAATATTTAACATAATTAAAGTAATTATTTTTTGTTTTAAAGCTGGCATTCAAACAGGTTAAACTTGTTGCAATTCAGCGCCATATTCATCCACTTTTTCCACCTGTAACTCTAATGCGTGGCTCTTTTCCGTTTTATGAACACTACACTGGGGTCGGTTTGAAGTCAAAAATATTCTGGCATCAAACAGTTTGCTCTGTACTTCAGTTTGTTCCTTCTCACACTCGTTGAGTTCTTTAGAACAGCTACTCCTAAAGTTTATTGATGCAGCCAAAATTCAGGATGGCTGTGTAAAATGGAGTAAGATGGATCGTTTTGACTGATGCTGAAAATGCAGTGGCATCCATATTCAGTCATTAAAAGTGTTTAGAATAGATTTTACAACTATTTTCTCTAAAAATATCAATATAATTTGTATAGTCAACCTGATAGCACAAATCATCAAGGACCAGACTTTGTAGCAAGCCAGCAGCATGACTGTAACATGAACCAATAGTACTGTCAGTTGTGCATCAGAGGCCAACCAAATTTTGTGCATATTTCTTCTTATACCCCTGTCCATCCATTGGTGCAATCCACACCACTAAATATACATGTTGGACTCCACTGTCTTCTCATATTCAGTACGAGAATGAGCCAAAATGGAAGTCAAATTACTCAGGAAAGACAATGGGGTACATGAATGAGTGCCTGTTTCCACTGTGTTATAGATACCGCCATGGCCAGCCACAGTTACCTGGGTCCTGTGTTGTCAGACTGTCACATTCGCTTCCCAGGCATTAACTAGTAGGAAAGCACTACTTTAGACCCAGGACACTCCTGTGGCCATTCCCATCAATAATAAAGAATACCGATTTGGATACTGATGACCTCCTAGGGGAATGCCATGGAGACCTGGTTACTGGCACTGAGCATGGGTCCGTGGTGCAGAAAGGAAAGAAGAAGAAGAGGGGAGCAGTAGTGATAGGGGACTCTGTAGTCAGGGGAGTGGGCACGTGGCCAAGTGGTTAAGGCATTGGACTAGCCACCTGAAGGTCGTGAGTTCGAGCCCCAGCCGAGGGAACGTGTTGTGTCCTTGAGCAAGGCACTTAATCACACATTGCTCTGCGACGACACTGGTGCCAAGCTGTATGGGTCCTAATGCCCTTCCCTTGGGCAACACTGGTGTCGTGGAGAGGGGAGACTTGCAGCATGGGCAACTGCTGGTCTTCCATACAACCTTACCCAGGCCTGCGCCCTGGAGAGTGAAGGCTTTCCAGGCGCAGATCCATGGTCTCGCAAGACTAACGGATGTCTTTGTTAGTCAGGGAAACAGACAGGAGATTCTGTGGATGTGATTGGAACAGCCAGATAGTATGTTGCTTCCCAGATACCAGGATCAGGGACGTCTTGGATCGTGCCCGCAGGAGGGGTGGGAGAGCAGCCAGCTGTCTTCTTACATATTGGGTCCAATGACATAGGAAGGAAAAGCAAAGAGGTCCTGAAGAGAGCGAGGCAGAAAGCTGAGAAGCAGGACATCCAGGCTAGTAATTTCTGGATTGCTACCTGTGCCACACGCCAGTGAGGGTAGAAACAGGATGATTTGGCAGATAAATGTGTGGCTGAGAAGATGATGCAGGGGGCAGGGCTTCAGGTTCCTGGATCAGTGGGATCCCTTCTGGAGGAGGTATGACAAGTATAAAAGGTATGGGTTGCACCTGAACCCAAGGGGGACCAGAATTCTCCTGGTCAGGTTTGTTAGAGCTGTTGGGGAGGGTTCAAACTAATTTGGCAGGGCGTTGGGAACCAAAACGAAGAGATTCAGGATAGGACAGGTGGTAAAACAGTAAAGATAGTGTGCAGTCAGACTGTCAGAAAGGGCAGGCAGATAATAGGACAAAATTGCAGCCATCATGGTGAGTATCAGTGCAGAATCAAAAAGGGTAGCAAATAGTGTACTCTAAGTGTTATATCTCAATGCACAAAGTATGAGAAATAAGGTGGATGATCTTGTTGCACTTTTATAGATTGTCGGGTATGATGTTGTGACCATCACTGAATTGTGACTGAAGGATGGTTGTAGTTGGGAGCTGAATGTCCAAGTTTACACATTGTATCAGAGGAATAGCAAGGTAGGCAGAGGGGGTGGTGTGGCTCCGCTGGTAAAGAATGGCATCAAATCAATAGAAAGATGAACAGAGGATGGGAAGATGTTGAAACCTTGTGGGTTGAGTTAAAAAACAGCAAGGGTAAAAGGACCCCGGTGGCTGTTATATATAGGCCTCTAAACTGTGGCTGGGATACGGACTACAGATTACGACAGGAAATAGAAAAGGTGTGTCAAAAGGGCAATGTTTCGATAGTCATGGGAGATTTTAACATGCTGGTAGATCGGGAAAATCAGGTTGGTAATGGATCTCAAGAGAGTGAATTTGTTGAATGCCTATGAATGCCTTTTAGAGCAGTTTGTCATTGAGCCTACTGGGGATCAGCTGTACTGGGTTGGGTGTTATGTAATGAACTGGAGGTGATTAGGGAGCTTAAGGTAAAGGAACTCTTTGGAGCCAGTGATCACAATATAATTGAGTTCAACTTGAAATTTGATAGGGAAGTAGTAAAGTCTGACATAGCAGTATTTCAGTGGAGTAAGGAAAATTACAGTGGTATGAGAGAGGAGTTGGCCAAAGTAAATTGGAAGGAGATGCTGGCAGGGATGTCAGCAGAGCAGCAATGGCTTGAGTTTCTAGGAAAAAATTAGAAAAGTGCAGAATAGAAGTATTTGAAAAACAAAGAAATACTCAAATATCTAAATAGTACAACTGTGGCTGACAGGAAAGTCAGAGCTAATGTCAAAGGTATACAACAAAACAAAAATTAGTGGGAAGATAGAGGATTGGGAAGCTTTTGAAAACCTACAGAAAACAACTAAAAGAGTCCTTAGAAGGGAAAAGATGAAATATGAAAGCATGCTAGGAAACAATACTAAGGTGGATAGAAAAAGCTTTTTCAAGTATATAAAAAATAAAAGGGAGATAAGAGTGAATAGAGGTGCTGAAAGACTGGAAGATAGATAATACATGTCACCAGGCTCAAAGACAGCTTCTCTCCTGCTGTTATAAGGCTCTTGAACAAACCTCTCATATGAGAAAGCTGAACTCTTGACCTCAGTCTACCTCATCATGATCTTTGCACTTTAATTATCTACTCTGTAACAGTGATTGTAACTATATTCTACATTCTATTATTATACTTCCTGATGTACTTGCATTTAGAAATGATTTGTATGGATGGCATACAGAACTTAAATTGTAACTTGTACATATGACAATGATAAACCAATTACCATGGAGTTAAAGGGGTGCTACCCACATGCCAGTGCAGATCCTTCCCTGGTTATGAAGCCTTAACTTATGTGCAGCACACCCATATAAGAGAGCATTTGGGAGATGGGCACGGGAGCATAATAGTTAGCATGTGGTTTCACAGTACCAGCGACCCGGGTTCATTTCCTACTGCTGTCTATAAGGAGTTTGTACATTCTTCCTGTCATCGTGGGGGTTTCTTCCAAATGCTATGGTTTCCTTCCACAGTCCAAAGATATTCTGGTTAATACTGTAGATTAATTGGCCATTGTAAATTGTCCTGTGATTAGGCTAGGATTAAGTTGGGGGATTGTCGGGAAGCGCAGCTTGAAGGGCAGGAAGGGCTTATTCTGTACTGTCATCTCAATGAAAAGAAATAAAAAGGATGGGGTTGCCCTACTGCGGGACTGCAGGTATCTCCTGCTATGGGGAAATCTCAGTCTGTAGATGCAGTTCATAGGAACTGGATGCTTTTGCACAGCCTGGGAAGAACTTGTTGTGCTCAAGTATTTCCATAATGTTACTAGGTTTTATATATGTATATATATATACTCATACACACAAACACACACACACACACACACACACACACAGGTAGTACATTATTACTGGGCAACAGAAATCACAATAAATATTTCAGAAGCAATAATAGAAATGTTAGTCCAAAGTCCATTTTCACTTCTTGGAGGTGCTCCCATGTAGATGAAACTCACCATACATGCCACTCAGATAAGTCACACTGAAGACTATTGGATTCTATAGGAGCTTGATGTCTTCCTCAGACTCTCCTATCTCTATACTCAATCAGCTAAGATACAACTGCGGATAATACTTTGATTGTATTCTCCCAATTATAGCTAAATATTGAATTTAAATTCCAGCAGCAGGCCAAGTAGTACACGTCTTCCAAAGATGTAATGGAGGGCCAAATCTACCACTGTCTGTAAGAGATACCACCAGAACATTGTCAACAAGAGCATAAACTTCAGATCTTGAAAGGACAAAAAACCTCCCCAGTGATGAACTTCCTGAATTCCAGATCAATGTGGATATGTCTTGCATGAAAAATACATAGTTAAGCCAAAGAAGAGGGTTCAAGTTTATTTTATCTCGAAGTTTACTTAAAAATCCATGATAATCTGATCTGAAACTATTTCAGGCTAGATCATCTTCTGCAGACACTAATATTACAAGGTGTAGAAAAGGCAAGTCTTGAGGAGTGTCAGGCCCACTGCATCACTTTAGGGTGTGAAGATGCTGTCCACAAATCTATTATTTGTTCATAGAACATAACAAATGGAATTTAATGGGGGAAAATATGAAGCTATCTAGTCTGATGCACATAATGGAAAAACAAAGAGACTGGATATTGCTGAAGGGACCTAGGTGGGCTTGGATACAAGTCTTGAAAGACCAGCATTCAGGTACAGAGGCAATTAAGAGGTAAAATGGTATGTTGTTAGCCCGTGTTTAGACAGAACTTGAATACAGAAGAAAATGTCTTTGTGATTCTATACTAAATCATTGAGATTACACATGGAGTATTACATACTGTTTTGGTCTCTCCTTATCTAAGAAAGGATACAATTGCTACAGAAAGTATGCAGTAAAATTTTATAGATGGGTTCTGGAGTTAATGATTTGTCATTGATACAAGATTGAATGGGACTGTATTCTTTAGAATTTAGAAGAATGAGAGAAAATCTCATTGAAATATGCAAGATTCTTTGAAGGACTTACCAGCAGGAAAACAGGAGTATAGGACTAGGGAGCAGTTTCAGTATAATGGTTTTCTATTCAGGACTGAAATGAGGAGAAATTGCTTCACTCATAGGGTGATAAACCTTTGGATCTCTATACTTCAGAGGGATGTGGAGGTTTAGTCGTACTTAATCATATTTCATTAGGAGTTTGAGGAGATTTTGTTTGTCACCAGAGACTCTTACTCATTTCCATAGCTGTACGATGGAGAGCATTCTGAATGGTTGCTTCGAGCCTGGATGGAGCTTCCAATGCATAGGATCACAAGAGACCACAGAATGCTGTAGACACAGCCAATTGCAACATGGACTCAAAACATCCCACCATTCAGCACATTTGCAAGAGGGCAGTGCCTCCAGAAAATGGCATCCATCATTGAGGACCCTTACCATCCCAGATATGCCCTCTTCTTGTTACTACCATCAGGAAGAATGTACAAGAGTCTGAAGACCAACACCATAAATTTCTAAATGGTTCATAAACCCATGAACAATATGTCATTTTAACTATACACACACACACACACACTCTTCTAACTTATAGATTTGTCTTTGCACTGTACAGCTGCCACAAAACAATAAATTTTGTGTGATAATAAATCTGTGTGTGTATTCAGTGTACAGATAGATAGATTCCTGATTATTAAGGGAATCCGATGTTATTGGAATAGTGCTATAAATGGTACTACTCCAAGAGATTAAGCCTAAATGTAGTGGCAAAGACTAATCCAAAATCAAACGTGGCGGCCTGCGACTGCCACAGGGTTGTAATGCTTGCATGATGCACCCTCAGCTCCAATGAAATGATTGCCCCAAAGAGTCAAATTCCTTACTTTGATCCTCCATTAGCAATTGGCAGGCATACAATCTGAAGTGATACTAAGTAGTCAGCAAAGATATAACCTCTGCCAGTCCCAAGCCACAAACTGCCACGAAATAAGCAAGAATATGCCACTTATTCTCTTTGCTTTTACCACATCCCCACTCATGTCACTAGTTACCATAATAAACATGCGACACAGAATACAAAGCAAATAGAGAACAGATGCAATGGCTCCAACACTAGTGCTAATAAGTGGTGGAGCAGGTTGGAAGTGCTGGATTGCCTTTGTGCACTCCTATTGCTTACGTTCTCATGCTTTTCAATTTCCATGTCATGTGTTTTACAGTCGACAGCAAATTGAATCTATGTTAGGTTCAAGGATTTCCAGAAACTATTTTGTGGACTAACGCACAGCAACCTCCCTGGGTAAATAGAGACCTCCTTCAACGTTGTCACTATGCAGGGAAATTGAGATTGTTGTTTTTTGGGCAAACAGCATTGGTGAGATTTAACTTTAGATGGACAGATAGACACTCCTCTGCTCTGGAATTTGACTCTGCTGTTAAGGAAACTTGGTTCTTCTTAACTCTTGGCTCCTCCATTAAGTTACTCCTTAACCTTTGTTCCAAAGGTAACACTAGCATTGCATAGACACTAGCATTGTCATCGACAATATCTTTGCCTTCTTTCGTGGTATCTGCACCAACATCCATCATCAGATGCCCACCGTCTAGGTTATGCCATCTTTTCACAGTTATCATTTAACAGGAGGTACAGAAGCATGAAGTCCCATACTACCAGGTTTAAGAACAGCTACTTCCCTTCAAATATTGGGTTCTTGAGCCAACCAGCAATCTTAATTATTACAGTTTAGCAACGGTATGACCACTTTAATTACTTTGTGCTAAAATGGATCTTTTTCTTCAAATAATGTTCTTTATTGTAAAAAAAAATTGTCTTGTGAATCTGCTTATATAATACCATGTGCCTATGATGCTATTGACAAGTTTTTCATTACGCCTGGGCATACATGTATTTGTGTACTGTACTCGACAATGAACTCAACTTTGACTTCTGACTTAATCATTCCTGCAATATTGAAAATGAAGGAGGTATTGCACACAGGTCAAATATTTTGAATTACCATCAATGTTTCAATTTCAAAATTTGCAGGCAATCCAGACTGGTAGCCTAACTAAGGAACATACATTGGAAGACAGTAGACCACTTGCAGACTGTATGGTTAAGTATGAAATGGCGATTAACAGATGAATGCAAAATTGTGAGCTTGAAACAGAATTATCTTCTATGCTAAGGAAAACGAAAGTCTGTATGAAATATAGGAGTAAATGGTTCTTGGGATACAGACAAGTAAATCATTAAAAGCACATTTCAACTCAAAAAAAATTCTAATAAAGTAATACTTATTTCAAAGCATATGTGTGCGAAACCCACCATCCCAGTAGTGGAATTTAAATAATTATTAAATAAATCTGAAATTTAAGAAACAATAGTCATGAATTAAAAAATAACAGCAAAATTTTCAGAAGTGTTGCTTCCTCAGAATGTTTTTGTGGTTATGGTAGACCACTTGATGCTGAACACAAATATTATTTCAGACTATTCATATCATGTAGGAATTTGGAGAAATCTGAATTTAATTTTGATGCAATATAATGCACTTAATTGCAAAATGGTGCTGACGCTTTGGAATTGTAATCAAAAGTAGTGAAAGTGGCCCATATTTTCTAGCCACCAAGAAAAGAACAACGTTCACATTTCACAGTGCTAACAGGTACCCACAAAGTTGAAAGAATGAGGACAAACTCAGCATCAGGTAGAATGCAGGATCTGTGGGTATCTTCACCAGAGAAAGGGACAGCAAGTGTTCTCAGTCATTTAGGCTAAAGCATCCTAAAGTGCCTAAAGACTGGCAGTAACATCTCAGTTTACCCACGCATAACTTCAGCTTGCACTAAACTGAGACACTGTTATCATATGCCACACCCTCAAAATGATGGAGGAAATCAGCAAGACAGTTAGCATCCATAGAAATGAATGAGGAGAAATCAATATTCATGCCATCAGGTTGGAGGCTACTCTGACAGAATACAAGGAAATACTCCTCCACCCTGAGGGTGGCCTCATCTTGGCACAAGAGAAGGCCACGGACTGACATGTCAGAATGAAAATGGGAATTACAATGCTTGGCCACCAGGAGGCTCCACTTTAGGCAGATGAAGCAGAGGTGCTCGACGCAGCAGTTCCCCAGCTTACGACGGGGCCCACCAAAGTGGAGGATGCCACATTGGGAGCGCCGAACACAATAGGCGACCCCAGCAGATTCACAGGTGAAGATTTGCCTCTCCTGGAAGGACCGTTTGGGGCCTTGAATGGGGGTGAGGGAGGAGCTGTTGGGCAAATTTAGCACTTAGGTCATTGCAGGGATAAATGCCAAGAGAGGGATTAGTGAGGAGGGATAAATGGACATGGGAATCATGGAGGGAGCGATCCTTGCGGAAAGAGGAGCAGGGTGTGTGTGTGGGGGGAGGGGTAAATATATGTTTAGTGGTAAAGTTATCATAGTCCCCTTTGCCAAGACATGACCAGCAGAGCTTGCATTGACTGTGCAATATCAATGTCTACCTGGTACATTCTGCACCTTTGGAGTTCTATCATCTTCCAAAATAAAAGTGGATTCTGTTTTCCAAAGGTGCAGTTCATCATGATGGAGCCATTGCCACAGACTTCTCATTCCCCGCAATGTATGCTTGCTCATCCGCATCTGAGTTCAGGTCTTAAGACATCATTAATTCAAGCACGCCCAAAGATCAGGGACTCTCCAAGTACTTGTACACTCAATGCTACAACATGGGAGTAGAGAGCAGTAAACCTGATGTCCAAGAGCTGAACTGCAGCAACTCATGCTTGTAACATTGCTTAAAGCTGCTAATGTGAGACAACAGGTAGCCTTGGAGTGCTTCTTCATTCTGGGCTGCAATCTGATTTGATGCCACGTCTTCACAAGAGAGAAAAACTAAAGAGAAGCAAACACTAAAAATGTTATCAGGGTATGATCGCACAAACGCATGGACGTCAGCCAGAGAGAACAGCGAGAAGAGTTTAAAAGGAGACAGCTTTACAGAGCGGGCACCAGAGAGGAGGGAGACAGAGTAGGAAGGGTTTGGCTCAACGGGGCTTCGGCGATAACGGTTGAGGTGGGGTAGGTTATCTGTGCAGAATACAGACAGGAAGTATGTGTGTGAGGCCGGTGTTCTGTGCTCAGGGTCAGATGTGGGAAATCCAGCAGACTCCCAGCATCCCAGACGGCCACATCTGCGCCAGGTGCGTCAAGCTGCAGCTCCTTAGGGACCACGTTAGGGAACTGGAGATGCAGCTCAATGACCTTCATCTCATCAGGGAGAGTGAGGAGGTGATAGAGAGGAGCTATAGGCAGGTAGTCACACCGGGGCCTGGGGCGACAGATAAGTGGGTGACAGTCAGGAAAGGAAAGGGCAGGAGTCAGAGGCTAGAGAGCACCCCTGAGGCTGTACCCCTTGACAATAAGTACTCTTGCTTGACTACTGTTGGGGGGGACGGCCTACCTGGGGGAAGCAACAGTGTCCACAGCTCTGGCACAGAGTCTGGCCCTGTGGCTCAGAAGGGTAGGCAAAGGAAGAGGATGGCAGCAGTAATATGGGACTCTATAGTTAGGGGGTCAGACAGGTGATTCTGTGGACGCAGGAAAGAAATATGGATGGTTGTTTACCTCCCAGGTGCCAGGGTCCAGGATGTTTCTGATCGCGTCCATGATATCCTGAAGTGGGAAGAACAGCTAGAGGTTGTGGCACATATTGGTACCAATGACATAGGCAGGAAAAGGGAGGAGGTCTGAAAGCAGACTGCAGGGAGATAGGAAGGAAGTTGAGAAGCAGGACCACAAAGGTAGTAATCTCAGGATTACTGCCTGTGCCACGTGACAGTGAGTATAGGAATAGAGTGAGGTGGAGGATAAATGCATAGCTGAGGGATTGGAACAGGGGGCAGGGATTCAGATTTCTGGATCATTGGGACCTCTTTTGGGGCAGGTTTGACCTCTACAAAAAGGACAGGTTGCACTTGAATCCCAGGGGGACCAATATCCTGGTGGGGAAGATTGCCAAGGCTATAGGGGAGAGTTTAAACTAGGATTGCTGGGGGCTGGGAACCAAACTGAAGAGAGTGGGGAAGAGGCGGTTGGCTCACAAATAGAGAAAGCTGGGAGACAGTGCGAGAGAGAGAGGATAGGCAGGTGATAGAGAAGGGACGCGTTCAGACCGATGGTTTGAGATGTGTCTATTTTAATGCAAGGAGTATTATGAACAAAGCGGATGAGCTTAGACCATGGATTAACACTTGAAGCTATGATGTTGTGGCCATTACAGAGACTTGGATGGCTCAGGGGCAGGAATGGTTACTTCGAGTGCCAGGCTGGAGATGTTTCAGAAAGGACAGGGAGGGAAGCAAAGAGGTGGGGGCGTGTCACTGTTGATCAGAGATAGTGTCAAGGCTGCAGAAAAGGAGGAAGACATGGAGGGAGTGTCTACGGATCTCTGTGGGTGGAAGTTAGGAACAGGAAAGGGTCAATAACTCTACTGGGTGCTTTTTTTATGCACCACCCAATAGCAACAGGGACATAGAGGAGCAGATAGGGAGACAGATTCTGGAAAGGTGTAATAATAACAGGGTTGTTGTGGGAGATTTTAATTTCCCAAATGTCGATTGGCATGTCCCTAGAGTGAGGGGTTTAGATGGGGTGGAGTTTGTTAGGTGCGCTCAAGAAGGTTTCTTGACACAATATGTAGATAAGCCTACAAAAGGAGAGGCTGCACTTGATCTGGTATTGGGAAATGAATCTGGTCAGGAGTCAGGTCTCCCAGTGGGAGAGCATTTTGTAGATAGTGATCACAATTCTATCTGGATAAGAACAGACAAGTTAGGAAAGCGTTAATTGGAGTAACGGAAAATATGAGGCTATCAGGCAGGAACTTGGAAGCATAAATTGGGAACAGATGTTCTCAGGGAAACGTGTGGAAGAAATGTGGCAAATGTTCAGGGGATATTTGCATGGAGTTCTGCATAGGTACATTCTAATCAGACAGGGAAAGGATGGTAGGGTAAATGAACCGCGGTGTATAAAGGCTGTCATAAATCGTCAAGAAGAGCTTACGAATGTTTCAAAAAAACTAGGTAAAGATAGAGATCTAGAAGATTATAAGGCTAGCAGCAAGGAATTTAAGAAAGAAATTAGGAGAGACAGAAGGAGCCACGAGAAGGTCTTGGTAGACAGCATTAAGGAAAAGCATGAAGCTTTCTACGAGTATGTGAAGAGCAAGATAAGACGTGAGAGAATAGGACCAACCAAGTGTGACAGTGGAAAAGTGTTTATGGAACAGGAGGAGATAGCGGAGGTACTTAATGAGTACTTTTCTTCAGTATTCACTAAAGAAAAAGATCTTGGCGACTGTAGGGATGAGTTACAGCAGACTGAAAAGCTTGAGCATGTAGATACTAAGAAAGAGGATTTGCTGGAACTTTTGGAAAGCATCAAGTTGGATAAGTCACTGGGACTGGACGAGATGTACCCCAGGCTACTGTGGGAGATCGCTGAGCCTCTGGCAATGATCTTTGCATCATCAGTGGGGATGGGAGAGGTTCTGGAGGATTGGAGGGTTGTGGATGTTGTTCCATTATTCAAGAAAGGGAGTAGAGATAGCCCAGGAAATTATAGACCAGTGAGTCTTACTTCCGTGATTGGTAAGTTGAGGAAGAAGATCCTGAGAAGCAGGATTTATGAACATTTGGAGAGACATAATATGATTAGGAATAGTCAGCATGGCTTTGTGAAAGGCAGGTCATGCCTTAAGAGCCTGATTGAATTTTTTGAGGATGTGAATAAACACATTGATGAAGGTGATGATGAAGTAGAGCGGTAGATATAGTGTATATCGATTTCAGCAAGGAATAAGGCATTTGATAAGGTACCCCTGCAAGGCTTACTGAGAAAGTAAGAGGCATGGGATCCAAAGGGACATTGCTTTGTGGATCCAGAACTGGCTTGCCCACAGAAGGCAAAGAGTTGTTGTAGACGGGTCATATTTTGCATGGAGGTCGGTGACTAGTGGTGTGCCTCGTGATTTTTATAAGTGACCTGGATGAGGAAGTGGAGGGACAGGTTCGTGAATTTGCTGATGACACAAAGGTTCGGGGTATTGTGGATAGTGTGGAGGACTGTTACAGAGGGACATTGATAGGATGCAAAACTGGGCTGAGAGGTGGCAGATGGAGTTTAACCCAGATAAGTGTGAAGTGGTAGGTCAAATATGATGGCAGAATATAGCATTAATGGTAAGACTCTTGGCAGTGTGGAGATTCAGAGGGATCTTAGGGTCCAAGTCCATAGGACACTCAAAGGTGCTGCGTAGGTTGTCTCTGTGGTTAAGAAAGCAGACGGTGCATTGGCCTTCATCAATCGTGGGATTGAGTTTAGAAGCCACGAGGTAATGTTGCAGCTATAATGGACCCCACTTGGCAGTACTGTGCTCAGTTCTGGTCACCTCACTATAGAAAGGATGTGAAAACCATAGAAAGGGTGCAGAGGAGACTTCCAAGGATGTTGCCTGGATTGGGTAGCATGCCTTACAAGAATACGTTGAGTGAACTCGGCCTTTTTTCCTTGGAGCATTGGAGGATGAGAGGTGACCTGGAAGAGGTGTAGAAGATGATGAGAGACATTGATCGTGTGGATAGTCAAGGGGCTTTTTGCCAGGATTGAAATAGCTAGCATGAGAGGGCACAGTTTTAAGGTGCTTGGAGGTACCTACAGAGATGTCAGGGTTAAGTATTTTTTTTAAAAACGCAGAGAGTGGTGAGTGTGTGAAATGGGCTGCTGGCGACGGTGGTGGAGGCGGATATAATAGGGTCTTTTAAGAGACTCCTGGACAGGTACATGGAGCTGAGAAAAATAGAGGGCTATGTGTAACCTTAAGTAATTTCTAAGGTAAGGACATGTTCGGCACAGCTTCGTGGGCTGAAGGGCCTGTATTGTGCTGAAGGTTTTCTGTTTCAGTGTTATCATGCATCACTTTAACTCAGTCTCTTCTGTGCTGCAGAATCAGAAGGCTACTGGTTCAAACTCCAAAGTAGGTTCAAGCACACAGCTGAATTATAATCGAAGCCCTGTTTTTCAACTTACCCGTTTAGAAAAATGGCTGATTGGTAGAAAAGAGTAGCTACGGTGGCAGGTATTCAAATCATCTGGATACAAGTGGAGGTGTCAAGTAAGGATTTGTATTTAGACTGAAACCATTTGACTAGACAAGAAGTAATCTGACACGACAACATTTTTATGTTTGTAATACCTTAGGGAAACAAAAAGAGAAGCAGCTTCATTCTGCTGGTTGAGGTCACAAGTTCATCCAAGTAATAGGAATTCTCTGCCAGAACCAATAATCACAACAAAGCCTATCCTTTCCTTTAAAAGCAAATTAAGTGTTCATTTGGAAAATATATCTCGAATGAGGGCAAAGAGATGAATTCAATGAGATATATGGGGCAGCACAGTAGCACAATGCTCTACAGTACCAGCGACCCGGGTTCAATTCCTGCCCCTGCCTATAAGGAGTTTGTACGTTTTCCCTGTCACCTCATGGGTTCCCTCCGACAGTCCACTGCTAGGTTAATTGGTCATTGTAAATCGTCCTGTGACAAGGCTAGGGTTAAATTGGGGGATTGTCGGATGGTTTGGCTTGAAGGGCGGGAAATGCCCATTCCACTCAGTATCTCAGTAAGTAAATAAACATTCATATGGGTAGTAACACTGGTGAAACATTCTTTGGGACATCTGAACTGTAATCTTTGAGCCCTGATGAAGGAAACATACCCGAAGCATCGTATCTTCTCTTTGCTGATATTGACTTCTTATAATTCTTATATCGTTATCCAAATTTTATCTTTGATCCACATTTAAATTGCCATAAACAGGAGGCACATGTATGAACTTACATTCCAGCCCAAAGAACTTTGCATCATTTCTTTTAATTGAAATACTGCACATGTTTACAGAAATTGCAGAGCCAGGTTTTAGCAGTTATTAGTGCAGCTAGATATTTGCACTACTGAGCTTTAAATTTTCTCATATGTGAAGCTATAGACGCAGAAATCTCAGTACTCTTCTTGTTCTGACCATAGTAGTTCAAAAATTCTCCACTGGGGCTGATAAGATACATGATTATTGTATGGTCAACCTGAAACAAATAGACAATAGAAT
Organism: Mobula birostris; assembly: GCF_030028105.1. NCBI lineage: Eukaryota > Metazoa > Chordata > Chondrichthyes > Myliobatiformes > Myliobatidae > Mobula > Mobula birostris. The sequence goes on from NC_092393.1 coordinate 19,293,884, forward strand.
GACAGATTAAAGTGATTTAAGCAGATTTAAGCTTATTTCTTAAATAAAATCAAATAAACAGAGACATGATGATCTTGCTAATTTGTATAAAATCTCATTTCAAAAATGTCTTGTGACGAAAGACCGAGTTATCAGAAGATTGATGCTAATGAGAGAGATAAGTGAGACAATGGAGCAGCATTCAGACATGTTAATGAGAGACGAGAGAGATTAACGAAAAGAGACACAGTTCCGAGTATTGTCAGACCGGTTGCTTTGAACCTGAACTGTTTGAAGTTTGATGGACAGGCGATACCCCAGCAGGAGGATAAAAGGAACAGGTTCGCTAAGGCAAGACAGACACCACGAGATCACGAGACCCTGGAAGTGCGGTGTGCCCCCACAAGTTGGTGAGAGTTTTGGAGGTCTGGTCGCGGGACCGACCATAGATGCACAGGGTGAAAAGGTACAATCGGCAGGAACCTGGTGTGTGTGTCCGCCCTTGCCTGGGTGCTGGGTTCACAGCGGAAGAACGATCGTATCCGGAACAGAGGGGTCACAGTCGGTGACCTCAGAAGACAATAAAAAGGGCTCGCCCGAAAGCTAACTGCAGAGGAACATCAAGGTCTGTCTGAATTCGATTTGCATATTATCATTCGCTCTCTCTCTCTCCAACAGCACAACAGCGATTACTGCGAACTGTATTCAGCTGAACTGAACTCTGCGTCACTTGAGACTGATCATTTTACCCCTAGACTGCGATAGAGCTTGATTGATTCCTATTATCCTAGTTCTGTGTACATGTGTGTTTTATCATTGCTAACCTGTTGCATTTATATCCTTACTATTAGAGTACTGTGTTACTTGTTTCTTTAATAAAACTTTCTTAGTTCCAGTAATCCAGACTCCAACTGAGTGGTCCATTTCTGCTTGTTTGCAACCCAGTTACGGGGTACGTAACATAAGTGGGGTTCTCGTCCGCGATTTCGAACGCTAAATTTGGGACGGGGTAAATTGATTGGGTTAATATTCCCGAAAGAAAGAAAAGGCAAACAGCAGAAATTGAGATTGAGGAATTTCTAAAGGCGCCGACCTTGGAGGCATTAGAGGATGCCAGGAAAGCGGAATTGTCAGCTGTGGCCAAACGGTTGAATCTTTTCAAAGGGAAGTCGACAATGAGGAGAGTGGAGATGCACAGAGCTATCATAGAGCATTATGTATCTAAAGGTGTGTTTCCCCAAGGGGAGCTGCAGGTGGTATCTATTGGAAAACCTGGTGGAGACGCAGTACAGCTGCAGATTGAAAAACTGAGACTCGAGCACGAGTTCCGGGACAGGCAGTTGGAACGAGAAGCGAGAGAGAAACAGAGGGAAAGGGAATTTGAGCTGGAGAAGTTAAAGATGACGGCAGCGCAGGGGCCCATGCCGAACCAAGGTGGAGGGTTCAGGGCGACCCAGGAGGTTAGGCTGGTTCCCCCATTTGACGAGACCGATGTTGATCGGTACTTTCTCCATTTTGAAAAAGTTGCTGCAAGTCAGGACTGGCCAAGGGATAAGTGGGCTGTTTTGCTTCAGAGTGTACTTAAAGGAAAAGCCAAACAAGCTTACTCGGCCTTGTCTGCAGAAGATGCCCAGAGGTATGATGTGGTGAAAGAGGCCATACTCAGGATTTATGAGTTGGTCCCGGAGGCATACCGGAAAGGTTCCGGAACGTGAGGAAGCAGTGGGACCGCACGTATTTAGAGTTTGCCCGTGAGATGCAGATGTATTGTGAGCGTTGGTGCGCCTCAAAAGGGGTCAATGGGGATTATGACAGACTGCTACAGCTAATCCTGATTGAGCAGTTTAAAGGTTGTGTCCCTGACAGTATGAGACCCTACCTAGATGAGAAAGAGGCAGACACCTTAGCCGCAACTGCTAAGTTAGTGGATGAGTACGCGTTGACACATAAAACGAAGTTTGCCCCGAGTAAAGGCTACCAGAAGGGTAGTCAGGACGGCGGAGAGAGTCCGCCAGAAAAGTCAGAAAGTAAGCCGGGGACTAGTGAGAAGGATAAGGTAGCCCGGGAGCAGTTTGGTAGGAAGTCTCCTGGGGTCATATGCTATAATTGTGGGAAGGTCGGACACTTTGCATCCAGGTGCTTTGCCCCAAAGAAGGAGGCGGGGAAAGGGAAAACGACGGTTCCGACTGGCTGTATTGAGCTGGTAAACAAACCGCTAGGGAAGAAGAGGTCTGATAAAGTTCAGGAAGGGAGCGAGAGGTTTATCTCGGCCGGATTGGTGTCGGTGAAGGAGGGGTTAAGCCCAGTTCCAGTACGGATCTGGAGAGACACTGGAGCTTGTCAGTCATTGATATTAAAGAGTATGTTAGACTTTAGTTCAGAGACCCAGACTGGGGAGGTCAAGGTGATAAAAGGCACTGGGAAAGGGACTGAAGCAGTACCTTTGCACCAGATACACCTAAAAAGCGACTTGGTCTCCGGACTGGTCACAATCAGGGTGAGGCCCGAACTACCGATGGAAGACATGGAGGTCTTACTCGGTAATGACCTCGCCGGCGGAGAAGTGTACCCAGCAGTAAGAGTGACAAGCCAGCCTGCCAGCATTGAGGCCCCGCCCATGGACTCACAGGTTTATCCCATTTGTGCAGTGACTCGGCTTGTGTCCAGAAAGGTTGCCGAAGTGAATATGGATTTGGCTGAGACGTTTTTACCAGCCTTGTATCAGAAGGGGTTAGAAAGTGAGAAGCAGTGTAGTGAAACGGAAATTAAGGTAGACTTACCATCAGCAAGGAAGGAATTTGTACAGGCACAGGAGCGAGACAAGGAGCTGATGGTTTTGATGGAGACAGCTCTCTCTGAAGCAGAATTAAAAAGGGGGCCAATGGGCTATTATGTGGAGGAGGGAGTACTAAGGAGGAAATGGAGACTAAGTACCGTGCCTGCAGATGAGGAACGGGGGGTGGTGCCAAAAATTTTTGGGGATCAGATTCTTAACCTGGCCCACAAGTTACCTTCCGGTGGACATTTTGGGGTGAAGAAGACAGTCGATAGAATCATGAAAGAGTTTTACTGGCCTCACAGGAGGAAGGATGCCATTGACTATTGTAGATGTGAGCTAACACAATTACAGGCTATTGATATGCTAACAGCTTGCCACGATCAGAAAGCAGACCTAGTCGGTGTTATCATGAAAATTAATGAGGCTAGGGTGCCACCTGATAAGGGGAAGACCCATTTTGAAAAGCTAAGTATGGTGCCGACCAGATGGGAGAACTCTATTGTGTTGGCCAACTTTGCTGATGAGTTCTCTCACTTAATCCCCGAACAAAGCGAGATGCCGATAAAGCCAATTAAACTGCACGCACACGTATGTCCGGATGTCCCGAGGCGACGCAAAGAGCCGGGACATGGTGTTGTTGTCACATCAGGTCAGCCTAGTGAGCAACACCCCTATAGGACGATTAATTCAGTGACAAAAGGGCTGAAGAATGCAGAAGCGTATATTGGAGATGTAGTGGTCAGGAGTGACACATGGGAGGAGCTGTTTAAAAAGCTGTTTGAAGACAGCCTGACAGTAAACCTCGCAAAAAGTGAATTCAGCCATGGAAAGATCACATCTGGGATTTGTGGGAAGACAGGGGCAGCTGGCACCGATGCAGGCTAAGGTGCGGGCTATCTCTGAAGTCCCCACCCCGACAGACAAGGGAGCCCTGAGAAGGTTCTTGGAGATGGTGGGGTACTATCGGAAGTTTTGCAAAAAAAAAACTTTGCGGATATTACCCTCCCTCTTACTAAGCTCTTGCCAAAGAATGCTAAGTTGGTGTGGGACGACCCTTGTTATCTTTGTCCGGGACGGAAACCTCTGAGAAGTTACACTGATCACAACTCATTAGTGTTTTTGGCCACTATGAAGTTTGCTAAATTGGAGTCTGGTCTTAGAGGATTATTAAAATAACACATATAGAAGGAACAGAAAGGTGATTACTGACTGTCTGTCAAGGTGTTGACAACTTAAAGTTCTCTGTATTAGCCAAATAGCTGATGACCCTGTATATTAGTGTGTATCTAATAATGTATTCATGCCTATAATTTTTACCCCGGTAAAAATCCTTTGAAGGATAGGGGTGTGACGAAAGACCAAGTTATCAGAAGATTGATGCTAATGAGAGAGATAAGTGAGACAATGGAGCAGCATTCAGACATGTTAATGAGAGACGAGAGAGATTAACGAAAAGAGACACAGTTCCGAGTATTGACAGACCAGTTGCTTTGAACCTGAACTGTTTGAAGTTTGATGGACAGGCGATACCCCAGCAGGGGGATAAAAGGAACAGGTTCGCTAAGGCAAGACAGACACCACGAGATCACGAGATAACGAGACCCTGGAAGTGCAGTGTGCCCCCACAAGTTGGTGGGAGTTTTGGAGGGCTGATCGTGGGACCGACTATAGATGCACAGGGTGAAAAGGTACAATCGGCAGGAACCTGGTGTGTGTGTCCGACCTTGCCTGGGTGCCGGGTTCACCGCGGAAGAACGATCGTATCCGGAACGGAGGGGTCACAGTCGGTGACCTCAGAAGACAATAAAAAGGGTTCGCCCGAAAGCTAACTGCGGAGGAACATCAAGGTCTGTCTGAATTCGATTTGCATATCATCATTCGCTCTCTCTCTCTCCAACTGCAGAACAGCGATTACTGCGAACTGTACTCAGCTGAACTGAACTCTGCGTCACTTGAGACTGATCATTTTACCCCTAGACTGCGATAGAGCTTGATTGATTCCTATTATCCTAGTTCTGTGTACATGTGTGTTTTATCATGACTTAAGGATTGAAGGGCGCCCTTTCAGAACAGAAATGCGAAGAAATTTTTTTAGTCAGAGGGTGGTGAATCTATGGAATTTGTTGCCACGGGCAGCAGTGGAGGCCAAGTCATTGGGTGTATTTAAGGCAGAGATTGATAGGTATCTGAGTAGCCAGGGCATCAAAGGTTATGGTGAGAAGGCAGAGGGGTGGGACTAAATAGGAGAAAATGGATCAGCTCATGATAAAATGGTGGAGCAGACTCAATGGGCCAAATGGCCTACTTCTGCTCCTTTGTCTTATGGTCTTATCATTGCTAACCCGTTGCATTTATATCCTTACGATTAGAGTACTGTGTTACTTATTTCTTTAATAAAACTTTCTTAGTTCCAGTAATCCAGACTCCAACTAATTGGTCCATTTCTGCTGGTTTGTCAACCCAGTTACGGGGTACGTAACAGTCTGAAGAATCATCATTTGGAGGTAGGAATAGGATGTACTGTTAAAACAATCTACATATCAACCATTCCCCTGGTGGTTAAATGCACTATTTATTGAGGAACTGTAAACCATGAAGACCTAAGGTAAATCCTGTAGCATGAATTGATCTCTAACACACGTAACTGTGTTTTAAAACATGCATATTGCTCCCTCATTGGCCTGCACCTTCCCAGGATATGTGTCACATTTAAGGTAGAGGTCTTCAAACATATTCTACAGGGAATTCAAACACTGCCTGATGAATCACATTCCAAAGTGATCTCAGCCTCCTAAAAACACTTAATGCTATAAATTAGAACAGTAAAGACCCCTCATCCCACAATGTTGTGCCGACCCTTTAACCTACTCCCAAGATCTAACCACTCCCTCTCATATAGCCTTCCATTTCTCTTTCATTCATGTGTCCAAGAGCTTCTTAAATGTCTCTAATGTATCTACACCTCCCATCCTCCTTCTCTCCAAAGAAAAAAGCCCAGCTCACCCAACCTAACATCATAGGACATGCCATCTAATCCAGGCAGCATCCTGGTAAATCCTCTGCACCCTCTCTAAAGCTTCCACATCCTGCATATAAGTTAATTCTAAATTGATCTGTTGTAGTTACAAAACCCTAACCATCTGGGATCGAAGGGAATAGTGCTCGGCTCCAATTCAAGAATACAAAACAAATCTATACTTATTGCATGCAGTTCTTGGTACAAAATAACTGAGTACTGTATGTGGAAGGGGTGAGGTGGGCAAGAGGTGTTGTCAAAAGTTTCTTGACACAATATGTAGATAAGCCTACATATTTTGGAGAGGCTGTACTTGATCTGTTGTTGGGAAATGAACCCGGTCAGATGTCAGATCTCTCAGCGGGAGAGCATTTTGGAGATAGTGATCTCCTTTACCATAGCTTTGGAGAGGGATAGGATCAGATAAGTTAGGAAAGCGTTTAATTGGAGTAAGGGGAAATACGAGGCAGGAATTTGAAGGCATAAAATGGAAACAGATGTTCTCAGGGAAACGTACGGAAGAAATATGGCAAATATTCAGGGGTCAGTGCGTGGAGTTCTGCATAGGTATGTTCCAATGAGACAGGGAAAGGATGGTAGGGTACAGGAACCGTGGTGTACAGAGGCTGTTGTAAACCTAGTCAAGAAGAAGAGCTTACAAAAGGTTCAAAAAACTACATAATGATAGAGATCTAGAAGATTATAAGGCTACCAGGAAGGACCTTAAGAATGAAATTAGGAGAGCCAGGTGGGGCCATGAGAAGACCTTGGCAGACAGGATAACCCCAAGGCATTCTACAAGTACGTGAAGAGCAAGAGGATAAGACATGAGAGAATAGGACCAATCAAGTGTGATAGTGGAAAAGTGTGTATGGAACCAGAGGAGATAGCAGAGGTACTTAATGAATACTTTGCTTCAGTATTCACTATGGAAAGGGATCTTGGCAATTGTAGGGAAGACTACAGCGGACTGAAAAGCTTGAGCATGTAGATATTAAGGAAGAGGATGTACTGGAGCTTTTGGAAAGCATCAAGCTGGATAAGTCACCGGGACAGAACGAGATGTACCCCAGGCTACTGTGGGAGGTGAGGGAGGGGATTGCTGAGCCTCTGGCAATGATCTTTGCATCATCAATGGGGACGGGAGAGGATCCGGAGGATTGGAGGGTTGAGGATATTGTTCCCTTATTCACGAAAGGGAGTAGAGATAGCCCAGGAAATTATAGACCAGTGAGTCTTAATTCAGTGGTTGGTAAGTTGATGGAGAAGATTCTGAGAGGCAGGATTTATGAACATTTGGAGAGGAATAATATGATTAGGAATAGTCAGCATGGCTTTGTCAAAGGCAGGTTCTGCCTTACGAGCCTGATTGAATTTCTTGAAGATGTGACTAAACACATTGATGAAGGTAGAGCGGTAGATGTAGTGTATATGGATTTCATCACGGCACTTGACAAGGTACCCCATGCAAGGCTTATTGAGAAAGTAAGAGGCATGGGATCCAAGGGGACATTGCTTTGTGGATCCAGAACTGGCTTGTCCACAGAACACAAAGAGTGGTTGTAACGGGTCTTATTCTGCATGGAGGTTGGTGACCAGTGGTGTGCCTCAGGGATCTGTTCTTGGGCCCTTACTCGTTGCGATTTTTTTAAATGACCTGGATGAGGAAGTGGAGGGATGGGTTAGTAAATTTGCTGATGACACAAAAGTTGGGAGTGTTGTGGATAGTGTAGAGGGCTGTCAGAGGTTACAGTAGGATATTGATAGATGCAAAACCGGACTAAAAAGTGGTAGATGGAGTTCAACCCAGATAATTGTGAGGTGGTCCATTTTGGTAGGTCAAATATGATGGCAGAATATAGTATTAATGGTAAGACTCTTGGCAGTGTGGAGGATCAAAGGGATCTTGAGGTCCGAATCCATAGGACTCTTACAGCAGCTGCGCAGGTTGACTCTGTGGTTAAGAAGGCATACGGTGCATTGGCCTTCATCAATCATGGGATTGGGTTTAGGAGCCGAGAGGTAATGTTGCAGCTATATAGGACCCTGGTGAGACCTGACTTGGAGTACTGTGCTCAGTTCTGGACACCTCACTACAGGAGTGATGTGGAAACCATAGAAAGGATGCAGAGGAGATTTACGAGGATGTTGGCTGGATTGGGGAGCGTGCCTTATAAGAATAGGTTGCGTGAACTTGGCCTTTTCTTCTTGGAGTGACAGAGGATGAGAGGTGACCTGATAGAGGTGTACAAGATGATTATAGGGATTGATTATGTGGATAATCAGAGGCTTTTTTCCAGGGCTGAAATGGTTAGCACAAGAGGCCACAGTTTTAAGATGCTTGGAAGTAGGTACTGAGGAGATGACAGGGGGTAAGTTTGTTTGTTGTTTTTTTAACGCAGAGAGTGGTGAGTGCATGGAATGGACTGCCGGCGACGGTGGTGGAGGTGGATACGACAGGGTCTTTTAAGAGACTCCTGGACAGGTACATGGAGCTCAGAAAAATAGAGGGCTATGGGTAACCCGAGGTAATTTCTCAGGTAAGGACATGTTCGGCTCAGCTTTGTGGGCCGAAGGGCCTGTATTGTGCTGTAGGTTTTCTATGTTTGTATAAGTCTCCAAAACAACGATAACTGGCACTGTGTTATCATCACATTAGGATCACTGTGTCCACAGATTAAGATTCTGGGATCATCAGTGATCCAAAATTCAACTAGACAAACTGCATAAATACCTTATCTCAACAAGCTAGCACTTAGACAGGAGACACAGAATACAGGCATACCAGTACAGTTAGTTTAAATTGAGTTATGGTCAGCCCAGACATGATGGGCTGAAGGGCCTGTTCTTGCAGCAAGCAATTCACTTCCTAAAACCACAAGGCAAGACAGTCCTGGAATACTCTCCGCTTGTCTGGATGAGCACTGCCAAGAACAGCAGCCAAGGTGCTCGACACCATCCAGGACAAAGCAGGATCACTTGATCATTCAGTACTTTTACAATTTATTTCTCCACTTTCTGTAGCATAAAAATTCACAAAATGCACTGCAGTTACCCAGCCAGGGTCTTCCAGTACCACACCCTAAACTCAAGACCTCTAACATCAAGGACACTGACAGCAGAGAACACCATCATCTCCAGGCTCCCCTCCAACTCGCACGCAATCCTGACTTGGAAGTATATCACTGCTCCTTCATCGTGACTGGGTCAAAATCCTGAAGCTAATCGATCAATACTATAGGACTGGAGAAGTTTAAGCAGGTTGCTTACTACCCTCCAAAGGGCAAGTAAAAATAGGAAATAAATGGAGGTATTCCCAACAAGGCCCAGACCCCGCTGAGTAAGATAATGGACAGTTTATATTGAGTAAATAAATGTATATTATCACCACAATGAAGAAAATAATTTATAATTATTTGGACAGCAGTATGAATTACGTTATCTCAAAAATTACCGTAAAAGCTCTTGTTGGATGCGTTGTAGGAAAGCAGACACACAAGAATAACAGAGCAAGGAAACTGCCTTGTGACCTCACCCGTATCCAGGATACCCATTACCCAGAGGCCTCTCCCTTTCCTGTTGCCATGCTTCAATTTTGTATTTTAACAACCATTCATTGGGGACACAGGAAAATTTTAATAAAAATGGACTCCAGCTGACAAACAACAAAAAAACAATACTTTTCTATTAAGTAATCAAAAGCAGTTTGCTTTTCAAATAGTTTGCAAAAGCAGTGGGGGGAAAATAGTGAGGGGTTGCTGAACCTGCAGGCAAACAAGCCTCCTTGCTTCAGGCCTATCAGGTTGTAGTACAAAAGTGATCCAGCCAGCAGGGAGAGTCCATGCAAACCAGAAACACACCCCATTCTGTGAGATGAGCTCTTGTCATGTCTGGTCCTTCACCACTTTTGTTGAGCCAGCTGCAGGCACTTTGAGGATTATCACGACAGACTCGACTTCTTGAAAGGAGTGTCTTGTGATGACATCCAGCAGAAGCACACAAGGATTAGGAAGAACGCTGTAGAGACCAGCGACTGGAGGCAAGACTTGCCTTTCTCCAATCATATCCTGTTGCTATTGGTGTCTATTTCCTAGCAAGTGACAGGAACTGGGCCCTTGGAGCATGTAATGTACAAGCTAGTGATTTCCCTACTTTTTGTAAAACAAAACAACCAATTGCCAATACAAAAAAAATTTACTTACAATGTAATCATTGTCATCATCTTTGGGCCCTTGGCTATAGTAGACTCTGTAGGCCTTCGACACCTGGCTTATTTGCTCTTGGGAGCCTGTCAGACCAATTAACTTTGGAGAAAACTCTGGAGAATAATCAAACACTTATTTTAATCACTTACAACATTCACTCTTTTAAAAACAAAAGCTAGTATGTTGAAACAAAGAACTTGCACATAGACAACGCTTTTCCTATCCACAGGATGATTAAAGTGTTTTACTTTTACAAATTCACACATGTTAAGAAACTAATCAAGAATGGAGTAGTTTCTCATCTCAAATTTTGAGCAGAAAATGTTAGAAATGTGAAACTGGAAAACTAGCATTTGTATTTAAGAGTACTAATAATTTGCACCCGGAAGATATTCAGAGAAGAGATACTCTTTTATTCATCAATAATTTCCTTTTATAAGAGGCAAATGTGATTGTTTGTTTTTCACATCCTTGGTATTCAGTTGAAAGAAAACACAGAAACTTTAAAAGTAGCAAGCTCAGAGTATGGTTACTATTGGAACACAATAGTGGTTTTTACCGCTTTACATGACATCTTCCTGCACAGTAACACAACATTTCCATGAAACCTCAACAGAAGAGAAAGCTATCACATGGTCCTGACGAAGGGTCTCGGCCTGAAACGTCGACTGCACCTCTTCCTACAGATGCTGCCTAGCCTGCTGCGTTCACCAGCAACTTTGATGTGTGTAGCTATCACATGGGTCACTAATGCAACAATCCCTCTTCCCTTCACTCTTAAACACTGGACAGAATAATTAAAGTTTATCACTTAGAAGTTATTTAGAATACCAATTAACTTTAAGCAACACAGAATATGTTTGATAGAGTGAGAACAAATGAATTAATATGGACGTTAGAAGCAAAGAAAGATACATAACTTCTTTAACTTATATGGTCTCACCCTATCAGGGGTATTCCTATTCTTCCATTCAATTCAACCACAACCTTCTCAACTACTGAAAGCTAACTTGATTCTTCTCTCTTCCAAAGGGTCTTGGTCTTGAAACACTTAACTGGTTGTCTTGCCAGATAGTGCCTGATCTGTTGAGTATTTCTACCATTTTGGAGAGATTCTGTAGTTTTTAAAAAATTTTTCACCTAACTGCATGCCTGTTTTATTTCTTCAGATCTCAACTGATTTTCAAAAGAAATGATACAAAGAAAAATTTTGCCAAGGATCAAAAAATGGAACAGCTGTAAAGAGAGTTGATACCAAAAACATTAATGACTAGCTTGTCTGTTATCTAATCCCAGGATTTTAATTTCTTCAAAAAAATATCTAACCAATTTACCTTGGACATATCTTGCCATGGCCTCGACATTATCTCGCTCTGGATCAATTGTGATCAAAAGAGGGGTCAGATTTGGTAAAGATGGGATCCTGTCTGTAAAATAAAACACAGAAGAGGTAAAATTGCTGCAACTGACATGCCTATAACTGGATTAAGAAAGGGATGAGAGGCAATACTGGGAAGCTAGGTTTGGAAAAGTGCTTGTGCTTTGGAGGCTTTGGCCTGACAGGATCATCACATATTTATCAGTGAACTTCTAGCCCTGTAAGCTATAAACGGGAATAGGTATCAGAATCAGGCTTGTGGGGAGGAGTGGAAACTGCAGAACACCTTGACACCACTGGATGGGAGAGGGATCTGATAGAGCAGAAATTTGAGTGATGTTGCAGAGAGTGATGGTTTCTCATGGTCTAAAAGGAGTGCTATTAGTTGCTCGAAAAGATCTTAATACGTAGGAACAAAATTAGGCTATTTGGTCCATCGAGTTTGTTCCAGCATTCAATCATGGCTGATTTATTTTCCCCTTTCAACCCCATTCTCCTGCCTTCTCCCTATAACCTTTAAAGTCCTTACTAGTCAAGAATGCATCAACCTTTGCTTTCAATATGCCCTATGACTTGTCTTCTATAGCCATTTGTGGCAATAATTCCACACTAGCCTCTGGCTAAAGCAATTTCTCCTCATCTCTGTTCTAAAGGGATATCCTTCTATTCTGATGCCCTCTAGTCCTAGCCTCTCCCATGACTGGAAAGATCCTTTCCATGCCCTCTCTATCCAGGCCTTTCAATATTCAGTAAATGAGATACCCCCATCCCCATTTTTGGCAACTCCAGTGAGTACAGGTCCAGACCCATCATTCATTCCCATTATCATTCTAGTAAACCTCCTCTGGACCTTCTCCAATGCCATCTCTTCCTTTCCTAGATATGGGCTCTAAAATTGCTCACAATTCTCCAAATGTAGTCTGACCCTCTATAAAGCTTCAGCCCATATAAAGCAGTATAAAACACCAGCCCCTGCAGAACAGTCATCAGCAGCCAACCAGAAAAGGCCTCCTTTATTCCCACTCTTTGCCTTCTGCCGTTCAGCCAATATTCTGTCCATGCCATTATCTTTCCTGAAATTCCATGGGCTCTCACTCATTTAGCAGAATTGTGAGCAGCACCTTGTCAAAGGCCTTCTAAAAATCCACCTAACAACATCTACTGACTCTCCTTTGTCTATCCTGCCTGTTATTTCCTCAAAGATTTCTAACCGATTTGTCAGGCAAGATTTCCCCTTAAGGAATCATGGTGACTTCAACATACACATCCAACTACCCCAAAATCTCATCCTTAATAATGAACTGCAACATCTTCCCAACCAGGCTAACTGGCCTATCTTCTGGTTCTCTCCCTTCTTAAAGGGGAGAGTGACATCTAAGATCTCCCAGTCCTCCAGAATTACTGTTGAATTTATTGATTCTTGAAAGATCACTATTAATGCCTCCACAGTCTCTTCAGCAACCTCTTTCAGAATGCTAGGGTGTAGTCCATCTGGTTGGTGATTTATTTACCTTCAAACCTTTCAGCTTCTCAAGCAAATTCCTCCTCCCCCCCCCTTAGTAATAGTGACTACATTGACTTCTGTCCCCTGACGCTCTCAAATTTCTGGCATGCTGCTGGCATTTTCCCCACAGTGAAGACTGACACAAAATACTTATTACGTTCATCCACCATTCCTTTGTTTCCTCTCCAGTGTCAATTCCCAGAGGTATGAAGTCCACTCTTAACTCTCTTTTACTCTTTATATAGCTGGGCAAGAAAAGCATCCCTTCCCCACCCCACAACTTTCCTCGGTTGCTGTATTTTTCCAGGCAGCAGCAATAATGTGGTTTAAGCAGACACTTCTCACTCCACTACCCAATTAAATTGGGAAGTTGGCTCCTAAAAGTTTACCTACACACACGGCCTCTCTCAACCCCAGTAAAGTTCATCAGTGCCTCTTCAGTCAGTTCTTTGATCAGGAACATTACCATTTTGCTTTCCACAAATGCTAAGTGTTTTCCTGCTGAGCGTGCCCAGCTTTCTTTTAAAAATATACTTGATTCACTTATTATATCTCTGCTACAACAAAAGGTTTTATTTAATCTGATGCTTCATTTAATGAGAATTTCTTTAGGAACATAATCCCTTGTAAACCAGATATGTCCTGTAGCTTGAATAAATTCATGGCAGCTATTTATAGATCCGCAGTGCAACAATGTAAATCAACTGTAACATTTTGAAGTTGGTTATTTACCATATCCTAGTTTTTAATTACACACTGGCAGCCAATGAGTCAGATGTGGTGGCTGTATGCCCAGACCAACAGCAAACAAAACCAATTAACTAGAAAAAGTCTATTTTTAAAAAAATGAGGAGACCAAACTCAATAAATAAACTATGATACCTGCTCCTGACAAATTCACCAATGAAATGCAGAGTTTACAGAATAGTTGACTACAAATGATCTGCTTTAGTTCAATCTCAGCTACTCAGGGCTTTCCATTACGGAAAGTATGACAGTCAGGCAGCACGGAAACAACCCTTCAGACCAATTCCTTCTTACTGACTTTATTGCCCAGCGAGCCAGTCGTATTGCCCTCTCATACATATACATATCCAAATGACTTTTAAATATTGCTAATGTGCCCCCGCGGCTATTGGGTGGCTCCGCGGTTGGATGGTGCCACAGTGAGGATGTGGATGGACAGGGGTGCTGTAGTATCACTGGGGTTGGAGACAGCTTACAAGGAGAAATTGCAGCATCTCACCCCAGAAGGAACGAGACTGGCTTTTTTAAGACTTTCACTGGTGAGGTTATTTTAGTGAGGGGAATACTACATGTCACAGTGGAGATCAACGAACAGAGAAAGAAACTTCCACTCTACATTGTTACAGGTAGTTATCCAGTGCCTCTGGGCCACTTGTGGTTGGAGCAGCTGAAACTCAACTGGCATAAAATGCACTTGATTGTTGGGAGCACTCGTCTACAAGAGATATTGAAGAAAGACACAGAAGTATTTAATGGAGAACTGGGTAGTATGAATAGAATCACTGCTAAACTGGTGGTTAAACCCGTCAACACCCAAATGCTTGAAGGCAAGACCTGCTCCATCTGCCCTCAAGCTATAGGGAGAGGTTGAATTGGAAAAATTAGTCCACAGTAAGGTATTGGAACCAGTGTGTGGAAGTAAATGGGCAACTTTAGGGAGTCGTTAAGGCATTGTGGAGAATTCAAGTTAACCGTTAATTTGGTTCTTATCCTCACTGATAACTTTTTTGCAGGATTGGTCAGAGGACAGACATTTAGCAAGGTTGACTTGTGTCAAGCATACTTGCAGATCTGACTTACACATTACTGGGAAAAATGAGCATGAACACCTATAAAACTTGGATGCTACACAACAAAGACACAAGGAATATGGGCAATGGGAACAGAAGGACAAGTGTGAGTTCTTTCAACCTTCGGTTGAATACTTGGTCTATGTGATCGACAGCTTAGGGCTTCACAAGGCACCATCAAAGGTGAAGGCAACTGTGGAGGCTCCATCACCAAAGAATGTAAGTCAATTGAGATCATTCTTAGGTTTACTAACATACTACGCAAAGTTTGTTCCTAATCTACCACTTCATGAGCTTTTAAATTAAGCAATACACTGGCAGTGGACAGATTACTGTAAAAGGCCAGAACAGCTTTATCTCAGCCTGAAGCACTCACACACTTCCACCCATCATTGCCCATACAGTTGCCCTGCGACACATCACCCTATGGCGTGAGGGCAGTTACCTTACATATCATGCAGTTGGGTGAAGAGTGTTCAGTCGCTTTTGCATCAAGGACATTAAGCGAGGCAGAAAGCCACTATGCCTAGACTGAGCAGGAAGCACTCACAATTGTCTTTGGAGTTAAGAAATTTCATACTCTTTGGGCGATGATTTACACTACCGATAAATCATCGCCTATTGATGTCAATTTTTGACTGCTAGCTGTATACAGTATTGAGCTCAGTTACTATTTGCGTATCAGTACGATATAAAGCACAGGAGGTCCGAGCACCATCCGAACGCTGACAGACTGTCCAAACCCCCCTTAGCTGTTCAGCTCCACAGCCATCGCTGAAAGAGATCTTTCACTTCAAGGAAATAACTACAGCGGCACAAGTCCAGAAGCACACGCTCGCTTACTGACCCTGTGGTGGATATGGTAAGTTATGAATGGAAAGGAGAGCCACCATCGATGTGAAACTTTACCAGGCTCAGTAGAAGGAGCTCACTATGGGGCTACCGTGTTGTCATTCCTCCACCATTAAGAAAGCAAGTGCTTGATGAGCTAAATGCAGGCGCTGTGGCGTGGTGCACATGAAAGAAATCGCATGCAGCTAATTCTGCTGGTCGGGACTGGATGTAACCATTGAAGAGAAAGCCAAAGCTTGCCCAAGTTTTTAGCCAACTTGTTCCTCTGCATCCATGGGAAATGCCTGAAGAACCACGGCAGAGGATTCATGTAGATTTTACAGGACCTGTGGAAGGCCACATGTTCCTGGTTGTAGTAGGCACACACAGCAAATGGCTCCAGGTTGCCATCATGAACACCACTTCTGAAAAATGCATTGTGGAGCTACGGTCCATTCCATCTTGAACTGTTTTGTGCTTCCTCAACACCTTGTAAATGACAGCTTTGCATCAGGCTTGACTTGCTTAGACCCCCAAATATAAAACAGTTTGTGCGAAATGAACAGAAAACCCAAGCACAGAGATGTGCCAAACTGCAGTACAGAGGTTTCACAGCAGGAGAGAGTACTTGCCCAGATCTACATTTCTGAAGTAAAGTGATACCTGTGATGGTGGTGGCATAAGCTGGTCCTGTGACATACACAGGGCAAACCAGTCACCACAACACCTGGAGAAGGCGTGCTGATCAGCTGCTGTCCACTTCGAAAACTAATGAACACCAACACGAACTGGCCAATTCAGATCCAGTTGTAGAAATGGGATAGGATTCTGAGACAACGACTGCAGAAGCTTCGTTAAGATCAAATGACAGAGCCAGTGCTTTCCCCATCATCTGTGCTTTCTGAAGTGCCCCCTATAGACAATGCAGTACCCAAGCCAAGATCTATACATGCACCACCAACAGATAAAGTAATTTTGGGATCACCCCCAGGTCATTGGTACCCTCAGAGGAACAGGCAGCCTCTGGACAGGCTGAATCTCTAGTTTAGTGACTAACCCTTAGCCCATGGGGCAGAATAATCCCCAGGGTTATGTCTGGCAATAGGAACAGTTGACTCTCTTTCTGTAGTTTAGAAAAAAGAATGTTTTTTTCTTGTTGGTTGAATTTGAAGATTAATAGTCCAGCAGCTGGTCTGTGTATGGGAAGGGGGAGAAATCATTAAAATAATGGGGGGAAGGAGGGATATGTTATGCATTCACATATATTTTGACCTTTACAGCTTGCCGTCAAGCCTCCGTGTTATGTACTGAACATAATGTGAGAGGGCACTCTGAGTAGATGATTTACAAGTGAAAATAAATAACAGTACATTTGTTCCTCACCCCTCTTGTCTCTCGTGTGTGTTATTCATGGCCACCCAGCTTCCCAGTACCACAATCTTAACAAAAACTATACACAATACTCCAAGTACAGCCTCACCAACATCTTATAGAACTGCAACATTCCAACTCCCATACTCTATGCCCTGTGCTCTAGCACAGGCAATGGAATTACAAATTCATTTATCTGGGAATATGATCATCTCTAATTTGCAGCTCATAAAATAAAATCACTTGGAACTGTAGTGTCTTTTCAGACTGCCGATGTACATTTTAAATCATTTTGATAGGCGGAAATTTTTACCTATTTCATCCATGACAGCAACCATCTTCTCTAGCTCTTCAGGACAAATGTCTGGACAGTGCGTAAATCCAAAGTATATCAATACCCACTGTCCAAGGTAGTCTTTGTCTGTCTTGGGTTGCCCTTTGTGATCAACCAGTGAAAAGGGTCCTCCAAGTGCTGCTTTTCCAATGCTACGAGTTCGCTCCTTCTCAATCTCTTAACAGTCAATTGAAGAAAGATTAACACATTATTACATTATCTCACAGACTCAATTAGTTAAGTTTGTATACTTTCATTACAGGGCTCAAAGCAATTACTTTTAAATAAATTTAAACAATTAGCGTAATAGCAAATGAAACAACACTAACATTAAGGAGTATGGAGACTGTGATTGCACTCAAGGACGAGCATGGTTAAGGGACCAACTCGTCTACTCCTCCATCTTATTTTAGGCTACGTCCACACTACACTGGATAATTTTGAAAACGAAGCTTTCTCTTTGTTTTGACCCTCTGTCCACACTAAAATGGCGTCTTCATCCCCCCAAAAATGGAGATTTTCAGAAACGGTCTCCAGAGTGAATAAATCTGAAAACGCCTAATACCTGTTGCAGTGTGGACGGGGAAACCGGAGATTTTTAAAAATGCTGTCATGACGTGCCGAAACAGATGGTGGCAGTGCGGCATTTCATTGTTTTCTTCTTCTTATTATTATTACTTTATTGTCGCCAAATAATTGATACTAGAGCATACAATCATCACAGTGATATTTGATTCTGCACTTCGCAGAACCTAACAATTTCAGAACAGACAGCAATGGGACTGAAGCTAGAAGAATTAGAAATGTACTCACCAAATACTTTGACCCATAGCTTACTGAATAAATAAGTACACTCACTTTGCCCTGTTTTCTGTCCTTGCTTGTATGAAGGTGGTTTACCTATTTATGCAAGTACTTCTCTGACAATAGATGTGTAACAGCCTAATGTAACATTGTATGGAAATACAAGATAACACTGATGCAGACATGTTTTATACATTTAACAAGGTGCTTTATTAATGCAACAGAGTTAGTCAGTTTTTCAATGTTCGTCGTCAGCTGGGTCATACTGTCTGTGAACTCCCTGTCGGTTGCCTCCATACGCTCCAGTATTTGTTTTCTCTCAGTTTTAAGTCCTCCTGCACAAGACCAAGAGCAATTCCTTTTAAGTTTTTCTACTCTGTAACTGGACAAACGCGCACCAAGTATACCGTTTCCTCTTCGCTTGTTTTCTGTGTGTTCTGCACATGCCCAGTAGGAGGAGATTCACCCAAATATCCGTTCTAATGTGCACAGAGATATTTTGAAAAACGCTTAGTGTGGACGCCTGTTGTTTTTACTCGAAACTGGCGTTTTCAAAATTATCCAGCGTAGTATGGACGTAGCCTTAGTGTTCTGACTGAATGTGATTTTACATCATATTGCAACCACTCTCCTCACCATTTATTAAACATTATTTATTTACATCCTCAAACATCTTCAGGAGCAAATAACACAAGTTTTAAAAAAAACTGCACTTAGATCTCCCAAGTTGCTAGAATGGCAACTCCTGCTGACTGCAGCCACACCTTTGTATCACTCTTGCTCCCTTCTTCATCAGAAATGAGTATATTATCAGCGATATCAGGTAGATTCTCAGGATCTCATTATCACAACTTGTACAAGGCAGGGGACTCAGATTGCTTAAAGGAGTCAAGCCCAGATGTTTAACATCAGTACAGCAGCACTGCAATCAAAAACATATTGTCAAAAGAATCTCTTTTCTTCTTTTTGAGTTCAAGAGTACATCTCCGTATGCACTACTTATGTCTGATAGGATCACGGCAGATATGGCATTCAACTCCAAGTCCATCCTTTGCTTCAAATAATTTAATCACTTTGTTTAATATAACATAAACTTCACAACTGAACTGACATCAATTCCCATTTGTAATAGAGTTCCCTTTGTCCATACATTTTTCATGAAGAGGCGGGTATACAGTTTGTGTCGAAATTACAATGTTAGGTTTCCAGAGGTGCAGCCACTAGAAATATAGTCATTCTCCATCAGTTGGAAACTACAACTAAATTCTCTTTAACTTGAATTTCCAGGAATAGAACCCTGCACATGTAATCCCCACACAAGTTAACCTTTAGCATCCAAGTGTCATTCTGCTAAATCCTTTGCTCCACTCCCAAGACCACCACACTCCTGCTTCAGGTATAGTGCTCAGAAATAAACAACCTAGGCTAATTGGTTCCCTTAACAAACTTAGTATTACATTCTCCTGACTGAATCTGATTTGTGACTGCATCTTCAATTTCCTCACTTGCAGACCCTACTCTGTAGGGATTAACAACAACATCTCTTCCACAATCACCATCGGCACAGGTGTACCACAAAGCTGTGTGCTTAGCCCCCTGCTCTGCTAACTTCACTCTTATCACTGTGAGGCTAATCCGCGTTCAAGTTTGCTGACGACACCATCGCCGTTGGTGAAATCAAAGGTGGTGATGAATTGGCATTTGGGAGGGAGATTGAAAGATTGGTTCAATGATGCCACAACAACAACCTCTCACTTAACATCAGCAAAACAAGAGTTGGTTATTGACTTCAGGGTGAGGAAACCAGAGGTCCGTGAGTCAGTCCTCATCAGGGGATCAGAAGAGTCAGTAACTTTAAATTCTTTGGTGTTATCATATTTAGGAACCGCATGTAAGTGCCATTACATCGAAAGTACATCAAAGCCTCAAAGGTTGCGCAACTTCGGCCTGCCATCTAAAACTTTGACTACCTTCACTAAATGCACAGTGGAGCATATCCTGACTGGTCGTATCATAGTCATACTTTATTGATCCCGGGGGAAATTGCTTTTCATTACAGTTGCACCATAAATAATAAACAGTAATAGAACCATAAATAGTTAAATAGTAATATGTAAATTATGCCAGGAAATTATGAAATAAGTCCAGGACCAGCCTATTGGCTCAGGATGTCTGACCCTCCAAAGGAGGAGTTGTAAAGTTTGATGGCCACAGGCAGGAATGACCTCCTATGACGCTCTGTATTGCATCTCGGTGGAATGAGTCTCTGGCTGAATGTACTCCTGTGCCCAACCAGTACATTATGTAGTGGATGGGAGACATTGTCCAAGATGGCATGCAGCTTGGACAGCACCCTCTTTTCAGACACGACCGTGAGAGTCCAGTTCCATCCCCACAACATCACTGGCCTTACGAATGACCTTGTTGATTCTGTTGGTGTCTGCTACCCTCAGCCTGCTGCCCCAGCACACAACAGCAAACATGATAGCACTGGCCACCACAGACTCGTAGAACATCCTCAGCATCGTCCGGCAGATATTAAAGGACCTCAGTCTCCTCAGGAAATAGAGACGGCTCTGACCCTTCTTGTAGACAGCCTCAGTGTTCTTTGACCAGTCCAGTTTATTGTCAATTCGTATCCCCAGGTATTTGTAATCCTCCACCATGTCCACACTGACCCTCTGGATGGAAACAGGGGTCACTGGTACCTTAGCTCTCCTCAGGTCTACCATCAGCTCCTTAGTCTTTTTCACATTAAGCTGCAGATAATTCTGCTCACATCATACGACAAAGTTTCCTACTGTAGCCCTGCACTCAGCCTCATCTCCCTTGCTGATGCAACCAACTATGGCAGAGTCATCAGAAAGCTTCTGAAGATGACAAGACTCTGTGCAGTAGTTGAAGTCCGAGGTGTAAATGGTAAAGAGAAAGGGAGACAAGACAGTCCCCTGTGGAGTCCCAGTGCTGCTGATCACTCTGTCAGACACACGGTATTACAAGCACACGTACTGTGGTCTGCCAGTCAGGTAATCAAGAATCCATGACACCAGGGAAACATCCACCTGCATCGCTGTCAGCTTCTCCCCAGAATGTATCATGACCTGGTATGGAAATACCAAAGCCCAGAAACGGAAAACCTACAAAATGTAAGAGATAAAGCCCACTCCAACACAGGGAAAGCATATCCCACCGTTGAGCACAGCTACAAGGAACACTGCCACAACAAGAAACCAGTATCCATCGTCAAGGACCCCCACCATCCAGGCCATCGTGCTCTCTTCTCACTGCTGCCACTGGTAAGGAGGTACAGGAGCCTTAGGTCCCATCCGTCAGGTTTAGGAACAGTTATTACCCTTCAACCATCAGGCTCCTGAACCAGCGTGGATAACTTCACTCACCTCAACACTGCACTAGTTCCACAAAGAATGGACCCACTTTCAAGGACACAACAACAGGTTCTCAATACTATTCATTATTTATATATTTATTATTATTTGTGGGGGTGGGTTGTATTTGCATAGTTTGTCTTCTTTTGCACATTGGCTTTTTGTCAGTCTTTCATTAATTCTATTGAATTTATTTGTTCTGCAAGAAAATGAATCTGAAGATAGTACATGTTGATATATTGACAATGAATCTCAGGGTGGTACATGTTGACAATTTACCTTGAACTTTGTATCTGGCTAATGATAATTAGATTAGATTATGAGGCCACGCTGTCCTCTTTTATTGTCATTTAGAAATGCATGCATTAATAAATGATACAATGTTCCTCTAGTGTGATATCACAGAAACACAAGACAAACCAAGACTAAAAAAAACTGACAAAAAGCACATAATTATAACATATAGTTACAACAGTGCAAAGCAATACCATAATTTGATAAAGAACAGACCATGGGCACAGTAAAAAAAAAAGTCTCAAAGTCTCTCGAGTCCCATCATCTCACGCAGATGGTAGAAGCCCTCTCTTCCTGTCATGAACCTCCAGCGCCACAAACTTGCCGATGGAGCACCCTGGAAGCACCCGACCACAGCCAACTCCAGTCCGTCCGAAAACTTCGAGCCTCCAACCAGCCCTCTGACACCAAGCACCATCTCTGCCAAGCGTTTCAACCCCGGCCCCGGCAACAGGCAATTGACAAAGCCGGGGATTTGGAGCCTTCCCCTCCGGAGACTCTCGATCGCACAGTAGCAGCGGCAGCAAAGCAGGCACTTCAGAAGTTTCTCTAGATGTTCCTCCGTGCTTCTCACGTCCGTCTCCATCAAATCAGGATTGTGCACAGTACCTACTTAACAAATGCCGATATCATTTCGGAGCGGCCGCGCGCACTGCGTCTTCTCCTCCCCTCCTTTGCACATACACATCAAGTCTCTTTCAACATCCACTGTTTCTTTTCTCTCACCATTTTGGAAGTACTCTAATGTACCATTTCCAGTTCCAAAGTAGTATAAGAATGCTTACTTTCTTCTTTTTCTTTCTTCATGTATTTCATGACGACCAGCAGTGCTCCTCCTACAGCAACAGTGACTGCTAAAGATTTCCATGTGACAGGCTACTAAGGAGAAAAAAAAATGTCTCAGGAACAAAGACATTGAACAAATTATAAACAAGACAGTTTTAAAATTATTTCCGTGAAGCAGGTGAAAATGAGAGCATTTAATGGCTCTGGGCCTGTGTTCACTGGAATTCAGAAGAACGAGGGGTGACCACATTGAAACCCATCGAATGGTGAAAGGCTTTGATAGAGTAGAAGTGGAGAGGATGTTTCCTATGGTGGGAGAGTCTAAGACCAGAGGACACAGCCTCAGAATAGAGGGGCAATTCTTTCAAAACAGAGATGAGGAGGAATTTCTTTAGTCTGAGAGTGGTGAATTTGTGAGCAGTGAGTTCTTTGCCGCAGGCAGCTGTGGAGGCCAAGTCTTATAAATATATTTAAGGCAGAGGTTGATAGATTCTTGACTGGTCAGGGCATGAAGGGTAATGGGGAAAAGGGAGGAGATTGGAGCAGAGAGGAAAATTGGATCAGCCCTGATGAAATAGAGCAGACTGGATGGGCCAAATAGCTTAATTCTGATCCTATCTTATGGTCTAAATAAATGTGATACAATACCACACACTGGAACATAGGCTTAGTTAGAACCATTATGTTTTGATATTAGGTGACCACACAATTATTGAATAGTAAAGTAGGAAACTGTTAATGATCTTTTTCTCAATAATATTTGGTAATCAGTCTTAATATACTGTATAAATAGAGTGAAACTGTTCCTTTCAAATACTTGACACAGCCTCCTCCTCCTCCTCCTCCTATGTTGCTACAACTATAACAACATTTTCTACTTTACTCATTAACACTGAATTATTTACCCCATCCTTCTTGGTCCTAGGGTTTCTTTTTGCTCCCGTTGGTGGTGGAGGCATTGTACTGAAGTAGTGGAAACTGGTGTATTTGGGCAACGATATTGCCCAAGTTGGGCAAAGCTCATCCCTTAACTGTTCCAACACAAAAAGAATAAACTTTGAATTAGTAAGCACAGTAAATTATTGTCGTACCTGCTGTTCATTCAAATCCAGATAGCTAATGTGATGAGAGACTGACAAAGTCTTGATAATTTTAAAGGATTAAAACTGTTCTTGACACCATAAATAATTCTTTAAAGAATGTTTTGAAAATTTCCCCTTTCATTTTACCAGGAAGACTTCAGTTTAAATCTAACAAGAAAGACAGCACCTCTGATTATGCAGCGTTAGGTTTTGGAGTCACTATTTCTGTGGTCAAGCCTTGAAGCAGTTAAGAGTCATATAACACAGAAATGGGGTCTTTGGCCCAACTGGTTGCTGCTGACCAATATTCCGATCTAAACTAGTCCCACCTGCCTGCCTTTGGCACAAATCCTTGTCCAACAGATCTGAGATTTTTGTTCCCTGTGCAGATGGGAGTGGGGGCATCAGGGAGCATGAGCAACCAAACCATGGTATCCCATTTCAAGAAGCCATTCGGGGGGGGGGGGGGTGAGACAAGATGAATGTAGTCGTAATTGGGAACAGTATAGCCAGGGGAATTGATACAACTTTCAGTTGCAAGGAATGAGAGTCTCAAAGGCTGTACTGCCTGCCAGGTACCTGGGTTTGGGACACCTCATCTGACCTGCAGAGGAATTTGGAGTGGTAGGGAAAAGACTCAGTTGCCATGGTCCATGTAGGTACAAATGTCTTGGAAGGACAAAAGGTTTTGCTGAAGGAATTTGAGCAGCTTGGGACTACATTAAAACGCAGAACCAAAAAAGGTAATAATCTCTGAATTGTTACCTGAGCCAATTGCGAATTGGCA
Organism: Mobula birostris; assembly: GCF_030028105.1. NCBI lineage: Eukaryota > Metazoa > Chordata > Chondrichthyes > Myliobatiformes > Myliobatidae > Mobula > Mobula birostris. The sequence continues at coordinate 19,318,237 of NC_092393.1, forward strand.
CAGGGTTAGTAAGCTCAGAAAGGTAAATGCGTGGCTCAAAGATTAATGTGGGAGAAGTAGGTTTGAATTTGTGGGAGGTGGGCTGTAGTATTGAGGAAGAGGGTGCAATGTGATGGGACAAGTTTCGCCTGAACCATGTTGGGACCAAAGTCCTGGCCAACTGCATAACTTGGGCTGTGGATAGGATTTTCAACTAGTAGGGTGGTTGGGTCCAACCACTTGGAAATGAAGGATAAAATTAAAAAAATAAGAAGAATGCAGGAGAGGTTACAGACATCTCGAGAATGAAATAGAAGAGAGAAAGTTTAGAAAGGGGTAAGAATTTATCTTCACGGGACATGGAAACAAAATTGAAAAGGGTAGTAAATACAGGACTGAAGGTGTTATTTTTGAATGCATGCGGTATATGAAATGAGGTAGAAGAGCATATAGCAAAGGTATATCCTACGAAAGAAGTGACATAGGATCAGAAGATGTAGAATCCTTGTGTGTACAGTTAAGAAACTGCAACACCCTGATGGGAATTACGGTAGTCAAGTGGTAGAGTACAAATTATAATGGGAGATAGAAAGGGCATTGTTACAATGGTCAGTTTTATGATGGTCATGGGAGATTTCAATATGCAGGTAGACTGGGAAAGTCAGGTTGGTACCTCATCCCAAGAGAAGGAATTTGTAGAATGCCTATGAGATAGCTTTTTGGTGCCGCTTGTGGTCGAGCCCATAAAGAAAAGGCAATTCCGGATCTGGTGTTGTGCAATGAAACTGATTTGATTAGGGAGCTTAAGGTGATCATGATAGAATTCACCCTGTAGTTTGAGAAGGAGAAGATAAAATCAATGTATCAGTATTACAGAGGAGTAAAGTTAACTACAAATAAGAGACGAGTTGGCTGAAGTTGACTGGAGGAGATGACAGTAGTGGCTGGAGTTTCTGGGAGTAATTCAGAAGGTGCGAAGCAGCAGCAGCATTCTAAAAGGAAGATGAGGCAACCATAGTTGATAAGGAAGTCAAGGGCAGAATAAAAACAAAGGAGATGGAATACAATATAGTAATGTAGCCACCCGGCCAGCCTCAGGGTCGCTCAGCTCACTGTCGTTCAGGGAAACAGCCCTCGGCCCCGCCAAACTGAGTAATAGTTTGTGTCGATGCTGTGTGATATACCACCCAAATAACAGACAATACACCAGATATGATTAAATGAGTTTCAGTTTATAGATATTACTGGAACTTGATAATTAATAGATAATAAAATATAAAAGGAAAATAAAAGGCGCCACACTTATCAAAGTTCAATCTCATCGTGCACAAACAGTTGGAGCTCAGGACCCTTTTTCTTCAACCTGCGTCTCCCCTTGGACCACCTCGACATGCTGCCTGGGACCAACAACAGTAGTCGACCACACGCTCCTCACGAGTCCATCTCCTCTCCTCGCCAAACACCCTGGACCTCGGACTCCTGCTCGGGGTTCGACCCCGTTAGCGGACTTACAGCACCTTGTCCATCCTCTGTCTCTCTCTCCCGCCTTCTGCACAAAAACCCGCGCATCACACTAACTTACAGACACACAGAGAGAATAAACATCTATCCCAATTGGTTTGTTCACTCTCTTATCAGTAACATGATCCAAACAAACTGCTAGCAGGAGGACTTTCTCCGCAGATAACATAACAAAGAAGCCATTTCAATTATAACATAACAAAGAAGCCATTTTAATTAGACTATGCAGTAACATATAAGAAGAAACCCCTTACAGTAAAAATTAATGGGAAGATAAGAATATTGGAAGCTTTTAAAAATCAACAGAAGGCAACTACGAAAGCAATAAGGAGAGAAAAGATGAAAAATTAAAGGTAAACTAGCCAATAATATAAAATGGGATACTAAAAGATTTTTCAGAAAGATGGCAAATGAACTGAGTAAGAATTTTGCATCAGTCTTCATTGTGGAAGACACCAGCAGTATGACAGAAATTTGAGTTTCAGGAAGCAAAAATGAGTGTAGTCACAATTACTGACGAGAAGATACTTGAGAAGCTAAAAGGTCTGAAGGCAGGTAAGTCACCTGGATCAGATGGACTGTACCCAAGTGTTCAGAAAGAGGTAGCTACAGAGACTGTAGAGACATTAATTGTGATCTTTCAAGAATCACTAGTTTCCAGAACAGAGATAAGGAGGAATTACTTTAGCCAGAGGGTGGAGAACCTGTGGAAATTCAGTATCTCATACAACTGTGGAGGATGTCATTGGGTATAGCTGAAGCTGACCTTGGTAGATCCTTGATTAGTTTGGGTGTCAAAGGTTAAGGGTTGAGAAAGAAAATAAATCAGTCATGATTGAATGGTAGTGTCTCAATGGGCTGAATGGCCTCATTCTGCTCCCATATCTCATGAATTTATGCTGTTATATTCCTTTAACCTGTCCTATCCATATATTTGTCCAAGTACCTTTTAAATGTTGTTAATGCATCTGTCTCAATAATTTCCTCTAGAAGCTCTTTCCACATACCAATCCTCTGGATGAAATACTTCTCTCCTAAGGTCCTATCAAAATTCTCCCCTCTCACCATAACCTAAGCCCTCTCCTTTTTTAATTCTGCATTCCTGGGATAAAAACTGTATGCACTGACCTATTTTCCTCATGATTTTATACCCCTTTACAAGTTCATCCCTCATTTTCCAATGCTCCAGTTCAAATAGTCCCAACCTGCTCAAACCTTTCTTAGTCCCTCAAATCCCAACAAGATCCTTGTAAATCCCCTCTGCCTTCTCAAATCGATAACTAGAGTCAGAATTATAAGTGGGCTCATCAGGCTTATTTGGAAAATGGGATACACACCTACAGTATATGCTAATCAGCACATAGGAAATTGTATATATTAATGCAATTTTGTTTGTTAACCAGACAGATACACATTTCCTTCCTAAGGCTCGCGACCATTGGAAACAATGCAACATGTTAGCGAATGAGACGGATTTTGAATTCTCAGTTAAACCAAGTAACTTTTTAAACAACATAATTGCGTCCCTGAAAGTAAACTGGTATAAATAGATGGGTAAAATGCCTATTTTTTGAAAATTAATCAACATTCCACTTATATCGTAACTCTTATTTATCTAAGACATTAAAAGATGCTTCACAAAATTTGACACCAAGCCATTAGGGCAAGCAACCTAAAATGTTATAAATAAAGGCATCTGTTAGTCTTGTGAGACCACGGATCTGCACCTGGAAAGTCTTCACTCTCCAGGGCGCAGGCCTGGGCAAGGCTGTATGGAAGACCGGCAGTTGCCCATGCTGCAAGTCTCCCCTCTCCACGACACCGATGTTGTCCAAGGGAAGGGAAAGGGCTGATACAGCTTGACACCGGTGTCGTCGCAGAGCACTGTGCGGTTAAGTGCCTTGCTCAAGGACACAACACGCAGCCTCAGCTGAGGCTCAAACTCACGACCTTCTGATCGCTAGTTGAATGCCTTAACCACTTGGCCACGTGCCCAAACTAAAAGTTTATTTATTTATTAAGATACAGCGTGGAATAAGCCCTTCCAACTGCACCACCCAGCGACCCCTGATTTAACCCTAGCCTAATCACGAGAAAATTTACAACAATCAATTAACCTACCAACCAGTACATCTTTGGGAGGAAACCGGAACATTAGGAGGAATCCCATGCAATCACAGGGAGAATGTACAAATTCTTTCCAGACTGCGGTGGGAATTGAAGGCAGGTTTCAAGGTAGACTCTCACAGTAAGGAGAAAGGGAAGAATAATTAGGGAATTCTCAAGGAACAATAGCAGAGGAGTTAAACAAAGCTAGAATTGGAGAAATGGCTGTTGGATCATTGAGCGAAGATGTAAAGGATCTGAAAACAAAGCCACATACTGCTCAGTGGAAAATTGTAGGGCAGCAAAGGGGTTGCAGATGAATAGATCTCGGCAAAATTTGGAATTCAGGTAACAGGATTTTAGATGAAACAGAAAACAATGGGGCCAATTTGAAGAGAATGATCAGGAGAGCCAGGATCCAACTAGCCTGAGCATAAAGCGCTGAAGATATCTTAAGAGAGAGTTTGATCAAAAACAAAGAATTGGTTACTGAACAGAAGGCAAACAATGAGAATAAATGGGCCTTTCTCAGATTGCCAGACTAACACAGTATCTTGGTATCAAAGTTTGGGACTCAGGTACCCATACCTTGGCTGAGAAGATGAAATGCCATTTTTCCAAATTTGCTGACAATATTAAACTGGTTGGTTGTGAGAACAGAGGAAGACTAGAAGAGACTTCAGGGGGATCTGGACAAGCTGAATGAGTCAGAAGGAATTATGGTACAAGTTGTTCAAATATGTTTTGACGAATATTACAAAATCACAGTCTTTGTATTCAGCCACCAGAGATTAGGAAGTGTTGATCTTCAAAAGGATCTGGTGAAGGCCAACCAGCAACTAAAAGTGATTAAGAGGATAAATGGTATCCAAGGTTTTATTTATAGAGTTCGATTACAAATCATACGTAACGCCCTGGGAAGGGTTTCACTGCTTATGTAATGGTTGTTCTGTAGCAGCAGTGATTGAGTTATGACTAGAGATAACGGGGGCTTTGGAATGTGTGCCATCCAATGAGAGGAGTGTTTTTTTTTAATCTTGTGCCTGAGAGCGAGTTATTCGAGGTCTTTTGTTCGGTGGAAGATGAAGAGAGAAGATGCCAGAACGGAGAGGTCACAGTCACCAGAAAGGAGTGGACTTGGAGTAGGGCCGGGAGTTAACGATACCCGGGGGAAATCGATAGGGGACTAACGGACGGGAAACCGTGAGCTCCAGCGTACACATTAGACTGTTACATTAAAATGGGCCCTTTTCTTTTTGTTTTACTTTACTAACCTTTTAGTCAAATGAATTATAAAGCTAAGTCGTTTTCTTGCATATGGTGTACTGGCTGCTATTTCGTGGTACTGATCTGTAACATGGGAACACATCATGCAGCTTCCACCCATACAGAAGGTTTTGCACCTCAATCTCATACGTTTGGTGGGGCCAGAGATCGTCTTCCCTCGGTTTACACAGCCCACAGAACCAGAGGGTAACACATATCTTCATTAAACTGCATATGGCCATTGTATATAGACTACTGTGTATAGTTTTATACTTTTAACCCAAGAAAAGATGTTCTTGCAATAGAAAAATGCAGTATGATTGTGTAAACTGGTTCCAAAGACAGTGAATTTACTATACATGGAGAGATGGAGAGATTACATTCTTTGGTGTTCAGAAACTTTTTCAAAACTCTTAAAAGGGATGTAAGGGGTTTCCTCTTTTATGTTACTACTAAGGCTAATAAAAATGGCTTCTTTGTTATGTTAGAATAAAACGGCTTCTTTGTTATGTTAACTGCTGAGAAAGTGCTTCTCTATAGCAGCTTGTTTGGGTTATAATTACTGATAGAGAGAATTGTATTCATTTGCTAACCAATTGGGATAGATGCTATTCTTTCTTGTGTGTCTGTAAGCTATTGTTTTTGCGGGCTTTGGGGCAGAAGGTGCGATGGGGACAGAGAGGGGACGCGATGCTGTAAACTGGGCCACGGAACGGATCCTGAGTGGGAGTCCGAGGCCCAGGGTCTTTGGCGAGAAGAGGAGACGAAGACAGACTCATGTGGAGCGTCTGGTTGACCACCATGGTTGGTCCCAGGCGGCAGGCCGAGGAGATCAGAGGGGAGCGAATGGTGGAAAGAAGACTCCGTTAATTGAGCTCCAACGGTTGTGCATGAAGTGGTTGAACTCTGATAAGTTTGGCACTTTTTACTTTCCTTTTATATTTTATCTCTATTAATTACATAGTTCCAGTAAGATTTATACAGCGTAATCATTTAATCGCATATGGTGTACTGTCTGTTATTTGGCGGGGTGGGGTATGTCACACAGCATCTACACAAACTGATCACCCAGTTTGGCGGGGCCAAAGGCTAGATGAAAGCGAGCTGAGCGAACCTGAGGTTTACCAGGGGGCTACAGGGATTAATAGTTAAATGCAGGGAAAGTGCCACTCGTGACTAAGGATTCAAGGACAAGAAAACAGATTGAAAATAATGTTTAGGACTGAGAGGAAGGAAAAATATTCTTCATTAAAAGAGGCTTCATTTCTTCATCAAAATATTCTTCATTTGGAATTCTCTAACTCAGGCAGCTGTGGAAGCTCCATAATGTTCATTCAACACAAAGATCAATACATTTCTACACATTACTATATGGGATAGTGCTGGAAAATTGTATAACGGTCAAAGATCAGCTACAACTTTGCTCAGTGATAGAACAAGCTCAGTGGGCCCAATGGCCTGCTCTTATTTTTTTAGGGTAAAACCAATCGGCGACTCAAAAGATCAAATGGAGGGAGTGCAGGAGATCCAGCAATTAGCAGATAACTACAGCGTCTCTGGCCTAAGCTTTCATGTCCCACCCCAATGATCACCAAAAGCAGAGGACGATAAGCAGGAAAACTTCTAAGAACTCCTTATCTGAGAAGCTGTTTTGACCACATTCCACAGAATAACTTTGTCATCCTAGTCAACAAGATGTTGAAGAAACTTGCATATCAAAAAACAACAAGGCCTCTAGTTTAGACAGTACTCCTACTGAGGTTCAATTAGAACTTAAGTCACAAATCCAGCCTCACCTCCCTCATCTGGGAAGACGACGACGATATGCCTTCAAACATGCCACAATTGTGACCACCTTGAAGAACAGAGACAAGCACACTGTGGTACCAATCTGCAGTCTCCCTGCTGTCGGGCACAGTGAACGTCATCGCCAGGGTCTTTATTTCTGGTTTTATTTTGTTGAGATACAGCACGGAATAAGCTCTTCCAACCCTTTGATCTATGCTGCCCAGTATGCCCCCAATTTAATCCTAGCCTAATCATGGGACAATTTACAATGACCAATTAACCTACCAACCGATAGGTCTTTGGACTGTGGGAGGAAACTGGAGCACCCGGAGGAAACCCATGTGGTCACAGGGAGAAGGTACAAACTCCTTACAGGCTGTGGTGAGAATTGAACCTGGGTCACCTGTACTGCAAAGCGTTGTGCTAACCACTACACTACTGCGCCACCCTCAGGTCCTCTGAAAATAACTTCCTCCCTATAGAGAAGAGCTGCTCCCCACATCGTAGGCTGCCTTCCATTCATTAAGGGGCATAAAAAAAGCATGATCTTCACTGCCCGACAACTCCAAGAGAAATGCATTGTCCACTATACATTGCCTTTTGTGACTTTACAAAAGCCTTTGGCTCTGGTCACCATGGAGGAACAGCCGGCTGGTGGCGTAGTGGCATCAGTGCCAGACTTCAGCGCAAAGGCTCCCGAGTTTGAATCCAGCCAGCTCCCTTGCACGCCTTCCATCTGGCTGGGTTGAGCACCGAGCTAGCAACTCAGCCTCGTCAAAATAAGAAAGCCTGCTAAAAACAAAAAATCCGTCATGACGGCGTCCTAATGACTCCACTCGGAGTTAAGGGCTTTCTTCTTCTACCATGGAGGAACTATTTAAAAACAAAATCTTTCTCAAATTTGGCTGCACCCCAAAACTCAATGCCATTCAAGTCGTATATGAAAGCAAGCAAACTTTGATTCTGGATAATGGATCCAGCATAAACCCACCCCAGGGCAGTGCGGGATCAAGCAGGGCCTGTTTTATTGTTCCAACCCCTCTCTCAGTCAATATTGTCCCTTGTATCTTGTAAACTTCTCACTGGGAGGAGCTAAACTTAGCGGAGGAATGGAAAATAGTTCAAATTCAATCCTGTAAACTCCAAATCTGGCCATTGAGCTGCAACATAAGGATAACATTAACACTTTTGAAACGTTTTCAAGTCTTCTAAAACAATAGGCCTATGTGGAACAATAACAAGCAACTAAAGTTCCTCCAGCAACATATCCCTACCGTATAACATTACACACACAAAATAAAAGATATACAATTAGACTGGAAAACATTAACTATTTTCCACGTACAAAATGTTGGAGGAAATCACATTAGGCAGCATCCATGGAAATGCACAGTCGACGATTCCCTGATATTGCCTGACCTCCTGAGTTCCTCCATCATTTTGTGTGTGTTGCTTTGGACTTCAATCATCGGCAGAATTCCACCTGTTTACAACCATTTTCCATATTTTGGGTGCTGACTCTGAGTGAGAACAGCCAGTCTTTGGCTGTCTGTGAAAACTGAAGGTCAAGGCCTCCAGTCAAGCACCTCCCCTGCTGGAGGTCTTGAGCTTCAGTTTTCACAGACAGCCAAAGTTAGGTGGAGTTTTTGTTTCATTCTTCAACCCTCTAAACAACTGGTGAACCCGCAAAGCTGACAGGCAACTTGATGCCGCGAACTTGTGATCGCCATTCAGGAATTTGTCTGGAGATTCTTAAAAAGACATTAAGCGTAAGTCATCAAAGTTGCTGGTGAACGCAGCAGGCCAGGCAGCATCTCTAGGAAGAGGTACAGTCGACGTTTCAGGCCAAGACCCTTCGTCAGGACTAACTGAAAGAAGAGCTAGTAAGAGATTTGAAAGTGGGAGGGGGAGGGGGAGATCCAAAATGATAGGAGAAGACAGGAGGGGGAGGGATGGAGCCAAGAGCTGGACAGTTGATTGGCAAAAGGGATATGAGAGGATCATGGGACAGGAGGTCCGGGAAGAAAGACAAGGGCAGGGGGGACCCAGAGGATGGGCAAGGGGTATAGTGAGAGGGACAGAGGGAGAAAAAGGAGAGAGAGAGAGAATGTGTGTATATAAATAAATAACGGATGGAGTACGAGGGGGAGGTGGGGCATTAGCGGAAGTTAGAGAAGTCGATGTTCATGCCATCAGGTTGGAGGCTACCCAGACGGAATATAAGGTGTTGTTCCTCCAACCTGAGTGTGGCTTCATCTTGACAGTAGAGGAGGCCATGGATAGACTTACCAGAATGGATATTCTCCCCCTCCCACTTTCAAATCTCTTACTAGCTCTTCCTTCAGTTAGTCCTGACGAAGGGTCTCGGCCTGAAACGTCGACTGTACCTCTTCCTAGAGATGCTGCCTGGCCTGCTGCGTTCACCAGCAACTTTGATGTGTGTTGCTTGAACTTGCAGCATCTGCAGAATTCCTGTTGTTTATGAAGCGTAAGTTAATTGTTTTCCAGATCCCAAGCTCGACACCCAATGCTCAATGATAATAAATCATTTCATAACTCGTTCACGATGCTGTGTCCCGCACTGCCCATGTTCAGTCCTAGTGAACCCGACATCTCGGGCCGACAGCGTGTCCTGGTGCGCAACTCACCGCCGCCCCGCATCGTGTCCTTGCTGCCCGCACCGCCGGGTAATTACAACGCCGGTCCGTGACACGCCTGGAGAACGAGGTCGCCCCGGCCACCTCGCACCAAACTTCCCGGCCGAGCCCTCGAGAAAGAGCAGCAGCTCGCCTGCACAGACGCACCGACAGCGCCATCGAAAGCGCTGTCTGACCTTCGCTTAATACATCCGGTAAGAAAGCGAGTCCCCGCCTCCACATCATGGATCTGAGCTGAGCTCGCCCAGTAACACGGGCGGCAGCGCTCAGATGTTTACTGCCCCGATCACTCTACCCTCCTGTCGGCAGCACAGACTTTCTCGGAGAATTTGTGGATATTGCTATTGCAAATTAAATTCCCAGACCATAAAACACACCACAACAGACGGTAAATGCAACACCGCTAAACATTATGCTCATACTTAACACAGCTATTGACTGTAAATGCAACGCTTAATATGAATTCTCCGAAACATGACTGAAATGCGGGTGTAGATCTCCCGTTGGGTCCAGTGGGGAACCACTCATATTTTCAAAACTACCGAATTAAATCAAATTGTTTTTCTGTTCTGGGTTAACCACAAATCGCATTTAGACATAAACATATTTAGGCACCAATTATACCTCGTTTTGTTTTGAACAAAAAAATCTCAGCCTGCTGGCTTAGGCACAAGTATTGTGGTAACAAGTCTCCCTTCAGTATCCTTAGCAATTACGATAAAGTTCAAAAACATAATTTCTTTGTTTTATTCCCATTCTTTTGATAATACAACAAATTGAAGGAAATGGAGAAAACGAGGTTTATGGGAAATGATTTGATCATTGGATTCATATTTATTCAATAAATATAGCGAGGTCTTGCATTCCCCTCAGTTTCCTGTCATCATCTCTTAATTATTGACGCGTTCCATTTTCTTTAAATTAGCAATTCCAGAATCACACTGTATTGGTTGTGGTGAGGGATGTAGAGGTCACAGGTAAAACAGATGCTTTCCTCTAAAAGTTCGACTATTTCTAGTAATAGAATCTCCTTTATAGAATCTTAAATTTGAGATTTTTTTACTGTTTCTCTCTGGACTGACAGCATTGAAGCCAATTGTACCAATATGATTGAGTTGAGTGAGGAATGCGTATACAATATATATTGCAAAATTGGAAATAAAGGTAACCAGAAATCAAAATGCCCAAGAAACCTTTAATTGTTCAATGTGATGCATATCAAAGTTCCATTATACCCAAACAGGCTAGGAATAAGAGCCAACTAATCCCCAAAATAGCTACAGTATGTCCAGAAATGACCGTAACCTACCAATTAATTCATGGGATACCATTAACAAACTAACACGCCGAAAAAAAGCTTCCACCAATCCACCTATTAACCAAGTAATTATGAGATTATTCATCATCTTACCATTCATAAATGTTGCTATTATTAACTCACTATTCTCAGAAATAATTTCTAGTTTTCTCCTTTCACCACGAATAGCCATAAAATATTTTCGTTCTGGGTATAGTCAGTTAACGTCCCAGACATAACTGCAGGAACCAGACACCACCAGAAGCCGTTATTATCAATTCCCAGTTAAACAAAAAACACAAACCAGAAACAATTCATACAGGAAATCAGGAAGTATCTATGGAGGGGAATAAACAATCAACGTTTTGGGCCGGGATCCTCCAATCACCATCTTGTGTGAGTTGCCTAAGATTTCCAGCATCTCCAGAATCCCTTGTATTTATAACCAGAAACAATTACTCGTTGCCGTCTATCATATGAGATAATCATTAGTCATGCATTCCCAGAAGTGGCGTTCAATCAATAATTGAACGCAAAAATTACCATAGGCAAAAAAAACAGTGAATCTTAATTCACAGAAATGCACGTAGAAACAGGCAAAGGAAAACACAATGTTATTCGCAGGAACCCCCCCCCCCCCCCCATCTACACCCGGAAGTAAGGAGCGGGCTCCAGTTGGACTCAGAGAGATACGGCAGATACTGACGTCACACGTTACGTAGACTGGTGCCGGAAGTGACTCTGACTGGGAGGCGAATGGTGTCTCGGGCGAGCTCCAGGTGAGTGAAGCGGGTCGGCTTTATCCTGCTGTATCAGGTGACCATGGAGTTAGGCCTCAGACATGCTGTCTGCGGCAGAGAGGGGGCTGCTGTCTCCCCTCCTTCCCCAGCCAGAGTGGGGATGACTGGGTAACCCTATTTCCCACCAGCCCGGGGACCACAAGGCTGAGAGTGGGTGGAATGGGTGGAACTGTCTGCAAAAGCTGCACTGCTTGCTGGCTTCAGATGCTAGCACCTATTTACTGAGTAAATTGTTACACAATGACTGTTGTTTCATGAACACAAAATACTCTGCAGATGTTGGGGTCAAAGCAACACCCACAACACGCTGGAGGAACTCAGCAGGTCGGGCAGCATCCGTGGAAATGATCAGTCAACGTTTCGGGCCGGAACCCTTCCTCAGGACTGAGGAGGGATGGGGCAGAGGCCCTATAAAGAAGGAAGGTGCTCCCAGGATGAGGCTTTCCGTTCCAGGACATCTTAAATGTCCTCTTTCTTTAAGGATCGTGGTTTCCCTTCTGCCGTCATCAATGATGCCCTCACCCGCATCTCCTCCATTTCCCGTACTTCGGCCATTCCTCCCGCCACCACAACAGGGACAGAGTTCCTCTGGTCCTCACCTACCACCACACCACGAAACACATCTTTTCCTCTCCACCCCTGTCCGCTTTCCGCAGGGATCGTTCTCTCTGCGACTCCCTGATCCACACGGCCCTCCCCACAGATTTCCCACCCGGCTCTTATCCCTGTAAGCGTAAATGCTACACCTGTCCCTACATCTCCTCTCTTGCCACCATTCACGGCCCCAAACAGTCCTTCCAGATGAGGCAACACTTCACTTGTGACACACAACAAAGTTGCTGGTGAACGCAGCAGGCCAGGCAGCATCTCTAGGAAGAGGTACAGTCGACGTTTCAGGCCGAGACCCTTCGTCAAGACTAACTGAAGGAAGAGCTAGTAAGGGATTTGAAAGTGGGAGGGGGAGATCCAAAATGATAGGAGAAGACAGGAGGGGGAGGGATGGAGCCAAGAGCTGGACAGGTGATTGGCAAAAAGGATATGAGAGGATCATGGGGCAGGAGGCCCAGAGAGAAGGAAAAGGGGGAGGGGGGAAAAACCCAGAGGATGGGCAAGGGGTATAGTCAGAGGGACAGAGGGAGAAAAAGGAGAGTGAGAGAAAGAATGTGTGTATAAAAATAAATAACGGATGGGGTATGAGGGGGAGGTGGGGCATTAGCGGAAGTTAGAGAAGTCGATGTTCATGCCATCAGGTTGGAGGCTACCCAGACGAAATATAAGGTGTTGTTCCTCCAACCTGAGTGTGGCTTCATCTTTACAGTAGAGGAGGCTATGGATAGACATGTCAGAATGGGAATGGGATGTGGAATTAAAATGTGTGGCCACTGGGAGATCCTGCTTTCTCTGGCGGACAGAGTGTAGGTGTTCAGCAAAACGATCTCCCAGTCTGCGTCGGGTCTCGCCAATATATAGAAGGCCACATGGGGAGCACCGGATGTAGTATATCACCCCAGCCGGCTCACAGATGAAGTGTCGCCTCACCTGGAAGGACTGACTGGGGCCCTGAATGGTGGTCAGGGAGGAAGTGTAAGGGCATGTGTAGCATTTGTTCCACTTACAAGGATAAGTGCCAGGAGGGAGATCAGTGGGGAGGGATGGGGGGGGAACGAATGGACAAGGGAGCCACATAGGGAACGATCCCTGCAGAAAGCAGAGGGGGGGAGGGAAAGATGTGCTTAGTTGTGGGATCCCGTTGGAGGTGGCGGAAGTTACGGAGAATAATATGTTGGGCCTGGAGGCTGGTGGGGTGGTAGGTGAGGACCAGGGGAACCCTATTCCTAGTGGGGTGGCGGGAGGATGGAGTGAGAGCAGATGTGCATGAAATGGGGGAGGTGCGTTTGAGAGCAGAGCTGATGGTGGAGGAAGGGAAGCCCCTTTCTTTAAAAAAAGGAGGACCTCTCCCTTGTCCTGGAATGAAAAGCCTCACCCTGAGAGCAGATGCGGCGGAGACAGAGGAATTGCGAGAAGGGGATGGCATTTTTGCAAGAGACAGGGTGAGAAGAAGAATAGTCCAGATAGCTGTGAGAGTCAGTAGGCTTATAGTAGATATCAGTAGATAAGCTGTCTCCAGAAATAGAGACAGAAAGATCTAGAAAGGGGAGGGAGGTGTCAGAAATGGACCAGGTAAACTTGAGGGCAGGGTGAAAGTTGGAGGCAAAGTTAATAAAGTCAACGAGCTCAGCACACGTGCAGGAAGCAGCGCCAATGCAGTCATCGATGTAGCGAAGGAAAAGTGGGGGACGGATACCAGAATAGGTTTGGAATATAGATTGTTCCACAAAGCCAACAAAAAGGCAGGCCATACGGACCCATACGGGTGCCCATAGCTACACCTTTAGTTTGGAGGAAATGGGAGGAGCCAAAGGAGAAATTATTAAGAGTAAGGACTAATTCCGCTAGACGGGACAAGTGCTGGTAGAGGGGAACTGATTAGATCTGGAATCCAAAAATAAGCGTAGAGCTTTGAGACCTTCCTGATGGGGATGGAAGTATATAGGAACTGGACATCCATGGTGAAAATAAAGTGGTGGGGGCCAGGGAAGTTAAAATCATCGAAAAGTTTAAGAGCGTGAGAAGTGTCACGAACATAGGTAGGAAGGGATTGAACAAGGGGGGATAAAACCGTGTCGAGGTATGCAGAAACGAGTTCGGTGGGGCAGGAGCAAGCTGAGACAATAGGTCTGCCAGAACAGGCAGGTTTGTGGATCTTGGGTAGGAGGTAGAAACAGGAACTGCGAGGTGTGGGAACTATAAGGTTGGTAGCAGTGGATGGGAGATCCCCTGAGCGGATAAAGTCCCCTGAGTGATGGTGTGGGAGACAATGGCCTGATGCTCCTTAGTGGGGTTACGATCGAGGGGTAAACAGTAGGAGGGATCCGCAAGTTGTCACTATGCCTCGGCAAGGTAGAGGTCAGTATGCCAGACTACAACAGCACCCCGCCCCCCCCCGCCTAGTCGAATGTACTTGCTCCTAGAGATGCTGCCTGGCCTGCTGCATTCAGCAGCAACTTTGATGTGTGTTGCTTGAATTTCCAGCATCTGCGGAATTCCTTGTGTTTGCATTTTTGACTTCACTTGTGAGTCTATTGGGGTCATCTATTGCATCCAGTTCACCCGGTGCAGCCTCCTCTACATCGGTGAAACCCGACGCAGATTGGGGGACCACTTCGTCGAGCACTTCCGCTCCGTCCGCCACAACAGACAGGATCTCCCGGTAGCCACCCACCTCAACTCTGCTTCCCATTCCCATTCAGATATGTCCATACATGGCCTCCTCTACTGCCATGATGAGGCTAAGCTCAGGTTGGAGGAGCAACACCTCATATACCGTCTAGGTAGTCTCCAGCCCCTTGGTATGAACATAGAATTCTCCAACTTCCGGTAATTCCCTCCCCCTCCCCTCCCCTATCCTTATTTCACTCTTCCCCCTCCCCCAGCTGCCTATCACCTCCCTCATGGTTCTGCCTCCTTCTACTACCCATTGTGTTTTCCCCTATTCCTTCCTCACCTTTCCTGCCTATCGTCTCCCTGCTTCCCCTCCCCCACCTCTTTATCTTTCCCCTTACTGGTTTTTCACCTGGAACCTACCAGCCTTCTCCTTCCCACCCTCCCCCCACCTTCTTTATAGGGCCTCTGCCCCCTCCCTCTTCAGTCCTGACGGAGGGTTCTGGCCCGAAACGTTGACTGATCGTTTCCACAGATGCTGCCCGACCTGCTGAGTTCCTCCAGCGTGTTGTGACTGTTGATTCATACAATGGCTAATGTTAAGATAAATCATAATCATACAACACAGAATCGGGACCACTCAGTAGTGCCACTCCTACCCTAACCCATTTTACTTTTCCCCTGAGGTTCTATCACTCACCTATATAACAGGACAACTCTTAAAGAGCAAAAGCAAATCGAGGAAATAGCTGGGATCCGCTTCATTTCTTTGGGACAGGAAAATGTAACGTATCACTTTTGTGCATGTCGTGTGGCTATTAAATACGACACTGTGGCTAGAGTGAAGAGTTTAGAAATAGCATACTCAAAATGCTGGAGAACTCAGCAGGCCAAGCAGCATCTATGGAAAAGATAAACAGTCAATATTTATTCTAATTTTAAATAGTTCGTCATATTTAAATTGGAATAGCATATGAAACTGCATGGCAGTAGTGGAAGGTGAACATAATGTTGTGATTGGTTTGCAGAGACAACTTTAAAATGAAGATACCATGCAATAATTTATTCTGTATTTCATTTAAATATACAATTTATTACTCTGTTAAACGGTACCTTATACCTTTTCAACTCTTTCCATGAAACTTTTGCTGTTTGGGGCAGCCACTTAATTGGGCCAAAACATACTGGTCCCTATTAACCAGAATCCAAAATTTGTATAAGTACACTTTTTTAAAAAAAATTGCCGTAACAAATTTGACATTTCTTCCCCAAGGCAACAGTGGCTGCATTTTTACAATTTCTCAGAGCAGTGTTTTGGTTCTGCCTAATATATCACAAAGGTCTTGAAAGGATCACATAATGAACAGAAATCCATGTAATCCAGACTGCTGTGACCTTACACGAGAGTTGATACCTTCATTGATGTTCAATCCAAATCACTATTTGCACTGTATGTTTTTTTTAGGTGGTGGACGTGTGGAAGTGAAGTACTAAAGATAATGGAGACAGAAGCAGCTGAAAATAATCTGTACTTCACTTTTGGAGTCATAGCCGATATTCAATATGCCGACGTACAGGATGGCCTAAACTATGTAAGGACAAGAGAACGTTACTATAGAAACAGCCTCCGTTTGTTGCGCAATGCTGTCAAAGAATGGAATGAAGAGCCTGTTGCTCCCAAGTTTATTCTGCAGCTTGGTGATATAATTGATGGATGCAATTCACAGATAAAGGCCTCAGAAGAAGCACTTCAGACAGTAATAAATGAGTTTACAAATTGCCCGTCTCCAGTGCATCATATCTGGGGAAACCATGAATTTTACAACTTTGACAGGAAGCAATTACTGAAATCAGTTCTCAATAGCAAGCACCTGGAAGGTGACGTAGTATCGAGTAACGTGCCTAGTATTAGTATTAAGAATGACATTAACCCTGATGATCCTGAGGCATTTTATGGCTATCATTTTAGTCCCTTTCCGAAGTTTCGGTTCATAATAACTGACGCATATGATCTCAGCATTCTTGGGAGGAGAAAGAGCAGTAAGAAACACAATAAATCCGTACAGATCCTGAAATCACACAACAAAAATGAAGACCCCAATAGCCCAGATGGTAAGCCATTATTGTGTACCTTTTGTTTTATATTGTCTGCTCCCTGTCTATTTTTCCTGTTTCACATGTTTCTTGGTCACATTTTAAATTGGAATAGCACATGAATCATGCCTCTCTTGATGCCGCTGCATGGCAGTAGCAGAAGGTGAACATATTTACGCTGAGATTGGTTTGCAGACAACAATTTAAAATTAAGGTACATAATGAAAGCAAAATGTGCGAACATAAGTTGCATCCAGGTTACAGAATATTTGCTTCATCATCACCATTGTTATGTGCTGCGTCGTATGACGAAAGGGATAATGGTCTTCCATCTATTGTACTTAGTCTTTTCTCTTTCCGTGACCATGACTGTTCTTGGCAAATTTTTCTGCAGATGTGGTTTGCCACTGCCTCCTCCTGAGCAGTGTCTGGTGACCCCAGCCATTATCAATACTCTTCCAAAATTGTCTGACTGGTCACGTAACCAGGACTTGTGATATGCACCAGCTGCTCATACAACCATGCACCTCCTGCCCCCATGGCTTCGTGTGAACCTGATCGGGGATGGGTGGGGGGTATGCAGGTGCTACACCTTGCCCAAGGGTGATCTGCAGGCTGGCAGAGGGAAGGGGTGCCTTACACCCACCCTGGTGGAGATTTATCTCCACCCTGCACCCAATATTTGCATAGTCTGATCTATTTATCTTTGCTTTCCTTCAACATCACATGATATCTCAGCCTGTATTTGCAACAGTATGGGAGGTGCCCTTGTTCAATCTAACACTGGAATAAGACAGTTAACTACCAGTTTCCCACTCCCAATATGCAAATTGTTACCCCCTAGTACTGAAAGCTACCATCAAGGACATTGCAAAAGACTGCCTCAAGAAGGCAGCATCCATCATTAAGGACCCTCACTATCCAGAGAACATGTCGGTCTCTCATTAGTACCATCACGGTGCAGACACAGGAGCCCGAACATCCACACTTCAACATTTTCGGAACAGCTTCTTCCACTCTGCCGGTAGATTTCTGAATGGTTCGTGAACACTATCTCATTATTCCTCTTGTGCACTAATTAATTATTCATTTATTTTTAATACTAACATATAGTAATTTTTGTCTTGACTACCGTTTCCACAAAATAATTTTTATAATATACATCAGTGATAATAAACCTGATTCTGATTAAAGATTATTCCCAGAGATTAGAGGGAAAAAACAGATAATCTTGACGAGGTTATCTTCAGGACTCACTCCACCAGGTTCAAGAACAGTTATTACCCCTCATCTATCAAGCTCTTGATCAAAAGGGGATAACTGCACTCACTTGGCCATCCCTCGAGTTGTTCCCACAAGCAACGATCTCAGTTTAAGGACTCTTTATCTCATGTTCTCATTTTTATTGCTTTTTATTTATATTTCTATTTGCACAATGTGTTGTCTTCTGCACTCTGGTTGATCTTTCATTGATCCTGTTATAGTTACTATTCTATAGATTTGCTGAGTATGCCCACAAGAAAATGAATCTCTGGGTTGTATATGGTAAGCTGTAGGTATTTTGATAATAACATTTATGTTGAACTTTGAAATGCTACTAAACTTGCAGATAATGGAAGTCTGTAGAGGTGCAGAGGCAAATATTGTCTGATATAGGATAAGCTGATGCTTTACAGACTAACTGCATTTAAATAAGAGAGTAATTTCAGGGCAGTATTTCATGATTGTCTGGGTGATGTCTTTATTTTACCTATCAATTTTCCCAATTTCCATATTTGTAGTCACCTCCTTTATTTTGCATTTCTGTTTCATTATGAAATGTAAAATGCTAGAAAATATTTATTTATCCATGTGTTTGCATCGCTGGCTTGTATTTGGTTTTGTTATGGCTCTGTCATTTTCCTGATTATTACAGTTGTACGTGGCTGGTAATAAAATGCTTAGGAAAGTCAGTGAGAAATATAATTTTACAAAGTTTTCCACTATCATAATTACCTAAGAGCTCATTGAAAAATTCCATTACTACCATAAATCACAAGTTATGTAAGGATTATTTAAGAATTTATTTCTAGACCCAGAAATTAATTCAATAGGCACATTTAGTCAGAGAAATGTATACAATATACATACTGAAATTCTTTGTCTTTGCAAACATCTATGAAAACAGAGGAGTGCCCCAAAGAATGAATAACAGTTAAACATTAGAACCCCAAAGCGCCCCCCAGCTCCCCCTTCCCACACATAAGCAGCAGCAAGGCAACGACCCCTCCCACCAGCAAAAGAGCATCAGCGCTCCCCCCACCAAGCACAAAAGTGTGCAGCAAAGCATCAGTGAAGACACAGACTTGCAGTATGCCAAAGACTACTTGTTCACCCGGTATTCGACATACCACAGGCTCTGTCTCTCTCCCTAATAAGGGAAAAAGAGGTGTCGCTATTTCACAGCGAGAGGGCAGACATTACAAACAACTGGCTGATTTATGTTGTGTCGCTTTTTCCGAGCTCTGCGCGAGAGTCGGCCCCAAAAAGGCACTGGTCACTGGACACACAGCCCACGGCTGCTGACCCGCTGCCCCCAGTGTTCCGTGTCCTCCCGTGACATCTCATTCAGGGGCACCGGCCTAGAATCAGCCCGTCTCCAGAGCCACGAAAATCCAGCACCCTGAGGGTGGGCTAGTCTTCCAGACTGTGTCCTTGGGACATCACACGGCCGGTCGTGAGGCCCTGAGAGCCTGCCCAATTCCCGCAAAGAACCGAAGTTAGAATGTAACTCCAGGTCAGGGTCTTCATAAGAACCTTGAAAAGGGGGGAGAAAAGAGATATCAAAGATAGAAATAAAGCTGCTTCCAAAGATGCAAGCAGAAGAGTCGCCATTTAGCGCCATCATCAATTCGTTCTGCCTCTCCTGCATGAATCTGCACGGTACAACCAGAACAATATCGCCAAAGCAATATTAATTGGTCTGTGACATGAATTTGCTTTTAGAGAATAACCATCATTTGTGCATTCTCCGTGACTATACTTTGTGAAAAATTCATTCCTTTGGACCTGGTGCTGGACGTATTTTCTGTAAAAATTCAATTAGCTTTGGAAAGTACAATATGGCAACTGCAGATATGGAAATAAAGATTGTTACAAATTTAAGGATATTTCTAATCTGCAGGTGATACAAAGATTGTTGGCGTTGATAGTGTAGAAGACTGACAAAGAGTACAGCGGGATATAGATCAGTTACAGAAATGGGTGGAGAAATGGGAGATGGAGTTTAACCCGCCAAATATGAAATGTTGCATCTTGGTAGTCAAATGTAAAGAGACAGTATGCTGTTAAGGGCAAGTGCCTTAACAGTGTTGATGAGCAGATGGATCTTGGAGTCCAAGTTCATTGCTCTCTGAAAGCAGCTACGCAGATTGATAAGGTGGTTCAGAAGGCTTATGGCATGCGTGCCTTCATTAGCCGAGACATAGAGATGAAAAGTCAGGAAGTTATATTGCAGCTTTATAAAACTCCAGTTAGGCTGCATCTGGAATATTGCATGCAGTTCTGGTCACCCCATTATGGAAAGGGTGTTGAGGCTTCGGAGAGAGTGCAGAAGGATGCTGTCTGGATTAGAGGTTGGACAAACTTCGGTTGTTTTCTCTGGAGTAGTGGAGGGTGAGGGGGAGATCGATAGAGGTTTATAACATTATGAGAGACGTATTATGACTAGGCAAGCATTATTTTTTTTTCCCAGAGTTGAAATGCCTAATATCAGAGGGCATACATTTAAAGTGAGAGGGAATAAATTCAAAGGAGATGTGAGGGGCAAGTTTTTTACACACAGAGAGTGGTGGGTGCCTAGAATGCACTGCCTGAGGTGGTAGTAAAGGCAGGTACATTGGGGACTTTTAAGACTGGTTTAGATAGGAACATGAATGCAAGGAAAATGGAAGGATGTGGACATTGTCTAGGCAGAAGAAATTAGTTTGGTTGACCATCTGATTATGAATTTAATTGGTTTGGCGCAATATTGCTGAATGGTCTATTCTAGTGCTGTACTGCTCTATGTTCTATGTATGTATAGATGCCTTTCAGCATAGCTATAGTATACCAAGCTATATAATAATTCCTCTTAATCGACAGGCCTTGCTGGATTGAATATTCGCTTTTTGGGATTTAATGGAGGTTTCAGTCAAGAGCAGCTAGAATGGCTAAATGCTGTTTTAGATTTCTCCGATCACAACCAGGAAAAGGTAACAGTCGTTGGTAAGTAAGTGAAATGTAATCTGTTCTGGTTGACTCCTCCTCAAAAAAAAGTGTGTAGAGATCCATGTTAGAAAAGGGTAAAACACGAGTTAGGCCATGATTGGAGTAGCTGCCACACATCAGAAGAATGTGGCAACCATAAGACATAAGAGCAGAGTTAGGCTGTTCAGCCCATCGAATCTGCTTCATCATTCAATCATGGCTGATGTATTTTCCCCCTCAACCCCTTTTCCTGCTTTCTCCCCATAACCTTTGACACATTTACTAATTAAGAACTTCTGAACTTCCACTTTAAATATACCCAATGACTTGGCCTCCAGAACCATCTGTGGTAATGAATTCCACAGATTTGGCTGAAGAAATTCCACCTCATCTCTGTTCTAGAGGGCTGCCCTTCTGTTCTGGAGCTGTATCCTCTGATCTGTTGAGAACATTTACTCCACGTCCACTTTAACTAGGCCTTTCAATATTCGGTAGGCAACACAGTAACACAGGAGTGCAAAGAAGATTCATGAGGGTATTGCCAGGGTGAGAGAATTAGTTCTGAGTAGAGATTTGGAAGATTGGATTTATTTATTTGGAATAAAGATGGCAGAGCAGAATTGATATGCATAAATATGAGAAGCAGAGATAAAGTGAACAGGGAAGTCTTGTTACCTTTAGCAGAAAGATCACCAACCAAGGGACATATATTAAGGGAATTGGTAGGGTTAGAGTTAGTTTGATGATTTATTTTTGTTGTTGTGGTACTTTTTCTTTGGAGAAGGTGTAGAAGAGGTTTACAAAGATGTTGTCTGAATTAGAGGGCATGTGTATGAGGAGAGGTTAGACAAACTTGGGTTGTTTTCTCTGGAGCAGTAGAGACCCGATACAAATTTAATAGATTATGAGAGGCATAGACGGACAGCCTGTCAAAATGTCTAACACTAGAGGGCATGCATTTAAGATAGATACTTTATTGTTCCCAAAGGAAATTACTGTGTTACAGTAGCATTACAATTGCACAGATATACACGTATTAGAAGAAAAGTAAGAAAGAATAAGTTACTTTAAAAATGAGATGTACAAGATTTACAAGTCCAAGACTGCAAGATCACTTCCCTGGCTGTTGGTTGACTTGTTATAGAGCCTGATGGCTGAGGGTAAGAATGACCTCATATAGTGCTCTCTGGAGTAGCACAGTTGTCTGTCTATTACTGAGAGTGCTCTTCTGTTCAGCAAGGTAGCATGCAGGATGTGAGAAACATTGCCCAGAATTGCCTGAATTTTCCGAAGGGTCCTTTGTTCTGCAAGATAAAAGGGGTTAAATTCAAAAGAGATGTGTGAGGCCAGATTTTTTGGTTTTTTTTTTACAGAGTTGTGGGTGTCTGAAGTGTACTGCCGGGGGTGGTGGTGGCAGCAAATATAATAAGGCATTTAAGAGGCTGTTAGGTAGGTACAGGAATGGGCGGAGAATGGATTGACGTGGGCAGTATGTAGGCAGAAGGGATTTGTTTCAGTAGGCAATTAATTCTAGAATCAATACCCCTTATGTGAAATTCCAAAATCTGAAACCCTCCGAAATCCTCAAGAATTTTTTTGAACGCTGATATGATGTCACAAATGGAAAATTCCAGAAGACGCTGGGAAGGTTCCTAGTCAATGCACAGGTAATCTGAGAAGTGAGCTCAGATATATAATGAACAATAGAAAAGCACTGCATAAAGCAAAAAATAAAGAACTTGATCGTGTATTGAAAGAATGGATTCATCAGCGATGGAACGAACATACGTCGCGTGACGGTACGCTAATCAGGAAATGAGCAAAGATCTATCATAATGAACTGAACCTTGAAGGTAATTGTGGATACCTAGCAGACTGGTTGCAGAAATTTACGAAAAGGAACTGTATTAATATTTAAAGATTAAAATTATTTTAAAGATAAAGCTCATGAAGCAACACAGAAACTCATTGATAAGATTGCGAAAATCGTCGCTGATGAAAATCTAATACCAGAACAAGTCTACGATTCTGATTGCCTTTATACCTTTCATAAAACCTAAAAAAAGTGAACTACAAATACTGTGTATATACTGTAACCTCTTAATCAAAACACCACATCAGAGGTGGAGACTGAAAGCCTGTCATTGTTTGTTACTGTTAAATAGCTGATTCAGGTATTCTCCCGATGCTGCTGCGTTGCTTTTGTTACCCTGCAGACATTAATATTTTCATTTTATTATTGGTATCTGGTCATTTTTACTGTTAAGTACCTAATTGTGATGAACAAGCATAAGACAAAGATGGCTTACTGGTAGTACAAATTCAGAGTCAGAAAAGATAGTGATCCCAAGCTAACTCATTATATATTCCAAAATCTGAAACATTTCTATCCCCAAGCATTTGGGATAAGGAGTATTCAACCAGTAGTTTATTTAATTCAGCACAATTTCATGGCTGTGTTTGATCTGTTCCTGTGCTGTATTGTTCTATATTCTAATCAAATTCACTTCCTTAAAGAAGTGGGAACCCCCCCCTCCCCCCAATCACATTTTATAAAAAGCACATGAGTACTCAATGAGGCCCAGAGTTCTAGGATTGGATTTTGGAAACGGGAGGAGTCCAAGTAGTTTTTTTTCTTTCACCAATACAGATACCATTGATTAATTTAGTTGTATATATTTCTCATCTGTGACTACAAAACAGACGTTCTTCATTAATGCAGACGTTCTTCATTAATGCAGAACGTACAAAATATCAAGTATTTTTAGATAGTAGGTCTGTAACCAATGGTGTGCTGCAAGGATTAGTGCTGGGTCCCCTGCTGTTTGTCATATATATCAGTGATTTGGATGAGAATGTACAGTAGATGGCACGATTAGGAAGTTTGTGGATGACGGCAAAATTGGTGGTATGGTGGACAGTGGAAATAACAACAGAATCAAATTCAGCTGGGAAGTGGGCAGATGGTTGCCTCTCTGACTGGAGGCCTGTGACTAGTGAAGTGCTGCAGATCCATTGTAGTTTGTCATCTGTATCAATGACCTGGATGATAATATGGTTAACTAGATCAGCAAATTTGCAGATTACACCAGGATTGAGGGTGTAGTGGACAGTGAGGAAGGCTATTGGAGCTTGCAGAGGGATCTGGACCAGCTGGAAAAATGGGCTGAAAAGTGCCAGATGGAATTTAATATAGACAAGTGTGAGGTGTTGCACTTCAGTAGGACCAACCAGGGAAGGTCTTATACAGTGAATGGTAGAGCACTGAGCACTGTGGTAGAACAAAGGGATTTGGGAATACTAGTCAATAATTCATTGAAAGTGGCGTCACTGGTAGGTAGGGTTGTAAAGAAAGCTTTTGGCACATTGGCCTTCATAAATCATTGTATTGAGTACAGGAGATGGGTTGTTATGCTGAAATTGTATAATGTTGGTGAGGACTAATTTGGTGTGCAGGTATGGTCAGCTACCCTTCAGGAAAGTTCTAAATTCGGTTGAAACAGTCCATACAAAACTTACAAGTTGTTGCCAGGACTGGAGGACCTGAGTTATAAGGAAAGATTGAATAGGTTAGGACTTTATTCCTTGGAATGTAGAAGACTGAGTGGAGATTTGATAGAGGTATACAAAATTATGAGGGGTATAGATAGGGTAAATGCAAGCAGGCTTTTTGGATGGGACTACAACTAGAGGTCTGGGTTAGGTGTGAAGGCAAAAGGTTTAAGTGGAACATGAGGGGAAACTTCTTTATTCAGAGGGTCATGAGAGTGTGGAAAGAGCTGCCAGCGCAAGTGGGGCATGTGAGCTTAATTTCAACATTTAAGAGAAGTTTGAATAGATGCATGGATGGCAGGGGTATGGAAGGATATGGCCAGGGCGTAGATCGATGGGAAAAGGCGGTTTAAATGGTTCAGCATGGACTAGATGGGCTGAAGGGCTTGTTTCTGTGCTGTACTTTTCTATGACTGTGGAATTTAACTCAGACACTTGCATAGTGATGTACTTTCAAAGTTAACCAGGGCCCTATTCTAGAGCAAAGAGACCTCGGGCTGCAAGTACATAGCTCCCTAAACATGGCAACGTTGGTAGACAAAGTGGTGAAGAAGACATTTGGCATGCATGGCTTCATCAGACCAGGCACTGAGTATAACTGATGGGACATCATGTTATATCTGTATAGCACATTGGTGAGACCATACCGAGAATATTGTGTGGAGTTCTGGTTACTGTACTAAAGAAAGGATGTGATTAAACTGGAGAGAGTTCAGAAAGGATTCACCAGGATGTTGCTGGGACTGTGGATTTTGAGCTATGAAGGGAGACTAGCTAGGCTGGGACTGCTTTCCCAAGAATGGAGACAATTGAGAGGTAACCTTACAGCGGTCTATAAAATTATGGTTGTAAAGGTGGATGGTCACAGTCTTTTTCCTGGATCTTCATCATCATTATTATTACGTGCTGTGCGGTTTGACGTGAGCGATCACAGTCTATGACCATGATCGTTCTTGGCAAACTCTACAGAAGTAGTTTGCTTTTGCCTTCTTATGCATAGTCTCTTTATAAGACGGGTGACCCCAGCCATTATCGGTACTTGCCTGGCATCAGTGGTCACATAACCAGGATGTGATTATGTGACCACAGCACCACCTGCGCCCATGGCTTCACGTGACCCTGATTGGGGATTGGGGGGTGGGTTGGCTAAGCTAATATGGCAGGGGGATGGGATTCAGTATGATAGAGCTGAGGATGAGCCAGCAGGTAACATGAATGTAAGGAAGGACATGCCAGTGATTGGGTACAACTGCAGACAGAGCAAAGTGTTAAGTTGCACCACAGAGGCAAAATTCAGAAAAGCGAAGAATGTAGGACTGAAGGTGCTATATTTAAATGCATGTAACATTGGGAATAAGGTGGATAAACTCGTGGCGCAATTAGAGATTGGTTGGTATGATGTTGCGAGCATCACTGAGCCGTGGCTGAAAGGAGGCCATAGTTAGGAGCTTAACATCAAAGGATCTACTTTGTATCGAAAAGACAGGCAGGAAGGCATAGGCCGTGGTGGTGACTATTGGTAGGAGATGGAATTGTATCTTTAGAAAGAGTTAAGAAACTGCAAGGGTAAAATCATATATGCCTCCAAATAGCAGCCAGAATCTGTGTTTGAGATTGCAAGGGGAGCTGGAGAAGGCACGTAATAAGTGTAATGACACAATTGTGATGGAGACTTCAATATGCAAGGGGATTGGGAAAATCAGGTTGATGTTGGATTGCAAAAGAGGGAATTTGTTGAATGCCTACGAGATAGCTTTTGAGATTGGGTGTTGTGTTAAAACCCAGATTTTATTAGTCAGCTTAACGTAAAGGAACCCTTAGGAGGTGATGATCATAATATGATTGAATACTGCGGTTTGAGAGGGAGAAGCATAAGTCACATGTATCAGTACTGCAGTGGAATAAAGGGAATACGGAGGCAGGAGAGAGGAGCTTGTTCAGGTGGATTGGAGGAGGATACTGGCAGAGCAGAGATGGCTGGTTTCTGCAAATAGCTTATAAGGTGCAGGATAGATATGTCCGACAGAAGAAGTTGTTTTCAAATGGCAGGGGGAGGCAACCATGGCTGACAAGGGAAGGTAAGGACTGCATAAAAGCCAAGGAAAGGGCACATAATGTAGCAAAAGTGAGCTGGATGATTGGGAAGCTTTTAAAATCAAACAAAAGGCAACTAAAAGAGCTATAAGAAGGGAAAAGAGGAAATATGAGGGCAAACTAGCTGATATTATAAAGCAGGATACTATAAGTTTTTTCATTTATATAAAGAATAAAAGGGAGGTGACAATTGATATTGAACCACTGGAAAATGATGCTGGTGGGGCAGTAATGGAGGACATAGAAATGGCAGATGAACTTAATAAGTATTTTGCTTCAGTGTTTACTGTAGAAGACACTACTGGTATGCTAGTGGTCCGTGAGTGTCAGGGAGCTATTACACAGGAAAAATGCAAGGCAACTGAAAGGTCTTAAAGTGGGATGGATAAGTCACCCAGAACAGATGGAGTATATCCCAGAGTCCTGAGAATGGTTACTGAAGAGGTAACAGATACATTGATCATGATTTTTCAAGAATCACTTGATTCTGGCATGGTTCCAGAGCACTGGAAAATTCCAGATGTCACTCCACTCCTTAAGAAGGAAGGAAGACAAAAGAGGAAACTATAGGCCAGTTAGCCTAACCCCAGTGGCTGAGAAAGTGTTGGAGTCAGTTATTAAGGACGAGGTTTTGGGGTACTTGGAGACTAATGATAAAATAAGTCAAAGTCAGCATGGTTTCTGTTGAGGGAAATCTTGCCTGACAAATCTGTTAGAATTCTTCGAGGAAGTAACAAACAGGGTGGATAAAGGAGAGGCAGTGGATGTCATTTACTTAGATTTTCAGAAGGCATTTGATAAAGGTGCGTCACATGAGGCTGCTCAACAAGATGAAATCCTGTGGTGTTACAGGAAGTATACTGGCATGGATAGTGGAATGGCTGACAGGCCCAAATAAAGGGAAGCCTTTTTTGGTTGGCTGCCGGTGACTAGTGGTGTTCCTCACGGGTCAGTATTGGGACCGCTACTTTTCACATTATTTGTTAGTGACTTAGATAGTAGAATTAATGGCATTGTGGCAAAGTTTGTGGATGATACGTAGATAGATGGAGGGGTAGGTACTGCTGAGGAAGCTATATGATTCCAGCAGGACTTGGACAAATTGGAAGATTGGCCAAAAAAAGTGGCAGATGGAATACAGTCTTGGGAGATGTATAATAATACATTTTGGAGAAAGGAACAATAGTGCAGACTATTACCTAAGTGGGGAGAAAATTCAAACATCAGAGGTGCAGAGGGACTTAGGAGTGCCCGTGCAAGACTCCTAGAAGGTTAATTCATGGGTTGAGTCTGTGGTAAAGAAGGCAAATGCAATGTTGGCATTTATTTCAAGGGGAATAGAACATAAAAACAAGGAGATAATGCTGAAGCTTTATAAGACACTAGTCAAGCTGCACTTGAAGTATTGTCAACAGATTTGGGCCCCTTATCTCAGAAAGGATGTATTGTCATTGGAGAGAGTCCAGAGGAGGTTCATGAGGATTACTGTGGGAATGAAGGGATGGGGAGCTTTTGGTAGTTTTGGGCCTGTACTCACTGGAATTTAGAAGAATGTGTGGGGATTTCATTGAAACCTACTGAATGTTGAAAGGACTAGATAAGGTGGACATGGAGAGGATGTTTCCTCTGGTAGGGTTATCTGGAACTAGAGGGCACAGCCTCAAAAATTGAGGGGCGATCTTCTAGAACAGAAGTAAGGAGGAAATTTTTTAAATCAAAGAGTGGTGAATCTGTAGAATGCTCTGCCACAGACAGCAGTGGAGGCCAAGTCATTAGGTATATTCAAAGCGGAAGTTGATAGGTCCTGATTGGTCGGGGCATTGGGATATGGTGAGAAGGCAGGTGTATGGAATTGAATGGGATCTGGGATCAGCCATGATGAAATGGCAGAGCAGACTCAATGGGCTGAATGGCCTAATTCTGCTCCTATGTCTTATGGTCTAATCAGGTGTTACATCTTGCCCAAGGGTGATCTATAGACCAGTGGAGGGAAGGAATGCCTTGCACCTCCTTTGGTAGAGACGTATCTCCACCTCGCTGCCTATAGTAAAGGAATCTAAAACTACAGGGCATAGGCTTAAGGTGAAAAGGGGTAAATTTAAAAGGGACTTGAGAGGTCAATTTTCCATACAAAGGTCGCTGGGTATATGGAACAAGTTGCCAGATGAGGTGGTAGAGGTGGATACAATTACAATGTTTAAAAGATATTTGGATAGGTTGATTAATATAAATGGTTTTGAGAGATTTTGGCCAAATACAGGAAAATAGGACCAACTCAGAAAGGCATCTTAGTCAGCAGGGATGAGTTGGGCTGATAAGGCTTGTTTCAGTCATACACTATAAACTGCAGATACTATATTGTATACACAATTACCAGACTACAAAGCAACTCAAATCCATTATCTTTATCTGTATCACAAAACTTATAGTCATCCACTTCTAAATGTGACAATGAGGTCGTACATAGGAGTGGGTACCCAAAAAAAAACAAGCAGCAAGCAGTTCGAATTGGAATGCAATGAGGTTTGTTGTAAGGTTTATTTGATGTCAGGTTATCATTTATTAAAAATTAAACTAGGATTCACATTCACGTGGTGTGGATGGGAGGCAACGTACTGAATCCATGTTACTCTGTCTTAGAGTGTCAAAGTACAAGAGTTATCAACTTTGCAATGCCCTGCCAATCTCAATTTATCATTATAATATAGATGCAATATCATCTCACAGTATGGTTTTGCCTGGTTTGACTAAGGTACTGAAAAAATGGACATTATGGTATTCTACTTTTCATATTTTAAATATAGAAAAATTCAGTTGTTAAAATGCATTAGAAAGGATGAAAAGAGCACATAACCGTAATCTGTTTTCTTACTGCAGGTCATCTTCCGATCCACCCAGGCTCTACGGATCCAGTGTGTGTTGCGTGGAATTTTAATGAGATGCTTTCGATGCTCCAGGCACACACCAGTGTGGTATGTTTCATAGCAGGACATGATCACGATGGCGGCTACTACTTGGATAACTGTGGAATTCACCATCTTACCCTTGAAGGCATGATTGAAACATCACCAGAGAGTCAAGCATTTGGTACAGTTCATGTGTACGAAGATAGAATGATCCTTGAGGGAAGGGGAAGGATTCCAAGGAGAGTTTTGTGGTACAGAGAAAGATAAATTAATGGATTTGTGTTGCTTTGTAGTCTGGCAGTTGAGTGGTACAATGTAGTATTTGCAGCACTTGGCTGGGATGTCCATCTGACATTCATTTGCACAAATTTGCCTTGAATTATTGGCTGCAATTTTTAACCAAATTCAAACACCCTAGCACTGCGTTAGTTATAGAAGACATTCTCCAAGGGAGAACTTTAAGCAGCCCTTGAATTTCCACAGGGTTAAATAAAAGATAAGGAAAACCTGAGCATTTACACCTTTCGTGATTTCTGGAATTTGATTCAATTTGAATTTGCCTCGCTGTGAATTCCGGGTGTTATTTTGGATTCCTGAACTGAATTATTATATCAATTCTTTCCTAAAACGTTTTATAGTCAATGAAATCTTCATGGTGTAATTTAGGAAACAGAGAAACCATTTCCATTTATTAGCAATAGGATGAAGGTCAGCTAATCTTTTTTTTGTGATGTTAAAGAAGGAATATGTATTTGCCAGAGTACCTTTGATCATGACTACCCTGGTAACATGGCATGTTTTACATTGTTCTGAGGACGGTTTTGGATTAGAGTAGGGGTTCGAAATCCGTTTTATGCCATGGACCCCTACCATTAACCGAGTGGCCCATGGACCCCAGATTAGGAACCCCTAGATTTGAGTGTTAAATGTTATCTTAATGTATTGATTTAGATAACATTGTTGGTGGTATATATTTAACATTCAAATGTATCGGTAAAGCTAGCCATGATGTTCACAGCAACACAACTCCGCATCATATTAATTGTATTGCAAAATTTCAAAACTTTTCCAAGATTTTACAAAATATTTGTGTAAGATTATGTAGTTAACTATAATGAAGTACCTTGTGTTGTAGCTGCTTTTGCACTTTTAACGATTTTACACAGCATTTGGCTCATGCTGCTGTTGTTTCCCATCTGTATAACTTAATTGGAACAGTTTTGTGGTTTCTTTACCAACATGTCTAGGTTTGCCCTGGCGCTGAATACCGCCCCCCCCCCCCCGCCACCCCACACTCGCTTTGACTTTGCACAAAGGAATTCTGGTAATTAATGCAAATATCTTCCGTTGTGATTTTCCCTTCCAAACCAGTTCATATCTTATAAACCTATGCACCCTATCCCAAATGGTGCTGTGGCTATGTTTGCACCGATGAGCTGTGTTGAAGGGCTGGGTAGGTCCTACTCTGTGATATTGTAAAGCCCATCAAGAAAAAAGTTAAGATAAATTGTGTTCTTAAGATAATCTTATTTGTGAATGGAATTGTTTTTGAAGTCAGAGACAGAAGAGACTCTCAGTTTTGGAATCTGGAGCAAAAGTACAAAGTGCAGGTTGAAAATCTATAGAAGCTGCAGAGTGCTGATGCAGGGTCTCAGGTGATGCAATGTCAACTATCTGTCTGCCTCCACAGGTGCTGCTTGACATCCTGAGTTACTGCAACAGTACTTTGCACCTCCAGATTAAAGCCTGTTTTATTTGGAGCATGCTGGATAGAATTTTAATCAGTGCTGGTCAGTCAGGAGTTAAATGCCTATCTTTGAAGGTACTGCTGTCAGATTATTCAATATGAATGTTGAAGCAAATAGAACCAAAGAAATGTGAGTAAACAGTCATTAAAAGCAATTTGTTCTGTTTTTAAAAAAGTTTGTGGATATCTTTTTTAGCACCTGGTGAATTTTCATGAATAAGATCTAAATTAGCAAGGAAGATATTCTTAAATTTTGAACCTGTGTGTCAAAGGTAAGAACAGTATTTATTGCCCATCTTGAATGGCACTTGAGCTGGTGGTGGTGAGCTGCCTTTTCACGTGCTGCAGTCCTTCTGGAGAAGGTAATCTTGCAGTGCTATTCGGTAATGAGATCTAGAATTTGGATCCTGCAACCACAAAGGGCTGTGATATGATTACAAGTCAACGTGGTGTATAACTTGAAGGAAAACCTGCAGCTGGTGATGTCCTATTGCCCTGCTCCTCTTTCCTTGGCGATAGAGAACGCAGGTCTGAGAGGTGCAGCTGGAGTAGCCTGGGTGAATATCTGCAGTAAGTTTTGAGGGTGCCACATGTTGTAGTGCTGGTGTGGATGGATATTTTGTGTGGTTGATAGGAGCATCAATCAAGCAATTTGCTTCACCCTTGCTTGTGAGAGTTGTTAGCGCTAAACTCATCCAGGCAAGTGAAGAATATTTCATAACACTGGAGTGGTGAAAAGATGTTGGTGTCAGGAAGTGCAGGTTTTTCAGCCTCCATTAGATTATGATTATGAGGACACTCAGTCCTAGTTTATTATCATTTAGAAATGCACGCATTAAGAAATGATACAATGTTCCTCCAGAGTGATATCACAAAAAAACAGGACAAACCAAAAACTAACACTAACAAGAACATATAATTATAACATATAGTTACAGCAGTGCAAAGCAATACCGTAATTTGATAAAGAGACCATGGGCACAGTAAAAAAATAGTCTCAAAGTTCTGATTGACTCCCGATAGCAGGCAGCAAAAGAGAGAAACTCTCCCTGCCATAAACCTCCAGGTGCCGACAACTGCCGATGCATTGGAAGCACCCAACCACAGCCGACTCTGAGTCCGTCCGAAAACATCGAGCCTCCAACCAGCCTCCCAAGCACCATCCTCTGCCGAGCGCTTCAACCTCGCCCCGGCCGCTGAGCAACAAGCAAAGCCAAGAACTTGGGGCCTTCTCATCTGGAGATTCTGGATTGCACAGTAGCGGCAGCGGCGAAGCAGGCATTTCAGAAGTTTCTTCAGGTGTTCCTCCATGCTCTGACACCTGTCTCCATCAAATCAGGATTGTGCACGGCCCTCTACTTCTCAGATAACAGATATCATTCACCGGAGTGGCTGCTGCGCGCTGCATCGCGCCGCCATCTTCTCCTCCTCCTCAATAGATTGTGCTCATTATGCTCTTGTAGCCACAGTGATTCAATGGCTGTCCAGGTGAGTATTGAATCAATGGTGTCTCCCAGAGTATGGATGATTGGGAACCTGATGATGACAAAGCCTTTGAAAGTTCAGGGTAGTTAATTAGATTCTCCCTTGTCAGAGATGGTCGTTACCTGGCACTTCTGAGGCTTGAATGTTCTTCCTACCTGACAGCTTAGATCACGTCCTTCGCTGAGCCGTTGCAGATGGAATTAGACTGTGTGCATATTAAGTGTGTCCACACTAATATCAGGATGAACGTGGAGCTCAGTGCAATGTCAGTATACTGTGCGCAGGCACATAATATCCCGCATCAAAAACACCTGATACTGTTGAGTGTAAAAAAAAATCACTTCAATATCTGTGAATAGCTGCAGTAATTTATAACTTCTATCAAGTACAGTCGACGTTTCTGGCTGAGACCCTTCATTGGGACTAGAGGGAAAAAAGATGAGTATGAAGATGGGGGTGGGGGGGGAAGAAGAAACACAAGGTGATGGGTGAAACCAGGAGGGTTGGGGTATAAGAGCTGGGAATTTGATTGGTGAAAGAGATACAGGGCTGGAGAAGGGATATCTGATGGCAGAGGACAGAAGGCCTGGAAGAAAGAAAAGGGGGAGGAGCACCAGAGGGAGGTGATGGACAGGTAAGGGGATGGGGAATGGTGAAGGGGGTAGGGCGTCATTACCAGAAGTTCGAGAAATTGATGTTCATAGCATCAGATTGGAGGCTACCCAGACGGAATACAAGGTGTAGCTCCTCCAATCTGATTGTGACCTCATCGCAACAGTAGAGGAGGCCATGGACTGACATGTCGAAATGGGAAGTGGAGTTAAAATGGGTGACCACTGGAAGATCCCACTTTTTCTGGTGGATGGAGCACAGGTGCTTGGCAGAGCAGTCTCTCAATCTATATTGGACCTCACCGATATACAGGAGGCCACACTGGGAGCAGCGGATACAGTAGATGACCCCAACAGACTCAACCGGAAGGACTGTTTGGGGCTCTGAATGGTAGTGAGGGAGGAGGCATAGAGGCAGGTGTAGCACTCGTTCTGCTTGTAGGGATAAGCGCCAGGAGGGAGATAAGTGGGGAGGGATGAATGGACAAGGGAGTTACGTAGGGAGCAATCCCTGTGTAAAGCATAAAGTGGGAGGAGGTAGAGATGTACACAGTGGTGGGATCCCATTGGAGATGGCAGAAGTTACGCAGAATTATGTGCTGGACATGGATGCAGAGACTGTTGGGGTGGTAGTTGAGGACAAGAGGAACCCTACCCCTAGTGGGGTGGCGGGAGGATGGGCTACCGGCAGGCGTGCGCAAAATGGAAGAGATACAGTTGAGGGCAGTGTTGATGGTGGGGGGAGATCCCTTTCCTTGAAGAAGGAGGACATCTCCTTAGTTCTGGAATGAAAAGCCTCACCCTGCGAGAAGATGCAGCAGGGATGGAGGAATTGAGAAAAGGGATGGCATTTTTACAAGTAACAGGGTGGGAAGAGGTATAGTCCAGGTAGCCGTGCGAGTCAGGAACATTGCACTCTGTTAGGCTTACTTTTGTGGAAGTAGGCTGTATCCAGATTTTCTACAATAAAGCTCTGATCAAAATGACCAGACTGGTTGTAGATTGCTTTGCCAGAAACCAAGATCACAAAAAAATATTATCCCAGAAATTGTAAAATGGTCACGAGGCCTCACTGGCAAATATATATAGTTCTGTGGCACTTACAAGATTCCCTGTGAATGTGGATGGAATGCACAGTGGAAACCCACATCAAGCAGCACAACAGGTGTATCTGTCTGGGTTACCTGGAGAAATCAACAGTAACAGGGCACTGCATTTGCAATGGCCATAGGATTGACTTTGTAGAAAACTACTGAGCTGTGCCAATCGCTTTTGGGACTGCCTAGTGAAAGAAACCACTGAAATAAAACTGGAGAAAAAAGAATTTTAAGAAAGACGAAGGTCTTGCTCTAGTAAGAACTGGAATTTGATTGTAAACAAGCTGGGGCAGCAGAAACCTGATCGGATGAGGACTAACCAGGCAGGAGGGATGGACAATGGGGGTACATATACCACCAGACTAGACATGCCCAGGCATCGTACCTGATGAAGATGGCAGTGTTTGTCATTGAAACATCAGTTAAAATCGATTTTTGGACCCAGCTGGAAGTCTGAGAAGAGTTTATTCATCGTATATGTCAGGTAAGCACTAGATCCTTTTTCATCTCATGATCATTCTTGTAAGTAATGCAAAATACATCACCAATGTGATTCAGAAGAAATAAATCCCAATACAGTTAATAAAGTTAGATAAAATAATTTGTTTAAAGACATCTTTAATGTGGTTTTTCAGAATCTACTTTCAGTATAGTTTCACTCTGGGGATTCCTCCCCATTCTCCACTTTTCATGTAGTAATTTTTCTCTTTCCATTATGTAGTGGTAAGTCTATACCTTTCCAGTATTACACCATTGGTAATGCAACCATTACAGATCGAGGATATCCATCAAATTTAAATGGAGAAGTATCCATTTATGGATCAGCCTTTAGAAATTAATTTGCCAATATGAAATCTAATCACAAAAAATTGCTAATAATTATAAATAACTTCACATTCCCAATCCCCAAGTGCAAATACTCCCCTCTCATCGGCAAATACAGACTATGTAATGTTTGAACATCAGAATTGTCACTGGTGCATCTGTGCAAAAATTTTCAAACTGTAAGATATACAGAAACAAATCTTAAGTTTGTTAGATCGAGTCTGAATGTGAAGATGAAAATTTCTTTCAAAGAAAAATCTATTAGGATGAGCATACTAATCCTATTCTGAAAGGCGACTGGCAACACTTCTTGGGCTGCATAATCTTTACGTGGTCCTAAGATTTTCTGCATAAGGGTGCAGAGTAGCATAGCACCAGAGATCATGGTTCAATACCTGCTGCCTCCTGTAAGGAGTTGTATGTTCTCCCCATGACAGCATGGTTTCCCATCCCCACCACATACCAAAGATGTAAGGTTAGGTTTAGTGAGTTGTGGGCATGTTACCTAGAAAACCTACAGCACAATACAGGCCCTTCGGCTCACAATGAGTGCCAAACATGTACTTACGTCGGTGCCCAAAGTGTGGTGGCATCTGTGGGCTGCCCAGCACAATCAGGATTTGACACAAACAATGCAGTTCACTGTTTGTTTCAATGTACATGTGACAAATAAAGCCAATCTTTAAAAAATATATATCAAAGTGCAATTGCACTTGTTAAATAAATGTTTGGTCCTTAAAATTCAAATCATGTTCCTCCCTAGATTCAAACCTCAAGACCAGATCCAGGACTTCAATTTGCAATCTGTCTCAGATGTCAAAGTGATAAATCCATTATACAATTAACATAATTGTAAGTTATTTCATCCAAATTATATAACAGAAAATTGTGTTCAAAATTACATCTATCACAACCTCAGATTGTCCACAAAAACAGCTCTAAATAAATGGGTCTATACGGCAACTCCTTCAATTCACGTTAGTTCCACGACCCTTTTTCTGGTCCCACTATTACGTTGTATCTGGGTTAAATGGTGTTCTTGCAGTGCTCTGGCCAAGATGCTCGCAGCTCTTTATTGATGTAGTAATATAGCCACATTACAAATGGCAGGACAGTAATAAAAACTGCAACAGAAATTTTAAAACCACCAAGATACCTGGAAAATTAAGAAAACATTTTGATCACTAATTGAGATCAACAATTGCTCAGTACTATTTGAAGAAATTTACTGCTAACTTGTATTAATGCCAGCTAGCAATAGCATGCCATGTGATGAACACTTGCATTTTAATATTTAGACATACCAGCAATAACTTAAGCAGCTACCTACAGGCATTAACGATGAATACCTGTTAGACATCATTGTATGTTGGGACGCAAAGCGGAGGGACAGAATGCAAGGTGATGGCCAAGACCAGGTGAGAGGGGAGTGGAGTAAGAAGCAGGGAGGTTATACTGTATGTGGAAGAGGTAAAAGGCTGAAGGAAGAAGACGATAGACCGTGGAAGATAGGGAAGGAGGAAGGGAATGAGAGGGAGGTGATGGGCAGGTGAGAAGAAAAGGGTGAGAGGGTAACCAGAATTCAGTTCAAGTTTAATTGTCATTAACCATACATGAATACCCATGAGCACATCCAAACAAAACAGCATTACTCTAGGATCAAGGTGCAAAACACAGTACCAACAGTCATACACAACGTACCTATAGCACATAGAAGATAACAAGCACACGCTGTATATCAGTAAAATTGCAGTCATCCAATATACGGCTCATCTGCCAAGCGAACACTGGAGGAGAGCACCAACTGCAGCGTGGATGTCATGCCACGCTGTCCCCACCGACTCCCAAAACCTCTCTCCTGGGTGGCTGCCAACAGGCAACACCACGGCCTGAGGCCCAGACCTCAGCGTGACCAAAGCCACGCAGCTCCCCCGCCATCCACCAATACATCAGGGAATCAAACTTGCAGCAGTCCACATCAACAGTGCCCAACAGGGTCTTGCGATCACAAGAAAATGGACCAGGACGGTCACCTGCTGTTAGACTGCACAGCACCTTCGCACACTGACTCCACGCCTCTCTGTTGTAGGCAGCAGCATGATCCACATCTAGCCCAGCTCCTTTGCCAACGAGCAGCCCACTGATGGCATAGACATGCAGCACTCCAAGTTCTCAACGTCCAGCAGGGTCTTGTGATTGTTAAAAAAATACGTTTACAAAAGACGGTAACACCTCTGGTTGGCCCCCAAAAAACTAGAATGGGGGAAGAAATTACCGGAGGTCAGAAAAATTAATGTTCATTCCATTTGGTTAGAGCTACCCAGACAGAATATGAGGCGTTGCTCCTCCAACCCAAGTTTGGCCTCATCGTGGCGCAAGAGTCCATGGATGGACCTGTCTGAATGGGAAGGGAAAGTCAAATTGAAGTGGGTAGCCATTGGAAGATCCTGCCTTCATTACTGAGAGGGTGGAAGCTGCTCGACGAAACAACTCTGCAACGGTCTAATCTATCCACCTGCCAGCATGTACACTTTCCACTACCCCCGCGCCCCCACCACCTGTTTCTGCCTCCTTCCTTTCTAGTCCTGATGGAGGGCAGCAACCCAAATCTTCAATTTTTATTCCCCTCTACAGATGCTTCCTGGCTTGCTGAATTCCTCCAGGATTTTGTAAGTATTGCTCAAGAATTCCAGCATCTGCAGAATCTGGTGTTTATAGTACGGGAAGGATGTTTTTGGAGGTACACTGCAGAATGCAGACTGAAGCCTGGATTACTTGCACCATTTCTTTGATTAAATATTCAAAACAGTTTGAGGAATATTACTCAATACTCACTTCCCTGAATTCTGGCAGAGCAGCATCCAAATAATGATTATTACTAATCCCAAAAATTCCCTGCAAAACAAAATAATCAGTGTGTAAAAAAACAGTCTTTTACCACAAACCTCAAACTGTCAAAAGACTACTGGAAAGGCCCAGGAACAGGCCCTGGGTTTTACCACCCGAGCACTAACCACCACTTGTGGATGGCTTGTCTTTGCAGGATGGCCAGAGCCATGAATTATCCACTATGCTTAGACCCACAGCAGCAGTGTGTAAAATGAATGCCCTGCTAGGAATAGCAGAGGTTTGGCCTTTGTAATTATCTCAATACTCCTAACACCAAACCAGATAGGAATGTCTCACAGAGAACCACAAGATCTTTTACATCTGCCTAGCCTTACTTCAGCATCTTGCCTGAAATACATCAGCCCCCTGTAATGCTGTTATAGAGGCTTAATGTGGAGTAAGTAAGGCCTGACCCCCATTTTGACTCAGAGGTTCAAACCAGCCAGACAGAACATATCTGGGTCGACTTCATACACTGACACATGCTCAGGTCAAAATCAGCTGGGGTACAAGTCCCAGTAGCATGGAATAGGAATAGTGAGCGGTGTGAAAACCCGTCAACCGTGGAAAGTTATCGTAAAAGATCAGCACAAGGACACGTGTCACAATGTGATTATCGTGTAAAAATGAAGAAACACGCAGGCTTTTAACACAATTAAGAGATACAAATGTATGAATGATGCAGTTACAATGAAAGGTGCATACCGGCCCTCCTCTTCATGGAAGATAGTGTTCTTTGCATGTCGATGAAGATACCAACCCCACAGTGTGGCCACCATGAAGCACATGGTTATGTGCATTAATGAGACATGTTTCCAGATGAAGTTATCTTAAAAGAAAAGTTAAATGTTCATAAAGAGAGTGAAATAATTCAGACAAGAAATATCAAATGACCATGACCCATGGGATTTTATTAAATCTCAGTTATTATATTTTACCATATTTCTTTCACTGATGCTAAATGAATCCAATAAAGGGATTATATTTATAATGTCAGTCAGGAGTTCAAGATATACAAAAGCATTTCACCAATACAACACTTCTGGGGAAGTACTACAAGCTTACTTGCATTAATAGCTGCAAATTTTGCTCACAGATGGTCCATCCTAGTGAGGTGTAATTGGGTTAAAACTGCTCAGGTTTCTGGAGTGCAACTGAAACTTAGATCTTCTGGCAAATAAACAATGCTACCACTGAGCCAAGGCTGTCACAAGAATCCATTTGCCAGAAGAATCACATTGTCTTTCCCTCCTCTTAAGATTCAGCACTCACATTTCCAAAAACTAAAGTCAGTGCCAGCAAACCAAACGACCAACATAAAATTCAGGAGTGGAGTTACAAACTTGGGGCCCCACGGGGTCAGACTTGACACTATCCACATGTGAATGAGCTCCATAATAAAATTAGATTCAAATATCTTACATACATATTGGGAGTTCCTCTCTCCAATTTTAGTAAATGCTCTTTCTCATGAGTGCTTTTGTTGCTATTTGTTACAATTCAACTTAGTGAGAGTTGACTCATGGATGTTTGTATAAACAAAACTCATTGACAGCATGTTCCATTTTCAAAAGGTTCACAGAATCTCACTCTGCCTGAGGCTTCCTTCACCTGCCTTTGACTTCCTTCAAAGCCTAATCAAGGTTGAGGAACAGTAACATCTTCCAACTGAGCGTGTTGTATCCTGCAGGAGCACATAAAACGGGTCACCCTCTGCATCAGAACTAGCTAGTTCAGCCCTAGGCCATCCATCTGTAACACTGGCTCCATTTGTCTCTCTCCAGTGGACACACACTGACCTGCTAGTAGATCACTAATTTATAATTGTTTACATTATCTATTTTTTCACTCACTAGTCTCATTTCACAGCTTTTATATTTCCTTAATTGTTTCCCCTCCAACTAACTTCTTTCATTAGTCTATCAATCTCATGACCTCTAACACTTTACCCCCATGGCAATTTTGGTTTCACCCCATCAGTGATAGTTTCTTTATCCTAGTCACCTTTCCCCTACACTCCCTTCAAATCAAGACTAACTTGATTTCCTTCAAATTCTGACAATTTGTCCTGAGAGTTTTTGTCTACAAAAACTTCCTGACCTTTTGAGTGTTTCTAACATTTTCTGTTTTCACTTCTAATCTTCAACACTTTCGATTTTTTGGTTTTGATTCCTATACATTCAGATCTCTCTGCATGAAGACATTAATGAATTTTACCAGCCTTCTGTGCCCCATCACAGCCTCTGGATGGCTAACGAGAAGATCAAAATCCATTGCCTACAGGAAGCAGTGATGCCTACCCTGTAATGTACTTCTGGGATTTGGATTACCTACAACAGAAACTGGGCAGATACCACTAGCACTGGCTCTACAAAGCCCTCTGCCTACACTGGAAAGATAGGCAGACTAATTAAACGTCCTTTTCGTGGGTCAACATCCCCAGCACTGAGGTCATCGTTACACTCAGGCTACGTCCACACTAAACCGGATAAATCCGTAACTGAAGCTTTTTCTCTTCGGTTTGACCCTCCGTTCACACTGAAACGGCATTTTTCTCCCCCGAAAACGGAGCTTTTCTAAAACACTCTCCAGAGTGTGTAAATCTGAAAACGCTGGTTGGGCGGTGTAGTGTGTACGGGGTAACCGGAGCTTTTTAAAAACGCTGTCATGACGGGCCAGAACAGCTGGTGGCGGCAGCGCGGCATTTCATAGTTTTCTTGAACGCATATAGCGGTCGAGGATGTCATTGTGTTTGGTTTGGCACGACTCTCAGTCCACGTTCTCCACTGCTTTGCTGACTTTGTAGTCGTTTGTAACTCGCAGAAGCAGCTCGACTTCATCGTCTGTCCAAACGAAGTCCGGTCTGCTTTTTCTAGCGGAGATTTTCTTTGTATTCCTCGAAGACATTGTTGAAAGCTTTCTTTCGCTGTTGCTGTAGGTACTCTAGTTTTTCACCAAAGGAAATAGCACAACGCCACCGTGGAAATGGACATACTATACCGTTTCCTCTTCGCTTGTTTTCTGTAGATGTGTCCTGCACATGCCCAGTAGGAGGAGATTCGCCTAAATACCCGTTTCAATGTGGACGGAGGTATTTTCAAAAATGCCTGGTATGGACGCCTATCGTTTTTACGTGAAACCGGCATTTTCAAAATTATCCGGTCTAGTGTGGACATAGCCTTAATTGGCAACATCGCTTGCATGCCTGTTACTCTATTCTGAGTTCTTTCATGATGTTAGCAAGTGAACAGAGAGAAAAGATTCAAGGATGTTTAATCATAATATGACAAGTATTAATCAATGGAACTCGCCACAGGCTGTCCAAAGGAGAATACAAAGAGAGGATGGTTGCGCATGGATTAGCAACTCCGTCCTGTAAAAACCCAGATCAAAGCCCTCATCCCTGGGAAAGGAAGGATCTTCAAAGATGGGCTACATCTGGGAATAATTGAAAGACCAGGACCCTGGCAAGCTGCTATCAGCAGCATCTGCCCCAGCTGGGGTGATGGGCTTAAGAAGAAGAATTACTCAGTGGGTCGATACCAATTCAGTGACTATGTGCTTTGCACCTGTGACTGGTGGATTCAGGCCAACGAGGAAGGATAATACAGCAGGAATTAAGTAGGCTACCTGTAAAAGAAAGGACATCAATTAAGCAGATGGAAGAATACAAGGAAAAGAAACACAAGCCAATGAACTTTTCCTCTTGCTTTGTCATTCAAAATATTATTGTTAATCTTTTACCTAAGTGCCACTTTCTGCACTAACACCATATGCTCTGATTCCTATAATATCCAAAATCTATCAATTTCTGCCTTGCATTTGACTCATAGAAGCTTCATTGCCCTTCATAATCTTAGATGACACCCCTTATTTTTAGACTGAGCCGCCTCATTTTAGACAAGGCATCATCTTTGCATTTGCCTGTCAAACTCATATTTACATAAAAACATAGCAAACATACAGTCAATATAGGCTCTTCTGCCCACAAAGCTGTGCCAAACATGTCCCGATCTTAAAACTAGCTAGGCTTTACCCATAGCCCTCTATTATTCTAACCTCCATGTAGCCATCCAGGAGTCTCTTAAAAGACCCTATCGTTTCTGCCTCCACCAGCAGCCCATTCCACGCACTCACCACTCTGCGTGAAAAATTTACCCTTGTCATCTTTTCTGCACCTACTTCCAAGCACCTTAAAACTATGCCCTCAGATGCTAGCCATTTCAGCCCTGGGAAAAAGCCTCTGACTATCCACATGATCAATGCCTCTTATTATCTTGTACACCTCTATCATGTCACTTCTCATCCTCTGTCGCTCCAAGGAGAAAAGGCCGAGTTCAATTAGGTCACCCTGTCATTCTCAACCCAACAGATTATGAGCGGAGTCTTCTCAAACATCAGATCTATCATTCCAGATACCCATCTGGTAAACCTTCCTTTTACTCCCTCAACCATAAGTATGTTCTTCCTTGGACAGGGAGACCAGACATTTTTGCAACATTCAAGATGCAGCCTCATCAGGGCCTTATATACAGGAGTAAGATATCTACACATTTTAACTCAAATCCCTTCACTGTTTGCCTCCTAATTGCTTGCTACCTTATCAGCAAACTTGGATATATTGTATGTGCCCCCTCCAATCAAAATGAGAACCCAACACCAATCTGTGCAGGATCACATTACTCAGAGCATTCATACTCAAAAACAATCTGTTTATTCCCGCAACACACATAAAAGTTGCTGGTGAACACAGCAGGCCAGGCAGCATCTCTAGGAAGAGGTGCAGTCGACGTTTCAGGCCCAGACCCTTCGTCAGGACTAACTGAAGGAAGAGTGAGTAAGGTTGCTGTTTATTCCCCGTCTGTTTTCTCTGCCTGTTAATAAATTTTCAATCCATGCATGTACATTTTCTGTAATACCATTCACTCAAAATTTTGCTTAATAATCTATTGTTTGACACCTTATCAAATGACCTTCTGTAAGTCCACTTTGTGATTGAAAATAAAAAAATCTTTGTCCAACTACTGGCATTTCAGCTGCATGTTACAAATCTACTTCAGAGGATCCCAGCCTGGGATCCATAGACCCCTCAATAAATGGTAAGGTTCCATGGCATAAAAAAGGTTGGGAACCCCTGACCTACTCCTTGATGAAACATACTTACAGCCCATATTCCTGCATCTGGATCATTAATCTGTGAACAATAAAAAAATGTTTCCTTTAAAAAAATTAAAACATTATATTCAGAATTGGTTTGTTGATCAAGTAATTTCATTCCCTCACCCCCTCCCCCCACCAAGAATTACGTATGCAGCAAGTGATTAGTTGCATTTACATTTAAAGTCCGGCAGCACGCTTGTAGATATTTCCCTTCTCAGGCTACACCATGGCGGCTTGCACTTTGGGCAATTGTATGAGTATAGTTTAAATTAAGAAATAAATCACTTTACAACTGTCTGCTAACTGAAGACTTCCTAGCATGTACATAAAGATCATACCCTTACTAACTATCAAAAAGTCAGATGTGAGGATCTAATGCATAAAGGGAAACACTTTTCCAATACAGTACACTTTGCTGGTAATTGTTGGTATTTAATGTCAACTATCTGCATTAATGCTATTCTAATTTTGATTTCTGGAATTTTGCAGGACTTCTAGATACCTATGCCCCACACACGCAGTCTCCTCTCTGGATTACAGAAAATAAATTGGAACAAGAGTTATTAAGATTGGAATGGGCAAGGAAGGGTTCAGATGAAGGGTCTTGGACCTGAAATGTTCTCTTTCCATAGATGCTGCCTGACCTGCTGGGTGTTTGCAACATTTTCTGTTTTATTTGAAAAAAGGAGATTTGAAATGATGGATGGTAATTTGCGCATGGAATTCAATTGTTAGTCCAAAAATTAAAAGATTCCTTGAATCCATTGAATTATTCAAGAGGACCATTATTCAGTTCAACCCCAATATGCTGTCTGATCTTGTTAACACTCCATTCCTCTCTGATCCAAACATCTACCTTAGCCTTAAATGTACCCAATGACTCAGACTCAGAAGTCTCTGTAACAGAGAGTTCCAAATATCTATATCCTCTGAGAAGTTCTTCATTTTCATAGTCTTAAACTGTCACTCCTGATAAGACCATGCCCCTGAACTTCAGACATGCCTAATGAACTGACTATGGAAGCTTCATGACTGGTTATCAAATCTATCCATACTATCCTTTGACCTTAACAGTCACATAAGTGACTTCTAAGGCCAAAAGATAGTACAGATAATGCCTACTCAACTCCATTTTGATTATTGTTGAATTACACTGTTTGATTAACACAAAACTATTGTTGGAGCCACTTGGAACACTCTATGATGTTAAGTCTTCCTGAGGGTTATGAGGAGACATCCCCTTAACCTTTCCTTCTTGTTGAATGTCACAAAAGTATCTAGTTTAAAAAAAGCAACACAATATAAATGGCACAACATTCAGCTGATATATTTAACAGTAATTAATTTTCCTACACAAAGTGAGGTTTAACCTGTCCTCACTTTGCTATAATTGACCATGTCTGGTGGTTTCAGGTTGAGTTTTCCGTAATTGTTCTGCAGTGCAGGTATGGCACAATGTTACTGTGAGTGGCATGCCTGTGTTTCCTTGGATGCAGTAATTCAATTAGTGCAAGCAGGAAAATGACCCCATTTTGAAAGTAACTGTTCCTGGTAGCAATGAAGTGATGTTGGTTTAAGAAAAGGAATCTTCTTTTTAAAACGGGAAATGTGAAAGGATACACTTACAATTGTAAATGTTACAGTACATTA
Organism: Mobula birostris; assembly: GCF_030028105.1. Classification (NCBI taxonomy): domain Eukaryota; kingdom Metazoa; phylum Chordata; class Chondrichthyes; order Myliobatiformes; family Myliobatidae; genus Mobula; species Mobula birostris. The sequence goes on from NC_092393.1 coordinate 19,363,210, forward strand.
AATATGTAGAATTAATTGCATGTAACATATTCACAGCACATTTTAGAGATGCTATAGATGAACTGATAGTTCAATATTTAGTTTGGAAGTTCTCTCTCTATTCATACTTTGAACTGCAAATATTGCTTCTGAATGACACTGTACAAGTAATTACTTCTTCAAAATATGCAACTGAATAGACGGCTTGATGTAGCCAAAACTGGCATCATTTTGTTCCCAATTCCAGCGCCCAACATTGTGTCAATATATGGCATTAATTATAGTTCCATTTTTTGACTTTGCAGTAAAGCCTAAGAGTTTTTCCATCAAATTCTAACAGGCAATTACTTTCCATTAGACATTTGTACTCAGTTAACCAAATAAATTTCCAAACACATTTACATGGACAGCTCTATAAAAACTGACCTTACATTTCATTATTCTCCAGCTAATACTTATTGGCAAGTTCGAGGGCAACAGAGAGGCTACTATAACACAGTCAAATGATTATTTGATGATGCATGATGTGTGGGAGCACTTTCAGCTCAGTTCCATAAAGCAAAATTGTATAAACACTTTAACAATAGTTACAGTGCCATCAAAGTTCCACAGCTGAACTACACTGGGGAGTAAGGATGGTTGAAGTTACAAATAGTGAAAGGGTTGTAAATGTTGGGCACGTGGCCAAGTGGTTAAGGCGTTCGTCTAGTGATCTGAAGGTCGCTAGTTCGAGCCTGAGCTGTGGCAGTGTGTTTGTGTCCTTAAACAAGACACTTAACCACACATTGCTCTAGTTGCGAGGAGTGGCGCCCCACACAGACTTCCAATCTGCAATGAAGATGCCTTACGCAGGCCTCTCATGGTCTGAGTCGACAATGCTCGAGGAGTGGAGGAGCAGTAAAAGGATGAGGCTCCAACAAAATAATTTTTAGGCAGTTGGAGCAAGGAGATCAAGGAAAGAAGAAATGTATGAATGGGATTAGTCACAAGTTTGAACAGGGACGCATCCAGTGAGATCGAGTTTGGATGTTAAAAGTGCTTTAAAATGAAGCCAGAGACACTTGCCTGGAAAGTGAATATTACCTTATGGGCCAGTGTTCAGCAGGTTGAAACCTTCCAATGCAGGTGGCAGTTGCCCTGTACTCGAGAGGGTGTCAGCTCACCAAACTTTCAGGAATGTAAACACAGTCAGAATTGATCAGGCACTTCGCACTCTGACCAAGAAAAAATAGCCGGAAGTTTTCCCCAAAACAAGCGTTTCTTGTAATGTATTTATTAAGAAAGGGATCTGTTGGTTTAATATTTACAGCCATTAAATTTCAAGTTCTCTCCTGCGCCTTGCCACCAGCTCGCTGCATACTGTGGTCACAAATCTGTTGAGACAAGCCAAGCAGATGCTAATTACATAGTCACAATTAAAAAATACTAAGCCTGGCCGATTTTTTCCCACACACACAGAAAAACAAACACACAGCTCGTGATTCTGGAGCATCGTCGTAACACAAACGGAACTGAATGTTGGACCTTAACCTGTTTTTCCACGGGGCGCACGCACTGTCTGCCGTGCGGGTGATAGGACACCTACCTGAACATAGGCGGCAAGCGCGAAAAAGAACGCCATGCAGATATTGCATACTCTCCAGGACACGAGATAGAACCGCGGAGGAGGAGACGACGTGCTGAGCTTTTGTCCCGAATGCACGTCCATCTCCCTCCGGCTCTATACTCTGCCCAGTCAGTTTGACGCTGGCGGCGTTCACGCTTAACCCTCCCCTTACGCTTTGCGTGGGCGGCGGGGAAAATGTTGGCAGTATGCTATAGCTTTGTCAAATGAAAATGCGATCTTAATTCTAACATTTGCTGCATGACCTTGGAGTGAAGTATTTCGGTTTCGGAAAGACAGATCTAGAGAATTAAATCGGAAAACAAATGCAAGCGCCATTGTCCTGACATAACCTAGCAGAAGTTTTTATTACTTGAGGACGAACTCTTGCCATTGCCGATATCTGATTGTCAAGGGGAGCTCAGCGCTTAAATTAGATTTTACAAACTAATTTGGAAGAAGCGCATTTTATTGCTACCGTATTCTCAGTTTTATTTTAAAATAATCTTGTTCCTTGATCTATGAATGTTGTGTAATATTGATAAGTGCAACACACACAAAATACTGGAGGAACTCAGCAAAACAGGCAGCATCTATGGAAAAGAGTTTCGGGCCGAAACCCTTCGGCGGGACTGCTAACAAAATTGCGAAAAACAATACTAGGTCGCATGCACAAGTGGTAGGAAACTAGCACTAGAAGAACACTACTAAATGATTGCCAAGTCGTGGAAAGGACAAGAAGATCAGGAGTGGAGAGAGAGAGTGAGCAATTTCAGGTTCTTGGGTGTCAATATCTCTGAGACACAGCATATCGATGCAGCTACAAAGAAGGCAAGACGACAGCGGCTATTTTCATTAGGAGTTTGAGATTTGCTTTGTCAACTAAAATACTCGGAAACCTACAAATGTACTGTGGAGAGCATTCTGACCGGCTGCAAACCGTCCGGTATGGCGGGAGGGGGCGGGCGGGGGGTGCTACTGCGCAAGATTGAAGTAAACTGCAGAAACTTGTGAGATTAGTCAGCTCCACCAGAATCAGAATTAGGTTTAACATCACCGGGATATGTCGTGTAATTTGCTAATTTAGCGGCACCAGAACATTGCAATACATGATAATATAGAGCAGACTTTCTCGGCCTTTTTGTCCTGGAGGATCCTTGAAATAATTTTCAAGTCTTAGGGAATCCCTCCGTAAAAAATATTGTATCTACAACTCACGGTACGTTAGCGTGATCAATAAGTTGCAGATATAATACTCCAAAACTAATTGTCAATGCTCTTTTGAATAGAGAATGAATTTTTAGTTTACCTTTCTTGAAATTAATCTCTTTCTTTCCCGTTCATAAATTTTTAAAACTCATAAGGTAAACATAATAAATTTCTCATTTCTGGGTCGAACTTGAGATAACCACACACGGATTTCATCTTCAACTGAAATGAGACAATTTCTATCCTTGTTCTTGATGCCTGTTAAACAAGAAAAAGCTTGGTCACACCTAATAAATTGAAAACTGCCCCAAAATGTTCATTGGCAGGATTAATGGCAGGATACTCTTCTTTCACAGAAACCCAGAACTTGTCCAGGAGCAGGTCTGTAAATCTCAGCTTGAGTGCACAATCAGAGTGTAGCTCAGAAAGTTCTTCCTCTTCTCTCAAAGTCAAGTTCTCAGGCTGAGCAGAAGATGTGGAGAAAAGGTCCCTCGACCAGTCATACATTTGTGTGGAAAGGGAGGAAAATACGGTTTAATTTTGTTCTGCAGTTCTTCACAGCCCAAGTTGGGAGAATCCATTCAATGCTCAGAAAGTGGACTTCACGCTCTTCAACTGCCTACAGTCCTCCCCTCTGTGCAATATAGCACTCACCAATTCAACGATCTCCCCTATCTCGTGTCAAAAACTGAGAACAGACTCAACCGAATAAACACGGTCCTACTGCCCCACAGAATTTTTTGTATCTCCCTACCTGGACTCCATTTTGTCACCCATAGTTCAGTCCCTCCCCACCTACATCCGGGATACATCCCATGCCCTCCACCTCTTCAATAACTTCCCCGGTCCTGACCGCTTCATTTTCACTCTGAATGGCCAATCCTTATACACCTCCATTCCCCATCAAGAAGGCCTCAAAGCCCTCCACTACTTTCTGGACAATAGACCTCACCGGTTCCCCACCACCACTACCCTCCTCCGGTTGGCGGAACTGGTAATCACACTTAATAACTTCTCTTTTGGCTCTTCCCACTTTCTGCAGACCAAGTGTGTAGCTATGGGCACTCACATGGGCCCCAGCTATACCTGCCTCTTCATTGGTTATGTCTAACAGTCTGTGCTCCAAACCTATTCTGGTACTGCTCCCCAACTTTTCCTTCACTACATTGACGACTACATTGGTGCTGCTTCCTGCACCCATGCTGAGCTCGTCAATTTCATCGACTTTACTTCAAGCTTCCACCCAGCCCTCAAATTCACTTGATCTATCTCGGACACTTCTCGATCTCTTGGTTTCTAGCTCTGGAGACAGACTATCCACTGACATCTTCTACAAGCCCACAGACTCTCATCACTACCTCGATCATACCTCTTACCACCCTGTCACATGCAAAAATGCCATTCCCTATTCCCAGTTCCTCCATCTCTGCCACATCTGCTCCCAGGATGAGGCTTTCCGTTCCAGGACAGCTCAAATGTCCTCTTTCTTTAAGGATCGTGGTTTCCCTTCTGCCATCATCAATGATGCCCTCACCCGCATCTCCTCCAGTTCCTGCACTTCGGCCCTCACCCTATCCTCCCGTCACCACAACAGGGACAGAGTTCCCCTTGTCCTCACCTACCACCCCACCAGCCTCCGGATCCAGCACTTTATCCTCCGCAACTTCCGCTACCTTCAGCAGGACTCCACCACTAATCACATCTTTCCCTCTCCACTTTCCCTCTGCGACTCCCTGATCCACGCGTCCGTCTCCACCAATCTGCCACCCGGCACTTATCCCTGTAAGCACAAGTGCTACACCTGTCCCTACACCTCCTCTCTTGCCACCATTCAGGGCCCCAAACAGTCCTTCCAGGTAAGGCAACACTTCACTTGTGAGTCTGTTGGGGTCATCTATTGCATCCGGTGCTCCCGGTGCAGCCTCCTCTACATCGGTGAAACCTGACGCAGATTGAGGGACCGCTTCGTCGAGCACCTCCACTCCGTACGCCACAACAGACAGGATCTCCCAGTAGCCACCCACTTCAACTCTGCTTCCCATTCCCATTCGGATATGTCCATACATACCCTCCTCTACTGCTATGACGAGGCTAAACTCAGGTTGGAGGAGCAACACCTCATATACCGTCTAGGTAGTCTCCAGCCCCTTGGTATGAACATAGAATTCTCCAACTTCTGGTAATTCCCTCCCCCTCCCTTCCTCTATCCCTATTTCACTCTGCCCCCTCCCCCAGCTGCCAACCACCTCCCTCATGTTTCCGCCTCCTTCTACTACCCATTGTGCTCTCCCCTGTTCCTTCTTCACATTTCCTGCCTATTCCCTCCCCCACTCCTTTATCTTTCCCCTTACTAGTTTTTCACCTGGAACCTGCTAGCCTTCTCCTTCCCACCCTCCCCCCACCTTCTTTGTAGAGCCCCTGCCCCTTCCCTCTTCAGTCCTGACAAAGGGTTCCAGCCCAAAATGTTGACTGATCGTTTCCACAGATGCTGCCCGACCTGCTGAGATCCTCCAGCGTATTGTGACGGTCCTACTGCGCACTGCCATGCTGGGCTGAGCTTGGTCACTGCCCACCACTGCGAGCGTTAGCATCACGCATCACGCGAAGTTCAAAAAACAATGATTACTTTTGTTTTAATCACAATCTCTCGCAGAACCCATAGCAACCTCTCACAGAACACTAGGGTTCTACGGAACCCTGGTTGAGAAACCCTGATATAGAGGGAATAAAAAAGTAAATCAATTACAGTAAGTATACTTATGTATATTTAGTTAAATTAAAAACAGTGTAAAATCAAAAATAGTATATAAAAAAGTGAGGTAGTGTTCATGGGTTCAATGTCCATTTAAGAATCGGATGGCAGAGGGAAAGAAGCTGCTCCTCAAACGCTGAGTGTGCATTTTTAGGCTTCTGTACCTCTTTCCTGATGATAACAGTGAGAAGAGGGCATGGCCTGGGTGATGTGGGTCCTTAATAATGGATGCTACCTTTCTGAGGCACCGCTTCTTGAAGACGTCTTGGATACTACGGATGCTAGTACCCAAGATGGAGCTGATTAATTTTACAATATTCTGCAGCTTCTTTCAATCCTATACAGTAGCCCCCTCCCCCCACCCACACACCCTTACCAGACCGAGATGCAGCCAGTCAGAATGCTCTCCAGGGTAGATTTGTAGAGTTTTTGAATGTTTTAGTTGACAAAGCATATGTCCTTAAACTCCTAATGAAGTATAGCCACAATATACCTTTATAAATCCTTAATAAATCAGAACTCCTCTATACATGTTAAAATTGTTAAGAACTATGTCTAAATTTAAAAACGTATCATAAAACTTTTTTAAAGGTTCAAAGGTCAAGTTTAATGTCGGAGAAACGTATACAGTACAATATACATCCTGAAATGCATTTTCTTTGCAAAACATCCATGAAAATAGAGAAGTGTCCCAAAGAATGAACGACAGTTAAACATGAGAACCCCAAAGTCCCCCCCCAGATTACCCGCACTCCCCCTGCGCACGCGTAAGCGACAGCGTGCTACGATCCCCCTCCCCCCACCAGAAAAAATATAGGCACATTGGTGCTATCACTGAGACCAAGCGCGTGCTAAGCAATAGCAAAGACAAAGACCAAAGGTACCCCAAAAGCTTTGACAACCCACAGGTTCTCTCTCCCTGGCAAGGGAGAGGGAGGTGTCCCCCAGTTTCACAAATCAAAATAAACAATTTTCACAATTAAAATAAACTGTTTAAACTACTTCATTGGATGAAAAGTGTCTCCTTCTTGGTAGGAAGGGTGGACCCACCAATCAAGCAATGGATATTGGAGGCTCTACCTTGCTGAGTAAGCTAACCCTTGGATACACTATAACCTCCCTACGTTGATATCTGTATCGGATGGGGCTTAAAATCTTCCTTTGGGTTCAGGGTTTCGCACACAGAGAAACCAATACCACCACAATGCGTCACCGACTGAGAGAGCTGAATGTCTTTCTTCCATCTCATAAAGAAATATAGAAAGATCTTTCACCAAGCACTTACTTAGTTCATCCAACGTGTGGTTCTGTATCACATGCTCCTGGAAAGTACTCCAAGGCATTTTTCACCTAATTTGTATCATGCAAATATAAACTGCTTTTGTTAGTTTATATAATAATCTTACAGTTTGTGATTCCCTCCATTGCTCCGTCTCAATTGACTTTAATTATATTCCAAAATGACCAGACTGGCCAACATTGTACTGCCCAAGTTTACTTTGCCAAAAAAAACACAACTCCAGCAAAAGTGAAAGCAGAGAACTGCCTCAGAATTTAAAAACCATTTGGATATCTACTTAAATGGGAAGGCAGAGAGGGACACAGGCCTGATGCAGGCAAATAGGATAACTGTAGATGGACAGTGCAGTTGGCATGGATGAAGTGGGCTAAAAGGGCCATATGATTCAATGAACTTAAGATGTTTCATTATCTGCTGAATCGGTGCCACAACCAACTCTCTCAGACTATTCAGTGACCTTAAAAAGAGCTCCAGTGACTTTCTGAAAGCTGGTTTTAAATTTTGACCAGCTACTAATAGGTCTTAAACTATATAAAGATTAATCATTGATATCTCTTCTGGAGCAGAGCACTGAAACCAGTCATAAAAGCTAACAATGGAATGTCCCAGAATAAATGTAAGGGAACTGAAACCACTCAGTGGGGGAGTTGTGCAGGGGAGGGGCTTTAGGATTAATTATCATGTTACCGTTCTTTTTTGCGCCAGGGGTGGGTTTGCTGTTCGTCTCTGAACTGACATCCATGGTTTTTCTTGATTTCGAGACTATCTGGAGAAGAATCTCAGAGTTGAATGCTGCATATGTACTTTGATAATAAATTAACTTTTGAACTTTTGTACGCCTGCTTAAAAATACAGTGATTAAAAATACCACATTTATTCTTCAAGGCTCAAACTTGTTAATGCCATTTCCAGTACATAAGTGTAAAGGACACTTGCTCTCACAGGAAGAAATTAGTTCATTTAAAGTAGCAGAAGAGTCTAGTAACTAGTGAATTTCATTACAAAAGTTAATTGGCCAACAGTTCAACCTGGTGATTTCCTCATTTAGGCAAGTTCTTGTGTGTGTGGGTACCATTACATTGTTTCAATATAGCTGCAACTAAAATCAACCTCACATCACTCTAGATGTCGACTGCCTTGGCCCTACCCTCTCTCACCCATCCTTCCTATTCCCAAAGGGCAGCAGGAGTATTGTGGGTCCAATTAAAGACCTATGATCAGGTACAAATGTTTAATTATAAGTACTTAATATCCATTTTGGAAAATATTATTTGAATCCCATAACAAATATACATACAAGGAATGAATGCTGACCCGGAGCATCACTACTAGTTACTTATAATACTAATTTGCTTAATATAAGAACATCTTAAAAACTGACAGCCATTCAGTTGCAGTAAATCATAAACACAAGAGATTCTACAAAGCTGGAAATCCAGTGCAATACACACAAAAAATGTACGGACTGACATGCTGAGTTTCTCCAGCATTTTATATGAGTGGCAGTGAATGTTGTTTTTTGAGAAACTTTCGTGCTCAGGCAGAGAATCAGTTAGAATTGTTGAACAGGTTCAATTTTCAACTTATACAGATGTGGAAGCTGTGAGAAAGGTCTTTAATCGGTCGAGTCATAGAAAAGTTCAGCACAGAAACAGGCTCTTTGGCCCATCTAGTCTGTGCTGAACCATTTAAACTGCCTACTCCCATCTACCTGCACCGGGACCGTAGCCCTCCATACCCCTACCATCCAAACTACTCTTAAACGTTGAAGTCGAGCTGGCATGCAGCACTTGTGCTGGCAGCTCGTTCCACCCTCTGAGTGAAGAAGCTTCCCTCCATGTTCTCCTTAAACTTTTCACCTTTCACCCTTAACCCTTGACCTCTAGCCGTAGTCCCACCCAGCCTCAGTGGAAAAAGCCTGCTTGCACTTACCCTATCTATAACCCTCATCATTTTGTATACCTCTACCAAAACTCCTCTCAATCTTCTACGATCCAAGGAATAAAGACCTATCCCATTCAATCTTTCCTTATAACTCGATAACATCCTTGTAAATTTTCTCTGTACTCTTTCAACCTTATGTACATCTTTCCTGTAGGTAGGTGACCAAAACTGCACACCAAACTAAGCCTCACCAGTGACTTGTACAATTTCAACATAACATCCCATCTCAGTACTCAACACTTTGATTTATGAAAGCCAATGAGCCAAAAGCTTTCTTTATAACCCTACATACCTGTGACACCACTTCAATGGATTATGGATCCCTTTGTTCCACCGGACTCCTTAGTGCTCACGTTCACTGTGAAAGTCCTACCCTGATTGGTCCTACCAAAGTGCAACATCTTGCATTTGTCTGCATTAAATTCTAGCTGTCTTTTTTTCAGATCAAAGTTGCTGGTGAACGCCGCAGGGCAGGCAGCATCTCTAAGAAGAGGAAAAGTCGACGTTTCAGGCTGAGACCCTTCGTCAGGACTAACTGAAGGAAGAGTGAGTAAGGGATTTGAAAGTTGGAGGGGGAGGGGGAGATCCAAAATGATAGGAGAAGACAGGAGGGGGAGAGATGGAGCCAAGAGCTGGACAGGTGATAGGAAAAAGGGGATATGAGAGGATCATGGGACAGGAGGTCTGGGAAGAAAGACAAGGGGTGGGGGGACCCAGAGGATGAGCAAGGGGTATATTCAGAGGGACAGAGGGAGAAAAAGGAGAGTGAGAGTAAGAATGTGTGTATAAAAATAAGTAACAGATGGGGTACGAGGGGGAGGTGGGGCCTTAGCGGAAGTTGGAGAAGTCGATGTTCATGCCATCAGGTTGGAGGCTACCCAGAAGGAATATAAGGTGTTGGAATATAAGGAATATAAGGCCCCACCTCCCCCTCGTACCCCATCTGTTACTTATTTTTATGCACACATTCTTTCTCTCACTCTCCTTTTTCTCCCTCTGTCCCTCTGAACATACTCCTTGCCCATCCTCTGGGTCCCCCCCCCCCCGTCTTTCTTCCCGGACCTCCTGTCCCATGATCCTCTTGTATCCCTTTTGCCAATCACCTGTCCAGCTCTTGGCTCCATCCCTCCCCCTCCTGTCTTCTCCTATCATTTTGGATCTCCCCCTCCCCCTCTAACTTTCAAATCCCTTACTCACTCTTCCTTCAGTTAGTCCTGACGAAGGGTCTCGGCCTGAAACATCGACTGCACCTCTCCCTGGAGATGCTGCCTGGCCTGCTGCGTTCACCAGCAACTTTTATGTGTGTTGCTTGAATTTCCAGCATCTGCACAATTCCTGTTGTTTGTGTCATTTTTTCAGACCATTTTTCCAGCTGGCCCAGATCCTGCTGCAAGCTATGATAGCCTTCCTCACTGCCCACTCCTGCAAATTTTGGTGTCATTGATGTCATCTGCAAATTTACTGATCCAGTTAACCACATTATCATCCAGATTATTGATATAGATGACAGACAACAATGGATTCAGCACTGATCCCTGCTGTACTCCACTAGTCTCAGGCCTCCAGTCAGAGAGGCAACTATCTACTACCACTCTCTGGCTTCTCAAATAAAGCCAATGTCTGATCCAGTTTACTACCTCATCTTGAATGCTGAGTGACTGAATCTCTTTGACTAACCTCCCATGCAGGACATTGCCAAATGCCTTGATCAAGTCCATGTAGACAACATCCACTGTTTTGCTTTCACAACTTTCCTGGTAACTTCCTTGGAAAAACTCGTCAAGATTAGTTCGATGTGATGTACCACACACAAAGCTATGCTGACTATTCTTGATCAGTCCATGTCTATCCGATTACTGATATATCCAGTCCCTTAGAATACCATTCAATAACTTTCCTACTACTGATGTGTCAGACTCACCGGCCTATAGTTTCCTAGTTTATTTTTAGAGTCTTTCCTAAATAGTGGAACAACATTGGCTATCCTCCAGTCCTCTGATACCTCAACTGTTGCTAAAGATGATTTGAATAACTCTGCTAGGGCCCTGGCAACTTCTGCTCTTGCCTCTCACAGAGTCTGAGGGAACACCTTGTCAGGCCCTAGGGATTTATTTACCCTAATATGCCTCAGGACAGCAAACACCTCCTTCTCTGTAATCTGTATAGAGTCCATAAAGTTAATGTTAGTTTGCCTCACTTCTATAGACTCTGCATCCATCTCCAGAGTAAATACAGATGCAAAAAATTAATTTAGGATCTCCCCCATCTTTTTTGGCTCTACCCATAGGTTACCATCTTGATCTTCCGAGAACAATATTGTCCCTTACAATTCCTTAACTCTGAACATATCTGTAGACTTCCCGAGGATTCTCCTTCACCTTGTTTGCTACGGCAACGTCATGCCTTCTTTTAGCCTTCCTGATTTCTTTCTGGGAGTGTTCTCTAGCATTTTTTATACTCCATAAGCATCTCATTTGTTCTTACTTGCATAAACTTGCTAGCCACCTCCATTTTTTTCCCCTTAACCATGGCTTCAAAATCTCTTGAAAAACAATGTTTCCTAAACCCGTTTTCTTTATCTTTTGACAGGCACATACAAGGTTTGTACTCACAAAATTTCAAGTTTGAAGGCCTTCCTCTTACCAAGTACACCTTTGCCAGGAAACACCCCATCCCAATCCATGCTTCTCAAATCCTGTCTGATACCATAAGAAATGGCCTTTCTCCAATTTAGAATCTTAACCCATAAACCAGACCTATTTTTTGCATTATTTTAAAATTAATTGCATTGTGATCATTCAGTGCAAAATGACCCCTTACACAAACTTCTGTCACCTGTCCTCTCTCATTCCATAACAGGAGATCAAGTATCATGCACTCTCTCATTGGTTCTTCTGCATACTGATGAAGGTATCTTTCTTGAACATGTTCGACAAATTATATTCCATCTAGTCCTTTTACAGCATGGAGATCCCATTCAATATGTTAAAATCACCTACTATAAAACCTCATGTTTCTTGCAACAGTCTGCAATCTCTCTGCAAATTTGTCCCTCTAAATCCCTCAGCTTATTAGGTGGTCTATAATATAGCCCCATTAACGTAGTCAAAATCTTTCTTACTGTTCAGTTCCACCCATAACACCTCTCCAGACGGGTTCTCCAGTCAGTTCTGACTGAGCACTATGTGACATTTTCCCTGACTAGTAATGCCACCCCTCTTCATTTAATCCCTCCCATGGTCACGACTAAAACAATGGAACTCCGGAATATTGAGCTGCCAGGCCTGCCCCTCCTGCAACCATGTGTCACGAAAGGCTGCAATATCATATTTTCAGGTGTTGATCCATGTCCTGAGCTTATCCACATTTTTTACAATATTTCTTGCATTGAAGTATATGCAGCTTAGAACATTAGTCACACCATGGTCAACCTTTTGATTCCTGACTTTGCCTGAGGTCTTAACAACATTGGTCTCCACAACCTCTCCCCTATCTGTTTTGGCACTCTGGTTCCCATCCCCCACCCCATGCAGCACCAGCAAACCTTACTGCTAGGATATTAGTCCCCCTCCAATTCAGGTTCAAACCATCTCTTTTGTATAGGTTTCACCTTCCCTGGAAGAGAGCCCAATGATCCAAAAATCTTATGCCCTCCCTCTTACACATAAATCCTTAGCTATGTGTTAAACTGTACAATCTTCCTATTTCTGGCCTCCCTAGCACATGGTATGTGTAGCAATCATGAGATCAGAAGCCTTTAACCTAGCACCTAACTCACTTTGCAGAACCTTGTCACTCTTCCTACCTAAGTCATTGGTACTAGTGGCATTGTTATGCCACTCAGTTAGTCACTCCAACATAGGAGGGGTTCACATGCCAGCATTATTAATAAAGCTCAGTTGAATATCCTGCATGCTGGTCTTCTGGTGTGTTCTGCACTCTCCCAAAATATCGAACACAACATGGTCTCAGAAGTGGTTGATTGTCAATAAATTGCTGCTACTGACCAAGTGAGACCCCAACAAGGCAAGAATTTACAGTAAAACTGTTTTTGTTCACACATATCTATGAAAAATATCCAAGAATTATCAACCTAAACTGTCTATGCTAGTTTGCTAAGTTGTATGCACCATGAGGCTGAGCTGAGTTGCTAGGCAACACCTTCAGGCTGCACCCAAAAGTGACTACATTGTAATAATCTGTGGGCCACTAGCCTGGAGAAGTGCACAGAGACACAGACACAGCAGAGAAGTCAGTCAAACATTCAAGAGAAAAGAAGACTTGTTGTCCAAACGAATAAAATAATAAACAGACAAACAAACAGGAAAATGGAGAAAATACCTGCATCTACTTACCTAATAAAGCCCCCGAGATATTTGATTTCTCTAAACTAGGAACACTAAGAGATGGCTCAGATGGTTTGAGAGATTTAGGGCCGCAAGCAATCTCACTTGGGCTTCAGAAGAGCACTAAGAAAGTACACTGATATATTGCATGGAGGACAAAGCAGAGGACACCATGGGTGGATTAGGACTGACAGATACGCAGGAAAAGGAATTCAAAACAGTGCAGGAAAAAAAATCGAAGAAAAATTCACAGGAAAACAGTATGTGATATATGAGAGGAAATGGGGTGCAGTCAGAAACACTACAGAAAGAGGAGAGAGTAGATCTCAGCTCAAACAAAACAGACAAGTGAAACAAAGAACAGGTAAAATGTCCAAATGCAGGAGATGCAGCAAGTCTTCATTCCATGTCAAAGAGCTCTGTCCAGCAGAATAATTAAAATGCCGCCAAAGCAATAGAGTTAGCCATGATAAAAGCCAGAGTTACTCAAAAACAGTTCCTCAGGAAGTCTAAGAAGACCATGATTCAGACGAAGAGAGACCTTTCCTTGGGACTGTAGATTCAAATAGTCAAGGCTGGTGTACTGTGGTTTAGATGCAAAATGAGGTAGTGACATTCAAAATGGACACTGGGTTAGATGTCACAGCCATCCCTGAATGTCTGTTCACAAAACTGGTGAAGATAACAGGTGTTATCCTAAACCTAACAAAGAGAGTACCCATGGGGACAGGAAAACAAACACAGTGTGAAAGGAATGTTTACTATTCCCATCCTAAAAAATGAGAAACGGATGTTTGTGTTGTTCAGAATCTCTTCTTACCACTACTGGGACAACATGCCATTAAGAAGTTGAACCTCATTGCAGGGTTTGATTTGCTAAACAATGTTCAGTAGCAGGAGAGGTACCTGGAGTTGTTCACAGGAAAGAAGAATACCTTATCTAAGTGAGGCCAGGAGTGACACCCGACTCTCTGACTACAGTGAGGCGCATACCAGTCCCATTGCTGAACAAAGTCGAAGCTGAACTTGAGAGCATGGAGGTGTTTGACATCATAACTAGAGTGAATGGACCTAGTGACTGGTGTGCAAACATTGTTTCTGTTCCCAAGTGAAATGGTACAGCGAGGATCTGTGTTGATCTAACAAAATTGAATAATGCAGTGAAGTGGGAGAAATTCATTCTGCCCTCTGTTGAGCACACAGTAGGTAGGCTGGGTGGGGCAAAATTCTTCACCAAACTAGATGCAAACTCAGGGTTCTGGGAGATCCGTTTAGCTCCAGAGTCACAGGAGCTCACAACCTTTATCACACACACACACTCCCACTCCCCTTTGGCATCTCATCAGCCCCTGATCTCTTTCAGATGAGGATGAACCAAAGTTTGGAGGGACTGGAAGGAGTATCTGCCACATGGACAATACAATCATCTTCAGAGGCTCAATTAAGGACAAAAGTATGGAAACTGCCTTGGAGAAACGGAAACAAGCTGGATTCGTTGTTGCGGATAAATGTCAGGAGCAGCAGACAGAATAGATCAGGCCGACTCAGAGAGTTGTTTCAGACTAAAGGATTTCATTTACATGATATCATGGAGAGCCCAAGCACCTAAAAGCGGGATCTTGGAACTCTGCTTAACAATAGAGTACACTCTTATTTATACCCCAGAAGTACGTGACAGGAAGCACTCAAAGCTGTAAGGAGGAACCTAAGCTACAATCCTACAGAATAGCAAAGCTGCACAATATGCCCTTGAGAGGTTATACATTTTCTTAAGTGTTAGTTCTCAGGACAGTGTATCAGGCTTTCCCAAGCACAGACATGTGATGATTCTTAGAACAAGGAAGCACAGACATAGTTTTTTCTCATACCATCTACAAAGCACATTTCAGTCACACAGTGTACATCAGTCGCAGATAAGTGATTACAGACTTTGAATTCACGTACTAGAAGGTCATTAACCCCTTAACATTCATCACAATGTCTTACTATTTTTCTTCCACATTCATCCTGAACAAAAAGAAATGCTAATTTGCAAAGTTGAAGGTGAAGTTTGTAGGGCACCAACAGTCCTCAGAGGGAGTGCTACCAGATACAGACAAACTGCCAGGAATTTGGAACATGCAACAACCTACAGATGTATCAGAGATTTACAGTTTCGTTGGCATGGTAAATCAGCTGGAAAGTTGATTCTAGATTTGTCAGAGAAAAGAAAGCCACTATGAGACCTCCTCTCTCAGAGAAACATTCGAACCTGGGATGCACCACAGGAAAAGTTATTCTCTTCACTTAAAGCACAGCTCATCTTTCCACCAACATTGGCATTCCTTGATCTGAACAAAGCAACCCCCAAGGTCTCAACGGATGCCTCTTCCTTTGAATTGAGGGGAGTGCTCATGCAAACTGCAGTGGTGTGTGGAAACCGGTGGCATATGCATCAAGAGCTTGACTCCCACTGACAGCGTTAAGCCCAAATCGAAAAGGAGATGCTGGCTCTCATGTGGCCTTGTGAAAGCTTTAGCTGCTACTTGTTAGGTATTAAATTCCTATTTGAAACAGACCACACCCCACTTGTCAGCCTCCTCAGCTCAAAACACTCGGATGACTTACTTCCATGTCTGCAAAGATTCAGAATGAAGCTTATGTGATATGGTTGGTACATTGAACATGCCCCCAGCAAATCTTTCACACCACTGGACACTCTGTGGAGGATGCCATGCAAAAGTGAGTGGGACGGAAGTTGACTCTGCCCTCATGGAAGATGCCATTATAACGCCCTGGTTAAGATTTCTGTAGAAGCAGCATATTCTGCTGATTGTGTTTGGGTTTCAGTTAAAGGTAAAGGGTTGTGATATTCAAATTAGGAATGTTGGGTCAGCTAATCAGGCTGGTGGTATTGGGAGAAGGTTCCAGATAAAGCTGGGTGGAGAGGTTTTGTGATGGACACTGGTGGAGATTGTAGTCTTCTTGGTGGGAGATGGAGAGAGAAAACAATCGATCCAACTGGAATGGGTGATATGATGGACTACAGGATGGGAAGGTCTACTGGTGTTTGGTGTATAGCAGCAGCACTGTAAGGAGAGACACACCCAGATTTTGGAAGATATGAGCTCCAACCTGGTGCACATTTGACTGGTTTAATTATAACGGGGACTTTTATTTTTTTCCTTTTTTTAATAACTATTTGATTATGCTGAGATTCATAAATACAGCTTTACAGTTGTATGCGGTGTATGATCTGATATTTCTTGGCGACGGATATTTGCACATAGGCAGTGTTTACACAGTATTCGTTCAGATCAGGGTTCGGGTGGTCATAACATCCCAACTTTGCGGTTTGGTGGGACCCAAATCATACCGACCCTAGATGTATGGATTTTGAGAAAGATGGTTTTCTCACCGCTGCGTCCAGTGGCCGTTAGCGAGTTACTAATAAGCCAAGAAGCCTGGTAAAAGGGGGTTCACCAACATATACTTAACTCAGGCATGTGAAAGCTTTCCTGCATCACAGAATAAATGGAATGAAATTTGCACTGTTGAAAAAGGATCAAATCTGCAGCAAGGTCGTGCAATACAGTGAGAATGGATGGCCAGCTGTTCTAAAAGGAGCTCACAAACTCAGTCCTTACTGACTTGAAAGAAATGCAATCACCATTCTTGATGGTTTGCTGCTAAATGGCTCCAGACACATTCTAAGCACACCAACATCAGTTAAATCCACCAAGGACATCAAAGCATCAAAAATCTGCCTATGAGCAAGGCAATCTACGTGGTGGCCTGCTCTGAGCAGGGAGATTATGTAAAGCAATGCCAAGCATGCAGAAAACTGCACAAAAATTATGCTAAACCTCTCTGTCCCACAGAACTCTCAGACTTTCCATAGCAAATTGCAGACACAGACATTTTTGCACTGAAGAAACAAATATCTTCTCACAATGAATTACTACTACCTGAATGTTGAGATGTCCAAGCTGTCCTCTGCATAATTAGCAAAAGTTGTACAGCATCATTAAGCTGTATTTGCTCTCCATGGAATACCAGAGACACATTTGTCAGACAACGTTCCACAATTCAGCTGCTCAGAATTCAAAGTCTTTGCTAGGGACTATGAGTTCAAACACCAGACAAACAGTCCATGGTACCCACAGGCAAATGGAGAAGCGGAAAGAGCAGTGCAAACTGTTGAGGGCCTCCTACTGAAGACAAAAGATCTTTACAAAGCACTGCCAGCTTATCAGCTTACACCTCTTGCAAATGGCTACAGTCCATCAGAGCTGTCAATGGCCTGGTGACTGAGAACAAGCCTGCCTGTTCCTCCTTCCCCTCTCTAACCTCACTTAACCAGACTTAGACAAAGTGACATATTTTGAGATAACACAGCATGAGAATATGAAAAGCATTCATGATCTCAGACACAGAGGAAAATCTTTGACACTGCTCAAGAGTGGTAAAGCTGTCTGGGTTTCAGACCAATTCACCAAAGTAACAATAGTCTGACAGCATGCACCACGATTGTTTGTGATCAGAACATCACAAGGTGAAATCACACAGAACAGGCATGCGCTCATGCACCTTCAAAGTCCACAAGAGGTAGAGGAAGAAATAGAATGACCTGTTCTTTATGACGAGGACCACATACCTGAGGTGGACAGTTGTTATATTTGCACTATTGTTTTAAAATGGTGGATGCAATGAACTGTGAAATTATGGCCTGGTTATTTAACTTTGGAGGTGTGCAAATAATTGCAATCAATTCCAAGAGAAAGTATTTAGTGAGGTACAGGCTAATTAGGGACAGTTAGGATGGACTAAAACCAGACGATGCAGGAAACATTCAGCAGACACTAGTTGGAAAGAAAGGCAACTAATGTTTCAGCTTGGAAATCCTTCATTGGAATTAGAAAATGAGAAAACAATACAGTTTTAGGTTGTAAGAGGGTGAGGAGAGATAGTTCAGAAAAAATCAATACATCTGATACGTGAGGCCAAATGATAGATTGCCGTGGTGATGCATTTTGTGATGTAGTTTTGTTGGTAGATTAATGAGGGAAACGGGGAGAGGGAGAAGGGGAGAGAGGGAGGGCAAGGGAGGGAACAAAGTGGCAGATGAAAGCTGTGTAATACAAGTCAGATTTGTTGCAGGAAATAGAAAACAAAATATAGCAAACATCCACAAAATCTGGCTAGATCTGTGAGAGGGAAAGTTGAGTTCATATTACAGACCGATACCCTGATTGGAGAACCAGCCAGTTCTGAAACAAGTTGAGAAAGTAAGTTACCTGAAAAGGTCAGATATGCCCAGATGGAAAATGAGATAATGTTCTTCAGCCTTTCTGTACAATATGGTCTTGTTGGCACTGTGCAAAAAGCCACAGACAGATAATCAGCGTGAGAATTGGATGAAGAATAAAAATGACGAAGTTGGAAGCTCAAAGTCAATCTTGCAGACAAATGAAGGTAGGCCACAAGACAGTCACCTTATCTCTACCAGTTCAAGCATTAAATGTAATAACAAGATTGGAAGTAGCTCCATGAATTGTAGCTTCACCTTGAAGACTATTTGGTCCGTAGATGGTGGGAAGGGAACCAGTTGCATAGGAATGTGTCATTTGATGGGTGGTTGGATGAGATGGAAATGTAGACCTAGGAGTTGTGAAGGAAACAGTCCCTTTGAAATATTTAAAGGTGAGGTGAGGGGATGATGATTCTGGGTGGTGGTAACTCACTGAAGGTGACTGAACCTAAACTTCCAGTTGCCTGTCACTGCATTTATTCCTATATTTAAAGTAATCGGTGTAAAGATTGTTGAAGAAAACTAATTTCACCCAGAGGATTGTCAGTGTGTGGAACTCACCACCTGAAAGGGTGGCAGAACAGAAAAAAATAATCTTTCGCAAAATGCTTAGACTTTTTCTTGAAGATCTGCAGAAAGACAAGGGACAATTCCTAGATGATGGAATTGGGTAGGACATCATTTTTTCAACTAGCATAGACACTCTGGGCTGAATGGCACCCTCTATGGCAAATGTTCTATGATTTCTGCCCATTGAAGGACCTGCCATTTAATTGAGACTTATTACGTGACAAAGAATTGTGCAATGTTGTTCATCAAGATTACCAGCTTGTTTTTGATCAGTTGATTTCCCATCATGGTTTTCACAAATAAAACTATTACATAAAAAGCAAGTTCCATTAACCTCCTTCATAATATCAAATCTATTGATTAAAAAAACACCCAGAGGTTTACAGTGAAGCAATAGTAAAAAGTAAAATTGAATTCAACAAATATTGTCATTTGGTAAGCTAACAACTAGTAAATGACAATGGAGACAGCTCTGTAATTGCAACCACCGTAGACATTATTAGTACAGGAATCTGCTTTTGCAAATACTGAAATTCCAGAGCATTAATTCAAAGTTCAAAATAAATTTACTATCAAAGTACATATATGTCACCATATTTCTTGTGAGCAGACTCAATTAATCCATAACAGAATAACAATAGAATCAATGAAAGACTGCACCAACATGGGCACTCAACCAGTGTGCAAAAGACAACAAACTGTGCAAATACAAGAAGAAATAATAATAATAATAATAATAATAATAAAAAAACAATAAATATTGAGATTATCAGATGAAGAGTCCTTGAAAGTGAGTCCCTAGGTTGTGGAAGTATTTCAGTGATGGAGCAAGTGAAGTTGAGTGGTTATCCCCTTTGGTTGAGGGTTAATAACCTGGTGGTGTGTGTTCTGAAGATTCCTGTACCACCTTCTTGATGGCAGCAAAGAGAAGCAAACACGGCTTGGGTGGTGGGGGTCCCTGATGATGGATGCTGCTTTCTTGCAACAAAGCTCCATGTAGATGGGGAGCGCTTTCCCCATGGTGGACTGGACAATGTTCACTACTTTTTGTAGGACTTTCCTTTCAAGGGTATTGGTGTTTCCATATCAGGCTATGAGGCACCCAGTCAATATACTCTCCACCACGCATCTATAGTAGTTTCTCAGTTTTAGATGGCACGCCGAATCTTTGCAAACTCCTAAGGAAGTAGAGGCACTGCCATACTTTCTTGATAATTGCACTTTCGTGCTGGGCCCGGGTCAAGTCCTCCAAAATGGTAACACCAAGGAATTTAATGTTGTTGACCCTCTCCACCTCCTATTCTCTAATGAGGACTCGCTCATGGACCTCTGGTTTCCTCCTCCTAAAGTTCAAGTTGGCTTTAACTGCGTGACAATTTCTGTTATCTGGCTGGGTTAACATAAGACCATAAGATATAGGAGCAGAATTAGGCCATTTGACCCATCGAGTCTGCTCCACCATTTCATCATGGCTAATCCAATTTTGCTCTCAGTGCCAGTCTTCTGCCTTCTCCCCATCTCTCTTCAGGACCTGACCAGTAAAGAATATATTAACCTCTGCCTTACATATACATAAATACCTGGCCTCCACAGCTGCCTGCGGCAAAGAATACCATAGATTCACCACTCTCTGGCTAAGAAATTCACCCTTATCTCCATTCTAAAAGGACACCCCTCTAGTCTGAGGTTGTGTCCTCAGGTCTTAGACTGTCCCACCATAGAAAACATCCTCTCTACATCCACTCTATCAAGGCCTTTCACTATTTGATAGGTGCCAGTGAGGTCACCCCTCATTCTTCTAAATTCTAGTGAATACAGGCCCAGAACCATCAAACACACTTCATATGACAAGCCATTCAATCCTGAAATAATTCTTGTGAGCCTCCTTCGAACCCTCTCAGTTTCAGCACATCCTTTCTAAGGGGCCCAAAACTGTTCACTACACAGTACTCCAAGTGCAGCCTCTCCAGTGCTTTATAAAGTCTCAGTTACATCCTTGCATTTATATTCTCATCCTCTTGAAATAAATGTGAACACTGCATTTGCCTTCCTCACCAGACTCAAGCTGCAAATTAACCTTCAGCGAATCCTGAACAAGGATGCCCAAGTCCTTTTGCACCTTAGTTTTTTTTGTTTTTTCTCTTCACTTAGAAAATAGTCAACCCTTCTACTAAAGTGCAAGACCAGACACTTCCCAACACTGTATTCATTCTGACATTTCTTTGACCATTCTCCTCATCTGTCTGGCCTTCTGTAGCCTCTCTACTTCCTGAAATCTACCTGCCCCTCCAGCTATCTTCATATCATCTGCAAACTTTGCAACAAAGCCATCAGTTCCATCATTCAAATCATTGACATATAACGTAAAACAAATTGGTCCCAACACAGCTTCCTGTGGAACACCATAGAACATAGAATAGTACAGCACAGTACAGGCCCTTCGGCCCACATTGTTGTGCTGACCCACAAACCCTGCCTCCCATATAACCCCCACCTTAAATTCCTCCATAAACCTGTCTAGTAGTCTCTTAAATTTCACTAGTGTATCTGCCTCCACCACTGACTCAGGCAGTGTATTCCACGCACCAACCACTCTCTTAAATAAAAAACCTTCCTCTAATATCCCCCTTGAACTTCCCACCCCTTACCTTAAAGCCATGTCCTCTTGTATTGAGCAGTGGTGCCCTGGGAAAGAGGTGCCGGCTATCCACTCTATCTATTCCTCTTAATATCTTGTACACCTCTATCACGCCTCCTCTCATCCTCCTTAACTCCAGAGAGTAAAGCCCTAGCTCCCTTAATCTCTGATCATAATGCATACCCTCTAAACCAGGCAGCATCCTGATAAATCTCCTCTGTACCCTTTCCAATGCTTCCACATCCTTCCTATAGTGAGGCGACCAGAGCTAGACACAGTACCCCAAGTGAGGCCTAACCAGAGTTTTATAGAGCTGCATAATTACCCTGTGACTCTTAAACGCTATCCCTCAACTTATGAAAGCCAACACTCCATAAGTTTTCTTAACTACCCTATCTACCTGTGAGGCAACTTTCAGAGATCTGTGGACATGTACCCCCAGATCCCTCTGCTCCTCCACACTACCAAGTATCCTGCCATTTAATTTGTACTCTGTCTTGGAGTTTGTCCTTCCAACGTGTACCACCTCAAACTTCTGCGGGTTGGACTCCATCTGCCACTTCTCAGCCCACTTCTGCATCCTATCAACGTCTCTCTGCAATTTTTGACAATCCTCTACACTATCTACAACACCACCAATTTTTGTGTCGTCTGCAAACTTGCCAACCCACCCTCCTACCCCCACATCCAGGTTGTTAACAAAAAATGATGAAAAATAGAGGTCCCAGAACCAATCCTTGTGGGACACCACTAGTCACAGCCCTCCAATCTGAATGCACTCCCTCCACCACCACCCTCTGCCTTCTGCAGGCAAGCCAATTCTGAATCCACCTGGCCAAACTACCCTGGATCCTAAGCCTTCTAACTTTCTTTTTGACTGTGTGGAACCTTGTCAAACACCTTACTAAAATCCATGTAGATCACATCCACTGCACTACCCTCATCTATATGCCTGGTCACCTCCTCAAAGAACTCTATCAGGCTTGTTAGACATGATCTGCCCTTCACAAAGCTATGCTGACTGTCCCTGATCAGACCATGATTCTCTAAGTGCCCATAGATCCTATCTCTAAGAATCTTTTCCAACAGCTTTCCCACCACAGACATAAGGCTCACTGGTCTATAATTACCCGGACTATCCCTACTACCTTTTTTGAACAAGGGGACAACATTTGCCTCCCTCCAATCCTCCAGTACCATTCCCGTAGACAACGAGGGCACAAAGATCCTAGCCAGAGGCACAGCAATCTCTTCCCTCGCCTCGTGGAGCAGCCTGGGGAATATTTCGTCAGGCCCCGGGGACTTATCCATCCTAATGTATTTTAACAACTCCAACACCTCCTCTCCCTTAATATCAGCATGCTCCAGAACATCAACCTCACTCATATTGTCCTCACCAACAAGTTCCCTCTCATTGGTGAATACCGAAGAGAAGTACTCATTGAGGACCTCGCTCACTTCCAGAGCCTCCAGGCACATCATCCCACCTTTATCTCTAATCGGTCCTATCTTCACTCCTGTCATCCTTTTGTTCTTCACATAATTG
The DNA here is from genome assembly GCF_030028105.1 of Mobula birostris. Taxonomy (NCBI): domain Eukaryota; kingdom Metazoa; phylum Chordata; class Chondrichthyes; order Myliobatiformes; family Myliobatidae; genus Mobula; species Mobula birostris. The sequence continues at coordinate 19,386,387 of NC_092393.1, forward strand.
AAGAATGCCTTGGGGTTTTCCTTTACCCTATTCACCAAGGCCTTCTCATGCCCCCTTCTTGCTCTCCTCAGCTCCTTCTTAAGCCCCTTTGTTGCTACCCTATATTCCACAATAGACCCATCTGATCCTTGCTTCCTAAACCTTACATATGCTGCCTTCTTCCACTTGACTAGGTTTTCTACCTCATTTGTCACCCATGGTTCCTTCACCCTACCATTCCTTATCTTCCTCACCGGGACAAATTTATCCCTAACATCCTGCAAGAGATCTCCAAACATCCACCACATGTCCATACCACCAGCAGCCAACCACAAAAGGCTCCCTTAATTCCCTTTGCTCCTGCCAATCAGCCTGCTTTATCCATGATAGAATCTTTCCTGTAATACTATAGTTTGTTAAGCAGCTTCATGTGTGCCACCTTGTCAAAGGTCTTCTGAAAATCCAAGTGCAAAACATCAACCAATTTTCCTTTCTCTATCTTGCTTGTTATTTCTTCAAAGAGTTCTGAAAGGTTGTCAGGCTAGATTTTCCCTCGAGGAAACCATGCTGATTACAGCCTGAGTCTTCATCCTAAAGAATCGACTCCAAGAACTTCACACTGAGGTCTGACTAACTGGACTATAGTTTCCTTTTTTCTGCCTCTCTCCCTCCTTGAAGTGTGGAGTGACATTAGCAATTTTCTAGTCTTCCAGAACCATTCCAAGATCTAATGATTGTTGAAAGATCATTACTAATGTCTCCACAATTTCTTCAGCCACCTCTTTCAGATCTCTGGGTGTACACCATCTGGTCCAGGTGACTTATCTACCTTCAGACCTTTCAGCATCGCAAGAACCTTCACTCTAGTAATGGTAACTTCACAGACTTCATGACCCCTGACACCTGCAACTTCCACCATACTGCTGGCGTCTTCCACGATGAAGACTGATGCCAAATGCTTATTCAATTCGTTCGCCAATTCCTTGTCCCCCATTACTACCTCTCCAGCATTATTTTGCAGCCATCTGATATCCACTCTCGCCTCTCTTGTACACTTTAGCATCTATTAACGCAATTTAAGGCTAGTTAACTAGTCCAATACTTTTGATGAAATTGAGTACATTTCTGCAACATAGGTAACAAATTTGTGTCGAGGATAATACAGTACTATCATGTGGATTGATCAATGTTGCCATTTCATTTCACAAGCTAGGAACTCCTCACTTGTTTGATCTTAATTCATTTGCTTATTCTATCATCTTAGGAATTGACCTAGGGTAATATATATATCTTAAAAGTAAATATACCTTAAATACGGATGCCATAATAATATACAGTACTCCAGGTGCAGTCTTATCAGCTCCCCCTGTAAAGTTGTAGCAAAATGTCCCTTGGTTTAATATGTACCACATCCCTTACAATAAAGGTCAACATTCCATTAAGTTTCTGAATTATTTTAGCTTATTGATACAGCAAGTAATGTTTGAATATTAAAAAAAAACACATTTACATAAACTATCAGGAAGCACATGTGGAAAGAGAAATAGAGACAATGTCATAGGTAAAAGACAGAGTCAGCTCCAACAATAGGATCTCAATCTAAATGTTAACACTTCTCTTTTTACAGATCTTTAGCATGATGAGTGCTCAAATGGCTTATATCTGCTAACATATGAGGAATGTTTGTCCGCTCTTGGACTGTATTCCTTGGAGTTTAGAAGAAAAATATGAGGGGGGACCTCATAGAAACATTTCGAATGTTGAAAGGCATGGACAGAGTGGATGTGGCAAAGTTGTTTCCCATGATGGGGGAGTCTAGTACGAGAGGGCATGACTTAAGGATTGAAGAGCGCCCATTCAGAACAGAGATGCGAAGAAATTTTTTTAGCCAGAGGGTGGGGAATCTATGGAATTTGTTGCCACGGACAGCAGTGGAGGCCAAGTCATTGGGTGTATTTAAGGAAGAGATTGATAGGTATCTGTGTAGCCAGGGCATCAGAAGTTATGGTGAGGAGGTGGGGGAGTGGGACTAAATGGGAGAATGGATCAGCTTATGATAAAATGGTGGAGCAGACTCGATGGGGCGAATGGCCAACTTAGGCTCCTTTGTCTTATGGTTAATACACTGCTTTTTATAATATGAACTCTTGTGGATTCACACCACAGTTTATAGAGAATCATGAACGCATATCCTCAGTTGGTATTTTTGTAGTGAAAGAGTAATTTTTCAGTGGAAGTGGGGTCATTGGCTGAATGGTTAATGCGAAATTGCATCAGCCTTCGCTGGAAATGAAGGGGATCACACGGAACTATGATTCCACTTTACACTGTGTATTTTAAATTGTTTTCAAGTAAATCCTTCAGCATAACTGGTAACTATAAATAATACGACTTTAATATGCACCAAGTTTTTCATATTGGATTTTTATAAAATTTATTAAATTTGCTTTGAAAAGCTTATGTACAAAAATGAGTTAAAGTCTCATTTATTTCAATTTAAACATCTTCAGATCATCTTAGAAATCCTGAATTGCATGAAAATATTAATAATTTCTTTGGATTTCTGTCAGTCTTAAAAAAAAATTCAAGTCTCAATGCCATAACTTCTAGCACTGGGTGAAATTCTTTCTAGAAAAAGCTCAAACAAGAACAAAGTCAGATAGTTTCCAGAGTACTGCATTTCATTTAAATATGAATTCCACAAAAGGCACATGACTGTTGGGTTATGCTTATGGGTGTAAAGTTTAATTTGACGTGGTTTCATGCCAAAACTAGGAATAAAGTAATCACTATGAAAATATACTTAGATGCCAGCAGGGCTGGTAGGATGTGCACTGCCAGCTTTAAATGTTGATTGATTCAAAGCCAAACACTGCAGTGTATCCAAAAGGCTAGCTCAAATCCAAATATAAAAATGGATAACTGGAATGAATAAAAATGGGACAGGAAAAACCATTATAATCAACTCAAAATATGTTGATGCTGCGATATTAATTCTTAAAATAAATTTATTTGTTTTTTGCTTGCATGCTCTCAGTGGCCATTTTATTAGGTACAGGAGTGGAACTCGGTGTTGTCCTCTGCTGCTGTAGTCCATCCAGTTGAAGGCTCAATATGCTGTGCATTCTGAGATGCTCTTCTGCACACTACACATGGTATTTGCATTACTGTTGTGTTCTTACCAGCTTAAACCAGTTTGGCCATTCTCTTCTGACCTCTCTCGTTAACAAGGTATTTTTGCCCACAGAACTGCTGCTCACTGGATTTTTTTTTTGTACTATTCTCTCAACTCTGGAGACTGTAGTGCATGAAAATCTTAGATCAGCAATTTCTGAGATACTCAACCCACCTCATCTGGCACCAACAATCATTCCATGTTCATAGTCACTTAGGCAGAAATGGAATCTCATTCCTATATACTCAGCCTGAATAACAATAGAAGCTCTTGAACAAGTCTGCATGCTTTATGAATTGAGTTGCTGCTACATGATTGGCTGATTAGATATTTACATTAGAGGTGGACAGGTGTAAGTAAAAAAAGTGGCCATTGAGTGTATAGCTTTTTCATAAAGGGTAACAAAATGCTAGGAATCACAAATCTCAATTATTGACAGGAATAAAACCTTGAATGCATACTTCTTTTACAACAGCAGGATGTTTGAAAACAATTGAATTTCATTGGCTGCATGATGAAGCATAGTAACTTTAATGGTATAGAAAGCATAACAAAGTAACTGAGGCAGTGCTGCTCACTTGGGAATGGCACCTTTTGGATGACATCAATGAATAGGTGGGACCTTTGTTGCAGTTGGAGTCATTTTGAAGAGTAGTCCATAGTTTTATGCTCAATAGTTAACTCTCAGACATTACTAAAACAAATTATCTGGTCACTATCATACTGCGTCACTGAAGCTTGTCTGTGATAACTGTACTTAAGGATTTAAATAACCTAGAAAAAGTCAGCTTGACACAGATGGTAGAAAACAGTGGAAACCCTACTAAATAGGAAAAGATTAGTTATTTGACTGGATTTTGTACAGTTGTAAAACGTCTGCAATGTTACAAAATACTGATGGAGTATGCTACTCCATGAATCATACAAACGTTTGTACATTAGAATATACAATTAGCTTGCTTCTAGGCAAAAAACAATTAATTTATCTGTAAACAACAGGAATTCTGCAGATGCTGGAAATTCAAGCAACACACATAAAAGTTGCTGGTGAACACAGCAGGCCAGGCAGCATCTCTAGGAAGAGGTGCAGTCGATGTTTCAGGCCGAGACCCTTCGTCAGGACTAACTGAAGGAAGAGTGAGTAAGGGATTTGAAAGTTGGAGGGGGAGGGGGAGATCCAAAATGATAGGAGAAGACAGGAGGGGGAGGGATGGAGCCAAGAGCTGGACAGGTGATAGGCAAAAGGGATACGAGAGGATCATGGGACAGGATTTATCTGTGGTGGGGTAATGGTGTAGTCACATTAGGATCAATGGATGGACCAAATTGATGAACTAAGTATCAGAATTGAAAAGGAAATTTTAAATTTGAAATGTGGAAAGTGGGAACACTTATTACTGGATAGGATTGCAACAAGAAATTAGCGAACTTGTATGGTGCTCATATTGATAATGGAATACCTGTGAAGTAATGGAAGAGATGGTGAACTAGGCTCCTGGCCAGAACTGGCATGCACAATCTCTGTGCAAGGGTCTCATCTCAGAATCAGGTTTATGAGCACTGATTTGCTTTATGGCAGTAGAACAGTACAAATAGTGCAGGAAAAGGAATAATGAGGTAGCATCCAGTAGAGCCACTGGCAGCCCTTCTATGGGATCAATGTGTTTGACCCAAGGTTCAATCCTCTTAGATGTTGAAATCCAAAAACTTGAAGTTGCTCACCCTTTCCACAGTTGACCACTTGTCAGGAGTCCTATTTCCTGAAGTCCACAATCAATTCTTTGGTCTTGCTGTCATTGAGAGCAAGGTGGTTGTTGTGATACCACTCAGCCAGCTAATCTGTCTCATTTCTGTCCACCACTTCATTGAGATTTAACCAAGAACAATGGTGCCATCTGCAAATTTATAAATGGCATTTGAACTTTGGTTAGCCACAGAGATAACTCTAGAGCAGAGGGTTAACACATCCTTGAGGTGCACCTCTTAATTGGTAGAGAGACGAAGTTACCAACAATCTGTAATGACTAGTCTCCCAATGAGGAAGTCAAGGATCAGAAGCAGGGGGAGGTACAGAGGCCCAAAGCAGAGTGAGATTGTGTCTGCTGTAGCAGTAGGTGAACCAGAGTCCAGGTTCTCGCTCAGACAGAAGTTAATTCTACTTGTAACCAACCTCTCAAAGCATTATACACCCTCAGTTTATGTGGCAAGAGCCAGATGGCAAAAAGGCAGCGTAGTACATAGCGGGTGACATTAACTAAGGTATATGAAATACTGCAACACATGAAAAAATTTTACAACAGCATACTTTCTTTATATTCTAAACCAAAAGCTTCCTATCTCTATTAAATTGACCTGGGGTAGAACTGGAGTAGTAATTCCACCATATAATGCTGTATAATTGCATGTCTCTGCCTTATTACCATAACCTTGGAGTCCAGCCACCATCAATTTGTCATGCATGTAACAATATGCAAGTCTTAACTTCCACATTCAGAAACACCACCTCCACCCCACAAGATTCTCCCCAAAACATCTAAATGGAGATAACATGGAACTTAATACAAATACAAAAAAAAATCACTATATTAATAATTGAGGTAAATATGGCTCTAATAAGAGCAAACCAAGCAGCAGTTTAATTCTGGAAGGATACAGCTGAAATGTACATTAACAAATTTTGGGTGGATCATTCTAGCAGTCCTGTACAAGAGTTCTGGCAGTTAACATATAAACACACAAACTGCTGGAGGAACTTAGCAGGCCAGGCAGCATCTAGGAATAGAGTACAGTCATTTTGTTCTTGAAACACACATAAAAGTTGTTGGTGAACGCAGCAGACCAGACAGCATCTCTAGGAAGAGGTACAGTCAACGTTTCCGGCTGAGACCCTCCGTCAGGACTAACTGAAAGAAGATCTAGTAAGAGATTTGAAAGTGGGAGGGGGAGGGGGAGATTCAAAATGATAGGAGAAGACAAGAGGGGGAGGGATGGAGCCAAGAGCTGGACAGTTGATTGGCAAAAGGGATATGAGAGGATCATGGGACAGGAGGCCTAGGGAGAAAGGGGGAGGGGGGAAAGCCCAGAGGATGGGCAAGGGGTATAGTGAGAGGGAAAGAGGGAGAAAAAGAATGTGTGTATATAAATAAATAACGGATGGGGTATGAGGGGAAGGTGGGGCATTAGCGGAAGCTTGAGAAGTCAATGTTCATGCCATCAGGTTGGAGGCTATCCAGACGGAATATAAGGTGTTGTTCCTCCAACCTGAGTGTGGCTTCATCTTGACAGTAGAGGAGGCCGTGGATGTTGAAATAGTTACACAATTTCTAACACAGAGTTTTAAACCGCTGGTATTTCAGTTCTTCATTAATTAGTTTGTTTGCATAATAATGAACATAATTAAAGCAAAAACATTATATTTGAATACAGAGATGGGCACAGAACTGCAATATTGACCATCAGGCTTGGACTAGCAAGAATGCAAGTCCTGCAATTTGCAGAGAGTTCTAGGCTAGTGAATACGCAGGCAGAAGGTACAACGTGTTCTGGTGAGCCCTACAAGCACTTTAGAAGATTACAGAATGAAGAGTGGCAGATAGGAGTCATATTCAGATGTGTGAAAGCTCACATCAAGGACATGCTGTGTGTACATGTGGCTTAAAGCTAACACAGAATATTCCAAGCAGGCACAGCCATGCCTGAAGAACTATATTTAAAGGTGACTGACAAGTTCTGAATTCAATGACAACTCTCAAGTTAAGTGACAGCTCCAGAAACACCCACGTCTCGAATTGGGTTACAGAGTAAACTCGAGGAGCAGTGTACAATCAATATCATAGCTAAGTAAAGCTAGCGCATGTATTCTGAAAAGAACCAAAGTAAACACAGTGAACTATTAGAAAATGTATTTGCATCTCTGCGATCTGACATGTTGGGTCCAAAGGAATGGGCCAACATGAGCATTTCAAGCTTCTCTGCAAATCCACTCCTCTAAAGTAAATTTTCTTGCCCAATAAGGATGAACATATTTTTGGTATAATGGTAACTTGTATGTTTCATTATTGTAAGCAATGATTGAATGCTTGCTGAGTGAGACACTTCCCTTGTCTAACCAATTACTTTGTGCATATTTTCTGGCACCAAGGTCAAGCAACTGAAATTAATGGACAACTTTACCTTTGACCTTACTGAATGACAGCAGAGGTTTAAGCAGCTACATTAACTGTACTTATTCCCTTTCTTAGGTTTCAGAGATGTTGAGCTATTGTTGCTAATTATTTTATGCAAATTTATTCACAGAATAGCTCACACTTCCGTCTTCTCAAATATATCTATTAAAATTCTTCCTGCTTTCAAACTTAGAAAATACGCTTGTAGTATTATATGTGTCTAAAGTAATTCCAAAGAAGTTTAATGCCAGAAATAAGCATGTCAACAGTTAAAATTTAATATGGATCTTACTTCTTTCTGTTTGATTGGCAGATAATTGCTTGGCTTCCAAGAGCATTTGTGTTCAAATAAAAGCTGTGGTTGAGATGCATTTATTTCATTCCATCTCCAAGATGTTTCTTCAGATAAAACGTGAGGTGTCAGGCTAATAGAATTTTACAAAATCTGCAGTCATATGCCAAAACTACCAGGATAGATCTCAATCTTGCGCAACAGAGTGCTAGATAACACCAAACCAGCTTTTAATTTTACATCTGTTCTATTTACTTTCAGAGGGGAAAAAATGAAGATGTCAATCAGACTGTTGATACACCAGGTATGTGGAGGATGAGGGTGGCTGTTTTTTGGGTGGGGGGTAGGGAGAGAGGCTGAAAAGAACAACAGCGGTAATGAAGGGGTGAACAACAAGTCATATCAAAAGAAAATTGTGATAATGGTTCAAAAAACTACAAATTAAGCACAGGAAATGGTGGAAACACAGGCTGTCACGTGGCATCTGTGCAACAACAAAGTTGACCTTTTTTGGATCAAAGAGTACGCCTCTCCTGTCCTACATCTTCACATGCTGCCTGACCTGCTGAACCTTTCCAGCATTATGTTTTTATTTTAGGTTTCTTATGTCTACAGTTTTTCTTTATTTTCATCTTAAAAGTGGAAAATAGCTTAGGAATCAAAACAGAATTACTGGAAATACTTACTAGATAAGGCAGCATCTGAAACAAATTATAATTTGTCTCCCCATAGTTGTTTAATCCATTGAATATACAGTGGAATGCAAAAGTTTGGGCACCTCGGTCAAAATTTCTGTTACTGTGAATAGCTAAGTGAGTAGAAGATGAACTGATCTCCAAAAGTCATAAAGTTAAAGATGAAACATTCTTTTCAACATTTTAAGCAAGATTAGTGTATTATTTTTGTTTTGTACAATTTTAGAGTGAAAAAAGGAAAGGAGCGCCACGCAAAAGTTTGGGCACCCCAAGAGATTTGAGCTCCCAGATAACTTTTACTAAGGCCTCAGATCTTAATTAGCCTGTTAGGGCTATGGCTTGTTCACGGTCATTGTTAGGAAAGGCCAGGTGATGCAAATTTCAAAGCTTTATAAATACCCTGACTCCTCAAACCTTGTCCCAACAATCAGCAGCCATGGGCACCTCTAAGCAGCTGCCTCGCACTCTGAAAATTAAAATAAACAATGCCCACAAAGCAGGAGAAGGCGATAAGAAGATAGCAAAGCGTTTTCAGGTAGCTGTTTCCTCAGTTCATAATGTAATTAAGAAATGGCAGTTAACAGGAACGGTGGAGGTTGTTGAGGTCTGGAAGACCAAGAAGACTTTGAGAGAACTGCCTGTAGGATTGCTAGAAAGGCAAAGACCCTCATTTGACTGCAAAAGACATTCAGGAAGATTTAGCAGACTCTGGAGTGGTGGTGCACTATTCCACTGTGCGACACCTGCACAAATATGACCTTTATGGAAGAGTCATCAGAAGAAAGCCTTTCCTGTGTCCTCACCACAAAATTCAGCGTCAGAAGTTTGCAAAGGAACATCTAAACACGCCTGATGCATTTTGGAAACAAGTACTGTGTACTGAAGTTAAAATAGAACTTTTTGGCAGCAGTGAGCAAAGGTATGTTTGGAGAAAAAAGGGTGCAGTATTTCATGAAAAGAACCCCTCTCCAACTGTTAAGCATGGGGGTGGATCGATCATGCTTTGAGCTTGTGTTGCAGGCAGTGGCACAGGGAACATTTCACTGGTAAAGGGAAGAATGAATTCAATTAAATACCAGCAAATATCACACCGTTGTAAAAAAGCTGAAGTTGAAAACAGGATGGCTTCTACAACAGGATAATGATCCTAAACACACCTCAAAATCCACAATGGACTACCTCAAGAGGCGCAAGCTGAAGGTTTTGCCATGGCCCTCACAGTCCCCTGACCTAAACATCATCGAGAATCTGTGGATAGACCTCAAAAAAGCAGTGCATGCAAGACAGCCCAAGAATCTCAGAGAACTGGAAGCCTTTTGCAACGAAGAATGGGTGAAAATCCCCCAAACAAGAATTGAAAGACTCTTAGCTGGCTACAGAAAGTATTTACAAGCTGTGATACTCGCCAAAGGGGGTGTTACTAAGTACTGACCATGCAGGGTGCCCAAACTTTTGTTTCGGGCCCTTTTCCTTGTTATTTTGAAACTGTAAAAGATGGAAATAAAAAAGTAATCTTGCTTAAAATATTAAAGAAACATGTCATCTTTAACTTTATGCCTTTTGGAAATCAGGTCATCTTCTACTCACTAACTATTCACAGTAACAGAAATTTTGACCAGGGCTGCCCAAACTTTTGCATACCACTGTATATATGTTTTTTACAGAATATTTTGCTTTTGATTACAAAGCAATCACCTGATGTTGAAGCGAGTATTGTGTAGTCAATGAATGAAGGTATACTAAATTGAATACGATTGAATTCGTGCTTTACACAGGTCAAGCTATTTAGAGCAGGATAATGGAACTGCATTATTACCAATCTGTTCTTGCATGGGTAGGTGCCATGGAAAGATTTACACAACAGCACAGTCAAAACACATTTCTGTTTCAGAATGGACATATGCAATAGTCTATCTTTTTCATTATTCTTTTGACTCAGAATCACTGTAAAGCTAAGCAACAGTTATTTGAAAAGCAACTTTCACAAGGACTTAAACGCAATTGAATTGTTTGTTCACCACCACAGGATACATCAGCAAAGAGGAGGTATTAAAGCCACACAATTTTTCTTTCTCACATGGGAGTCTCAGGTTGTTGCATTATTCACCCCAATGGAAATGAAGATGTTGACAATTAAGCAGCATTGAAAAACATACTTAATAACCAAGTTGATTGCAAATTCCTCAATATACAAACCTTAGATTACGATAAAAGATGCTGTCCTTAAGGCACATCAAGTTGTACACTTTTTCCAGTATTTCAATTTGGAGTTTATTTTTGCAATTGTGTGTTTCAGACCTTACAAAACAAGAACAAGGTCACAGTCACGTTCTAGTTTTATTACAACTGACCTGCAGGCAAGAGTATAGAACTATTATATGAATATTTAAGATTCCATTTATAATGTTTTAAATATAGGAAGAAGTCAAACCAGTATACAGGATAAGAAATATCCACGAGCTCTGTAAAATAATGCTATGGTGATGTTACTCAGCGAGCTCCATTTTCACAGACAAGTAAGGCGATATCCCTGCACATCAGCTTTGATATTTTTATACATTTTCTATGATACAGGAAAGAGAAATTAACCAAAGTTCACAATGTACAGTTCTTAGTCTATTTTCACAGTTTGTGACCATTATACACCTTTTTAAAGATACACTGTAATATATTCCTCACCCTTAATAGATAATAATCTAAGATTAATATACGTATAAACTGCCAATTTTACAGGCATTCCACTCGAGAAGTTTGAAGAAGTCTCTTGACTTTTTTTTTTAAAAATCAAGTTAATTTCTCCACCAGTAGAATTGAACACAATGAACTGAGATGGGAGGTTGAGGGAAGGGGAAGCATGTCTTAAATTATGAAAGGAGGATAGAGGAACACAAATTTTGCATATTTTTTAAAACTTTAGTGACATTTTGATTTACAAAGGAGACGCTTATTGGGTTTACTTGTCCATTACAAAAGCTATCACCTGTCCTCAAACAAAACTAACATTCTCTCCACAGATGTTGGTATGAAAAATAGAATCTTACAAGGAACCCTTTCTTGTATAGCGCAAGTCCTGATTCACGTGTAGCTAAATTAAAACTTTTTTTTATAATTATCTGAAACAATAAAATTCTTCCAGACTTGCAGCCCCTCTGGAGCTGGGTAATCACAACGATGTCAAACTAAATGGAAGACTCTGCACCTAACATCCAAACAGTTTAATTTATTTCTCTTACCATTAAATTGTATTTTCCTCATCAGACAAGTACAACCAATAATTAAACACATAGCCAAATGGTGTCAATATACTACTGATAAACCTGGAGGACTTTTCGTTTCTCGAAGTTTTCAGCAGTCACAGGTATACATTTATTTTTGCATAAATAATTTGCCATAAAAAATAGCCACAGTATGAGCTGTCGGTGGGCAACATTTAAGTACATCACTGCTAGGTGCTCACTGCATAATCCATATATAGCCTGCTTTAGTCTAAAATCCTAAGACATCAATGTGTACATTTACAGACTGATAAACAGGAAAACATTTGTTGCTTCAGTCCAGCTTATTTTTTTCCCAGCATGCTTTACTCAAAGCATGCTGGTCAAAGTTACATGATAGCCCAGTGTCTTTACTGCAGATTTTAATAATCAATTAAACAACTTTTCTCAGATGAGTTGGCCAATTTTCTCAATGGTTACAGCTAATAGACAATGAATGTCATCAAACTCATATTAAAGTTTGATTTTAGGGGAATAAGTCAGCTTTTTTGCATCAAACCTTTCCTGTATCAATTTTGTTTTCATTGCAAACCTCAGTCCACACTTTTTTTGGTGAAAGACATGCTGTTCAATTTTGCACTTATTTAAAAAAAAATCATTTAAACTTTATTAACAGTAAAATACAGATGAATTCATTCCTCCATGATATACACTAACTATAAAGCAACAGAATTAAAATCAGTAAATCTATTGCACTTTGTTGAGCAAAATTCAAACTTGCTTGACTGCACTGGAATATTGTTCGAAGTATCCTGTTCATGTCGAGGTTTCCTTTCACTGAAGACAAAGCAGAATTCTCAGAGTCCTTGAGGGTGCTGCCTAAAATATTCTATGCAATGGAGGGAAAAGCTAGTCCAAGACAGTCTTTCCAAAATTGTACTGTGATAACGCTGCCAGCATTTGTTCTTCTATTTGTATTGAGTCAACTCCTTTTTTCACGCTCTTCCCAGCGGTGGCTAAGCAATGTCCCAGCAATTTTCTGATTTCTGAATACCCTCCAACGTTTATACCAAAAAGGCAATAAATATTTCAGGTCCAGTAAAATTCTTGTGATGACTTGGATACAATGAGAAGGATGCTTCGAATGGACAATTGTGGGCAGACACAAGGAAAATGGAATAACCAATTTTTATTGCACTGTTTGAGCAAGTTAAAAATAGAAACACTGCAATGTGTCATAAAACAAATCTTTACACCTTGATTTCTCTCAGCCGTTTTAAGGCCATCTTTTCAGCAGCAAAATTAATCAACGTACATTGGGGAAACAGGAGTAGGGGGCATTTGATCCAAGATTTTGCTAACATAACTTGCCACGTCCACCCTGCGCTCCTCATACATCGAGATGAAAGAATGTTTCTGAAATGAGAACAGTAACATATTTTGGATGTATACATCACATCTCTCCAGAATTAGGTTACCAGCAAGTTCATGATTTGATCTCTCAACAAGCTTTCATTACTACGAGGGGTGATTGATAAGTTCGTGGCCTAGGGTAGGAGGAGTCAATTTTAGAAAACATAGCACATTTATTTTTCAACATAGTCTCCTCCTACATTTACACACTTAGTCCAGCGGTCCTGGAGCATACGCATCCCTTCTTTGTAAAAGTTGGCGTCTTGGACCTCCAGAAAGTGGTCCACAACAAGGGCGATTGATAAGTTCGTGGCCCAAGGTAGAAGGAGATAAGTTATACAGCTCTTCTTACATGCACATGCAGTTCAACTCTGAGTGAAAATGCAGAAAGTTTGAAGTTAATAACTCATCTCCTTCTACCCTAGGCCACAAACTTATCAATTACCCCTGCTGTGGACCACTGAGGTCCAAGATGCTGACTTCTACAAAGAAGGGATTCGTATGCTCCATGACAGCTGGACTAACTAAGTGTGTAAATGCAGGAAGGGACTGTGTTGAAAAATAAATGTGCTAGGTTTTCCAAAATTGACTCCTTCTACCATAGGCCACGAACTTATCAATCACCCCTCGCATTTTGCAAACAAAATAAATATACCAATTTGCAAGCTTTTAATACTAGACTTCTGCATTGAGCATCAAACCATTAACTTTGCAAAGCTATATAGTCCAGATAGCAAATGCAAGAGCTGGAGCATGGTTTACTATTTGAGTTTCAGAACAGTTTTACCAAAATGAAGTCTTAAAGTGTTAAATCAGAAGATTTACTTGAAATAAAATTGATCAGAATGTAATTTATAGCAGCATGCAGCAAGAAACTTAAAGTGGAAAGGAACTACAAACCAGGAGTTGGAACTGAGAATATTTGTATCAATAAAATCATAAAAAGATAATGCACACACCCTTCAGCACATAGTGCCTAACTAACTTTCTAAATCATCCCAGCCTTACCACTCTCTTGCCTTTCTCCCCACAGCCCTTAGAATACTTCCTCAACTATTTAATAACTCACTTAAAGTTTTACCACTGGATCTATTTTTATCACCATCTTGGGTCATTGGTATCAAATCCTAATGTCTATGTTCAAAAAAGAAATTTTCATCTTAACTCTAGTCCTTTTGCAGACCTTCGGTAAGTACCTTCTGAGAAATGACCCCTTTATTTCCTATATACTTTAGTCATAGAATCACAGAGCATGAAAATAGGTCCTTTAGCCGCAAAGTGCATGCTACCGTCCAACCACCCCTTTACGCTAACTCTTTTATTCCATCCCTCTCACATTCTTTTTAATTCCCTCTATGATTCTACTGCTCACCTACACACCAGGGCAAAGCAGTGGTTAATTAACACTAACTCACACTTTATAAAAATGAAAACCCTTGGTTAATTTTGAACAGTTAAAAATTCAGAAGATGCTGGAAACACTTAACTGATGAGACAGAACTGAAGGATATTCAGCCTCAAACTCTTTCCATAGAAGGTGCATAATTTGTTGTATTTGTGGTAGTTTATTGTTTTTATTCCAGAAATGGAGTATCAGCTGATTTTTGATTTACATATCTTTTCTTAACCCTGACTACGCAAGCCTCGAGTTGTCCAATGTCATCAAACCCTTTTGCTTTAACTTCTCTGCAAACTCTCCCTCAAGTTCAGTGTCTAGAACTGCACAGAAACTAAATCTGTTTCTTACTCACTGATTTACAAAGGTTTCACAGAACATTCTACTTTGGACATACATATCTGTTTAGTTTAGTTCACTGCCTTACTTAAAAAACAAAAGATTGTCAACACATCATGACACTACAAGATTTGTCTACACACAATCCCATGTCTCTGCTACAGCATATTAAAATTTCAGTCTATGCTGCCTCTCATTGTTGTCCCCAAAATCAAGCACCTCACTTTGCTCACTTCACCAGACTAATTTCCTTTACTGTCTGCCCACCTACCTATCCTCCACAAGTACAGACTTTGTCCTCAATATTCAAGCTTGGATCATTAACATAAGGAACATGAGTCTTGGTCTAAATACTAATCCTTGAGATCAGAGTGCGGGATTAACGATAGAATCATCTATACTATTCTGCTATGGAAAAAGGCTATTAACCATTACTGCTCCCTGTTCCTTAATTTGCATCCACCCTTTTCCTCTCAGTAGTCCAGCTCTATAATGCAATTTTATAATATTTATTCAATGAATACATTATTTTCTCAATCTACACTAAAGATCTTGGCATGAAAAATATTCAAAATAGAAATCTATAAAAGATGTAAACAAAATAGAAATTATTAAATCAAATATGCACATATTCTCTCCCCACAGATTCTGAGAGAAATACATGGTTATACAGTCCAAGCCAATGATCAAATACCCAACTGCACAAATACCATTTAATTTTGCCATCATTCCTCTCAACTACCTTAAGATATTGTCACTTTAAATATACATTAGGGACAATTTGTAATGGCATATTAACTTAATTTGTATATTTTTGGATGTGGGAAGCTACAGGATCACAGGAGCAAAATGCAAGCTTCAGAGGGATAGCAGAGGTTGCTACGGAAACTGGATTACTGGAGTCATGAGACAGCAGCAACAGCAGCTGTTTAACAGTTCTATGCATGCTGTCTCTTACAAATAGGAGCATTTTGCTTGACACTCAAAAAGTGGCATGGGTACCAATTTGTAAAAGGTTGTGCAAAATTTTCTGGAATTTGTGGCTATTGGTATTTTTCAGCAAAATGCTGCACAAGATAATTGAAGAAAATCTAATGGCTATAGATATGGTAAATGCACCTCTGCTATAACTACTAAAGTAAAAACTGTAGAAACATTCATCACTTCATGCATGGCTGTGAAAGGCACAAAGATTTTAAATTCATTGACTTTCAATGATTAACTAGCCACGATAATGCACAGAAAAGGTAGCAGAGGGTTTGATGAATTTTTGTTTTACTTGGGATAAAGTGATTTGGAAAAGGATATTGATGAAATGATTAAAGGACTTGCAGAAGCTAATTTTATTAGCATAACAGCTGACTTGGCAAAGAGTTATTGTGAGTATCTACTTGTAGGAAAGTTTAAATTTGCATGGTGGGAAATAATGGAGAAACATCAAGAGTTCTAGGTCACCATTTTCCTTTAAGGGTAAAAGTTGGGGTAGCAAGTACAGGGAACTCTGGATGTTGAGGAATATTGAGAGTTTAATAGATAAAAAAAAAAGCAGAGAGAACTAATGACAGGGGAGGCCCAAAGTAATAAAAAGTGTAAGGTGGTGCTTAAGTTTGAAAGGCTAAGCTGGGTCATAAAGATTAAAGCAGACAAGTTTAACTTAATTAAATCTGAAGGCATTCTCTAAGTTTAAGGGCAAAAGAAAAACCAGAGAAAAAGTTGGGCCCATAATGGACAACAGGCACAATTATGTGCTTGGATCTAAAAAGCTTTAGAGGTCTCAAGTAAATACTTTTCATTGGTATACACAAAAGAACCAGAATTCAGTGAAGAAGTTAAAGTCTTGTGGAGGACTTTATAAATGAAATAACTCGATGTCTTCTCAGGCTTTAAAGTGCATCGAGCACTGGACTTCATGGGATATATTCCAGGCTGCCATAGGAGATAAAGGGGAAAGATTGTTGGGGCTCTTGCTGAAAACATGCTGCCAGTCAGAAGGTAACAGATGTGGTAGCAACCCAAGAAGTCAGCACATGTAGAAAAGGCAGCAGGCAAAAGCCTAGAAACTATAGACCTGTGAGCCCAGTGGTAAAACAGATACTGGGAAAAAAAATTCTTAGAGAGAGGATTAATGATCACTTGGACAGGCAGAGATTAATGAAAGACTGCAATATGGTTTTCATGAGGGCAAATCCTGACTGACAAGCTTTAGGTTGAAGAGTTAACAAAAAGAGTTTTGATAAGGACAGGACAGTTGATTTTGATTTAGAGGTGGGAGTGAGGTCTTTGACAGGGTCCCACCTGGGAGACTGGCTCAATGGTTCAAGCTCACAGAATTCAAAAGCGGCTTGGCAAAGGAAGATACAAGGATGATTTTGTGATTGGATGCCTCTGACTAGTGGTGTCCCACAAGAATCGATGCTGGGACCCTTCCTATTAGTAACAGAACATTAAAGACTTTGCAGTGGATGTAAAAGGCACAATCAGTAAGTTTGCTAAATACATTGAGATTAGTGAGGCTGATAATTGTGTGGAAGACAGCTTTAGGCAGAGACAATGATATATTGGTGAAATGGGCAGAATAATGGCTGATGGAGCCTAATTCAGATAAATGCAAGGTGATGCATTATGGATTTGAGGGAGCTCTGAGGAACTGATGGGCTTTGGAGTACCATACGTCCTTGAAGGTGGTAGTGGAGGTCCTGTAGGTAACAGGGTTAGGAAGGCACATGGGATACTGGCCTTCATTAGTAACAACACTGAATACAGATGTAGGGAGGTTATGCTACAACTTAAAAATAAAAACATTTGGTCAGACCTCAGCTTGGCTCCTGCCTGCAGTTCTGGTCCTCATGCTATAGGAAGAATATGATAGTGCCGGAGAGGATACAGAGGACATTCAAAAGCTATTCACAAAGAACTTTGCGAGGGAAGGAGCACCTCATTAGACTGGAGAAGCTAGATCTGTTCTTCCCTGGAGCTAAAGAGTGGCATGTCTGAGGTATATAAAATTATGAAGGGTATAGATAAGCAAAGACTGAAGGAAGCCTATATCAAAGGATCAGGGGTAGCTAAGGCTCAAAGACAGATTTAAAATATGGAGAAAGATTTAGAGGAGGTACAAAGGGGACTTACTTGATCCAGTGAGTGATGAGCACCTGGAATCCACTGCCTGAGAGTATGGCTGAAACTGGGTCACTAACAGCATTTATGTGTCCAGGTAAACACTTAAATAGCCTGGGCATTTAAGGGATATAACAAGTGATGGGAGATGGGACTAATACAGAAGGGTATCCACTGGTCTGTGTGAACAAATTTGACCAAATGGCCTGTTCCATGCTGTATAGCTATATGACCTTACTAACTGAATAATGTTGTCTCTTGAAATTTTACTAAACACTCAATTCATAATCCTTGCCAGCTAGCATCTTACAAATGGCTCAAATAAAGTGTCAACTTCAAACCTAATACTTCTGTTAAATTGTGTCTGATCACTCTCATGAAGTATCTTCAGACTTTTAAACATAGAAACTAGTAATAAATGCGAGTTAGTCACTAGCCAAGTAAAATTATTACTTTCTGAGAATTTTAATAGGCATCTCCTGAGAAAATAAAATTTGAAAAGTTTGGTTTAATAAGATTCTCATGTGCCTTCAAGAGAATAATGGTATTGCACAAGATGTCTCATGTCTAGAATTAAAACTAAGATTATGGTTACTGCAATGGTTCTCTAATTCATTATCATCATGCTTTCTCTAAGAGTTGTGTTGTTTTTCAGATTAGGACTGAACTGAGACAGAGACTATGTGCAAATGACTTCCGTATTAACAATCTTAAATACACAACATTATAGATGAAATGAAACAGATGTTGGCATCAACAACCTGAAATCAGATTTTTAAAAAGGACAAGTATAAACACTGCTATCAGTGGAGATCATTCAATATTTTAAAAACATGTATGCAAAGAATACATAAAAATATTAGCTACAGTTAAAACAAATGAAAAGTTTTGGCAAAAGTTATGAATTAACAAACTGAACTCACCAGAAGCTCTTTATACTTTGGCCTTTTGGACTCATCCTTTGTAAGGCTGAAAGAGACAGATGATAAATTAAATATACAGATGAATGGAGGTAACAGCTTCAAATGGAAGCTCGGTAGCATAGGGGGTTTTAACTGATTCCCTCCTCTCATCTTCATGAAAATTCTTCCCTCCCCCTTTGAAGGTAATAATTTTGCCTCTTCAAGATTAGCACGTCTATATCGCTACCATAATTTGTCAAGAAAGCCATCCTCCATGTTCATGATCAAGAATATGTTGACAGGTTACTGAGAAATAAAGTAGGTTCTTTGACAGCTCCGCTGAAACAAGTTGCTACGAGGAACTGGAAGATAAGTGTAGTATGTTTAAGGAATGATATGCTCCCAAGATTCATATCTGGACATATTATTTCCTTCATCAGAACTTAGCAGTTTCTTATTTTATTAGGATAGCAACTTTACTGCATGGGCCACAGCAATTCAGACCCAAGAATGATCCATCTACCAGTGCATCTAATTTACCAAATTGACTTGTGCTTACTGGGGCAACCTACACAGAGTGCTAAAATATTACAAGGCAATTTGTTTTCCTTTTGGAATATTTCCAGTTTTTGTATCTTCCTTAACCAATGGAATGGATAGTACAATGAGATTGACAGCAATTCTTATTCAGACATCAGGAAAAGACACCAGTTGAAAATCGCAGCTGTTCAGAAAAGCTGAACTGATATGAACCCCAACTCTTCTCCACAATGTCCTATGCTAAGAAAACACACACAATTGAGAGTACAGAAACAAGAGGTTTTCCTAAAATAAAAATTCTATATTTCTATATTAAGTATGATTGGTCAGTGGTGATGTTTAAGAATGGATTATAGATAAATGGAGGCCCCACTTGCAAATCTCTTACTATCTCTTCTTTCAGTTAGTCCTGACGAAGGGTCTCGGCCCGAAATGTCGACTGCTTCTTCCTATGGATGTTGTCTGGCCTGTTGAATTTAAATCTTCAACAAGTTTTGCAGATAATCATTGAAAATAAACTGGTAATGAAATATACACTCTATAAGATCAGCTTGAATTGAATATTTTTCTTGTGTATATGGCCTGGTTACACAACAATGCTATTAATAAAAACGATGGAGACGGGAGCTACATTTCGTGGTTCTTTACTGGCAGAATCTGAACTCGACACACACACATACAGATCAACATGCGCTTAATAGCGCATGCTCAATAAGTGCCTTATAGCGCATGCTACGACGTGTTACTACAACATAAAGTAGTCCCTTATTATAACGTAGGCCATACGGTACACTCCTCCCCTTTTATTTTAATCGTGTATCAATTTTTTTTACTGTGGCACTACGCTAAACAAATATGTTTACCCTTAACATACAACACCTACCATTTATTTACTTAGTAACTTAATAATATCAAATTATAACAAGCCTTTTTTTTTTAAACTTTTGGTCTAAGACCCATTTATAACTCAAGTCTCCGGCGGGGAGGTGGGGGGGGTCTTCTCTGCCTCTCCAGGTAATGTCTGTCCTGAAACATTTGCTTTGGGGAATGAGTCTCCACAAGTACATCAAGTGGGTCCTCAGCACTGATGACCAGCTTATCTGTAGATGAGACTGATGTGGTCAGATCAGGAGTGTTTGCTTCTATGTCCGGGGAGCCTGGGCAAAGTGTTGTTGTGTTTTTCACCTGAGCATTCAGGATTTGGTCCACATGATGTGCTTCTATGTCATGGGAGTGTGGGCAAGGTATTGTTGTGTTTTTCACCTTAGCATCCAAGATTTGGTCCACATGACGTCTCCATACGTTCTCTCCCACCTGTACTCTATACATCAGTGGCGCGTCTATGACGGAAATTGCACCCGGTTGCCACTTCAGTCCGGTAATCACGTGCAAGAACTGACTGTCCCACACTGAAGCTCTAAATTGACTCAGCATTCAAGTGTTTGAACTGTCTGTTCTCCACATCATGTTGAACATCTGGTTTGAGAAGATCCATGCAGGACCGCAGGCTCCTGTTCAGAAACATCATTGCTGGAGTCTGATTAGTGGTTGCATGTACGGCATTACGATAGGCAAGGAGGAAGTTGTCTATCTTGCGTTGTAGTGGTCGATTTTCGCTGTCCATTGCCTTGATGGTTTTCTTGAATATCTTGTACAAATCTTCCTGCCAAGCCACTTGTGGATCAATGGTAACAGACAGATGTAAAGTGCTTGATTCCATTGTCCTGGAACAAAAGTTTGGAATTCTTCAGAGGCAAATTGTCGTCCATTGTCTGTGCAGATTTGTTCTGCTATGCCATTCCTGGCAAACATGGTCCTCAGAACTATAATGGTCTTTTCCGATGTGGTTGTCTTCATTTTGATGACCTCTGGCCACTTGGAATGTGCATCGATGGAGATTAAAAAGATGGAGTCCATGAATGGTCTAGCAAAGTCGATGTGCACTCGCTGCCAGGGTGATGAGGGCACTCCCATGGATGGAGAGGGGTTTGTGGTGGTGTGTTCTGGATGTTCTGACATCCAGAGCAGATCTTGGCCAAGCCCTCAATCTGCTTATCAATTCCTGGCCACCACACATAGGCACAGGCAAGAATTTTCATCTTCACAGTACCCAGGTACCCCTTGAGCAGTTCCTCCAGCACTCTGCTGCGTAGCTTGGGAGGAATCACAACTCGTGAACCACACATTAGTGTTCCCCGACACACTGACAACTGCTCCTTCCTCGCTGAGAAGGCTGGAAACAGTGTGTTACCCCACACTGGCCATCCCTTTACCGTGATGTCGTATACTTTTGACAACATCGGGTCATTGCATGTTTCCCTTTCAATGACGCTGTTTGTCACTGGTAATTTTTCGAACATTGTTGTGTGAAAGACCTCTGCTGAATCCATTTGGGTAGTTATCTCTGAAGTTGGCAGTGGTAAACGTGACAAACCATCTGCGTTGCCATGTTGCTTGGTCCCCTTGTGTTCAGTGTCATACCTGTGACCGCCTAAGAGACCATTGCTGTAGCCTTTGTGCTGTCATCACTGGAACGCCTTTTCTTGGGTTGAATATTGACATGAGAGGCTGATGGTCAGTCAACAGAGTAAACTTTTGGTCATACAGGTAGTGACTGAATTTCTTGACTCTCCACATGAGGATTAGGGCCTGTCAATCTGTGCACTGTTGCGTTCAGCTGAAGTTAGCTTTCTTGAGGCAAAGGCTATTGGTCTTTCTGAGCCATCTGGAAGCTTGTGCGATAACACAGCTCCTATCCCATGGGGCGAGGCATCACAAGCTAGTCGGATTGGTAAGGAGGGGTCAAAGTGTGTGAGCACCCCTTCTGAAGTTGAGTCTTTTACTTTCTTGAAACGCTTTCTCACAGCTCTCAGTCCACTTCCATTGTGTCCCTGTCTGTAATAGTGCATTTAGTGGGTGTAGGACCGTGGATAGGTGAGGCAAGAACTTGTGGTAGTAGTTCACTAGACCAAGATAAGCTCTCAGCTGAGACACATTTTCAGGTGGTGGTGCCTTAAGCACCGCTTCTATCTTGTCTTGAGAAATGTGTAAGCTATTCTTGTTGACAACATACTCACAGTATGAGATTTTCTTTTTGAAAAACTTACATTTCTGTCGATTAGCTCAGAGCCCATATTCTTGTAACCTGGTGAGTACTTGTTCAAGGTTAGAAAGATGTTCGTTGTCATCTTTGCTGGTGACAATGATGTCATCCAGGTAACATTGAGTCCCTGGAATCCCCTGCAGGACCTGGTCCATTGCCCTTTGCCAGATTGCAGGAGCTGAAGCTATCCCAAACATCAACCAGTTGTACTGGTAAAGTCTTTTGTGTGTATTTATTGTCAGGAATTTCTTGGATGCTTCACTGATTTCCATTTGGAGATAAGCCTGGGCCAGTTCAATTTTTGTGAAATGTTCCCCTCCTGACAGGGATGCAAAAATGTCTCAGTATGAGGTAGAGGATATCGTACTGTGTGGAGAACTGGGTTAACAGTTACTTTAAAGTCACCACATATGCGCACCTTGCTTGGTTTTCCTGGTTTTGTGCTGGAGGCTTTCTTCATCACCAGAAAAATAGGCGTGGCCCATTCACTCCAATCCACCTTTGACAGGGACCCCAGTCTGCTCCAGATTTTTCAGCTCTACCTCTATTGTAGGATGGATTGCATGTGGCACTGGCCTGGCTTTGTGAAATTTTGGGCATGCATTTTCCTGAATCTCAATCCTTGCCTTCGTGGCCTGAAGTGTTCCTATTCCTCTCATGAATACTTCCTCAGAGTCAGCAAGTATTTGTGACAGTCTCTCAGATGTAGCCTTGCTGCCCTCCTTTGCTGACACATCTAGTGCCTTGATGGTGTGCCAATCCAACTGGATTTTCCTGAGCCATTCACGTCCCAGCAACAGTGGTCCTCCATTTTTTAGTACATAGAGGTTCAGCTGCTGTGTTTTGTCTCTGTAGGTCACTGTCACTTTAATTTTACCTTTGGAACACACTTTCCGTCCTGTTCAAGTCTTTAGCAGTAGTTTAGTTTGTTTCAGAGGTATGTGAGAAAACAGTCATTTGTAGTCGTGTACAGAAATCACTGTTAAAGCTGAGCCTGTACCTAACTCCATTTTCAGTCTCACGCCTGCTACTTGTGTAGCGATCCATATTACTCTTCAATCATCTGTCTCTTTCACACTGTGAAGTTGCAGACAAGACAATTCACTTTTGGCCGAGTCATTTTCATTTTGTGTACATTGTTGTATTTTCCTTTCTGGGGTTTCTTGTTTCTCTGTATTTTGTCCTTTTTCTGCTGTTTACTAGCTTTGCATACTCTGCCAGTGTGGCCCTGTTTGCCACAGTTTTGGCATTCTTTGTCTTTAAACCAATAGTCATCAAGGTCATGTGACATGTTCCCACAATGGTAACATTTCTTTCCTTCATTTCTGTTCAGTGACATTTTATTTGTAGCATATTCCAGTTATTTTTGTTGCATCCCCGAAGCACCCCGTGCTGCTGTTTCCATTGATATTGCAATGTTCACCGCCTTCCCTAACGTTAGGCCTTTTTCACACAGGAGCTTCTTCTGTGTGGTTCCACACTGCATGCCACACACTAACCCATCCCTCAATGCATCTGATAGACCAGCTCCAAATTGACAATGTTCTGATAATTTGCGCAATTCAGCACAATATTCAGAAATGCTTTCTTTTTGCCTTGATTCCATTTGTGAAATCTAAATCTTTCAGCAATGACCAGTGGTCTGGGGTTTAAATGCTGTTGGAGAGTGTCTACTATTTGCTTGAATGTTTTGTCAGCTGACTTTTCAGGGGTTAACAAACTCCGTAACAGCCGGTATGTTTTTGCTCCCATAATACTGAGACGCTGGCTTTCTTTTCATCATTAACACTGTTCGCATCACAATATAACTCCACTCTTTCAATGTAAGTTGCCAAGTCTTCAATGCCACTATCAAATGCTGTAATGGTTCCAATCATCGCCATCTTTGTTATGTTAATTTAGCCCAATTCTCCCCTTGTTTTCTCTTTGACTCGTGTCCTTTTTGCTAGCACAACGACGCACTCTGTCTAGAATCTCTCTCTTCTCCTCTGAGTGTTGTTATCAACTAAAACATGGCATTCCAATAAGATGTAGGTTCATAATTCTCGTTGTCAATTTGTTGTGCATGTGGCCTGGTTACACAACAATGCTATTAATAAAACCACTGGAGATGGGAGCTAAGTTTCATGGTTCTTTACTGGCAGAATCCGAACTCGACACACACAGATCAATACGCGCCTACTTGCGCATGCTCAATACGCGCCTTATAGCGCATGCCATGACGTGCTACTAAAACATAAAGTAGTCCCTTATTATAACGTAGGCTATATGGTACAATTTTCATTACTGCTCAATGAATCCAAACCCCAGATGATATTTTGCACACTTTAGCTGGACAGCGTAAATCTAATGCAAGTAGATACTGCAATGCCTAAATTTACTGGATGGATAAAGAGCAACAAATACACAAAATAAAAGCTCAAGGCACATTGGAATGTCTGCAAAGAAATCTGTTGGGATTTTTGTTTTAAGAGTGCAAATCTATTCCAAGAGGAAAACAAAGTATCACATCTCAATCTCACTAAATTTAAAACTCCAAACCAAGATTATTTTACAACTTAAAGAACTTCAATATACCTCTTGTTTAAGAAAATTGACTATTTCTTGCTCCACCACAACAATGTAAAGAATTGTTAATAATTAAGTATTTCAGGTTTCAATTAAATATTTAAGTAAATACAAAAAATAATTCACTTGGGTTGAATCAGGTCATCAAGTGCCCAACTCACCATTTTGTCCATTATCATTAGATTATTTGCTTTATTCACAATGTCAGATGTCAACGTGGCAGTTGCAGTAATCTTGTAAATTACATTCAGTAGAAATAAAACAAGCTAGCTTTTTAGGGGAATATTAGAACAGCAGTTCTCATCTGAACTGAAGCCTCAAAATTGGATTATGGTACAAAAGAGATCAGTGTACACAACACAAGAAAAATGAAGGCAAAGGGAAGATTGTAGTTACAGTGCACATTTTGAGTAATGTCATATATAATGATATCCAGGGGGTAACTGAAGTGCAGAGAATGTTCAGAACAGGTGGTTTGACAGAAGAAAGGAAATGTAATTGAAAAATAAATAGCTAAGCAAAATAAAACTTTCTGTATTTTGCTGACTCAATTTAAGTCAAGAATTAATGACTTTTTTTGCCCCAAAAGGTCCAGAGTAGCTTTTACTGCTTATAATACCAGGTCGATTCCCGTTGCTATCTGTAAAGAATTTGCATGTTTTCCAATGACAGTGTGGGTTCCCTCTGGGTGGTCTGGTTTCCTCCCATATTCCAAAAATGTACAGGTTATGGTTAGTAAGTTTGTGGGTATGCTATGTTGGCAACTGAAGTGACACCGTAGCTGCCCCCAGTATATCCTCGGACTGTGTTGGTTCTTGACGTAAATGATGCATTTCACTATGTCCTTTGGTGCTATAAAGTTTGTGAACCTTGTAGAATTTTCTCTATTTCTGCATAAATTACTTAGAATGTGATCAGATCTTCATGCAAATCCAAAAACTAGATAAAGTGAACTTGATCAAATAAATAACAAAAACATTATTCTTGTTCATTTATTTATTGAGAAAAATGATCCAATATTACACGTATTTGTTGGGAAAAGTATGTGAACCTTTGCTTTCAGTAACTGGTGTGACCCACTTGTACAGCAGTAACTCCAACCACAGGTTTCCGGTATCAGCCCTGCACATTAGCATGGAGGAATTTCAGGCATTCCTCCTTATAAAACTGTTTCAGCTCTGGGATGTTGGTGTGTTTCATTGCAGGAACTGATTGCTTCAGGTCTTTCCACAACACTTCTTTAGTATTAAGGTCACAACTGTGACTCAGCCATTCCAAAACACAAATTTTATTCTTTTTAAACCATTCTGTTGTTGATTTACTCTACTCTTTTGAATCATTGCCTTGTTGCATTATCCAACTTCTATTAAGCTTCAGGTGACAGACTACTACCCTGGCATTCTCCTGTAAAATGTCTGATACAATTTTGAATTCAGTGTTCCCTCAACGATGCAAGCTGTCCCGGCCCTGTGGTAGCAAAGCAGCCCCAAACCAAGATGCTCCTTCCACCATGCTTCACAGTTGGGATGAGGTTTTGGTGTTGGTGTGCAGTGCCCCTTTATCCTCCAAACATAGCAATGTGCATTTCTGCCAAGAGGTTCAACTTTTGTCTCATCTGTCCACAGAACATTGTCCCAGAAGCACTGTAGAACATGCAGGTGGTCTTTTGCAAACTTGAGACATGCAACAAAGCATTGTTTTCTTCTTTGGTGTCCTTACAGGAACACCATTCTTGTTCAGTGTTTTTCTTATAGTGGTCACATGAACAGACACTGTAGCAAGTTCTAGAGATTTCAGCAGGTCTTCTGCTGTTACCCTTGGGTTCTTTTTCACCTCCTTCAGCATTGCACATTGTGCTCTTGGTGTGATCTTTGCAGGGAGAGTAGCAACTTCTATTTGTAGACAATTTCTCTTACTGTGGACTGATGAACACTCAGGTCTTTAGAAATGCTTTTGTAGCCTTTTCCAGCTTCATGCATCTCTACAATTCTTCTTCTAAGGTCCTCTGAAAGTTGCTTTGTCGAGACATGGTGCACATAAACAGATCTTTAAGAGCAGACTCTGTCAGTCACTTGATTTGGTACATCTTTTTAATAGGGCAGGGCACCTCTACAACCCATACCTCAATCTCTTCTCATTGATTGGAACACTTGACTCCAAATAGCTTTTGTAGAAGATATTACCCCAGAGGTTCACATACCTTTCCCAACAAATGAATGCAACATTGGGTCATTTTTCTCAAAAATAAATGAAGTATGATGTTTTTGTGATATATATTTAATTGGGTTGTCTTTATCTAGACGTGGGATTTACATGAAGATCTGATCATATTTTAGGTCACATTTGTGCAGAAATAGAGTAAATGCTACAGGGTTCACAAACTTTCTAGCACCACTGTATGAGAAATAAAGCACCTGCACCAATACTACAGTGTGACCTTGGAGGCAAGTTGAAAATCGTTAACTGCTACTGTAACAAAAACAGGAGAGGAAGAAAAGTGAAATGTGTCAACAAGATACTTTAACTGTAAAGATTTGAAAAATTCTTACCACAAGTTAACAAAGTTGATGAAGCTGGGAGAAAACTCCCTCTCCTCAGAATTGCTGAGTTGCGGAGGATCACCTTTTACTACCTGGGTTAGCTGATCAAATACACTGTTCCATTTTGGATATGGGAATCGTCCAGTGGCTAACTCATACTAGAGAATAGAATAAAAAGGGTAAACTTTATAAAACAAGTAATTCTTGATTAAGATAATCACTTTTATTGAAATCTTTTAACGATGATCAGAAAAATTTAAATTTTGCATGCTGATGTTTATTTTACTTAATTTCCAGCACATTAATTACAATACATTATAACAGTACTTACTAATGTGATTCCCAAACTCCAAACGTCTGACCGCACATCATAGCCTTGTCTTGAAGCACTTGGATCTATTCTTTCAGGCTTTCAGGGGTGGGAAGAAACACAAGAGATACATACTTAAACCAACTGCAGCAAGCACTCATGGTCAAGCTAGGAATCTCAAACAAAATTAACATACAATTTCTGAAAAATACAAATGGTATTTTTTTCTTAAAACACATTGTTATCCTGTTTTTTTGCCACTGACCTTTCAAAAAACACACTGAAATGGATACACAAAGTATATTCTGAACACTGAAATACCCGTTTCCCTTGGTTTTGATTCTATCCAGCAATTTTCCTAAAGAACTGGTCAAGCTTACAAATGGTCCAGGAACTCCTGAATCCAAAATTTATTGACTCAATAAACTTAAGTCAAGATGTTCTGAGAATCTAATAAATGAAATACATTTTTCAGGGCTCAGTTTAACAAGCAGCGTTTCCACTGATCATATTTTAAGGAAAAATTTGTTACTGAACTTCAGATGTCACCTAGATCAATTTAGCTACTACATATCCTTGCAGTAAAGTATTACAATTGTGCACTATTCTCAAGTATATAAACCTCAAGCATATTCAATGCATTTTCTGACTGACAAAATAACAAATCAAAGGATACACTAGTTTTAAATATAAAAATTCCCTCGAGACAACAGTAACATTTGTAAAATGATACTTAGAGTCTGTTTAATATTTTCAGTCCTCATACTATGATTCTGTCTATTAATTTGCTTCTATTTATGCTATTCCACATCTATGAAAATTTTATTTTTTCAGGAGCCTTACAAACTTCAGTTTAAGTTCTAACATTTTAAAACAGATTTATATTTGGAAGAGGTAGACCAATAAATAAATCAACCTACTACATAACTAGTACAAAAATTAAATGGAACCTACGCATGCAAAGCCACTCTCAAAACTTTGGGGTATTTAAGAAAAGCAAAACACTGCTCGATGAACTCAGCAGGTCAGGCAGCTTGTGGGGAGAGAAATGGACAGTTCGTGTTTCTGGGTGAGACCTTTCATCTGAATTCCTGCAGCAGCTTATTTGTTTTCTCCAGATTCCAGCATCCACAGCTTCACGTCTCCAAATTAATTATTTAATTTAGATTGCCAAAAAGAGTGGAATTAAGAAGGTTCTTGCCATTTCAAGCAGAAATAATATTTTGGATTTTATTCCCCCCTCATCCAAATATAATTACTGGCTAGGTTTCAATTGTAACATACTGTAGTTACATTATTTACCAAGCACCTTGATTACACAACTAGTGCTCCTGATAAATCAGTAAAACTGTGAAACATTTCATAAACAACAGAATATCTGCAGATGCTGGAAATCTAAGTAACACACAAAATGCTGGCCTGCTGAGTTCCTCCAGCACTTCATGTGTGTTGCAAATATTTTATAGGTTATATTTTAACATGCTCCAGTTTTATGCGAAGCAAAAACAGAAAACAAAACTCCACTCTCTGTTATGCAAATATTAACCTTTCCATAAAAACTAGATTTCTCTTAGATTTTTAATTTTGGAGTCAGTGTTTTACAGCACAGTGACAGGCACTTTGACCCACTGCACCTATGTTGTCATGTTTATTGATACTATTTCATACCCTCCATGCATCATTCCTGCCTCCTTTACTACCCATGACAGCACATTCCAGATGCCAACTTATTGTGTATGTGGTTACTCCTCAGATCCCTTTAAAATCCTTCCGCTCATCTTAAACCCATGCTCCCTAATTTCCGACACCTACCTTAACAAACAGCCATTGGCTAGCTACCTTGTCCATACCTCCAAAATCTACACATTTCTATCTTGTCACCTCTTGCTTAACTCTGGGAAAATAAACCCAATCTATCCAATATCTCTATAACTCAAGCCCTTCAATTCAGGCAGCATCCTTGTGAATCTTTATTGCACTTTTTCTGGCTTAATTACATTCTTCCCTATAGGGTGACAACTAAAACTGCAAATATTCCAAGTGCAACATAACTAATATTTTGCACAAATGTGATATGATGACTCAGACTTTATATTCAGTGCCTCAGATGGGAAAACAAGCACGCCCTGTGTCTTCCTTATCAGCTATCTACTGTGCTGCCACTTTTGTGAACTATACGCTTATACTCCAAGGTGTCTCTGTTCAACAGCACTGCGAGGCCCTGTACTGTGCACACCCTGCCCTTGTTTCACTTCCCAAAATGTCAGAGTTGCTACTTTCCTTTGACCATTTTCCCTGCTGGTCGATAGCATGTGGTAACATTAGGTAACCTTATTCACTGTTCACCAATTTTGGTGCCATCTATGAGTCAATGGTAAATACAATGTTAACATTCATTTTGAGAGGACTAGAATACAAGGCAAGGAAGTAATACTGAGGCTTTATAGGACATTGGTTAGTCCGCACTTGGGAGTATTATGAGCAATTCTGATCCCCTTATCTAAGAAAAGATGTACTGGCATTGGAGAGGGTCCAGAGGAGGTTCACAGGAATGATCTCAGGAATGAAAGGGTTCACATATGAGGAGCTTTTGATGGTTCTGGGTCAGTACTTGCTGAAGTCTAGAAGAATGAAGGGCGGTCAGGAGAGGAAAAGGAGATCTCATTGAAAGGCTTAGATACGAATGGATGTGGAGAGAATGTTTTCAGTACTGGGGGAGTCTAGCACCAGAGGTCACAGCCTCAGAATTGAGGGACATCCACAGAGAACAGAGACTAGGAAAAATTTCTTTAGACAGCGGGTGGTGAATCTGTGGAATTCATTGCTACAGACAGTTGAACAGACCAGTTCATTGGGTCTAATTAAGGTGGAGATTGATAGGTTCCAGATTAATCAAAGCATCAAAGGTTATGGGGAGAAGGCAGGAAAATGGGGGTTGAGAGGGATAATAAATCAGAAATGAGGGGATGGCAGAGCAGATTTGATGGGCTGAATGGTCTAATTCTACTCTTATGTTAACAGGGCTGCACATTAGTTAACTACTGCCATCATAAAAAAATGTTCAAATCTGGAATAACTATTGCAAGTAATAGTGAACTGACACAAAATAACTAAAATTGAAGATAGATATTTGTCACCATCATCCACAGACACAAACAAACCTGAACGACTAGTGGTGTTCTGCAGGGATTGGTGCTGCTACCGCTTCTTTTCATGCTGTACTTTAATGATGGAATACATGTTGCCAAATTTGCAGATGAAACGAAGATTGGTGGAGGGGCAGGTAGTGTTGAGGAACAGGCTGCCGGTGGACTTAGATTAGGAGAATGGGCAAGAAAGCGGCAAATGAAATATAATGTTGCAAAGTGCTTGATTGAATTTTTTGAGGATGTGACTAAATACATTGATGAAGGTAGAGCTGTAGATGTAATGTATATGGATTTTAGCAAGGCTTTTGATAAAACCAAAAGGTTTATTGAGAAAGTAAAGAGGCATGGAATCCAAAGGGACATTGCTTTGTGGATCCAGAACTGGCTTGCCCACAGAAGGCAAAGTGTGGTTGTAGACGGGTTATACTCTGCATGGAGGCTGGTGACCAGTGGTGTGCCTCAGGGATCTGTTCTGGGGCCCCTACTCTTTGTGATTTTTATAAATGACCTGGACGAGGAAGTGGAGGGATCGGTTAGTAAATTTGCTGACAACACAAAGGTTGGGAGTGTTGTGGATATTGTGGAGGGCTGTCAGAGTTTACAGCAGGACATTGATAGGATGCAAAACTGGGCTGAGATGTGGCAGATGGAGTTCAACCCAGATAAGTGTGAGGTGGTTCATTTTGGTAGGTCAAATATGATGGCAGAATATAGCATTAAAGGCAAGACTCTTAGCTGTGTAGAGGATCACAGGGATCTTGGGGTTCGAGTCCATAGGACAATCAAAGCTGCTACGCAGGTTGATTCTGTGATTAAGGCGGCATACGGTGCATTGGCCTTCAACAACTGTAATATTGAGTTTAAGAGCCGAGAAGTAATGTTGCAGCTATATAGGACCCTGGTCAGACCCCACTTGGAGTACTGTGCTCAATTCTGGTCACCTCTCTACAGGAAGGACGTGGAAACCATAGGAAGGGTGCAGAGGAGATTTACAAGGATATTGCCTGGATTGGGGAGTATGCCTTATGAGAATAGGTTGAGTGAACTCGGCCTCTTCTCCTTGGAGTGATGGAGGATGAGAGGTGACCTGATAGAGGTGTATAAGATGATGAGAGGCATTGATTGTGTGGATAGTCTGAGACTTTTTCCCAGGGCTGAAATGGCTAGCATGAGAGGGCATAGTTTTATGATGCTTGGAAGTAGGTACAGAGGAGATGTCAGGGACAAGTTTTTTTTTCCAAAAAACTCAAGAGAGTGGTGAGTGCATGGAATGGGCTGCCGACAGCAGTGGTGGAGGCAGAAACAATAGGGTCTTTTAAGAGACTCCTGGATGGATACATGGAGCTTAGAAAAATAGAGTGCTATGGGTAAGCCTACGTAGTTCTAAGGTAAGGACATGTTTGGCACAGCTTTGTGGGCCAAAGGGCCTGTATTGTGCTGTAGGTTTTCTATGTTTCTAAACCTGTAGTAGAAAAAAATGTGCAGACTATTTTCTAAGAGGGGGAGAAAATCCAAAATCTGAGCAGTGAAGGGACTTGGGAGTTCTTGTGCAGGACACCTTAATGGTTAACTTGGAAGTTCAGTCAGTGGAAGTTCACCAGCTTGAAGGAAATGATAGTATCTACTCATGTTCTTTTTACAAACCCTACAGCATTTGGTAGGTTTCTACACAGAAGATTAATTGCAAAAATAGAACTGCATGAATTGATTTGATGATCTAGGCTGGTAATTATTTGGCCATCAGGATTGGAGGAAGGATAACTACAAACGTTTGTAGCTCACTCTCCAAATGGTAGCACTTGTCAAGTGGTATTTCCTAGATATTTGTCCTCAGGAGTGTTTCTTATTCTACATAGCTGAAAGGGAAGAAACTTCCTCAGAATTTGAAAGAATAATGCAGTGTGTGTACAAACGTTTGTAGTTTATAGAATTTCTCCAAGAACAACAGAAGTATTTGATACAAGCTAAGAATTTCAGTATCTTGTACTATAAAGCATTTGCAGTGTGAAAATCAGGAATATAGGACTGGAATTGTTTGGATGGGGATCCACCAACAACTTGGTAGATGAAATGTTCAAGTTTTAAACGTAAGCAATTGAGTTATTTTTCTCAGGTTATCTGGCAAAACTGTCTTGACGTCTATTCAATTTCATTTAAACATTCTAATTCTATTGACTATCCTAATCCTATTATCGTGCAGTGGACTTAACTCTTAACCTTTCCTTAGGGAAACAGTGATGCAAAAGTGTAGAACAAGTCTGAAGCATAATATAATGCAGTTACGCGTAAACATCTTGAGGTCCAATAATCCAATCCCTGACAAACCTTTTCATCCCAAGATATCTTGCTACTTCCCTGTACGTTGTCCCTTCCCAACAAACCGTAATCAAGGACAATATCAATAATTATTTGAAATTTATTAGAAGTTGTTATACAAGACTATAAGACATAGGTACAGCGAATTAGCAAATTTGGCACATCAAGTCTGCTCCACCATTTCATCATGGCTGATCCATTTCCCTCTCAACCCCATTCTCCTGCCTTCTCTCCACCACCTTTCACGCCCTGATTGATCAAGAACCTATCAACATCTGTCTTAAATGTACCCAGTGATCTGGCCTCCACAGTTGCCTGTGGCAACGAATTCCACAGACTCACGACCCTCTATTTTGAGGCTGTGCCCTCTGGTCGTAGACTCTCCCCACTCACCCCCCCAAAAAAAAACATCATCTTCACACTGCTCTGCCTCAACCTTTCAAACAATAGGTTTCAATGAGACCCCCCCCCCCATTCTGCTAAATTGCAGAAAGTATAGGCCTAGAGCTTCTGAACTCTTTCCAATGTCAGCACAGCCTTTCTTAAATAAAGGGCTCAAAACTGCTCACAATATGCTGCGAGGCCTCACCAGTGTGTTATACAGCCTCAGCGTTACAGCCTTGCTTTTACATTCTACTCCTCTCAAAATGAATACTAACATTGCATTTGCCTTCCTCACCACTAATTCAACCTGCAAATTAACCTTTAGGGAATCCTGCACGAGGACTCCCAAATCCCTTTGCCACTTGGATTTTTGAATTTTCTCCTCATTTAGAGCATGGTCTATGCCTTTATTCCTTCTACCAAAGTGCATGACCATACTCTTCCCAACACTATTCCATCTGCCACCTCTTTGCCCAGTCTCCTAATCTGTTTAAGTGCTTCTGCAGCCTTTCTGATTCCTCAACACTACCTGCCCCTCCACCTATCCTCATACCAACCACAAACTTGGTCACAAAGTTATCAATTTTGTCATCCAAATCGTTGACATACAGTGTACAAAGAATTGGTCCCAACACAGACCCCTGTGGAACAATACTAGTCACTGGCAGCTATTCCACAAAGCATCTCTTTGGTCCCATTCTTTGCCTCCCACCAATCAGCCAATTCCAGAATCTTTCCTGTAATATCCTGTGCTCATCTTGCTTAGCAGTCTCATGTGCAGGATGCAAATCAACTTGCTCTTCAAATTGAATATTATTTTGAAATTAAAATGCTACCTTAAACACGTAACAAATGCACAAATGAATCAGCATTTTATCACACTGAATTAAAATATGATTACATTTATTGGTATGCTATTGAGCAGGTAGATACAAGTTATTATGGAATGCAACATGATAGCATCATCCTTTTCAATAAATTGAAAATACATTACAATCAATCTTTCAATTTTTAGAAAGACGATTTCTCATTACCTGTTCTTCACGGTTCTCTGCAAGGATTTCAGTGCTAAATATAGTTAACCCGTTACACTTTAGCTATTGTGAGCAGATTATAAAATTACTTTGTGCTGGCAGTCTGTAATTTCCTACTCTTTCCCTTCATGAGAAACAAAATTGCATGCTGGTGAGAGCACAAGAAAATCTTGGCTAAGAGCTCTTACAACAATCTTAACATTGCCCTTGATGGACTGTTAATGCTTTCCCACTTTAAGCCGAAACTCCAGTCTTGTGCTCAATGGTAACCACTATCCATCGAAGCAGGCAGTTATGGAATATGCCTTGAGCATTTCTTGACTGGCAAATTTCCTAAACCTTAAATGAGTTCAAGTAAGGAGAAACCATTCAACATAATAATCACTTGGACTTGCACAAAACGTTACTTACTGAATCAAACACACATGTTCAGATTTTTAAAAAAAAACATGCTTTCATCTATTATTTCAATGGTTAAAGCCAAAGTCATACTTAAAAGTTAACGTAGATAATCCCTGCTAAGAATCCAAGTTATCAATGCTAAAATTATTAACTGTGGCTCCAAGAGACTAACCAAATCATGGCATGAAAAACAGTAATAAAGCTACTGCAGACCTCTCTCCAGATTCTATTTCTTTCAAAATAGACTAAAATGGCATGTTATGGCTTCATTTTCCTGCTTTACTTTCTTCAGCTTGATTACATCTCCATTACGTGTGCATAAACGGAATAATTTTAAATTTGTATGCCTGTAGGTTATAGTTCTTAACTATTCACATAATGGTGAAAAACAAAGGAAATATAATAATGATTCATATGTAAACCTGAGGTTAAAATTTACTGCTATTTCAGCAAAGTCAAGGAACTAAGTGGTGAAAAATTACAGAAATTTCAATGCAATAAATGAACTAAAAACTTGCACCTTCAAAAGCAGAGCTGTATCTTTTAAGAGTTTCCCTCATCTTTCCTTCTGTGGTTACATAAAAAATAACAGAGAACCAAGGATTCCACAACCAACACAAGCATTGTGACCTCAATTAGTTTTCAATCTTAAAATGAATGGTACCTGGATTAAAATCCTATGTGCTTTTAATTCTTGGGAGGGGGAAGCTGGGGTGAAGTAGTCTGCCTTATATATATGCATATTGGTCCTAGTTAATAATTAAGAATAACTGAATCATTTCACATTATTTAGTGTAAAATCCATGATTTGAACCATGTTGTGTCGAACAAGTCTCAAGTAAAAATGGGTTCAGCGTTTCCAGATTTCCATAGTTATTTAAAGGATATGTTAAGTGGAGTCCTGATCCAAGGTCTTGGATGGTAGATCTATTCTTTGTTCTGGATACTAAATCGATTTTGAAATTAACAAGTAACTAGTTCAAAATAGTGAAATTTGATGTTGATAAATTTAGGTCACAACTTGACTACATATTTTGATAGAGGGAACCAATGATGGATGAAAAACATTATGAACAAGTAAGAAAATGCTCCATTTCGTAGTAATTTGGGAATATAAGAATGTAAGAAATAGGAACAGGAGTACGGACTGTCCAGGGAGAGGGAGCATCGTCGGTGAAGGGGCTTGTTATGTCCAATCTGGGGCAGCTCACTGGGCTTTTTAGTCCTCATCAGTCATTCAGTTCTCACCTGTGTCTCTAAGTAGCTGTTTACATGCAACAGCAGCCATGCCCCAGTACACTGTTTGACTGGTGGACTAAACCAACTGAGGGTAGCCAGTGAACCTCATAACCAGTGAGATAGGGAAATGCCTGTCCTAGCATGTGAAGTCTGCTCCATTGGACTGGGTGGATGAGATCTAATAGTGCGCTCCAACGGCGAGGAAGGTAGTTCTGCATTGCTCCACAAAGAGCCAAGGCCATGATGAGGCACAGAAGCAGTTATGGTCATCCATTGCAAACTACTTGTACCACTGGATCCAGACTTCTGAGGTTGAGAGAGTGGAACGACCTCAGTGCAAAGGATTTTCCACATTAAAAACTCCCTCGTACAGGTTTCCCGTCATTGTCACATATAAAGGACAACCACCAAACAAACAAATTCAACACAGACACCCCAGTGCAAATAGATTGCCTTCACGCAATGACTTTAATGATTGCACCCTAAATGTTCACTTTCATTGTAACATTCAAGATGATTGTTGATACCTTCAAATTCTTCATAGTTCCTAACTTTAAGTAGTCAAATCGTTTCAATTCCACTCCTGACCATTTCTAGCATCTCCAAACCTGAATGCACTGCAGTGAGCAAAGCTATCAGTGAGATATACCACTGCTTTTTGAACATGAACACATGTAACTGTCACCATTTAAAAACTGTTCGCTCTAAGCATGTAATGTCTTATAACAACACTAGTTCCTTCCACTGATTCTAGTTAGAAACTGTTTGGCAGGTCTTCTGTCCCAAATAAACAAAATAAATTCTGGCTACTTTCTCACAAACACGAGGAAATCTGCAGATGCTGGAATTTCAAGCAATACACATAAAAATTGCTGGTGAACGCAGCAGGCCAGGCAGCATCTATAGGAAGAGGTACAGTCAATGTTTCGGGCCGAGACCCTTTGTCAAGACTAACTAAAAGGAGAGATTATAAGAGATTTGAAAGTGGGAGGGGGAGGGAGAGATCTGAAATGATAGAAGACAGGAGGGGGAGGGATGGAGCCAAGAGCTGGACAGTTGATTGGCAAAAGGGATATGAGAGGATCATGGGACAGGAGGCCTAGGGAGAAAGAAGGGGGGGGGAGAATCCCAGATGACAGGCAAGGAGTACAGTGAGAGGGACAGAGGGAGAAAAAGGAGAGAGAGAAAAAATTAATAAATAAAGTTTTTGTTCTTTAAGAGCTGACCCAACTCAGCTGCTGCCCTGTGTAACTAATGGCCCAATTAACTGGAATTCGCTATACCAGGAAATTCCCACACTGTTGGGTAAATGTCAGTATTGTTGCAATTTGGCCAGATGTGTAGCCGGTTCTGGAGTGCAGGTAACTAGTACTATGGCTGAGATGCAACCTTTGCTCTGTGCTATCACATGAAGTGAATTAAATTGGATATTGAACCCATCAATGCTATTTTCCTACTTTCTTTTGATATATTATTTCTCTTTTTGCACTTTTTGCTTTAACTATTTAATATACTGTAATTGACTTACTTACTTTTTTATATCATATATTGCATTTTACTGCTGCCACTAAGTTAGCAAATTTCACAACACATGCCAGTGATATTAAACCAGATTCTGATACTGAAAGAGAAAATATATAAATACTAAACAATTTCTCTTGTTCCAACACAAAGCACTGTAGAAACTCAGCAGGTCAGACAGCACCTATGGAGGGAAATAAACAGCCAACATTTCACTATGGCTACCAATCTGACTATGTCTACTCTCTTTCCAGTCCACATGAAGGGTCTCCACTTCAAATGTCAACCATCCATTTCTCTCCATGGATTCTGCTTAACCTGCTGTATTTTCCCAGAGCATTTTGTGTTGGAACAGATTCCAGCACCTACAGTCTCTCCTGGGTATGAGAATAAACTACATCCAGCTGTGGAGCATTTGCTTTGGGTAATGAGGTTACCATTAACCACAGCTACCTCCAGGTCACCCTTAGGCAAGGCATAGCACCTGTTAGCCTCCCTACTTGGGTTACAGTGAAGCCACGGCATGCAGGTGGTGGATGAAGCAGAAGGCAAGTTGTGACACAATCGATGGTTCCTGCTTGTCAGACACTGAGCTGTAGATCCTTTTAATAGGACAATGTTCAGGGTCACCCGTCTTGTAAAGACACTGCATCGGAAGCAAGGGGAAGCTACTTCTTGTATTTTATCCCTAGTACAACCATGGTTAATACATACACAAATATAAAAAGACAACAGCGTAAATAGCAGCCCACTTCCAAATAGTGCGGACACCTCGCTC
The DNA here is from genome assembly GCF_030028105.1 of Mobula birostris. Classification (NCBI taxonomy): domain Eukaryota; kingdom Metazoa; phylum Chordata; class Chondrichthyes; order Myliobatiformes; family Myliobatidae; genus Mobula; species Mobula birostris. Next base: position 19,424,960 of record NC_092393.1, read on the forward strand.
TGTACGGGATATCATGTAAACAGACAGGTAAGCCCGGATCATCATACCACTACTGTCTGCAAAGAACAAGAGACTGTGAATTGCCACTTGGAATGTTCGAACCCGGCACCAAGCTGGTAAGCTAGAAAACAAAATTAGAAATGAAGATGCTAGAAGTCAGCATCCTAGGCCTAAGTGAAATAAGGTGGAAAGGCACTGGAGTATCCCCATCAGACAACTACGAGATGATATACTCTGGTGGAGATCAACATGAAAAGGGTGTTGTAATCATCTTAGACAAAGAAACATCCAAGAGCCTGCTAGGATACTGGCATATCTCAGACAGAATGATGCTAATCAAACTAAAAGGACAACAAAACAACATCTCTATCGTCCAAGTATATACACCCACAATGGCAAGCTCAGAGGAAGAAACTGATGCCTTCTACCACTCCCTAGACAAAGCACTAGAAGAATGCAAATCACAAGAAGCATCATAGTCATGGGTGACTTCAATGCAAAAGCTGGTGAGGGAAGAGAAGACCATATTTTTGGAGACCAGGGACTGGGAGAAAGAAATGAAAGAGAAAAGCTTATATCATGGTGTAAAACAATCAGATAATCACCAACACTTGGTTTAAACAACATCCGAGAAGAAAATGGACATGGAGAAGCCCAAATGGGAACAACAAAAATCAAATCGACTACATAACAATAACAGATTCAAAAAGCTACCATGGAGCAGACTGTGGAAGTGACCACATATCAGTCATTTGCAAAATGGAAATAAAGATGAGAAAATTAAAGAAACCAAAAAGATCAGAACCACAACTACAAAACAACCCTCATCTGAAAACAGAATACGGGGGGGACTTCTGGGTCATCAAGGGAATGGCGGTGTAAGGAAAAGGTCTCTCGACAAAAAAGAAGGTAAACTGCCCTAAAATCGAATTTAGACAAATACTTAATATTGCATAACTATATTAATAAAAGGGGCAAGGATGATGTCTAAGAACAAGATTAAAAAGTCCGCTCCAAAGGCTGATAAACATAAAGAGACTCAGCAAGGCGACGGGCCTAACTCCCCCACGGCAAGCCAGGACGGAGATAATGAGGGGGAATCGGTGACTCTGTCTTTGATTCTCGGAGAGATCCGCGAGTTCCAACAAGATAACAGCAAACAGCTGGAAGATATTAAAGGAGAAATAGTAAAAACTAACTCGCGGATAGATGAAGCCGAAGCGAGGATTGTTGGAATTGAAGAGAAGCTACAAAACGCCGAGGAAGTGATAGCAGAAATGCTGAAGCTGCAAGACCAGCTCCAGTGGAAACTAATAGATCAAGAAGGCCGCTCAAGAAGGGAAAATGTGAGGATTTATGGAGTTCCCGAAGGAACCGAAGGTAAACCCGGATTGATGATTCCCTTCATAGAGAAGCTGCTTAGAGAGAACCTTGATATACCGGCCGCAAAAGACCTACAGATAGAAAGGGCTCACCGCGCGTTGGCACCACAGCCTCCGGCAGGCGCCCAGCCCAGATCGATTCTGGTCAGATTTCTCAGTTACAGAACGAAGGAAGAGGTGCTTAAAAGGGCATGGCAAAATAAAGGCTTCATGTGGAACAACTGTAAAATCAGTTTAGACCACGACTACGCACCGGGGATTCTTGCCAGACGGAAGGAATATACGGAAACACGGAGAGTCCCGAAGGAAAACAACATCAGATTCCAGACCCTGTATCCAGCTCGGCTGAGAGTCTTTTACGACGAAGGGACAAAAACTTACGCTACGGTGGAGGAGGCAATGTCGGACCTGGCGGACCGGGGACTACCTATTAAAGTTATCACCCAACCAGAGTCGCTACTGGAGAGGATTCGGCAGAAGTCGTGGCAGTTAGTGGGGCGAGGACGCTCCACACGAACCAGAGTGTCAAACTACAAGGAAAAGCTGCAAATATTCAGACGCGAATGTACAGAGAATACAGATTAATTAAGAGAAATGACTGAAAAGAGTAAATCGGACTTAAAGGTAAAATGAAAACTGGTAACTGAAAATAAACTAGGCGGAATTACTTGAATGATAGCAATATGGTCGAGACATAAATAGGAGAAAATTCTCTATGATTATTCAAACTGCTGAGGGCCCTCTAACACAGGGTGAAGATACAGGTTATCCCTCTGAACTGAGGCGGGTCGGTGCTCAGGCCTCACTGTGGGAAGTCAGGAAAAATTTTCAAATGTTACACGTTCGAAAATGTCTAGGGTGTGGTCATATGTCTTGGTTTACTGTTGAGAAGGGATTGCTTACTGTTTGGTTAGAAAAGGAGAGTTTTTTTTCTGCTAGAGAAAAATGCAAACTGAATTGGTAAAAATAATTTCCTATAATGTTAATGGGGTTTTGAATCCAATTTTGAATCAAATAAGATTATGTCTAAATTGAAAAAAGAGAGGGCAGAAATAGCTTTCCTCCAGGAAACACATATGAGCCAATCTGAACATGGAAAATTAAAAAGAATGGGCTTTAAGCATGTATTTTATTCATCATATAAATTGAGTCACAAAAGAGGGGTAGCTACTTTAATATCAAGTACTCTTAATTATGAACATATTTCAGAGACTAAAGACAAAGAAGGACGGTTTGTAAAAATCACAGGAAGAATAGAGGGTACAGAAATAACATTGCTGAATGTTTATGCTCCTCCAGGTTGTGAATGGTCATTTTATAGACACGTTTTTGACCTAATGGTCAGTTCTCAAGGGGTAGTAATTTGTGGAGGGGATTTTAATATTAGATTAAATCCTGTATTAGATTCTTCAAGAATAGTTACTCAGAATAAACCTCTGACTTGGAAAATGAATTCATTGATGGAGGAGTTGGGAATTATAGATGTCTGGAGGGAATTACACCCTACTAGTAAAGATTATACACATTACTCTTTCCCTCATTCAGCCTATTCAAGGATAGACTATTTCTTTATCTTTAATACAGATAGACTCAGGATAAAAAACTGTAATATTGCAACAATTGATCTGTCGGATCATAGCCCAGTCTCTATGTCTCTAATCCTGGAAAGGAAAATGAGGAAAACACTATGGAGGCTAAACCCACATATACTCAATAACCCGAAAGTAATGGAGAGATTAAGGGGAGAAATCAAAGAATATCTAGACCTTAATGACACGGGAGAAACATCACCAGTGATCTTATGGGATACACTGAAAGCTGTACTGAGAGGGAAAATTATTTCCATTACCACTCACATGAAAAAAATCAATGCACAAAAATTAGCAGACCTTCAAGGGAAACTTAAAACAACTTCAAGTTGTAGATAGCAACAAAAGTAATTCAAATCGAAAACAGGAAATTAGGAAATTGCAAAGTGAAATTGACGATATTTATACGTTGGAAATTCAAAGAAATTTTCTTTACCTGAGACAAAAGAATTATGAAGTAGGAGGTAAATCAGCCAGATTATTAGCATATAAATTACGAAAACAACAAGCAGACAATACAATTCATAAAATAAAGAATCCAAAGACAAAGCTTGTGGAGAGTACAATAGGGAAAATTCAAGAGAGTTTTGAAACATATTATCGAAGAGCTGTACTCCCAACCCCGGGCCCCCAATGAGCCCTATATAGACAGTGTATTGAATTTTTTAGATCTATCTGAATTTACAGATTTACAAAATGAAAGTTTATTAGAACCAGTAACTGTCAAAGAACTGAACGTGGCCATCTCTAGGTTAAAGGCTGGAAAGTCCCCGGGTTCTCAGAGTGGTACAAGTCCCTGAAGACACAGTTAGCCCCATTACTACTTAACACCTTTAATTGGATCTTGCAGAGAGGAGAAACTCCACCTTCCTGGAGAGAAGCGATTATTTCAGTTATTCCTAAAGAGGGTAAAGATAAACTAGAATGTGGCAATTATCGGCCAATTAGTGTTCTTAATTTAGATTACAAACTATTTACATCTATATTAGCATGCAGATTGGAAAAGCTTTTACCTGGCCTAATCCACTTAGACCAGACTGGATTTATTCAACAAAGACAAACACAGGACAACATAAGGAGAACTCTGCACATATTAGAACAGGTTAATAAGAACGAGACAGAGACAATGGTAGTAGGATTGGACGCTGAGGAAGCTTTTGATTCGGTTAGTTGGGCATTCTTATACAGAGTGTTAGGAAGATTCGGCTTTCAAGAAAAGTTTATTAAAGTAATTCAGACTCTATATGACAGCCCTACAGCCCGAATTAAGATAAATGGGGACCTCTTTGACTCCTTCATCTTAGAGAGAGGCACTAGACAGGGATGCCCAATTTCTCCTCTCCTTTTTGCACTATATATTGAACCACTTGCCCAACTAATAAGACAGAGCGAAATCGTAAAAGGTATCAAAGTGGCAGGGATTGAACAGAAAGTGGCGTTATTCGCAGATGATGTTTTGGTCTATCTGAGTGAACCAGAAAAATCATTTATAGGATTGTTTATACTGTTGGATGACTTTGGGAAAATATCAGGTTATAAAATAAATGTAAAGAAAACGCAGGTTATGTCCCTAAATTATACACCATCCAAAAAATTGCAGGATACATACGATCTTAAGTGGGAAGCTAAATCATTAAAATATTTAGGAATAACCCTGCCGAAGGATCTTTCAACACTGACACAGGTAAATTATGGGCCATTAATCTCAGAGATAAAAGCAGATATGCATAGATGGATCTTATCCCCTTTTTAAGTTTAAATTCAAGGATAAATACTATAAAAATGAATATTCTTCCTCGGTTATTGTATCTTTTCCGTATTTTACCGGTGGAGGTGGATGATAATCAATTCAGGGAATGGGACAAATGGATTTCCCGCTTCATTTGGCAAGGAAAGAAACCTAGAATTCGATATAACACCTTACAGTTAGGAAAGGAAGGAAGGAGGTATGGTTCTTCCTTGCCTGAGAAATTATTTTTATGCCTCACAGATAACCCCCCTGTTATATTGGTGTAATAGGGAATATAAGGCTAGATGGAAGGAAATAGAATTTGGATTAGTTGACAGTTTTCCTCTGCAGGCCTCAATAGCTGAGAAAGGATTGATGGCCCAGTTGGAAAAATTTAAAAACAGTTGGATAAATCTTACATTAAAAGTATGGCAGAAGGTGGTTAATTCATGTGGAATCAATAACATGTTAAAACTCTTTAGATGGTGTGAATATGATACCGAATTCCTTCCCAACAGAGGAGATAAAAGATTTGAGCTATGGATAAAGAAAGGTCTTACAACCTACCTCTCATTTATAGATAAAAGAGTATTACAAAGTTTCCAAATCCTGCAGGACAAACATGGCCAAGAACACAATGACTTTTTTAGGTACCTTCAAGTACGAAACTATGTTAACCAGAGTTGTAGATATACAGACCTATCAACAGTAGAATTAGAATTTTTCAAGATTCTGAATTCGGCTTGCAGTTCAATACCTAGTAAATCAGTTTCTCGATTATATCATGCACTCTCCCATGCTAAAAATGTAAATACACCGTATATTAAAGAGAAGTGGGAGAAAGAAGCAGGGTTGGTACTTTCAGAGGAGGTTTGGGGGAAAATCTGCAGCTTTCAATGGTCCTCGACTAATTCTTTGACTTGGAGAGAACATTGTTGGAAAAACATAAAATACTTCAAGACCCCATATCAGGAAAAATATAAAGATACAAACGTGACGTGTTGGAGAAGGTGCGGCTCCAAGGAGGCAAATCATTTTCATATTTTCTGGGATTGCCCTAAATTAAGTCTATATTGGGAAAGTATTCATAGAACATTAGTTAAGGTACTTAGGTCCCAGATACCTCCAAACTTTGAGACGCTCTATTTGGGGCATGTATTGTTTCTTGAACAGAAGGAAGATATAAAGTTGCTGCAGGCCCTCTTAGCGGCAAGAAAGAAATCAATCACTAGAAAGTGGCTAAATCCAATACCACCTACATTAGAAGACTGGCACAAAATTATCTTGGAAATATTTAAAATGGAAAAGTTGACTTACTCCCTGAGAACTCAAAAAGAAAAATTTTATCAAATCTGGAATAAATGGATTGAATATATAACCCCAATGTGAGTAGACTTTAGATGACTCTCCTAATGATTTATACTGCTCTTCTCATCAACACAGTAATATTGCTAATATAAGCACCCCTAGTCTAAATGTCTTTTTTTTTTGTTTTCTTTTGGAAAATAGAGAATTAACACAAGTAAAGGGAAAGATTTCGGAAAGGGATAAAAAATGAAAAAATTAAGTAAATAAGTACATAGGGATTGGATAATTATGTCTGCGGGCAGGAGCAAGCATGAACAAATTAGGATATAAACACCTACAATGGTTGTTACATAGGCTTACATACAACATTTTGGACCAGTGGAAATGGTCCAGAAGAGTTATATGGAAACTATTATTACTATTTTTCTTAACAACTAATACCATTACTTAGCCTAATAGATTAGAATTACCACAGTACACAATTATCTATTTAAGTGTCTAATTTTCTTTTATATCATCTCAATGTGTACTTAATGTATAAATAATTATAGTTTTATACATATAAAAAAATGGAAAAGGTTATATGTGTGAAAAAAGTACATGATATTTGTGAATTCCTTATCCAAATAAAAATAAAATTAAAAAAAAAGAAAACAGAATACACAGTCAAGGTGAAAAACCATTTTCAATTGATGCAGGATGAAGGAGGCAAATCTTCCTGGGACATACTGAAGGAATCCATGGTTGTAGCTGCAAAAGAAACTATCCCACGAAAAGAATGGAAAAGTAAGAAGAAATGGATAACTGAAGATATAATACAATTGATGCAACAAAAAACAGACCATCAAACTAAGAGACAGCGAAGAATACAAACAACTTGGTAAGACAATAAAAAGAAAATGCAGGGAAGCTAAATACAGATGGCTAAATAAGAAATGCTCAGAGATAGAAATGCTACAAACCCATAACCCTGGAACAAAGTTGATGCACAATAAGATTAAAGAACTAATGGGGAAATTACCTTGCTCAGCAACTGGATGCGTCAAGGCAAAAGATGGCAGCTTAATTATGAACAAAGAGGAAATCCTAAACAGATGAACAGAATATATAAAAGAACTTTTTGAAGACCAAAGAGGAGAAAAACCGAACATAAAGAAGAATCTTGAAGGACCTAGCATTCTAAAATCAGAAATTCGAGCAGCCGTAAATAAAACAAAACATAACAGAGCAACTGGTCCAGACAAAATCGCTGTTGAAATGATACTGGCCTTCGAAGATTTTGGAATAGAGAAAATAACAGAAATAGCAAATGAAATCTATGATCATGGTTGACCTGATGATTTAAGTAAATCAGTGTTCATCACACTTCCAAAGAAAGAGGGAGCAACAGAATGTGAGTTAGATAGTACAATAAGTCTGATGAGCCACGTGGCAAAAATTCTCAGAGTAATCATGATGAGAGCAAGATGCTGTATAAAACCAGAAATCAGTAATGAACAATGCGGCTTTGTGGAAAACACTGGAACCAGAAATGCAATTTTCATGCTACGGATGATCAGTGAACGAGCCATCCAGGTACAAAAAGATATATACCTATGTTTCATTGACTATACAAAAGCTTTTGACGCTCTCAGACAGCAAGATCTTCTGGAAATGCTTCAAGATCTTGACATAGATGGGAAAGATATATGTTTCTTAAGAAACTTATACCGGGACCAGACAGCATCCATCAGAACAGAAGGAGAAGTGAGTGAGTATTTGAATATCGTGAGAGGAGTCAGGCAAGGTTGTGTCCTTTCGCCAGACTTATTCAACCTGTACAGTGAAAATATCTTGAGAAGTATCAAAGACAAAGGATTCACAATTGGAGGCCATAATATAAATAACATCAGATATGCTGATGACATTTTACTAATAGCTGACTCAAAAACAAAACTTCAAGAACTACTCACTACAGTGGCAGCAGAGAGTAATCGCAGAGGCCTCTCAATTAACACCAAGGCGACAAAGCATGGTCATCTCCAGAAAGACAAACATCCCACAATGTGTGATCAAGATCGGAAATACAAACATCAAACAAGTCAAATTCAAATATCTTGGCAGCCTAATAACAAGTAATGGCAGGTGCGACACAGATATCAAATACAGAATAGCAATGGTGAAAGAAGCTTTCCAAAAAATGAAGACCATATTAACAGGCAGAAAGATGAGCACGTACACTGAAAACAGAATACTGCAATGCTACATTTATTCTATCCTGACTTATGAAAGTGAATGCTGGACCATTTTTCCAGCAATGGAAAAGAGACTAGAAGCAGCTGAATTATGGTTCTACAGGAGAATGTTAAAAATATCATGGACCACACACACATCAAATGAAGAAGTTCTCAGAAGAGCCCAAGCAGTTCGATCACTCATACCAACAATAAGAGAAAGACAACTCAGATTCCTAGGACACATCATGCAGAAAGATGAACTAGAAAAACTCATGCTCTCTGGAAAGATTGAGGGGACCAAACCTGGAGGAAGACCTCGGCTTATGTACATTAACAGCATAGCCAGGTGGCTTCACATCGAGGAAATGGAAGTCATCCAAAAAACGAAGGATAGATCTGTATGGAAAACCATGGTCCCCAAAGTCCACATCGGATATGGTACCCAGGCAGACAGTCTCTTGCATCTCCACTTTCTGGTTCACCTCTTTAGACAGTTTGAACCATCACTCTTCCAATGTTAGGGACTGAGTTAAACACTATACAGCGTTCTCCTCATTCTGGATCCATGATCTGGCTCAGCACCAAAACCATCAACTTCTATCCCTACAATGCAATCCTTCTTCATCAAACCAGCACCAAATCTCCACTTCAACTAAACTTTCCCTGCAAACTTCTAACACATTAATTGCAATGTATATTTTGTTCACAATGAATATTACATTATATCCAGTGCAATCCATTCTCAAATGACTAAAACTTTCATATCTTAATTTTTCAGTATGACTAAATCTTGCTTACCAACGTAACCTTTGCTGTAATAATTACATTATCACTGGTGCAAGTCATGAAATTTGTTGTTTTGCAGTAACAGTACAGTTAAGCCAAGCCTAATGACCAGCACCACTTAGAATCTCTTTTTTATTCTGCCTATTGTTTTCATCATCTCAACAATAGACATTGTTCGGTCTTCTGCTACATTTTGGAATTCCCTTCCAAGCCCAAGTATTGCTGTTTCTCCACCTCCAAAAAAAGTCTCAAGCCCACTCACCTTCAAATGATTGAGAGATTTAGCAGGCCCTTAATCTTATGATGCCAACTCATACCAATTACTACTGTACAGCATGAAAACAGGAATCATTTCTGTACACATCCTCAATTATCACTAAGCAAAATTGTATTTGTAGAGTTCTAGGAAGAAAATTCTGGTATCACATACAGCTGAATAACAGTACCAATGTTAAGGAAAGAAAGAGTAAGTTGCCTAAAACCAGGCTACAACACTGTCTTCAGAGTACTGTCAAAGCCAGTTTTGAAAATGAAAACACTTTACACCCACATTTTCTATAAGCAACCTGAAACTACTTCCATAAATAACTACAGTTAGCTAAAAGTTTAAAATACTTACTCACTTTAACTACTGACTGATGTTACATGCTCAAGGAGATTTGTTTCTTTTTGCGGGAATGATGTAACAGTCTTTTGAAGGTTACCTGATGTGATTTTCCCACCGATGCGAGGTCACGTGATGACATGTGCACCATGACTATACAAGGGTTGACCCAGATGACGCAGTAGGTTTTTTCAGTTTGTAGATTTCCAGGTAGAACGTGCTGTATCTCCGTTTCTGTTGCGTGTTTGTTTTTGTGACGCAGTTTCATTTTTAAAACGGTTTTGCGTTCTATTGCAAGATACCATGCTATGGACTGGAAATTTTTGGCTAGACGTGTTGATTTACTCAATTCCAACAGTAAAAGGGAGAGTGAAGAATTTATCGAAGTGCAGGATCGAGGGATCGAGAGGAGTCGGCGTCGTTTGGCAGTTTAACAGTTTAACAAAGGATCGACCTTATTGAGTCTTCGTTGGCGGAGTAGCAACCTGCATCGAGGATTAAATCTTGCCAAAAAGAGCAAGGAGTTCATGCAATGGTTTGCTCTCTCTCTCTCTAAAAGAATTAAGGTCAGTTGTTTTAAACTGTTTATTTACCTCCACGTGGATTCTGTGGACAGAACCAGCAGAAAAATTGCGTCCGTGAAGAAACCCTTCTCCAGAGAAGTCTCTCCCCAACTGAACGTATAGATCTGTTGGACTTTCGAATTTATCGCTTTAAGAACTGTTTTAGCATTTAACGCTTTAAGAACCAGTGCCGAATGTTGATTTCTTGAACGGCTCCATATCGGTTAACTTCTGGTTAAAGTTTTCGTTTTTTTTTACCTTATCGTTTATCCGTGTTTAATAAATGTTTGGTTGTTTTTATATAACCTGTCTCGACTGATATTCATTGCTGCCGTTTACGTAACACTGAAGATTGTGGACTTCAATCATTAGCTCTTAACTGTTTCTTTCTCTCCAGAAAAAGGAAAATTCCAAAGAATTGGCTCACCAGGGGACTGACTATTAAATGTTATTCTCTTACTGTTTTAATTCACTTGCTTGATAGGTTACAGAGTGCTGCAGCAAATTTCTCAGCGAACTTGTTAAGTTTAAAGGGGGCATAGGAGGTAGGGCCCGGTGTGTCAGAAGTATGCGTGGAAATTTGCGACTCAGTAAGTGGAAGGGGAATGTAGGACCCAAGGTCCCCCATGGATCAAAAATGAACCCAACAAACATTACCTGTGAATGAGATACTGAACCACCAGGAATTGCGTTTGGTCATATCATGTATTATCAAGAGTTTTACCATACAATCTAAAATGTTAGGCATCAGTACTTCTATTCCACACCCATCTTGTAAAGTCTGCAAGCTTGCAGCTGATAGCCTTATAAAATGGGTAGATCAAATCCATGTTACCACTAAATACATTTCACATGATCACAAAATATTCAAATAAAACGTAATTTCTGAACAACAATATTTTCAGAAATTAAGCTTATTAGCAGCCAATATTGCATGAGTTTTCCATAGCAAATGTAGGCAGCATGGCTCTAATCCACATTGCTGACATCATCATAGTACATAGCAATTCCTGAAATTTTAATGCTCTGAGCAAAAGCTACTTTATCAAAGAGATGCCAATGATGTCACCTCAATACTTGAGTAGTTCAAGATGAAAAAAAATCTTTGTTCACTCATTCAGAAGTTGAATAGAGCGAATGATGTCATCTCAGTTTAGGGCTTCTACTGCCTAAACTTAGAACATTACATCAGTTGGTACTGAGCCCACTATAAAGTACTTGGTTCCAAAGCTTAGGTCATGTCTACACTTAGTAAATACAAAGCCGATTTAGCTTCAGCAAAGAATAATACTTCCAACAAAATGAAAATAACACAAGTACCATGCTTATTACATGTAGAAAAAACTACAATTAACACACACCATTCAGCTTAGGTTTAAATTTTAAATGAATTATGTTTGATTATATTTGCCTAAAACTCAAAAAATGATAGAAAGTGTCGATTTCTCATGCAAAATGTATTTCCCCACATGGGTAAAAATTTTAAACAAGCATAACCCAGGACAGATATTTAGTGTCAAACAGGAAGTAGCACATTAGAAAGGACACATGCCTTTTTTCTGAGCTCACTTGGACTGGGAAAACTGTATAATGAACACTTAAGTCATTTATTCATTCAGCACAAATGCAAAACCAAAAATGACCACCAAAAGGTTACCAAATTTAGATTGGAAACCAAGGGTCAGCCATTGAACCAAGTCATAGTCTGCATGCTTTAATAATACTATTTACAATACAAAATATTTCTTCATGAGATCAAGACTTTTTTAAAACAGCTACAAATACTCTAGATTAGCTGCATGATCACAAATTTTGTACATTCCGTTCAAAATATGACATTATCACCATGCCTGAACACAATAATACTGTACTTGAAGGCACAAAATGTTCTGATTTCATCAAAATGGGAAAAAAGGCCCAAATCCTCTGGGAGCATGAAAAATACTAACAGTGCAATTCTACAATTTTAAGATAACAAATTTAAATGCAATACTTTCTAACATTCAAACCATTTTAAGCAGTAAAAGCACTTCAAAGAAAGCTACCATTTAACAATGTACATAGTCACACGGAATTTCAGCAAATCAAGAAATCAGCATCATAAATCTCACTGAATTAACATTTCCTTGAAGAGCAATATTAAGGGCAACTATCACACTGCTACCGAGATAACAAAATCTTCAGCAGGAATTCTAGAGATTTACGAGCCCGAGAAGCAATTTTGGAGCAATTGTATTGTATAACCAGTTTCCGACTGTGCAGTTATGTTCCCTCATTTGTGACTCCCTCACTAATAAAAACATCTCAATATTTACAGTTTCAAGCTCCATCAATAAGGTCATTTCTCATTCATTTAAACTCCCAGACTGCAGACCAAACTGTCTAGCTTTTCTTGACAGAGTTAGTCTGGTGGTGAATCTCCCTAGAACTGCTTGTAATGCTACCATATCCTTGTTATCTGTGCAAGGGAACCTCACTGTGCACAGTATTTTAGGTGTGGCCTGATAGATACTCTGTACAAATGCAATAAAATCTTCCTTTTCTTAGAAAGAGTCCAACATACCATTTGCCTTCATAACTTTGGGACTCGTGCACTAGGAACACCTAGAAAATCCTCTGAACTTCGTTCATTTGCAGCCTCTGTCCATTTAGATAACAAATTATTGAAGGGCTAATAAAACACAACTATTTTAGAGATAGTCCTGACGAAGGGTCTCGGCCTGAAACATCGACTGTACTTCTTCCTAGAGATGCTGCCTGGCCTGCTGCGTTCACCAGCAACTTTGATGTGTGTTGTTATTTTAGAGATAGACATAGAATCTGAACCTCATCAAAACAAAATGCTTGGACAAGTTCAGTCAACAAAACTTCCAATTTCCCCAATTGCTTTTTAACAGGATGTTTTAGAGATTTTTCTCGATTTTCTTGATTTATGTTATTATATGCAGAAGTAGTCACAACCATTGTTTACTGTAGCAAAAAAAATCTACATTTCACAACTCCATCAGTATCTTCTGTGGCACAAACTTCTGTATTTAATTTATCCTGCTTAAATAGCAATTATTAAATTCATAGTTGTAACTGAACTCATTATTTATTGATTCAACTTTGTAGACAACATTAAGCATGCTCCTCCTCAAATGGCGGGAACAGTCTTTCAAGTACCTTCCCCATGGAATACTCTCACTGCTAAAAGGCAAACAGCAATAAGCTTAAAGAGAGAACATGCCATGGTATTCAAACCACACACAATGCTGACATCAAAATCATTCAACATTTTGATTTTGTACTTATTACTTTAACAATAATGGATATGATCATGCTCAAGATCTTTTTTTCACACCAGTTGGGAGTGCACAACAATGTTCCTACATCGTGTTATTGCAGTTAAAACAATGATAAAATTCAACCATTTGTGACATTCAATTTTAATAGAAATTGCAATTTATAAATTATTCTGGAAACTTGTAGAGTTTATCTCTGCACAGACCCCACGGTTGTGTGCTGAGCCCATTGCTGTACACTCTGCTCACACTGTCAAGCTCGCCGATGACATGACAGTGCTGGTGCTCATTACAGACAACAATGAGGCAGCCTACAGAGAGGAGGTGGAAGAGCTCACGGCCCTGGTGCCAGGCAAATAACTTCTTCCTCATTGTTAAACAAAACAAGGGAGATGGTTACTGACTTCAGATCTCACACCATTCTTTACATCAGCAGCACAGCAGTGGAAACCATGAGCAGTTTCAAACTCCTGGGAGTGCACATGTTGCACATTTACACTCGTGTCATCCTACAGAAATTGCACTGTAGTGGAGAGGGAGACTCCACAACAGGTAGACAAAACTGCTCACTGCATCACTGGTACCACTCTACCAACATCAAAGACATACATAGAGAAAGGTGTAGGGAAAGGGTCAGCAACATCGAGCGATCCCACCCACGCTGCTCATGGACTGTTCCTTCTACTGCATCCCATTCTACCTAGCATCCATGCCAGGACCAGGAGCCTCAAAACAGAAACTTTAACAAAAGCAGTAAGGTTGATCAATACCTCCGCCCATTAACACCGCCCCCCCCCCCACACCCCCAACCACCACTACTTCATTATTTCCTGTCAATCACCTTATGTCCAAACACTCCTGTGCCTAGCGCCACTTTTTGGACACAAAATCTATGTATACAAGCCATTTTATGTAATTACATTTCTTATTATTGTGTTTGTTATTGTGCTTTTTTAATGCCGCATCAGATCCAGAATAACATTTGGTTCTTTTTTACATCTGCGTACTGGAAATGACATTAAACAATCTTGAATAGAGACCAGGATAACCTTGTTTGTGATTATCTAAACAGGGAAAACAGGAGTGGGTTACACTGCTCTTAATCATTACAAAGGATCAGTCAAATATACAGTACTCCATAATTAACCCATGCTTAGCTTGATTTTTATCAACTTTGCCTCCAACTTCCACTCAGCCCTTAAATTCACTTGGTCTATTTCCGACACCTCCTTCCCCTTTCTCGATCTGTCTCCATCCCGAGACAAAGTGTCAACCGCCATCTTTTATAACCATACTGATTCCCACAGTTATCTTGACTATACTTCTTTTCACCCATCTCCTGTAAAAATGTTATTCCCTTTTCTCCGTTCCTTCATCTCCACCACATCTGTTCCCAGAATTTGGCTTTCCTTTCTGAGACATCAGAGATTTCCTCCTTCAAAGAATGGGGCTTCCCTTCCTCCACCATTGATGCTGTCCTCACCTGCATCTCCTCTATTTCCCAAGTATCCACGCTCACTCCATCTTCCTGCAACCTTAACACTGACAAAGTTCTTCTCGTCTTTACCTACCAGCCCATGAGCCTCCGAATCCAACACATCCACCATCTCTCAAGGGATCAAACTGCCATGCATATCTTTACCTCCCCCATTCTCCATCTTCTGCAGGGGTCAATTCCTCCATGATTCCCTTGTCCATTCATCCCTCCACATTAACCTCTTCCCTGGCCAAATGCCACACCAGCTCATTTACTTCTTCCACCACCACAATTCAGGGACCCCAACTGACCTTCCGGATGAAGCAACATTTCACCTACAAATCTGCTGGTGTCATCTATTGTGTCCAGTGTTCCTAATGTAGCCTCCTTTACACTGGTGAGACCCATCATAAAATGGGGAGGGATAGTTTTGTCAAGTGCCTCTGCTCCATCCACCAAAAGCAGAACTTCTGGTTGCCAAACATTTTTAAATTCAATTCCCATTCTGACATGTCGGTCCATGGCCTCCTTTTGTGCCATGATGAGGCCACCCTCAGCATGGAGGAGCAACACCTGGGTATCCTCCACCTGACAGCATGAATATTGATTTCTCCTTCCAGTAAAAAAAATTCTTCCCCCTCCTCTTCTTCTCTTTCCTACTGTGGCCCTTACCTCTTCTCACTTGTCTACCACCTCCCCTGGGTCCCCTCCTCTTTCCCTCTCTCCTATGGTCCACTGTCCTCTACTATCAGATTCCTTCCTGTCCAGTCTTTAACTTTCCTATCCACCTGACTTCACCTATAACCTACCAGCTGTCCTCCGCCCCCTCGCCACTAGCTATCACCTATCACCTACTAGCTATCCTCCATCCCCTTGCCATTAGCTATCACCTACTCTGCTATCCTCCTACTAGCTATCCTCGGCCCCCTCCCCACACCTTTTCATTCTGGCCTCTTCCCCCTTCCTTTCCAGTCCTGAATAAGAGCCCCGGCTCAAAATGTCAACTGTTTATTTGTTTCTACAGCTGCTGCTTGACCTGCTGAGTTCCTGCAGCATTTTGTGTGTGTTGCAATAAATATCCACAGCCTATTTTAGAATTCTAATCTTCTAAATGAAAACATTTCTCACTTCATTTGTAAGTAGATGACCCTTTTTGAGACCATGTTTCGTTTCTCTGCACCCATCAACCTTAAGTACATCTCAGAATCTATACAGGGCTTTTTCACAATAAAGTGTTTGGTTTCCAGGTATATATCAAGTACCTGGACTCATTTGTACAGGTCACGGTGAAGAATAGTGCGGACTGCGGCAAAATGGAAGATTAGTGATATAGAAAGTTATAAATTTAAAAAGTATCAGTAGACCTTTAGATGAGCAAAAAAGCAACATGCATTCAAATGAAATTTCAATAACTAACATTTGCACTTCCCTCCTGCCTTCCCTACCAGATTTATTCTGTCCATCATTCGTCCATGTCCCCTCTCAAAAAAAATCTAGTTGCATAATACAAAACAGAATGCTAGTAAAACTCACATTTAAGGAGACACATACTGCAAGATGATGGGTTGGGTTCAAGACCACATGTATCAGAACTGAGAAGAAAGAAGGATTGCCGATATAGAAGGGAGGGGTGGGATAGAGACTAGAAAGTGATGGGTGGAACAGGGCCAATACAGGAGAAGTAGAACATATGGATAAGGAGGCAATGGAGTACTGTACTTGCCTTTTTTCTGGATCAATTCAAGGTCATCAATCATACTAAAATCTAGGCTATACAAATCTTGTCATTACATCATAAGAATGACAGTAATCTAGGGAGTATAGAAAATTATCAAGATATTTCTGGGCCTGAAGATTTTTGGTTATGAGGAGCGATTGACTGCGCTGTTAATTGTTTACTCTGATTATATCTTCCCCTTGCCTCACTGCTTCTAAAGTATTTCAATTCTTACAGGAAAAACCCAATTCCCTCAGAAATGGGCCTTGTGGTGTTTAAAAACAAAAATACAAGTTTAGCTCAAATTATCAATAAAAGGCTCTATTGATTAGGAATATCAAAAAACAGTATTTTGGCTTACTGCCATGTATGGTCGGCATCCTGCATCCCTCGTTTTGGCAATAGAATCTACTAGTTGTCCACTAATACCAAAATCACAGAGTTTAATATTGCCATTTCTGTCCATAAGAATATTGGAAGGCTTGATATCTGTAAAACAAACATTTTTTTTAGTACATTGCAATAATATCACTGTCTTTAATAACATTGCAGGAAGGATACTTGTTAAAAATAGATGAAAATTAAAACAAATCACCGCAGAGCGTACATATACCAATGAATACTTAATACTGCTCATAACAGCAATACAGAGGGAACTAGTCAGTGAAACTAAGCTCTTCCTATGTTAAATTTACAAATTTACACTAATTTCATACCTACTGGCCATTTTCAATTCATGAAGTGTTAAATTGTCTGCTCTAAGGCAAAATAACCATGTTCTCCCTTTTGGCCCATTTAATAATCTGTTATAAATCCAAGGTGCAAAATAGAGCAGAGCAGTACTATTAATGAAAACACAAAATATAATATTAAGAGTAGATCACATGGCCCCAACCCACCTCATCTATTCAACAAGGTCAAAGCTAATCCTGCATGTCGTGTCACTTTCCTATCCAATTGATAGATCCCTCATTTTCACTGTACCAAAACATGGATCGGTCTTAAACTTGAAGGTACTCCACAAGCAAATATCAACAGCCTGCTTTAGAATTCCAGAGATTCCGAATCCTCTAAATGAAAAAATTTCTCATTTCAGTGCTAATTGACCGCATAGAGAGCATGTTTCCTTTCTCTGTATTCTTCATCAAGTACCACCTCAGAAACTAACCTGTTAATTTCTCTTAAAATTCCTTGTCTCCATGATATCTTATCCTTGTATGAATTCAGTGTATATGATCATTTTCCTACCAACAACTCGGTGTTGGTACTACTTAGTATTTTGTACTAAGAATCAACCTAGTGGATCAATGTTGTGCCTTAGATGGAAATCAGATCAAAACTTCACTCACTACTCTAGGTTCAAATTCAAAGACTTAGATGAGTTCACTATGCTTATACTCCATTTGCCCTTGTAATAATTTTCTCTACACTATTTGCTTTCAACCTGCACACTGTTGTGGCACCATATTCTATAAACTAGCTCATTTACATTCCTATGATTTCCATACTCTAAGTACATTCATCATATTTTTAAAAAGCATTTCCAAAAAAAAAAATTGGCAATTGTAGCATTCTAACTAGAGTTCTTCCAGGGTGGTTGAAAGAAACTTAATTAGGACTCCCACATGCCTGGCATCATTCCACAATTAGCATGTGAGCAAGAATGTTTCAGAATACTCAGTCTAACCACATTGAAAATGGCAGATTTGGCCCAGAACCTTCAACACCACTCAGCTCAAAAATCAACTATTTGAAAACTGTTTTGTTCCTTAAAAGCTGATTTTTGGAGAAATCGTAATTTTAATACTTTCACCAAAAACTTCAGTCCAAATACCTTCCTCAACTAACAGTCTGAATTATTCAGGAACTAAAGGTTGGTAAATCTCCTTGAATGAATCCAATATCCTAGATGTAATGTGGTGCTTGCAGATAACATATGCATTGTAATAGATCTCCAAGTTCTCTAGATTCTGGAATGATGACTGTGGTTTGCAAGGAAACAAATTCAAGCCAGACATTGGCTGCTAGAAAGGTAGTGGAAACCATTAAGGTAATGATGACAGGGCACTTTGAAAATTGTACAATTAGGCAGAATCAGTACACTTATGTAAGGGCAATAGCTACAGACAACACTGAGATTTGTAACTAGTCAAGCTAATAAGGGAGTACATCAAATATAATCAGTAATTTCGTAAACATCTGACAAGGTGACATACAAAATTTAATTAAAAATTTAATGAAGGCACATACAAAGACAGAAAACTGGTTAAAAGGCAGAAACCAGTAAATTTTTAGTTCTAAGTTTTAATACTGAGGAGCCCAAACACCAACTACTCCGCTGGTAAAGGAACAAAGAAGATTAAGTGAGTCAAGAGACTAACACAGGGGTCTGCAACCTTTTTGCCTCTGTGGGCTGGATTGCATATTAATGAGCGAACAGTGGACCAGATAAATGCCATAAAAAACTTGAAATATGGGAATTATCCATTTAAATACATCTAGTTATGTTTTGCCTCAAATTAATGAATAACACATGCTGGAAAATCATTTGTGCTTAACCACAGATGCCAATTAGTAATGATAGAACTCAGTTTAGTTTTTCTGTCCCACCATTGCTGGTGCCCCATCAGTTGTGATGCCAATTAGCTTCAACACATTAAGTTTAATTTCTGACATCATTTTCAGCAAAGCTTCAAAAATGTCTGCTCCAGTAACTGTGTCCTTCATAGGAATTAATTGAGTAAATTCTTCAAAAATTTGAAAAGTTGAGGTAACTCCTCGCACAAACACTGCAAGTTGAGCAGTGTCTCACAAGTCTGTACTCTCATCAAGAGCAATTGAAAAAAAATGCAATTCGTTGCAGACATCCCTTAAACAACTTTTAACATCTGCTGACATTTCTTCAATTCGCCGTGTGATCGTTCTTGCTAACAGGCTGATAGATGCAAATAAAGATTTCTTTTCAGGACAAACAATATCCACCACTGCTAGTAAACATTCTTTGACAAACTCTCCATTTGTAAAAGGCTTCATCTTTTCTGCAATACGTTTTGAGACTTCATAGCTGGCACGGGTATTTCCTTCATTTTCACTGCTTTTTCGGCACTCAGCGCCTACCTTCCTGCGTTTTGCATTCGTTGCCATTCGAATTTTTTTCTTTGATTTTATTTCAAAACACGAGCTATTCAACAAGTATCGTAGAATATGTAAATATCTGGATATTTAGCATGGATTTCTTGTTAAAACACAGTGACGCTGTTTCTGTTTACAAATTTCAACTATCCCATCTGAAAACCTGCGTGTGCACGGTAAGTATCTAATATATATTAATAAGGTAGTCTGCCTTCCCATCATTCGTATATACCAGTGTTTGGTTTGGAACAAAACAGAACCTGGGGCCAATGTAACAAGACGCCATGCATGTCCATCAGTGTGGTCGCATGAAACACTCAGAATCAGGGGGACAAAAAATTGCCCGCGGGCCGGGTTGCCTACACCTGGACTAACATATGCATGAAGTGGAAAAATGCAAGGTTAATCATTATGGTAGGGAAAAAAGAATAAACTTTAAATAGTAATTAATGGGGGTACTGCTTTAAGAAACACAGAAAGTTAACATGGAGGTAAAACAAGCAAATGGAAAAGCGAAATGCATGTTGGAATACCAAAGTGAAGAAATCCTTCTGCAAATATAAAGGCTTCAGGTGAGGCCTCATCTGGCGCAAATCAACCATCAAGTACTCATTTACATTAATCTCACAACCCCATTTTTCCTACATTCTGTCCATCAAACAACCCCAGATTCCACTTACATACCAGGTGCAATTTGCATTGGCCATTCAATTAGTGACCTACATATCTTTGGCTTGGGGAGTAAACCAGAGCACCTGGAGGAAACCCACAAAGTAACAGGGAGAATGTCTAGGCTCCTCACAGAAAACAAACAGGGTCAGGATTGAACGAGGATATCTGGTGCTCTGAGGCAGCAGCTCCAGTAGCTGCACCACAACTGATGTCTTAGTAATGTGCATCCTCCTTTGTAAGACATGACCTAAACACTTACCTCGGTGAATTATTTTCAAGTTTTCTTTTAAATAGTTAAGTGCTTTCACAGTCTGAAAGAAAGCAAATGAATATCAGAAGAAAGCAAAGGAATGTGAAAGGTTGTCGGAAAACATTAACACTAATCACATTCACAATTGACAAATATTCCACAATACAAGAGACTACATTTCCTTTTTGGGATTTCTGCACTGTTCTGGTTCTGGTCTCCCTCACTCCAATGATTTAATTACTCCATCAACTCAGTGTAGTTTCAGAATTTTCGATCCTAGTCCCACTTTCTATCTTTTTCCCCCTCTTCAAGAGACTCCTCAAAAACCAAAGAGAAGACATTTTTATCACTTGTTCACTTGACAGTATTTTTTAAATTTCTATTTCTAAAATCATACCCCATGAAGCAGTTTGCTGCTAAAAATGCTAAATGCAAATTGCTATTTTACCAGCAAAATATACAATAGATTTCTTTTTCTTAAATTCATGTACAGGGAAGCAAACTGGTTTCTGGCAAACTAAGGTGCAGGTTGACATTGAATCAGAAATAAATCTAACATTTACTAACTGTTGAAGTTTTGCATTCCATTATGGAACAATAATTGCAGCAATTATACTTATAACTGCTTTAAAACTAAACACCAAGTTACTTACAGCTAATGTGATTTTGCCTAAAATTTCCTCTGGGATAACATCATCTAATGCACCATATACATATTTGTAGAATTTGTCAAATGAGGTAGACATGAGCTCCATACATATCCAACAATCACCCTGAAAAGAAAGTTAATAATCAGATTTGATCTTCTGAAAACTGACCATTTGGCACAGAAACTTTTTTTTGGGTTTGGGTATTGACTGAGTTAAAATGCACACCTTCACATTTGCACAAGATAGGGTATGTACTATTGCAATGTTGGAACATGTCTTTAAAAAGAAACCACAGCACAAACAGCATTTTATGATAATGCAATTTGTCTTCAGCTAGTTTACACATCTTCAGAATACGAGGGGTGATTGATAAGTTCGTGGCCTAAGGCAGTAGTAGTCAATTTTAGAAGACGTAGCACATTTATTTTTCCTATATTTACACACTTAGTCCAGCGGTCATGGAGCATACAGATCCCTTCTTTGTAGAAGTTCGCGTCTTAGACCTCCAGAAAGTGGTCCACAGCAGGGGTGATTGATAAGTTCATGGCCTAAGGTAGAAGGAGATGAGTTATTTACTTCAAACTTACTGCGTTTTTACTCAAGAGTTGAACTGCATGTGCATGTAACAAGAGCTGTACAACTCATCTCCTTCTACCTTAGGCCACGAACTTATTTATCACCCCTGCTGTGGACCACCTGGAGGTCCAAGATGCTTTTGTTACATGCACGTGCAGTTCAACTCTTTGAGTGATAATGCAGGAAGTTTGAAGTTAATAACTCATCTTAACTTATCAATCACCCTTGCTGTGGACCACTTCTACAAAGAAGGGATCTGTATGCTTCACCACCGCTGGACTAAGTGTGTACATGTAGGAGGGGACTATGTTGAAAGATAAATGTGCTAGGTTTTCTAAAATTGACCCTTCTACTTTAGGCCACAGACTTATCAATCACCCTTTGTATAATCATCAACTAGTTCAAAAAAGCAAACACTGGAAGCAATGTGAACTAAACATCGGCGACCAAAGCTTAACTCAGGCGAGGTGAATGTTAAAACTCAAGGATTTCAGACAGGAGGCACCAGCGAGAACAGGTAAGCTTTATTTTTTTTTAAATTGTCTATAAATCCTTAGCCCCAAGTTCAGTGCAGGCAGGATGGTTAAGGCGCAGGAATGCTCCTCCTGTGAGGGTACCTGACAGTGTCCTTGATAACTACATTTGCAGGACGCGTACCAGACTTTCGCTCCTGACTGACCAGGTCAAGGAACTGGAGCTGGATGTACTCACAACCATGTGGGAGGCTGAAAACCTCAAATGAAACTTTTACTAAGGTGGTCACTTGCAGGCTTCAAATATGGATGGCTGATCACCACAGTAAGACAGCAAGCAGTCAATGTAGGGTTGCCCTGTGGCTATTTCCTACATGGCCCAGCGACTCAGCAGGGAAGGGTAAAGTCAAGCAGAGAGATAGTGATAAGAGACTCAATAGTCAGGGGGACAGACAGGAGACTATGGCTGAGAAAGAGATGCCAAGATGGTGTGAAGCCTCCCAGGTGCTAGAGTCCACGATGTCTCAGAGCAGCTGCGGAATATTATCCAGGGGAGGGTGAGGAGACAGGAATAATGTTGCACATTGGCACTACTGACATAGGTAGAAAGGGGGAAGAGGTCCTGTGCAGACAATATAGTGAGTTAGGAAAGAGGCTGAAGAGCAGGACCTCCAAAATAGTCAGGGCAGGAAGAGGATGATAGCACAGATGTATGAGTGGCTGAGGAACTGGTGCAGGGGGTAGGGTTTCAGGTTCCTGGATCATTTGAACCTCTTCTGGAAAAAAGGTGACCTGTATAAGAGGTGCAGTTTGTACCTAAACTGGAGGGGAACAAATATTCTAGCCAGGGGGTTCACTAATGCTATTTGGGAGGGTTTAAACTAGTTTGGCAGTGAGATGGAAACCAGAGCACCAGGTTAGAAAGTGGAAGTATAACAAAGGAAGTGTATATGGATAAGATCCCTAATGAGTACTTTACTTCAGAATTTACCAGGGATGTGGAGGATAATGAGATCAGCACCAAGACTATTAATATAGTACAGCATTTCAAAGTCAAGGAGGAGGTGGTGTTGTGTCTCTTAAAAGCATTAAGGTGGACAAGTTGATGGGATATACCCCTGGTTATTGAGACAGGCAAGTGAAGAGATTGCTGGGGTCTTGAGCAATATCTGTCTCCTTCAGCCACAGGCAAGGTCCCAGAGGACTGGCGAGTAACTAATGTTGTTCCATTGTTCAAGAAGGGAACCAGAGAAAGGATGTTTCCCCTCAAAATAGAGGGGCGCCCTTTCAAAACAGAGATGTGAAGAAATTTCTTTAGCCAAAGGATAGTGAATTTGTGGAATTTATTGCCACATGCAGCTGTGGATGCCAGGTCGTTGGGTGTATTTAAGGCAGAGATTGATAGGTTCTTGGTTGGACATGACATCAAAAGTTACAGGGAGAAGGCCAGGAACTAGGATTGAGGAGGAAAAACAAAGTATCAGCCTTGATTGAATGGCAGAGCAGACTTGATGGGCCAGGTGGCCTAATTCTGCTCCTATGTCCTATAATCCTGGAAACTATTGACTGCTGAGTCTCATGTCAGTAATAGGGATATTACTGAAGAGAATTTATGAGCATTTGGAAAACCATGGCTTAATTAGGGAGAGCCAGTATGGTTTTGAGCAGGGCAAGTCATGTCTTACTAACGTAGTTGAGATTTTTTAATGAGGTGATAAGGGTGATTGATGAAGCTAGAGCTGTGGATGTTGTCCACATGGATTTTAGTGAAGTGTTTGACAATGTCCCTTAAGGCAGGCTCATCAAGATCAAAATGCATGGGATCCCTGGTGAATTGGCCTTTTGCATTCAGTACTAACTTTCCCAGAGAAGACAGAAGATGGTGGTCGATGGGACTTTTTTTTAGCTGGAGGTCTGTGTTCAGTAGTATTCCATAGGGATTGCACTGGGATGTCTTCTGTTTGTGATGTATGTAAGTGACCTGAATTAATATGTAAATTGGTGAGATAGTAAGTTTGCAGATTATACAAAGATTAGTGGTGTTATGGATAGCTTAGATGACTGGCAGAGAATACAGCAGGATCAATTGCAGGTATGGGCAGAGAAAAGGCAGATAGACATTTACCTGGTCAAATGCAAAGTCTGGCACCCAAGTAGGTCAAATGTAAAGAGACAGCACACTGTTAAGAACAAGACCCTTAACAGTGTTGGACAGAGGGACCTTGGGGCTACTGAAACCTTTACGCAGATTGTTAAGGTGCTTAAGAAGGCATATGGCATGCTTGCCCTTAATGAGTCAATGCAATGAGTTCAAAGGATAGGAAGGTATTTTGCCGCTCTATAAAACTCGAGTTAGGCCGCACCTGGAGTACTGCATACAGTTCTGGTCACCCGATTATAAGGATGTCGAGGCTTTGGAGAGGATGTAGAAGAGGTTTACCAGGATGCTGCCTGGATTAGGGGGCATGTGCTACAATGAGAGGTTGGACAAACTTGGATTATTTCCTCTGGAGCGTTAGAGGCTCAGGGTAGATTCGATAGAGGTTTATAAGACTATGAGAGGCATAGATAGAGTAGACAAACTGTACCTTTTTCCTAGGGTTGAAATGTCTAATACCAGAGGGCATGCATTTAAAGCGAGAGGGGGTAATTTCAAAGGAGATGTGTGAGAGAGTGGTGGGTGCCAGGGATGGTGATAAGAGGCAGATACATCCAGGACTTTTAAGAAATATTTAGATAGGCACATGAACGTGAGGGAAATAGATATGGGACATTCTGTAGGCACAATTAGTTGGCCATTTGATTACTAATTTATTTTGTTCAGCACAATAGTGGGGGCTGAAGTAATATTTTATCATAGTACTGTTGGATTTAATTATTACAAGAATAACTACTATAATCACAATTACCACAAGTTGAGATGTTGGTAATGAGAATGAATTTGCTTATAATTTACCCAAAATACCAGACAATTAAATGAATGCCAATCTTTAATTTTTATAACATTTTTTAAACTCACTCTTCCTCCAAGAAGCTAGCTAACACTTTAAAGCTGTCTGTCTGCTTTAGCAGTGAATGGCAGGTATGACTTAAACCAGCAGGGAAGGATGCAGCCAAGAAACATTACTTTCACCTTCCGTGCCAATCTATGTCCATGTAAGGGCTGGTCTTGTGATTTCCCTACAAGCAGCTTGAAGTGTATGCTAGGGTCAATTTGTTGAACTCAGGGTCAGCAGCCATTGACATGTGGCTATCAACCATTGGAGAGTTGTGGTATGGCCGGATTGTCCAATCAATTTATACACATCAAATGTTAGGATATTAACTCCAATATAAAAACCAAAAACACTGAAACACTTAACAGGTTAGGAGAATCTTTCAAAGTACAAAAGTTGAGCTAACCTTTTGGATAGAAGATGAAGAGCCCAACATGTTTTTATTTTAGATTTTGGCATCTGCTCTTTTTAATATTCATTAAATCCAATATGTTTGTCCGATTCAAAAAGAGTCCCTGATGTTGTTGTTCTGGTTATTTTAAAAGTTTTACTGGATTAGGTATCTCTCAGAATGAACTGCAATACTGCAGTATTAATATTATGAGAATTTAAAGATAAATGTAAGCCTTTCCATTATTGGAAACAGGGTTGTATCTTGTCTTCGACTGCTGTGTATTGTAATGCTACTATTTTCATCAGCTGTCAAATGCACCATATTCACAATCCTTCAATTTTATCACCTATGAATGCTTTTGACATTTTTTACATTTATTCTGGTCATTGGATAGAACATTTCAGCATGCCTTATTTTGTCCAAATTCATTTCAATATTGACTTTTCTCAGAAATAAGTCAGAATTTTACCAAAAACATTATCCGTTCTTCCCCTTTCACAGTTTTGGTGATTTTTCCAACATGGTGACTCAGTAGTGTAGTAGTCAGTGTTAGCGTAACACTGTTACAGCTCCAGTGATTGGAGATCAGGGTTCAATTCTTTATGCTGCTGTCCATAAAGAGCCTGCACATTCTCTGACTGCGTGCGTTGCCTCCAGATGCTCGGTTTCCTCCCACATTCCAAAAGGATGTACAGATTAGGGTTAGTAAATTGTAGACATGCTATGTTGACACCTGAAGCATGGTAACACTTACAGGTAGTCCCCCAGCACATCAGAAACGATGATGTAAACTATGCATTTCATTGCATGTTTTATTATTTAAATGTACAACTGAAGATGATCTTTAATCTTTAAAATGTGTTTGTGGGAATTTGAAACAAAGCAATAAAATTGTTCTGATCACTATTATTTCCATTTACAATGACTCAACTGTAAAATCTAGGAGCTTACTTAATTATATATTATTATACCTTTTCCAGTGTCTACAGGTGAATATTTCCCATTTGAACACCAGTTCAATTTGATGTTACAAAAAAAAGCTCTCCCTTAAGAATTTGCACAAACATACAAAGAGAACATCTCATCTCAATTTTCTCACCTCTCTGAAGAGTGCACCATAGAACTGAACAATATATGGACAATCACTACTCCTCATTACAACATCTAAATCCATCAAAAGCTGTTTCTGCTCTTTCTCATCCACTGTTGATCGAATTCGCTGTAAAGAACGTAAAACATTAGAAAAATTGTCAGATTTCTATATAGTTAGAAGACGCTCCATTTTTCTTAAAAGTAAACTGTCGCGACCTCCTTCTGCAACTTAAAATCTATACTTCTGGGTAGATTCTTCTTTCCTTTGTAGTTCTATATGCTTTTTCAGCCATGTACACAAAGTTGGGCATTTTAAGTCAAATTTTATAATATGAAAAATGCATATACTTCAGTATTATTCAAAATAATCCATATTTTGTTCTCACAGTTGTTTATGATTTTTCAACTGATGAAATAATTTTGTTTCCCTTTTAAACATTTTTTGGGTAGCTTTAATAGTGAAGTAGTAAGGAACAGGTTATGCCCGAAATGGTAAATAATATTATGCACTTCAATGACTTTTCATATTTGCTGTCTTATAGGGGGAAAACAAGTTCTGTTAATGAATCCATCAAAAATATAACAGAAACACATTAATTATTAAGTTGACAGAGAGAAAAAAGCACAATGGTGATATACGATATACAAGCTCAGGTTCAATTGCTGGTGTCTAGGGTCAGTCTCCTGCTAATTTTCTTTAAGACAGTTCTGCAATAACGTCACCAGACTACACTCTAATAGCCTGCATTGCTAACTATCATTGATACCAAGTAGCAAGTTGTAGTGCTAAACAACCTCTCTTGCTAGGAGAATCTTTAGGCATTAGTTTCTCATAGGATTACAAGGAGCATATTAATCACAGACTGAAGGTGAGGTTAACAAAATGACCAGGATCAAAATAAGCTATCAATGTTTGTACACTGTGCAAGGCCTACAATAGACCAATAGCCAAAACAAATCTAAAACATCCTGGTCTCATTAAATCTGTTGCTTTAAGAATTGTAAAAATCATAAAGCGAAAATCATGTATAAACTCAAAAAATAAACCATTTTTTGAACATGAAACTTACCACCATATGAAGTTATTAAAACAAACAATTGGTGTGTCTTTAAATTCATCTATGAAAGGAAAAGGACAAGCAGATACGTAGATCAAATGAAAAGTGAAAAGCAGCTTAACACGGGCATGAATGGTTGGATTGGCTATAAATTTTACGTAATTCTATGTGATACATACCTACTTGGCAATTAGCTTTAGTGAGCTCTGATGGTTTTATAGTCTGCCTGCTGCTTCCTCTAAAACCTGATGTCATAGGCACAGATCTCAAACCACATGAAAGGGAGGATGTTGATAATGCAAACTGGCAAAGGAGTGTACTGCCATTTGAGATGTATACAGAGCATATAGAGTTTGCTGAATAAATTGAATATATTTTCATCAAAAGAGAATGTTGGAAATATCAAGAGACTTGTACTATAATATTTGGAAATCAAACTCAATTGAAGTTTAAGTATGAAATGCACATCTGACTATTTAAATGCAAATTTATGTGCATTATTGTCTAGTTTTAACTGCACTGCATCATCAGGGTATCAGAGTGAATGAAGCTCATAAATACAGTAATTTAGGATGATGTGCCCAAAAGGCACTAAGCTCCTGTTGATCCTTCAATCAGTAGCTTAAGAATGCACATAACCTATTAGAGTCAAACTGAAAAAAATTCTTCAGTTACAACTAGACTTACTAGGTCAAGCAAATTAGGAATGTGCTAATACTACTACATTTGTAGTTTGCACTATGTTAAATGCACTTTTCCTTCTCATACCAGTGAGATGATTGTGTAGATATTTTGGTGGATTTAATGTCTGAAAGGATAGTTTCAACCCTCTCCTTGTGAAAGCTGACTGAATGTAACATTCTACCCACACGTTGGTACAAACTTCTGAAGATTTATGAAAGATTTTTTTGGAAAACTGTGGTGGGGGGTTGTGTAGGGATGGAAAACACAACTGGAATAAGGGCATTGCCTTAAAACTGAAAATAAGCTGTGGGAATGGAATGGAAATTGTTTCTTTAGTGCCTGACTTTATTAAAGTTGGAAGCAACTCTGATTCGGCACACTCATGCTCAATGCATAAACTGTAGATAATATGAAGAAAAGGTTTTGAAAGAAACATTTAACAGCTTTGTTTTCCAAGTAGATCTTGTAAAGTTGATTTTAATAAATGGATTTCTTATTTATCTTGCAGCTTATATCGAGCTGATCAAGAATTACTATTTTAATGCTTACTTTCACTGCCATAACCTGCTCACTTGGGTTATGGACCATTTTGTTCACAGAACCGTAGGCTCCACGTCCTATTTCCCCAAGGTCCTTGAGGTCATCCGCAGTGAAATCATACAACTGTTCTGGAGAGATCTTCAATTTCCCTGAGGATTCAATGCTATGAGTCCGCAGCCTCTCTCTGAAAAAGGATGTCAAGAATGTCATTGGTCTCAGATTTTCAGAAGTGTAATCCTCATCAGTTAGAATCCACACCACTCCTTTAATCAGCTTCCTCTATTGTGGCTGTTATTTAGAAATATTGCTTACATTCTTTGATTTCCTGCAAAATAAAATGATAATAGATGGAAATCTGTGCATTTCAATTGTGTAATCATACATTCCTCTTTGCTTTTTCTATAAAAACTAGTACAAAATGTATAGTTATGATGGGTTTCAATACTGCTTCCTCTGATTTAATGTGAAGATAACTATTTGGGCTGACAGGGTGCATTTGATATGATGCCATAATGTTCAACCTCCTCCTTGTGCTGCCAACAGTGCAAATGTTTTCAATATTTTGACACTCTCAGCACCTCCAAATTTTTCTGTGATAATGGTGACCAACATTGCTTAGTGCAGCCAAGAGTGGTCTATTACAAGTTTAGTGCTAAGTCAGCACAAGTCAAGTACTTTTTAATTCCGTCTTGCCAAAACTATTGAAATTGACATAGGAGCAGAATTAGGCCATCTGGCTTATCAAATTTGTTCTGCCATTCCATCACATCTAATCTATTATCCCTCTCAAACCAATTCTGCCTTTTCCTTGTAACCTTTGACGTCTTTACTAATTAAGAACCCATCAATCTCCACTTTAAATATGCCCAGTAACTTGGGCTTCACAGTGGCCTGTGACAATGAATTTCAAAGATTAACCACCCTTTGACTTAAAAAAAATCTCATCTCTGTTCTAAGGGAATGTTCTTCCATTGAAGCTGTGTCCTCTTCACTTAAGACTCCCCCACTATAGGAAGCAAATTGGGGTTTCCACACTTTCTAGACCTTTCAGTATTTGACAGGTTTCAATGAAATCACCCTCCTCCCATTCCTCTGAACTCCAGTGAGTACAGGCTCAGAACTACCTTCAGCCTCCTAGGTTCCTGTGAGCATAAATCTGGTATCTAAACTCATTCTATAAATTATACTTTTTCAATTTCAAAACCAGTCCAGCAAAATTTAAGCAACACACATCAAAGTTGCTGGTGAATGCAGCAGGCCAGGCAGCATCTCTAGGAACAGGTACAGTCGACGTTTCAGGCCGAGACCCTTCGTCAGGATGTTCACCAGCAACTTTGATGTGCCAT
This sequence comes from Mobula birostris, assembly GCF_030028105.1. Taxonomy (NCBI): domain Eukaryota; kingdom Metazoa; phylum Chordata; class Chondrichthyes; order Myliobatiformes; family Myliobatidae; genus Mobula; species Mobula birostris. The sequence goes on from NC_092393.1 coordinate 19,455,478, forward strand.
GCTTGAATTTCCAGCATCTGCAGAATTCCTGTTGCCGCAAAATTTACTCTTTTTTAAAACTGGAATGTGTCAGAATTAGATTTTTCTTTAGTAAGTTATAGCATTATCATTATTAAGATCCCAAACTTTTAATCCATTGATCTACCCTCATGTATTCCCCATTCTGGGAAAAAAAAAACCCTTGTTGGACTTCCTTGCATATTAAGTTGCGAGTCCTATATATATCATGTCCAATATTATCCCCTTTGTCTATATTTTAAAAGTTACAGAATTATACATGTACATGGGCCACTCGCCTAAACTCATCCAAGCAGACTAGTGGGCACCTTTTGTAATAATCCCATCTCCCAGCATTTTGCCCATACCCTTCTATACCTCTGCATTCATCCAGCTATTTCCTAAATGTGATCCAATTTCAATCATGTTCTCCAGGTACTTAGCATTCTTTGGCTGAAATCTCTTATACGCTCCCTAAAACTCTTTTCTAAATCAATGTCCTCTCTGGGGGAAAAAGTTTCCTGCTGTCTACCTTTTCAATACCCTTCAAAGTTATGGACCTTATTCATATTCCCTCCTAACCTCTTCCATTCCTAGGAGAGAAGATATAGACTCTCCAGTCTCTTCCCATAGCTAACCTGTTCCATCCAGGTAATACTCTGGTGAATCTACTCTGCACCTACTTCAGTACTATCATGTCCTTCCTCATGGTGATCCTAACTGGATGCAGTACTCCATCTAGAGTTGACAATGGTTTCATAAAGTTGTAGATTAATCTGTCGACTTCTGTATTCCGTGATGAATATCAATGAAAAACAGTCATTCTGGATCTCAGCCACACTTTCGTCAAAAAGGCCCTGATTTTTCTCTGGTTATTCCTTTGCCCTTTTCCAATGCTTTCATACTTAACTTAATCCTATCTGCCAATAAATTTTCAGGATCATCTAGGCCTTCCTAATTTCCTAATTCAGCACCTTCCTGCACTTTAATGGAGTGGCCCATTAAGTGTATTAGTTCACTGTACCTGTCATGACTCCTTTACCTAATCTTCATTACCCTTCAATAGCCAAGGTTCCCTATACTTGTTATCCCTGGCTTTTACCCTTACTATTTCTCTTTCTCACTTACAGTATATTTCACAGCGTGCAGATGCAAGCATGCCTCCAAGTTAATATTTCCAATCTACCTCCTTGAGGCTAATGAAATTGCCCTTCCCCAATTTAAGACCTTTATTACCAGTCCACACGATTCTTTTCTGTAGGATTTAGGATAGGTTTTTAAAATATATGGAGCAACAAACTATCTGCTAGACAAACACTGATGCAGTTTTCAACCCAAAACATGGACAATTCCTTCAAACCTCAATCGCTAGCTCTTTCTTCCCTCATTGGTCTATCCACATAAGACATCAAAAAGCTCTCCTGGATATCTATCTATAAATCTGTTCCAGTCAAGGTGGCACCAAAATGTGGTCTGTTAAGGTTGTGGCTCAGGCTAAGCTATTGTTTAGGTTTTGGAGGCAGCGTAGGGAGTTAGGGAACAGGTTAGGGTTTAGGGGCAGTGATAAGGGGAGATAGAAGTCAGAACCAGTAGCTGGAGCTCTCCGCAGTAGAAGGCCAATGATCTCCATGAATGGATGTCAGGTCATCAGGCGCTGAGACAAAGACTAGTGATCCCTGTGGTTAATGACTGAGGTTGGTGGGCCCTGTGAATGATGCAGGTGACTCCTCCCAGGTTAGTGGTGAGTCCTGGGGTCGGCGGTCTGTGCAAATTCAGAGTTTGAAGCCCAAAGTTGGCGTACCCAGAAGTCCAAGGCTGATGTCTGGAAGTCCAGTTGAGGGACAAAAACCCTGGTTGGCAAGTCACAAGCTTGGAAGCCCATGTGACTATGGAGTTAGAGGCCGAAGTTCAAAGACTCATTATATCTAGACCCTGGGGTTGACCAAAGATTGAAAAGAAGTCGAGGTCCAATGATCAAGACCCTGGACTAGCAAGTCTGGAAGACAGAAGCCTAAGTCTGCAAGTCTGGGCCGGTAACTGCAATTTGGATGCCTGGAGGAACCTGTCCCGGGGTTGGAGGGTGAGGGTGTGTGTGTGTGTGTGTGTGTGTGTGTGTGTGTGTGTGTGTGTGTGCGTGCGCGTGTGTGTGCGTGTGTGCGTGCGTGTGCGTGAACACCATGGGCATGCTATGTTGGCACTGGAATGTGTGTTGACATTTGCAAGCTGCCCCCAAACTCGTCCTTAGGTTACGTTGGTTATAAACACAAATGCATTTCATTGTGTGTTTCAATGTATACGTGATAAATAAATGAATCTTAATCTCCTGTTGACTGTTGGTAAGTCTGTAATATAACCCCAGCAAAGTTTGAGGAGCCTTCTCGGATATCCTCCTTCAATACTGAAGTAAACCAAACACTAACAATGCAATATCTCCTCCACTTGCCTGAAAATTCTATACCCTAGGATATTAAGTTGCCATTCCTGCCCATCCTTAAACCATATCTCATTGATGACAGCAATACTGAGAGTCAATGTGGTTATGCAATTTTTAGGCCAGGCAGTGTCATATATTAAAAAAAAGGGTGGTGGTGGGGAGGGGGGAGGGTGGGGAAGAGCCATGACACTGTAGATGCTGGAATATGGAGCAACAAAATCAGTCCTGATGCATGGCTTTGACCAGAAACGTTGACAATCCTATCCTCCCACACATGCTACTTAACCAGCGTTCTTCAAGCAAATTCACAATAAAAGGGAATACCAAGTTAAAGCATTACCCCACGGCATATCAGCAGTCAAAGGTATCAAAGGACTAAATAGGAAATGTTCCTGATGTTCAAAATTGTTCAAAAATAGTCACCTATATCAAAATATTAAAAATATAAATGTTTCAATACTTCCAAGACATTGAGAAAATTTAAACCAAATACATAGAAACCATAGAAACTACAGCACAGAAACAGGCCTTTTGGACTTGCTTGGCTGTGCCAAACCATTTTCTGCCAAGTCCCACTGACCTGCACATGGACCATATCCCTCCATACACCTCCCATCCATGTATCTGTCCAATTTATTCTTAAATGTTAAAAAATAACCCACATTTACCACCTCGTCTGGCAGCTCATTCCATACTCCCACCACTCTGTGCGAAGAAGCCCTGCCTAATGTTCCCTTTAAACTTTTCCCCCCTCACCCTTAACCCGTCCTCTGGTTTTTTTCTCCCCTTGCCTCAGGGGAAAAAGTCTGCTTGCATTCACTCTATCTATACCCATCATAATTTTATATACCTCTATCAAATCTCTCCTCATTCTTCTACGCTCCAGGGAATAAAGTCCTAACCTATTCAACCTTTCTCTGTAACTGAGTTTCTCAAGTCCTGGCAACATCCTTGTAAACCTTCTCTGCACTCTTTCAACCTTATTTACATCCTTCCTGTAATTTGGTGACCAAAACTGAACACAATACTCCAGATTCGGCCTCACCAATGCCTTATGCAACCTCATCATAACATTCCAGCTCTTATACTCAATACTTTGATTAATAAAGGCCAACGTACCAAAAGCTCTCTTTACGACCCTATCTACTTGTGACGCCACTTTTAGGAAATTTTGTATCTGTATTCCCAGATCCCTCTGTTCTACTGCACTCCTCAGTGCCTTACCACTAACCCTGTATGTTCTACCTTGGTTTGTCCTTCTAACGTGCAATACCTCACACTTGTCTGTATTAAACTCCATCTGCCATTTTTCAGCCCATTTTTCCAGCTGGTCCAAGTCCCTCTGCAGGCTCCGAAAACCTTCCTCACTGTCTACTACACCTCCAATCTTTGTATCATCAGCAAACTTGCTGATCCAATTTACCACATTATCATCCAGATCATTGATATAGATGACAAATAACAATGGACCCAGCACTGATCCCTGTGGCACACCACTAGTCACAGGCCTCCACTCAGAGAAGCAATTCTCTACCACCACTCTTTGGCTTCTTCCATCAAGCCAATATCTAATCCAATTTACCACTTCTCCATGTATACCTAGCGACTGAATTTTCCTAACTAACCTCCCATGCGGGACCTTGTCAAAGGCCTTACTGAAATCCATGTAGACAATATCCACTGCGTTCCCTTCATCCACTTTCCTGGTAACCTCCTCGAAAAACTCCAATAGATTGGTCAAACATGACCTACCACGCACAAAGCCATGTTGACTCTCCCTAATAAGACCCTGTCTGTCCAAATGCTTGTAGATTCTGTCTCTTAGTACTCCCTCCAATAACTCACCGACCTATAATTTCCCGGATTACTTTTCGATCCTTTTTTAAACAATGGAACAACATGAGCCACTCTCCAATCCTCCGGCACTTCACCCGTAGACAGCGACATTTTAAATATTTCTGCCAGGGCCCCCGCAATTTCAACACTAGTCTCCTTCAAGGTCCGAGGGAACACTCTGTCAGGTCCCGGGGATTTATCCACTTTATTTTCCTCAAGACAGCAAGCACCTCCTCCTTTTCAATCTGTACAGTTTCCATGATCTCACTACTTGATTCCCTCAATTCCATAGACTTCATGCCAGTTTCCTTAGTAAATACAGACGCAAAAAACCTATTTAAGATCTCCCCCATTTCCTTTGGTTCCACACATAGCCGACCACTCTGATCTTCAAGAGGACCAATTTTATCCCTTACAATCCTTTTGCTCTTAATATACCTGTAAAAGCTCTTTGGATTATCCTTCACTTTGACTGCCAAGGCAACCTCATGTCTTCTTTTAGCCCTCCTGATTACTTTCTTAAGTATTTTCTTGCACTTCTTATACTCATCAAGCACCTGATTTACTCCCTGTTTCCTATACATTTCATACAACTCCCTCTTCTTCTTTATCAGAGTTGCAATATCCCTTGAGAACCAAAGTTTCTTATTCCTATTCAATTTTCCTTTAATCCTGACAGGAACATACAAACCCTGCACTCTCAAAATTAACTAACATAGTAAAAATAATGAAAGCACCATGTAAGCTCTTGTCCAAAATCAAATCTATTAAAGTCTGTGCTCCCTGGTTAGAGAAAGTAATTTTCTCAGGATCAAGGATCAGCCAAGCAGAAAGTTGACTTCAACCTCTGTATGGGCAAGCCCTGAATTTCTACATAGTACATAGGTGAAAGTTGTCTGCTCCAAAGTAGAACTACTGACTTTTAATGTGAAGGTGAAGGCGATCATCTTTTGTCTCTCTCCACACTCACTGAGAGTGTGTTATGACCTAAAATACCTCCCAGTCTCAATTTTTCCATAGGGTTGTCTCAGTTACTCACATTGAGACAGTTTGCTCAGAAGCATAGTACTGCTTGCGTTTTATTATAGAAAATATACAGGCCTATTTTAAATTCACATTTAATAGAAATTTATTTTTTTAGTTTCCAAATACCTTTTTACACTATACTCCCTGTCACTGGCACTTCCCTTAGTTGCTTTTCCCTAATAATTTATAAGGTATTTGACTCCACCTCCTTCCTGTAATGAATGGCCAGGCATGTGAACTGTTAAACCAAATATTCCGGTTCAACAATCATAATGCAAACATTAATTAAAGCAATGGCAATAGCATTATGCTGAATCCTCATGCACATATCAGGAATTAAAACACACGGAACATTCTTCACACTTCCAAAAATAATTATAGGTCTGGAACTATTGACTTCCCACTGCAGTCTAGAAAATGGAAGGTAGACAAAATATTTTCATGCAGGTCAGAAAAAATGCACACATACTTTACTCTCGCCTTGAGAGAACAATGGTCAAGAAAAGGCTGAAGAAGCTAGTCTGCATGAATAATGGTAGAAATGCGTTTCATAAAAAATTTTGCACTCTTAAAAATGCAATATTTTGATCTGGTTTGAAATATATCCTCAAATTATTCATAAATAGATCACAAAAGGCTCATGATGTCAATGTTTGACAAGATTATACCTGACACCAGCAACCAGGGTCTCCCCATGTCAATACTGAACTGATCAGAATATATCTTCCCGATCCATGGTATTCTAGATGATACCAATGTGCAAGATGGCAGCAAGTCTAATGGTAGTGAGAAAGCTCCATGCTTAACACATCCTTGAAAACCCCAGACAAAACTCCATTCCTAGGTTTTAGCAATGTTGTAATTTTAATTACTATTGTGTCAAGACACAGCAAAAATCTTATCTTGTATAGTGTTCACATAGATCAAGTCATTACAGTGCACTGAAATAGTGCAAAGTTAAACAATAACAGAATAAAGCCACAATAACAAAGAAAATGCAGACAGATAGACAATAAGGTGCAATGAGGTAGATTGTGAGGTTAAGAGCACATCTTATTGTAATAGAGACCATTCAACAGTCTTATAATAGTGGGGTTGAGCCCAGTAGTATGTACAAAATTTCAGATGTTGATGAGGAGGCATAAAGGAGCAAGAGAGATCAACTGGTTGAGTGGTGTCACAGCAACAAAATTGCACTCAACGTCAGTAAGACCAAAAATTGATAGTGGACTTCAGAAAGCGGAAGTCGAGGGAACACACATCAATCCACAGAGGGATCAGAAGTGGAAAAGGTGAGCAGTTTCAAGTTCCTGGGTGTCAACATCTAAGAATCTATTCTGGGCCCAACATTTTGATGCAATTACCAAGGAGGCACAACAGCGGCTGTACCTCTTAAGGAGTTTGAGGAGAATTGGCATGTCACCAAAGATGCTCACAAATTTCTACAGATGTACCATGGAGAGCATGCTAACTGGTTGCACCACTGTCTAGTATGGAGGGTCTACTGCACAGGATCAGAAAAAGCTGCAGAAAGTTGTACACTCAGCCAGCTCCATCAGAGATACTTGCTTCCCCAGCATCCAGGACACCTTCAAAATGAGATGCCTCAAAAAGGCAGCATCCATCATTAAGGACCCCTATCACTCAACACATCGTCTTCTTATTTCTACCATCAAGGAGGTACAGAAGCCTGAAGAGACACTCAACATTTCAGGAATAGCTTCTTCCCTTCTGCCATCAGATTTCTGAATGGACAATCAACCCATGAACAGTTCCTGTTTTTCCCCCCTTTCCTTCTCTTTTTGCACTACTTTTTTTTAAACATACATTTCTTATTGTAATTTATAGCATATTACCTTGTATTACTATTTTAATACGATCTACAAAATGACAAATTTCATGACATACACCAGTGATATTAATCCCCATTCAGATTCTGCTTTCAGGCTTTTGTATTTTCTGCTTAATGGACAGAGAGAGAAAAGAAAATGTCTGGGGTGGGCAAAGTCTTTGATTATGCTGGCTGCTTTATTGAAGCAATGAGAAATGTGGATAGAGTCCATAAAGGGGAGACTGATTTCTTGATGTGCTGAGCTGTGTCACAACTCAATGCAGTTTGTTGTGGTCACAGCCAGAGCAGTTGCCATACAAGTTGCAATGTAACCAGATACTGTTTTCAATAAAAATAGGTAAGGGTAGATGCATCTATGCTAAATTTTTTGTCAAAGCTAATTGAAGCAAATTGTAAATACCTAAACATGTTTGCAAATAACTAAAACCAAGGCAAACTTAAAAGCAGGAACTTTACTTTCCCCTTACCTCAATGCCAGCAGTTCCATTCAGAACAGAGATCCAGCACAATTGTGTAAATGTGACAGTACATAATGGAATTTACTTTTCTAGAAAAGGAACTTTAGTTCTTCCAGTTTGATGGTAACAATGGACTTCCATTAATTCCATAATTATTCCTTTTAGACTTAGCAAGTTTGCTCATTTATCATGAGTTTAAAAGAATCTTGGCAGTCAACAAATCAAAGCAGGAAATGAATTAATGACTCATTGCGATGCTTAGCAAAAGCAAACTAATGAAATATACTGAATGTTAGGAATTTAAAAACTGTAGGTAATCGTTGGACTAGGTTTTGTTTTCAAAAAATTACCACAAATTACCAAAATATTTGTTGACTTTACATCTATCATAACAATTATATAATCTTTTGATCCTTTTTGAACAAGTCCCTTTACAAATGCTATTCATTGCATTTCACACTCTTTAGGCATGCTACATTTCCCAAGGTTACTTTCCATCAATGTGCCAATTAAGAGGTTTAGGCAACTCAAGCTCTTCACAGTAATCTAATCAGTGGTTCTCAGTCTTTTTCTGTTTGTGGCACATTTGTGACATTCATTTATCTCTGTGGCCCCCACCCTCCATTGTCTGTTAGTTACTTAGTTTCTATTTGGTCAGCTGTATTAATTATTCTAATACACTGTAAATATTTATGGTTCAACAGATTATAGGCACTACAAAATATCAAATATAATGTTACACATGTATATGGAAAAAAATTCTAAACTTTGAATAAGATACTTTGAGAAAATTAGTAATTCAGCACTGTGGCTGAATTATAATAAATATAATCGCACATGGAAAAAGTACCAATTTTGAATATATGTGTAAAAATAAAGCTAACTTTTGAGGAAAATGCTTTTGAAAAATACTAGTATATATGCAAATTCTATTTGGCAATAAAGGGTGTGTACTCACCAAGAGAAGTGAATTGAACTCTTTTCAAAATATGATAGTATCAGGGATTTAATGGAACACTCACAACATGCTGGAGGAACTCAGCAGGTCGGGCAGCATCTGTGGAAAAATCGGTCGACATTTCGGGCCGGAACCCTTCGTCAGAAACGTCGACCGATCTTTTCCACGGATGCTACTCGACCTGCCGAGGTCCTCCAGCGTGTTGTGAGTGTTGCTTTGACCTCAGCATCTGCAGATTATTTTGTGTTAGGGATTTAATGGAAGTTGCAGTGGTAGATAGGGATGCAGTGTTAACCTCACGTTCTCACCTCTCTGGAGTTTAGCCATTTCTAGCAGATGACTCCACTGGAGTAACTGCAGCCTTCATGCCGCATTTTATAAGTATTAAAATACAGACGGGTCAGTGGAAGGCAAACAGAACTAACCTCCTGTTGCAAATTCGCTGACTGGCCTTGCTGCAGATAGCCAGCCCCGCCTGCAGTTTGCAGTTTGCAATTTGGGGGTGAATGTGGAGCGGGGCCTGCTGTACAGGATGTGTGTGGTGATTTGTGTGTGGTCAAGCAGGAGCAGAGAAAACAACTGATTTGCTGCAACCCCCATGCGACATTATGGCACAGCATTGTTAAGTTACTGGCAGACTTGATACGTTGTACAATTTTGGCACAGCATGACAAAATTCAAGTTAAACTTTACAGTCTTTAAATCTAGGAACATGATAAGTAGCCTGAAAGATCTTACAAGCATTGAAAACCTACAACACAATACAGGCCCTTCGGCCCAAAATGCTGTGCCAAACATGTACCCAAGAAAGATCTTAGGTGAACAGGTTTTGACAAATGACTTTGTAAAAACCGAGGATATAAAATATGGCTCATTTATGTTTAAAATGATATTACAAATGATAAACTACTCCAGCTTTAACATGTTTCTGCAGAACTTCAATTATTTTGATTTACACTGTAAACTCTCAAAATAACCTTGGGCCAGATACATGCAGATGTGCAATTTAAATCCATGAGAATCTCTGCCATTTAGAACTAAAAAAGAATGCTTCAACTCTTTCCCAATAATTGAGCAGACGGTTTAATTGAAACTAATTGTTAAATTGATTAAACTTGACAAATATGAGTTACACAGGGATAAAGCATGTTATTGATATATTCACTTTTATCACTGAGATTTGCTTCTCATTTTAACATGGTGGGGCTAGATATGGAAAATCCTGACTAGGCTTTCCACTGTTGAGAGGCTCCAGGTTTGACTGACTGGATCTGCTCTTCCCCAAGGAGCTATTCTCTAAAATTCTCAAGAGCCCTGTCAAAAAAAAGCATACCCAAAGTATTAAGGCAGATCTCATCTAATTTTACATTTGCACAGGTAACGTAACACTCAAATTTTCCTTTCCACCTGAAGTGTAATTAAGTTAACAAATGTAAATGCATTGCGTACTAGCACCTTGCTTACTCTAAGATTTTGCATAATTATCAATTTATTTAATATTCAGCAGATTAAAATGTATATTGTCATAAGATCTTAAATGGAAAGTTATTTTAAATAAACACTAGGTCAGTTGCCACTCTCCATGAACTATTCAGTGCAAGATTACTAAATACTCAAAGCATAACAGAACTATTATGATAACAAAAAGCTCAACTTACTTTCAGAGATCACCGTCACTAACAGGAATATAATGAAATTACTTCATGCTAAAATTGTTATCGTAACTGGAAGCTGCGCTGCTGGCTGCCCCCTGCTTACAGCTGCGAACTAAAACTGATGGCATAACTAATTGAAGCAAAAATAATTGCACAAGCAGAAACCTGACAGATTTCAACTCTGATAATAGGCTTTCCTTGACACTGACAAAACAAAATTAGAGACCATGTCTTTACCTTCAATGTTGTGCTCAACAGAAACTTGCTACAAGATGGTGGCTATTAACTCAGCTTTGGACCTACTTCCAAAATAGTGGATGGTTGAATAGATAGAAGAAAAACAGATTTAAGTGTTGTGGCAGAGAAAAAGAATAGCAACATAAAATCAAAGTGAACTAAAAAAAGGGAAGACAGGAAAAACCAAACACTACAAGCTCAATGGATTTAAAAAAATAAATGGTTTTATTTATTACAGTGCAAACCAAAGCAGTTTAGAAAAGGGAGCCTCATCTTAAAAACTGAAACACGAATAGTGAATATTTACATTCTTCAAGAATTAAGGTATTGCACTTAAATTGTAAAACAATTAAAGTCAAGTAATTCCAATTAATGCAGAACAGGACTACGAGATAATATTCAGTGCGATCCAAGAGTTCAGTCTTAAAACATTCAGTTTTCATATTATGTAAAACTAATACTATGATAACCCAAATACTATGGTCGAGAATTCAGGAAAAACTGACAGTCGATTTTCAAAGCTATCCCAAAGTGATATACACAATGACAAATAAAACAGGTACTGTGTCCAACGCACAATACCACTAACAAGGTTATTAATAAACAGCTTTAAATTAATAACTATTTCCAAAAGCACTAACAGGGGGCCAATCAGACAAAAAGACAACGTTTAAAATCAAATAAAAAGCTTTGTCATGCAGTCAGGAGGGAAGTAAAGCAACAAATACAGGAAGTGGAGATGCCTTAGCATCTGAACACCAGAATGAGAATTAAGATAAGCAGCCGGTGAATCTGCAGCTAATATTACTCATTCAACACAGATGATGTAAAAAGAACTAATACCAGCTCAAGAACTGAGCTGCAAGATTTTGGATAAGCTTGTTTAAGGATAGAAGGTCGCAGAATAGTGAAGTAGTTGAGTCTGAAGAGAACAAGGAACAGCACTTGTAAGTAATCTTTGGCACTGCACTGAAAATATGCAAGCATCTGAAGCAATCTGTGGTTTAACTGAGTTGATTTATGAGGAAAAATAAGGACAAGTTGTAGTACTTCAATTGCAAACTATCCTTATATTACAATCACGTTCTAATGAGTAGCATTTTGATGTATGAATTATTTAATATTTAATGATCACAGAAATTCATGTGTGCAAGTTTTATCGTTGGGTATCAATCTATAAATAACTAAACTGAGTTACCATTTTAGTACTTTAGTCACTCCAATATTTGTTTTATAGGCATTTACAACTACTCAAAATCGTTGTGCTTAAATAGCTTTTGTGAATAAGGCTAATTTCACACTACTTAATCACAATAGACTAAAATTAGAAAATTACATTGTATCTGGGCATACAGAAAATTTACATATTTTTTTCATAAACCCAATGAACCTAAGAGTCAACAATTAAGATATTATAAAAGGAAAAAAATCTACAGATGCTGGAAATCTGAAATGATGTCCCCAGCATTTTCTAGTTTTAAGCAACACATCTACTGTCAATGACCCTTTATCAGAACTGACCATTGACTGGAAATGACAACTCCTCCATTGTCCATCTGTATGTCTACTCCAGCACCTAATGAAGTACATCAAAGAAAAGAGGGATGGAAAGTGCCAGAGCTTTGTTAAAGGAGGCTATACTTTTGATAAACAATGCCATAATACAAAATTGTCATTTCATTTCAGAAATCTCACGAGTAAGATGTCCTTACATGTCCTTAATTCAGAAACCTCAGGAAACAGGTCGAGTTACCTTTCTATTACCTTAACCTTATAACATGATATGGCTGTTTGCTCACATGCAAGCTGGCATGGACCAGTCACATTAGTCCCATTAACCTCACCATATTTCCCTGAGGTAATGCAACTTCTTCCCTTACATACATGCTGAGCTTCCATTTGATTCTTTTTTAATCACTGAACTACACCAAAGGGAGAGCACCTCTTTGCTTAGATAACATACACAGCTTAATAAACAAGAATGAAGTTTTGTTTTGTTGTGTGCCAATGACTGTAAATATTCTCCCTTTTATCAACAGCACAACCATAATTACCAGACACCATAAAATAAATACAGATGGGGAAAAATAGGTTTGTGGAATATGCTTTCAATGGATCTAATATCTTTTAAAGTATTTTTGAAGCAATAAATATCAATTAATTTAGATATTTGGTAGTGCTGTTGCCTTTCAATTCAAGTGATCCAGGTTCAATCCTGATCTCTGGTGCTGTCCATATCGAGTTTTCATATTCTCTACGTAATTACACACAGTTCTTGCAGTATGTAGGTTTCTCTCATATCCCGAAGATATGTTGTTTGGTAAGTTAATTGGCTATTGCAAAGTATCCCTAAAACAGGAGGGCAGTTAGAGAATCTGGTGAGTCAATAAGAACGTAGAATAGTACAGGCCCTTCCGTCCACAATGTTGTGCCAACCGTTAAACCCTGCCTCCCATATAACCCCCGCCCACCTTAAACTCCTCCATATACCTGTCTAGTAGTCTCTTAAATTTCACTAGTATATCTGCCTCCACCATTGACTCAGGCAGTGCATTCCATGCAACCAACCACTCTCTGAGTAAAAAAACCTTCCTCTAATATCCCCCGTGAACTTCCCACCCCTTACCTTTAAGCCATGTCCTCTTGTATTGAGCAGTGGTGCCCTGGGGAAGAGGTGCTGGCTGTCCACTCTATCTATTCCTCTTAATATCTTGTATACCTCTATCATGTCTCCTCTCATCCTCCTTCTCTCTAAAGAGTAAAGCCTTAGCTCCCTTAATCTCTCATCATAATGCATACTCTCTAAACCAGGCAGCATCCTGGTAAATCTCCTCTGTACCCTTTTCCAATGCTTCCACATCCTTCCTATAGTGAGGCGACCAGAACTGGACACAGTACTCCAAGCGTGGCCTAACCAGAGTTTTATAGAGCTGCACCATTACCTCGAGACTCTTAAACTCTATCCCTCAACTTATGAAAGCTAACACCCCATAAGCTTTCTTAACTACCTTATCTACCTGTGAGGCAACTTTCAGGGATCTGTGGACATGTACCCCCAGATCCCTCTGCTCCTCCACACTACCAAGTATCCTGCCATTTACTTTGTACTCTGCCTTGGAGTTTGTCCTTCCAAAGTGTACCACCTCACACTTCTCTGGATTGAACTCCATCTGCCACGTCTCAGCCCACTCCTGCATCCTATCAATGTCTCTCTGCAATCTTCAACAATCCTCTACGCTATTCACAACACCACCAACCTTTGTGTCGCCTGCAAACTTGCCAACCCACCCTTCTACCCCCACATCCAGGTCGTTAATAAAAATCACAAAAGGTAGAGGTCCCAGAACCAATCCTTGTGGGACACCACTAGTCACAACCCTCCAATCCGAATGTACTCCCTCCACCATGACCCTCTGCTTTCTGCAGGCAAGCCAATTCTGAATCCACCTGACCAAACTTCCCTGGATCCCATCCCTTCTGACTTCCTGAATAAGCTTACCATATGGAACCTTGTCAAATTCCTTACTAAAATCCATGTAGATCACATCCACTGCACTACCATCATCCTGGTCACCTCCTCAAAGAACTCTATCAGACTTGTTAGACACGATCTGCCCTTCACAAAGTCATGCTGACTGTCCCTGATCAGACCATGATTCTCTAAATGCCCACAGATCCTATCTCTAAGAATCTTTTCCAACAGCTTTCCCACCACAGACGTAAGGCTCACTGGTCTATAATTACCCGGACTATCCCTACTACCTTTTTTGAACAAGCGGGCAACATTCGCCTCCCTCCAATCCTCCGGTACCATTCCCGTAGACAACGAGGACATAAAGATCCTAGCCAGAGGCTCAATAATCTCTTCCCTCGCCTCGTGGAGCAGCCTGGGGAATATTCCGTCAGGCCCCGGGGACTCATCTGTCCTAATGTATTTTAACAACTCCAACAACTCCTCTCCCTTAATATCGACATGCTCTAGAACATTAACCCCACTTATATTGTCCTCACCGTCATCAAGTTCCCTCTCATTGGTGAATACCAGAAGCATTCATTGAGAACCTTGCTCACTTCCACAGCCTCCAGGCACATCTTCCCACCTTTATCTCTAATCGGTCCTACCTTTACTGCTGTCATCTTTTTGTTCTTCTCAAAAGCATGACCGTGAGTGAAAACAGATTACAAGTGAGGCAAGTGTACTGGAGAGAGAGTTCCAAAATGCTTGAACAGATCTGAAGGGTGCCTATTGAAAGTAAAGAAACTTTAAAGCAGAGGAAAAACAGAAATTATTTTCTCCAAGTGCTCTTATTTCCTCACATTCTAAAAGAAATGTTAACTGGTAGATTAATCAACTAGGATAAATTGTCTCTAGTAAGGAAGTGAGTTGTCCGGCTGCTGGCGCAGTGACATCAGCACCAGACTCCGGAGCGATGGTTCCCGAGATCGAAACCAGTCGGGCTGCTCCCAGGCGCGCTTTCCATCCGTGCCAGGTTGAGTGTCGAGCTCGCAACTCAGCCTCATTAAAAAAAAGACTGCGCTGTGAGAAGGACATGGGGGAGCACTCACAGAATCTCCCTTCCAAGACAACCACTTGAAAAGTGGGGCCGAGGCTCTGCTACAAACAAAAGGAAGCGAGTGGGATGACCTGGGAAGAACATGAGGGGATATAAACATGGGACTGATTTTTGATTAGTCTTAATAGGTAGTTGCTGACTTGCTATGCCAAAGGGCAATTTGTTATATTAAATTGCTCCATAAATACTTAGAAATGATAAAAAGGGATTAGATATGCAGATAAATTTATTATAAGATAGTCAAATATTTTACATACACAAATTCTTAAGTTAGAAATGGGTTGATAACACTAGAAAAATTCACTAAGTTCAAAATTAGAACCAATGATTACAGACAACATTTACAGGGATGTTGTCAGAATTTGTGGACCTGAGTTTTCGGGA
The DNA here is from genome assembly GCF_030028105.1 of Mobula birostris. Lineage (NCBI taxonomy): Eukaryota > Metazoa > Chordata > Chondrichthyes > Myliobatiformes > Myliobatidae > Mobula > Mobula birostris. The sequence goes on from NC_092393.1 coordinate 19,470,889, forward strand.
AAGAATGAATTGGTCAGGAACGGAGAAGAATGAGGGGAAATTTAATAGAGGGATAGTAAATTATGAGAGGTCTAGATAAGGTAGATGCAAGCAGGCTTTTTCCACTGTGTTTTGGTAAGACTTGAAGTAGAGGTCATAGGTTAATGGTGAAAGAGAAATGTTTAAGGGGAACTACTTCACTCAGAGGGTGATGTGAGAGTGGATCGAGCTGCCAGTGGAAGTGATGGCTGTGGGTTCAATTGCTACATTTAGAGAAGTTTGGGTAAGTACATGGATGGTAGGGATAGTAAGCGTTATGGTCCAAGTATGGATCAATGGGTCCAGGCAGAATAACAGCTTGGCATGGACAGGATGGGCTGAAGGGCCGTGTTTATGTGTTGTATTGTTCCATGACTACATTTATAATATAACAACAATGACATCTAATTTCAGATATCTAGGTCCCACAAAGAGTAATGTGATAATGATCAGATGCTGTCTTTTTAAGACATGTTGTCTTCAGACTGTCCAGGGCATCAGGGATAAATGCCCTCCACTTCCCAAAGTAGTTGTTTGGGACTGTTTAGGCTTGTTTGATGGTGCAGTCATAATTGGGGTTTTACACCTCATCATAAAGACAATGCTATTGACTATGAATGAAGCATTCCTCCACTGCACTAGCACAAATTTAAGAATTTCATGATCAAGTCTTTCAAGAGACTTTAATCACAACCTTTAATTTAACATAGACCATAGAATAGTACAGCACCTTACAGACCCTTCGGCCCACAATGTTTAAATAAGCCCTAGAAACAACTGGCAAAAAAATGCAAAGCATGATGCTGAAGTTGGAGATAATTGAAAATCAGTACAGATGAAGTACAATGTCTTCTTCTGGAATTCCATGGAGTTATAAAGGGAAATGCAAGTTGAATCATATCACTTCTTGGACTGAGTGACATTTGGTTCATAAAAGCATTAGGCGATTCTGCTCTCATCTTTTTTCTCCACTTCTCATTATCCCAACCTTAATTTACCTTCCTTGCCTACTCCTCCCTTTTTCCTCCAATCATACACATACACCTTCTTCTATGGTCCACTCTCCTCTTCTATCAGATTCCTTCCTCTCCATCTTTTCTACCCACCTGGCTTCACCTATCACTTTCTAGCTATCCCTCTTCCCCTCCTCCCCCACCTTCTTATTCTGATGTCGTCTCTCTTCCTTGCCAATCCTGAAGGACGGAATCCACCGAAACATCAAGTGTTTATTCATTTCCATAGATACTGCCCTGACCTGCTGAGTTCCTCCAGCATTTTGAGGGTGCTGCATCAAGTTCAAAAACATGGAACCAAGATACTGAAGATGTAACAATAATGTGTGACAATTGGACCGTGTTGTTTATGGTAATGTACAGTGTTTCATGTCAAAGGCTGGATTGTATTGAAAATAAGAAAAGTACTAAAGAATGTGAAACCATGGAACTAATCAGATATACCTTACAACTTCAAAAATAAACCAGCATTTCATAAATATATTGTACTATACCAACCAGTAGCTAAATAATGTTTCCATTTTAATAGCCAGGCAAGACAATTGACTCATATGCAGGTCAACAGGTAGTTAGGAAAGCTAACAATGTTATCACAGCCTGGGGAACTGAAGTTGAAGGAAATTACATTTCTTTTCTCAGGACATTAGAGAGACCACATCTGGACTTCTGTAAAGTGTGGACTTATCAGGAACTATAGTTTCCTTCTCTAAGGAAGATGTTAATGCAGTTCAGGTTTATAAATCTACTACCAGGAATGCATGGATTGTTCTCAAGGAAAAATTGGATGGCCTAGTTTTGTATTCACTTCAAAGTGCATCATAAAAGATCTTTTGACACAATGAATGTAGAGGGAATGTTTCCTTTTAGTGTCAAAACTAACAATCATTGTTTAAAAATAAGGTATGACCCATTAAAGTCAGATGAAGAAATTTTTGTGTAATGCCTGGGTCTTTTCGTCAGAGGGTGGGTGAGTATTTTTAAAAGCAGGGTACTAGATAATAAAGCAAAGAGGGATGAGAGTGAAAGAATATTGCAGGTAAAAGGAAATTCAGGCTTCAAGCCTGAATTAAGTGCCCTACAATTCCTAATGCATAATAAAATCCAAACAAATCTTCCTCACTCTTCTCAATGTATCTGTTGGTTACAGAATCTGAGCTTCACGGGCTATAAATATAAACATAATTCAGATTAATTACATGTTCAATAACAGGTCCAATAATTACAGTTCTATGTTTCACATTATGCAAATCCAAACAAACCTTGTTCGTTTCATTTCCAATGATATGAAGTCTTCATCCACAGGAGCTGAAAGTTCCAAAGATCCAAGGTCTGGGCCCTGTTTTTGGGTGGGCCTGGACCTGCAGAAAATATCAGTGTAAAATCTAACAGACTAATTGAAAAAGTGGCAAACGTTAGCACTGTAAGTTCAGTTTTTTTTTAAAGTTAATGGAAATGGTTGTCAAAAGTTAAAGCTGATGGTTTTAGTACAATACTGACCTTCCAAACTAAATTTTAACGGCTTTAGAAGATTCTATGAACTATACGTTCCCAAGGGATTTAAAACAAAACACCTTTACAACACTGTTAGATGTGAATACAAACTCTGAAAAGCCCAACCCAAGAGATAACCAGTGGAAAATTCAAAGTCACACTAAATAAATTAAACTATAACAAAAAAAAACTGACGAGAATCTCCGATGATTATTTTTCATCCTCCAGTACAAGTTCACTGGTGGCAACCCTCAGAATTATCATCAATACTGGTATACTAATAAGCCAAAAACCACCAGCCTTTTCTGCTCCTGGCTATATCATGATCTAACTCTTTACACTTACCTTTATCTCATATTGCTTGGTATTTGTTTCACGGGTAGCTTTGCATAAACTACAACTTGCTGAAGAATACTTAAAACTTCCATAAAACTACTCAACTGGACAAGTACTTTTCCTCACTTGGTTCCTTTAAGATCTGGCTTTAAATTTGAATTGGGAGGTTGTAGGTATCCTTAAAAAAATATTGATAAAATGATTGGGATTGAAAGGCAATAAATCTCAAATGGTTTACTTCCATTTCCTACGTCCTTCAAAATCTTACTTTGATCAAATCAACTCATAACCTAGCAGTGAGAACTGAAGCAGACTTCACATATGTCCTCACGTCAACCCTCTGAATCCAAGTTCCTTTCTGTTAGATCTGCACTGCATCTATCCAGGACAAATCTCTAAGTGTGATGTCTAAATCTGCCCTCAATACTCCTGATATGGCCACAAGGGGGTTAACATTGTAACAACTCAAACTTATAATTGAGCTCTCTGGAACAAGGCCAAAATTCCATTGCTGTTTTGATTAGTTTTGCACCTGTAAACAATTCACGATGGAAGAACATAGACCTCCAATACTTCAAATGTTCAGTTAATATTTTTCATTAATCCTGAGTTTGCACAAAAAAAACAATAAGCTGTCTGTTCCTTAGAAAACAATCACACTTTCCTAACTTTTGGAAATCTCACGCTCAGCTTTTTAACTTCTTGCTTTCATTCCTTTAAGATGTTACTTAAAACTGACCCTCATCCTTTTAAGTCATGTGGTTTGATCCAATTTTGGCTAGCACTATTATCAAAAGCTACATATAAAGATGCCATGTTAATACAATTTGTTCACCAAACAAATTAAAATGCCATGCTTACACATGCATAAAATGGCATTATTACAGCTCCCCAATGGTATTCCTCTTACAAAATTGTGGGCATCCAGTGTAATCTCTGACCAGCGTGAAACCAATTTCCTTTCGGTGTTTTGTTGAATATTTCTTGGTGTTTTTAGAGGAGGAGATGGTGAAATTTCAATAAATAAATGATTAAAGATCATTGTCAAGCTATAGAATCAACTTAAAAGGGAAAATGGACTTTGCTGGAGTACCTTCTACAAGAATAAAGAACAAAAGCCACTTATATACCCATTTGATTCAAAACTCAAAGGATAATTTGCTCAAGGACAGATTTTTCCACTCTTTATTCAGGGTAAACTCGAAGCTGTCAATCATTTCAATACACGGCACAGGAGAAGCCAAAAAAAAACACAACATATTGCAGGTTCCAGAAAGGAAAGCACAAACGACAAACGAGTGTGAATTGTCACGAATCTCCCCCTTTACGTTACTGATTTTGTCCCCACTTTTCTAAAATGGCAGGAATGGATGGAAAATGTTTCTCAAAGCAAGTAATATTTACAGATAAGTACGCTGGGATTCCCTTCAATGCCTCCTAATGGGTAGCTACTGAGATCTGCAGATTGTCTTCTCAAAGACCAACGTAAATTTATTATCAAAGTACATATATGTTAGCATATACAACACAGAATCAATGAAAAGACCACACTCAACAAGGCGGAAAAACAGCCAATGTGCAAAAGCTGACAAACTGAAAATACACAAGAAAAAATAATGATAATAATAATAAATAAGTAAGTAATAAATAGAGAACCCGAGAATGAAGAGTCCCTGAAAGTTGTCAGAACAGTTTAGTGAACAGTTTAGTGATGGGGCAAGTGAAGTTATCCCCTCTGCTGAACAGGCTGATGATTGTGGGATAAAAACTCTTCCTGAACCTGGTGGTGTGTGTCCTGAGACTCCTGAACCTTCTTCATGATGGGTGCAGTGAGAACAGAGCATGGCCTGCATGACAGGGTGATGAATGCCACTTTCCTACAACAGCGCTCCACTGTAGATACGTTCATTGGTGGGTAGGGCATTACACGCGATGACCTAGACTGTATCCACTACTTTTTGTAGTATTTTCTGTTCAAGGACATTGGTGTTTCCATTCCAGGTTGTGATGCAATCAGTTAACATACCGTCCACCACACATCTGTAGAAGATTGTCAATGTTTTAGATGTCACACTGGACTCTGACGGTGGTGTCTGAAAAGAGGATGCTGTCCAAGTTGCATGCCATCTTGGACAATGTCTCCCATCCACTACATAATGTACTGGTCGGGCACAGGAGTACATTCAGCCAGAGACTCATTCCACAGAGATGCAAGACTGAGCGTCATAGGAAGTCATTCCTGCCTGTGGCCATCAAACTTTACAACTCCTCCCTTGGAGGGTCAGACACCCTGAGCCAATAGGCTGGTCCTGAACTTATTTTCATCTGGCATAATTTACATATCATTATTTAATTATTTATGGTTTTATTTTGCTATATTTACACTCTATTCTTGGTTGATGCAACTGTAACGAAACCCAATTTCCCATGGGATCAATAAAGTAAGACTATGACTAAATCTTCACAAACTTCTAAGGAAATAAAGGTGCTGTCATGCTTTCTTTGTAACTGCACTTTCATGCTGGACCCACAACAAGTCCCCTGAAAAGGTAACACCAAGGAATTTAAAGTTGCTGACCTCTGATCCACAAATTATCTAGTTCAGACAGACAGTTCAAAATGAGAGACAGTTGGATGACCTGCTTTTCTGGCCGTCTGTTCACAGAACTGTCAGGGCATTAAAGGGTGAACTGAGACTATTAATACAAAACAAAAATGTTTGAAGAGTCAATTTTATAATTACAAGCCCTCAAAAAGCTATATTGTCATTTTAAAATAAAATTGTAGCCAATGAAATAAAATTGTGTTTATGCATAGTAAGTTAACTAATTGTTTAAAGCACTGAGGCAAAAAGAGTATTCAGTCTTTACAGAGAACAAATGCACTGTTACTTCATCTATCATACCAACATGGGTTTGAATTTTCATTTTATAATCAGTAACAGCTAATTCCCTAAAATTTATTGCAATTATTTTAAGGGCTTATAAAACATTCAATACATCTTACAATGTCAAAAAACCAGAAATAGTGAAAATGTAAGCAGACTGTAAACTTTGAATTGTCAGGTAATATAATAATTTGTAATTTAATTCCTTTTTATCATAGAAACAGTCGATAATTTGCTTTAATTTTCTTTTCCTCAGTAACTCTTGCTAACTTGACAAACATCAGAACCAAAAATAAATCAATGTAAAGCAAACAAATTTTAACTATAATTCAACAGCATCAACCACACATGGTTACTTTAAAATTGCCATTAAGTAAATGAAATATTATACCTTCAAAAAGCTACAATTTTCATGATGCTATATAATATGCAGATGTTACCATTAAAAGCATTTCTTTCGGATGCTATGCAGCACACTCTTGGGCATTAAATCAATTCCAACTTTCACTTTTCAATTCAAAACACTTGTCTATGCGTAGCACTTGCTTTTCATTTCAACTGCACATACCCTCCCTCAGCCACACAGTTCTCTGCTGGCAGGGATCTGACATTCAGTGCTAGAAAGCAATTCAGATACCAAGGACATCTTGTTCCCATCTACCTCCATCCTAGCTAAGGACGACAGCCACAGATCAATACCCGAAACCACCTCTCTTCTTAAATATAGTTATACAGAGCGTCCTTCATACTGCTCAAGCTAAAATTTTTAACAGACCATACATCAAATCTGCTGCTACTTGCCGGGTTTGATTTTGTTTGGAAGCAGATGGTGGTTTTACCAATTTAAATCATTGGAATAATTTTAGCACCATTTTTTTATTTGAAAGCAAAGCACATTAAGCACAAGTTATTCATAAATATAGCTTAACTGTCAATGTAATAGTTACATACTTTATTTTATAAACAAATTGGCTTTACATTTTTAAAATAAAGAAATATAATACAGAGGACATTTTCTGCACATTTTCCTGTCATTTTACAATGATGGAATGATTCCTGAATATTAACAATAATTGGAATAATAACTATTAAAGTAGTGCAAAATACAAGTTATTGATTCAAATTAAGTATGACAAATGCATCTCTGAGGATAGATATCATAATTGGGAGAGCTACGTTTCAATTTAAAACACATAAGCTTCCACTCTGATTTGTAACTTGACTCACTCCGCATCCTTTAAAATGTGCCACCCTTCCAAGGAAAAACATTTCACCTCATGTTTCTCGGCATTACATTCAGCTTCCATGTATATCTCCCCATTTCATTGCTATTTGCCTTGTCAGAGAGCTTCTGATTTGTTTCATATCTGCTAACAATGAAGCCAGTCCAGGCGCCACAAGAAATTAAGACTTGAAATATTTAATGAATTAACTGGGCTACAACTTCTGAATCCCAAAATAATGTTACTTTATGATAGCAAGCTTTTACAAGTTCAGGACAAAGCTAAAAAATGTTCTGCAACAAGTACAAATCCTATTAACTAATCTTGTATCACAGATTAACTATACTGGCATATCAATAATAAAAAACTAATAATTTGAAATGCTAATCATACAAATAACTACGCGCTATTCAAAATATGTATGCACTAAGATTTTGGCGAACAGATTTGCAACTGAGCAGACATTTCTCTCATGCCAAATTCAAATTAGATTTTTTGGAAAAGCTTAAACAATGATCACTAAACATGAAAATTTCACAAATCAAATACGTAGCCATAGCACTTGTCTCCTAATTTTTCAACTTGGCTAAATGAACTCAGAGTACCTCCAGCATTTTTTTATTTTATTTCCAAAGTTTAAGGTTTCAGTGTGACTTAACTGAGTGACAGAAGATACAATGCAGTCAGCAAGAACTACCTTCACCAATCACCATTACATTTAAGTCTTTGAAAACAGTTTCACAGCCACTATTACTGCCAAGTAATAACTTTACACAAAACACAGCCAACGCCAGAAATCTGAAATTACATACAGAAAAATGCAACAATATTCAGAAAATCAGGCAGTCAGTCACAGAAAGTTAAACGTACCAGGCTTCTATCAGATCTGATTACTCTCACAGACTCTTATTGGAAAATATATGATCTAAGCTTAGTGAGTCTTGAAAGGTTCTGTTAAATTGAGCTGATATTTGATTCTACGGGATTCAAGATTGACAAGAATCATTCCACATATCCAATTGTCCCTAGGTTATACAAATGTGAATATCCCAAAAAATATTTTACACTACTATTTACTGCAGATTGTAATGCAAATCATGAGAAACTCCATTTGCAAACAGCAGATAGCTGGGATCATAACTGTTAGACAACAAATGAAAATATTTTCCAAAGATTGCTAACTGAAATGATAATCACAGGGTATGTGCATCTTTGTATCAATTACATTCTTATTCATCTCTTACATTTATTGTTATAAAATATTAATAGTTCATTCCCTGGCAAACAAAATAATTGAATTGAAAAAATGATCAGCTGAATTTGTACCTCCTAACTCAAGCCTCTGTCATGACATATCCACAGTACAAACTGCTGACCATCACTTGATCAAGCATTACAGAGTGAAAAGGTAACTAACCAATAACAGCAATGGGTCTTGACTGCACTACTACTCTTGACCAAAGGTTAAAAATTGAGAGCTTTAAACAGGAAACACTGCTGAAGGTTACACAAAAGGAGATTAAAACAGCCTCAAAGTTACAAGAACAATTTAAATTCCCAGCATTTACCACAAATGTGTGAAATGTAAAGTGCTGGAGACACTCAGCAATTCAAGCTCCATCCGTGAAGAGAGAAATAAACTTAACACTTAAAGGCAAAAGCCTTCATATGCTCTGATTAAAAATGCTCAACTTGTTTCTTTCTTCAGAAATGTAGCCCAACTTCCTGAGTGTCTATGATGTAGAGAACGTACAATTTCAATATTGTTGTTGAAAGGTTAAATTAGAAAACTCCACTCACATGTGTGGGTTCTGAAAGTGAACGCCTCCTGTTGGATTTAATGTAAGCCTTGCTGTTGTCTTGAAGGCAGGGTTGGCAAAATTCAACTTCAACGCTTTGCGTTTAACTGCTTTTTAAACAAAAAAAATGACAAAAGGAAACAGAAAGATATGTTAAGTCATACCAACCATTACATCTTGGAAATTAATTGCTCAAAACCTAGTAACTAATGGTAATTGAAAACAAGGAAATATCACAAACAGCTTTTTATGAAAAGCTAAAAAAAAATCCATAGGCTTTCTTGCAGGTTTAAAACAAATAACTGCACTAGGCAGAAAAGGAAAATACACTTGTAATGTACATATCAATGCACCACCTGCTTTACTTTTTACATTTAAATGCTAAATGCTCTGCAGAATACAATTGTACATTTCAGTTCAGGAAATCAAATTCAACTAATTTGCAATACATAAATAATGGAAATGTATCTGTTATTGTTCAAGGACGCAAGTAAATAGGAAGTACAAAAATTCTACATTAAATTCTCTATGAATTCCAAAATTCTTTAGAAGTAAACAGAAATTACCTTTTTATTCAACATTTAAACACAAAGTAATTAACTAATTTTAACAAGATCCTCCATGCATTTTGTGAAAGTTTGAGTTTTCAAGATATAATCCTGACTTAGAATGTAAAATAGCTGGTAATCACAATTCTTCAGTTCTTTTTTTAAACAGCAAAAATGAGCCAGAAGGCAGGTGAGTACTTTTAAGCATACAGTACCAAGCTTCTCACTCAATATGGTTCAAGAAAAAAAAATGATCAGCTGAATTTGTATCTCCTAACCCAAGAGCATTCTGGTAAATTTTAGCATCAATCTTCCATAACTTCAAAATGCTTGGTCAAATAAATCTAAATTAGGAAATCAATCCAAGGACATTCTAATGTAGATGGCTCAGTTTCTCAGGTCATACTTTGTTGCTCTTGCCATTCTCGGTGACAGAAATTGCAGGTTAGGACTGACAATTGCAGATCGCACATGTACTTAGTGTAGTAGATGAGGTAGCCAATAAAATTTTTGATTTACTCTGGGTGTTATCAAATTCTTGAGTGATGCTGGAGCTGCTTTCAACGTGTAGAACAGTTGATTACACTTCATACTTGTGTGCTGCAAATGGTGTAGGCTTTGGGATGTCAGGAAGCTGATCACTTTTCACAGGATACTAATCTGACTTGCTCTTTAGCCATATTACTGAGGCAAATCTAGTGAGCGACAGGCAGCATTCAACTGTTCAGTTGTTAATTTGCAGAGATCAGAGCTACCATTCATTTTCAATGGGAATTCTTATTAGACAAAGGTAAGTTTTTTTATTTGTATACATTTTGCCTATTAAGTGTTATCGTTTTCTAGGATTGTCGAGGTCCTCAGGACTAACAAACTTCAGATCACTGATAAACAAGGATACCCCAGGATATCAATGGTGGGAACCAGCAAGATTTTATTTGGTCTGGAAATGAGCCTGGGAAAATTATATTGGCTTCAATGAACTGAAAACCTTTCACCCACAAGCTACACATTAAACTGCACAGGTTGAGATGACCATTTAAGGACAATGTTATTTTGCCATTTCAAAAACAAAGAATGCAGTATAGCTCCAAATAGCAAATGTTTAATTGTCTGCATCTTGACTTCAGCAGCAATTAACTGAAAACCTGAATGAAATAACTACTATTACATTGTGAGCTACACACCCTTTACTGAAGTCATTGATGCATGACTACAGCAGTATTTCTATTTTCAATGTTTCACTTGGGAGCTGAAATTGAACTCCAACTATTTTATTTGGTCTGTGCCTATTTAAACTTTTTTTAAAAAAAAAAGAACGCCAACAAAATCTGAATGCCTACAATAAACAAGTTCACAGTGGCAAGCTGCATGAAAAATAACATTTCCATGACACTTCCTCCAGGTCTTATTTTCCAAGCTAACTTTTATAAAGAAGGGAAAAGAGTTTAGGAAACATATTTTACTCTAAATGCTCTACTTGCTCAATTTCCTTTTTAGTAGAAGAAAAATGCATTCACCATATTTCCATCTGCTGTATCAGTCATTGTGAAAAATGCAGTCAGCTGGTCTCCCTACAACATCAAGCCCTGATAACAGAAAGCTGCCTATAGAAAGAACTGCATCAGGAAACTGAGGTACTACTTCAGACTAATCCTCACCACTCTCCCCCCCACCCCCCAAAGGGTGTCATGGAACCATGCAGAGATCTTCAGAGTAACAAAATTTGGGCAATCCTCAAACGAAAGTTAATTTTGAGTAGAAGGCCTACACTATGTGAAAAGATTTTATGATGGTTTAAAAGGCTAACACTGTATTGGTATGCTATTATCTTTCACTTGTTCCATAATTCAATATAAAAATCATTCTTGGAACTTATCAAAAGGGTATCTGCAAATAAGGTATAATTGCCTCAGTGATCACCAACATACAAACCAATGCTTCAAATTTTACTTTACTATCAGATGAGATGGTCAAATAAAATGGTTATAAAACTGTTAGAAATAGTGTATGTTTGCCATTTTCTTTTCTAGCAATATACAATTTTACCATGGTGGGAAAACTATTCAATTTTTCGCTAAGGTCAAGAATAAAAGCTCCACTGAGAAACAGTTTAGTACAAATACAAAAGAAAAATCAATTATCTTATTGCTGTGCTGTAGCATTAAAAGGCAAACAAGCAGTAAATAATTCAAGTTAAATTTTGTCAAATATAAAACTGAGACAAAAATCAATTTTTTTTAAAGATGCATATCAAGAGCACAAAGTACAATAACTTCTTAAAATGGCACTTGGGATTTTTTGAAAAATGCAGAATTATTCTGACAGAATGCCAGTTTATCAAGGCTGCGACAGCTCTTAGAGCAATTCAGTCAGTCTCATTCCCTTGTTCTTTTTTCCACAGCCCTGTAAATAATTTTGCCAAACTACCTAGCTAGCTGGTTCTTGAAAGCCCAGATCAACTTCATTTTTACCACCATCATAGACAGATTCCAAAACATCATAGACTGATTCCAAAAACTTCAGTCTATCATTTTAAGTACATGTAATTGTCTCAACTTCTTTTAATTTACTCTGAATTTAGGATTTTGTACACCTCTATCAAATCGTTTTTCAGCCTTCTTTATTCCAAGAACAATTACTTCAGTTTAAACAAACATAAAATCCCTTGAACCCTTCCAGTAAAGTTTTTCTCTACCCTGTCTGGAATCAAATCCTTGTTTAAGTTTGATAATGTGAATTAGGTACAGATGTTATTCCTCTCTGCACATCAGGCAGCAACCTTGCCATTTCTTACATTGTCTTTGAGATGTAACATGGAAGCAGGCCCAACAGTACAACAACCTACATTTTTTGTCTGAAGCTACTAATAATAAAATTCTAGATCTCAAATGCATTACTCAAGATTTATGTGCACTTTCATTTAAACCCCTCTGTCCTTATTCAGCCTTATGTCATCAAGTCTTAAGCATCTGTCCTGACTACCTTTGCCAAATTGCATAAATCCACATTTGCCCATAGTTTTAGTCCACACATAGTCTAAGTGGATTCCGGTGAATTGGATCACATCGGGACCAGTCCGTTTTGGCCGAAGTGGCTGCTCCAGGTAACCACAGTTTTATAGAAATAGTTTAAAAAGATATTTAAAACACTACCATTTAACTGAATGACAAACTAAGAAATGAAATACAAAAAAATTAGAACATTGCCATTCTATAACAGTACTATAAAGTTGTACTAGTTCATAATAATTAGAGGAATTCATAGTGTACACTGCTGTGTTCATTTGATTGACTGAAAATGATCAATGCAGATACCTAGGGCAGATAATGAATTGCCTTCGTACAATGTTATCGACCATTGTATCCTCCAAAGCTTCATTTTCATTCTGTCATTAAAGATGATCAATGATCCCTTCAAACTCTTCCTTCTAACTTGTAGTAGTGAAATTATTTCACTTTCACTCCAGCTTGAACTTTTAAAACCGCAGTAAGCAACAGTTCTTGCTGCTTATTTCTCAATAATTATCTGTGACAAAAATCACAGCTATTTAAACACAAACACACACAAGTGACACTATTTAAAAATTATTCGCTCTAAGCATGGTGTAGTGTCTTACGGCCACACAAGTGCACGCGATGACGCCAGTTCAAAACTGTTCGGCAACAGTCTCCTGTCCCAATTAAGCAGCACCATGCCAAATTAAAGAAAGGGAATCCCAGCTATTTTCTCAATTAAGCCCCAAATAAGCTGCTGCCCCGACTAAATGATGGTCCAAATTAACCGGAATCCACGGTTATCTTATATCCCCTGTTCATCACCATTTCCAAATTATGTGCCATTTTCATATTCTGAACTTCTCCTGTATTCTCATATCCAAGTAGTTCATAAAAAAAACGATAGTTGTAGTCCTGACACAAACCCAGAAGAAACATCACTTGTCTGAAAAATAACCATGCACCAAGACCCCCTATCGCAGGGGTTCCCAGCCCAGGGTCCACAAACATCTCTGTTAATGGTAGGGGTCCATGGCCTATCCTAACCCCTTCCATTAAACCAGCGCCTTAATCATACAGCCATTGAGCTGTGGACCTTGACTTTATGAAAATACATTTTACATGGGACTTTGTTAAAAGCCTTTTGAAAATTCAGATGTTTATTGCATTCCAAACATTATCACATTAAGATATTGAATCTGTTTAGTCAAATGATTTGCAGATGAACAGCAGAGTGATGGCTTTATTAATTAAAGCTGAACTATCCACATTAAAAAAAAAATTTCAGCATAACTAGCCTCACCAAACATTCAATAAATTTTCACTCCACCCATTATTTCTATTATCAGCTGATACTTTGACTGCATTCTCTTTCTTAAAGGGCTCATTAGCTCATTCTGGATCCCCCAACTTTAATAGTGGAATTAAACTGAGTATGGCACCACGGCACCCTGGTTAAAGTGGAGTGAATAGGAACCTGGGGGGGGGGGTAAGAAACACTCTTGCTACTTGGAATCATTACTCAGCACAAAGGAAGATAGTTGCAGTAAATGGAGGTTGATCATTTGATCATCTTAGCACTAGTTTCTCAAAGTTGTGTAGAAGGCCCAATCATCTTCAGCTGCCACATCATCAAAAATCCCTGCTTCGCACTTCCAACAAAGCCAGAAGCAAAGATGTTTGCTGATGACTGCACTTTGTTCAGCACCATTTGAGACTGCTCAGATAACGAAGTGGTCCGCACCTAATTGCAACAAGCCCTGGGCGATATCCACAAATATTCCAGGCAATGACAAAAAAAAAAATCCAGTTTTCAACATCTGACATTCAATGACAGTACCATTACTGAACCTCCCTTCCAGCCCCCACCCACTATATCCTGGGGTTACCAGTGACTAGAAACTGAACTGGAGCAGCCATGCACAAAATAATGGAGCAGGGAATTCTGTGGCAAGTAACTCATTTCTTAACTCACCAAAGCCTGTCCACCATCAACAATGCTCACTCAGGTCCGGAGTGTGATTTAAGTACTCCCCACTAGTCTGGATGAGTGCAACATCAACACTCAAAATGCAACACTGTACAGAACATAGTAACACACTTCATAGCCATCCCATCTACAACTATTCATAGACTACCATTGCAGCATAAAAGCAGTGGTTTATAGCATCTGTAGGATGGCACAGCAACAACTCAGCTATACAGTACTCTTTCGACAGCACCTTCCAAATCCACAAGCTCTACAAACTAGAAGGATGAGGGCAGCAAATGCATGGGAATACCACTGCATGGAAATTACCCTCCAAGCCGCAAGCCATCCTGACTTGGAAATACATCACCATTTCTTCACCATCAGGGGGCCAAAGTCCCAGAACACTTGCCCTAAGAGGACTATGGCATATCCACACCTCAACGCTTGAAGTGGTTAAAGGCAGCGCACCATCAACTCCTTAAGGGGACCTAGGAGAGGGAACTAAGTACTGATTCAGCCTGTGAAGCAGACAACTGTGATATGCAGATGAACATTGTGGGTGGGGGAGCCAGGAGCAAGAGTGGGAGGAAAAGAAAGGGAAGAGAGGAGGGAGTGCCAGAGATGTTCCAATGTTCAATGAATATGCAAATTTTTTTGACACTTACACCTAAACAAGAAAAGATTTCATGGCAAAGCAAAATATATGCAGCAAAACTATCTGGTGTTTAAATGTCATGTCTTCTATTCATATTCTACTTTACTACTAAGGTGCAAATAATAAATGAATTCTAGAAACTATTTTTAAAACGGAGGAAGCAGCAAACATCCAACAACAGACTGCAACTTTCCTAGTTCATTGTTGCAGTAAAATTTGAAGTCATAGAAATGCAAATTGAAACAAAGGTAATAGGCTCCTCATCCTTTCAAACCTGTTCTGCCACTCATACTATCATAGCTAATCCTCCATCTCACTGCCATACTCCCATACTCAAGGCGCTTTGTCTATTAATCAATTTATCCTTATCAAGGTATTCAGCCTCCATTATCACTCTGTAGTGGAGAATTCCATTACATGTTCATCACTTGCCGAGTGAAATTTCAGTCCAACGCCTATACTACATCATGAAACCCACCCTTTCTCTCCCACCTCCCCACACCCTCCCAGTCAAAGGACATATTGAGCAACCCACACTAACTGCTGGAGGAACTCAACATGGCACACAACACCTATGGAGGGAAGTGGTCAGCTTCTGGATAAGACCTTTCAAGTTCTGTAAAATTCTGTAAATTCTCCCCATTTTTTTTCCTTCTGCTTATTCTAGACTTCTGTATACAGAATTAGCTAACTTCCTCTCTTCATATGACAGCCCACAATCTCAGGAATCAGTTTGGTGTATTTATATTTTATTGAAGTACGTAGACTAAAACTGCAGCTAACACTCCAGATGATGTTTCACCAGAGGCCCAGAGAGAAGCAAGGCACCCTTGTTCATAGACACAAAACCTCATCATGAAGTCAATCCGCCCACAGCACTCTACAGAACCTCCATCAGAAGAACTGCAGAGATTTAGGTGCTGGCGTACCACCAACTAAATAGTATGGGATAGGCAGTAAATGGTACTATTAGTAGGGCCCTTATTCCATGGGAATTAAAACACTCAGAACCAAAGTTTTACAAGTGATGACTGAAGTGTACAATTTAGCTGAATTGCAATCATGTCTTCATAATGTTACCAGCAGATAAACAGGAAGAACGTGACCTCTTGGTACTGCTCATTCTCCAAAAAAATTCAAGTCAATAGATAAATATTTAACCAAATTAAACATTTGTTAAAATTCAATGCAGTTAAGGTTCTACTGCAAGAATTCTGATACTTACATCCTAAAATATATTCAAACAACATACTGCACAGCTCTAAATTATGACTTATATGACTCAAACAGGCATTATCTTTGGTTGGGTAGAAATAATGAAGAAAATAGTGAACAGTACATGCTATTTAACTTCAAATATTAGGCACTTTTTTCTTAAATTTCTGCTGAGAACCAAGTAACAAGAGTAGTACAGCCATTTTAGATGGGTATTCTGAAAAACTATATTTTGGCTCAACTGAATTATCAGAACATTTGCACGTCAGAAATCTGAAATAAAAATTCCTAGAAATACTAAGTCAATCTCTTTATCTTGCCCCTTCAAGTACAGTTTTGATTACCAACTTTTCTTTGTTTTAGTGAAAGCTAAATTGCAATCATGCAAACCTGATTAACTCTGGTCTCATTTTGAAAATTTAGCAACTGGATAGTTGCTTAACTAGTTCACGAAGTATACAAGACTAGCTTGTGTTCATTCCAGTGCTTGTCTGGAGTTTGGGAAAGACACTCAAAATATACACAATTACTTTTAGCACAACAGCATTATTCAACTTCCCCATTTAGTATGGTGTGAAATAGATCAGCTAATAATATTTTGATTCCAATCTGTCCATCTGAAAACAAGTTTTTGGCTGGCAGGTTTTGACAAAACAAATAATTTTCAACTGTTTACATTAGGAATATTTCAATTCACTTTCAACTTAGAATACTGCAAATATTTTTGCACTGGCTTTAGATAAACTTTGTACCATATATGCAAATACTTACAAGATCCAATTGCATTAACTTCAACCAACCAACAAATGCCAATTATGTCTCTTAACAGGATAATTCCAATTTTGTAGCTCAAATACAGGTAAAAGCAGAGCCTAGTTAAAGAACTACTGAATTTACCT
Organism: Mobula birostris; assembly: GCF_030028105.1. Classification (NCBI taxonomy): domain Eukaryota; kingdom Metazoa; phylum Chordata; class Chondrichthyes; order Myliobatiformes; family Myliobatidae; genus Mobula; species Mobula birostris. The sequence goes on from NC_092393.1 coordinate 19,487,938, forward strand.
TTATATAAAAAGCTATCTTTTCTAAAATGTTCAAGTTCCTGGAAATAGCAATTTAGTTTTTGCCCATCTTGTATGAACCACAATACAGTTAATAAATTTTTGCCTTACTAATCTTTGAAAATTTTGTTAGGTTCCTAAATCTTAAATCAACTATTTGTCACATTTTTGGTAAAGTTATTGCAAGCATTTTCCTTGAAATATTCACCATTTTAAAAGTTACAGCACATTTAAACATGCAATGACTACACTTCACAAGTACATCACTGGCTATAAAGCTCTGAGATCTCATGTGGTTAAGAAAGGCATAATATAAATGGAAACCCAATTAGTCTAAAATTTATCTTAACAACCATGTGTAGTAGTGTGTCGTAAATTTGATGCAACTGAAAGATTTGTTCAAAACCATTATTGGTTACAAGGCAATAATCTGAATCTCCTGAAAACCTTGTAGAAGAGATTCATAAAGAAACTGTACAAAGTTTAGATAGAACAGTAATCAACGTGTACTAGTCTTAAAAGTGTCACTTCCACCAGAACAGCACACTTTTTTTTAAACCCACGCTTCCTGGGAAGTGGGTGGTAGAAGTTAGGAAGAGAAAAAAAGGTTAAAACCAGGAGGAAACAGAATCCCCTTCACCAGCATTTGCTTTTATTTCATGGATGATTTGGATAAAAGTAACAATGATGTACAGGTTTTGATGCAATGGCTAAAATGATATCAGATTATATTTCTGAAATCAAGCTTCCTTGAACTAATGATGCAATACCCCAAGTTTTCTAAACATTCCTAATAAAAATTATGCTAAATCAATATCTTTAGCAGGAATTAAATATAATGGGCAAATAACTTATACCTTTATTACATTGCAACTCACAACAACATGTCATTTACAATTGATATGGATTAGTAAAGAATACTGAGAGGCAATCTTCAATCACAAGTACTCATCATTCAATAACTTATTATACAAATTCCACTATGTATTACTGGAAACTTTGGTAAATATAGCACAATCATTCGTACACCTCACTTCTGTTATCCGGTGAATCCTGCTTGCCATGAGATGCATTTTGTCTTGTGCTAGTAACTAGTGAAATATCAGGTACACCTGGAATCCAGAACATGCAGCCGGAGCTGGGGTTATCTAGTAGGTTTCAATAAGATCATCCTTCATTTTTCTTGAATTGAATTTCTTACTTGCATCCTTCACATACATGAGGAGTAAATATCTTTACGTTATGTCTCCGTCTAAATGTGCAATGTTTAATTTATCGTAATTTGTAATTAGTAATATGTACAACAGGACAGTCAATATAACATAGAAATACAATTGTATCAGTGTGAATTAATCAGTCTGATGGTCTGGTGAAAGAAGCTGTCCTGGAGCCTGTTGATCCTGGCTTTTATGCTGTGGTACCGTTTCCCGGATGGTAGCAGCTGGAACAGTTTGTGGTTGGGGTGACTCGGGTCCCCAATGATCCTTTGGCCCTTTTTATACACCTGTCACTGTAAATGTCCTGAATAGTGGGAAGTTCACACCTACAGATGCGCTGGGCCGTCTGCACCACTCTCTGCAGAGTCCTGCGATTAAGGGAAGTAGTTCCCATACCAGGCAGTGATACAGCCAGTCAGGATGCTCTCAATTGTGCCTCTATACTCAAGAACCAACCTGTTCAGTCTCTCTTGAAATAGCTATCCCCTGATTACACGAATTAGCTTGATGAATCTTCTTTGGTCTTCTTCCAACGCTATAATAATTTTTGTGGCATTGCCTCAAGAACACGGAGATGCCCACAAAACAAACCATGCCTTCTTTTTGCAGCTACCATTAGGCAGGAAATATAGAAGCTTGAAGTACCACATCACCAGGCACAAGAACAGTTACATCTTTTCAACCATTTGGTTTATGAAACAACCAGCAAAACCCAAATCACTGCAGTTTAGCACAGCTATGAACGCTGATCAACTTACACCCGAAGTGGACTTGGCTCTGTTCTAATTGTTTTCATTTTAAAAAGTGCAGAGTTTGTTTTTTTTTCTTGTGAATGCTGCTTTTGTTGTGTGCCTGTGATGCTAGTGTAACAAGTTTCTCATTGCACTTGTGCATGTGACAAACTCAACTTTGACTTTTTAAGTAAGTGGTTAAAACAAAGAACAGCATGGCCTAACCACAATACATTCCAACCCTTTGCAATGACAGCCAATGCACTATTTGCCACACCTGCCAACTTTGTGACGCAGAACTAAAATATCCCTGTGAACTGCACTTGTATAAGATACAATAAAATGGCCTCCACACACTACCTCATTATAAGTTTGTATCTTATGGTTTGCATTGCAGTCTCCTTGTTGCTGCTACAATGTATTTGGCACTCTTTTATTGTTTTCTACCTCAACACAGTAAACAAGATCAGTCTTTCACTGTATCTCGGTATATGTGACAATAATAAATCAATTTCAATAATAAAATGGATTATAGTACGAAAATAGTAAAACCTGATTGGAGCTATTCAGGGTATTGATGAGATCACACCTGATATGCTGTCCATGTTTGGATTCTTTTTACGAGAGTTGACAAGGTTGATAGCCAAAATGAAGGGGTTTTCTTGAAAGGTTTGAGGATTTATGCCTATAGTTATTGATAATGGAGTGCAAAAGAAGGCAAGGTGATCTTACCGAAATATGTAGAGGGCAGCTAGTCAGGCCAAATGCTGTGTTTCCTCTTGTGGTTGACTATAGACCAAGCTTAAGAATAAGCAGCAACCTTTTAAAATTGAGAAGGAATTTCCTCTTACAGAATTGCAAATCTGGTACTCCAAATTGAATACTAAAATTAAATATATTCAAGGCTTCCTATGAAGGGTCAAGAGTCATCAGAAACAAGGAGTGAAATGGAGCTCAAATGATGATCAGATTACTCCATTATCTCATTCAATGGTGGGGCAGGCTATAAAGACATATGGCCTGGTCTTATTTCCAATTAGGTTCTTAAATTTGGAAGTATTGTACTTAACCAACCAAATTTAAAAATCTTTCAAGTCACATAGCTGAGTATTAATTAGGTGAAAGTCAATCCTATGATAGATTAAAATAAAAATAAGTTACCAGTCTGAATAATCAGACCAGCCGTAGGTTCAATAAGTAAACCAGCTTGTACCTTAGTTATTTGCATTTGTTTGTAAGAATAATCAACACTTTTGAAATGACAGTACAAGTGCTGTTTTAAATGTATTGGACTCCAAGTCACTAGCATGAAAATTTAAAAGTTCTAAGAGCAGTTTCATTTAAACAGATATTAAATATAAACAAATTTTGAGTTCAACTGCTACACTTAATTAATACTGTGCATTCTGTTTAATTGGGACACATCAGACCAGTATATTTTGGCTGTTATGCAGCTGGCCCAATTAGCTGAAGTTTCATGGAAATAGTAAAAAAGGTATATAAAAAAAGACCAACCATCATTCAACTGAGTAATAAGTTACATATTTAAATGAAATACATTATTAATTAGAACACTATCAAAACTACATTGTACTATAAAACTGTAGTAGTTCCTAATTGTTATCTTTGGAGGAATTCATTCAGTGTACACTGATGTGTTCTTTTAATTGACTGTAAATGAACAAAGTCAGCACAGGCACTAGTGCAAATAGTAGATTGCCTTCAAACAAGCTTGACGACTGCATCCAAGTCTTCATTTTAATTGCAACATTCAGATAACTGTTGGTACCTTCAAATTCTTCATAGTTCCTAACTTGAAGTCGAAAAATTGTTTCACTGTCACTCCCAGCTGTTTCTGGCATGTCCAAGTCTAAGTGCTTGAATCCGCAGTGAGCGAAACAGTTCTGGATTGTCTTAGTGCTTATTACACACCAGTAACTATCAGTGACAAAAATTACTGCTAAACAAAAGGAATCCCTAAACATAAGGAAATCTGCAGATGCTGGAAATTCAAGCAACACACATAAAGAATGGTGGTGAATGTAGCAGGCCAGGCAGCATCTATAGGAAGAGGTACAGTCGACGTTTCGGGCAGAGACCCTTCATCAGGACAAAGGGTCTCGGCCCGAAACGTCGACTGTATCTCTTCGTATAGATGCTGCCTGGCCTGTCGCATTCACCAGCATTTTGTGAAGGGAATCCCTGCTATTTTCTTTGTTTTTGTTCAAGAGTTGCCCTGATTAACCAATGGCCCCCATTAACCAGAATCCACTGTATTCCAATCTAATAATCTTTTGAGCTTTCCAGAATGAAACAAACATTTCTCTGGGGACATGGTAATCCCACAGTTATTTGATAAGACTTTTAACACTTTTGAAAAGGAGTGCAATGGCAGGCCTTTAATGGAGTAATTGCACGGCTCTTCAGCTATAAAGCTAAAGATCCTTTCAGTTTTTAAATACTGGAAATTGTATACATTTTACAATTAATCTTCACCTGCCATGAAACGGAATATCCAAATTTCAAATGGCTACTGGTACACAATTTGATATAATGCCAATTTCAGAAAGAAACCGACAGTCTGCACTTTGCACTGAAAACAAGTCAGTCTTGGCATATTACTGCATTGTTTAAGAGGGCCAGGCAAGTTGCAGAAAAGAGAAAATGCTTGCTGAACCAAAGTTAGTTGAAATGGCAGCAGACAGATACCCACTACCCAGTTATCAGTCAGAAACAAGTATCATGAAATAGGAGCTTACTTTGCTCTTTTCCACAGACGCTTAGCTGAACTCCTAAAGCAGAAAAAACAAAAACTTCTTTTAGAAACAATTGCAACAGTGAATTTCCACAGCTACCATTGTACCTGTTTGAGAGATCACTGAGGTTCTTGCCATAAAATCTGATCACTTCAACTGAAACACAACTGGTGGCATTATTTGGAGCAGGGGAAAGATCGGAGTATCCAATTTACAGCAGACTGCTTTCCATGTCACAAGTTAATGACAGAACAATTGTTTAAATTGGATAAAATTATTTTAAAAATACTTTATATTAATGGATCTACGAACAATGAATATGGAATACATTGCAAGTCTCATGCTTTAAAATTGCAACTGCATTTCGACTTGCGTTGTGCAGTTTTTATTACCATTCAAAATAATTGATAAATTATCAATTTATTATGCATAAATCAATTATTTTTGGTATATTTGATACATGGGTGGTAGCTAATCAATCATCATTCATTAATGTAAAATGTCCAATTTTAAGTTAGTAACCATTAATATTGAGAACAAATCATTTCAAAGAATACAAGCACTATTCAGTTCTAACTCAAGTTATATTGTTTAGCTTAGAATCTCAAATCAATAATTCATATTTGTACAAGTTTTTAAAACATTACAAATCAATTTGAGACAAATATAAAATGAAAACGTGACAATGGAACGCCAACACATTATTTACAAACAATTCCCATACATGTATATTAACTTTGTCGTATTTTTAACATGGTCAAAAGGTCTAAGGCTTATTACTTACAGAAGTTGAGGCACAAACTGAAAAACATAATAGGACAGGAGATTGGGAAATTGAACTTTGATTTCTGGAACGTGCATTCAAATCCAGCCCATCTCAAAAGGTATACCAGGTAGCTCCATGTATCAATATACTCTATCCCTGCAAACAAGTGATCATGGCACTAACTGATCCAGAAAAGAACTTAAGTTTACACAAGTCTTAAGAATAACTTCATGTCATATCTCACCTTTAATCAATGCAGTTCACATAGAAAAATGCTATTATATTAGGAGTTCAAACACATGGCAAAGTGATGACCCTTAATCAATATATTCAAGGACCAGGAGGTAAAGAAATTTGACCTGAATTACAGAACTTGGGTCCTAAGCAAAGGACACAAGGTCAAGGAGTAATCTGGAAGAGATGCTTAGAACATGGGCCCACTGGACTGGCAGCCAATATAACTAAGGAAACAGTTGTGAAGGACTAACAGAACATGGTCTTTTACACAAATTATGGGAAGTAGGATTTTTTTTTTACAATTATGGAATAGTAATCTAGACTGTAGATCACTGGAATAAAATATCATTTATTTTTGAAATTTTTGGTTTAAGAGAAGTTAACACTGTTCATTTTGGTTATTTAACATCAGTAAAATCAACAACCCTCAAATGTTAGAAGAATTTTTAGGACAGAATAAAATTTTGCTTATTTTTTGTTAATGATGTGTTCCAATTATAAATGACTGTTGCCATCAATAAAATAAAATGTGCCAGCACTTTCAAATCAAAGTAACTTGACCTAACAAACGTAGGTAAGGGCTTTTCCTTTGATGATCACTGGAGTCAGAGAAATCTAGCATGGAAGCATACCCTTTGGCCCACCGTCCATTCCAACCATCCACCACCCATTTAATCCTACATTAATGCAAACTGAGTGGGGATTTCAAGTCTAATTTGTATTAAACTGGCACACCAAACAATGAACTTTATTGACAATACATGTTCATTTCATAGGATCCCTCTTTGGAGCACAGTACATTACCAGGCTACCAATCAAATTCTTTTCCAAATGACAATATCTGTGTAATCAGTCTGAGAACCTTTAGTTACTAAAAATACCAAATACAGCAAAACAATTTCTCGCAAATGCTATGTACAAGTGAAATACGTAGTTGTGTACAAATCTAATTACTTGTTCACTTTACACGGAAACTACCATGCTTTCAATAGTCAAAGTACTTTCAGAGTGCAGTTTTAATTCAACTTATAATAAGTATCCTGGATGTCAGATATTGAGATTCAAAAGGTTCAAAGGTTCATTTATTATCAAAGTATACAACTCAGAAATTTTTCTTCTCCAGGTAGCCGTGAAACCAAGAAAAGAAAGGCAGCACAATCAGCAACCCCCAATCTCCCCTCCGCGCATACAAAAAAACAAAACCAGAACAAGCACATCAACCCCCAAATCCCTCCTCCCGGCACGAAAATAACGAGAAAGATCAGGTGAAAAACACAGAATATAAAAAACTAAGACTGGAAAAAGTCTATCGTCCCAAGTCCATTATCTGAAATGCAGAAAACCTGGGTAACATTCACAATCAACCTAACAAATCTACCTGAAAGCAACGTAAAGCGATCACTGGACAAATTTTGTTATCATTTCAAATATGGTTGAAAATTCACTTCCGACAAATATCCTTTAATAGACCAGAGGTGCTATTATACATTACTCTTGCATTACATAAAGTTATCAGAGTCAATATAAAAATTAGGTTAGGCTTCAGTTATATTGGCATTGGTGAAATACACATGAAGTACGATGTAAAGCATTAACGGCCTTCTTGCATAAGGACAGGATACATTGAAAACTGTTCAGAGAAGGCTTTAGTCATTTTTGGAATGGGCAGATTGCCGTCGGACAAAAGGTGACACTTGCATCTGCTGGAGTTTAGAAAATGACTCAAGGGTTCAGTAGCTTATTTTTGCTCAAATGCTCATAAGTTACTTTTTGTAGAGATACATCTATATGGTTTGAAGGACTTTAAAAATATTTTTTCTCATAAATTATCAAACATATTGTTTCTTACAATAAATCAAATCCATGACACATTTTGTCTCATTCAGCAAATACTGAGGTTGGGTTGAGGGAGGGGGTATGAGGCATTTAAAAGAGTGGATACGAAATGGAGATCAACCAGTTGAAATTAGAAATTTTGACCGTATTTCAGCATCTAATTAAGCTTGTGGAATAACATTTCAGCAGATCTGTTTAAAGAATCCTTATAAATGGTAGCAGAGGGTGAATTAGACATCTCTAATAATTCGTTTGAAAATACTTAATTATCAACATTTGTCAGATCTATCAATTTTCCTCATCATGTAGTGGAAGTGGTTATTGGGACACAGGCCTTCGTCAGTCAGATATTAAGTTACAGCTGTAGACCACGACTATATTTGGAATATTATGTTCAGTTTTGGTTATCCTGCATTAAAAAATATGTCATTAAGCTCTAAAGAGTGCAGAAAAGATCTGAGGATGCTGCCAGGACTCAAGAACTGAATTGACTGAATTGTAGGGAAGAGGTTGAGCAGCCAAGAACTTTAATCATTAAAGCTTGAGAAAATGAGGGATGATCTGAGAGATGCAGAAAATCATGCAATAGAGTGAATGCACATCATGTTTTCATCTTTACCCTCCCCGCCTCTCCCCTTCCCCTCCCACCTTCCAGGTTGGGGAACCAAGAACTAGAGAGCCTATGTTTAAGGTGAGAGGGAAGATATTTAATAATAAGGACCTGAGGGCAACTTTTTCACCCAAAGGATTATCCATATATGGAATAAGGTGCCAAAGCAAGTGGCTGAGGAAAGTAACAGGCACGTGCATAGGAAAGGTCAAGAGAGATAAATGGGATAAGCCTAAATGGGCATCTTGGTCAACATAGACTGGCTGGGCCAAAGTCCCTGCTTCCATGTTGTTTGACTATAACAGATCTAGCATTTGTTCACACCATTCAAAGGAGAGAGGAAGTACTTTTCTGGGGAGCAAAGTGTAAAATTAGTTTGAAAAAAGCAAAACAGAAACAAATAAAAACAAAAACAGAAACTTGCTTAACCAAACTAAGGAATTTTTTTGCAATGACAGCAATGATATCGAGACTTGGGTGACATCTTGTAAGGTTTTACCCATTAGATTAATGAATAAAATTTATAGCATGTAAAGTCACAAAGTGAGCAGCAAAATGAATGCACAATCGAGTAGAATATAGTGGTAAATAGTACTATACATTGTGACATTAGAAAGAAAATGGGGCTCGTACTGAAGCACATTACAATATTAATAACCATCCTGGAATGGGCATTTTATTGCCCAATAAGTTTCATTTCCCATAAAAGTAAAGCATTACAATTTACAGCATACAATAATTATATAATTGTATGCTACTTGAAAAGTAATAATATAAATGTAACAGAGAAACAAAAGATCTGGGCATATAATATACCAATCACTTCCACTGTTGTAACAAGAGTACCTCAAGCAACAGGTTTTAATTTCAGAGGGATCCAATGGGTAAGAACATTTCAGAATCAGATTTAATATCACTGGCATGTGCTGTGAAATTTGTTAATCTTACAGCAACAGTTCAATGAAAAACAAAAATAAATCTGAATTACAGCAAGTTTATATATATATATATCTCCATTAGTTAAATTAAAATAAGTTGTGCAAACAAAAAAACAAAAATACAAAAGTAGTGAGGTAGTGTAGTGTTCATGGGTTCAATGTCCTTTTAGAAATCAGATGGCAGAGGGGAAGTTGTCCCAGAATCACAAAGTGTGTGCCTTCAGGCTTCTGTACCTCCTTCCCAGTGGTAACAATCAGAAGAGGGCATGTCCTGGGTAGGGGTCCTTAATGATGGATGCAGCCTTCCTAAGGCACCACTCCTTGAAGATGACTTGGATACTACAGAAGCTGGTACCCATGAAGCAGCTGACTAATTTTACAAGTTTCTGCAATTTACTTTGATTTTGTACAGTAGCCTCACCTCCCACCTTGCATACCAGACGGTGATACAGCCAATCAGAATGCTCTCCACACTATCTTTGTAGAAGTTTTTGAGTGCTTTAGGTGACATACCAAATCTCCTCAAACTCTTAATGAAATACAGCTGCTGTCTTGCCTTCTTTATAGCTACATCAATATGTTGCATTTAGGTTAGGTCCTCAGATATTTACTAATCTCCGGGAACTTGAAATTGCTCACTCTCTCCACCTCTGATCCCTCTGAGGGTTGGCTTGTGTTCCCTCATCTTAACCTTTCTGCAGTCCTTAATCAGCTCTTTGATCTTGCTAATGTTGAGTGTAAGGTTGTAGCTGCGACACCACTCAACTGGTGCATCTTGCTCCTATATGCTCTTTCGTCACAATCTGAGATTCTGCCAATAATGGCTAAATCATCAGCAAATTTATAGATGGCATTTGAGCTATGCCTAGCCATACAGTCATGGGTATACAGAGAGTAGAACAGTGGGCTAAGCACACATCCCCGTGGTGCTTTTTATGCTAAATGCATCGAACAGGCTAGGTCTCTTTTCTACCAAAAAGACAGAACTGACTTAAAGCAGCTTAAAAATAATTTCAAAATGAGTAAAATGGAAAAGTAACCTTTTCCAGACAGTCATTATTAAAAAAACACATAGTATTAGAAGAAACTTCACTTAAACTTGTGAGAATGTGGAAATTGCTGTCCAGGGAGTGGTGAGGCAAAGCATGTTGATTCAGTTAAAGATAAGCTAGATAAGCATGCAAGGAAGCAGCAAACAGTGTGTTTATCCTGATTGGGTTGGATAAGAAGAGGCTTGAAAGAAACAAATATTAGCAAGGATGGGTTTTCTGAACTCAGCAGTGTTTATTGTGCTGTACATTTGATGTAATTTCAATATGTTTAATACTAAATATAAAAAGTGTATTCTTTAAGGCTTAAAGTGTTTGTGAAGTTTAATAAATTTAGACATGAAAATTATTGCCCATATTCTGTATATTTGAGTTTAGTAATGTATTTTTCTATTATTGGATTTAATATAGTTTTAGAATAACAGCTTTCTCAGGAAAGGAAATTAAAGCACAAAGGTATAATGTTAAAATAAAAGCAGCCCATCAAAACTTAAACAAGCATATTGTAAAAATCAGTCCTCTGACTAAAAAGGGTATGTATATTGGACAAACAAGAAATTCTGAAAATGCTGGAAACCCAAAACACCACACACAAAATACTGGATGAACTCAGGTCAGGCAGCATCCATGGAAATGAATAAACAGTCGACATTTTAGGCAGAGACACTCAAGAACTGCGAAGGAAGGAGGGAAGATGCTAGAATAAAAAGGAGGGAGAGGAAGGAGGTCAGCCAGATGGTGATGTGTAAAGCGAGGTGGGCGGGAAAGGTCACAGGCTGAAGGAGGAATTTGATAGGAGAGGAGAGTGGACCACATGAGAAGAGGAAGGAAGAGGGACCCAGTGGGGAGGTGAAAGGCAGGTGAGAAGAGGCAAGAGACCGGAGTGCAGAGCAGAAGAGGGGAGAGGGAGAGAAGTTCTTTAATATACCGAAAGGAGAAAATGAAATTAATGACATCAGGTTGCAGGCTACCCATATGGTATACACGGTGTTTTTTAAAAAATTATTTGAGATACAGCACAGCAAAGACCCTTCCACTCCTTTGAGTCATGCCACCCTGCACCCTTGATTTAACCCTAGCCTAATCACAATTTACAATGACCAATTAACCTACCAGCCAGTATAACTTTGGACTCTGGGAGGAAACAGGTGCACCCGAAGGAAACCCACGCAGTAACGGGGGAATGTACAAACTCCTTACAGGCAGTGGCAGGAATTGAACCCCAGGTGACAAGTATTGTAAAGCGTTGTGCTAACCACTACACTACTCTTTTGTTCCTCCACCCGGAGGGTGGCCTCATTGCGGCACAAAAGGCAGTCAAGGACCGACATACCAGAACAGGAATTGGAATCAGAATCAGAATTAAAACGTTTGGCCACCAGGAAGTTCCTGCAAAAGAGACTATTCACTTTTCTCAGTTCTTTCATCTCCGTCGCATCAATTCCGAGGTTGAGATCCTCCTTTCCAGGACATCAGCATTGTCCTCCACTGTCAAAGAACTCGGTTTCCCTTCCTCCACTGCTAATGCTGCCCTCATCTCATCACCTCCATTTCCTGACCATGTGCACTCACCTCATCTTCCCACTGGCTTAATGGTGATAGCGTTCCTCTTGTCCTTATCTCCCACCCCAAGAGCCTCCACATCCAACTTCCACCATCTCCGAAGGGATCCTAGCACCAATCATCTTTACTTCGCCCTCTCTGCTTTCCACAGGTATCGGACCCACTGAGATCCCCTTGTCCATTTGTCCCACTCCACTAATTTCCGTCCTTGCATTTATCCCTGCAAGAGGCCAAAGTGCTACACCTGCCCAATCACCTCCTCCCTCACCTCTATTCTGGGCCCCAAAAAGGCCTTCCAGATGAGGCAACACTTCACCTGCAAATCTGCTGGGGCCGCCTACTGTGTCTGGTGCCACTGGTGCAGCTTCCTCTACATTGGTGGGACCCGTCATAAATTGGAGGATCTGCTGCACTCCATCCATGAAAAAGCAGATCTTCTCAGCGGCCAATCATTTTAATTCTGATTACCATTCCAACATGTCGGTCCATGGTCTCTTCATGCCAAGATGAGGCCACCTTCAGGGTGGAGGATAACACATGATATTTCATCTGGATAGCCTCCAAACTAATGGCATGAATATCAAATTCTCATTCTGGTACAAAAAACCCTCCTCCCTTCTTCAATTCCCCACTCTGGCCTCTTAACTCTTCTCACCGGCCTATCAGCTCTCCCTCTGCACCCCCCCCAACCTCCCCGGGTCTCCTTCTTCCTTTTCTCCTATGGTTTACTCTCCTCTTCTATCAGATTCCCTGCTCTCCAGCCCTTTCCTACCCATCTGGCTTCACCTGTCACCCTCCCCCCCCCCCACCTTTTTATTCTGGCATCTTCCCTCCTTCCTTTCCAGTCCTGAAGGGTCTCAGTCCAAAACAAACTGTTCATTTCCATAGATACTGCCTGACCTGCTGAGTTCCTCAATTATTTTGTGTGTGTGGGCACGAGGCCAAGTGGTTAAGGCATTGGACTAGCCACCTGAAGGTTGTGAGTTCGAGCCCCAGCTGAGGGAACGTGTTGTGTCCTTGAGCAAGGTACTTAATCATACATTGCACTGCGACAACACTGGTGCCAAGCTTTATGGGTCCTAATGCCCTTCCCTTGGACAACATCTGTGTCACGGAGAGGGGAGACTTGCAGCATGGGCAACTGCTGGTCTTCCATACAACCTTGCCCAGGCCCGCACCCTGGAGAGTGAAGACTTTCCAGGTGCAGATCCATGGTCTCACAAGACTAACAGATGCCTAAATTGCTATGTATATTAGGTAGCAAAACTGATATTTTATGATTGAGATGGTGATTCATTAGGTTAAAAACTAAACAGACAAAGGAACTGAGCTACAGAGGATTGAAAGTGTAATGGAATGGAAGAACAAGTCATTTAGTAAAATTAAATTTGGAAATATACATAGCTCTGGGCCAGAACAGGCTACTCCTACTCCCAATTCAACGGGTTCACTCTATAGTTTCTATGAATTTCTCACAACTAAAGCATTGTTATTCAATTTATTTACAATCAAAATAGAAACCACAATCTGAAGAGACATACACAAGGGCATGTATCATTATGCATTCAGTAAATATTACAATTTAAAAATAAATCCTTTAAAATACACAGTATTTGTCCAAGTTGAAGTAGACCATATTCAAGTACAGCTTAAGATACAAATTAGACAGTCTGTATTCTATTAAACTAGCAATGTCACATCCAGGTTGACTGGCATTATTTAAAAGGCAGGTAACATGCAAATTCATTTTAAGGAACATTAAATTTGAGAATTTCCCCCAATTTTCATTTCTTGTTAAACATAATGAAGTCAGATTACTGTAAGATTATTTTGGAAAAGTAATAACCCGCATGCTACTCTGATCTAAAAATCCAACAGTTTTAAAGTAGTCAAGGTATCTTACCGAGTGCAGTTTTATCCACATACAAATGAAAATATCTCCACTTTTGATACTGCAGAAATCAATAGCATTATCTTCAACATAGATGATTTCATGGTTTTCATTTATTCCAATTGGATGAACTACAACATTTTGCAAAAACAATGCAATCTTTAAAAATAGGAATTCATATATGTCAACTACCTAAGTCAAGTTCAGCATAAAGAAAAATATATCACAATAAACTAGCGTGGAGCAAAATAATTGACAATAACAACAAACGTGATACATCTATGACAAATTCAAACAGGTGTTACACAAAAGCAATACTTCCAATAACAAGTTCTCATAAGAATGAACATTTCACAGTAATTGTCACTGACATGTTATGCACAACAAAATGCAACTTGCAAATTGGCTTTCCTTTCAGAAAGTTGATTATAACTGATACTGATACATACTTGTTTAATAATAATGGAACTTTTAGGATTTGCACCATTATAAGAGTATAGGAAGACATGCCGGCTTCATATCCAACAACTTATTGCCTATGCAATTCTACAATTCTCTAATAACTGGATCAATTGATACATTACCCTTTTTAAACTATTCCAACCAATGCTACTACAATTTAAAGGAGTTAAAAGTTTAGAGACTCAAAACCTGTGTTGGTATTATCAATAGTTAGAAAAATCTGCATTGAGTAGAACATAACTTATTTTCATCATTATCAGTATTTCCATCAGTTTAAGATGTAAAGGATTTTCATTTCACATCAACATTAAAGACACTCAAGACCTACTCATTGCTAAATCTAATGAGTACTGTCATAGAAGGTGTCTCATACTACTGACAAAAACTATTAATAAAAGTCTGCAAATTTACCTGACGTTTATTTACTTATTGGGATGGGTCTCCCAAGTTGGTGTTCTAAGTAACAATACTATTGTACCTAAAGTCTTCAAACACATACAACCTCCCTAAACAAGATAATTCACGTTCCAACAAGGAAGGCAGAAAATGAAGTAAAACAGTGAACAAATTGCTTGCTTTGAGTGTCAACATTATAGCCATAAGTGCATGCGCTCCTAAATTGCTAGCTTGAGTTTTTATGATCATACACACAAAAAAAAGAGCAAAAACAAATACCATAAAAATGTTCAAACAAAAAAAATTGCTTCTTTCTAAAAGGGTAATTTAGAAAGAAGCTATTAAAGCTATTAAATTTTACTAGCTTTGAGAAGCTTTAAGCTAAACAAAACCACCAGATGTAAAATCCTGAACTTTACTCTTTAGAAAAAGGCACTCTTAGGAAAGCTAAGGTCAATCTTTTGAACTGATGTCATTCTCGTTGATCACGGCCATCTCCATAACTCAATTCTATAACCGCGGATGGACTTTAGTTGGACAAGAGTAGTAATCTGTTTCAGCATTTTCAACTGATCTCACTTTCACAAAACAGTTCTAGATTTCCACAACTAGTTTCCAGTAATATGCTCTTGCCCAAAGATGTCTTCTCTTTCTACTCAAAAATTTACTTAATCATCTTAATCTCCAATCATCCCTTCATCTCCTATAATCCAGGTTTTTAAAAATTCATAAACATGACTGCTGGAGGAGGATCTGGGCCTGAAACAGCAACTGTATACACTTTTCCATAGATGCTGCCTGACCTGCTGCATTCTGTGCATTGCTTTAAAAAAATTGTCTACATAACTTGTCCAGATAATTTAATTACTTTATGCAGGAAATTTGATGTTTGCCCCTTCCTTATCCATTACATTCTTCCCAAAGTGTGGTGCTGGCAGAGTTGAATACAGTATTTTCAAAGTTTGAAGTAAATTTAATACCAAAGTACATATACATCACCATATACAACCGTGAGATTCACTGCCTTGAGAGCATACTCATGAAATTCATAATAACCATAACAGAATCAATGAAAAGCTGCACCAACTTAGACATTCATGTAGCGTGTAAAAGACAAACACGGCAGTATAAAAAAAAGGAAATAATTATAATAAATAAATAAGCAGTAAATACTGAGAACATGAGATAAAAAGTCCTTGAAAGTGAGTTCATAGGTTGTGGAAACATTAAGGATGAGGCAAGTGAAGTTACCCCTGATGGTTGAGGGATCGTAACTTTTTCTGAACCTGGTGGTATGAGTTCTGAAGTTCCTGTACCTTCTTCCTGATGACAACAGCAAGAAGAGAGCATGTCCTGGGTGGTGGGGGTCCCTGATGATGGATGTGGCTTTCCTGCGACAGCATTTCATACTCAATGGTAGGAAGGGCTTTAACCGTGATTGACCGGGCCATATCCACAAATATTTGTAGGATTTTTTGTTCAAGGGCATTGTTGTTTTCATACCAGGCTGTGATGCAGCCAGCCAACAGACTTTCCACGACACATTTATGGAAGTTTGTTAAAGTTTTAAGTGTCATGCCAAATCTTCACAGCTCCTAAGGAAGTATAGATGCTGCTGTGCTTTCTTCATAATTGTACTTACATGCTGGGCCCAGGAGGTCCACTGAAATAATAACACCAAGGAATTTAAAGTTACTGACCCCTTCCACCTCTGATCCTCCGATGAAGGAAGGCTCATGGACCGCTGCTTTCCTTCTGAAGTCAATAATCAGTTCCTTGGTCTTACTGACATTAAGATATGAGGCAACACACACAAAATGTTGGAAGAAATCAGCAGGACAGGCAGTATCTACGGAAAAGAGTAAACAGTAGACATTTCAGACCGAGACTCTCTGTCAGGGCCTGAAAAAAAAGACGAGACTCATCACCACTTTCAATTTAGCCTATGACAGTGGTGTCATTAGCAAACTTGGATATGGCATTGGAGCTGTGCTTCGCAACACAGTCATTAATGTAAAGTAGAGTGGGGTGCTAAGCAAACAGCCTTGTGGTCAATGTTCCCTCTAATTTTTAGTCCTCAGTGTGCGCAATAATCTTATGTTCTGCAAATGTTTTTCCTGTGACGAAAGTATGTGCGCACTGAATGCACACATGGTACAGTTTATGTAGGTTCAGAAAATATTTGACATAAAACAACAAAATAACATACATATTTAAGTCACTCAGTTATTTTTTCTCTCTCCTGTCTTTGGCATTTCCCCATTCTTTGTAAAGTCTATCTAGACTAATAGAACTTCCATCCAATTGATAGCTTTTGATTCTCATTAACATATCCAAATGACATTCACCTAAACAGTTTCTCACCTTGTTTCTGAGTTGATTCATTAGGCTAAAACCTCACTGACAGTCCGCACTAGACGCAAGAAAGTTTCCCTCAATGTCCATCAACTGTGCAAGGTCGCAAAACTGTTCATTTTGAAGTACAAATCCCACCATTTGAGCGAAGTTTGAAATCAGTTTGGATTTAATTTTTTCTTGCACAGAAAATCTGAAATCATTAAACTATCTAACTATTACAGTATTTTCAGCTAGAAGATCATGATATTTTAGGCATAAGGCATGAACTTGTTCCTCGCCAAATGTGAAGTCACAATCTGCAATTGTGGAGAAATCAAAAGCTGACCATTCTTGTACCTCATCTTCAGGAAACCTTTCTTCTAAATGAACACAAAGACTATTTACAAAAGTTAACAGTGAACTTGTATCTACTGTGACGTTTTCTTCACGTTGTTGGCTTAGGAAAACTTTAACTTTGTCACTCCACGAAACATTGTCTTGTTAATTTTGCCTCACGTAAAATGAAGTGAATCAATTGATATTAGGCCACTCTTTTGCAGAATCTTGCACAGTGCAGCCAGTTCATCAAAGACATCACTTCTGTGCGCACATTAATTTCCTTTGTGCGCTGGTTGAAAAACAATTGGCACACGCACACAACTTAGAGGGAACATAGCTTATAGTGCACCTGTGCCAATGGAGTTCATGGAGATGATGTTCTCAATCCAAATTGACTGCGTCTGCAAGGAGGAAGTCGAGGATTCAATTGTGCAAGGAGGTATTGAGGTCACTAGATTATTGATTAGTTTTGAGAGGATGATGGTATTGAATGCTGAGCTACAGTCAATAAAGAGCATCCTGATGTATACATCTTTGCCGTCCAGATGTTCCAGGGTCGAGTGAAGAGCCAATGAGATGGAATCTGCTGTGAACCTGCTGCTCTGGTAGGCAAATCGGAGCAGATCCAAGTTGATTCAACTCCTGCCTGAAAAATGCTTCATCACCAATCTCTCATAACACTGCGTCACAGTGGATGTAAGTGCTGCTGGATGATACTCATTGAGACAGGTTACCATATTCTTCTTAGGCACTGGTATAATTGAAGCCTGCTTGAAGCCTCAGACTGCTGAAGCAAGAGGTCAAAGATCTCAGTAGACACTCCAGTCAGTTGATCAGCAGGTGTCTTTAGTACTTGGTCCGGTACCTCATCTGGGCTGGATGCTTCTCATGGATTCACTTTCCTGAAGGCTACTCACACGACACTCTCAGAGACTGAAATCACAGGATCTTAGGAGGCTGAGCGAATTCATTATGGTTCCTCCATGTTTTTACGGTCAAAGTGAGCATAGAAGACACTGAGGTTATCTGGAAGTCCTGCTGTCACCAATGTCACTTTATAAGAGGTGACAGTAAAGGGAATAAGAGTTTTTCCAATATGAATGCCATATAACTTATTTCAATTCCTACAAAATACTAAGACATAACTTGTGTTACATACTAACATCACAAAATTTATATTTGAATGTATCTAAACCATAGTCTTAAAAAGCTCTGAAGTGATTAAAGTATGGAGATTATATTCAGAATAAATGTATACTGCCTTTACTTAGTCAATCCATTTAAATTTCTCAATATCTCTGCAACTGCTAAGACATTGAATTGTGTTCAATAAGTTTGACTAAGTGACCTCTATGCATTAGGAATTTTATCCTTTCACTCCCACCATCTCTCTCCAATGCAGTTCCAATGTCTATAATTAAACTAGATACCATTCTCTTTAAGAACTTGCATCATTAAAATCAAATTATATGTGCAATTAATTTTCACATATTAACTTATCCATTGATCAAATTCAGAATACTACTTTCTCCATGAGTATCCCTATTTACTCACACAACCTTGTATCAATCATCTTGAGCAAATCAGTGACCTTATCTTAGTTGAAGCAGAGCAATAAGGGATAAGATAATGTAGGTCATTCACCAAAAGTGCAGTAGTCCTCATTTTTTCAATGAAGTTTTCCACCACAAAGCAACTTTCCCACCCATCTCCTTCAGAATCTTTGCCTGGACTGAAGAAAGATTTCTGTTTTTGAGATACCTATGATTCAATTCAGTACAATATAAAAACATGTAATAGATGGGACAATTTTACCCACCAAAGAGACAAACAGGGTAGCTACATTTTCATTACAGAAAAGAGATAAAGAAAGCTTATTTTATCTGACAAATTATCAAGATAATTAACAGCTCTGGATTTCACCTGCAAACTACTCTACCAATAACTGACAGAAGCACGATTGCATAAACCAGGAATTAGGAAACTCATATTAAGAAACCCTAACCCTAATGCGATGATGCAACATTGTTTTAAAGACAGACACAGTAAAATCATGGAATTTCTCCAAAGCCGTAAGCTGATTCCAGGGCGCAGGAAAACATCTTCAGTGTCATAGCTGGGGGGGGCGGGGGGGGGGAAGAGGGGGGATTGCGGTTAGTGGGGAAGAGCTCCCACTATTAAATGCTCCCAATGGAGTATGTCTTAAACAGCCTCATTCCTGGCCTTCACATGTGGCTTAGTTACTAAGCCCTGCTGAACCACTTTCACTGACAATGAAAGGGGCAAAGGAGAGCTGCAGGTGCCTTCAAACCAGTCACTCAGGGCAGATTGGGTTGGCAACTCACCTAGGTGTAAAACTCTGATCTCAAATCTCCACTGCCTTTTCAGCAATACCCACTCATGAGAAAGGCTTCAGGAGAAAACTCTGAAGAAAAATCCAGAGCTGAGTCCATAAGGCAGTTCAACACTGACTGGGAACTCCTGCAACGCTGCTGATGCCTATAATGCCTCCACCTCAGCAACTATGATTAATTTAAATTTAACTACTGAAAAGTCATCAGGCTGCACTAAAAACTTAATCAGTTGAATGGTCATTAAATCAATCATTTTAGCCTCATCTATCCCATCACTGTTACACTCTATCGTTCAGAATCCTTCAAGCTCATCAACTCGACTTTTGTGCACAGTTCCATCCATACAGCCATTGTTTTCTTTATGACACTGGCCTTATACTTCCTATTCATTGGCTTTCTATCAATCATCTTCAAATACTTTTCATTAAATTTAAAGTCCCTTTGGCCATTTTTGAATCATACAAACTAAAATTGATCTTTAGATATGTGAACACCACAGCCTTTATTAGCTCTGTTAAATTACATTGGAGTTCAATGCATTTCCTCATGCCACTGAAGCATCACAGGACATTTTCTACATTAAAAATAAATATTAATGGGAAGTAGTGCTGTCCATGAAGGGGGCATGACAATTAATAAGTTTGGCTTGAGCTGAAGCAGAGTTTGCAAAGCATATCCACCCAACTGAAATGAAAAATGGTTTGACACATAAAGGAAAAAAATTAATATGCATACAAAATTATATTACTTTTGTGAAAATTATTCTCTTGAAAAAGTCCAAATGAAAAGGAACCTTCTGTTTTAAGAAACCAAGGATCTAAAAATTCCCAATAAGGTCAATGTTAACCTTAATTCTCCATTAATTTGAGAAACGAATCATACTAAGTACAGGTGTCCCCCGCTTTTCGATTGTTTGCTTTACAAAACCTCACTGATATGAAAGACCTACATTAGTACCCTGTTTTCGCCAACAGAAGGTATTTTCACTGTTATGAAAAAATCAGTACGCGATAAAAGGCAGCGTGCAAAAAAAATCAGCGCGCGATAAAAGGTAGCGCGCGTCTCGAGCAGCCGCTCTCCCCCGGATTCGGAATGGCATTCTAGCCGGCATTGTTTCAACACATGCCTGTGAGCAGTCGTTAGTAAGATGAGATCTAAGGTATCGGAAAAGCCTGAAAGAGCTTGTAAGGATGTTACACTTAGCGTAAAACTAGACATAATTAAGCGTTTTGATCGTGGTGCATGAAGTAAGAGCTAAGTGAGTTTGGCTTGTGGATGCTTATGAAGACGATGCTGAAGAGGTTTTGGCATCCCATGACCAAGAACTGATAGATGAAGAGCTGATTCAATTGGAAGCAGAAAGGATAACAATCGAAACCCAATGAGTAATGATAAAGTACGACTTTAATTTTGAAAGGGTATGTCAGTTTAGGGGATACTTGCAGGATGGTTTGAGTGCTTACAAAGAAATGTATGATAGAAAAACGCGCGAGGCTCAGCAGTCAAGCCTTCCACATCAGCCACAGCAGACGACGAACCTTGACCTTCGACATCGAGGCGGGCAGAGACAGGAGAAGGTGAGCTGCCTGCTCTAATGGAAACAGACGATGATGAGATGACACCCCAGTGTCCCACCACCCCAACACCCAGGCCGCGAACAGTTACCAATTCGCGGAAAAATGCAGCAGTAGCTAGGAGACACACAGTACATCTTTAAGAAAAAAGCCGAAATAAACATGCCAATTAATTACATGCTGGGCAGCACCTAATTAATTAGCTTATTTCGGCTTTTCTCTTAAAGATGTGCTGTGAGCCTCCCGGCTACCGCTGGTCCCCTGCATGCTTCGCAGCAATGTACTGGTTCGCAGCCTGGAGGGTGGGGGGCCGCTGCACCACCCCAACCTTCGACTCAGCCTAACACATCATCATCAGTGTGCTCGACGCTGTCCCAATTCTGGTAAGTGATACTACACTGTACATACATTATTTCTACTTTATATCGGCTGTGCATTTTTACCTGTTATTTAGTATGATTTGGCAGCTTCATAGCTTAAAGGTTACTGGACAGCGCTTGCGCGTGTTTTCGCCAACGGCGCTGCATGAGATCTTCGTTATGGAGAACAGTTCAGGCAATGATTGTGGAAAAGTATTTCTACTTTATATAAGCTGTGTATTTATCATATCATTCCTGCTTTTACTATATGTTACTGCTATTTTAGGTTTGATGTGTTATTTGGCATGATTTGGTAGGTTACTTTTGGGTCTGTGAACGCTCACAAAATTTCCCCATATAAATAAATGGTAATTGCTTCTTCGCTTTACGACATTCCGGCTTACGAACCGTTTCATAGGAACGCTCTACCTTCGGATGGCGGAGGAAACCTGTATTCAAATTCAGTAGTTTTTCCTCATAAATAAATCAAATATATTTTGAATTTTCTCTTTAAATTTTATATAATGTAAATCTTCAATACATACCTTGCAGTAGCCAAACAGAAATTAAAAGAAATAATATTTTAATAGTCATATAATGCGTTAGATTAACACTGGATGGATAAATTAATATTAATTTGACAATTCCTGTGAATGCTAAAATATACCTTTGTACATTTGATTCAACATTTGGTGACTGCTTTTCTACCGGTAGTGGTTTTTCTTATTAAAAAAACAATGCTCCCAATAATATTTCTTAAGCACTAAAATTTCTAATTCTGGTGCAACCTGCACGGTGGCATCATTTACAATTATCAGCAGCCTTCAGAACCAGCAAAATCATCAAATGACTGAGCAGCCAATGAGACCAATGAATTCCAAGTAGTAGAAAACCAAGAGAAGAAAATTTTAACAGCAGAAAACAGTTAATTAAAATTGAGCCAATATTCAGCATTAAGTTAGCAAATTAAATGCATTTTTAGAAATTTTAATCAATATTTTAAGCATGGAATGGTAGGAACAATGTAACACACACATAAGAGTAATTAACAAAGATAACAAATTATATGACATAAACCAGTGATATTATCCCTGATTCTGGATTATGCAGGGCCAGAGATTGTATGCTACTTTAAAAACTTGAGCAGCAAGACTCAACTTCTGGTTGGCATGAAAACCATGTTAAAAGCTTGAAGTACACATCAAATCATGACTGCAACAGCAAATCTTAACAAGAAACAGATATGATTCAATTATTATATTTAATGGCACATAACAAGAGTTAGTTTCATTTTCACACAATGACGATGGCAATTCTCATCACTATCCTAAACGCACATTGCAGACCAACGCGTCTTTTTTGATTGACTAAATTATTATTTAGAGCTAGGTGTAGGCTGGTTTCCTACATTGAGAATATTGGATATATGATAGGTATTGATTTTAGGTACGGCTCAGTCAGTGGTTGTATCTGGTGAAACCCCACAAGTTACAAACATTCAATATTCTTCACTTGATAAGCAGAAATGTGCTGCCAAATAAAAAAAAACAGCCTGCAGTAGTCTTGTGTGCCTCTGATGCTTTTCCTTTGGCTTCATGCAACTTATGTAAGCATAATATTTGATTTTCCAATTTTGCATGCCTATAGCAGAAGTCTGATAAGATTCTAAATGGGCAGAACCTGCATAGTAATCATTCTTCAGCATCACTGTATTGGAATCTACTATAAGATAGCTGAGGTTGTGCTGCTTAGTTTAAATTTTGTTCTAGATTGTCACTGAGCATTTCATCAATGCCTAAAAAAATTGCAAATGTCCAAATTTGCATGCTTCTAAAATCTATGTGAAGATAGATGTTATTCTCAGAATATTGCTGTGATTTGGTACACCCATGCTACAATACTTTGTGATTGAAAAGTCAATGTTGAAAGGACACAACTTCATCCAGACTATATGTTGCTACTGGTGATTTTTGGTGATGAGACTATCAAATAGCACAGATGCCTTGTTGGTTACAACTTTTGATGAGGATTCAGCTTTCCCATTGGACTACAAGTACATTTGTCACTGTGCATCACAGTTTAAAGTCAAAGGGATTCTACTTCAAAAGCTTATTTACCTTGCACTGGCAAAAAGTTGTAGTTTGTTTGGCTAAACACCTAGCTCTAAACAATATCTGAATGGCAAAGCCCAATTTTTCAAAAAAGGGGGACAAGTTTTAAAGAAGTCTTTTTGATAAGGCTCATTATATACATTTGAGAGGTTTTATCTTAGTTGCTAGAAAGTAGAAATATTGAAAATGCAGCTGTGTCAAAAATCATTTAACATTTTAGCTCGACAATTCTTCCTCAGATCTGGAAGAGCAGAGGTGTTAGTCTTCACAGTTGTGGAGAGAAGCTTCAAGCATTTCAGTTTATTTTTCAAGATTCCAGCACTTAGTTTTATTTACTCTCTCTCAGCTGCTGCCTTTCAAACTTTGTAAAGCCTCTTGTGTTTGTAGTTTCACCTTCAATGCCACACACCAGCCCTTGCCTCTCACATCTCTCAAGTGCCTTTAGATCTTAAACAGATTTGTTTTTTTTGCCCCAAATAAATAATTTTCACTAAAGTTTGAGTCTGACATTAGTTAATGCAAATCCCTATATTTACATTCACAAATCATAATACTTTTAATTCCTGAAAACTACATGCTCTTGGGTTCAATATCAGATGTTTTCCTGAAAGGAAGTCAGCTTTTGAAACAACTTATCCTTAAAAACTAAGTAAACCCATTTCCTTAAACAAGGCACTGTATTTATCCCTTTCTTCAACAAGTCTTTGCAAGTATAAATGAACTAATATCCAGGAATTTTGAAAGCAATTAACTTGCATTAATTATTGATCACATTTATTTTAATTTTGAAGCCACAGATTTTAGCTCTGATAAAAAGTAGTTAAATTCATTCAATGTGTAAAACTGATCTCACCTGGATTTAGAGAAAATGGCATCAGAAGGTCAATGATAACTCAGTGTTCTATTGCAATATATGTAGTGATCAATAGAACTGGAAGATTCAAATTTGATTCTCTTATTTCAGTTGATCTTAGTTGGTGTTATGTTCTAAGATTAAGTTAGCATCTATGCATTTTGGCTGAGAAATGTATCTGCTTTGTCATTTTCATAGCACACAAGAACAAAATTAAGTTTAGCTGTTTTATGTTCTGTGGTTAACTAACATATAACACATTGTCATAGCTCTCAAATAAATGATGGCTGCTTGGTTAAAGTGCTAGACTGTGCTTTGAGTTTATGTAACTGCACCTTGATGAGGACACCAACTCTAGAGCAAAGATACAGGTATTAAGAAACATCAGCATTCCAGAATCACTCAGAAGTGAAAATGAAAAAAAGCTGAAATTATAAATACCACATGTAAAAATTCACAAAACTGACTTCTGGTCTATGTCAACGAACCTAAGGCAATTCATTTTCTGTGTTCTCACAACCCAAAGCTGGAGAAACCAAATAAGACAGCCACTATCCCTGTAGTTTCAATCCTGCCATAGAATATATGGGACACACTTGGGAAATAAAATCAGGCCAGTACATTGAAGCTCTTCATGTTTGAACATTCTTTCGATACATAAACAGCAGGCGAGCACAGAAATATGGGAGGAAACATTTAAACATACAGAAATAGATAATTCAAACAAATAATTTTGTACAGAAAGTTGTTTTTGGCCTTAACGTGCTCAATTTTCCTGCAATATTTTACTCAAGTTTCAGCATTTAGCCAAAAACTGCAATCACTACAGATTTTATGGCTCAGAACTACAGCCTTCCTTACAAAGTTAATTCATTTTGATAATAAAGCAACTTAGTTGATAGTGATTAAAAAAAAGTATACAAGTCCCAGTCAGAGGACAATTTATTAGTTACATCATAGTAGAGAGTTAGAAAGGTTAAGTGTCATGAACAAAGAAAATATTGGAGTAACACCACCAAAATACCAGAGGTCATTTTAACTTCCCATTGGAATACAAGGAATAACTACCATTCATGAAACTGCATTTAACCCACTCATTGTCCTCATCAGCTTCTGCAAATCCAATCAGTTCTTAGGGACAATGGATTCAAATATTTGTGCTTATAACATCCAGTACCTGCTTTTCAAAAACCCAATGTAAGCACATATGCAGCATGTGAAACAACAGATCATATGAACATAACTCTCAAGGTAATAGCATAATAAGCCTCCCCCATGATTACTGACTTCAATCTACATACTGTTTTTTTTAAATTTACTAATACTTTCCTCCATGTGAGAGAATGCACAAAGCAAAATTAAACAGACAAATTAAGAGCTGGAAACAATTCTTGTGTGGGAAGTGCTTCTTCAAGCACTGATGCCCTTGTTCAATTTAGTTACAATTGAAAAGGGAATTCAATCAATAGGAAGCAACTGTTGTACTAAGGAAACTCAAGTACAATTCAATTCAACATCTCTAGAAAGACAAGCCTGTCAGAAAAATTACAAAAATTGCTAAATAAAATTTCATTACAGATGTCGGAAGTATACAACTCAGCAATAGGGTGAGCAACAAAACAGGCTGCTTTTAAAAAAAATAATGCCCATGTTAAATGTAGGTTTACTCGATGGACATTTATCCAGATTAGGAAAACACAATTTGGTTATGTAAAATCTAATAAAATTAATAAAGTTAATGTGTCAACGATACTAATACGCATCAAGTATGTGCTCAAGAAAGTGTATGACTTAAATTTTTGCTCACCCCATTGAAAAGATTTCGGTGCTTTTTTCATCCCCAATTATTTCACATACTCCTGCTGTCTACCAACTTTGGATTGTCAGCTACAAGTTGAAAATTATTACAGACTTAAAACTGAATTAAAATAATTTGTTTTAAAGTGATCAAAATACTAAAACATTGATTCTGTCTATCCTTAAAGGTGTTATCCAACCTGTTGTGTGTTTGCATGATGTTATTTCTATTTCCAGCCAGAATTAAATGTTTCATCATTTCAAGACTGATGATTTACACCCTCAGAAATGACTGAGACTGATGTTAAGCACCCAAAATGTGTGTAACTATCTATCAGCCAATGCATTGCATGGGCAAAATTACAACTTTTACTGGGAGGCTTTGCTGCCACAGACCAAGGGCAAGGGAAATTCATTGAAGCTATTTTGGTGAAAGGAGAGGGAGGTAGGGAGACGAGGGAGATGGGGATGCACCAGGACAGAGTCAGGGTACAAACGATAGCAATTGAGAAAACTGGATGTCAGAAAGATCATACAAACAGAATCACTGGGACTTTACAGCTATATTCGCATACGCTAAATCTATGCCACATGCCGAGATCTCCAACTATTTGACTGTTTTGCCATGGCATTGGGATCTTGCTGTCTAGGTTGTGTTTCTGGAGCTGCTGTGCAACAGTTATCCCATGTTAAAAGGTACCTAACAATCTTCATAACCAGACTAAAAGTAAATCACCCCCAAGGTGAAAGGTCTTCTAAAGGCCTGGAGCTACTTTTCTTCTCCCCGCCCCCGCCCCAGCATACCCCGCAATCTCCCACTCTCATTTCAATCTCATGTAAATTGTAAACAATTTCTTTTAACAACACACATAAAAATTGTTGGTGAACACAGCAGGCCAGGCAGCATCTATAGGAAGAGCTACAGTCGACGTTTCGGGCCGAGACTAACAATTTCTTTTACGTTTCTCAAAAGATCTTGGAACTTGAATGCTGCTGGGACAACGCATAAGAGAACTACATTGCCACGGACTTTGCATACACAATATCTGGCCAAGGTATCGCTGTATTGCTACAATCTTCTCTCTTCAGGCACCATGCATTTTGTTAGTTCTTTATATTCAGTTTTCCAACTAAATCTCTGTCTCTCAACAGTGTATTCTGAAGATTCAAAGGCAGAATCAAATTGATGCAGGTTTTTAGGTGTTGATGCTGAATGAACTACATGCAAATTTTGTGTGGAGAAATAACTGTCATGTCTACATCAGCTGCATGAACTAACATTAGATTAAAATACGCCTTTCAAATCAAGCCAAATTAACAATATTCTGCAAATGAACTCAGGATTAGTGAAATTTGCACAGGAAAAGGCAAAAACTGAGTAACAGAACTACTTAAACAAAACAAAAGTATATGAGTACCAGCTGATAAATTAGCATATTCCAAGAATGCATTTGGAATTACCATACAGACTGAAGAATTAATATAGAACATGCTTCAATGCATCCTTGCATCCTATCCAGCCTATCAGAATTTCATCTTATGCAAATGTGGTACTGTGTACTCTGGAAGATTGACTTGGTTTCCAATCAGAAGCAGTTATAAGAAGTTTTAAAAGTGAGCTTCAAGCATCAAACATGTAGGATGAATAGATGGATTTTGTAAGCGGATACTGAAAACTGAAAAAAGGCCAATACAGCAGACTGGCAATATCCACTGCTGTTATCAAGTTCTAAATTGGCAAAGCAAATTGTTAATTTACGTCCTCAAAGTCCAACCAGTAAGCAGATATACACCGGACAAAGTAAACAGATAACTGACTCTTTATAATGGCTCTAAAACATTGCCTCCATAAGTGCATTCATTACACAATATTAACTGACTACTACAGATGAGAAAAAAATGCAGATGAACAATTTCAACAAATGAAATTTTGCCAAACAACCTGCACTGCAAAAACAATTACAGTATCAGAAAAAGTGGAATGAAAATTACTAAATTACTATAGAATACACTGCCCTTTATTCATTTGATACTATTATGCTGAATAGCACTGTGTGCAATGATATTGCACTTTACCCAGACTTCTGAGTTTTGCCATAGCGTGAGGCCCAAAATGAATCACTGGCCCAGATTTTGCCAATGAATCACTAAGTCCAAGGCATCTACATCATGATAGTCAAACAAATCGGTTGTAAACAGGAACCCTACCTGTCAAGGGCTGCAACCTGCCAACATTTCTTAGTCCGGAAAAATAACCAGGCCTTAGATATTATGGCTCAGGAATTATATCCTCACCAATTTCAACATGCAGGGAAGAGCTAAGCAAATTCCCTTATTAAAAAAATGATGTATAATATTCATAATTATTTGGACCTCCAAGTATTTTAGCTGAGTTAAACAAATCCTTTCACTTGTTTGTTAAAAGCTAAACCTTTATGACTTATCCTGCTGGTAAAACTGGGTCCAGTGCTTTTCTAGCAGTCAAACTTGGCATAATGGAAGTTGTGGTAAGGCAAGCATTAAGAGACAACATTCAACTAAGGTTAGCCTGGGGCAGATATAGTCAAATGAAATGTTTTAAGTGAAACCGCTGGAGCCCCCCACTGCTTACCACAGATGGAATAGGCGGGTTGTGACTGAATAAGCGAGTGTGCACTCAAGCCAGAAGAGCAAGGTCATTGTAGTGAGACTTCTCCAGAAAGATCTTCCTAAAACATAGCATGCTTTTACACAACAGGTGGTGCCGGAGACAAATGACAGATAACGGAAGGACATGAAACCAATCCAACAACTAAAGAACAATTGTTTTACAAACTTCAAAATAGCATTAGTTAACTTGAAGTTTTGATTGACTCTTAATACCACTGTGAATGACAAATGATTTTGCAAGTAAAGAGTTCAAACAAATACCATTTTCCAAATAGTCAATAGCTGTAAGCCAATTTTGTATGAAAATAGCAGCTTTCTGTCTGGCTTCAGAATAGTGTGGATGACAGGGGCCATGCTGTTCTTCTTGCGCACAAGTAAAATAAAAAGAATGTTTAGTCACAAGCATGTGCATGTTCTGGACACAGTTATTTTAGTTATATTTTGTTATATTACCCGTGATGACAACATCTTGAAGAAAGGTCTTCTACAATGCAGCTTTGAAGGCCTCATTGTCACTTTTGCTACAACATAGTGGTCTAGAAAGTTTCCATCCAGCAAGTAGGACACATCCGCAGCAGATTAATTACAGACATAAGGTCAATATAAACAATTCCAAATCCACTACATCAACCTCTCTCTGAGGCAACTAAAACAAGCCATTAATTGCATGGCAGTTGGGACATTCATATTTTGGTTGCCTGCTCATAACACCAAGGACATCAGCAGCAAATAGGCAATAAGAATGGTGCTCCAGTTACTACACTTAAATCTGCATTGACTACAGCTGAATGTGAAGAATCTGAATGTAACCTTGCATGCAAAATTACTGCAAAGCAGCTGGTTATTTTTATTAACTTTATTTCAAAATGAAAACAATTTCAAATACTAGAACTCTTGAAGACATTTACAATCTCCAAAGATTATTGAATTTGTTTCCCTATCCATACATGCTGCTCAATTTACCGTTTTGTTTACTAACCTTTAATAATATCTGATTCTAAAAAATTGCATGCCTTTAGAAGATAACATTTTTCCAAATTATATCCTCAGATAGCATATAACATGCAAACAGAAATACATAGTATAAATTATATTAAATAAGCAAAAGGAAAATAACATATCATTCATCTTTTCTGGTTTCATTACATAG
This sequence comes from Mobula birostris, assembly GCF_030028105.1. Lineage (NCBI taxonomy): Eukaryota > Metazoa > Chordata > Chondrichthyes > Myliobatiformes > Myliobatidae > Mobula > Mobula birostris. Next base: position 19,517,910 of record NC_092393.1, read on the forward strand.
CAATATTTCATCAATGTTAATGAATCAAGCAATTCTACGGGACTCCAATTAACATGGCAATTTTTTGTTGATTTCAGTGGCACCTCATTTTCAGATTAAGAATATTTTCTGAGGGTACTATGATAAATTACATTCAATTTTCAAGTTATGTTGACTTCAGAAAACATTCTTTATTACCATCCTCCTTGAAAAAAGTTTAAAATACACTTGTTGATTATTATTCTCGAGATAAATCTTAATCTTGCAAACAATCAAGTCAGACCCATTTCTACACTAGTCAGTTACCTTCATGTATTTTCATGGGGTATAAAAGACATCTTCATAACATGCAACTAATTAAAATATTGCATGCGGTAATGACCAGCAGCATCTTAGTCATTACCTACCAGAGCTGAAATCAATTGAAGCATCTATTGAGACAAATAAAGATGCAATTTCTATGAATATTAGCACAATTAGTTCAAGGCCCCACGCGCAATTTATGAAGCAACTACAACCACCTGATTATTTTTCCATGTCAATTGTGCATTTAGTTACTTTAATACAATCACTTTACAAATTGTCTTCTCATCACAGCAGGATTTTAAGCCTTGCAACTGCAGGTTCTACACGTCATCAGAAATGCAAATATGTTGTGAATCTACACAAGATTGTTCAAACAAATCCATGTTCTAAGCACATAAAATTATCACAACATATTTTTGCAAAATTCCACTGTCCAAAGATTTTTACCCATATTTCAGTATTCATGGACATTAAATACAAAGTAAAACCTTCCAATCTGTTGCACTTGTATTGCAAAAGGTCAACTCAAGGAAGAATTCCTGAACATTGCAAGCATGAACAATCCTTTGTATTGAAAACCTTACAGTACAAATATTAATACAAATACATAATGGACAATAATTCAACTTGAGACAATAATAAATTCCCAACTAGCAAAACAAAACTACTTTGATGGAATCTCTCAGCTTTTCAAACTCATATGATAATTGGAAAGAGTCAATCCTGGTGATCTGTCAATAGCTGTCAGCTGAACCACAAGATGGAGCACCTTCCTGTGGCATAAAACTACTTTAAAAATTTATCAGTAATTAAACCCATTAACGTTCACTATCTACAAATAGTGTACCCTTGAGTTGTCAATTGCAATGTAAAAATAAAGGGGAGGCAAATCTGGTTAAATAATTAGTACAAGGGGAAAAACCCACTGAACAATTCAAAAACAATATCTATAAATATCATTAAACACTGAAAAGATCTGATGCTGCAGATTCCACAGAATCATTAGAGCCCAAAAAAATTTCTATTCACATTTTGGATTTTGATTTACCCAGAATTTATGGTTTAAGAAGGCAGATAGGATACAAGTTTTCATTAGTCAGGACACTGAATACTTAAGTAGGAAGGTTATGCTCCAACTTTATAAAACCTTTTGCAGTTCTGGTCAATAAGGTATCAGAAGGATTTGACAACATTGAAGAGGTCCTGTACAAAGGGGACGGGTTGCACTTGAATCACAGGGGGACCAATATCCTGTTGGGGAGATTTGCGAGGGCTATTGAGGTGACTTTAAACTAGAATGGTTGGGGGGAGGGAATCAAATTAAGGAGACTAGGAGAGGGGAGGTTGATGTCGGGGAAAAAGCAGAACAAAGTTGTTCGCTCAATTAAGGATAAACAGAGAGTGGGAGGTGGAGAGTTTCTTAAATGCATCTATTTTAATGCTAGCAGCATTGGAAGAAAGGTGGATGAGCTCAGAGCATGGATTGATACCTGGAAATATGATGTTGTAGCTATTAGTGAAACGTGGTTGCAGGAGGGGTGTGATTGGCAACTAAATATTCCAGGATTTCGTTGCTTCAGGTGTGATAGAATAGGAGAGGCAAGAGGGGGAGGTGTTGCATTGCTTGTCAGAGATTATATAACAGCAGTGCTCTGGCAGGATAGATTAGTGGACTCATCTACGGAGGTTATTTGGGTGGAATTGAGGAATAGGAAAGGTGTTGTGACGCTTATAGGGGTGTAGTATAGACCACCTAATGGGGACCGAGAACTGGAGGAGCAAGTTTGTAAGGAGATAGCAGATATTTGTAGTAAGCACAAGGTTGTGATTGTGGGAGATTTTAATCTTCTACACATAGACTGGGAAGCCCATTCTGTAAAAGGGCTGGATGGTTTGGAGTTTGTAAAATGTGTGCAGGATAGTTTTTTGAAGCAATACATAGAGGTACCAACTAGAGAAGGGGCAGTGTTAGATCTCCTGTTAGGGAATGAGACATGGCAGGTGACGGAGGTATTTGTTGGGGAGCACTTCCGGTCCAGTAATCACAATACAATTAGTTTCAGTGTAATTATGGAGAAGGATAGGACTGGACCCAGGATTGATATTTTTGATTGGAGAAAGGCTAACTCTGAGGAGACGCGAAAAGATTTAGAAGGAGTGGATTGGAAAAGTTTGTTTTATGGGAAGGATGTAACAGAGAAATGGAGGTCAATTGAACGTGAAATTTTGAGGGTTCAGAATCTTTATGTTCCTGTTAGGTTGAAAGGAAAGGTTAAGAGTTTGAGAGAGCCATGGTTTTCAAGAGATATTAGAAACTTGGTTCAGAAAAAGAGAGGGATCTTCAATAAATATAGGTAGCTTGGAGTTAATGAGATACTCAAGGAATATAAAGAATGTAAAAAGAATCTTAAGAAATTAGAAAAGCTAAAAGATACGAGGCTGCTTTGGCAAGTAAGGTGAAAATAAATCCAAAGGGTTTCTACAGTTATGTTAGTGGCAAAAGGAAAGTGAGGGATAAAATTGGTCCCTTGGAGAATCACAGTGGACAGCTATGTGCGGAGCCAAAAGAGATGGGGGAGATTTTGAACAATTTCTTTTCTTCAGTATTCACTAAGGAGAAGGATATTGAATTGTGTAAGGTAAAGGAAACAAGTAGGGTAGTTATGGAAAGTATGACAATTAAAGTAGTAGTAGTACTGGCACCTTTAAGGAATATAAAAGTGGATAAGTCTCCGGGTCCGGACAAGATATTCCCTAGGACCTTGAGGGAAGTTGGTGTAGAAATAGCAGGGGCTCTGATAGAAATATTTCAAATGTCATTAGAAACGGGGATGGTGCCGCAGGATTGGCGTATTGCTTATGTTGTTCCATTGTTTAAAAAGGGTTCTAAGAGTAAACCTGGCAATTATCAGCCTGTGAGTTTGATGTCAGTGGTGGGTAAATTAATGGAAAGTATTCTTAGAGATGGTATATATAATTTTCTGGATAGACAGGGTCTGATTAGGAACAGTCAACATGGATTTGTGCATGGAAGGTCATGTTTGACAAATCTTATTGAATTTTTTGATGAGGTTACTAAGAAAGTTAACGAGGGTAAAACAGTGGATGTTGTCTATATGGACTTCAGTAAGGCCTTTGACAAGGTTCCACACGGAAGATTAGTTAGAAAGGTTCAATCGTTAGGCATTGATATGGAAGTAGTAAAATGGATTCAGCAGTGGCTAGATGGGAGATGCCAGAGAACTGTGGATAACTGTGTGTCAGATTGGAGGACAGTGTCTAGTGGTGTGCCTCAGGGATCTGTACTGGGTCCAATGTTATTTGTAATATATATTAATGATCTGGATGATGGGGTGGTAAATTGGATTAGTAAGTATGCAGATGATACTAAGATAGGTGGTGTTGTGGATGATGAGGTAGGTTTTCAAAACTTGCGGGGAGATTTAGGACAGTTAGAAGAGTGGGCTGAAAGATGGCAGATGGAGTTTAATGCTGAAAAATGTGAGGTGCTACATTTTGGTAGAACTAATCAAAATAGGACATACATGGTACATGGTAGGGCATTAAAGAATGCTTTAGAACAGAGGGATCTAGGAATAATGGTGCATAGTTCCCTGAAAGTGGAATCTCATGTGGATAGGGTGGTGAAGAAAGCTTTTGGTATGCTGGCCTTTATTAATCAGAGCATTGAGTATAGGAGTTGGGATGTAATGTTGAACTTGTATAAGGCATTGGTAAGGCCAAATCTGGAGTATCGTGTACAGTTCTGGTCACCGAATTATAGGAAAGATGTCAATAAAATTGAGAGAGTACAAAGGAGGTTTACTAAAATGTTGTCTGGGTTTCATCTCCTAAGTTACAGAGAAAGGTTGAACAAGTTAGGTCTTTATTCTTTGGAGCGTAGAAGGTTGAGGGGGGACTTGATAGAGGTGTTTAAAATTATGAGGGGGATTGATAGAGTTGACGTGGTTAGACTTTTTCCATTGAGAGTGGGGAAGATTCAAACAAGAGGACATGGGTTGAGAATTAGAGGACAAAAGTTTAGGGGTAACATGAGGGAGAAGTTCTTTACTCAGACAGTGGTAGCAGTGTGGAATGAGCTTCCAGCAGAAGTGATCGAGGCAGGTTCTATGTTGTCTTTTAAAGTTAAATTGAATAGACATATGGACAGGAAAGGAATGGAGGGTTATGGGCTGAGTGCAGGTCGGTGGGACTAGGATAGGGTAAGAGTTTGGCACGGACTAGAAGGGCCGAGATGGCCTGTTTCCATGCTGTAATGGTTATATGGTTATTATTAAAGCTATATTTTAAAACTGCAAATGACTTAAAATCACAGTCCTCCCTTGCCATGGCAGTACTTCAAATCTAATACTGCATAAATTTTGTCAGGTTTCCAATTTTTTTCTGCACACAAATGTGAGTACAGATGTAGAAACACAAGGTATTGATATTACAAGTACCATGAGGAAAAGTGTGATGTTTCAATGCAACTGTATTTCCAGCTCTCAGAAAACACAAGGTTATGCTCCAACTTTATTGACTTAATTATTTCAAATCAAAATTGGAACAAAGAACTCATAGGAACACACTTAGCTCAAGGAGATGTATAATTTTAAAATAAAGTGAAATGATAATTTAGACTCACAGTATCATTGGATCAACACAATGTTAATTAAATCAAATGAGAACACGTTTTCTCCTATCTTGGTGATAGCATAGGAGATCTGATGAACTGAAATCAAAACAATTATCAACTGCACAAGTTCAATTAAATTACCAGATTATCATTTGTTTTTATAGCTTGATGCAAAGTGACAAAGCACATTTGCAAATGCCAACTGGTAGTTTTTTTGAACAAAAAAACTATTTACTAGCATTGGCCTCAATGTGAGGATCATGTTTTTTGATTCTTCTACTGCCTTCAATACCATACAGCCGACATTGCTGAAGAAAAGCTCCATTCAACGCGGGCTGACACTTCCACTGTATCCTGGATAACGGACTACCTAAATGGCAGGCCACGGTTTGTGTGGCTTCAGAGCTGTGTGTCAGACATGGCTGCAAGCAGCACTGGGGCCCCACAGGGGACTGTACTGGCACCCTTCCTGTTTACTCTGTATACCTCAGACTTTAGAAACAACACTGGGTCATGTGTCTACAGAAATTCTGATGACTCAACAATAGTTGGGTGTACAAAGACAGGACAGGAGGGAGAATATAGGGCCTTGTTGGAGGACTTTGTTGAATGGTACAAGCTGAATCATCTGCAGCTCAACATCAGTAAGACAAAGAAGATAGTGTTGGACTTTAGGAAGATTAAGCCTGCACTGCTCTCTGTTACTATTGATGGTGAGGACGTGGATGTGGTGAGAACCTACAAGTACCTGGGAGTGCACTTGGATGACAGACTTTGTGGAGCACCAACATAGAGGCTGTGTACAAGAAGGGCAAGAGTCACCTCTACTTCCTGAGGAGATTGAGGCTCTTTGGAGTATGCAGGTCTCTCCTTCATGTTTTACCAGTCTGTTGTCACCAGTACAATCTTCTAAGCAGTGATGTACTGGGGCAATGGCATCAACATGAGTGATGAGAACAGGCTCAATACACCGATCTGAAAAACTGGCTCTGTTATAGGAGTCAAACTGGACATACTGGAGATTGTGGTAGAACAAAGGACCCACTGGAAAATCCTGGCAATTCTGGACAACGTTTCTCACCCCCTGCATGCCACCTTGGCTGATCAGAGGAGCATTTTTAGTAATAGGCTAAGACAACTGCACTGCTCCAAAAAGCACTATATGAAGTCATTCTTACCCTCGGCCATCAGGCTCTATAATGAGGCAACCTATAGCTGGGGAGTGATCTTATAATCTTTGACATCTTGTGCACTTTTTTTAAGGTAACTTATTTGTATTCTTTCTTAATTCTCCTCTAATATTTGTATATCTGTGCACTTGTAATGCTACTGTGAATTGTAATTTCCTTTGGGATTAATAAAGTATCTATATATCTATCAAATTAGAAAACAATTCTTCAAATGTTCAGTTTGTGGCCAAGTCCACTTTCATACTAAATTCTCTAATCTCAGTATGGGCCAGGATGACAATTAATCTCAGTGGGCCTAGTTGGTGATATAGAATTCCGCAAAAGCTGGAAAGACATCCATGGAAGACAAGCTTGAGGAGATTATGGTTTACTCATTATATCCTAATCAACAAAGTAACCTGCCTGCAATTCAAAATACATCATACCTTACAAATGACCGCCTAGGTGAAATTCTGTGTAATTGTTAATACCTACTGAATCTTGCCAAAGCTAAATTCTGTTCCTCTGTGTGACAGAAGAATTTTTTTTTAAACTTATGGTCTTAATCACTATGAATACTAGAATACTATTTAAAATCAGCAATTTGAGTGCATATTTCTCAATCCACATACAGTAGCATGCAAAAGTTTGGGCACCCGGGTCAAAATTTCTGTTACTGTGAATAGTTAAGTGAGTAGAAGATGAACTGATCTCCAAAAGTCATAAAGTTAAAGATGAAACATTCTTTTCAAGATTTTAAGCAAGATTAGTGTATTATTTTTGTTTTGTACGATTTTAGAGTGAAGAAAAGGAAAAGAGCACCATGCAAAAGTTTGGGCACCCCGAGAGATTTGAGCTCTCAGATAACTTTTACCAAGGTCTCAGACCTTAATTAGCTTGTTAGGGCTATGGCTTGTGCAGAATCATCATTAGGAAAGGCCAGGTGATGCAAATTTCAAAGCTTTATAAATACCCTGACTCCTCAAACCTTGTCCCAACAATCAGCAGCCATTAGCTCCTCTAAGAAGCTGCCTCGCACTCTGAAAATTAAAATAAATAATGCCCACAAAGCAGAAGGCTCTAAGAAGATAGCAAAGCACTTACAGGTAGCCGTTTCCTTCGTTCGTAATGTAATTAAGAAATGTCATTTAACAGGAACGGTGGAGGTTGTTGGGGTCTAGAAGACCAAGAAAACTTTCCAAGAGAACTGCTCGTAGGATTGATAGAATGGCAAATCAAAACCCCCATTTAACTGCAAAAGACCTTCAGGAAGATTCAGCCGACTCTGGAGTGGTGGTGCACTGTTCTACTGTGTAGCGACACCTGCACAAATAATGACCTTCATGGAAGAGTCATCAGAAGAAAACCTTTCCTGCGTCCTCACCACAAAATTCAGCGTCAGAAGTTTATAAAGGAACATCTAAACAAGCCTGATGCATTTTGGAAACAAGTCCTGTGGACTGTGAACTTTTTGGCTGCAATGAGCAAAGGTATGTTTGGAGAAAAAAGGGTGCAGAATTTCATAAAAAGAACACCTCTCCAACTGTTAAGCACGGGGGTGGATTATCATGCTTTGGGCTTGTGTTGCAGCCAGTGGCAAAAGGAACATTTCACTGGTAGAGGGAAGAATGAATTCAATTTTAAATACCAGCAAATTCTGGAAGCAAACGTCACACCATCTGTTTAAAAAAAAACTGAAGGTGAAAAGAGGATGGCTTCTACAACAGGATAATGAACCTAAACACACCTCAAAATCCACAATGGACTACCTCAAGAGGCGCAAGCTGAAGGTTTTGCCATGGCCCTCAGTCCCCCGACCTAAACATCATCGAAAATCTGTGGATAGACCTCAAAAGAGCATTGAATGCAAGACTGCCCAAGAATCTCTCTGAACTAGAAGCCTTTTGCAAGGAAGAATGGGCAAAAATCCCCCAAACAAGAATTGAAAGACTCTTAGCTGGCTACAGAAAACTTTTACAAGCTGTGATACTTGCCACAGAAATTTTGACCAGGGATGCCCAAACTTTTGCATGCTATTGTATAAGTGCTTGGTCATTCTATTATGAAAACAAACACAAGTAATCACTAAGATGGATGAAGTACGAAGTATCATAGGAAACAATAGTTTATTCAACTGGAGGAGACTGTGACGTTTTCCTATAGAAGCTAAAAGACAATACAAGTTCCATATGGTATCACTTATCTCCACAGTTCAATGGGATTTTGGGAAATGCCAGCCCTTTGTACATCTATTAGCACTATCTGGCTTGCCAACATAGATCACTCACGCCTTTCTTTTCTGCCAACACTGCAAACACTGCAGGATTATTCTGCACGATGTGGATATGAACAGTTACTTCCTAAGTGCCACTGTCTGCTTAAACCCTGCACCTTACACCCTTCCATGAATAAATAAAAGGGCAAAATCTCAAAAGCTTTAAGGGTTTTGAGCAAACTTCAGCATTCACCCACTATAGATTTTGTAGCTGGTCAATTACCTTAAGCTTAATCATGTTGTCTCTATTCTACTTCCCAGAACCCTAACATGATAATCAAGGGAACTATGCAATTTTCTTACATTTGGGAATTATGCACAATTATCAGGTGGAAAGTGAAATTTAATTTCTAGCCCCTAAAACTAATTACAGTTGTCTTCCAGCAGCAGACCATTACTTAACAATCAGGAAAAGCTAATTCTAGCAATGAAATTGCATTATTCAAGATCACATTAAAGATGTGTGTAGCTCAGTAATTAACTTTTATAAATATTAAACATACAAAACTGATTACCACTGCATATTAAGAAATTGAATTATAGGAGTTGTAACTATGTCATGACACAGGTGAAACAGTTGTTTTAATTACTACTGCTTTACTAGAGTTTAAGACAAAAATATTCCAAACTATAAAATTAAATGTGGAAAAGAAAAGAACCATTCAGAAAATTAATTGTTGCCCATATCTCCAACAGAACATTGTTTTCCGATTCTAGGTTTGGATTGCAGGTGTTTATACATTTAAAAACCAACACCACTAAAGGATTTACACAAACAAAAATAATGAATTTATAAATGCTAGACTGCTGAGAGAGAACATTATTCAAAGCAAATTATAAAAGTGGGACTTGGTACAAGATATAAAGAAGGCATATGGATATGCTAGAACGAAGAAAAAATGTAGGTCAGTCAGGAGAGCATCAAAACAGCCAAGACTCAACATAAAAAATACAAGGATCAGCACTTCTGGTGCAGAGGTGCCAAGGCCTGGATGGAAGCCAGTAACAAAATAGATAAAAGTATTATAACCAACTCAGAACTGAATTCAATGGTGAGTAATTATGACAATGAAAGGAGGACTGAAATCACTAGTGAGGAGAGTAGCATTTATAGCAGATACTGAAGACAAAAAATCAGTCATCTAAGAGTTCAAATGAATGAAAGCAGATAAAACTGAATTTAGAAAAGCAGAAGCATTTGAGAAAATGAAACATGCCCAAGTACAATTTAACAATGCCAGCCTGAATGTGGAAGTTAACTACACAAGATAAAATCAAGTATGAGGAAAAGAGGATCAAAGATAGATTTCTAGGGCATGCTGAAAGCAAGATCAGTGAGAAGCTTGAGTTACAACCTAGAGAATTAAGACCTGACTTTCCTTCTGACCAGCTCAATGCAGCTGGAGCTGCCAAAGGAGAATGAGGCACTGAAGGCGAAACTGAGGTTGAGATAAAGGCCCAAAAGGATTTCAAGAAAAAGATCAATAAAATTGAAGGAATGGGTGGCAAATAAGTCATCAAGAGGTTAGTATGTGAATAACATTTGATACAAGACTGGATAAAAGCATCGAATTTTAAATGTGAAGTTTACAGAATAAGTAGAGATAGCAGGACAACAGTCTGGAAATGGACGAGACCAAAAAATATGGCAAAAGAGTTGGATTGCGGAATAGCCACAGAAGTCATGAAACTTTTTGGAAGTACAATTTCAGTATCAAGTCAGATGAAGAATCTTGTGTGCAACTGAAATAACTAGTTCCAGGAAAAGTGAAAGCTAATTCACAAACAGCCAAATTACGAGACTGAAATGGAGGAAGGTCAGAAACTGGACACCTCTTGTACAGCTTTGAGAGCAAGAATTTGGAAAGTGAGGATAATGATGCACAAGTGGCCACTTATGATGTCATTTATCGCAAGGACCAGAAGAAAACAGACACAAAGGATTGAAGCCCCTGCAAAAAGGCAACCAACCTGAAGATGTGCCTTGAATGCACAAAAGGAATAACCACTGTTGGAGCCTTGGTTTAGTTAGCATGTGAGAAACCCAATGTCAAAGTAAATTTATTATCAATGTATACATCATCATATACTACCTTGAGAAACATTTACAGGAAAATATGAAATACAATAGAATTTATGAAAACCAGTAAAGAACTGGCAAACAGCTAATGTGCAAAAGAACAATTGTGAGTCCTTGAAAGTGAGTCCCTAAGTGGTGGAATCAATTCAGAGTTGCAAAGAGTGAAGCTATTCACATCGGTTCAGAAGCCTGATGGTTGTAGGGTAATAGCTGATCCTAAACCTGGTGGTTGGAAACATAAAGCTCTTGTACCTCCTCCTTGATAGCAGTCGTGAGAAGAGAGCATGGCCTGGATGGTGGGGATCTTTGATCACCGATGTTACAGTCTTGCTGCAGCACTCCTTGTGAATGTGCTCATTGGTGGGGAGAGCGTTGCCTGTGATGAACTGGCTAGATCCATGACTTTCTGTAAACTATTTTGTTCTTGGGTACTAGTGTTTCCATGCCAGGCCATGATGCAACCAGTTAGGCTACTATAAGATACTCTCCACTGTGCATCTGTAAAAGTTTGCCAAAGTTTTGGCAAGTCAATGCAGACTTTGAAGAGAAATGCTGTCGCACCTTCTTTACGATCCTTCACTCCTACTTGCATTCTGCTCCCTGGACAGATCTTCTAATACCAAGGATTTAAGGTCACTGACCCTCTCCATCTTCAGACCCCCAATAAGGACTGGTTCATGAACTTCTATCTGCCGCTGCCTGTAATAAACAGTTCTTTGATTTGCTAAGGTTGGTTGAGAGGTTGCTGTTGTAGCACCAAACACATTGTCAATCGCTCTCCAATATGCTGATTCGTCACCAGCTTTAATTCAGCCAACAACAGTGGTATTATCAGTAAAAGGCATATTGCTTAGTTTTCCTTTGAGGGAAATGATGGCATTCAAGCCCTCCTACAGCTGCTGAGCATCCTTCTGTGATTCAAGTTAGTCCGGAATCACTATCTCGCATATACCTGGGCCTCTTGTACTTTAATGGGTCACCAGCCCTGAATGCTTCCAATCATATCCTCAGCAGATTAAGAATCTTTTGGTTCATCCAGCGCTTCTGTCTGGGGAAGACAATCATTCTGTAGGGACATATGAAGAAGATGTCCTCCTTTTTTAAAGAAATGGGCTTCCCTTCCTCCATCAACTCTGCTCTCAAACGCATCTCTCCTATGTCATGCACATCTGCTCTCACCCCATCCTCCTGCCACACCACCAGGAATAGGGTTCCTCTTGTCCTCACCTACCACCCCACCAGCCTCCAGGTCCAACATATAATTCTCTAACTTCCGCCACCTCCAACGGGATCCCACCACCAAGCACATCTTTCCCTCCCCCCTTCATCCCGCTTTCCACAGGGATCGCTCCCTACGCAACTCCCTTGTCCATTCATGCCCCCCATCCCTTCCCACCAATCTCTCTCCTGGCACTTATCCTTGTAATTGGAACAAGGATGCCCTTACACTTCCTCCCTCACCACCATTCAGGGCCCCAGACAGTCCTTCCAGGTGAGGCGACACTTCACCTGTGAGTCAGCTGGGGTGATATACTGCGTCCGGTGCTCCCGATGTGGCCTTCTACATATTGGTGAGACCCGACGCAGGCTGGAAGACCATTTCGCTGAACACCTACGCTGTTCACCAGAGAAAGCAGGATCTACCAGTGGCCACACATTTTAATTCCACGTCCCATTCCCATTCTGATATGTCTATCCACAGCCTCCTCTACTGTCAAGATGAAGCCACGCTCAGGTTGGAGGAACAACACCTTATATTCCGTCTGGGTAGCCTCCAACCTGATGGCATGAACAATGACTTCTCTAACTTCCGTTAATGCCCCACCTCCCCTTCATACCACATCCGTTATTTATTTATTTATTATTATTTTTTCTTTTTCTCTCTCTTTCTCCCCCTATCCCTCTCACTATACTCCTTGCCCATGCGCTGGGCTTCCCCCCTTCCCCTTTCTTTCTCCCTAGGCCTCCCATCCCATGATCCTCTCGTATCCCTTTTGCCAATCAACTTTCCAGCTCTTAGCTCCATCCCTCCCCCTCGTGTCTTCTCCTATCATTTCGGATCTCCTCCTCCCCTTTGCAAATTTCTTACTATCAGTTAGTCCTGACAAAGGGTTTCGGCCCGAAACGTCGACTACACCTCTTCCTAGAGATGCTGCCTGGCCTGCTGCGTTCACCAGCAATTTTTATGTGTTGCTTGAAATTCCAGCATCTGCAGATTTCCTCGTATTTGCGTACTCATCCACCAGTGTCTTTATAAAGTCTGTGATAACTGTGGCATATTCATTCAAGTACTCTGAAACTGTTCAATAAATGGGTTCAATATATAGCAAGGACATACGTGCATTGCAGGTTAGAGAGGAAGATGAAGGAATGTAGCTTTTTCGAGTTCAAACAGGGTACAAGTGTCATGAAAGTTAGCTTATTGCAGCAAAGGCACAACACATTACATAGCTGAGAGAGATTTAAGCAAACTAGGAAATACAGGAGTACCTGTCCATATCAGCAATCTTCAAAGTAATTCATGAGTATTGACCAGCTTTGAAAGAGTAAAGCATGTTTGATCCAGGCCAGCTTGTCTGATAACTAATGTTTAACCAGTCACATTCAAAGCAGCAAAAGTAGAGGCCATACCAAGGCAAGGTATTGTTTGGAAGGACAAAGACAAAAATAAAAGGCAAGAGGTTTGTCAACAATCAAAAGCATTGTAGCATTAAGAATTTGGAATGGAAATGGCAAAAGACAATAAAAATGGTAAAATATTGCAAATAAGTATTTGCTTGTGTCATTCCAGATTAAACAATAGTTATATGCAAGTGAATAACAATGAATCTTTCTAATATAGCATTGTTCACATTGTCTGAATATTATTGGAAAAAAACATTTGCAAAGGAGAGCTGGAGGAAAGTGGGTGTTCCCTGACTTGAACTACATGTCTGAAATACCAAACAGCCAAATTCCAGAAATAAGGTGAGTGTACCTGCCTTTGATATTATAGTGTGCAAATTGTGGCATCATAGGGAACAGGTAAAACAGAACACAAGAGAAACACAACAGGGAAACACTGCAGTAAGAGTTTGTGAAAACTAATGTGTGGCGGATCACCAATCTCAGCCCAGAGTGCTGCTGGCAATCATCAGGGCAATTCATGGGCCCAGCTACTTCAGTAACCTTCCTTCCATTAGATCAAAATTGGAATGACTCCTAATATTTACAATGCTCAATTCCATTTGCAATGCCTCAGGAAATGAAACAACTTAGCACAGCAAGATATCAATGAAGTATGGGATTAAGATGCACACTCTAAATGCCAAGCATTGCACATATCCTTAAGTAAAGCAAGTCTTATTATCTGCCCAACTGCACCCTGTGATCAACCGTGGCCTAGCCAGACAAATACAGCAGCCACTGAATAAAGCAGAGTCTAGGTTATAAAGGACAAGATAATTTAGGAATCTGATTGTACCGATGACATAGGAAGGAAAAGCAAAGAGGTCCTGAAGAGAGAATTTAGAGAGCTAGACAGAAAGCTGAGAAGCAGGACATCCAGGGTAGTAATTTCTGGATTGCTACCTGTGCCACACGCCAGTGAGGGCAAAAACAGGATGATTTGGCAGATTAATGCATGGCTGAGAAGCTGGAGCAGGGCTTCAGGTCCTTGAATCATTGGGATCTCTTCTGGGGGAGGTATGACCTGTACTGAAGTGACAGGTTGCACCTGAACCCGAGGGGGACCAATATTTTCACGGGCAGGTTTGTTAGAGCTGTGGGGGAGGGTTTAAACTAATTTGGCGGGGAGGGGGGGGTTTAGGAATGGGAGTGAAGGAATTCAGGATAGGACGGATGGTAAAAAAGTAAAGATAGCAGTCAGACTGTCAGGAAGGGCAGGAAGATGATAGAACAAAATTGCAGCCAGTAAGGTGAGTATCAATACATCAGGGATGCAAAATCAAAAAGGGTAGCAAAACCCATACTCAGTGCTATATCTCAGTACATGGAGTATAAGAAAAAAAGTGGATGATCTTGTTGCACTATTACAGATTGTCAAGTATGATGTCGTGGCCATCACTGAATCATGGCTGAAGGATGGTTGTAGTCGAGAGTTGAACATTCAAGTTACACGTTGTATCGGAGGGATAGGAAGGTAGGCGGAGGGAGTGGTGTAGCTCTGCTGGTAGAAGGTGGCGACAAATCAGTAGAAAGATTTTACGTAGAACCGGAAGAAGTTGAATCCTTGTGAACTGAGTTAATAAACTGCAAGGGTAAAAAGGCCCTATGGAAAAAAACAGAAATTTACCCATTGAAAATGAAGGGACAGCAGTATCCATTTGTCAGAATTGTCTGCCACTTTGGTACAGTGACATTTCCATCAACTTTTACTTGGCTCTTCCTGGGTTGTGGAGATTGCAAGTTCAATGATGCTATTCAGAAAACCTTGAGTTGCTGCAAAAGAGGCCATGGATTAACATATTGGAATGGGAATGGGACGTGGAATTAATATGTGTGGACATATCAGAATGAGAGTTTCTTCCTAGGCCTTCCGTCCCATGATACTCTCCCTTCTCGAGCCTTGTATCCCTTTTGCCAATCAACTTCCCAGCTCTTGGCTTCATCCCTCCCCCTCCTGTCTTCTCCTACCATTTCGGGTCTCCCCCTCCCCCTTTCAAATCTCTATCATCTCTGTTTGCCGTCAGTCCTGACGAAGGGTCTAGACCCGAAACGTTGACTGTACTTCTTCCTATATATTTTGTTTATGGTATCAGATGCACAGGCTGCTTTATCAAATGGGTTGCATTGTTTTTAGATGGTTTAAAATTCTGCAACTGCTTGCATCTAAGCAAATGAAATATATTCTATCATCTTCTTGCCTTGTTGATAGTGGGTAGACTTGGTGATTTCTTCTGTGATCCATTGTGCAGGATATTCAGTCTCTGTCCTGATCCATGATCAGGAAAGCTTATGCAGCTTGCTCAATTAAAATGCTTGGTCAAAGATTTTAAGTTATCTGCAATTTGACCATAGCTAATTTGTTGATGTTAGTGCTGCAGATATCTTCGGAAGTGGTTGTAAATGGTCAATGGCTATTTGTGTCCTGCAAGAAGATACTTTCACTTACCGAGGTATGTATATTATGGGCTCACGACATGTTGCATGAAATAGCTAAAATACCTTACAAATGTGGGAGAATGGGAAACTCCAATTCAGGTCCAGACAAGAGGAGAGGCCATACTGAATATAGTTCTGGGTAATGAACCTGGTCAGGTGGCAGAACTCTTGGTGGGAGAGCATTTTGGTGAGAGTGACCACAACTCCCTTAGCTTCAACATAGCTATGGAAAAGGATAAAAAAAAACCAGACAAAATGGGAAAGTGCTTAACTGGGGAAGGGCTAACTATGAAGGGATGAGGCAGGAACTAGTGAGAGTAAATTGGAAACAGATGTTCAAGGGTACAAGCACAGAAGTAAGGTGGAGGAAGTTTAGGGACCACTTGTGCTGGGTTCAGGATAGGTTTGTCCCACTGAGACAAGGAAAAAATGGTAGGAAAAGGGAACCATGGCTGACGAAACATGTGAGGCAACTCGTCAAGAGGAAGAAGGAAGCTTATGTTAGATATAGGAAGCAGCAGGGGCTCATGAGAAATATAGGGTAGCCAGGAAGGAGCTTAAGAAAGGACTTAGAAGAACTCGAAGGTGGCATGAGAAGGCCTAGGCATGTAGGATTAAGGAGAACACCAAGGCGTTCTATGCGTATGTGAAGAACAGAAGGATGACAAGAATGAAGGCTAAAGGATAAAGAATGCAACATGTGCCTGGAGGCGAAGGAGGTTGGGGAGGTCCTAAATGAATACTTTGCTTCAGTATTCACAAGAGAAAAGGACCTTGATCAGGGTGAGGTCGAAACAGAACAGGCCTGTGTGCTGGACAATGTGGAAATTAAGGAAGAAGTAGCGTTGGATCTTCTTAAAAACATCAAGATTGATAAGTCTCCAGGGCCAGACCTGATATACCCCAGGTTGCTGTGGGAAGTGAGAGAAGAGATCGCTGGAGCAGTAACTATGATCTTTGAATCCTCTTTGGCTGCAGGGGAGGTGCTGGAGGATTGGAGAATGGCAAATGTAGTTCCATTGTTTAAAAAAGGTAATAGGGAGAATCCTGGGAACTATAGACTGGTGAGTCTTACGTCGGTGGTCTGCAAACTATTGGAAAGGATTCTTAAGAATAGAACCTACGAGCACTTGGAGTAGTCGTCTACTCAAGGATAATCAACATGGTTTTGTGAAGGGAAGGTCGTGCCTCACAAGTCTGAGTTTTTTGAAGAGGTAACAAAAGAAGTTGATGAGGGTAGGGGGATAGATGTTGTCTACATGGATTTTAGCAAGGCATTTGACAAGGTCCTCCACGAGAGACTCATCCAGAAAGTCATGAGGCATTGGATCAGTGGAACTTTGGCTGTTTGGATAAAAAAAATTGGCTTAAAGAAAGAAAGCAGAGGGTAGTAGTAGAAGGAAAGTATTCTGCCTGGAGGTCAGTGACTAGTGGAGTGCCGCAAGGATCTGTCCTGGGACCCCTGCTCTTTATGATTTTTATGAATGACCTGGGTGAAGAGGCGAAAGGATGGATGAGTTAGTCTGCGGATGATACAAAAAATGGAGAAGTTGTGGATGGAGCTGTAGGTCGAAGGTTACAAGAGGATATAGACAGGATGCAGAGTTGGGCAGAGAAGTGACAGGTGGAGTTCAATCCGGTTAAGTGTGAGGTGATGCATTTTGGAAGGACAAACCAGAAGGCTGAGTACAGGGTTAATGGTCGGTTACTTAAGACTGTGGATGAACAGAGGGACCTTGGTGTTCAAATCCATATATCCCTCAAGGCCGCTGCACAGGTTGATAGGATAGTTAAGGCGGCCTATGGGATGCTAGGCTTCATTAATAGGGGGATTGAGCTCAAAAGTAGAGAGGTCATATTGCAACTCTACAAATCTCTGGCGAGACCACACTTAAAGAGTATTGTGTTCAGTTCTGGTCACCTCATTATAGGAAGGATGTGGAAGCTATTGAGAGGGTGCAAGGGAGATTTACCAGGATGTTACCTGGATTGGAAAACAAGTCTTATGAGGCAAGGTTAGCAGAGCTGGGACTTTTCTCTTTGGAGCGTAGAAGGATGAGAGGACAAGACTATGAGAGGCATAGATAGGGTGGATAGCCAGTACCTGTTTCCCAGGGCACGAATAGCAAACACCAGAGGGCATATGTACAAAGTTAAGGGAGGGAAGTTTAGCAGAGACATCAGGGGTAAGTTTTTTTTTTACACAGAGGGTTGTGGGTGCCTGGAATAACTTGCCAGGGATGGTGCTGGAGGCTAAAACATTAGGGGTATTTAAGAGCCTCTTGGACAGGCACATGGATGAAAGAAAAATAGACAGTTACGGGGTAGTGGGGTTTAGTACCTTTTTTTTAAAGGAATACATGGATCGGCACAACATTGAGGGCTGAAAGGCCTGTACTGTGCTGTAGTATTCTAGTGTCTAGGTTTCACGTTCATTGTTGCAATACCTGTATTAGTTCATCCAATGACACTTCCGTGATGAACCTATGCAGTGACATCTTTGGAAGATAAGTTATTTTTACTCTCAGTATACGACAAGTTACTGAAGAATAATTTGATCAATTCCTACTAACTTGTTTTACTGAAGATTCTCAAAACTACATTTTGCCAAAAGCCTGAAGCTCAGTTAAGATTCTGTGCATCACCAGATTCCCACAATAAGTTGTTCTTCAAATCAACCTTGCACAGTGTGGAATTGAAATATTCAATCTCAAAGGTGGACTCAGTTTACAAGTCTACAAGTTACTTTGCAAAATTATTGGATTGCTCAGGAGAACTCAAGGAGAGGAGAAGCTGTACTGCTTATAGAGATGTTCAAGTCTTTTCTTCCCATTTTCATAGTATAACAACCCAGATTTATGAAGATAACTTTTGTTGCTCTACAAGATGTTCGTTTTCAAGAAAGCTCATGTCTTGACTTTTTTTTTTGGGAGATGGCGTCACTAAGAGCACTGACAACATGCCAAAAGGAGCATTATGTTACACACCCAGCTGGTAATTGCTAAATTCAGTACATGCAGGTGTGGCTCCTGCATCCCCAGGTATGAACATTAACTTACATGAAAGACAGTCACACATCTTCCAACAGAGCCCCAGTTAGCAGCTTCAAAAGCAAACCAACTAGTCAATTACTTATTTACCAAGATGGGGAAAAAAAAGAGATGGCACATTCTCAAATCTGGACTAACAAACAAAATGCTGAAGGAACTCAGCAGTTCAAGTAACATCTGTGGAGATAAAGAGACAATTGATGTTTTGGGTCAAGACCCTTCATCTGAACTGAGAGATAGAGGGGAGATAGCCAGTATGAAGGGGTGGACAGAGGGGTGAAGCAAAAGCTGTTAAGTCATAGGTGGACCTAGGGAAGTAATAGGCAGGTGAAGCACAATACTGGAAATGTCAAGAGAGGCTAGGAGGTGATAAGAGAAGGAGAAAAGGTGCTGCAGATGATGGAATTTGATAGACATGGGACCAAATAAGGAAGATGGGATTAGAATTGGTTTATTTCACATATACTAAGATAATGAAAAGCTTTGTTGCATACAGTTCATACAGATAAAATCATTACACAATGCAATGTAGTAGTACAAGATAAAACAATAACAATGCAGAATAAAGTGTAACAGCTACAGAGAAAGTGAAGGCAAACAATATAATGAGGGAGGTTGTAAAGTCAGGAGTCATCTTATCAAATTAAGGAACCAATTAATAGTCTTATGACCACTGGATAAAAGATTTATGGGACCCAGCAGGACTTTGTGGAAGATAGGCAGGTGGAGTATATGAAGGGGAAGGAGGAAAAAGAAACAGGGTGACAGGGGCTAGAATGAATGTAAAAGAATGTGGGGAGGGGGAACCTGAAATTGGAGAATTCTTACAGCCAAACTAGCCTCCACATTATTCTATTTCTGGTGGATGCATAATTTACTCAGTTTTGGGAGACAAACATGAGCACTTGTCTTCTGTGGGAGAGCACCAATACAGCTATCCAATTCCTAACAGTAACTTCATTGCTCCACCACCTTACATAACCTGATGGTCAGTCTACAGTTTTGTTTTGCTCAGTTTTAACATGCCACAGCTTCACCTTGTGGTTTCAGCAAGCTGGCATCTCATTTGTATGCACATCTGATGCTGCGCTGACATACATGACACATATTGAAATCTCCCAGGATGTTGACAGAAGATCATCTGAAAATAACCTGGCTTGAGCATGATGAAGAACTGAAATAAATACTGGGTTATAAAATTGTTGACCGAGATGAATACAACTCTGCTGATACAGATGGCTGACAATACCCCATGGATGCCTAATTTAAGCTGAAAGGAGTACAAGAAATAAAATTCATTAGAAACCCCAAAGAGACAACTTTTAAATAATCTTTTTTATCCACCTTAAAGGTCAGGCAGGGAATCAAATTCAACATCTCATCTGAAAAGATTCCCATGTAGTGCCAAATTCTTCAAAGCAAAACAGCAATATCACTGCTCAATGAATATGCTCAAATCTCCCAAGGGGACTAATGCAGACGGTTTTCAAACTTAGATGCAAGATTGTCCACTGAGCTGCAACTGACACCCTGTAGTGTGGTAGTTCCACAATACGCAATGCCATCTGTTATGTGACTTGGTCTCCACAAGGACACTAGTCACAAGCAGTTGCATCTGTGATGGATAAGACTGGCGAGGACAAGGTCAAATAGGTTAAACCATTTAGTGGCAGCTCAATTCAACAATATGGCTTGGTAGGCCATTTCAGAGGCAGCAAAAGAGCAAAGCTAATGTAAGACACTTGTATGCTAGGCTCACGAATGTCAGGTTTTCTTCTCCAAAACAAAGGAGTTCAGCTTTAAGACAACCTGGAAACATTCCGCTGAATACACCATACACACAAATAAAACTAGTAGCTAGATGCTAACAAAAATATTTCCTCCATTAACTGGACTTGAACCAAGGAACCAGTTACTTTGGACTTGATTGGTCAGTGAGCTCAAAAAACATCAGTTGCACTTCCTGGATCTCCATTAATGTTCCCCATCCGATATACAATTCTAAAACCTAAGATGTAGTTGGAGAACCAGAATCCAATCATAAAGCAAATAGCTTTTATTCAGATGTGCAAAATTAGAATGAAGGTTCAGTTGGGTTGGAGAACAGCACAAACACAAATGAGTTAAGTCCCTAAAGTTACCATACAAGAGATTCATACACTCATGAAAATATGTAAGTTTAATAGGCTTGCATATTTTGTTGATATTCAATATTATGAAAGATTCCGTTCACTTCTTCTACAAATTATAGCCAAGATCAACCACAATGAATTCTGTCAAAATTTATTTATCCAGGTTTATACAGCGATACAAAATTAAGTATTACAATACAAAGAAAGAAACTAATAAAAGTCCTTAACTAAAAACACGTTCAAGGATTACCCTCTGGAAATCAAAAACAGAATTGCAAAATCTTTTAGTTTCATAGGTTCCTACAAATCGATAACTTGTGGAATAATTTGAAAATGTCTCTACACTGGCTAGTGTTTATAATGCAGCAAAATATCATTTAAAATGGCCATGTCAGTTCATAAATATAGCACCAATATTAAAAAAGATTTGTTTTCTTTACAAGCTTCTATCAAAATACCGTGGTATCTACACGATATTTGTAACATGAGAAAATCCTTAGGCAAATTGTGTTCAGAAAATTGTTAATTCTGCCTTTAATTATAAGGAGATTTATAGATTATTTTCAATGGAAGTAAAAGGCTGAGTGCAAAAGGGTAATCTTATAGAGGTTTATAAAATCACGAGGGCCATAGATAGGATAGAAGACCAGAATCTTTCTGCTAGGGGACGAGAGTCTAGAATTTGAGGACGATGCATAGATAGGCACAGTCCACGTGGATGACATTAGCATTTTTCTGTGTTGTATAATCCTATGAAAACACAGTCATGTGTGCAACTGTAGAAAGATCTAAACAAATCCATCACACAGTTGCATGGGTATACATACTGTTTTATACCAAACAACTGCTGAGGACTGATAAGTGAAGTAGATGCTTTTGTGATTCAAGGGGTAAACTATGAGCTATTCAAATACACCAAAATGCAGCAAGACTAGTACAAACTGCAAGTGGGCTGAGTGCATGCAAACCACCCCAAGAGCACAGACATCACAGGATTAAAATGGAAGTAAAGCTTCAAAAGTGAATCAAACAAATGGTTAGCTGACTTAAAGTTATCTGCAAATCTCTATGTTAATCAAGAAATCTGAGGACAAACTACAACAGCATACCTCTATGGTTCAAGGATAGCACAAAATTAAATGTTCTGCCTTGTAACTTACAACTAGGAATTTGAAATACTTAAACCTTCTAGAAATGTTACTTCTTCAATGCATTTACTATGTTGACTAATGGTGGCAGCAAGATATAGTTAAAAGGCTAATAAATCAAAATGGATGAAAGAATACAAGTGCTCCTTATTTATGCTATTTTTACCACAGTACTAGGAAAAATACCAGTCTTATCGGGCATTTTACCAGTTATCAAATTATATAACAAGCCTCATGCTGTATATTGTAAGAAATATTAGTTAAAATGAAATTATCTGACAACTGTTAGTCTACATATCAAACAAGGACAAAATATTTAATAACTGCCTGCATTATTTTGGATTAATCCAAAATACAATAACTACAAATAATGTTACCTTTAATATAAATGGGCAAGGTGCATTTTCTCTGTAATGGTTATTTCTTTATGACTTATTAAATTGTATCAGTCAGAGAAAATAGAAAGAGGATCTGAAAAATGAACGAAGTGGATTTTCTAAAAAGGAAATGTAATTTACCCAAGGACCATACTTCAGGGAAACAACGTAACTACAGGAAAATAATAACCGTACAACACAATTCCCAACTGTTACCCAGCTTATTTCATTTTTATAAAGTTAACCATGTAATATTTGTCATTTAACCACAGAAGAAAAAAAAGTATGGACGTTCTCCAACCATAAAACTACCCTGCTTCTGTATTCATACCAACATTTCAAAGTAATTCAATGTGTAAAACAATTTGAAATAACTTGGTGTGCAAGATGTATCATTTAAGTGCAACTACCTTATTTCTTAAGAAATAAAATGCAAAATGGATGATATCGATGAGTCCGAAGTTTTCAGAAAAGAGACACTGTACACAATGACACCCCATAATTTTACAATTGTTGCAGGCATAAAACTTGCTTCCACTTAAATAATTTCATGATAACAGATCAAAGTAGGGCGAAATTAAAACTATCTAACCTGAATCCACACCTTACAAATCCAAGCCCAATGAAGAGGCTGTCTGCAGCGACAATATCTACACCAAGGTATTAACAGCCCATAGCAGAAAGGCAAAAAGGAATATAACTTATACATTGCAAATAGCATTACACAAAAGTGCTGTCCGATGACTTACCCTGCATGCAGGTGGTTGTGTTTTGCTGCTGACTCTGTTGCTGCTGTGCTGAGCTGCTGGAGTTGTTGCTGTAGCTGGGAGTCGCCATTGCACAGATAATATTCCAAAGGGGGCTGCAATGCAGCAACTCGGTCACTCGCTTCCTTTTATATATATATATATTTATGTGAAAAACACAACACACACGCAAAACACTTGCACCTAGTCTCTAAATCAAATAAAGAGGACCCAAACCCACACCGTCGCCGTCAGGAAAAACGTTTAAAAACCTCTTGCAGCTTTCTTTCAAGCATCATATCACAACCACACACACACACAAAATTTTTTTTAAAAACTTGGTTATATAAATGAAATAATTTTTTTTCCAGAAAAAAGGTATACAAATTTATAGATTTAAGCCAAAATAAAAATCAGACGGCGAGGGTAACGCGCCGCAACGGTTCCCAGAGAAAAGTCCAAATAGTTTCTAACCGAATTAATTCTTTAGAGAAAAACAATATTTAAAACTAGGAACTGCCCGAGTGCCTGGAGGCGCCGCCACCGCAGCCTGACAAAGAAGCCATGGAAACCCGCTGCCCCCCTCCACGGCAAGAGAGAGTCCCTCTGTGTGTGAGAAATTTTTTTAAAAAAATGAAATCTGTGTGCAGCCCGAGGAAGATGTAATCAGAGAAAAATTCGGGAAAATCCCATTAAGAATGCGTCTCTCCTGGCGTCACATCTGTAAGTGAGGGAACAAGATGGGAAAGGGAAAGGGAAAGAGAGAGAGCGAGAGAGAGGGGGGAGGAGGAAGGCAAGGACGACACTTCACACTACGCAGTCGCACCACGCGTGCTGGAACCTGTAGTTCCACTCCCTGACGGAGCCCCGAGGCGGCAGGCTTCTTTACCGGCCAAGCCGTCGGTAAACAAACTACAATTCCCAGGGTTCGCCAGGCTAAGGAGGGAAATGGGGGGTGGGGAAGCGAAACTTGGGTGAAGCATTGGTACCGCCCCTCGTGTTGCGTCGATCGTGACGCAAGCCGGAGGCGCTGCGTAGGCAGCTGAGCTGGAGTCAAAGTTGAGAGTTGTGTGTGCTCAGCCTGCAGGGTTCTTGCGTATCTGAATTTATTCCTTCACGCAAGAACCTAAGGCCTTTGTTAACTTAGAACGCCTTCTGGCTTTGAGTAAAGTTGTAATCAATGGCCCTCAATGGACACCAAGAGTCTTGCCTTAAAGTTGAATTTTTATTTTGCTTGCTTCTGAGTTTGACGTGGAAGTGTTACGGTTTATTTCTATGAAAACGGGAACACATTTCAAAACTCATGACCCCACTAAATCTGAAATGGTGATGGCAAAACTGGAATCTACAATTTTTTGAATTGGTAGACACCTCAACCCTCAAACCAGCCATATCGTTCAATAATAGCGTGGCAGATTTCGTTTGTAATCTCAACTGTCAACCTGCAGTAATTTCTCACCCCCTCATTAATCAAGTGCATTTCTTCCATCTGCCTTGAAATATTCACCACCCTTTCCGTAAAAAAAATGCTTTATCACTGTCTTAAAGGGACAATTAATGTTAGAGATGGATCTTGTGTTGAACTTCTAATCTTATTTGAAAAATTGCTAAGGAAAAATCACAGCTTCCTCATAGAGAGGTTGAACCCATTTGATGGAATGTAAAAACCTTCTGTTACTGGAAGTTTGAAAAAGTATAGAAAATAGAGAAAACACAGTAGTAGGTCAGACAGCATGTGTGGAAAGAAAAACAAAATTGACAGAAGACCTTTTGTCCTGAAACGAGGCCTGTTTCATTTTCCATAGATGATTCCCTGTTGAATGGCTTTAACTTCTTATGCTTTCATATAATAGTTCAGGGTGCTCACTCAAACAGCTGTCTATGCCCGTGATGAAATCAAGTCTGGCAACTAAAATGCAATATGCAGCTCTGTGTATTTAGTATATGAAGATATTGCTTGTTATGATATTAATAGAAATTAATTGTTGATTGCAGAATTCAATAGACTGCAAAACCAAAGAAAAGTAAAGTTATTTAATCAAATGGGGAATATTCTGTTACCTTGATTGTCCAGAGATTCTGCATAGGATTTTGATCACTTTGAACATTGAACTGAAGAATTTTATGAGTGTAAGGTTATATATTTTTCAAAGCTTTTAAAATTTTATCCTGTGGAGAGCAACATTGACAAGGCAGTACGTACTGAAATGGAGAAGTGAGAACTCTGCTTCTGTCGAGAGCTTGTTATACTATTTTACATTTTGTTAAACATTCCATCGGAAGAGAAACATGAAAAGTTTGCAAAACAGACAGAGATTATTCAACCCACCAGATCGGTAGCAGCTGAAACAGTGTCAGCTTTCAGAACCAGGTCCATTGATCTCCAAGTCATGGCTCTTGAAAGTCCCATCCAGAACTGCTTTTATCATCTACTTCTATCATTCTGTTAAGCGCTTATTTCTGACCACTACGACCCTCAGGGTGAAAAACATTTTCCTCCTCTCTCTTTTAATCTTTCTAGTGATTATTGTAAGCTCACAGCTTCTCGTTCATTACTTTTCTACTAAGGGAAATGTGTCCTTTCTATTGCCTGATCTAGGCCCAAATATTTTTATATACCAAACGGCTTCCTCTCTACTAAAGAAAACAAGCTCATCCAGCCTTTCTGCATTGCTAAAATGCTCAGTTCTTGGCACCAGCCTTCTAAATCAACCCTGTACATTTCTCAGTACCATCTCATTTCTCTGGAACTGTGCAGTACAGAACTGTATGCTATAGTACAGAGACACAACTGCAAATGCTGTAATCTTGAGCAAAACAAAACTGCCAAAGGAAGTGAAACATCAACTATCCCTTTGTCTCCACAGATTCTGCTTGATTTGCTGAGTTCCTTGATCTGCAGTTTGTTTGCTTTGTAGTCATGTGACATTGCCTACAGTTCCTACACTGCCCCACTACTGTTAACACTAAGTCATTAATATGTATTCTAAAAAGGAAGGTATTGACTATTGAGCCATGTAGAAGTGCTCTGGCAAAGCCATTCCAATCACAAAAAACAGCAGTCAACCATTATCTTGTTCTTCCCGCCAGAGGCAATTTTGTAACCATGTTGGCAGTCTCTCTTGATACAATAATATTTTATTGTATCAAGTTGATACAATAATATTTTATATTAATATAAAATATTTTAATATTTTGATACATAAAAATATTTTAATATTTTGATACAATAAGAGAAGTTGATACAATAATATTTTATCAACTTCTTTGACCTATCAGCCAAAGCAACTTGTCAAAAAACTCACTGAAATCCATACAGTTTATTTAAAAAATATTGTCCTCATTTCTCCATCTTGTTACCTCCTCAGAAAGAACAATTGCAAGTCAGACAGGAATGAGCCTTAACAAATGCCCGCTGACTGTCACTAACTAATCTATGCCTTTCTAAACAAAGAAACATACTGTTCCTCCAAACTACTTCCAGTAATTTGCTCACTGCCTGGAGTAAATAACTACCTATGATCACTTCATTCCTTTCTCCATTTTAAAATATGGCATAATATAGCAGTCCACCGATCCTTTGGCATCACTATGGTAACAAGGGACAAGCGCTAAATAATGATTAGATCCTCTGCAATGCCAATGTTAACAGCCTGGGATATATTTTATCAGGATTTGGTGAATTTTTTGCTTTTTAAAGGGGTTAACTTCTTTACGTATTTACTATGTTTATTTAATACAATAATTCGCGATATCTTGTAGTGGTAATTGGGGATAGTATAGTCAGGGGAATAGCCAGAGTTCTCTGTTGCAAAAATAGAGCATCCTAAAGGTTGTGTTGCCTGCCTGGTGCCCGGGTTTGGGACATCTTATCTGACCTACAGAGGAATTTGCATTGGGAGGGAAAAGATCCAGTTGTCGTGGTCCATGGGTAACAATAACACAGGTAGAGAGTGGAAAAAGGTTCTGCTGAGGGAATTGGATCAGATAGGGACTAAATTAAAAAGCAGAACTAAAAAGGTGGTAATCTCTGCATTACTCCCTGAGCCACGTGCAAATTGGCACAGGGTCAAGAAGATTAGAGAATTATATGCGTGGCTGAAGGATTGATGTGGGAGAAGTGGGTTTGGATTCATGGGAAATTGGCACCAGTACTGGGGAAGGAGGGAGCTGTACCAATGGGACGGGCTCCACCTGAACCGTGATGGGACCTGGATCTGAGTGAATCGCATAACTAGGGCTTTAAACTAAATCGTAGGGGTGTGGATTCAACAGATTGGAGAAGTATGGATAAAGTAAAAGAGAAAAGTGTGAATAAAGATAAGGTAAATGCAAATGATAAAAAAGAGAAAGGAGTGGAGTGAAGAAAAGTCAAGTACAAAAGAGGAAAAGATTACAAAATTTTAAAAGCACAATGAGTGTAAGGGCACTTTATTTGAATGCCCATAATATGCAAAAGAAAGTCGGTGAGCTTGTGGCGCAAATCATTACGAAGGGGTATGATCTAGTGGGTATTACAGAAATGTGGTTGCAAGGTAGAGAGGATTGGAAATGAAATATCCAAGGATATCAGGTAATAAAGAAGGATAGGCAGGAAGGTAAGGGAGGTGGGGTAGCACTCCTAGTAAAGATGAGATCAGGATGATAGTGAGATACGATATAAGATCTAAGAAGCAGAATGTTGACTCCATCTGGGTAGAGATTAGTAATAGTTACGGGGGAAAAAGTCACTGGTGGGAGTTGTCTATCGGCCACCGAATAATAACATTATAGTTGCACAGACAATAAACAGAAAAATATCTGAGGCATTTAAGAATGCAACAGCAGTTATCATGGGGGGACTTTAACTTGCACATAGATTGGGTGAATCAAGTTGGTTGAGGCAGTCTTGAGGAGTACTTCATAGAATGCATCTGTGGTAGCTTTCTTGAACAGCATGTTACTGAACCTACAAGAGAACATGCTATCTTAGATCTGGTCGTGTGCAATGAGACGGGTAAAATTAGTGATCTTGTAGTTAGGGATCCTCTTGGAAAGAGTGATCACAGTATGATTGAGTTTCTCATACAAATGGAGGGTGCAAAAGTTCAATCTAAAACTAGTGTATTACACCTAAACAATGGAGACTACAATGGGATGGTGGAGGATTTGGCTATTGTAGACTGGGAATACAGAAAATATGGTGGGACATTTGAAGAACAGTGGTTGAAGACTTTCAAGGAGATTTTTCACAGTGCTCAACAAAAGTATATTCCAGTTAAAACCAAGGACAGTAAGGGTGGGGACAGCCAGCCTTAGCTAACTAAGGAAATAAAAGAAGGCATCAAACTAAAAGCTCGTGCATACAAAGTCGCCAAAAGTAGTGGGAAACTGGAAGACTGGGAAAAATTTTAAAATCAACAAAGAACCACAAAGGGAGCAATAAAGAAAGGGAAGATAGTTAATGAAAACAAACGAGGACAAAATATAAAAACAGATAGTAAAAGTTTTTTAAAATTATATAAAGTGGAAAGGGTGGCTAACGTGAACATAGGTCCCTCAGAGGACGAGAAGGGGGAATTGCTATTGGGTAATGAGGAAATATCTGAGGCTTTAAATGACTATTTTGTGTCGGTCTTCATGGTGGAGGACATGTCTAACATGCCAAAGAGAGATGTCATTGATGTAATGGAAGATGAGGATCTTGATACAATAACTATCACTAAAGAGGTAGTGCTGAGCAAACTCGTGGGCCTAAAGATAGATAAGTCCCCTGGTCCTGATGGAATGCATCCCAGGGTACTGAAAGAAATGGTAGAAGTTATAGTAGAGGCTTTGGTGATAATTTACCAAAATTCTCTGGACTTTGGGCAGGGCCTGGCGGATTGGAAGACGGTGAATGTCACACTACTATTCAAAAAAGGATGTGGGCAAAAGTCAGATACTATAAGCCAGTTGTTTAACATCTGCAGTTCAGAAAACGCTTGAAGCTATCATTAAAGAAGAAATAGGCATCTAGAAAGAAATGGAAAACACAAAATACTCTGCAGATGCTGCCTCCTCTATCCTTATGTCACTCTGCCCCCTCCCCCAGCTGCCTATCACCTCCCTCATGGTTCTGCCTCCTTCTACTACCCATTGTGTTTTCCCCTATTCCTTCTTCACCTTTCCTGCCTATCACCTCCCTGCTTCCCCTCCCCCTCCCCTTTATCTTTCCCCTTACTGGTTTTCACTTTCACCTGAGCTGTCTCCGCAGACTCCTCCACATCAGGTGGCAGGACAAAGTCCCCGACACGGAAATCCTGGAACGAGCCTGGCTCTGCAGCGTCTACACCCTCCTGCTGAAAGCCCAAGCCAGGTGGTCTGGACATGTGGTCAGAATGCCAGACAGCCGATTGCCTAAGCAGCTGCTGTACGGAGAACTGTGTCAGGGCAAGCGCTCAGTCAGGGGGCAGAAGAAACGTTACAAAGACTGCCTCAAAGTGTCCCTCAAAGGCCTGGGTGTCGACATCAACAAGTGGGAGATGCTTGCCCTCGACCGTCCAGCTTGGCGCAGCAAGATCACCACAGCAGCCCGTGCAGCTGAAGTCAGGCGCATCATCGAGGTGCAACGAAAGCATGCTGTGCGCAAGGCCCGAGCAGCATCCACTGCCACGACAGTACCCACCCACTTGTGTCTCACATGTGGGCGAGCCTTCAGGGCCTGGATTGGCCTTATCAGTCACCTCCGGACCCACAGCCACCAATCTCCCATTTGACTTTGAAGCCATGGTCATCTTCAACTACAAAGGACAAACAACAACAACAACAACAACAACAACTGGTTTTTCACCTGGAACCTACCAGCCTTCTCCTTCCCACCCTCCTCCCACCTTCTTTATAGGGCCTCTGCCCCTTCCCTCTAAAGTCCTGACGAAGGGTTCCAGCCCGAAACGTCGACTCATCGTTTCCACAGGTGCTGCCTGACCTGCTGAGTTCTTCCAGCGTGTTGTGAGTGTTAGAAAGAAATGGATCCATCAGACAGAGGCAGCATGGATTCAGCAAAGGCGGGTCCTGTTTGACAAACTTACTGGAGTTCTTTGAGGAGTGCAGTGGATAGAGGAGAACAGATGGACATTATTAACTTGGATTTCCAGAAGGCGTTCAATACAGTGCCACATAAAAGACTTGCTTATAAGATAAGGATGCATAGAGTTGGGGGTGATGTATTAGCATAGATAGAGAATTGGTTAACTAATAAAAAGCAGAGAGTTGGGATACATGGAAGTTAATCTGGTTGGCAATCAGTGGTGAGCGGTGTGCTGCAGGGGTCAGTGCTGGTCCTGCAAATGTTCATGATATACATTAACGATCTGGAGGAGGGAACTGAGTGTAGTGTATCTAAGGTTGCTGATGATACTAAATTGAGTGGAAAAGCAAATTGTGCAAAAGATATGGAGAGAGATATAGATAGGTTAAGTGAATGGGCAAGGGTCCATCAGATGGAATACAATGCTGGTAAAGGTGAGGTCATCCGTTTTGGAAGGAAAAATGGAAGATCAGATTATTTAAGTGGTAAAAAATTGCAACATGTTGCTGTGCAGAGGGATTTGAGAGTGCTTGTGCATGAGTCACAAAAGGTTGTTTTGCAGGTGTAGCAGGCTATCAAGAAGACAAATGGAATGTTGGCCTTCATTGCGAGAGGGATTGAATTTAAGACCAGGGAGGGTATGCTGCAACTGTACAGGGCACTGGTGAGGCCGCACCTGGAGTACTGTGTGCAGTTCCGGTCTCCTTACTTGAGGAAGGATATGCTGGCTTTGGAGGCAGTGCAGAGGAGGTTCACCAGGTTGATTTCAGAGATGAGACTATGAAGAGAGATTGAGTCGCCTGCGACTGTACTCACAGGAATTCAGAAGAATGAGAGGAGATCTTATAGAAATATATAAAATTATGAAATGGATAGATAAGGTAGAGGCAGGAAAGTGGTTTCCACAGGTAGGTGAGACTAGAACTAGGGGACATTGTCTCAAGATTCGGGGGAGTAGATTTAGGACAGAGATACGGAGGAACTGCTTTTTCCAGAGAGTGGTGAATCTGTGGAATTCTTTGCCCAATGAAACAGTGGAGGCTACCTCAGTAAATATACTTAAGACAAAGTTGAATAGATTTTTGCATAGTAGGGGAATTAAGGGTTATGGGGAAAAGGCAGGTAGATGGAGATGAGTCCATGGCCAGATCAGCCATGATCTTATTGAATGGCGGAGCAGGCTCGATGGGCCAGATGGCTGACTCCTGCTCCTATTTCTTATGTTCCTACATCCTCCCAAACTTAAAGTTCCAAGTAAATTTATTATCAAGGTACACACACACACACACACACGCACACACACACACACACACACACACACACACACACACACACACACGCACGCACACACACACGCACGCACACACACACGCACGCACACAGTATGTATGTGATGTGTGATTAATTTGATTTATTTATTGGCATACAGTACGGAGTTGGCCTTCCTTCCACCACCCAGCAAACCACCGGTTTAACCCCAGCCTAATCATGGGACAATTTACAATGAACAATTAACCTACCAACCGGCATATCTTTGGAATGTGGGAGGAAACCGGATCATCCAGAGGAAATCTATGTGGTCACGGGCAGAACGTTCAAACCCCTTGTGGGCATTCACAGTAAATACAAAGAAACACAACAAAATAAATGAAAAATTACACACAACAAAGACAAATAAACAACCAATGTGCAAAAGATAACAAATCATGCAAGTATAAAAAAGAAAAAAAAATTCTTACCTAGAAGAAATCACATCAAACTATTGACCTATTATTTGAAAACATTATATCATCATACATCTCACAACTAATCACCATTCATTTAGATAACCACAATATATACACAGAAGAGCAGAAAGGATGCCGTAAGGGTATGAAAGGTTGTAAACAGCAATTGATTCAGTAATTCTAAATCAAGCCCGGAGGAAAAGCAGAAATCTTTCATATTGTTATATTGACTTCCAAAAAGTATTTGATTCTGCCCCACACTCTTGGTTAATAGAAGTTCTTAATACCTATAAACTACACCCGATACTTGTGAACTTTCTGCAATGTCTGATGAAACATTGGTGTACTATAATCACCCTACTATTAACAACCAAAATAGAACAAAATCTGGCAAACAGAGCTTAATAGTAAAAATAGAACAAAGGCAATAAATGCTTTTGCTATAGTACCTATATTAACGTATTCTTTTGGCTTAATATCTTGGTCCAAAACCAATCTGGAAAATTTACAAAGGAAAACAAGAATTAAAATGATACATTTTAGAAAACACTATGCACACTTAGATTAACGCTACCTAGGACAGAAGGAGGAAGAGGAATAACAGACATAAAAAAAATTACACAACAGTCAGATAAAATTTCTAAGGATATATTTTCTTCAACAAAAACAGGATTCAGCACTCCGTGCAAGCATATGCAGTTCTGAGAAGAAATACACACTACTGAACTTAAATGAAAGCACAACCCAGAAAAATAAAGTTTCACCATTGAAGAAAATGTTTACCAATGAAAATGCATGACTCTGTGGAAGATATCTCCACGATCTGAGCAGATTAGATGTTGACAAGGAAGCTTTGAATGCTTGGCTCAGAGATGGAGACCTCTTTCCAGAAACAGAGGGGTTCCTTGTGGCAATACAGGACCAGGTGTTTAACACAAAATATATCAAAATGCATAACAAAAAACTCCAATAAATTCAAGATAATAGATGCAGAAAATGCCAAGAGAAACCAGGAAAAATCCAACCACATTACAGGATCCTACAGCAGTTTAACTCAATCTGATTACTTACACAAGCACAATTAAGTGCCAAACATCATTCACCAAAATCTTTAAGATACAAACTCATAAAAGATGCCATACCTTACTAGAAGTACAAGGTTGATCTAGTTTTAGAGTCAGCATCCTACAAATTATATCACAACTGATCCGTTATTACAGATAGGACAATCCTTATAAACGTCTGGATATAATATTACAGGATAAACAAGCAAGAACAACTTATTTAATAGATATAGGCATTCCATACACACACAACTTACATAAATCAATGTGAAAAACACCAGAAATATGTTGAATTAAAAGAGGAAGTTGAAAGACTAGGGAACATGAACAGGGTATAGATTGATGCAATAGTAAAATCTATAACTGGTATCATCCCAAAGTCACTACACAATATCATTAAACAATTAGGTCTACACAGCAATATTTATGTAAACCTAAACACCACTTGATTAGCATAAAAGTTCCTAGCAATTGAGAAATGGGTGTGCTTGTCTATGCCCACACCTCAGGTCTTACCAGCCTGAGCTGAGAAAAAAAAGAAATATAATAATAAATAAGTAATTAATATTGAGAACATGAGTTGTAGCATCTTTGAAAGTGAGGCTATAGGTTGTGGAAGCAGCTTGATGTTGAGATAAGTGAAGTTAACTACTCTGATTCAGGAGCCTGATGATTGAGGGGTAATTACTGTTCCTCAAGCTAATGGTGTGGGACCTATGACTCTTATACCTTCTTCCTGATGGCAGCAGTGAGAAATGAGTATGGCTTGGATCATGGGAGATGTTGCTTTCCTGCGGCAGTACTCCTTGAGAAGTTCTTTGTATGAGTACCAAGGTGGCTGCTGCTGTAAGAAAATGTTGAGGGAAGCAGCTCCAAAAAAGACTGAAACAAAGATTGCTAATTTAATTTCTACTTGTATGCAGTAACCCGGGGTTTACTTTTATAAATGAATTTGATATTGCCTCTTTGTAGGACAGAATGGTCCTCCCATTGGTTCCTTTAGGTAAAGTAAAATCTGAAATCGAGAATTTGTACTGATGAAGCCTGAAATCCCATTCCACTAGGTCAGGAACAGTTACTATCCTACAACCATCAGATTCTTCAACCAATTTGCTCAATCCTATCCCTACCTTAGCAAAGGAAAACTACAGACCGCCTTTTGGACAACCATGGCGTTTCCTTTAATAATAATAATAATAATAATAATATCTTATTTAAAGAGCACTTTTCATACTAATGATACAGTTCAAAGTGTTTTGCAATGGGGTAAAGTGCAAAAATGAAAATAAAAGACAAAAAGATATTTGTTAAAAGCAAGATTAAATAAACAGGTTTTGAGCTGGTGTTTAAAAGTGCCAAGTGAGTCTGCATCCCTTAGGTACTGAGTTCCACAGTTCAGGAGCATAGTTCAAAAAAGCTGTCTTGCCACTTACCTTTTGAGGGAGGTTGTTTAAATGTAAGAGACTGGCAGAAGGAGACCTGAGAGCTCGAGCAAGATTATAAAATTTAGTCATGTCTTTGTTTTCTTTTGCACTAAGGTTTTGTTTTTGCATGGTCTTTTTTTCACTGCATGGTATAATTTTATGTATAACTTATATTCTATGTGATGCCTGCGATGCTGCTGCAAGCAAGATTGTCATTGTTCCATACCTCAGCACAAGGCAATAAGCTCAACTCAAGCTTGACTTGACAATAATGTATATTGTTTCCATATTACAGTTATAACAATATAATCCTGAGAATGCTTATCACTTGTCGAAATTAATGCAAGGCGGAATTTATTATCAGAGAGATAAAGCAAAACTGACAGCCCTTTAAAATCAGTAATGACCTTTAAATTGATTTCAATAATAATTTTTCAAGATTTGCATATTTCTTCATCAACCGTATTTCAAAGTAAATTATTATCTTTACAGATTTAATTTTTTGAGCAGCAGCTATCTATCAACTGAAATTTGGATTTCTTATGGAGAATGTCAATGATATGATTTTACCTGTAATCTAGTTGTGTGGGAAAGCTGAGTGATTGGCATCAAGTTGAAATGAGGGTTATTTTAGTAAATAAATAAGTTATATGTCGTACCAAAACTGGGTCATCCTCAATTATTTGTTTTTTTTTCATAATCTTACAATTCTCAGGGTCTGGGTCCATATTTTTCTTTCTAATATTGCAATGGTGCATATTCCCCCAAGTATTATTTTCTCTCAGAAGCTAGCGTAGCTATAGAATTCTCTACTCTGGAGGGTTGGGAAGCTAATTCACTGGAGGTTTATATAAAGGGAGTAGATATCCTTTTGAAACATTAGAGAACTGAAGGTTATGGGGTGCTGGCACAGAAGACGTATCAAGTCCAAGGCAGATTAGTCATGATCATATTGAATGATTAGGCAGATTTGAAAGGGCCAGGTGCTCTGTTCCTCTCCTATTTACTTGTGTTTTTGTGTATTTGTCCTCATGCCCCTCCTGTTTCTCAACAATATGGTAGCCTTTGGCAATATCATCTGAACAGACACTACATTATTTGAATGATTGACCAATGAAAATAAATTTACTCCTATTAAATACTGGGAAGACCAAAAGCATTGTCTTCAATTGCTCTGCAAACTATAATCCTCATCACCAATAGCATTCTCTCCCTTCTACTGGTTTACTATTGAACCAGATTCTTTGCAGCTTTGCTATCCTATTTGAATACACAATGATCTACAGATCACATAAGTGAAGCATAATTAATTACTATTTCTGTAATATTATACACTGTCTGCTGTAAGGCACATTACCTGCTGCAGTACTGAACCATGCCATTTTTAATTGTACGTTTGACTATTCTGGCCACCCTGTGCCCTATTGATCATAAATTTGAAATCATCTGAATTCCTGTTGGCCAGGTTCTAACCCATCAATTTTCACCGATCATTCCTGTGCATGCTAACATCACCTGCGTCTGGTTAATTAATGACGTATCCCAAAAGTTTTTACCCTTTTATAAATTCCTCCAAAGACTTGCTCCTCATTGCCTCTGTAATCATTTTGAGCATTATCATCTGATCTGCTTTATGCTGTTCTTTACTGGCGGATCAGTGATGGTAGGATAGTAGTAATGGTACGGTTCTATCAATTGGGTAATTAGGAGTTGAACTCTTATCAGTCAAATTCTGATAATTTAATTTAACAAATCTGGTAATTGGCAGGCCATCTCCAGAAAATTAAAGCTATCTGGAGAGTTACAAATGTACGCTAAAAGAGATCCTGGCACTATCATGTATGATTCTAGATGTGTCTTACCCTATACATAGCAAGCTGTGGACAAAAATTGTCATATCTATCCATTCTGCTTACTTCAAAAAATATTTATAACCCATTGTTACCTGCATTTTCATCCCCTATTAGTTGTGAGGCAAATAACTGCTAAACAGTCTCATATACTGCCTCGCCTTGTATTTAAACACAGGTCTCCGTCCCTTTAATAGGCATTAACCAAAACCTGCATGGCAAAAAATAGACCACATTTTTAATGCAAATTTTGATTAATACTAATGTATGCACAGGTCAAAAATATATAAAGAGATAAATTCTGGTTCTTTTCTGGACAATAAATTTCACTCTTCTCATATATACCTAGAACATTTATTTCCTTTTTTTAAAAATAATCATCTAGATTTTTTAAAATAAAAATGTGGAAGAGCTCTGTATATTTTCAAGTCAATACATAAATGAAGATACTGCCTACTGTTGTCCTAACTGATATGAGTTAGCAATGAACTATCAGGCATTTTTGTTACTTTGTGTTTTTTCACAATTGTTATCTTTTCTCCTAATTTCTGTCAACTTATAAAAATTTTTTTAAAATATGTTGTTTATGCTGGCTTTGTTGAAAACCAGGAGGTATCTGACATTGGTATTATCATTTGGATAGCTTCAATGGTGTATGACAAACACAGCGTTGTTTTAAAATGGAGGGAAAAGTATGAAGAAACTGTAGTCCAAATCCTTTCCAGTGCTGTCCTGGACCTACAAAGTTATTCCATCATTTTAAACTTAACAATAGCAAAAGGCACAAAATGCTGGAAAACCTTAGCAGGTGAGGCAGCATCTATGAAAATGAATTAAAAGGCAACTCTTCATCAGAACTGACAAGGAAGGGGGAAGACGCCAGTATAAAAAGGTGGGGGGAGGGGAAGGAGGACAATTTAGAAGGAGATGGGTGACCCCAGGTGGGTGGGAGAGGTAAAGGACTGGAGAAGCAGGAATGTGATAGAAGAGGAGGGTGGGCCATGGGAGAAAGGGAAGAAGGAGGGGCACCTCTGGTAGGTGGTAGGCAAGTGAGGAGAAGAGGTAAGACGCTAGAGTGTCAATATAACAATATAACTCAATTTAAAATATTTAAATAGTCTAACCCATACCAACACTTTAAAGGCAGAAGTAGTGAGTAAATGTTTTGTTAGATGTTACTGCACAGAAATGAAGCACTAAAACTCATGTTTATTCTTGGAGTATTTATATTTCCCCATTTCCCATTGCTTAGCTCTTTCTATTTTTTTAGTCTATTTTTGGTCAACGTGGTTTTCTAAGTAAAAACCAGGAAAAGCAATTCTCTGGTAACTCTCATTGAAAAATGCAAATAGGAGAATAATTTAGTGTGATTCATCCTCTTCTGACCCTGCTCAAGATAGGTGACTCATTCCCACTCAGCCTCTTCACTTCTGGTGAATTAGGATTTCTGGCTATGAGCATCTAAAGCCTACATCCTGCTACCAAATATGGACAAATTTTAACTGGACAGAAAGTGGTTCAAGGGGATGTTATCATTTTGTTGTCACTACTAGATATATTGGTTTCTTTTACTTCCTTTAAGTACAAGATAAAATCTTAGGGAAACATTCATACTTAGATTCACTTACTTATCACAAGTACACTGAAACATACGGTGAAATGCGCCATTTGAGTTAGTAACAAACACAACCTAAGGATGTGTTGTGGGCGGCCCACAAGGACACCACACATTTCAGCACCAACTAGGCGTGCCTACCACATTCAGCAGAACAATACAAGCAACACACACACACACACACACACACACACACACACACACACAAACACACACACACACGTGCGCGCACGCCTCCAAATCCAGGACAAGCCACCTCTGGGCCTCCGATCACCAATCCTAGGCTTGGACAGTCAGACTTGCAGACAAATGACTCTCTAACCTGGCTTCAACCACCAGACTTTGCTGACTTCTCTGTAGGACTCGCCGATCACAGGACTTTGACCTCAGCTTCGGGGCTTGCATGGACCTCTACCCGAACATGGGGTTTACTGGCCCTCGTGCCTCCTGCCTGCATGGACCCCTGACCCCAGACATTACTGACATAGGGGTTTTGACAACTTTCATCCATGGGGCCTGTCGACCTTGGTCATTGACCATGAGGATCCTGGGTCTTTGTTCTCAGCACCTGCTGACTGAACATCCATCTACATGGATCACTGGCCTTTGACCACGGAGCACTTGCTTGGACTCCAACCACTGGTTCCTGTCCCTGAATCATCATTTACTGTCTCTGACCTCTAAATCTTCCTCATCCTTGTCCCTAAACACTAACCCATCCTTTAACTCCCCATGCTGAACCCAAACCATCCCACGAACCTGAAAAACAACTATGACCTCAACATCTAGACAATGCACACGGTCAAAGATGAGTACATAGCCACTGTGTTTCTGCTAGAACGCTGCAATTAAATTGAGGAAAACTAGATTACTGATCTAGTAGTTTATTGAATTATTTAAAATTTCTGAGGTCTTTTTGTCATTCATTCCATATTCCAGACTCATAACCAGATTATGACTGATCATTTCCCGTTAGTCCTGGATTTCTTTTGCATGCTGTTCTTGTACACATCTTTAAATAGAAATACAAAACTGTGATATTTTATTGAGTATTTTAAGATTTCAAAAAGGTCTTCTTCAGGAAAATCTTGAGATTGTCCTTTCAGTGATATAAACTGATATCTGCAGAATAGATCCCAGGGTAAGGGGGAAATGCAAAATAGTAATTCTTTGAAAACTTGATAATTATGGAAAATAATTATACAGGAGGACATTCAACTGTACCCCCGCTTCACCATTCCCCATCCCTTTTCTCTCTCTCACCTTATCTCCTCACCTGCCCACCATCTCCCTCTGGTGCTCCTCCCACTTTTCTTTCTTCCATGCCCTTCTGTTCTCTCCTATCAGATTGCCCCTTCTCCAGCTCAGTATCTCTTTCTCCAGTCAACTTCCCAGCTCTTTATTTCAACTCTCCCCTTCTCCTGGTTTCACCTATCACCTTGTTTTTCTTCCATACCTCCCCCCCCACCCCGCCACCTTCTAACTCTGACTCCTCATCTTTTTTCTCTCCAGTCCTGGTGAAGGGTCTTGGACTGAAACATCAACTCTTTTCCATAGATGCTGCCTGGCCTGCTGAGTTCCTCCTGCATTTTGTGTGTGTTGCTTGGATTTCCAACATCTGCAGATTTTCTCTTGTTTGATATTCAGCTCATCATGGCCATGCTGGATGAAAGAACTTCTTGATCTCATCCCACCTCAGTGCTTAGTCCTTGGTCCTGCACTTCAGTCATCTTTTCAGGTACTTCTTCGGTGTGGTCAGAGTTTCAAACACCAAGTTCTACATCACTAATACCTAGGGTAAAGTTTCTTTTCCAAATCTCCCCTCTAATCCATCCGCCATCAACATTAAATCAATATCCACTAGTTTTTCACCCCTCTTTTACGGATTTTAGACCATAGAGTCATAGAATGTTACTGCACAGAAACAAGCCTTTTGACGTAACTTGACAATGCCGAACAAAATGTCCATCTTAGCTAGTCCCATTTGCTCACACCTGGCCCATATCCCTCTAAACCTTTCCTAATCCTGCACCTGTCAAAATATATTGTGTTTTGATGAATGTAGAGTGGTGGATGTGCTGTATGTGGATTTTATTAAGGTGCTTGACAAAGTTTCCCATGGAAGGCTCATCCAGAAAGTCACGAGGCATGGGATCAATGTTCCCTCTAAGGTGTACATGTATGTGCATGCACAATCTTTTGCTACTAGTGCACAAAGGAATTTAAACTGCACACAAAAGGTTATCACCTTCTACCTTGTTGGAATGTCAATTATATTTCATAATCATACACAATCACATTTCCTTTTCCGGTTTCTGATGCAGACAGTTTTGACAACGTAGAGTTCGCAATGATTTGTCTACAGATTTTAGAACTGACATATTTATACCGCTCTTATTGGAGAAATTATTGATTCACTGTGTTAAATTCCAAAGAAGCAAAGGGCATGAAGTGCAAAAAAACTGCAAGTTCATTTAAAGTGGAATGATTTAATGAAACAGTAGAAATTGCACAGCACAAGATTTTTGCACATACTGATCATTACAAATTAGAGAGAACATTGTATGGGATCCATGGAAACTTGGTAGTGTGGATTTGGAATCGGCTAACCCACAGAAGGTAGAGGGAGATAGCAGACGAAGCATATTCTGCTTGGACATGTGTGGCCAGCAGTATGGTAGGGATTTGTTCTGGGAACCCTATTCTTGGTGATTTTTATAAATGACTTAGATGAGGAAGTGGAAGGGTGAACCTGTAAGATTGCAGATCACACAAAGATTGGTGGTGTTGCGGATAGTGTAGAAGGTTGTCATAGGTTACAATGGGATAGAGACATGATGCAGAGCTGGTCTGAGAACAGGGAGATGGAGTTCAATCTGAAAATTGGGAAATGATACGCTTTGGACAATTGAACTTGACTGCAGTGTACAAGATTAGTGGCAGGATTTTTTATAGTTTGGAGAGACGAGGAGATCTTGGGGCCCAATTTTATTGATCCACATAGCTTTTCTATACGTTTATTGGGCTGTTAAGAAGGTGTACATTGTGTTGACCCTCATTAGTTGGGAGATCGAATTCAAGAGCCATGAGATAATGTTGCAGCTCCATAAAACTCTGGTTAGACCACATTTGGAGTACTGTGTTCAGTTCTGGTCAGCTTATTATAGGAAGGATGTGGAAGCATTAGAGAGAATGCAGAGGAGAGTTACCAGCATGCTGTTTGGATTAGAGAACACATCATAAAATGAAAAGCTGAGTGAGCTCAGAATTTCTCACTTTAGAGCAAAAGAGGATAAGAGGCATCTGGATAGAGGTGTGTAAGATTATTAGAAGCAGAGATAGAGTGAACAGCCAGTGCTTTTTCCCCCATGGTAGTAATGGAAAATACAGATGGCATCCTTTTAAAATTATAGTAGTGTACAATAAGACATGGAGCAAAATTAGGCCATTCAGCCCATTGAATTTACTCCACCATTCCATCGTGGCTGATTTATTTTCCTTCTCACCCCCATTCTCCTGCCTTCTCCCTGTAATCTTTGAAAGCCCTTAAAAAATCAAGAACATCAACCTCCACTTTCAATGTACCCAATGACTAATCAGTAAGCTTCAGGTCCTTGGCCTCAATACCTCCTTGTGCAATTGGATCCTCGATTTCCTCACTTTTAGACCATAGTCAGTTCAGATTGGTAACAACATCTCCCCTACAATCTCTATCAGCACAGGTGCACCACAAGGCCCTTACTTTGACCCCTGCTCTACCCTACATATGACTGTGGTGCCGAAGCAAATTCCAATGTCACTGTCAAGTTTGCTGATGATATCATCATTGTAGGCCAGATCAAAGGTGGCAATGAATCAGAATATAGGAGGGAGAATGAAAATCTGGCTGAGTGGTGCCATAACAACAACCTCTTACTCAATGTCAGCAAGACCAAGTAGCTCATTATTGACTTCAGGAGGAGGAAACCAGAGGTCCATGAACCAGTCCTCACTGGAGGATCGAAGGTGGTTCAACAAGTTCAAATTCCTTGGTGTTATTATTTTAGAGGACTTGTCCTGGGACCAGTAAATAAGTGCACCTACAAATAAAGCACGGCAGCACCTCTACTCCCTTAGGACTTTCCGAAGATACAGCATGACATCTAAAAATTTGACGAAGTTCTATTTATGTGTAGTGGGGAGTATATTGACTGGCTGCATCACACCTGGTATGAAAACACCAATGCTGTTGAACAGAAAATCCTACAAGAAGTAGTGAGTACGGCCCAGTCTGTCACGGGTAAAGCTCTCCCCACCACTGAACACATCTACACACAGTGTTATCGCTGGGAAGCAGCGTCTATCATCACCACCCAAGTCATGCTCTCTTCTCACTGCTGCCATCAGGAAGAAGATACAGGAGCATTGGGACTCACCCCACCAGGTTCAGGAACAATTATTACCCCTGACCATCAGGTTCTTGAATCAAAGGGGATGACTGCACTCCACTTGCTCCATCATTGAACTGTTCCCACAACCTACGGACTCACTTTCAAGGACTATTCATCTCATGTTCTTGATTTTTATTGTTTATTTATTTATTATTATTATTTACTTATTTTTGTATTTGCACAATTTGTTGCATTGTGTATACTGGTTGAACACTCAAGTTGGTGTGGTCTTTCATTGATTATATGATGGTCATTACTCTGTTATGGATTTATTGAGTTTCTTCACAATAAAATGAACCTCAGGGTTGCATTTGGTGACATATATGTACTTTGATAATAAATTTACTTTGAACTTTGAACCTACCAGCCTGTCATCAAGAATATTAAATCTGATGCTCTCTCCTGCCAGTTTAGATTAGATTAGGTTATGGGGACACTCAGTCCTCGTTTATTGTCATTTAGAAATGCATGCATTGAAAAATGATACAATGTTCCTCCACTATGTTATCACAGAAACACGAGACAGACCAAGACTAAAACTGACAAAAACCACATAATTATAACACATAGTTACAACAGTGCAAAGTAATACTGTAATTTGATAAGAGCAGACCATGGGCATGGTAAAAAAAAGTTTCAAAGTCCCGATAGCCCCATCATCTCACGCAGACGGTAGAAGGGAGAAACTCTCCCTGCCATGAGCCTCCAGCACCACAAACTTGCCAATGCAGCATCCTGGAAGCACCCGACCACTGTCCGACTCCGAGTCCATCCGAAAACTTCGAGCCTCTGACCAGCCCTCCGACACTGAGCACCGAGCACCATCTCTGCCGAGCACTTCGACCCCAGCCCCGGCCGCCAAGCAACAGGCAAAGCCGAGGATTCGGGGCCTTCCCCTCTGGAGATTTCGGATCACACAGTAGCAGTGGCAGCGAAGCAGGCATTTCAGAAGTTTCACCAGGTGTTCCTCCGTGCTCTCACGTCTGCCTTTATCAAATCTGAATTGTGCACTGCCTCCTACT
Source organism: Mobula birostris (assembly GCF_030028105.1). Taxonomy (NCBI): domain Eukaryota; kingdom Metazoa; phylum Chordata; class Chondrichthyes; order Myliobatiformes; family Myliobatidae; genus Mobula; species Mobula birostris. The sequence goes on from NC_092393.1 coordinate 19,561,091, forward strand.
TGACAGATTATAGATATTCATCACCGGAGAGGCCGTGCGCGCTGCATCGTGCCGCCACCTTCTCCTCCTCCCAATCCCAAGTTTGACATCAAGGACAATGCCAGAGTTTATCCTTCCTCAGTCTTGCATAGCTGTCCTGGTGACTTGTGGAATAGAAGCAAAGGTGAGAGCTGTCCAACAGTCGAATCCAGGCTCAGGTGGGGACCTCCTAACTGCCTGTTTGTTCCTGCCACTGGGAGCCCCAGAGTGTTGGAGTTGGTTCACTCTTCCCATCTGGTTGGCCATCCAGGGAGTCAACAGACCCTGGAATTTACGAAGTGGTGATTTTGGTGGCCATTCATGTCTCAAGATGCCCATGACTTCATCTCTGCCCGTCCCGCTTGTGCCCAGAACACGATATCGTGTCAGCTCTCTGTTTGTCTGCTCTGCCTGTGCCTCACTGCCCCTGGTCCCACCTCTCGGTGGATTTCATCACTGGCCTGCCTCTGTCAGATGGAACACTACCATTCCAGTAGTTGTGGACCAGTTCTCCAAAGCTGCCCACTTCATTGCTCTTCTGAAGGTCCCATCGACTCATGAAACTGTTCAGCATGTGCACAGGCTGCGTGGCTTCCCTCGGGTGTCTGATCTATATCCCATTTTTAGAATGCTTTCTGTTCTCTTTTAGGAGCCACAGCCAACCTCTCATCGGGTTTCCATCCCCAGTCTAATGGCCAGACTGAAAAAGTGAATCAGGAGCTAGAGAAAACCCTGCTCTGCATTGTCTCTTCCAAACCCGTGACCTGGAGTGCCCAAGTGGTCTGTGCAGGGATTGCCCACAATAACCTCCAGTGGCATGTTCCCATTTGAATTCCAAAAAGAATTCTAGACATCATTATTCCCCGACCAAGGGATTGATGAGGAAGTTCCTGCAGCTGAACAATTGGTCCAACACTACAAGCACATGTGGGTCCGGGTTTCTTAGCTGCAAACACAGAAACAATATGCTCGGCAGGCTGATTGGCTACGCCAACAGGTGAGGCCTTTCAAGCCAGGAGAGAACATTTGGCTGGTATCTAGAGACCAAGTTGGCCCTACGCTACATAGGACCATTCATAGTGGAGGAGGCTATCAACCGAGCCTCCTATAGATTGTACCTACTATCATTGATAAAAATTCAGTGTGTTCCATGTTTCCCAGCTCAAGCCATTGACTACTTCCTGCACCACCCCGCCCCCGCCCCCCCCCCCCAGCTCCACTCAATACCCTTCCCCTCCTCGCTGCTTGGTGGATGGCTCCACGATCTATTTTGTGCTGTGCCTCCTGGCATCTTTCTGGGTGTGGGGCAGGGTATGGTATCTCATGGATTGGGAGGGGTGTGGCCCTGAGGGACAATCTTGGGTTCTAACTGAAGACATCCTGGTTAGGTTTCTCATCCGGGATATCCAATGGGCACACGTCTCTGAAGCTTGGGAGCTGTGCCTGTGGTGGTGGGCCTCGTCACAACCGTGGACCCTGCCGTGGAGTCTGGGTGCCCTCATAGGCGGCAGGTGAGCGGGCTTGCCAATCACGTTCATGACTATGCACGTTCCAGCTAATTAGTGTCTCATGTGGTTGTATTTAACTCCCTTCCTTTCAGTCTTATCAAGTCTTGACTAAGCGCAGTGATGGCTACGCTCCCCGCGTATCTTCGACCTCATTCTGAAGATTACAGCTGGATTGACACTGTAAAGGAGTGGAATCAATTTAGTATTAAGTTACTGCAAGCCACAGTGTCAACATTAGCTCTAGTTTGAGACTTCTAGTTAATGGCCCCATTGACCGAGCATTTATTATTTTTCCTTTTGTTCTGCACAGTTCTTATTAAGATTCAGTGAAATGTTCAATCCTCTGCACTTGGGCTATATCGCACATCTCTGTCACTTTCCCACCTGCATCAATATCCCACCCATGCATTACTCAACCTTGGACTATCCTCTAGCTTCTGTACTCCTTGCTGAATTGTACGGGGAGTAATCCGCTTTCTACTTCTGCTTCTCAATCTCTGATTGTTTTAAGAACTACTTGCCACATCTCAACCTCTTTTATACTCTTGGGAGTAGTACTGACGCAGACCATGTCTTTTGTCTCTTCACCTTTATCTTTCAGAGTACTTGGCAGCCGCTTCATGATTTCCCAGACTCTGCCAGCAGGAAGGCAACAAACAATGTTGAATTGTTTAGAAATGGAGATATTTGACAGGGAAAGATAAATGGTGGTGTGAGTGAGTTTTGGTCAAAATCCTACTGGAAAAAGAAACAAGTGAAGGTGAACAAGGCAAATGGATGGAGAAGGACTTTTGATCTGAAACATCATCTCTGTTTTTTGCTTTCCACAAATGTTGCATGACCAGCTAAATTCTTCAGATTTCTAGAATCTGCAGTTTTATGGTTATTCTGGCAATATGCCATCTTGAAAATATGCCTGGCTGCCTCTTGCCTATAAAAATATCTGTAACTATTGTTTTGTGACTGTTTCCCTCCTTCTTTGTATAGCTGACCTACAGATGGCACCGTGTCTTAACTCTGGCTGTACTCCCAAAGGGAAACTTTTTCTCTTTGGCATTTAGAGGACAGGGTGTCATCAAAGGTATCCTGAACCACCGATCTCTGCTTTTGGTTCATGCAGCTAACGCTATTCCCTCTCTACCTGCACCATTTGAGCTTTGCAGTGCCCACCTAAACTGACTGTGCCACTATGCAGTGTCCTCCTAAACTGACTGTGCCACTGTGCAGTGTCCACCTAAACTGACTGTGCCACTGTGCAGTGTCCACCTAAACTGACTGTGCCACTGTGCAGTGCCCACCTAAACTGACTGTGCCACTGTGCAGTGTCCACCTAAACTGACTGTGCCACTGTGCAGTGCCCAGCTAAACTGACTGTGCCACTGTGCAGTGCCCACCTAAACTGACTGTGCCACTGTGCAGTGCCCACCTAAACTGACTGTGCCACTGTTCCACAGAGAAGGGGCAGTGCACTACTCAGCCTATTTGAAGCAGTAAGTGAAGGTCTGCATGCAGGTTTCGTCCTGGTTAAGGAGGCTGAGAGTTGACTTGATAGGGGTGTGTAAGGTTATAAAAGGGATAGACAGAGTGCCAGCAAGTGCCTTTTTCCCCAGGGTGGCAATGGCTAATGTGAGAGGACATCCTTTTACGGTGAGTAGAGAAAGATTTAGAGCAGATGTGAAAGGTATCACAGAGAGTGATAATGCACTGCCCGGGATGCTGGTTGAGCTGATACATTAGGGACATTTAAGAGATTCTTAGACACAAATATAGATGAAAGAATAACCGGAGGATTGTGGACTGTGTAGAGGGGAGGAGTTAGTCTGATCATGCCGTAGGTTTGTGGAGGTGGGTCCAATGTTGTGGGCCAAAGGGCCTGTACTGTACTGTTCTGTACCGTTCTATGTTCTATGTAATTCCATCTCATAGCCATCCCCAGCCCTTCAGTGCAGATGGTCCTGACTATTTGCCAGCCCTCTGCTCACTGTTACTCCTTTCACTCAACATGTGGCAGAGCATTCACTATGAAATAGGCAGTATTTCCTGCCCCAAGGTTCCATTTCCCACTTCAAACACACTGGCTCAATTACATCTTCGTTCATTTTAAAGCTTCCTTCCAAAATTCCTTACTGTGCGTTTCTCCCCCGCATGTGTCACTTTACCTGGTTACACAGATATACAGTTGTTTCTTTCAATGATGCAACCACATGAAGTGATCTGTAGTCAGCAATTAGTCAGGTTTAAATTTACAGGATAAAAAAAAAGATTTTTTGAAATGTGATATATAAATAGCAAACACCACGTAGAGCACACCACCTGACTGATTTAGGAGGTGATTTGCTGATTTGGAAATCTGTTACACAATCCTTGGTCTGATGACTAAATGAAAGCCAATGTTCAGAAGCAGACAGACTTGAGTATCGCTTTCTTTTCTTTTCCATGATCTCAGCTTGAGCTCAGGAGCTCACCCATCTTCTTGTTGTTGTTGTCATAAAAGACAAAGGAATTATGATCCATGGATGGGACTTCACTGGAGACCAAGCATCTCCTCGGTATGGAGAAATTTACATTAATGGGGGAGAGGGGAGAGTAGAGAAGATCAATAATCTACCTCACCTTGTAACATTGTGCCCTGCATTCGCCAAATGCATGGGATAGTGCTCAGAAACCTTGAGTTTGAACCACTGAGTTGAACAACTGAAAAAGGTTTTATACCGGTTAATGATTGTGTTGGGGGGGAGGAGGTATATTTTAGGTGACAAAACCTGTAATATGGGATATTTTTGCATACTAATGAGCCTATAAACGTGAGAAAAATAACTAAATAATTTATAATTTTCAGAAGTTATATTTAAATTGATAACAAGAAACCGGAACTATTGACCCTTTTGTGTGAACTCACATAGGAGTTTGCTCACATCTAATTTACAAGAAGTAAATTTAAATTATTAAATTTACATTATTTACTATTTACATTATTCCACCCTCTTCTTTGAGTTGATTAGTTCCATATTTAAGGTGTTTAATCTCCTGTGCACAGCTGTTGCTGTGGTGCGTATTAGATTTGACTTTTGATGGTCATGTTACCAGCCCAGCATTTTAAAAAGGTCTAGACAGATATTAGCCTGAGTTACTTCAAGCACTAAAGGAGATGCACTGTGCATGCCCAATCTGAATCTAAAATTTTTGCCTGTTCATAGCACCCCTCTTCAACTGTGAATTAAACTGCTATTGGTACTCAACAGCACTTTAAATTTAAAGGACAGAATGCCCTCTGTTACAGCAACTAGTTACCGAACAAACTGTTAACTTCCTCAAGACCAGCTAAACCAACATGATGACTCATCAGGACTGTATGTTCTGAGGAGAGTGGCTCTTTACTGCTCACCAGTGTCTCCTCTCCCCGTTGCTTACTTCTGAGTGAGATGGGAGTCTGATAGAACTGGATTTAACTGGGCAGAACTCCATTTAACTGATGGAGCAGCTACAACAAAACAGAGCTTCCATGGAAAAGCAGTTTGCTCGTTTGGCAAAACACCCATGAGCTTATGCTCTGGGGCATGTTCTTCCTTTCCGTGCCTTGTGGCACATTGGATGGCATCTTTGCCGTTTCCGTAGCATTTGACTTTTTTTACGAGGCTGAGTTAGTAGCTCAATGCTCAACCCAGCACGGATGGAAAATGTGCATGGTGCTGGCTGGATTCGAACTCAGGACGATTCTCCTTGAAGTCTAGTGCTGATGCCACTTTACCACCAGCTGATAACGTACGGTGCAATGACAAAGATGTAAGCTTCAACACACAGTCAAGGACAACAGGTATACATAAACACTATCAATTTCAAGCTCAATTTGCAATTCATCAGTGAGGGCAGATTTCATTCTTTGATTGCTGTTGGGTCAAAATCCTGCAACTGCAAGACCTTGCTAATTACATTATAAGAATACACAAATGTTTTGTTTATGCAGAAATATGTGCACAGGAAGTTTTGGTAAAATGGAAGAAATAAGTGAATGCATTTATAAAAAGGTGTGATTAAGAAGGTAAACCAGTCCCTAGTTCATCACCAACTAACCTTTGTACTGTATCTCTGTTGCACCCAGCCAGCCTGGCCTCTGGGTCCAGGAGTGGGATGTGAATGAGCTGGGTGCTGGGGATCTGAATTTAGAAGTGGGGTGAAGGTGAGCTGAGCACCACATTTCTTGCCCTGGAAGTAAGCCGTACACTTGGCTTTTGGACCTGGAATGGAGCTGAAAGTGAGCTGGGTGCATTTGTGAGAAGAAATACAGTGCTTGCATGCTTTCAATTGATTGTGTATTCCATGTGTTCTTAACACTGGAAAATTAACTAACAATATACAGAAATAATGCTGAAACTGGACCATTTCATGTAGTATGCTTAATAAATTTACCAATATTTAAAGCCTCTTGTAATCTATGTATACATTTTCCTTTTCAAATGCAGTAGTGCAAAGGAGACCAGCACTACTAACCACTAGCAGACACCTAAGGATGGAGAATGCACTGGGAGACTGGTTACAACATGTGAGTCGAGTAAGAGGTGAGGACAAGGAAATGCTCAGATGACCAGATATTTAGGAAACATCAGGTAGATTTGTTCCAGTACGTACAGGCCACATTCACCTGTGCTTTATTCTTTAGCACCGTCTGTAAAGCCCGGTCAGCCTTACTGTTATGCCACATTAGGGTTTGTTTGACATTCATTTATGAATCAGTTATCTTGCCAGTTGCTTTTTCTAAGAAGCCGCTCCAGAGTAGCACTGAAGCACACCTGCTCCTTCTGAAATCAGTTCAGAGAAACTCAAAATTCAAATGATAGTGGGAACTCAGACTGGGAATGAGGAGCTAATATAAATGTTGATGGGGGCATAGAGAACCTAACTTAACAGAATTTTATCTTAGTAGGTGCAAGGGTCTAGAGAGAGAGAAAGTGCCCCTCCTGTTATGTAAAACTCTTTTTTAGCCATCTGCCTAAATCTCCCTTTCAATTGCTTCATTTTGAACCGTGTAATTGGTTTCATATTGGATCTCACGGTCATCGGAGTAAATCAGCCAAATAGCATGTTGTGTGTTGTGATCATCCCCTAGTGGTCATTATGACAATACAGAAAATACATGAAAATTGCACATATGGTGTTCCTCACTAAGTTTCATTTAAACCCAGGAGATCCAAAGAAAAACACATTATTTTAGTTATGAATTCTATGAATATGTCGACTTCATTGTGTATTAAGAATAATGTGTTATAGTGTAGAATAAAGTACAAAGTAGCATTTTAAAGCGTTTATACAAAAATGTTGTAAACAACACTGGAAATACTTAGAATTTGAGTATCACATAAAAGGGAAGAAAGTAAGATTAATGCTTCACATCAATAATTATTTATCCCTCATAGTGAGGAAATATTATGCTATATTGTGAGGTGACTGATGGGGTCATTGTCATTATCTGCTTATCCTTCCAATAAATTCAGTGGATTTAGAGAATTATATGGCAAAGCTGCTGTACTCAGAGAAATATGGGAGGGTATGAGTATAGGTACCTGGTAGAATATGTGTTTTGTGGGAGTTCACAGGTCTTGATCTTCAAACACCCTGTCTTCTCTCATTGGTCAAAAACTATACTGACACATTGAAAGTGATGGTGAATTTCATCATTAATGTCTCCCTTCAACAATGGGTTGTTCCTGGGTTATGGGAACTGGTCTAGAGTTTCCTGGGGCTTGGGAGCTCAACGTTCAGGGATATTCAATATTCAGGAGGGATAGACATGAAAGAAAAGGAGGTGGGGTGGCGTTGCTGGTTAAAGATGAGATTAACACAATAGAAAGGAAGGACATAAGCCGGGAAGATGTGGAATCGATATGGGTAGAGCTGCATAACACTAAGGGGCAGAAAACGCTGGTGGGAGTTGTGTACAGGCCACCTAACAGTAGTAGTGAGGTCGGGGATGGTATTAAACAGGAAATTAGAAATGTGTGCAATAAAGGAACAGAAGTTATAATGGGTGACTTCAATCTACATGTAGATTGGGTGAACCAAATTGGTAAAGGTGCTGAGGAAGAGGATTTCTTGGAATGTATGCGGGATGGTTTTTTGAACCAACATGTCGAGGAACCAACTAGAGAGCAGGCTATTCTAGACTGGGTTTTGAGCAATGAGGAAGGGTTAATTAGCAATCTTGTCATGAGAGGCCCCTTGGGTAAGAGTGACCATAATATGGTGGAATTCTTCATTAAGATGGAGAGTGACATAGTTAATTCAGAAACAAAGGTTCTGAACTTAAAGAGGGGTAACTTTGAAGGTATGAAACGTGAATTAGCTAAGACAGACTGGCAAATGACACTTAAAGGATTGACGGTGGATATGCAATGGCAAGCATTTAAAGGTTGCATGGATGAACTACAATTGTTCATCCCAGTTTGGCAAAAGAAAAAATCAAGGAAGGTAGTGCACCCGTGGCTGACCAGACAAATTAAGGATAGTATCAATTCCAAAGAAGAAGCATACAAATTAGCCAGAAAAAGTGGCTCACCTAAGGACTGGGAGAAATTCAGAGTTCAGCAGAGGAAGACAAAGGGCTTAATTAGGAAGGGGAAAAAAGATTATGAGAGAAAACTGGCAGGGAACATAAAAACTGACTGTAAAAGCTTTTATAGATATGTAAAAAGGAAAAGACTGGTAAAGACAAATGTAGGTCCCCTACAGACAGAAACAGATGAATTGATTATGGGGAGCAAGGACATGGCAGACCAATTGAATAATTACTTTGGTTCTGTCTTCACTAAGGAGGACATAAATAATCTTCCAGAAATAGTAGGGGACAGAGGGTCCAGTGAGATGGAGGAACTGAGCGAAATACATGTTAGTAGGGAAGTGGTGTTAGGTAAATTGAAGGGAATAAAGGCAGATAAATCCCCAGGGCCAGATGGTCTGCATCCCAGAGTGCTTAAGGAAGTAGCCCAAGAAATAGTGGATGCATTAGTGATAATTTTTCAAAACTCGTTAGATTCTGGACTAGTTCCTGAGGATTGGAGGGTGGCTAATGTAACTCCACTTTTTAAAAAAGGAGGGAGAGAGAAACTGGGGAATTATAGACCAGTTAGCCTAACGTCGGTGGTGGGGAAACTGCTGGAGTCAGTTATCAAAGATGTGATAACAGCACATTTGGAAAGTGGTGAAATCATCGGACAAAGTCAGCATGGATTTGTGAAAGGAAAATCATGTCTGACGAATCTCATAGAATTTTTTGAGGATGTAACTAGTAGAGTGGATAGGGGAGAACCAGTGGATGTGGTATATTTGGATTTTCAAAAGGCTTTTGACAAGGTCCCACACAGGAGATTAGTGTGCAAACTTAAAGCACACGGTATTGGGGGTAAGGTATTGATGTGGATAGAGAACTGGTTGGCAGACAGGAAGCAAAGAGTGGGAATAAACGGGACCTTTTCAGAATGGCAGGCAGTGACTAGTGGGGTACCGCAAGGCTCAGTGCTGGGACCCCAGTTGTTTACAATATATATTAATGACTTGGATGAGGGAATTAAATGCAGCATCTCCAAGTTTGCAGATGACACGAAGCTGGGCGGCAGTGTTAGCTGTGAGGAGGATGATAAGAGGATGCAGGGTGACTTGGATAGGTTGAGTGAGTGGGCAAATTCATGGCAGATGCAATTTAATGTGGATAAATGTGAAGTTATCCACTTTGGTAGCAAAAATAGGAAAACAGATTATTATCTGAATGGTGGCCGATTAGGAAAAGGGGAGGTGCAACGAGACCTGGGTGTCATTATACACCAATCATTGAAAGTGGGCATGCAGGTACAGCAGGCAGTGAAAAAGGCGAATGGTATGCTGGCATTTATAGCAAGAGGATTCGAGTACAGGAGCAGGGAGGTACTACTGCAGTTGTACAAGGCCTTGGTGAGACCACACCTGGAGTATTGTGTGCAGTTTTGGTCCCCTAATCTGAGGAAAGACATCCTTGCCATAGAGGGAGTACAAAGAAGGTTCACCAGATTAATTCCTGGGATGGCAGGACTTTCATATGAAGAAAGATTGGATGAACTAGGCTTGTACTCATTGGAATTTAGAATATTGAGGGGGGATCTGATTGAAATGTATAAGATCCTAAAGGGATTGGACAGGCTAGATGCAGGAAGATTGTTCCCGATGTTGGGGAAGTCCAGAACGAAGGGCCACAGTTTGAGGATAGAGGGGAAGCCTTTTAGGACCGAGATTAGGAAAAACTTCTTCACACAGAGAGTGGTGAATCTGTGGAATTCTCTGCCACAGGAAACAGTTGAGGCCAGTTCATTGGCTATATTTAAGAGGGAGTTAGATCGCATATAAAAACTCTTTACCCTGTATTCATACAGATTAATTAATACATAACATTGAAATATAGTAATATTATTGTATAAAAAAACTAATCCTCTACCAAGACTGAAGCTGATTAGTAAAGAAAAAAGGAAAAAAAAATTATTAGTCATCATCTGTGCTTTAACAGCAAATCAAAGGTTTTGAAAATAACTCAGAAAAGGTCCCCACAATGTTTGAAAGTCTTGGCTAGATTCAGAGATTGAACATCAAATCTTCTCTAAATTTAAACATGACATCAAATCACGTAACCATTGAGCATGAATAGGAGGGGCCACAATTTTCCATTTAAGCAAGAGTGTCTTTCTGGCCATAAGAGAAATAAAAGTCAAAATGTGCAAGACAGATGACTCCAAAATATTATCCTTTCCTCCAATAATACCAAATAAAATGGTCAAAGGGTTAGGCTTAAAGTTTACTTTGAAAAGTATTGAGAAAGTTTGAAATACTTCTTTCCAATACTTTCCAAGATTCGGCCATGTCCAAAACATATGAATGAGTGAAGCTTCTCCATTATTACATTTATCATAATACAGAGATATATCTAAATAAAAACGAGACCACTTATCCTTGGTCATATGGGCCCTATGGACCACTTTAAATTGTGAGAGAGAGTGGCGGGCACATGACGATGAAGTGTTAACCAATTTAAAAATTTGATTCCAAGTTTCCTCAGAAATTGAAGTCTGTAAATCTTGTTCCCAAAGATTTTTAATTTTATCTAAAGGAACACTTCTCATTCCCAACAGCATATTGTGAATATTAGAAATAGATCCATTATAAAAAGGTTTCAAATTAAAAGTTTCATCTAGTAGATTCTTATCAGGACTTTTAGGAAATGTACTTATTTGAGACCGTAAAAAATCTCTTATTTGTAGGTATTGAGAAAAACAAGTTTTGGGTAAGCTATACTTAGTTGACAGTTGTTTAAACAAAAAGAGACTTCCCTCTACAAACATGTCCTGAAAGCATTTAATACCTAATCTATCCCATTCTTCAAAAGCCACATCAATCATAGAGGGTTTAAAAAATAATTAGAAAAAATGGGACTCGAAAGAGAAAATCTCAATAAGCCAAAGTATTTTTGGAATTGTATCCAAATTCTCATAATGTGTTTAACTACCAGATAATCAGTTAACTTACTCAGAGACAAAGGAATGAGGATCCAAGAAGAGAAATAATAGAAAATTTATTAACAGAGCTAGCTTCTAAAAAAAACCCACATCTGTCAATCCTCACGATTACTGTAATATAACCAAAATGTAAGATTTCTTCTGCTGCCGACTTTTTCCATTGAGCAGCAACTTTTGAAATCTAAAAGTCAATTTTATATACATGAGGATAAGTCAGATAAACTGTTGGCCGGTCAACTTAAAGCAACTATGGCTAGAAGGCAGATTTTGAAAATACGCAGAACTGATAGAACTGAAACGTCAGATTGTCAGGAAATTAATAAGGTATTTCTGGATTTTTACTCAACCTTTATAAATCTGACTTTCCAGACAATACTACTTATATGAATAGATTCTTGCAAAGATTGAATATACCCAAAATTTCTATTCAAGATATGAATGCATTAGAAGTGCCTATTAAATGAGAGGAAATAGCAAAGGCTATATCCTCTTATCCATCAGGTAAAGCTCCGGGACTGGATGGATTTACAGTAGAATTTTTTAAGACTTTTACTGAAATACTTATACCTCATTTATGCCAAATTTTCACTGATTCTATATCCTTTGGGACCCTTCCGAAAACTTTTTATGAGGCATCAATTTCATTAATTCCCAAAAGAGAAAGAGATTTATCTGAATGTGCCTCTTACAGACCAATTTCTTTACTAAATGTGGATTCTAAAACTCTTCCTAAGATTTTGGCTAACAGGCTCGAGAATATTTTACCTAAGGTTATTTCTAAGGATTATACTGGATTTATTAAGAATAGATATCCATATTTTAATATTTGGAGATTATTGAACATTATTCATTCTTCTCCATCTAAAGAATCTGAATGTGTTGTTTCCCTTGATGCAGAGAAAGCCTTTGATAGGGTGGTGGAGTGGTTTTATTTATTTGAGGTTTTAGAAAGATTTAATTTTGGCCCAGGCTTTATTTCCTGGATTAAGCTGATCTATCGAGCTCCTACGGTGGCAGTTATAACTAACAATCAAAAATCTCCTTATTTTAAGCTATACAGAGGTACCCGGCAGGGTTGTCCTCTTAGTCCGCTGTTATTCAACCTGGCTTTAGAACCTCTTGCTATTGCCCTTCGGGACCCCAACAATGTTCAATGTATTAAGAGCGGAGATAAAGTGCATAAGGTTTCATTGTATGCAGATAATTTGTTAGATTATATTTCAGATCCTAACAAATCTATTCCTTCTATGTTATCTATATTTTCTGAATTTAGTAGTTTTTCTGGATATAAATTAAATTTACATAAGAGCGAGTTATTTCCTATTAATAACTACCTGGATCACTACGATCAAATTCCTTTTAGCACTGCTAAAAATAACCTTACTTATCTTGGTATTAAAATTACTAAAAATTTTAAGGACCTGTATAAATATAACTTTCTTCCAGTAATTGAATACACGCAACAAATCCTTTCTAAATAGTCTCCTATGACATTATCATTAATTGGTTGAATTAATGCTATTAAAATGATAGTTCTACTGAAGTTCTTATATGTATTTTAAGCAATCTCTTCCATTGTTCCTAAACTGTTTTTTGATAGAATAGACCCTAAAATTTTATCTTATATTTGGAATAATAAAAATCCTCGATTGATTAAACCTCTATTGCAGAAATTAAAAACGTATAGTGGTATGGCTTTGCCAAATTTTAGAATGTATTACTGGGCAATTAATATTCAATGTATTTTGTTTTGGATTCATTATTCAGACATATATGACTGTCCTTTATGGGTGGATTTGGAGAAAAACTCGGTGAAGGGGTATTCTTTGGCCTCTTTACTGGGAGCTCCTCTTCCTTTTTTGCTTTCTAAGATTGGCAGTCGAGACCTCAATCCCATTATTAAAGATACATTAAGAATTTGGTTTCAGTTTCATAGATATTTTGAGTTTAATAACTTTGTTCTTTCTAGTAAAATATATCTTAATTATTTTTTTAAACCATCAATTTCAGATCAGACTTTTTTAATTTGGAAAACCAACGGAATAATAACTTTTTTAGATCTGTTTATGGGGGATTGTTTAATGTCTTTCACTCAGTTAGTGGACAAATATGACTTATCTAATGCACACTTTTTTAGATATTTACAAATTAGGAATTTTTTATGTAGTTTACTTCCAAATGTTCCCTCTGCTTATCCACTCAATATGATAGATGCCCTTTTACAGGTTAAGCCATTTCAGAAAGGACTGATAGCTATAATTTATAAATGGTTATTGAATTTGCGAATGGTATCTAACGATAAAATTAAAGGTGCGTGGGAATTGGAATTCCGAGAGTCACTTTCAGATAATCAATGGGATAAAATTTTTCATTTGGTATATACTTCATCTATTTGTGCCCATCAGTCCTTGATACAGTTCAAGGTAGTGCATCAGGCACATATGTCAAAGGATAAATTAGCCTGTATTTTTCCCAATATTAATCCTGTTTGCGACAGATGTAATATTGAGGTGGCTACTTTAACTCATATGTTTTGGTCTTGTATCAAGATAGATAATTTTTGGAAAGATGTCTTTAAAACTTTATCAAAAGTCTTGAACTTGGACCTACAACCGAATTTATTTACAGCAATTTTTGGGATCATTCCGCTGGAAGCAGGATATAAGCAACACACAAATAAAATGCTGGTGAACGCAGCAGGCCAGGCAGCTTCTATAGGAAGAGGTACAGTCGACGTTTCGGGCCGAGACCTGACCTGGCCTGGCCTGCTGCGTTCATCAGCATTTTTTGTGTGTGTTGCTTGAATTTCCAGCATCTGCAGATTTCCTCGTGGAAGCAGGATATATTCCTGTTTCCACTCAATGGATGATAACTTTTACAACTTTATTGGCTAAGAGAGCCACTTTGCTTAAACGAAAGGACTCTAATCCACCTACTGTTTTTTATTGGCTTTCCTCTATTATGTCCTGTCTAAGTTTAGAGAAAATAAGAGGTCGGACATTTGATGCATCCTTTAAATTTGAAGAAACCTGGAGACCTTCTATTCAATATTTTCATACGGTTTGATTTATTGCTCTTCTAGTTACTTTCTCGAAATTTTAGATTTGATCAGAAAGTTTTTCTTTCTTCTTGTTTTTACTCTCAGTATGGGCTGCCCAGTCCCTTTTTTCTTTTTCTTTTTTTTAATCTTTTGTTTTTGTTTATACAGAATAGTGGGGGGTTTTTTATATATATATATATATAAATTATAAAAGTTTCTCTATCTTTTTTTCTCTTTATGAAATGATAAGAGGAGGATTGATTTTATTTTTTATTATATATTATTAAATTAACACTATGTGTGATCTTGATCATGTTTATTTTACCTTTTATATGTATTGTTATCGATGTACATATTTGAGATAATTCTCCTCTTGTTTGCATATATGTACTTTTTTAAAATTAATAGAAAGATTGATAAAGAAAGAAGAAGAAGAAAGATTTTTTATATTAACTGCCCAATAATAAAATCTAAAGTTTGGTAAGGCTAATCCTCCATTCTTTTTATCTTTCTGAAGATGAATTTTATTTAATCTAGAACATTTATTCTTCCATATATAAGAAGATATAATAGAGTCAAGAGAATCAAAAAAAGATTTAGGAATAAAAACAGGCAATGTCTGAAAAAGATACATAAATTTAGGTAATATATTCATTTTCATAGAGTTAATTCGGCCAATCAGCGATAATGAAAGAGATGACCAATTTCATAGTATCCTTTTTATGTGATTCAATAGGGTAAGAAAATTTTCTTTAAATAGACGCTTATAGTTTTTAGTGATTGTTGCACCTAAGTAGGTAAATTGGTTGCTTACAATTTTAAAAGAAAGGTTAGAATTTTTTGGTATCAAATTATTCAAAGGGAAAAGTTCATTTCTATGTAGGTTTAATTTATAACCTGAGAACTGGCTAAAACAGGAGAGTAGAGAAAGCACACGGGGTAACAAAGTCTCAACATTAGAAATAAATAGCAGCAGATGATTAGCGTACAGCAAGACTTTGTGAATAGTGTCTCTCCTTAAAATACCAGTGATATCATCAGATTCTCGAAAGGCAATGGCTAAAAGTTCTAAGGCCAGATCAAAATGCAAAGAGCTCAATGAACAGCTTTGTCTAGTGCCACATTGAAGCTTAAATGTTTTGGAATTATGAGAATTAGTGATAACCCTAGTGGAAGGAGCTAAATAAAGTAATTTAATCCATTGAATGAAAATGGGTCCAAGATTGAATTTTTCTAAAGTTTTAAATAAATAATTCCATTCAAATCTGTCTGAAGCTTTCTCAGCATCTAGGGATACCACACATTCTGATATCATGAGCAAGGTCCATCACAGGCACAACTCTTCCCACCACTGAGAATATATTCAAGAAATGGTGCTTCAAGTGACATTCATCAGTAAGCACTCCCACCATCCAAGATATGCCCTCTTTGTAAATACCATCAGGGAGAAGGTACAGGAACCTATAAACATCACTCTGCAATTCAGAAACAGCCTTTTCCGCTATGTCATTAGATCTCGGAATGGTCCATGAACCCATTAACAATACCTCATTAGTCCTTCTTTTGTACTACTTATTTTGTAATTTACAGTTAATTTATGTCTCTACACCTTACTACTGCTGCAAAACAATAAATTTTGCATCACATAAGACAGCGATAATAAACCTGATTCTGAATTTGTAAGAAGGCAGAGGCCACTCAGAGATAGTCAGCATGGCTTTGTGTGGGGGTAATCCTGCTTCACTAATCTGATTTCTTTCAGCAGGTATCTAAGAAAATTGATGAAGACAGGGCAGTAGATGTTGCCAAATATGAATTTAATTGTGCTACCATTGTGGCAGAGGCTCACATACACCAGACCAGTGCAGACTTATAGGTGAAACTTGCAGAAAATGCAACAAAACAGGATGCATACAAAGAGCATGTTAGGTAGATAAAAGTAAATAGACTGCACAGAGAAGAGAAAGATAAAAGGTCAAGTTGCAGTTTCAAAAATTAGTAGTAGAGCTACTAGGACTTGATGTTTCAATCCCTATGGTAAGTTGGCACTCTCGATGTTGGCAGTGGGCTTGGAGTGGTGACAAGGAGGGAGGGTAGGTACATCATCGGGGTCATCAGGTGGGCACCCTCCTTCTTTGACGTTTCATTGATAAGCCCACGACGTCTCCAGAGGGCTCAATGGTGCTACCTGGCATCCCAGATACACCGCCCCCCCCAGTTCCATACCCTCCTGTCTTCATCTTGCAGCCCAGTTGTTGTTTTTCCTTTTAATCCAAATCCAATTGCTGCTTTCTTCTGCTGCGTTTGACAAGGACTTGATTGCTTGTTGGAGGGAGTGACCCCTCACCCCCATCTTCTTCAATAGATTGGTTGTAGATGTAGCAACGAATTCCCTGCATCCCACTTCTACAGGGAAAATCTTGGTCTTCCAGCCATTCTGGGCAGCTTCAGTTGCCAGTTCAGAGTACTTGGTCTTTTTCCTCTCTTAAGCTTCTTCGACACCATCTTCCCATAGTACTGTCAATTCCACAACATATGCCAGCTTAATCTGATGCTGTTGATGAATAATCTGATAATGATGAGTGTGACACAGGACTGGTAGCCTTGAGATTTATGTAGTAAAAACTAACAGTGGACAAACAATATGGCTTACACCAGAAGTGAATGGCACATTAATTAAGACGGAATTGGACACTGACTCAGCTGTTTCAGTCATTCCACAAAATGAGTTTGAACAGCATTTCAAGGATATTGAAGTGAAGCCTGCAGATATCCAACTAAGAGCTCATATTAGAGAAAAAATAGCTTTAGTGGCAATGACATCTGTAACAATGGGCATGTATGTGGTAAAAACAGGAGAGCCTGCATTGTGGGGCTGTGATTGGGTGAGACAACTACAACTTGATTGGAGATCCATCCACCATTTGCATGCCACGTCCCCTGCAAAAGGGTCGACTGAAAGTCAATGAAGAAAGGTACTGGATGATGCAACAGCAGTGTTCAAGGATCACACTGGAAAACTGAAACATATCTAGTTCCTTATTCCACTCATGATAAAATATCCAGTGAGATAGATTGCATGGAGCCTGAAGAAATTCTTTCCAAGGCTGAGTGGAGACATGGGCAATGGCAGCGGTCCCAGTAGCCACTGTGGTGATTTTATGGTCACAATCAACCGAGTACTGAAAGTAAATCTATACTCCCTGCCCAGGATAGAGAATATCCTTGCAAACCTTTCTAGAGGAAAACACTTCAATAAGGTGGACTTGGCTGAGGTCTACCTTTAGATCAGGAGTTCCCAGCCTGGAATCCACGGACCGCTTGGTTATTGGTAGGGGTCCTTGGCACAAAAAAGGTCTGAAACCCGCTGCTATAGATGGAGATGGAAGAAGAGTCCAAAGTTCTTCTTACCACAAACAATTACAAAGGGCTTTATCACCATAACAGGCCTATTTTTGCAGAAGCATCTGCACCTGCACTGTGGCAGAAAGCTATTGACCAGGTGCTGCAAGGCTGCCCAGGCACTCAGAGTTACCCGGATGACATCATTGTTACCAGTAAGGATGACAAGGAACATCTCCAAAATCTCAAGACAGTGCTAAAAAGATTAGAAGCCTATGGGCTCAGAGAACAATGCAACTAGAGCGAATTCTTTAAGCCAAGCATCACTTACTGCGGTCACACCTTTGACTCACTAGCATTACACAAGTTTTTTATTTCAAAATATACTTTATTCAAAAATAAATATATGCAATAAACCATTCAATAACTTTTTATCCTTTACATACGTTTCCATTATACTCAGTACATATCCGTATTTATAGCCACCCACGTGGCACTCCAGTAATTCAGCTTACCATATCATTGTTGAGGGGTATACTCCCTGCCCACCGACCCCTCCCACTCCCACGGGTGGAGAAACCTATACTGTGGTCCTTCCCCACCAGGCCCTTGCGGTGGCTGCACCGAGTTTCAGTGCGTCCCTCAGCACGTACTCCTGCAGCCAAGAATGTGCCAGTCGGCAGCATTCTCCCACGGACATCTCCATGTGCTGGTAGATCATCAAGTTTCGGGCTGACCAAAGAGCGTCTTTCACCGAGTTGGTGATCTGCCAGCAGCACCGGATGTTGGTCTCCGTGTGCGTCCCCGGGAACAGCCCGTAGATCAGAGAGTCCCCTGTTACGCAGCTGCTGGGGATAAAATGTGACACTAGCCCGTCCATCCTCCTCCACACCCTCTTTGCGAACTGGCAGTGTGCAAAGAGGTGGGTCACAGACTCCTCCTCACTGCAGTCCTCCCGTGGGCAGTGGGGTGCAGAGACAACGTTCCGGGCGTACAGGAGGGCTCTGACTGGGAGGGCCCCTCTCACCGCCAGCAGGGCGAGGTCTTGGTGCCTGTTGGTGAGAAAATTCAAGGGGTGATTGTTAGCTGTTAATATTGAAGTAGTAAAATGGATTCAGCAGTGGCTGGATGAGAGGCGCCAGAGAGTAGTGGTGGATAACTGTTTGTCAGATTGGAGGCCGGTGTCTAGTGGTGTGCCTCAGGGATCTGTACTGGGTTCAATACTGTTTGTCATATATATTAATGATCTGGATGATGAGGTGGTAAATTGGATTAGTAAGTATGCAGATGATACTAAGATAGGTGGAGTTGTGGATAATGAAGTAGGTTTTCAAAGCTTGCAGAGAGATTTAGGCCAGTTAGGAGAGTGGGCTGAAAGATGGCAGATGGAGTTTAATGCTGATAAATGTGAGGTGCTACATTTTGGTAGGACTAACCAAAGTAGGACATACTGGTAAATGGTAGGGCATTGAAGAATGCAGTAGAACAGAGGGATCTAGGAATAATGGTGCATAGTTCCCTGAAGGTGGAATCTCATGTGGATAGGGTGGTGAAGAAAGGTTTTGGTATGCTAGTCTTTATAAATCAGAGCATTGAGTATAGGAGTTGGGATGTAATGTTGAAATTGTACAAGGCATTGGTGAGGCCAAATTTGGAGCATTGTGTACAGTTTTGGTCACCAAATTATAGGAAAGATGTCAACAAAATAGAGAGAGTACAGAGAAGATTTACTAGAATGTTACCTGGGTTTCACCTCCTAAGTTACAGAGAAAGGTTGAACAAGTTGGGTCTTTATTCTTTGGAGCATAGAAGGTTGAGGGGGGACTTGATAGAGGTATTTAAAATTATAAGGGGGATAGATAGAGTTGACGTGGATAGGCTTTTTCCATTGAGAATGGGGGAGAGTCGAACAAGAGGACATGAGAGTTAAAGGGCAAAAGTTTAGGGGTAACATGAGGGGGCACTTCTTTACTCAGAGAGTGGTGGCTGTGTGGAACGAACTTCCAGCAGAAGTGGTTGAGGCAGGTTCGATGTTGTCATTTGAAGTTAAATTGGATAGATATATGGACAGGAAAGGAATGGAGGGTTATGGGCTGAGTGCAGGTTGGTGGGACTAGGTGAGAGTATGAGTTCGGCACAGACAAGGAGGGCCAAGATGGCCTGTTTCCGTGCTGTAATTGTTATATTGTTATACTGTTATATGGAGTGATGGATACTCCAAGGCCAAAGGACATGTTACAGTTGTGATCCTTTTCAGGATTCGTCAATTACTATAACAGGTTCCTGCCAAACTTGGTTACTGTGCTCCACCCTCGAACTCATCACTATAGATCTGAAATAAGTGAGTGTGAGGTGGCTTTCTAAAATCCATATTGTCCAGTGAAGCTTGCCTGTGATGCCTCACCTTGTGTTATAGGTGCAGTTATGTCACATGTTACGTATGATGGAAGTAAATGCCCTACAACATTTTCATTATGTTACCGCTGTGCAGAAAAATTACGCACAGATTGATAGAGAGTCCTTGATTCTGGTTCAGGTTATATAACGTTTCTACCAGTGCTTGTCTGGGAGTGAATTTACCCTCGTTGCTGATCATCAACCATTAGGGTCCATTTTCAATCCACAGAAGGGTGTTCCACCAACAACAGCAGCACAAGTGCAGAGATGTGCTCTGTTTCTTGGAGGACACAATTACAAGATCGAATTGAAGAGGATGACTAATCATGGAAATGCTGGTGGATTGTCCCGTTTACACTTGGAAAGGAAAATACCCGAAAAATTTACAAAAGAGGACACTCCTCCTAATGAAAATCGACAGTATCCCTATTACGGCAGAGATGATCCAGAGCAAAACTAGAAAAGACTCTGCACCATCTCAAGTTTACATCACAACTTAAGATGGCTAGAATCTGCAGCAGGAACTCCAGTTAACCTATTTTTACCTGCGCCAGGATGAATTTGCCTCTTGTGGGGGAATGAGAGTTGTTGTATCATCCAAACTGAGAGCTAAAGTGTTGGCGGAGCTACATGTCAGTCATCTCGATGTGGTCAAAATTAAAGTGTTGGTCTGAAGCTTGGTCTGGTGGCCTGGGATATATCAGCAGGTTAAGCAGCTTTCCATTCACTATACACACACACACACACCGCACACATACATATATATATATATGTTGAGCTGCATTCGATATTGAGTTGGAGTTTGTAGCTAAACAGGGAAGAATGCTGTGTATTTAATATTTCAGTAATACTTGAGTGTTATTGTAAGTATATTGTTTGTTAAAGCATTCTTTGTTGTTTGCATAATTGATTATGTGTTATATGTAAAAGTACGTAACTGGTTTACGTCATCACACCACCATGTCGTACGTGTGCGTCTCGCTAAAGTAAAAACAAAACTAGACACCCATTCTGGGCTCTATTTTTTTTTGTTTTCAGATGTACTGGAGATGCAAATCATATCAATAGGCATAATTACACCATGGGGATCCAATATATATTTGCAAGATTGATATCTGGGATGAAAAGATAGAATGGATGCCTGTTTTCTGAAGTTCAGAAAGGTGAGATGTGTAAAATTCTTAGAAGGTATGGGGAAATAAATACTGGATTGATATTTTCTCCATTCTGAGAGTGAGGACTGTGGTATTGTATGGTCTTAAGATTAGATGACTGTGATTCTCCAAAGGACTGGCCTTCACAAAGTACTGTTGTGTGATGTATTTACTTGAATATTGGTTTTGATAACCACACAGCAAAAGCACTGGGTAAAATCTCATCATGTTTCTTTGATGATTGGTTGGGGTCATAAACTACTGTAAAGGCTTGAATGGGAAGATTAGAATGGACAATGGGAGAAGTGAAGGTCTAGTTACAGGACAGATGAATTTGTGAGAAGAGAGCTGAGGCCATAGCTGGACATCACTGAGGAGAAGCTGGAAATAGCAACGTGGGGGTGGGAAGATTAAATACCATTGTAGTCAAACCTCTAAAACATGCCACACATTTTCAAGTTGCTGTTTGTAGAAAGTGCATTGTGCTGGAAAGGAAGGTCTTCTTTAGGCAAAGTAGCTCACTACTTGGCCATTATTCCACGAAGTGTGACAAACATGCCGATATAACCTGCTTACTTTTAACACTTGGAAAGCCTGATCAGAGCAGGCTCCTCATCAAAAGGCCTAATTTGGAACTGGTTTGGTCTGATGAAATTACCCTATCTAACACATGGTATGTTGTCATTTTTAAGCATCACTGGTTTTTAACACTGTCCCTGAAACATTCTTTAATACCAAATCAGACCTCACGAGGTCCAATGACTTGTCCTCAAAGAGCCACAGACAATGGATGCAATCCAGTTTCAAGAAACACTTAAAAAGCTGTGATAAGGTTTATCATTCCTGAAACAATATAGCCAAAAAATAGACTCCAGAGATACAGAAAGCTGCCAATGTACTTCTAAGAACAAGGACACAAGTGAAGAGATTAAATAAATCAATTTTCTGTGAATGCTGAATGTCCGGGCATGTTTCAGGCACTGAAAATGCATTAACAGTTCATCATAATGAACAAAATATTGGGACTAAAACCCCAGGTACTTAATTGGCGAGCACAGCCCTGGAACAGCATCATGAAATGCATTGCTTGTCAAGTTCTTTGAAAACTTTTACATGTGAATCTGGCCACAAAGTTTCACAGGCACAATAGTAATAACTGTAATAGAACTTTAATTGAACAGAAATATGAATCACCTGAGTTAACAGTAGAATTGTGACATCAGTGTTCATGCATTATAGAATATTAACTAACCAGCAATGGGAAAACGTTACCAGGCATTGGCAGAAGTATCAATCGTACTGGGCATTATTCAGTAAAGACCTGGTGGAGCAGTAATGCAGCTGTAATCTGCTCTCCGAATAGCTTCCATGATCTTTCTCTGTATGTTAACTGTGTTGAGGAAAGAGTCATTAAAAATGACTTAAATGATCCACATTGTAATTCCTGTTTAATTCCATTTGTAGATCACTCCCCTTTACCCAGAAGATAAATCTCAGCACCCTCTCAGAGATCAATCTGACTGAATAAATTTGATGCCAGTATTTCACAAGAAGACACTTGCCAAGAAAATAATGTACGCCAAAGGTATTTCAGAAGGAGGGATGTCAAACTTGCTAGTGAACATTGGGATAGGTGCAAGTCAAATTCAAGATCAGTGGAAGGGGGAGTTACAGTCATGATCAAGGGAGGAGGGGTGATATCAGAGTGGCTGTGTCACTGTTGAAGAGGTGAAGACCGGGAGCACTGGCAGCAGAACGTGTTGGGGAAAGGGGTAGTGTTGAACATGTTGGTGTAGGGAAGGGGATGTCACAGAGTCACATATCACAGAAAAACCTTTGGCTCACTGAATCCACGCAGTCCATCAAGCCCTCATTTTTACATTAGTTCATCCTCATGACCTTCTCTGATATTCCATTGCTCATCTGCCCATTTTGAACCATTTTCGCGGCCAGCTGTCCAACCAATCCACGTGTCTTTGGGATGTGGGTGGAAACTGGAGCACCGGGGGAGGGAAATCCCACACAGCTGTGTGAGAACCCCTCACACACAGCACTTGAGCTCTGTGAGCTGTGTTGTAAATTGGACACTTTGGGAGGTCAAGGATTGGGTTCGAGGGGTTTTAATTACTGGAGGTGCTAGTTCCGGGAGTTTGGAAGTGGTGGGGTTGCACTGGCAGTGATGATTTTCATTTACCTTCATTGTCCGTGGCAGAGCTGCAGCGTTGAGAGCATGTTCTGCTAGGAGTGGCCCAGGACAACATGGTCCAAATTCCTCTGCAGTTGACACTATCTGGTAGAATTTTGTGATATGCACAATTTTCTCAGGTTAAATTAATTTTCAATCACAGAGCATCGATAAAATATGATCAAAATTCACAACAACTATTTATAAAATGTGACTTCCTCACTAAGTAAACATAGGTCACTGTACCCAGTCTCAGAGCCTAACAGTGACATTAAGCTGCGATGCTCTCCCTACCCTAACCAGAGATACACTGATATGATGCACCTCCAGAATTACTTTGCTAATGCACAGTGACTATCAGAAAAGGAAAGAGCTAAATTGACAGTTATAAATTTTTGTATGTAAAATACATGTAACACAAATCATAGCTAATGAAAGACCCTGTGGCTTGAAATGTTACCTCTTTTTTTCATTCTGCAGACGCTGCCTGATCTGCCAAGTGGTTCCAGCATTATCTCAGATCTCCAGCACATGCATTCTTTTGATTTTCATACACAATGAACGTGTTGGCTGCAGATTGCATTTTGACTGAAGGAAGTTTGGTTCTACAATGAACTGGGGCTTTGTAACTTCTTGAATGATGGTTAACTGGAAAAGGATGGATTCAGGACAGATCGATCAAGGAGTTTCAACTCTGAAGATGGCTCAAAGAGGAGATGATAGAGTTCATGGTTCAAGTAAATTTCCAGAATGAATTATATATGGATCTTATATGGCACTGAAACTGGTCTATGCAATTCTATCACTGTTGTATCTCGAATCTTCAGTGTTAAAGAAATTGAATGATGCGGTGATCTTCACTGGCATTGGCTTTACATTTCAGCCTATTAGAAGCTGACAACTATCTTCCAATGCCACAGCCAAATTTACTCTTTTTTTTGAGAAGTTGCAGTTTGACTGGCCTTCATTAGCCCAAGCTTTACCTTCAATTACTTAATTCTCTTTCCTCAGATGAATACCCATGTGAGTGCAGACATCAATGAACTTGCACTTTTCCCTCAGCACATTGATCGAAACTTCAGAATCTCAGGGCCATAAAACCAATAGTCTTTTAGTAATTGATTGAATTGAGCTTTACTATTCTTCACATTATTAGATGGAGCTAACAGTGGAGGATATTTAATAGGGATGCAGTGGCTATCAGAATCCCACATCAACTGCCTGTAAATCCTTGCCAATCTTCTGACAAAGTGGGATGAAAATTTGGGTGAGGAAAACTCATTCTGTGATCTGCTCGGAAACAGATCCTACATGAAACCTTCATAAATTTACACAGCCCAGAGTACCCAGATCTATAAGGGTCCTATCTTATCAAATATCATGAAGATGCTAGAAATCTAGATGGTCAAGGAATACTTTGGGATCTCTGGAAAAGAAAATATTTTGACTTATCTTGGTAAATGGCAATGGTGGCATGATAGATGACACCATGCACTGAATCTGGTCTATGTAATTTTGTCACCAGTGGCATTTCAAATCTCCCAGTGCTAAAGAAATTCATTACATTAGTGATCTTCACTGGCATTGGCCATCCATTCTAGCCTATTAGAAAGTGGTATACTTGTCTGGCAAGCACCCTCCAGTGCCAAAGACAATTTTTTTTGTTTATTCAGTGGATATGGACTCTATTGGCATTTATCATGCATTCCTGATAAATGTCTCCTTGATTCAGGGATAGAGTCAACTGCACAAGTGGTTTGAAGTCACAGACAGGTCACAATGAAAAAGGATAGTCTACTTCCTTCCCTGAAGTGAAACAAATGTTATTTATGACAATTTAGTCATTTCATAATAGCTAAAATTTTATATATACTACATATATTATTTTTAAAATTGTATTTATATAGACAGATATACATATTTTAATTCCAGTATTATTTATTTAGTTGACCTTGAATGGGATTTAGGGTAATACTTCTAGATGAATAGGCCAAACATTTGACTGTTGGTTTACTCCACATATAATCAAGTTCCACATATTAAAATAGGAAGTAGAAAGTACTACAACTTACAAGGAGCTGTACAAATACATGCTACCTCAACTCAATAAATGTTCGCTTTATTCAAGCAAATATGGGAACTGGAGATGCATTAACTAAACAATTTAAGCCTGAATGTATTAAAAGTCAGCTACACATTTTGAAAGTCAGTATCACTTGCGTTTATCTAAAATCAGATTACTTCTTGAAGGTGGTGACAGCTTTTTGCCAGCTATTATATTTCACTGATTTGAAGTGATAATCAGCTACACAAGCAGTTTGAATGAATTATTCATAAAGCAAGTAAATAGGTGGGGCCTTCAGTCAATTTTCTTCGAAGGGTGAACTTTCACCTATTTTTCTTTGTACCTACTACTGTTTGTTAATAGCTTTTTTTTAAACCAAATTGTTCATGAATATCCATTACATAGTGTTATTGTATAGTTTCCAAGTTTCGGCTTTTTAAGTTACTGACATGCAAAGCCAAACCCATTACTGGCAACACATGTGAAATAATGATATTAATTATTGATTACATCAAGAATTTCAATCTTTTTTTTTATCCTTGATTCTGTGGAAATTTTTGGTAGTTCTTTGCTCTTTGGATTGCATATAAAAGATGCAATCTTTGATTTACAAATGAAAGATGTAATCTTTTATATGTAATTGTTGGATCCTGATGTTTTTGATCTGAGGTTCTTCAAAAGTCAAGAATGAGGCATAAAACTTGTTGCTCATGGCTGCTTTCATTAAGTGCTAAAAGAACAAAAGAAAGTGGATGGGGAAGAGCAAAAGCTGAGCTTAGTAGTGAGCAGAAGGCAAAGGCAAAAAAGACCAATCCAACGTTGTCTGGTTTTATTGTACCAGATTGCTCATTCCATTGAATTGCTGTTGACAACACTGGACAACAAATTTTTTCGAAAGCATTGCATCCTCAGAATTTTTCTTTGGGTATGATAGACCTCTTGAAGCTGAACACAAATATAACTTCAGACTACTTGTATCAGAAGGAATTTGCAGAAACAAGAAATTAACTTCTATTGAATATAATGTTTTTAATTGCATAATGGTGCTGATCCATTGTAATAGTTCAACTTAGTTAAAATATTTTTGTTGATGGTTTTTGTTTGTTTTCAGTGTCTGAGACTTCTCGCTTAAGTGTCCAACGATAACCAAGTCAGTTCCATTTGGGGCCCATGGACAGAAGATCCATCAGTCACTGGCAAAGTACTCCAGAGTCTTAGTGCTCTCTAGAGACGAGTAGTGGCCTAAGCCCTGCTCTTTATCCCAGTTCTTGTGATTTTCAATGCTAATGAAGTTATTATACTGGACAACAAATGTTTTCAAAAATGTTGCTTTCTCAGAATTTTTTTTGTTTATGATAAACCATTGATAGCTGAACACAAATACAATATCTGACTACTTATATCTCATAGGAATTTGTAGAAACAAGAAATGAACTTTTATTGAACATACTGTGCTTAATTGCATAATGGTGCTGATGTTTTGCAGTAATTCAACTAAGCTACAAACGTTTTGCTGATTACTTTCATTTGTACTCAGTGTCTGAGGCTTCTTGCTTAAGTGCCCAACAATAATCAGCTGGCATTGATGGATTCCAGTTGCCCTGATATTGTTTCTCCATGACTGCAATTATGACAGCGCCAAGATTTGCTGGGAAGTAGTCTAAATGGGAATGCAGAAAATGAATCTCTAGGGACAAGTTGCACATCATGGTTTTGTATGCTTGAAGCATGTTGTCAACTAGCTGCACAAAGTTTGGTGCTCTGTAGTTGCCAAGAAATTCTTCAACATCTTTAAATGCCTTCCATGGGATTTTCTTCAGTCCCTCTAGAAGTTCTTCAAATTGCCTGTCATTGATTGCCTGTTTGATTTGTGGACCAACAAAAATGCCTTCCTTAATCTTGGTACCAGTTACTCTGCCTTGAATTACGAATTGAAATAACAAATACAGGCAATTTTAAAAAATGGTGTGTGATAGTGAAATTTCATGGTAATTTTCATCATCAGCAGCCCAAAATCCAGAAGATACACCCAAAAGTGTTCGGGATGTCCAGTGTAATAGTCAACCAATAACATAGCCCCTACTGAAGTAATTCGATACCCACCACTGAAAGCAAGAAGTTCTAGAAAAATACAAAGGAACTGTAACCACGAGAAACCCCATTGAACAATTACATATATGTAGGTAATTATATAAAAGTACAAACAAGTGTAAGAAAGTTAATCTACAAGGGAAATTATAATTATCCATCCCAATCCAACATAATCTGAAGATTATGCCCCCTCTTTACCAATCCCCATCCCCTTTTCTTTCCTTCACCTTATCTCCTTGCCTGCACATCGCCTCCCTCTGGTGCTCCTCCCTCCTTTTCTTTCTTCCATGGCCTTCTGTCCTCTCCTATTAG
The DNA here is from genome assembly GCF_030028105.1 of Mobula birostris. Classification (NCBI taxonomy): domain Eukaryota; kingdom Metazoa; phylum Chordata; class Chondrichthyes; order Myliobatiformes; family Myliobatidae; genus Mobula; species Mobula birostris. The sequence continues at coordinate 19,588,730 of NC_092393.1, forward strand.
ATCCCCCCCCCTTCTCCAGCCCTGTATCTCTTTCACAATTCAACTTCCCAGCTCTTTACTTCACCCCTGCACCTCGCAGTTTTCCCTATCACCTTGTGGTTCTCCCTCTCCTCTTCACAAACTTTGAAATCTACTCCTCACCTTTCTTTCTCCTGTCCTGCTGAAGGGTCTCGGTCTGAAACATCGACTGTACTCTTTTACGCAGATGCTGCCTGGCCTGTTGAGTTCCTCCATCATTTTGTGTGTGTTCCTTGGATTTCCAGCACCTGCATATTTTCTCTTGTTCGGAATCTAAAGAACACGTTTGTTAGTCATGGATGATGCAACAATCACTGTCTTTAGGATTCTACCACTGTATTTGTCCAAATGAAGTTTGGATACCATCTTAGGTTGTCACAGTGGTGCTGCCGCTTTGCAGACGCAGGGACCTTGTTTCAATCCTGACCTGGGTGGTATATTGGCAAATACTCTCTGACTGCGTCGACTGCCACCAAATACTCCAGTTTCACCCCATTTCACAAAGACATTCTGGTAGGGTAATTGACTATTGCAAAGTACCTTTTAGTGCATGTTACTGGCAAAAGAGAGTCAAAGGAAAGTTGAATAGGATGTGTGAGACGCAATAAATTGGAAGGATGCAATGAAATAAGGAAAGAAGAATGGGACTAAAGAGGTTGCTCCCCTGGGAACTGATAAAGACCTGATGAGCTGAATGGCTTCATTCATGTTCCTCTACCTGACTGGCAGACCATAATTTGAGCGGCTTCAGGGCTGTGTGTCGGACATGGCTATGAGCAGCACTGGGTCCCACAGGGGACTGTATTGGCTCCCCTCCTGCTTACCCTGTGTACCTCAGACGTTAGGTACAACACTGAGTCATGTCATCTGCAGAAACTCTCTGATGACTCAGCAATAGTTGGGTGTATAAAGGGAGGACGGGAAGATGTAGGACTTTGTGAAATGCTGCAAGCTGAATCATCTGCAGCTCAACATCAGTAAGACAAAGCAGGTGGTGATAGACTTTAGGAAGTCTAAGCCTGCACTGCTCCCTGTTACTATTGATAGTGAGGACATGGATGTGGTAAGGATCTACAAGTATTTGTGGATACACCTGGATGGCAGATTTGAGTGGAGCGCTGACACAGAGGCTGTGTATAAGAAGGGCCAGATTCACCCTTACTTCCTGAGGAGACTGAGGTCCTTTGGAGTATGCAGGCCTCTCCTTCACATGTTCTACCAGTCTGTTGTCACCAATACAATCTTCCATGTGGTAGTGTGAGGAGGCAATGACATCAGCACATATGATGCCAACAGGCTCAATAAACTGATTAGAAAGGCTGATTCTGTTATAGGAGTCAAACTGGACACACTGGAGGCTGTGATAGGACAAAGGACCCTGCAGAAATCCTTACCTTGGCTGAACATAGGAGCACTTTTAGTAATAGATTAATACAACCTTTCTCAACCTTTTTGGCCTGGAGGAAACCTTGTAATAATTTTCAGGTCTCAGGGAAACCCTGCGTAAAAATCAGTATATCTACAGCTCATGGTACATTAGTGATATTGACATAGTAAGTTATAGATTAATAATCCAAATATAATTGTCAAAGCTCTTTTGAGTAGAGAATGAATTTTTAGCCATTCTTTCTTGTAAAAAACCAGTTAAGCTTAGCTTACCTTTCTTGAAATTAATCTCTTTCGTTCCCATACATAATGTTTTAAAACATGTGACAAAATAATAAATTTCTCAATTCTGGGTCAAACTTGAGATAAGCGCACACAGATTTCACTTCCAACTGAAATTTGATGGTTTCTACCCTTGCTCTTGATGCTTGTTAAACAAGAAGAAGCTTGCTCACATATGTAAGAAGTTGAAAACTGCAGCAAAATGTTCATTGCTTTTCTGTGAATGGCAGGATACTCCTCTTTCACAGAAATCCAGAACTTGTATAGGGGCAGGTCAGTAAATCTCATCTTGAGTGCACAATCAGGGTGTAGCTCAGAAAGTTCCTCTTCTCTCAAAGTCAAGTTCTTAGGCTGAGCAGAAGACTCAGAGAAAGGGTCCCTCACCCAGTCATACATTTGTGTTGAAAAGGAGGAAAATACTGTTTAGAGTTGTTCTCCAGATCTTCCAGGTGGTTTTCAATAAGACTTGAGACTTTCTGATATCCTTCCTCACTCTCAAGCTCAAGCAGCAGTGGAAACATTTCAAGATTTCCTTTGGCAACATCATTTTTCTAAACATTCCGTTTCCTTTAAAATCCAAGAATCTTGTCTCTTGAAGGTAAAGCTTTTTCTCCAGTGCCTTCCATTGACTTATTCTTATGATGAAAAATCTCTGCTAAGTAGGCTAGTTTCTGCAGCCATTCTTCATCTTCAAAGTATTCATCAAAAGCTGACCTACTATTTTCTTGAAAGTACTTCTGTAATTCACTTTTCAGCTCAAACACCCTGTTCAGAATGCTTTCTTTACCAAGCCATCTGATCTCTATCTGTCGCAGGAGATTGGTGTGCTCTTTGTCTAGATTTTCACAATTTTTTAAACATTCTTGAGTGAACTGGCCTTAAAGCCACTGAATAACTTGCTTCCTAGGTCTTTTTACTGACTGTGACTTTATTTCAAAAGCTTTAATCTGCTTGTTTTGAGATTCCAATAGTTGTGTAAAATAAGATGCACTTTTACACGCCATATGGATGTGATTCATAGTTAAGTGTCTTCTTCAACTTTGCTGGAGCCTATGCTACATTTGCAAGTTGTTTTCCACAGACTAGGCACAATGGAATAGGACAACTTGGATCACTAGTCCATGTAACACCCATTGGTAAATAGCTTTCATTGTAAAGACAGACTTTTTTTTGCATCTATTGTTGCATTAATGCAGTGAAATGACTCAGAAGATTGTAATTCTTCATCATTAACCTTATCAGAATTGTCCATAGGAATCCTCCTCTTCCATCTCACACCTTCCCTTCAAGCATTGCCACACTGGACTGTCTTTAGCATGAAAATTTCCTTCCAATTTTCTACTACACTGGTAGTTTGTTCATTCCCATAAGTTAGTTGGTGGGGCATAAGGGGAAGTTAGGGGAGGTAATTCGGGAGGGACAGCTGACGTCACAGCCCAAGCTGAGTGAGTCAATTCAATGCTCAGAAAACACAAGTTATGCTCCTCATCAGCTTACCGTCCTCCCCTCTGTGCAATACAGCGCTCACCAATTATCAGCAGTCTCCCCTAACTTGCGTCAAAACTGAGGATAGATTGAACCAGATAAACACAGTTCTACTGTGTACTGCCATACTGGACTGAGATCTCTTATGAGATTGCTAATGGGGCTTTTTGGTCACTGCCCACCACTACGAGCGCTAGCATTGCACGTTGTGCGAAGTTCATAAAATGATGTTTATTTTTATTAATCACGACCTCTCACAGAACCCTTAGTGACCTCTCATGGAACCCCGATTGAGAATCTCTGGACTAATTCAACTGTGCTGCTCCAAATAGCGTTATATGAGGTCATTCTTGCCTTCGGCCATTACGCTCTATAATGAGTTAATCTATAGCTGGGAAAGTGATGACCCCTCCTCCTGTTAGTCTGTCCGAGGTAATTTATTTTTTATTCTTTCTACTTCTCTTCTAATATTTGTATACTTGTATATCTGTGCAATTGTAATGGTACTGTGACACAGTAATTTCCTTGGAATCAATAATATCTCACTCCCTCTCTCTAAAGCATAATTCATCACTACTTTAAATAGTTTGTTTCCTCTGGCTCCCCAGATATTACATGGCTTGCTCATAATCTATATTCAGATTATTTTTACAAATATACCATGAAAATTGACCCTATGGATTATCTTGGAGATTCTTTAGCTCTCCTAAAACAACATAGTCAAACTTTCATGATACTTTTGTTTGATAAAAGCAATGTGAAACTGCAGGATGCAGATTTAAGAAGGTCTCCAAACTGTGTTTGCTAATCTCACAGAAGAATGTAAAAATGCGACTGTTAATTATAGTCCCCTCCACCCCAACAACCAACATTAAAGAGGAAACTCTGCCAGAGGTAATCTGGAATGATCTGTTGGAGTTCTCAAAACACCTTCCTGTGTAAGGATGGGGTTAATATTTTGAACAGATTTTTTTTGGACAATACCTGGATCTGCAAGCAAAGCACTGGAGGGTGGTAGATATCTACAGAGCTATAGCCCATATAAAACAAAAAAACATAGGAAAAGGCAAAAGCCAACAAAAAAGGTTGTTAAAAATAATAATTTCATTAATAAGTTGCAGTTTTGATGTTTTTCTGGAAAGGAAAATGAAAAAGAAGAAGCAAGCAAAACAAAAGAAACAGACTTGTTTATCAAATCCAACAGGGGCATCTCAAAGCTGCTTTGTGAGAGTGAATGTTGTTTTGTGCCAAAATAGAACAGCTGTTGTATGCACGCTATCATCCTACTACTAGCAGAGAACATGGTAGTGTTGGCTTAAGGAATAACCTTGAGGAGGAAGAGGAGCAATTAAGAGCTCCTCTCCAAATAGTGACTTGGAACATTTCAACACTCACCTGAACAAGAAAGCACACGCTGACCTCAGGTTAGCTCTTCAGTTAAGGGGCGGCATCATTCTTTTTATCAATCATCTTGAGTTTTTAAGTTGCTGTTAATAACACAGAATATACTTACTGAAAAGTTATGATACATTGGGAAGTTTATTTTTCATAGGTTCCAAAACTGAGCAGAATCTTAGTTCAAAGTAAATTTATTGCCGATGTACATATCACCATATACAGCTCTGGGATTCATTTTCTTGTGGGCATTCTAAATAAATCCGTAATTGAACATTAAACATTAACCATAACAGAATCAATGAAAGATTGCACCAACTGGGTGTTCAACCAGTGTTCAAAAGGCAACAAACAACAAATGCAAAAAGAAAGTAATAATAATAATAATAATAATAAAACATAAATAAGCCATAAATATTAAGAACATGAGATGAAAAGTCTCTTATAGATAGATAACTCTCCTGCCTCTTCTCTTGTTATTGCATCTGGATGATTCAGTACGCCCAGGCACATAGCCTGCAGTTAGGTATACACAAAATTATTAAAATATTTTTATGCACCTGTCACATTCAAATCAGCATCTACAAGTACATCTTGCTGTGCTCAGAATATTAATGCCATTCCTTTAATTCACTGAGCTGTTTCCTGTGTGGTTTCACTGCTGGAACCTGACATGTCACCATTATTAACTTAGTGCTCACAAGCAGCTGTTTATCAAGAATTCTTATCAACACTTCATGAGACAGTAAACACAGTTTGTCAGCCTTGTATCCATTAGCGTTTGACTTGATCCATTCCAGACGCAGGATTCCGAGAGGGACACGGCTCCACAGCAGTACTTAAGTGTCAGAGCAGAGATGTTTGAAAAAAAATGTTCAGTCTTCTTTTGTGGTCTATGTCAACTGAATTTGCTGGAGGAGCAAAATGTAATCTTTGACATTTACCTTGAAACATCATACTCTGAATGGAGAACCATTTTATAGGTCTCAGAAATGCATGTGGATTTAGCTCTTGTTCTCGTTAACTTGTCCACTAGGCCAAATAGATGCACAATAGCACAAACTCTTACAGAGGAAGAGTTTTGTGCTGTTGTACATCTATGCTAACAATTCTGATTTCATTGGGAGACAACAGAATTTGTACCTTCAAGGGTTCATTTATTATCAAAGTATACAACTCTGAAATTCTTCTTCTCCAGATAGCCACAAAACCAAGAAAGAAAAGAACGGCAGCATGATCACCAGCCCCCAAATCCTTCTTCCATGCACAAAAAATGACAAAAATGGAACAGGCACATTGACCCCTAAATCCCGCTCTACCACACACAATGAAGGAGAAAGATCAGGTGAAGAACATAGAATATAAAAAAACTCCAAGTCTGAAAAAAGTCTATCTTGATTTTTGAACAACTGTTTCAATTGCAGTGTGAATGGCATTAACTCTGCTCGTGCTTCACATTGGTAAAATAGGCAGCAAAGTGTCTTGCTTATGGTATTTCATAATGGAAATGTAGCACTTGTCACAGTGGGAAAGAAAGAATGAAAGGTTCTTTTTCCTACATATATTACTCAAGTGTCAAAACCTTGAGAAAGAGAGGCAAAGGCTGTCAAAGGGCCTTTTCTATGCATTCTGTGGAACATACTGAATTTCAGTCTCTGCTTTCCTTTTCTCCTGTTCAAGGCACCAACTCAACCCAAGGAAGAGCAAGCCTGCAGATCCTTGACATCAACACAATAGATTCTCCAGAGCAACACATACAAAATGAAGGAGATATTCAGCAGGTCAGTCAGCGTCACTGGGAATAAACAATCGGCATTTTGGGCTGATCTTTGACACCTTACCCATCCATCAGTGTGATCTTGACAGGAGCAAGGTCAAATTATAATCTGAAAGAAATTGTGACCAAATCACATAGTTACACACTTTTACTTTTCAGAAGAATAATGGCCAGCAACAGGAGCTGAATAGAGTATCTCTGCATTTAATACAGCCACTTCAGTAATGTCTAGAGAATTAATATTACATCTTCCTCCAACATATCAGCATCACCCAATGTACTTACAAGCTAAACTGCCAAAATAACTTCTTGACTGATATTTTTTTAAATCATGCTTGCTTGGTGAAGGGTAAGTCACATCTCATTTATTTGACACAATAGCCATTTGGCAGTCTATTCCAGCATTGCTGAGGAGATGCTGAAAGCTTCTGGTTCACATTAAAATTCAGTTCCATGATTAGCTGATGCAAGGTTCATCTGTTAGCAAATAAGAAGTACTTTGATTAATATTTCCCACCTGGAATTTTCTTAAAAGCTCGCATCCATCAAGGCAGAAAAAAAGCTTTTTGTCATTCGAATATGATGGTCTGTTTGTGAAAAAGTAAACAAGTTACTGAAGTATGAAGGGAGAAAGTGTCAAAATAACTGAGAAGCAAGAGACGAAAAGGAACTTTCAAAAGCAAAAGAAAAATACTGAAGGAGTGGATATTTGCCAAACAGATGCTCCTTTTGACATGTACAGTTCAATATGCATTTACAGTTTTTGAAAGCAAGTAGAACAAATAATACTTAGCAAAGAACACATCTTTTTAGAAATTCCACTCCACTTTGCTATGTTTTACAATATTTGTGAGTGACTGAAGACTGCTAAACCCAAAATGTTGTATGAAGCCAATCTGTGTGAACTTTGCCAGTAATTTACTAATGAAGCAAATGGCACATTTAAACAGCAGCTGTGCCTATAGAAGATTCTGGAAATAATCCAAACAGATAGAGTTTTTCTAGAACAGTTATGAATTATCAAACAGTATGTGAAACATCAATTTAAGCATTATTAGGAAGGTATCTCATTTAAATATGGAAGATTGTCTTATTAATTTTTATAGTGAGTGTTAAAAAGTTCAGGACGGATGATGATAGATAAAAAGCAGATCACATCTTCAAAGAGGTCCACAAAAAATGAAAGAGGATTGCTAAAAGACGCATTGTTTTCCCCAATGTGTCAGTAATTTTTGTAGCATCTAAGAGCCAGATGAAAAATAATACTTTGGCATGGAATCCTGTTTTGACCATGGAGTTATGTGAAGTATCTGAACAGTTTTATTCAATTTTATTTCTGTAACCTACACTCCCGTTTTTAAATCAAGTATTTGCCCAGAACATTTTTTTTAACTAACAGATTTAATCAATGTGAAAAATTCCCTCAGCAAGCTACATACAGCAAAACTGTAAATTTGTTTCTTTGAAGAGGGCATATAATTTTGTTGCACAAAGAATTCTATCAGATAATGCCATGGTTACAAAATTAATTGTGCTGAAATTTTTGTAAGTACTTCATTCTGTTTGGCTCAGAAAATATTATTCCAATCTCTTAGTTCATCTAAAGAACACTTGTTTTATATGCTTCAATCATATATGAAGTTAAATCTTCTGCATTTTAAAGGTTTGTATCTTTTCCTCGTCTGAATTTACTTTTATTTTAACCCATTGTCACCATTTAAGTATGTGAATCAAAATGTGACTTTTTCTGAACTCCTTAAAATTTCTTGGTGTCCTTTGGAAGGTAACATGTCTGGCTTGTGAAATGTTTCAGTAAATTATTCATTTAGAATTTTAAATTTATAATCAATGGTACTCCTTTGATGTTTCTCAACACATATTGACTTGGTGGTCAATCTCTGCCTCACCAGGACATGTTCATGGACTTGCATCTTTTTCATCTTTGACATTCAACATTATTCTATCATGCATATATTTTTTTTACACTGATAGTATCATTTCTAATTGAAACAGAGGGTATCTGAAGACAAAATAAGCGAAATGACACAAATTTACAGGGCACATCAAGTGAGAGAGGTAGGGATTAGTGGCAATTGGTCTGTTGGAGCCATAATCAGTGACTAAAGCTGAGGGTCTGGATGTAAGCACAGATATTAGGAAAAGGCTGACATCCAGTGTAGTTGACTCCTAAGTGACCTCTCAAATAGCCAACTAAAATGTGAAGTTCCCAGGGCCTCTCGAGTCTGAGTGCTGGTTTTACCAGGAAAGTCCAGATCCTGCAAATGAATATGAAACATGCTTTAAGAGACTTGCTCAAAATAAATCCCTGTCTATCTAATGGACTAAATGTATTCTGAAACAGAACCATGAAGTCAAAGGTTGTCCCCAGTTTGTTGGGACAGTGCACTCAGCACATCACCATGCCTTGTGATTGGCCTCGGTATTGATGGGAAGCTTCCTCTTATTACTATGCCACAAAACAATTTATGCAGAACAGAAGCAGGTATCTCCTACCTCTGCTGGACAGTCTGACTATTTATTCCTGCATGGAAAGAGGATTAGCTACTTTGAAAATAGAATGCTTCAGTAGGTCTTCACCTGCTGTTTACTCAGCTCCATTTTGTCTGTAAGATATTTACGTTCATTTTGTCAGTACTCTGGGAAGTAATTAGAAAATTCAAGTTTCAAGCATATTCTGAGTAAGTCCAGTATCACTTACAGATCCAGCTGAATGAAGCTTGGTTTCCTTCAGTCTCAAACAGGGTGGTCTGAGTGCCTTCCAGTCCTTCCTTGCAAAGAGATCCTTCCACCCTCATTCCCTTTTACCTGGTTCAACATGCTTCCGCTTTGAACACTTAAGGAAAGGGAAGAGTGAAGTAAAAAACTGTTGATCTGTTGGCCTGCCATCAATTGTGGGGAAAAATGTGAGAATCTGTAATGAAAGATGTATTAGCAGTACAGGACAGTTGATCACGCACATTCATGAAACGGAAATCATTGTTGATTAAGTGACTACAGCTCTCTGGGTATGTGACTTGTAAGACAAATAAGGGAAAGCCCTTAGTATCATGACATAGCTGCCATTTTCACAATTGAATTTATAGACGACCAGTATCACCATTTTCATCTTCCAACTTAGCCGATTTCCTCTCATGCACCAACATCCCAATACAAAGTCAAAGATTTAAAAATTAACTTTATTTGTCAGGCGTACATCAAAACATACAGCGCAAAGCATCGTTTGCGTCAAATCAAACCGGCGAGGGTTGTGCTGAGCAGCTCACATGTCGCCAGTTGCCACGGTTCTGGAGCCAACATATCATGCCTGCAGTTCTCGAACCCTAACCGCATGTCTTTGGAACATGGGAGCAAATTGGAGCACATGGAAGAAACCCACGTGGTCATGGAGAGAACGTATAAACTCCTTATAGACAGCAGCAGGAATCAAACATGGATCTTACAATTGGTGCTGTAATAGAATTAGACTGGCCATGATACTATATTCCAGCCAGTCACTATTCAAGCTGGCCATTTACAGCAGCCTATTAGTTTAATATACATGGAGAGCCTCGGAGGTCTGGGTCACTGGAGTTAACTCATGGTCAACTGTGCTGCATATTATTTTTGAAAAGATCCCACAGAGGAAGTTGGACAATAGGATTGAGAACCATTTGTCAGACAGAAAGCAAAGAGTGGCAGGCTGTGACATAAAGTCTACTCCAGGGATCCGAACTTGAGCCCCAAATTTTCATGATCCTTAGCAAAGATGAAGCTCAGAGAACAGAATGTCATACTTCCAAATAGACAGATGGTACAAAATGATGAAGCTTTGTCCTAGGAGGAACATGTAAAGAGGCTCCAAAGGGATATAGACAAAATAATAGTCATAGTCATAGTCATACGTTATTGATCCCGGGGGAAATTGGTTTTCGTTATAGTTGCACCATAAATAATAAATAGTAATAGAACCATAAATAGTTAAATAGTAATATGTAAATTATGCCAGTAAATTATGAAATAAGTCCAGGACCAGCCTATTGGCTCAGGGTGTCTGACCCTCCAAGGGAGGAGTTGTGAAGTTTGATGGCCACAGGCAGGAATGACTTCCTATGAAGCTCTGTGCTGCATCTCGGTGGAATGAGTCTCTGGCTGAATGTACTCCTGTGCCACCCAGTACATTATGTAGTGGATGGGAGACATTGTCCAAGATGGCATGCAACTTGGACAGCACCCTCTTTTCAGACACCACCGTGAGAGAGTCCAGTTCCATCCCCACAACATCACTGGCCTTACGAATGAGTTTGTTCATTCTGTTGGTGTCTGCCACCCTCAGCCTGCTGCCCCAGCACACAAAAGCAAACATGATAGCACTGGCCACCACAGACTCATAGAACATCCTCAGCATCGTCCGGCAGATGTTAAAGGACCTCAGTCTCCTCAGGAAATAGAGACGGCTCTGACCCTTCTTGTAGACAGCCTCAGTGTTCTTTGACCAGTCCAGTTTATTTCAATTCGTATCCCCAGGTATTTGTAATCCTCCACCATGTCCGCACTGACCCCCTGGATGGAAACAGGGGTCACCGGTCCCTTAGCTCTCCTCAGGTCTGCCACCAGCTCCTTAGTCTTTTTCACATTAAGCTGCAGATAATTCTGCTCACACAATGTGACAAAGTTTCCTACCGTAGTCCTGTACTCAGCCTCATCTCCCTTGCTGATGCATCCAACTATGCAGAGTCATCCGAAAACTTCTGAAGATGACAAGGCGCTGTGCGGTAGTTGAAGTCCGAGGTGTAAATGGTGAAGAGAAAGGGAGACAAGACAGTCCCCTGTGGAGCCCCAGTGCTGCTGATCACTCTGTCGGACACACAGTGTTGCAAGCACACATACTGTGGTCTGCCAGTCAGGTAATCAAGAATCCATGACGCCAGGAAAGCATCCACCTGCATCGCTGTCAGCTTCTCCCTCAGCAGAGCAGGGCGGATGGTGTTGAACACACTGGAGAAGTCAAAAATCATGACCCTTACAGTGCTCGCTGGCTTGTCCAAGTGGGTGTAGACACGGTTCAGCAGGTAGACGATGGCATCCTCAACTCCTAGTCGGGGCTGGTAGGCGAACTGGAGGGGATCTAAGTGTGGCTTAACCATAGGCCGAAGCAGCTCCAGAACAAGTCTCTCCAGGGTCTTCATGATGTGGGAGGTCAATGCCACCGGTGAGTGGTTAAGAGCATATCAGATGGAATATAAAGTGGAAAAATGTGAAATTATTCATTTTGGTGCAAAAAATGACAAGCAATTGGAAAATGCTGATGTTCAAAGAAACATGGCTAGCCTTGTGATGGCCAGTATGAAGGTTCCACAGATAATTATGAAGGCAAATGATAAACTCGTCTCTCCATCGATGTAGCTGGATATTTCAGTTTCAGTTTAGTCTGCTTTTTCAATCTCTCTTTTGCCTCAAAATGATGATATTTAAAGTCACAGCTACTTTAACAGCTTCCCTTTGTCACCTTCACCTCCTTTCCTGATTTACAGCTGATAAACTTGTTTTCACTTTTTTACAATTCTGAGGCGATTCAATAGCCCGAAACATTGACTCTGAGTCTCTTCACTCAGATGCTCCTAGGTTAAATGGTGCACAATTCCAGAGCTAGTCATTTATAATTTGGATTTCCAGAATCTGCGCTTTTTTTGCTCCAATTCACTAGATCTCCCTCCACTGGAATTGAAATTGGAATTGGTTTATTATTGTCACATGTACTGAGATACCGTGAAAAGTTGGTCACGAGCACTCTTCATACAGATCGAATCATTACTTAGTGTATTGAGGTAGAACATTTACTTTATTTTAAAATATCTATTTTTGCACCCTATCAACATCATACTAACTCATCAATAACTCCAAAATCAGTTTCAAACACATTGGGTTATCTCTCCAATGTAATTTGAAGATTCATTTCAATGATAGATATGTCATTAAATTCATATGAAACTTGAGAATTGGAGGTCTATTTGTTGGTCTTTGTCCCCTTCCCTTTCTACATAAGGACCAGACTAATTAGGGAAAAAAGTGTTGAGGAGAAAGGAAAGAAAATAAAAAGAACAAATTAAGGTAAATTTATAATCTGTTAACAAACGCTCTTCCTCAGAGCCAAATATTTTACATTCCAGCTTTTCAACAGAAAAACAATCAGTGTTGTGGAATATGGTGTCTTTACATGTGCATTTGTTTTGATGGTGTAGCTTCAATCTCATACTTTATCTCCAGTTAACAAAAAGGCCACATCTTGTATAATTACCATGTGACTGTAAGGAAAAAGAAACATACTCTAAATTAGTTGTTGCTTCATGAATTTGCTTCATATCATTGGTCTTTGCAATACCCACGAAACTCAAGTTATTGGGGATAGCCAGTGTACAATCCCTCCATGAATCTAAAAGAAGTATCTGCTTTAGTGTTCAGATTAACGTAGCATGAAGCTTGTAACCTAAGCCTGTCTTTCCATGATTATAATTCTTTCTCACAGAATCTGAAATGTTAGAAGCTTACGTAATTCTATCAGGCAAACACGATAAAATCTGCAGATGATGGAATTTCAAACAACACACACAAAAGTAAAACGTTGGTGAACGCAGCAAGCCAGGCAGCATCTATAGGAAGAGGTACACTTGATGTTTTGGGCCGAGACCCTTCGTCAGGACTAACTGAAAGAACAGATAGTGAGAGATTTGAAAGTGGGAGGAGGCGGGAGAGATCCAAAATGATAGGAGAAGACAGGAGGGGGAGGGATGAAGCTAAGAGCTGGAAAGTTGATTGGCAAAAGGGATATGAGAGGATCATGGGATGGGAGACCTAGGGGGAAAGAAAGGGGGAAGGGGGAAGCCCAGAGGATGGGCAAAGAGTATAGTGAGAGGGACAGAGGGAGAAAAAGGAGAAAAAAACCCAATAATAATAATAAATAAATAAATAACGGATGGGTTACGAGGGGGAGGTGGGTCATTAACGGAAGTTAGAGAAGTCGATGTTCATGCCATCAGGTTGGAGGCTACCCAGAGGGAATATAAGGTGTTGTTCCTCCAACCTGAGTGTGGCTTCATCTTGACAGTAGAGGAGGCCGTGGATAGACATGTCAGAATGGGAATGAGATGTGGAATTAAAATGTGTGGCCACTGGGAGATCCTGCTTTCTCTGGTGGACAGAGCGTAGGTGTTCAGTGAAACGGTCTCTCGGCCTGCGTCAGGCCTCGCCAATATATAAAAGGCCATATCGGGAGCATCGGACGCAGTATATCACCTTAGCTGACTCACAGGTGAAGTGTCGCGACCAGCATTTTTTTTGTGTGTGTTGTTTAATTCCATTAGGATTTTTTTCATGCAAAAAGTGCTACATCTTATCAAGAGGAAGTCTGAAGTCACATACTGTGTGATAGAACAAGTTCACTGTGATCTCAACATTACAAACTATCAACCTTAACCATAGTTACTCTAGTTTACCTATGCTACAAGTCTGTGCAGATTGTGCTCCCATTTGATTTTGGGTTAGATACTCTATAGGAGAGTGCATTGGTTGCTCCTAGTAGACACAATAGCTTCCTTTAAATTATTTATTACTGCATACCATTTCATTGTTAGCCTGCTGAATACCCAAACATCCAAGACTATATTTTGCTTGGGCTTCTTATTTTGGCCCCTCCAGTTCAACATGCTTTTGTCCAGCTGCTCTGAATAGGTAGACCTACAGGTACATGAAAACTTTAGCTAAATCCCAAGGCTGTCCCTTCCTGCATTGAATAGTTTTCCCATCATCCTAGATTTCCTGCCAACATCCTATCCCCATCCATCCTAATCACAGTCCTACACCTGACTTAACAATTCTACACAGCTCTCCCTGCCATACCCCATTTCATTCCTCAACATCTTGAGATGACCTCCATTCCTGTTGTCCTACCACTTTCTGATTCTTCCATCATCTAAAAATGTTGTCGTGCTTGGAAGATCCCAAAACACTCAGTCACGCTTGATATTTTGCACTCCTGGCCACGTGTGTGCATAGGTAAGTGTATAGAGTATGGGTGAGATGTGTGGGTCTGAAAATTGGCACGGCAAGGAAATGGTTAACAATTAGGAATTTATGGGCCTGTTATGTTGTTGGTCAGATTGACCCTTGATACTAGATAAGGGGAGAACAATATGTGACTCTGGTCTACCGGATAACATGCCTGAGAGCAAGCTAAAAGTACTGATTTGTGTAAAAGTATTTAATCACCTTGTCTCTAAAGAATTTTTTTTTACATTGTTTGGTTGTAAGATTAATAGGATGCATTGTCCCTGAGGGAGCAAAGGCCAGTTGTTACAGGTCACCTGACCATGGTACTTGCAGATATGGAGGATGTATGTTGGCTTAATACGTGGCCAGGACTTGGATTGGCCAAGGCCAAGGCTCTGAGCGTCCAGTTCAAGTCCAAGGCTCTGTGCTCCAAGACCAAATCCAGGCGCCGTGTTCCAGCCCTGTACAAATCTAAGCTTCGTGTCCTCATCTAGTTCTGGTGCCTTGCCCAGCCCGGAGTTGGAGATTCCTTGTCCTGTGCTGGAGTACCTCATCCTGTCCTGTAGCCACATGCTGTCCTTTCCAAGATCCTAGTCCCGAGTCCTAGCCTAGACCCAGGTTCCAGTTCCGATTCAAGACCCAGGTTCCGGGTCCTTGTCTAGGCTCTGGTTCCAGAGTTCCAGAGTTCCGTGTTCCTAGTCCAAGCTCCTTGTTACTAGTTCCACGTCTGGGTCCCGTGTTTCTAGCCCAAGTCCTAGCCCAGGCCCTGTATCCTAGTCTCGTCCAGGGCCTGTGTTCCTGTCCAGCGTTATTTCTTCCTGATTCACCTTGTTGTCTCGATAACCCTAGTCCTGTTCCCAGTACTTCAGTGTTTGTGTCTTGCATTTGGGTCCGCTTCCAATGCCCCCTTATGAAGGCATCAGTAAGGAAAAGACCGACTAGTGTATTGTATGCTATGTATCTTGCGCACATGAAAGCTGGGAAGACGAAAGCTGCCCCTCCTGCTCCTCCTGCCTCCTCGCTCTACCCATTGTTAGCTGAATTGCAGGACATAGTAAAGAAGGCCACACAGGAGGAGACTGGGAAATGGCGGCCTCCCAACCCCTCCTGGACCTAGGGGGGTGGCCGGGTTCCCCCGACATATGAGATCAATTCGATGTGGATCCGGGTGGGGGGGGGGGGGCGGGAACCCTAGGCCTTATGCACCTACAGTGGTCCATTGGGCAAAGGGAAATGATCAACGGTTTGTTGCTCTGGTGGATACGGGAGCAGAAGATACTGAGATCCCGGGCGATCCCGACAAGTGGAGGGGATCCAAGTATAATATTGAAGGGATGGGGGTGCCCGGGAAGTAACGGTGCGTGTAACGATGGACAAAAACGTCCCGTGTTCTGTATCTGTCCTGATTGCTGTAACCACCGAGTGTATCTTAGGAATGAATGTGTTACGGGGAATGCAACTGAAGACATTGTTAGGGACCTTTAGTTTTGGGATCCGGAGCATGCGGGTGGTAGTCGGAAGGGCAAAGTGGGAGCCCCTGTTTATCCCTTCACCGACGCACATAGTGTCGATTCCACAATACTGGATCCTGGGAGGTCACAAGGAAATAGCTGATACTAATACCTCCTTGGAGCAAGCTGGGGTTATTCGACCTGCCACGTTCCCGTACAATAGCCCGATCTGGCCGGTAAAGAAACCAGACAGGTCCTGGTGAATGACTGTTGACTATCGACAATTGAATCAATACTCTTCCCTGTTCAGTTTTGCTGTGCCTGACATATTGACGCTGGTAGATGATATTCCGGATGATGCAGATGGTCGATGGTATGCTCTTACTGATTCGGCCAACGCCTTCTTTTCGATTTCCTTGGAGGAGGAATCACAGGAGCAGTTCGCTTTCATCTGGAATGGTAGGCAATATACCTTTACTCGTTTGCCACAGGGATATGTTCTTAGTCCGACCTTATGCCACGGGATAGTGGCACGAGATTTGGAGACCTGTGCACTGCCCCCTAACGTCAGAATACACCACTATATCGATGATGTTATGTTACAGGGACCTGACAAAGAGAGTGTCGCAGAAGCACTGCGGTCCCTCTTATAGTGTGTGCGAGAGAGGGGATGGGCTGTGAGTGAAAATAAGGTTCAAGGTCCCAGTCAATCCATGACGTTTCTTGGAATCCACTGGCATGCTGGGGAGAGGATTATACCGGAAAAGGTACGAAATAAAATTCAAGCCGCAGCTACCCCCGCTAATAAACAGGAAGCCCAGCACTTTGTGGGATTATTAGGATATTGGAGGGGACATATTCCCCATTTGACTCTCCTATTGAAACTACTGTACGCCGTCACTCATAAGAAGAGTGAATTTACCTGGGGAGATGAGCAGGAAGAGGCGTTTGAGCAGGCCAAAACAGCAGTTAAACAGGCTCTTGCCCTTTCACCTCGGGTCCCGGGGCCCCCATATGAATTACATGTGTCTGTTCACGATAACGTGGCAGTATGGAGTCTGTGGCAATTACAGAATGGAAAGAAGGTGCCCCTGGGGTTCTGGACACACACTATGCCGGAGGCTGCCAAACGATATACTCCATTCGAACGACAGCTCCTGGCGTGTTACTGGGCCCTGGTGGAAACGGAGTCCATCACGGGATCGGACCCCACGGTGTTGTGACCCGATTTGCCTATTATGTCCTGGGTGCTCGCCCCAGATATGAAGGTGAGACAGGGGTGTGCACAGCGGTCATCCATAGTGAGGTGGAAATGGTATATACAGGACCGGGCCGCTAAAGGATCTGATGGAGTCACCCATCTTCATGAACAAGTAGTCAGATTACCTATGACAGCTGGAACCGAGGAAAAGAAGGCAGTTCCCCCTCTCGAACCCTCCCCCATTCGATGGGGTCAGCCGTATGAGGATTTGACATTGGATGAAAAGGCTAGTGCTTGGTTTACGGATGGCTGGAGCCGTTGGGTGTCGGGGCGCCAACAGTGGAAGGCCGCTGCTCTGCGGCCCTCGGACGATGCTCAGTTAATACAAGAAGGAGGGGGCGGATCCATCAGCTGGCGGAACTTGTAGCGGTTACCCTGCCCTTTTCACTCCCCACCAAGGAAATTAGAATATATACTGACTTGTGGGCAGTGGCTAATGGAATGGCTATCTGAATGGTGAGTTGGCAGATGCACCAGTGGACAGTTCATAATAAACCTATCTGGGGCAAGGAATATTGGCAACAGGTACGGCAGGAGGCGCAAAGGCACAACATTTATGTGTATGTCTGTGAAATCCGCATTCCAGTTCACGGTCTGGTTCATCGATCCTTATTCTAGGTTTTCCCTTGTTCCATTGGGTGCCTTAATGGAGGCACCTGATTCTCATTTTGGGCTGGCACATAAATACTTCTGAAAACCAAGGTTTCCCTGCTGGACTGTTCCTTTCCCCTCCCTATCCAAATCCCCGACAGTTACCTCGGCAGTTTACCTCAGCAGTTTCCCTCAACAAGTATCCCCGGCAGTCATTCTGGTCCTGCGTGCTAGAGGGTCCCAGCCCTGCGCTCCAAGGAGGGTCCTAGCCCTGCACTCCAAGGAGGGCCCCTGCTCTGTACCCAAGAGCCTAATCAAGCCGAGTCCAAGAACCGAGCCAAACCTAGTCCAAGAGCCACGTCCTGCTCAGGAGTTCCTTGTCCGGCCCAGGAGTACCTCGTCTAGTCCAAGCCACGTCCAAGAACCTCGTTCTGTCCAAGTCAAGGCTTTGTGTTCTCATCCTGTCCATGTGCCTTGTCCTGTGCAGGAGTTCCACGTCCAGTCCTGCAGCCTAGCCACATCCAGGCCTGTAGCCACGTCTTGTCTTCGCCTTGATCCGGGGTCTGCGCCCGAGTCAAGACCCAGGTCTGGGTCCCTATCCAGTCTCCGATTCAGAGTCCTAGCCCAGTTTCCTAGTTCCAAGTTCTTACTGTTCTGGTCCCATTTTCCTAGTTTTAGTCCTAGCCCAGGCCCAGAGTCCTTGTCTCGTCCAGGGCCTGTGTCCTTGTCCAGCGTCGTTTCTTCCTGAATCCCCTTGCTTTCTTGATAAACCTTGTCCTGTTCCTAGTACCTCAGCGTCCGTGTCTTGCGTTTGGGTCTGCTCCCAACACCCCCTTATGACAGTGTATCACGTGAATGCTCACCAAAAGGACATTAGCCTTACGACACTCTACAATAATCAAATAGACGGATTGGCTGCGGTATCTGCTATTACAGTGCCTCTAGTTCGATGGGCCCACGAACAGTCTGGCCATCTCGGGGAGTGTTGGAGTGTCCTATTTGTCAGCAAATCCAGCTTCACTCTGTCCCACGTGGACCTTTCACCCATATTTAGAGAGGCTCCGTACTGGCTAAAGTATGGCAGATTGATTACATTGGACCCCTGCCCCCACACAAGAATGATAAATATGTGTTGACAATGGTGGACACTTATTCTGGATTCCTGTTGGCCGGATCCTTTCCTAGTGCCAGTCGGGAGTCCACTATTCGGGGGGTGGAATACCTGATGTCACATTATGGCACACCCCAGGAAATACAGTCAGATAATGGATCCAATTTTATAGGGCAAGAGATCCAGGATTGGGCGAAAGAGCGAGGTATTTATTGGGTCCACCATATACCTTATTACCCCCAGGCAGCTGGCTTGGTTGAACGATTAAATGGACTTTTGAAGCAGCAGATTCGATTGATGACCCCCACCCACACTATGAAAGGATGGCATTCAGTGCTGCAACAAATGGTGAACGTTCTGAACAATCGACCACAAACGGGGTTTTCCCCTATTTCCCGTTTGATTCAGACTTGATAAAGCCTGTGTATTTTAGAGGGGACTACCACGGATGAGATAAGTGAGTAGCTAGTAAAGTATGGGTGACAGGGCCAAGAGGGGAATGACAGAAGGGGAAAATAGTAGCCCCCACACAGGGCAACACTCAATGGGTCACTATAGAAGGACAGGAGGAATTGCAATGTTTGAATTCTGAATGCCTGACAGCTCGGAACTAGAACTGATGTTTTCTTGAGTATTACAGACCGATGGCTGGAGGGCTGCTGTGGTACATTGCTCTATTAGGGGCACTTCAGGGGAAGACCCTAGGGTCTGAGCTTGGAACCCCTCCCCAGACAATCATAAAAGAAAATGGAACCTTATGCGATCAATATAGGCGATCTCCCAATTCAATGAGTTGTACAGACGCTCTGTCTAAGCCGCGAAGACAACACCCTTGGTCCATGTGTCACCGTCGGGAGCTGCAGATTCCCTCTGCTGTCCCTCTTCGTCGATGGATATGGACTGAGGAGGTCTGGACGGTGCGACCTCGTCATAGGATTGAGGACTTTGATGATAGTATCGAGCATCGAAATATATTTTTGAGAATGAGTTATGAATATGTTGTACGACTGAATGTATCAAAGTGTTGGGTGTATTCAATGGGACCATTGCATGCATTGGAAGGGACACCCATGATCCAAATACCCTTCACGGTTAAGGAAGAATGGGCTTGGCATGCATTTAATAAACACTCTAGGACGACTATAGTCCCCACCACTACCTCGGATACAGTTGTTGGGGGACATGTCATTGACCCAAGTATAAAACAGATTCCGATACAACGGATACACCGAACCACTGTGTTCGAAGGGTGGTTTTTGCCCCTGTATGATATGACTAAGATGCCCCCTACATTTACAGTATCCCTTCACATACGAGGTTTTGAGTGTTTCTGTAAATATAGAGGTCAAATACAGTTGGGGATTAGTTCTTGTACTGGGATCACTACTGTAATTCCCATCGGATACCATTGGTCTTACGAACATTAAATGGCACATATTGGATTTGTGGTGTTACGTACCCCATAATGGGTTAAAGAACCAGCAGAAATGGAAAACAGCTTGGAGTCTGGTATTGCTATTCACTAAAGCTCATTTATTAGTAACTACATAATACAGTAATATAAATTCAGATATATCAACCAGGTTAGCAATGATAATATATATAAGTGTGGAAATAATAGAGCTAAGCTTCTCCGAGCTTAGGAGGTAATTGGATACAGTCTTACAATGATAGGTAGAGTTCAATTCGTATTATTGAAGGGAGTAGTGTTGGAGAAAGAGAGAGAGGTGTTTAGTTCTTCAGGTAAGCTGAAGCCGTCGATCCTCCGTTGTCCTCCGAAATCCCTTCAAAGTCACTGAATGTGACCACAACAAGGAGACCATCTTCTGTAGTGAAGTTATCAACCCAGGTGAGGGTTAGACACACTAATAACTTCCCACTGGTCACCCCTTTTCCACACTGCGAGAGCCACTGATCGATCCTCCAAAAACCCACCTTTCTGTGGGCACAACAAAGCTCATCCAGTGTCCAAAACCACGTGTGTGTGTAACAACCAGCTGACCTTGTATTTATCTCAGTATGCTGAACACCAGCTGTCCATCACGTAGCTCCTCCTCTCTCTCTCTCTCTCTGTAGGAACTCAAAAGCTGGCAGTGTCCTTGCAGCAATCCCAAACAAACTGTGAGTAGTCTTCACCCCCTCTCTCTCTGTAACAAACTGTTTGTGCTGTACAGCTGCACACTCTCTCTCGCTCTTTAAAGGCACAGTCCATAAGGGATAATTCAGGATCTGCTTAGTAGGTTTATTTTTGTTATCACAAAATTTTTTTTCAATCTTAAGATAATGTTTTTTCTGAGACATTGTAAGTGTTGTTACTTCAATGTACTCATGTTATTTTTCCTGTATAATATAGCAATAAAAAGATTTGAAAAGAATGAAAAGAAAAGGATCCCGTCACACCTCCTTCCCTTTCAGAAAAAATTTGACCACAGAAGAACGGTCCCCTTTGTTGTGGTCACAGTCAGTGACTTTTAAAGGAATTCGGAGGACAACGGGAAGATTGACGGCGTCAGATCACCTGAAGACTCAAATCTCTCCCTCTCTCTCTCCATCACTACTCAACTCAATACCACGAACTGAACTGAACTTTACCCATCATCGTAAGACTATTTATTTACCCCTAGACTTGAAGAAGCTTGGTTTTCATATATTTCCACACTGACTGATATACTTACTTATATATAATCATTGCTAATCTGTTTGATTTATCTGCATTTATATTACTGTATTGTGTAGTTACTAATAAATACCATTAGTTAATAGCAATACTGGACTCCAAAGTGTTTTCCACTTCTGCTGGTTCTTTAACCTGTCACGGGGTACGTGACACCTGAAAGCGATTATAGCAGTACATATCGACTTAAACACATGCGCAATATCTACTGTAACAACTAATATTATTACAATCCATATTACCCATTGCAGTATCTTATGTCCGATGCCCCCAAAGGTGTTAGGTAACCAGGAAAAGGGTCCCCACTCCAGAGAAGGAGGTCTGTGGAGTTGTTGGCCCAAAACAGTCAACTTAGCCGACTCCATTAGAATATGGTCTGCCAAATCAGTACTATTCTCACTTTCGTCCAAATGTAAGTACAACATTCTTGACTGATTATTGCCCAAGTTCCTCCCTGCTTTGCTAGCAAAAGATCCAATGCCATCCGATTTTGCAGGGCCACTGTACAGATAGCAACTAACTCGGCATTAACCATCTGAAACTTGTTACTAGTCTGGGCTAAAGCTAGGGCAGTTTCATTGGTTAATTTTCTCATTGCATCAGATAAATGAATCACCTCTCGGGAAATACGGGCGGTACCATAAAAGGGAATCAATATAAGCGAGAAACCATCAGATTTGGTAATGTGCCTACGAGGGTCACGAGAGTCACGAGGGTACCTTGTCTTAATATATGGACGGTCTGTGAGAGAATACAAATGATGAGAGTAAGGTACAGAATAAGCAAGGTAACAACAACCTTTCCAAGCATGGGGTAGCCAAGGGTAAGCATTGTCACCACTGTGACAGGATCCTGAATTATCCCTTATGGACTGTGCCTTTAAAAAGAGAGAACAAGCATGCAGCTGTGCAGCACAAACGGCTTGGTACAGAGAGAGAGAGAGAGAGAGAGAGAGAGGGGTGAAGACTGCTCACAGTTTGCTTGGGATTTCTGCAAGGACACTGCCAGCTTTTGAGTTCCTACAGAGAGAGAGAGGAGGAGCTACGTGATGGCCAGCCGGTGTTCAGCATGCTGAGTTAAATACAAGGTCAGCTGGTTGTTACACACACACATGGTTTTGGACACTGGATGTTGTGCCCACAGAAAGGTGGGTTTTTGGAGGATCAATCGGGAGAATTGATCAGTGGCTCTCGCAGTGTGGAAAAGGGGTCACCACAGAAGACGGTCTCCTTTTTGTGGTCACATTCAGTGACTTTTAAGGGATTTCAGAGGCAACGGAGGATCGACGGCATCAGGTTACCTGAAGAACTGAACACCTCTCTCTCTCCAACACTACTCACTTCAATAATACAAACTGAACTCTACCTATCATTGTAAGACTGTATCCAATTACCTTCTAAGCTCGAAGAGCTTGGCTCTATTATTATATATATGATCATTGCTAACCTGGTTGATATATCTGAATTTATATTACTGTATTGTGTAGTTATTAATAAACGAGCAATACCAGACTCCAAGCTGTTTTCCATTTCTGCTGGTTCTTTAACCTATTATGGAGTATGTAACAAAATTGGGGCTTCGTCTGGGATTTGAACAAATTGTTTGGGGGCTTGTTTGAATTGATTGGAGAAGATCCCTTTTGATTTGGTCATGTGGAAAAACAGCAGAAATGGAGGCTAGTATTGATAAGTTTCTGGTGGAACCAACCCCTGAAGTGTTGGATGATGCTACGAGGAATATGCTGTTGGGAATCGCTCGAAGGTTAATGCTTAAGGTGAATACTAGAATGAGGAAGGCTCAGATGCAGACAGTAACAGCAAAGTATTTTATAACCCAGGGAAAATTTAATGAGGATGTGTTGGAAATGTTTGCTGAAGGTAAACTTGCTGAGGCAGAGATTCAGCTTCAGTTGGAAAAATTAAAGATGGAGCATGAATTACAATTAAAGCAGCTCGAGAGACAGGAGGAAGACAAACAGAGAGGAGGCAGAACGACAGAGGATGTTTGAGAAGGAGATATTGCAGCAAAGAGGTCAAGTGTCATGCTGAGGTAATGAACAGGTGGCACCATTTAATGTTAGCCAAGAAATAAAGTTGGTACTTCCACTTGAGGAAATAGAAGTCAATTAGTATTTCCTACATTTTGAAAAAGTGGCCATAAATCAGCAGTGGCTGAGGGCTCGGTGGGCTGTCCTGTTACAAAGTGTGATTAAGGGGAAGGCTCAACAAGTGTACTCTGCCTTGTCTGTTGTAGACGCAAATGATTATGGTACAGTGAAAGCTGCTGTGCTTAAGGTTTATGAGTTGGTTCCAGAGGCATACAGGAAAAGGTTCCAAGATTTGAGGAAGCCTTGGGACCGCATGTACAGTATCTAGAGTTTGACCGTGAGATGCAGATTTACTTTGATCGGTGGTGTACCTCAAAAGGGGCAAGTGAGAATATTGACAACCTGAAAGAGTTGATATTGATTGAACAGTTTAAAAGCTGTGTCCCTGATGGTATAAGGATATACTTAGATGAGAAAGAGGCGGCGACCCTTTCAGTGTCTACTAGATTAGCAGACGAGTATGCCTTAACTCATAAGGTTAGATTTTTTCCGAATAGGAGTTAGCAAAAGGGTAATAGAGATAACCCACTGGCTAAACCAGAAAGTAAGCCGGGGACTAGTGACAAAAGTAAGGAGGAAGGAAAGCAATTTTCAAGTTTAACGTGTTTCTATTGTAAGAAGCCCAGTCATGTGGCAGCTAATTATTTTGCTCAAAAAAGGGAAAAGGAAAAGGAAAAGGAAAAGGAAAAAATCCCAAATGCTTGTGTTCAGCTGGTTAAGACACCACTGAAGAAGGAGGGGTCTGACCAAGTTCAAGAAGTATTGGAGCGGTTTATCTCAAATGGATTTGTGTCTGTGAACAACACACATAAAAGTTGCTGGTGAACACAGCAGGCCAGGCAGCATCTCTAGGAAGAGGTGCAATCGACGTTTCAGGCTGAGACCCTTCGTCAGGACTAACTGAAGGAAGAGTGAGTAAGGGATTTGAAAGTTGGAGGGGGAGGGAGAGATCCAAAATGATAGGAGAAGACAGGAGGGGGAGAGATGGAGCCAAGAGCTGGACAGGTGATAGGCAAAAGATCAACCAGTGTGCAAAAGATAACAAACTGTGCCAATACAAAAAGAAATAAATAATAATAATAAATAAATAAGCAAACAATATTGAGAACATGAGATGAAGAATCCGTGAAAGTGAGTCCATAGGTTGTGAGAACATTTCACTGATGGGCCGAGTGCAGTTGAGTGAAGTTATCCCCTCTGGTTCAAGAGCCTGATTGTTGAGGGGTAATAACCGTTCCTGAACCTGGTGGTGCAGGTCCTGAGGCTCCTGTATCTTCTTCCTGATGGAAGCAGTGAGAAGAGAGCATGATCTGGGTGGTGGGTTCCCTGATGATGGATGCTGCTTTTCCTGCAACAACATTTCTTGTAGATGTGCTCAGTGGTGGGGATGGCTTTACCTGTGATAGACTGGGTTGTATCCACTATGTTTTGTAAGGATATTCCATTCAAGGATATTGGTGTTTCCATACCAGGCTGTGATGCAGCCAGTCGATATACTCTCCAGTACACATCTGTAAAAGTTTGTCAAAATTTTAGATGTCAAGCTGAATCTTCACAAAATCCTCAGGAAGTAGAGGCACAATTGCCCTTACATACTGGGCCCAGGACATGTCCTCCGAAATAATAACACTGAGGAATTTAAATCTGATGGCCCCCTCCACTTCTGATTCTCTATTGAGGACTGGCTTATGGACCTCTGGTTCCCTCCTCCCAAAATCAATATCAGCTCCTTGGTCTTGCTGACATTGAGTAACACGTTGTTGTTATGGCACCACTCAGCCAAATTTTCAGTCTCCCCCCCATATGCTGATCCATCACCACCTTTGATTTGGCCTACAACAGTGGTGTCATCAGCAAACTGGAATATGGCATTGGAGCTGTGCTGAGCTACACAGTCATAAGTGTAAAACAAGTAGGCAGAGGGCTAAACACACAGCCTGTGGTGCACCTGTACTGATGGAAATCGCGGATGAGAAGTTGTTGCCAGTCTGAACTGACTGGGGTCTGCAAATGAGGAAATCGAGGATCCAATTGCACAAGGTGTCATTGAGGCCAATGTCAAAGTTTATTGATTAGTTTCAAAGGTAGGTATTGAATGCTGAGCTGTAGTCTGTAAAAAGCATGCTGGTGTATGCATTCTTTGTTGTCCAGATGTTCCAGGTTGAGTGAGGTATGACCCTGGTGCTCCACTAGGCAAATTTGAGCAGATCCAAGTTACTGCTCAGGTAGGAGTTGGTATTTTTCATCATTAACTTCTCAAAACACTTCATCACTGTGGACGTAAGTGTTTCTGGACAATAGTCAATGAGGCAGGTTACCACACTCTTCGTATGCACCGGTGTATTTGAAGCCTGCTTGAAGTTGTTTTGCTTATGGGCAAGTACTCTCGAGTTCTGGAGTTCTTGCATATTAAAAAGTTTTATTTTGTCATCAACCTACAAATTCAAGCTAAAGTTATCATTCATAGATAGGAGTCTGCAGATGTTGAAATCTGAAGCAAGAAATTTTCTGCTGAAGGATCCTAATTAGTCGAGCAGCGTCTGTAGGGAGAGAGGAATTGTTAACATTTTGAGTCAACCCTCCATCCGATCCATACATAAGGCTATAAATAATTCATTCATTCTCATCTGCTGTCAAGGTGGACCTATTTAACAGTAGGCATTAAAAGACTTTCGTTAGCTATGATGTCAATGAAAGCCTCGATCTGCTCAGAACCATTCTTTCAAAAACAAAAGCAAAAGGGATGGCACGGTAGTGTAGTGGTTAGCATCATGCTTCACAGTACCAGCGACATGGGTTCAATACCCACTGCAGCATGTGAGGAGCTTCTAAGTTCTCCCTGTGACCATGTAGGTTTCCTCCAAGCACACTTGTTTCCTCCCACATACCAGTTGGTAGGTTAATTGATCTTTGTAAATTGTCCTGTGATTAAATCGGGGGATTGCTAGGTGGTGCGACTTGAAGGAGCAGAAGGGCCTATTCTGCACTCTAACTCAAATAAGTAAATAATGCAAAAGGACTGCCACTTGTAAAGTAACATTAACATGCATTCTCTTTTGCATGTAGTCAAAACCCTGGTAGAGTGTTGGTTCGTGACTGAGTCCAGAGGCACAGATGGCTAAGAGGGGTTGGTTATTCAGAGAATCTTGCTGTATAAAGACATAGCTGTGCACTTGAACTAGGTTGCTTTTTCATGAGTGAACAGATTATAGTTATTCGTCTGGTGAACAAACAGCACATACATTCAGAAATCTATTTTCTGTGGATTTATGGATGCAGGAAATGTCTTCTGTAGCCCCGAGAAGTATTTGAAAGAATAGAGTTGACTTGGGAGACTGCCACTTGTGGTAGATATTTCCATTTGGTCAGCTTGTAACAAATGGCATTATCTTACATATTAACCTAAACTTGCAGGGAGATTTGCCTAGAAATCCTAAGGCACCAGAGAGTAGGTATGGGAATGGTATATGAATGGTGGGAGAATAACCAATTTGAATGATATTCCATTGCAATAAAATTGGAGTGATTACACACTGTTCCACAAAACTGAAACCCAATAAGAATAACCATGATGGGTGGATGCTGCAACTATTTGGTTTCACTTGAACAAATAGACCCAGACTCGGTAGTTCCTCCGAGACTCGCGTTATTGTTAATACAGGGAAGAAAATAGAGAGTTGCAAGAAATGCTTTATATCGTACACTACCTACACCACTAATAGGTAGGGCTAACTTAAGCAACCCCTAGTAGTCTACTCCACCAAGTATACTTAGCAATGTCTGCCTAGTCCCTGAAGCAGGCGATCGACCGTGGACTGGCTAGGATGGAGGTCCTCGGCGCTGGTTCAGCTGCTCGGCCGGAAGGTGGGACCCAGGCGAGTGATCTGCCCAAGGAAGAACTTGCTCATCTTTATAGCACTATCGCCACCTCCCAGTCCAGCTGGAAGGGGCCAGGCATCCAAAATGTGGACTTCACCGGAATGCAGACTTCACGGACCGGATCATGACAGAAGCCTGCTTTCAAAAGAGTAGTGAAGATCTCCCTGCGCATCAGGGCAGGTTTCCTAGTCCCACTGGTACCATGAGTATTCATTAGCCGTGTCGAATGGACTCGGGGCTTAACCAGCTGCAAGTCCGAAAGGTTTGCCGAGGCATTAGTCACGCCCTCCACATCCTCCTGAACTAAGGGCCCCAATAATGCAAGAACCACACTCCGAATGGATGGGGCGGCTGACCACACCAATTTTGTGTACATCCCTCCAGTCAATTCCTCTTGGTCGGGACCCCAACCTAGTCGCCACTGTGCATCCCAGTCCTCATACATCCTATTGACCAGGGCCTGTTGTCTTAAGCGGTGAATGCCTTCTGTGGCAGTCTCCCAGTCCCCCTGTACCTGTGAATCCCAATCAAGGTGGTGCTTCTTAACAGCCTCCAACACTTGAAAAAAGAACCTATTCACACGGGAAATTGGCGTAACTCAATATTAATATGGGGATTCAAGGTTAAATACCCTAGCCTTGCTAGTTCTTCAGGATAAAAGGTTATACTAGCACCTCCACCATCCCGCAAGTGGTGTAAGCACTTGGCCAGTGATTCCCCAGACCTTTGTTTAAAACGGGCAGCCATCTCAAAGAGCTCCTTATCATTATATTCCTTGTACTCAAAAGTCTGTACTCCCGGCTGCCCGGGTGCAGTCTTTTGAGAAGTCACCACAGCAGGCTGAGCCTGCAATAGTTCTGGGGGAAAAGCAGTTTCCCCCTCACCAAAGGACCCATTATAATTATCATCATACCATATATCCCCATCCCAGGTATCTGGGTCTCCCCTAGGTAACAACATGGATCTTATCTTCATGGGATTGGGGGTATAATTCTGGTGGCGAGCCGCCTCCTGATGTTTGATTTGCACTAGCCTACATGCCATCTTAATTCCTTTCTCCTCCGCCTCCTGCACCCTATTCTGACTACTCCTCACCACTTCAGTCATTACTGAGCACCTCTCCATAGCATTCACTTCATCCCTCAACTTATGCCTTTCTTGTTCCACTTCACGGGTCCTTTCCAACTGTTGGCACAAGGCTGAGGCCAGCAGCCAATAGCCATCAGCATGAGAACCTTGTTTCGATGGAAAATTTATTTCTCGCAACAATCTAGCCACCTTACTTCCCAATTTCTCGCCAGTGTTATCTGGGCAATCATCTCAACTTATGGGAGGTCCCAACTTAGCAAGTGCAGCAAGCCTATCAGTATTATCTGTCCACCCAGGCATGCAATATTGTTCCAGGGCAACCTCTTTGTTCCAGCGAAATATTGTCAGCAATCCACGTATCCTGCCGACTACGCCAATTGGTCCACAAAACTGATACCCAATAAGAATAACTGTGACGGGTGGATGCTGCGACTATTTGGTTTCGCTTGAACAAATGGACCCAGACTCAGTAGCTCCTCTGAGACTCACTTTATTGTTAATACAGAGAAGAAAATAGAGAGTTGTGAGAAATGCTTTATATTGTACACTAACTACACCACTAATAGGTAGGGCTAACTTAAACAACCCCAGTAGTCTACACCGCTGAGTATACTTAACAACGTCTGTGTGGTCCCTGAATCAGGCAATCGACCGTGGACTGGCCAGGATGGAGGTCCTTGACACCGGTACAGCTGCTCGGCCCGAAGGTGGGACCCAGGCGAGTGGTCTGCCCAGGAAAGAACTTGCCCACCTTTATAGCACTGTCACCACCTCCCAGTCCAGCTGGAAGGGTCCAGGCATCCAATCTGACACTTACACGGCCCTAATTTGGGCCAGTCCAAGTCCTGGCCACGTATTAGGCCAACATACATCCTCCATACCTGCAAGTACCAGGGTCGGGTGACCTGTGACAACTGGGCTTTGCCCCCTCAGGGACAATGCATCCTATTAATCCTACAACTAAACAATGTAAAAAAACATTCTTTAGAGACAAGGTGATTAATTACTTTTACACAAATCAGTACTTTTAGCTTGCTCTCAGGCATGTTATTCGGTAGACCAGAGTCAAGTATTGTTCTCCCCTTATCTAGTATCAAGGGTCAATCTGACCAACAACATAACAGGCCTACAAATTCCTAATTGTTAACCATTTCCTTGCCAGTTTTCAGACCCACACATCTCTCCCATACACTATACACTTCCTATACACTCCACCCCCTGTCTCTAGTATAGCGGATCATGGATGCCTGTGTGACAAGGTCCTGAATTACCCCTATGAAATGTGCTCAATTACCCCTATGAACTGTGCTTTTGAAAAGAGAGAGAGAGAGGGTGAGAGAGAGAGAGAGAGAGAGAGAGAGAGAGAGTTATTTAACACTGACATCTTGTTTTTAAGAGAGAGAGAGAGACGAAGACTGCTCACAGTTTGTTTATACTTTCCCAAGGACATCGCCTGCTTGTACGTTCTTACAGACAGAGAAGGGAGGAACTGTTATTTGAGAGACAGTTGGTACTCAGTACGGGGACATAAATAGAAGGTCAGGTGATAGACCTGAGACACATGATCTTGGACACTGAATGAGCTTTGTTGTGCCCACAGAAAAAGTGGGTTTTGGAGAATCATTTAGGTGGATCAATCAGTGGCTTTTGCAGTGTGAACAGGGCATGACCGGTGGGGAGTTATTTGTGTGCCCAACTCTTGCACACTGACACATACCTTCGCATCAAACCACTGTTCTCTGAGCAAGGTCAAAGGTCCTCTGGGCCTGTAACCAAAAACAAGCTGAAACAGGCTAAACCCTAATGATTCTTGAATTGAGTCTCTAACAGCAAAGATAAGTAAATATATACCTTCATCCCAGTCCCTGTTATTCTCATAACAGTAGGTTTTAATCATTGTCCTTAAAGTGAAATGGAACCGTTCCAAGGCTCCTTGGGATTCTGGGTGGTATGCAGATGAAACAGTTTGTTTAGACCCCAGCTCAGAAACTATTTGCTGGAATACTCCTGATGTAAAGTTACTGCCCTGGTCGGACTGAATTTCTTTGAGCAGGCCAACCATAGTGAAAAAACTTAATGAGTGCCTTCACCGCTGTTTTAGCCCTAATATTTCAAAGAGGAACTGCCTTGGGGAACCTAGAAGTGGCACACATTATAGTTAACACATACTGATGGCCAGCTGCAGATTTTGGCAGTGGGCCAACACAATCCACCATGACTGGGGAAAATGGTTCACCAAAAGCAGGTATCGGCCTAAGTGGAGCTTTTGGGATGGCCTGATTAGGTTTTCCCACCGCCTGGCACGTATGACAAACTCTGCAATAATTCACAATATCCTTCCTCACATTGGCCAATAAAATTCCCTCATAATCCTGTGCACTGTCTTCTTTACCCCAAAATGTCCACCTAAAGGGTTATTATGGGCCAGGTTTAAAATTTCAGCCCTGTAAACTTTTGGAACCACTACCTGGTGCACAATAGCCCAATCCTCACTTGCAGGCACAGTGGCTGGTCTCTACCTCCTCATTAACACCCCATCTTTAGGGTAATATCCCACTGACTCATTCTGAATTTCATCCGTGGAGAGAGCTATCTCCCTTAAAGCTACAATTTCTGGATCTCGATTCTGCTCCTCTATGAATTCCTTTCTAGATAAGGACAAGCCTTATCTATGATCTATGATCTGGCTACAATAAGGATGCCATACGTAGGATCACAAGGCTTTCACAATATAAAAAAGGATTTTCCAGGGCACATCACATCTTTGTACATCACCTGCCTATGAATTGCCATTCATTGGATTAAATAAAAGAATATTTTCGGGTTAAAATTTCCCAAAATGCACAATTAGCATTGTTGCAAAGGTAGGTATGGAAAATATTTTGTTTTCATAAATTTTAATATGCTGTATATCTGTAAAATTGTACACCTGTGTGCTGTTTCATCAATTTTTTTCAGACTCCTTGCTCCAGTCTTTTGAATGAAGATCTATTGCTGATGAGGTCAATAGAAGATAGATCAAACCATTCATTTTGTTGGGATTGACTCTCAGCTTGCCAAATGGGCCAGGCAATTACTATCAATGGAATAAAAATCAGAAAGCTTATTTACCAGATAAACAATCCACAAAAGTTATTTAGTGCCTGTGACCAAAGACCACCAGCAGAATATTGTGTCCTTACCACTGATTCATGGTGAAGCTCATTAAAATCTAGGAAAATATGAATAACTTAGATGAAAGTGCTCCAGAGGTTCTAATTATGCTAAAGATTTATTATTGATATATCAAATAACATATAGTCTCTGGCACTTATGTTCACACAAGCCAGCTCCCAACCCTATTCATTCAATTGTATCAGTGATCAAATCTTCTTCAGACCATTTAGCCATGCATTTTGTTATATGTTTGGGTGTTAATTGCTCTTGGGAGAGTGGGAAAGTTTGGAAAGCAGATATGTGTGGGATTATATGGTGTATACAATGTTCTGAGAATATACTACACTTCTTCCTTAGTATTACCATGGCAATCTGTTCTATGGTATCAACACCAGAATGATGAGGTTGGAAGTCGTGCCTAAAGCCTTCCCTTTAAAGATGTTGACAGATGCTGCATCTAGCATAACTTTCATGGCAAACTCAGCTGAAAAATTCCCTTTGAGTGGAATTTTGGACATAATCTTTATCAATGATCCTTTGAGACATTTAGCTCAATTTTGCTGTGCAAACCACCATCTCACAACACCCTACTTTCTAATCATCAGCACTGCTCTGTGCACCCTAGATGATATTGCCTTGAAATTGGAGTTCAGACTTAGCTGGAGAAATTGGGTACGATGTTTAGAGCTAAACTGCAATGAAGGGATCCATTAACCCTCCCTCCTCAAGTAAAGAAATCACAGAATTAGGAAAATTCAGCTTTCTAATACTTTTAGATTAGTTTTCACCCTGATTGTTGTGTTAAGATAACACTTGCCCAGTTAACAAAATCAGCAACCACAGCCTAGGAATCGTAGGAATTGGGCATAAAAGGCTGCTGAGAAGACAAAGGAAATTGCAGGGAAAGGTGGGGAGGGAGCATGAATTTTAAGTCTGTCCACCTCTAGCTATCCGTGACCAATGAAAATAAAGTCTTGTGAATAGACCGAGTCCGATCAGACAAGGGCTGTCCATTCTGTAGAGAATCAGAATTGGAACTGGGTTTAATATCACTGAAAAAAGTCATAAAACTTGTTACCTTAGCTCACAGTTTGTGGGACATGGCAATGATGTGTGTGAAATATAGAGGGTATTAAGAACTTAGTCAGGTAAATGCTAACAAGTAGATATGTAGACTTAAGTAGATGTTGTAATAAGCAATTAATAAATAGCTGAATATTGAAATTCCGTTTGGGACCCTTTAATTCATGTGCTCCAATCATGCGCTTCATGTGTTTTGGGAATTAAAAAGCAAAGTTCATAGCTTGCTCTAACCTCAGAAATAAATCAAAGAAGAACATTATGCACCTTGATTAAAAGCATGAATGATGTCAATGAAATGTCATCTGTGGTAAGATGAATCATACCCTGGAGTGTTCAGTTTTGTAATGGGTGGGATTTTAACTGGAAACAGTCATTACCATGTTAAAAAATGCACAAACCAGCCTAAGATATAATTTTCAAACTAACAGCCAGTTCCTTCTCATGTATTTCTTGAGGCTTCACATTGTAGAACACTGGTCCACATGCAGGACACAGTGTCCCTACCATTACATGAATCACAGTGATGAAAGCTGAACAGATCATGAAGAGATTCAATGGTTTTGATCGCCAAAGCCAACACAAATATAATTAAATAAAAGGATATCCTTACAATGTAAAAGTTAGGCAGACAACAGGAGGCACACTAGTCTTTTATATGATACAAAAAAAAACCTGCCCAGGGTGTCTACAGTCTCCTTGCCAAATATGATGCTTGGCTTATGGAGCTTAGGGGAAAATGAAGTTCTGATTCTGAATAGAAAGCATCAGTGGGTCTCCTTGGAACATCCATCAACACTAGAGGGTGCAGCTGCATTGGTCAACAATTAAAATGAATATATTTTTGTCAGACTAATCCCTGTAGGACAGAAATTGAAAAGAAGGAAGTAGTCTGTGAAATATAACTATTTTGTTAACAGGTAAAAGTAACATTTTCAGTTTAGGTTCATGAACTTTAAGCTGTAAATTGATTTGAGTCAGCAACTTAGAGAACCACTTGACCTGGCCGGAAAGTAAGTTGTGTTTATTTGTACAATTGCACGTTCCAGCTTCTATCTGCTGCTCATTTACTACATGAGAACATATGCACGAGCAAGAAAGTGACAGCTACAGAGACACAAGTTGTAAGAATGACACACTGATAAAGTTAAATTTTAGCAGATTTAGAAACTCACAAAGGAACAAAGAAAAAGGAAGAGCAGGGAGGATGTCTTAGAATAATAAAACAATATTTGCATCATCTGTCAACTGCCGATTCTATCTGATAAAAAATGATGCGTGCATGATTCCCTGTATTTGTACTAGAATAGCTACTAGCTGAATGGCTGTTTTGGAATTGTAATTCTGAAAACACAAAGCAATATTACTGCCCATCCCTGAATATAGAAAGTTAAAGCACTTTTACTTGAAAGTTATAATCAAAATTAGGGGAACAAATGGCCCGTAGCTGTAAATTATGTGTGATTCATAAACAGAAACATGTGAGTGGAGCTCTGGGACTGACTGCCAGATCTGATGCCACAGTGTGTCTTCAGGACGTAGCCAGATTCCCAGATGGGACTCTTCACACTAAAAAAATCAGATGTACCTGGAGAAAGAACTGGGGACTGAGTAGCATCTCCTTATGCTCTTAAGGAATGATAAAATCCTTATCAGAATAGTGTCATCTTTTATCTGTTTTTAAAGCATTATTTGCATAACTATTCACAATGATATTTACATTTGCACATGTATACATAATACATTGGTAGCGAAATTAGGAAATTGCTTTGTGGGTGAAAAATAAAAGAGAAGTTATAAATTTGAAAGACAGAAAATTATATGATCTTTAGAAACCTGTTTAAAGTAGCCTCAGTATTGCAGGTTATTCCAAATCTAAATGGACAAAGTGCTAAGCACTGAGTGGCAAATGTAAATGAGAAAGAAATTTGTGATGGTAGTTGTTTTGCTTTGTAACTCCAGAAACAACTAATGTTTAATCAAACAATATATTTACAAAGTTACTCAAATATTATTGAAATATTAAATACACACTGCATAGCTGTAAAATCCAACTCCAGCTCTAATATAGAGTGCAACTTAACTCAAGTATGTAACACACACACACACACACACACACACAGTATATTACGTAATATAACTACGATATAGATATTCACGGCATTGTGAATTTTAAACTGTCCCATTCAGGCCTACACATTTAATATCTGCAAAGGATTTCTTACTCTTGTGGGATAACAACTTTCCTGAAAAGGTGGTCACTCTGCGAGGCAGGTGACACATATGGCTTTGAAACTATCTCAGGTTCTGGTGGTTGTATGTATGAATTGACCCTGGGACTATAGGAAGTAGTTCTGACAGCTCTGGGCCCTTCTTCTCTAACAATTGACTCTGGTATCCTCAACTGATTGATGTGTTGTCTCCAGAGAACATCAGATGCAATCTCCACCAGTAAGTGGTACAGGTAAGATCAGCAAGTTAAATATAACATACGATCAGATTGTCCCTACCTATCGCCTGCCCAAGATTGTGCTGTATGGCGAACTCTCTACCAGCCACCGTGACAGAGGAGCACCAAAGAAGAGGGTACAAGGACTCTCTGAAGAAATCCCTACGTGCCTGTCACATTGACCATCGCCAGTGGTCTAATCTAGCCTCCGATCGCGAGGCCTGGCGACACACCATTCACCAGTCTGTCTCCTCCTTCGAGAACACACGCAGGGCTGGCATTGAGGACAAAAGGAGAAGAGGAAGAACCGTGACACAGCAGCACCAAACCCAGATCAGAATTTACTTTGCAGCTGCCATGGCCGGTCCTGCCTGTCCCATATTAGTCTTGTCAGTCACCAGCAAGCCTGCAGAAGACATGGGCTCCTAAGTCTTCATTCGCCAGGATAAGCCATGATGATGACCACATTTTACTAGGTCAATGTTCTCTTTTGAAAACTGTTTGTTTTGATGCCTTTCTCAGTTTTTGCTATCCATGAACCCAGCTTATACCTTGTAAGTGAAAAGTAAATTTAAAGAAGTAAAGGATAAAATAAACTGGATTCTGTCACAATTTGTAGCTATCAAAAGCACACTACAACAGGAAGAGGGGATAGTAATCTCAGATACGATTCTGCAAAGCCCCTGGTCTGATGATGACGTTGTGGTGGATCGTGTATTAGCTTCAGGGAAATTTCCCTGAAAGTGGCATCACAGGTAGATAGACAGACAGATAGAAACATTATTGATCCCAAAGGAAATTACAGTGTCACAGTAGCATTACAATTGCGCAGGTATACAAATATTAGAAGAGAAGTGACAAAGAATAAAAAAAAAGTTACCTCATTCGAACAGGAGGTGGTCAGCCTAATAGCTGAGGGTAAGAATGTCTTCATTAAGAGCTCTTTGGAGCAGGACAGTTGTCTGTCTATTACTAAAGGTGATCCTCTGTTCAGCCAAGGTGAATGCAGGGGACAAGAAACATTGTCCAGATCTCTCAGGGTGTTCTGTAGGGTCCTTTGTTCTACTGCAGCCTCCAGCGTATCCAGTTTGTCTCCTATAACAGAGCCAGATTTTCTAATCAGTTTATTGAGGCTGTTAGCATCACCCATATTGATGCCATTGCCCCAGCACACCACTGCGTAGAAGATTGTACTGGACACAACAGACTAGTAGAACATGTGAAGGACAGGCCTGCATACTCCAAAGGGCCTTGGTCTCCACAGAAAGTACAGGCAAATTTGGTCTTTCTCAAACATCCCACCTCTCCCGGAAGTTCCGGGAGTCTCCCGTATATCGATAGTGGCTCCCTGACGCCCGGAAATTATATACAATATCTCGGAAGTAGATTTTTTTGAGAAGGAGAGGGAGAGGGAGAGCGAGCATCCAGATTGGTCTCTCTTCGTGCTAAGAGTGGTCCCCATCCACCGGGCCACGAGGAAACAATATGATTTGGCAATATGAGTCAGCGGCACCTTTCCACATTCCCTGTCACGCCCTGTTAGAACTTGAACGCACGCGAGGTCATTACCTGCGCGTAATCCATGTCAGCGCGGGAGGAGATCAACTCCTTGAGCTTGCAAATGACGGCGGGCTGAAAAGTACGTTTGGCATAACATCACTGCCGGCATTCTGGATCAAAGTCAAGGCTGAATATCCTGAGATAGCCATGTAAGCACTGAAAACGCTGCTTCCATTTCCAACATCATATCGCTGCGAAGCGGAGTTTTCTGCAATGAAAACTAAATTGCGGAATAGACTGGATATACGGAACCCCCTGCAAGTATCGCTGTCTCCCATCACCCTTCAATGGCACCGTCTTGTTGCAGGGAAACAAGCCCAGGGCTCCCACTGATTCAGCGATATTGGTGTGTTGCAATGATTTTATATTTCATACAGAGAAAATATATGCTGTGTGTTTAATATCCAAACGTTACTTAAAATGCTATGATGCGATTGACTTATAATTGACTTATCACCTATATTCCGGTCATGATTAACAACCCGCAGCACCCCCCACCGCCCGGTCAACCGGTCCGCAAGAGTATTGTCAATATTAAACCGGTCTGCGGTGCAAAAAATGCTGGGGACCCCTGCTAAGTAGACCTATCAGTTTTCTGTGGGCAGGCTTTACAGTCGACCTCAAAAATAATGACAGTGCTGCTCACTGCACTGTTTGCAACAGTGACTTTTCTATTGTCCATGGTGGGTTAAAATGTAAAAGACATGTTGAGATGAGTTTAACAGGTGTCACTCATTCATTAGAACAGCTAACGTTATTTGAACTAGCTGGCTGGCTGCTAAGGAGCTACGCTATTGATGTCCTACGTGATGAGGCCAAACTCCCTGTAGACTTGCTTAAAGTTGTAATAGAATAAACATGATGATATAATGTAATATAAGTACATATTTTAATGTCACATTTTCTGCATATATGCAACTTGGTTTACAGATTAGACAAAATCATTAAACAAAGTATTACATACACCCTTGGAGGTCAACGGGGGTGGGGGGGGTGAGGGATATGGGGTTGCGGGGGGCAGGGGTGATACCTCCCTGAAATGGTGGTGATACCTCCCTGAAATGAGTTTTTGCAGGATGGGATCTGCCTTCTTGTACACAGCCTCTGTGTTGGTGCTCCACTCAAGTCTGTCATTCAGGTACACCCCAGATACTTGTAGGTCCTCACCACATCCACGTCCTCACCATCAAGAATAACAGGCTTAGTCTTCCTAAAGTCCATCACCATTTCCTTTGTCTTACTGATGCTGAGCTGCAGATGATTCAGCTTGCACCATTTGACAAAGTCCACCACCAGGGCCCTGCAGTCATCCTCTTGTCCTCCCCATATACACCCAACTATTGCTGAGTCATCAGGGAATTTCTACAGATAACATGACTCATAGTTGTATCTTAAATCTGAGGTATACAGGGTAAACAAGAAGGGTGCCAGTACAGTCCTCTGTGGGGCCCCAGTGCTGCTTATAGCCATGTCTGACACACAGCTCTGAAGCCACACAAACTGGTCTGCCAGTCAGGTGGTCCATTACCCAGGATACAATGGAAGTGCCAACCTGCATTGAACAGAGCTTTTCCCCCAGTGATGCGGGCTGTATGGTATTGAAGGCACTGGAGAAATCAAAAAACACAGGCTGCCCTTCTTACCCAAATGGGGGTAGGCCCTGTTCAGCAGGTAGATGACAGCATCGTCGACTCCAATCTGCAGGGGGTCGAGGGCTGATCTGACCAGGGTCGGAGCTGAGCCAAGACCAGCCTCTTTAGGTCTTCACGATGCGTGAGGTCAGGGCCACCGGATGGTAGTCATTCAAGACTTTCGGTTGGCCCTTCTTGGATACTGGGACCACACATGATGTATTCCACAGAGTCAGGACCCTTTCCAGGCTGAGACTCGGATTGAAAATGCGCTGGAGAACTCCACATGCTGCTCAGCACACTCCTCCAGGACCCTGGGGTACACACTATCCAGTCCCAATGCTTT
The DNA here is from genome assembly GCF_030028105.1 of Mobula birostris. NCBI lineage: Eukaryota > Metazoa > Chordata > Chondrichthyes > Myliobatiformes > Myliobatidae > Mobula > Mobula birostris. The sequence goes on from NC_092393.1 coordinate 19,627,501, forward strand.
GCCGTGTCTGAGTTTCCCAAAGCCTGTAGTGTGGTATAGGTGGCATTCAGCATGCTGGCCTTCAGCTATCGGTGATCTGAGTGTAGGGGTCGGGTTGTATGTTGCTGCAGGAAAGGTGTTATAACCATGGACTCTACCACAGGGTCTGTGTGCCCTTGCAGACAGGCTGTGGGTGGGTTCAGCAATCACGCTCGGGAGTATGAACATTCCAGCCAATTAGTGTTTCATTGAGGCGATATTTAACTCAATTGCTCTTCGTTCCAGTCTTGTCAAGATTTTACCAAAAGCACGGCAACATTTACACTCCCTGCACGCTTCGTCCTTGTTCCGCGATTGATTGATGCTTCAAAGGAGCAGTATTCATTTAGTAATAATTTACTGCTTCCTAGCCACAGTGTTGACATTAGCTTTCTGTCTGAGAGATTTAACCGCCCTGTTGGCCTAGCTTTTATTGTTTTTCCTTTTTCCCTGCTCAGTTCTTACTAAAAGTCAGTGAACTGTTCATCCACTTCAGTATCTCTCCCTCTGCACTTGGCTGTAACCTCACGTTTGTGTTGGCAAGTCTTGATCAACTAAAATGGACCCAGCGGAGAGAGAGCAGCACTGAATTTTGTTGGGCAGGTAGGAGAGCAGCAAAAGCCAGCAGAAGCTAGTTTGGCTGATGCGGCTTGTACGGTGCGACAACTATTTGCAGAGTGGCAAGCCCTGTCCAAATCAAAGTCCATTAAAGAGAATGGAGTCTGGGTTGGCTGAAATGGCTAGCACAGTGTAGCAATTACTTTCAGAGCGGCAAGCCCAGAATGAACAGGAAGAACAGGCACCAGTGCTCACTGTGACGGTTTGGCAACTCAGCAGTCAGTCAGAATCAAGTGGCAAGCTTTACTGCTCTCACAGCTGTGGTTCAGCAGTCCAGTACTGATAGGCAGAATCTAGTGGCAGCCATTACCATTCTCAATAATGCAGTGCAGTAGTAGCAACCTTCAGCCAGAACAGTTTCGCTCCCCATATCGCCAACATCGTCCCCTGTTATGGTGTCATCAGCCTCGGGCACGAATGCCCCGATTCCCTTCGCAGTTCCTGAGTCAGAGCTGATACTCTGGTGACCCCAATGGCTGCAGGAACTTTATTACACAGTGTGACTGATTTTCCAAGCCAGCCAGTTTGGTTCAGTGATGATGTGTGTAAAGTGGCTTACATAGTGAATCTCTTGGATGGATCCCCACCTAGACTGTTCAGCACTCTAAGAGAACAAGGTATTCCTGCAGCCCAGTCCTTTCAATGATGTGTGGGTGAGCTCAAGAGGGTCTTAATCTTCCAGTATAGGATCAGGAGGCAGCCCACTAATTTCTGGACCTGTGCCAATGGAAAGGGAGAGTGAGGGAATTCATAGTAAAGTTCCGCACGCTTACAGTTGAGATGGAGTGGAATGAGTGATCCCTCATCACTGCATTGCAGTGTGGCTGAGAATGCCCTGAGTTTCCTACTCTGGATCACTGTCTGTCTTCACCCTCTCTCTCATCCCCCAGTGGCCAGTACATGGAAGAGCCTATGCAGGCGAGGCACGAGTGCCTGTCTCAGGAGGAACGAGATCGGCACGGGATACCAGGCTCCTCTCCCTACTATGGCATTCCATGGTACTTCCGGATACAGTATCACATCCCAAGTGCCCGGTAAAAGAGTATACTCATTAGCAGGAAAGAGAATATGGACGGGTCAATTCTCTCTCCAAGCATCGTTGCCCAGCTTCCTTGTTGTGGGCTTCCCAGACCCATCAGCTCCAGCCATTTATCAACTCTGGGCCAGCGGGGGACCTCATGGATGTTTCTCTGGCTCAGAGATGGAGAGCTCCGACTCAGCAATTGAGAGAGAGTGGCGATACCATGCCTCTGTGCACTGGCAAGATCCACCTTTTCACAGAACCCCACCAATTTGTGCTAGAGGGCAACCATAGGGAACAGCTCTCCTCTCTTGTTCATTCAGCTGAACTGCTGCTGATGTTTGGTTTTTCCTGGCTATCTCGACACAGCCAATAGATCAACTGACCCCTAAAGATGCTCCAAGAGTGAGGGCTGGCATGTATGTCCACCAGCTCAAGATCCTGTCAACGTATCCCCTCCTGTGCCAACTGCTAGTTTGGACCTGTCTGGTGTTCCAGCTGAATATGCTGACCACCTTTTGGCCACCTCCCTGCCTCCCCACCAGCCATACGGCTGCAACATTGACTTCTTACCCAGTACTAGCTCTCCCCACAAACAAGAGAAAATCTGCAGATGCTGGAAATTTGAGCAACACACACAAAATGCTGGAGGAACTGAGCAGGCAAGGCAGCATCTATGGTAAAGAGTACAGTTGACATTTTGTGCCGAAACCCTTTGGCAGGGCTGGAAAATAAAAAAGCTGAGGAGTAGATTTAAAAGGTGTTTGGGGAGGGGGAGGGGAGAGAGAAATGCCAGGTGATAGGTGAAACCTGGAGGGGGACGGATGAAGTAAAGAACTGGGAAGTTGATTGGTGAAAGAGACAGAAGGCCATGGAAGAATGAAAAAGGTAGGGTGGGTGGATTTCCAGAGGGAGGTGATGGGCAAGCAAGAAGATGAAGTGAGAGAGGGTAAAGGGGATGGGAAATGGTGAAGGGGGGGTGTGGGGCATTACTGGAACTTTGAGAAATCGATGTTCATGCCACCAGGGTAGAGGCTACCCAAACAGAGTATAAGGTATTTTTCCTCCAACCTAAGTGTGGCCTCATCACAACAGTGGAGGAGGCCATGGATGGACATATCGGAATGAGAATGGGAAGTGGAATTAAAATGGGCGGCCACTAGGAGATCCCACTTGTTCTGGCAGATGGAGCGTAGATGCTCAGCGAAGTTGTCTCCCTTTCTATGGTGGGTCTCACCGATGTACAGGAGGCCACACCAGGTGCACCGAACACAGCAAATGACCCCAACAGACTCACAGGTGAAATGTCACCTCACCTGGAGGGACTGTTTAAGGCCCAGGATGGTAGTGAGGGAGGAGGTGTAGGGGCAGGTGTAGCATTTGTTCCATTTGCAAGGAGGGACATCAGTGGGGAGGGACAAATGGACAAGAGAGTCATGTGGGGAGGGATCCCTGAGGAAAGCAGAAAGTGGGTGGGGTGGGGAGGGAAATATATGATTGGTGGTGGGATCCCTTTGGAGGTGGTGGAAGTTTCAGAGAATCTGCGCTGGACACAGACACTAGTGGGGTGGTAGGTGAGGACAAGAGGAACTCTATCCCTGGTAAGGTGGCGGGAAGATGGAGTAAGAGCAGACATGCATGAAATGGAAGAGATGCAGTTGAGAGCAGTGTTGATGGTGGAGGAAGGGAAGTCTCTTTCTTTGAAAAAGGAGGACATCTCCTTCATTCTAGAATGAAAAACCTCATCCTGAGGGCAGATGAGATGAAGGTGGAGGAATTGAGAGAAGGGTATGGTGTTTTTACTAGCTCTCCCCAGTTTGACTCTTTACCCTCTCTTGTTCTGAGTTGGTGGCCATTGGAGGATAAGTCAAGAAGGCATTGGCTTGAGGATTTATCCATTCATCAACCTCACCAGCAGGGTCCAGCTTCTTTTTTATGAGCAAGAAGGACGGCAAGCTCCACCCCTGCTACCCTCTTCCCCTGCTTGCCTCTGTGTTTGAACATCTCCAAGGAGCAAACCTCTTTTCCAAGGTAGAGCTGCATAATGCTTACAACCTGGTTCATATCTGAGAAGGGGACGTGGAAGATGCATTCAACAACTCCATTGGCCACTATGGGTACCTCATGATGCTTTTTGTCTGGCCAACACTGCTGCTGTTTTTCAGGCCCTGGTCAATGATGTGCTCTGGAATATGTTGAATCTGTTTGATTTTGTGTATTTGGATGACATTCTGATCTGTTCCCATTCATGCCAGGAACACGTATAGTATGCCCGGAAGGTTCTTGGATGACTCCTTGAGAATAACCTTTTCACCAAGCCAGAGAAGTGTAAGTTCCATAGAGAGCAGGTATCGTTTTTGGGCTATATACTCACCATTTTCAATGTTTGAATGGACCTATGCAAAGTTCAGGCAGTCATGGAGTGGCCCAAACCATCTTCAGGCAAACAGCTGCAGCGCTTCATGGGGTTTGCAAACTTTTTTTGCCAATTCATCAGAAATTTTAGTTCCATCGCAGGCCCCATAAATTCACTCACCAGGAAGACTTCTGCAGGATTCCATTGGATAAACGAAGCCAACCAGGCATTCTCGGAACTGAAATGATGCTTCACCACTGCCCTGGTGCTCCAACTTCCTGATCCATCCCAGCCATTCATTGTCGAGGTGGATGCTTCAGATGACAGTATTGGAACTGTACTCTCCCAGCGCTCTCCTGCAGGTAGTTAGCTGCATCCCTGTGCTTTTCTGACTCTGGCCGAGTGTAACTATGATATCGGGAGCCATGGTTGTCAAGGAAGACCTGGAAGTATAGTGACACTGGCTGGAAGGGGTAAGCATTCCTTTTTCACATGGACAGATCACAAGAACCTCTCCCACATTTGAGACATTCAGAGACTCAACACACATCAGGCCCATTGAGCTCTCTTCTTCACCTGATTTAATCTCACCCTAAGCTACCTTCCCAACAGTAAGAATACCAAGAACCATGCTCACTCCCCTCAGTTTACTGTGTTCGAGGACAATGCCAATCCAGATCCCATCCTTCTTTGCTTGTGCATTACTGCTATAGTAATTTGGGTTATAGAGGTGGAGGTGAGGGCTGCCCAACAGTCAGATCCAGGCCCATTTGGGGGACCTCCCAACTGGCTGTTGTCCCTGCTGTGGTGGACACTAGAATGTTGGAATGAGACACTCCTCCCATCTGGTTGGCCATCCAGAAATTCAATGGATCCTGGAATTTATTAAGAAGTGATTTTGGTGGCTATCTAAGTCCCAGAATGTCCACAACTTTATCTCTGCCTTTCCCACTTGTGATCAAAATAAGACATCATGCCAGCACTCTGTAGATCTGCTATCCTCTGCATGTGCCTACCTCCTCTGGTCTCACCTCCCAATGGACTTCATTGCTGGTCTGTCCCCATCTGAGAAACGCAATACCAATCTGGTAGTTGTGGACTAAATCTCAAGGCTGCTCACTCTCTAAGCTCCCATTGGTTTGTCAGACTGCCACCTTCAACGTTCAGCACACGCTCAAGCTGCACGGCTTTCCTTAGGACATTGTGTCTGACTGGGGGCCACAGTTCACATGCTGTTTCTGGAAGGTCTTCTGTTCTCTTGTGCGAGCCGCAGACAACCTATCATCTGGTTTCCACCCCAAATCTAACAACCAGACTGAGAAAGTGAATTAGGAGCTGGAGACAACCCCACAGAGCCTTCCTTCTTCCAACCCCATATCCTGGAGCTCCTAATTGGTTTGGGCAGAGATTGCCCACAAAAACCCCCAGTTGCCCTCCATTGTCAAGTTAGAATCTTAGGATGCCAGAAAGAATTCCAGTCACCACTCTTCCCTCAACAAGAGATTGTCATGGAAGTCACTGCTGCTGAACAGTTGGTCCAATACTTCAAAAGCACGTGGAGATGGGCCGGAGCTTCTCTGCTCCAGGCTCAGAAATGACATGCACAGCAGGCTGATCAGCTCTGTTGACAGATGAGGCTTCTCAAACCAGGGGACAAAGTCTGGCTGGCACCTAGGGACCTTCACTTGAAAGTCGAGAGCCTGAAGTTGGCCTCATGCTACATGGGCCCATTTATGGTGGAGAAGGTTATCAACAAGGTCTCATATAAATTGTGCCTACCATCATCAATGTGGATTCACCCAGAGTTCCATGTTTCTCAGCTCAAGCAGATGACAACCTTCCCCCTTGCTCCAGTCACCCCCGTTCCCTCTCCTCCCTGCTTGGTGACTGGGTCCCTGGTCTATTCTGTGTGGCACTTCCTGGCATCTTACTAGATGTGGGGCAGGGTCCAGTACCTTGTAGACTGGGAGGGGTAAGGCCCTGACAAATGTTCTTGGGTTCTGGCCTATGAAATTCTGGACAAGGTGCTTTTCTGGGACTTCCGGCAGGCACAGGTCTCTGGCACCTTGGGAGTTACGCCAAGGCTGGGGTGCACTGTCACAACGATGGACTCTACTGTTGTACCTGCATACCCTCATAGGCAGGCTGTGGAGTAAGTTTGACAAACACTGTCATGAATATGCACATTTCAGCTAATTAATGTTTCATTGAGGTGGTATTGAACTCCTGTCACCTCATTGAGTTTTGTCTTATTGAGTTTTGACCAAAAGTACAATAATGCTTACGCTCCCTGCTTACCTTCGTCCTTGTTCCAAGAAAGAAGTCTACTGTTTTGATGGAAGTTGTAAAGGAGCAGTATTCAATTAGTAACAAGTTACTGCTTCCTACTCACAGTGTTCGTGTAGCTTTCAGTTTGAGGGTTGTAGTTAACGGCCCTGTTGTCCTAGCATTTATTGATTTTTCTTTCTCCTTCACAGTTCTTATTAGAATTCAGTGAACTGTTCATCTGCTTCAGCGTCTTTCCCTCCCGGGCTTGGGCCACAACCACACATTTGTGTTATGTGAGCCTACAGGGTGATATAATAGAGCTTTATAGATTCATGAAGGGAATAGATAGGGTGAATGACACAGTTTTTTCCCAGGTAAAGGAGACCAAAAATTAGAGAGCATTGATTCAAAGGGAGGGAAGAAAGATTTCAAAAAGAATTGAGGTGCTACATCTTCATGAGGAGGGTGTTGCATATTTGGAATGAGCTGCCAGAGTTAGTGGTTGAGAGAGACACAATAACAACATCTACAGGCACAGACAGGAATATGGATAAGGCAGGTTTTGAAGGATGTGGGCCAAATAAGATGAGCTCAGATGGGTGTCTTGGCTGACATGGATGATTTCAGCTGAAAGATCGGTTTGTGTGCAGACATATGACCCTATGACTTGATTTTCTCTTGTTCATTTACAGAATTCCTAAACCTGAACGAAACACATTTAGCATTAATTTCTCTGGCATCAGTCTGTAAGATCCCAAAATAATGCTGCTCAGTTTACAATTAAATACATGAAATTGTTAACTGTAGTGAGCATCTCCTTCAGCTGCACAGCATATTACACACTTGGGTTCTTTACAATCAGGAGTGACATTTAGTTTACAATTTAGGCAGAGAGCTCCCTCTCTCGGTTAGCTGGGGGTCAGTTTTAGATCTCTTTCTCCACTCTCATGCCTCACATTCAGCTGGGCCTGTCGGGTATGACTCTGCCTTTATTGCATTTTTCCAACATTGCAGTTCTTGAGTGTGCTCTGGTATAAGGGATAACTTCTCTAAGTTTTCAGTAAATTAACACAAAACATGCAGCTGGTCCAGGGTCTTGCACAGACAGAAGTTAATTCTAGCCGTGACCAAGCACTCAAAGCACTTCATCACAGTAGATGTGAGTGCAACTGGGCAATAGCTATTGAGGCAGCTCACCTGGTCTATTTGGACACTGATATGATTGATGCTGTTTTGAAGCAGGTGGAAACCTTTAAATACAGCAGTGAGAAATTAAAGATGCCTTTGAACACTCCTGCTAGTTGGTTGACACAAGTTTTCAGAGCCTTGCCAGACATACCATTGGGTCCTGACGCCTTGCAAGTGTTCACCCTCTTGAAGGATGTGCTGACATCAGCCTCCGAGACAGATATCACAAGATCGTCAAATGCTGCAGGGAATTGCACAGGTGTAATTTTATTCTCCCTTTCGAAGCAAGCATAAAAAGCATTCAGCTCATAGGGAAGTGAAACATCACAGCCATTTAGTTTGCACCTAGTAGGGAATAATGCCACACAATCCCGCCAGAGCAGATGTGGGTCCATTTGTGTCTCTATCTTCAATCAGAATTGTTTTTTCACTCTGCAATAGCTTTCCGTACATTGTACCTGAACTTCTTGTAGACGTCTGGATCAGTGGTATTGAACGACACAGATCTATACCTCAGGAGTTTGAATCTCCTGGTTCATCCATGGCTTCTGGTTTGGGAAGATGACCTTGAAGGTGCAGACTCATCCATACAAGTCTTGATGAAATTGCTGACAACTGTGGCATATTCATTCAGATCCAAAGATGAATTCCTAAATATGGTCCAATCCATGGACTCAAAGCTGTAAGTGTTCCTCCTCCTCCCTTAACCATAACTTTGTGGTCCTCACCACTGGTGCTGCAGTCCTCAGTCTCTGCCTGTATGCTGGAGGTAGTACACACAGGATTTGCCAAAGTGTGGGCGTGGTATGGCATGATAAGTGTTATTGATGGTGGTGTAACAGTGATCAAGTACTTTGGCTCCTCTGGTTCCACAGGTGACATGTTGGTGTTAAACTTCTTCAAACTGGCCCGACTGGCTCCCTGGTATGATTTGGAAGGCATCAGGGTGTGCTGTCTCATGCCCGCTGATGACAGTTCTCAGCTCCCGTAGTGCCTGCCTGACATAGGCCAGGAGTGGAATGAGCACTGCAAGCAGGGTGACAGGAGAGAACTTTACTGGCAGCCTGGCTCAGCAGCTACACTTCCTTAAACAATGGAAACTGCATTTGCTGCTTGAGTGATCTGTAATCCACAGTCTGTCCGTTGTAAACAGGGATAGGTTCTTTTCAATTGTCTTGAAACAATGGCACCTACTGAAGAACCTATGACTGTGACTGTAGCATTCAGCTGTAGTAGTTCTAACTGGAAATAATTTATAATTCCCTTAGCAGCTGCATACAAAGAGTTGCCACTCTCTGGCACCATTTTGGGTCGGAGAGGCAGTGTGAAAATGAATTAATGGGCGATCAGAAACTTAGGGTTACCACTAGGGACAGAATGGAAATGCTCTCCAAAGCCACCACCCAAATTATGTTTGTCTTCTCCGGTGCAGAGGAGACCAGTCGCATTCAAGAACATTTACATCATCCAGGACAATGCTGTCCTTTGCTTGGCAACCTCTGGAGCACCACAGAATTTCCCTAACTTCTTCACAGATGTTGCAGTGGGTGCCATTCATTGAAGGGCCAGGACAGGAGATATGTTCTGTAGAATAGATGAGGAGAGCAGATGCACAGGAATGACACTACCTGAACGTGCCTCTCCTGTTGCCAGTATTCATTATGACAGGGCTGACACCTTTAAACTCTCTGTGGGAGCATCTAACCACAATGACTTCAGTGACTGATTAAGTTGACTTTGGAAAGGTAATTTTAATGGGCAATAATTGCTTGATTTGTCAATGTAGCTGGCAGCCTGTTTATGGGTAAAATAGTAACAACCATTCATTTCATTTAAGAATTGAATTGACGTCCATTACCCTTCAGCCAGTTAGCTTGAGGACAAAAAACAAATTCTTCATATGTCTCTTAAACTATTATCACTGGTCTCTGGTTTCTTTTGTTTGGGATTCTTTCAAACAGGAATGTAGTAAAATTAATTTGATACAAATGTGAGTGGATAGATGTGAGTACATCCTGCCTAGTTATTTGGTGTTACCACTTTTCTATCCATCAGCACTGAGCAAATCATAAAAAACAATGTTCACATATGAAGCATTAGATTACTAAATTAATTCTGTAAAGCCGGCAGGAATTTTCAAAAAGATTTCAATGTATTTGGTTCCAATATGCATCACCCAAGATGATGCCTCAGAGAGACTGATGCAGTGTCAACATTATTCGGCTATTCATAAAGACAAGAGCTTCTGCAGGTGCTGGAAATCCAAAGCAAGTGGAACTCAGCAGGTCAGGCAGCATCTTTGGAAATGAGTAAACAGCTGATGTTTTGGGGTGAGACCCTTTATCAGGACCTTCTGCCTGATGCTGCCTGTTCTGCTGCGTTCCTCCAGCACTTTGTGAGTGTGTGAACTATGCTATGAATGTGACTGAAGTGAAACAACATTTATCTTTATGATTTAATAATACTTAGAAGGTTTATATTTCTCTTTTTTTAAAGCAGTAATTTACCATAAGTATTTAGATCTGTACTCTCCATAGATGTCAAATAGGTTTTTAGAATTTTCTGCTTTTCTTTTAATTAAAAGGAACAGTCTTTTCTGTCTGACATTTTTTTCAGTTATTAAATTAGAATCCTGCCAATTGACAACAGATTTGAAATGTTATGAGACCTGTTGTAGTTAAGAGGTCAGCTGTGGAAATCACACATACAAAAAAAGGTCAGCTGACCTCGTTTGGTCAATAAAATTGCTAACAGTAATAGATTTTCATTCAGAGTATTGTACCGTGCAGAAATGAGTCCTCCCAGCCAACATCTACATTAATCACATTTGCCCACATTAAGACTATCTCTCTCTACTCCTTTCCTATCCAAGTCCTTGCGAAAATTACTATTAAATATAGTCATTGCATTTCCCTCCATCACCTCCTCCAACAGCACATTCTAGATAACCACCACTTTCTGTGTGAAAAACGCATCCCTCAGATCTCATTTGAATTTCTTGTCTCTCATCTTAAACCCATGCTCTGCAGTTCTAGATTGTCTTGCTCTGGAAAAGCAGTTTCTGACTATCCATTCTATCTAACCCCACACGTCTTGTTTCGAGCAGACAGGGATGCAGCTCTTTCCAGTAAGACTCACGGTGGTAGCTTGTGTGTTTACATCAATACGGAATGGTGCAAGAACTCTGTGTGCTAGTTCCCAGATACTGCTCTCGCTAGTGGAGTTTGTGACTGTTAGCTGCAGACCATTTTATTTACCACGGGAGTTCACCACTGTCCTTATAGTTGATGTCTACATTCCCCCCAGTGCTAATGCTAAGGAGGCGCTCTGTGAACTGTATGGGGGCTATGGGCGAACTGCAGAACGCACACCCTGATGTCGCCGGAGATTTTAACCACACAAATCTTAAATCAGTGCTCCCCAGATTCCATCAGAATGTGGACTTTGCAACGAGAGGGGAGAATGCATTGCATCTTGTTTACACAAACATTCCTGATGCGTACTGGGCGGGGCCCAGCCCACACCTCAGTTACTCAGACCACATATCTGTTATGCTAATCCCAGCATACAGACCAGTTCAGTAGCAGGTGAAAACCTGGCCAGCAGGAGCCATCACTGCACTTCAAGACTGCTTTGAGCACACTGACTGGCACACGTTCAGGGAGGCTGCAACCGATGGCAACTCTACCAACTTAGAGGAGTACAAGGCATTAGTGACTAGCTACATCAGCAAGTGCATTGATGACGTCACTGTGTCCAAAACCATCACTACACACTCCAACCAGAAGCCATAGATGACCGCAAAGGTGCGTGCGCTGTTGAGGACCCGAGATTCTGCCTTCAGAGCAGGTGACAAGGCAGCCCTAACAACAGCAAGGGCCAAACTGTCTCAGGCCATCAGAGAGGCAAAGCATGCACATGCCCAGCGAATCCACAGCCACTTCCAGGACAGCGGCAACACACGGTGCATGTGGAAGTACATTCAGGACATCACCAACTACAGGACAACATCACCTGCCTGTGCTGGTGATGTCTCCCTCCCAGATGCGCTGAACAACTTCTACCCTCGTTTTGAGGCGGAAAATGACATGGCAGCGAGGAAGACCACCCCTCCTCCAAATGACTAGGTGCTGTGTCTTACCGTGACCGATGTGAGGAGAACCCTGTGCAGGGTTAACCCAAGAAGGCTGCTGGACCAGACAATATTCCTGGCAGAGTGCTTAGAGGATATGCAGATCAGCTAGCAGAGATTCTCACTGACATCTTCAACATCTCCCTGAGCAGCGCCGTCGTTCCTACATGCTTCAAGTCCGCCACCATTGTCCCCGTGCTGAAGAGGTCTTCAGTGTCCTGCCTCAATGACTACCGTCCCGTTGCACTCACATCCATCATCATGAAGTGTTTCAAGAGGCTTGTTATGAGGCACATCAAGACCCTGCTGCCCCTCTCACTGGACCCCATGCAGTTCACGTATCATCCCAACCATTCAACAGACGATGCCATTGCCATCACCCTCCACCTGGCCCTCACCCACTTGGACAAAAAAGACTCGTACGTTCGAATGCTGTTCATAGACTTCAGTTCAGCATTCAATGCAATCATTCCTCTGAAACTGATTGGAAAGCTGAGCCTACTGGGCCTGAACACCTCCTTCTGCAACTGGATCGTAGATTTCCTGACTGGGAGACCTCAGTCAGTCCAGATCGGAAGCAGCATCTCCAACACCATCACACTGAGCACAGGGGCCCCCCAGGGCTGTGTGCTCAGCCACTGCTGTTCACTCTGCTGACCCACGACTGTGCTGCAACACACAGCTCGAATCACATCATCAATTTCGCCGATGACACGACCGTGATGGGTCTCATCAGCAAGAATGATGAGTCAGCATACAGAGAGGAGGCACAGCGGCTAACAGACTGGTACAGAGCCAACAACCTATCTCTGAATGTGAACAAAATAAAAGAGATGATTGTTGACTTCAGGAGGACACGGAGCGACCACTCTCTGCTGAACATCGACGACTCCTCCGTAGAGATCGTCAAGAGAACCAAATTTCTTGGTGTTCACCTGGCAGAGAATCTCACCTGGTTCCTCAGCACCAGATCCATAGCAAAGAAAGCTCAGCAGCGTCTCTACTTTCTGCGAAGGCTGAGAAAAGTCCATCTCCCACCCCCCATCCTCACCACATTCTACGGAGGTTGTATTGAGAGCATCCTGAGCAGCTGCATCACAGCCTGGTTCGGAAATTTCACCATTTCGGATCGCAAGACCCTGCAGCGGATAGTGAATTCTGCTGAGAAAATCATCAGGATCTCTCTTCCCGCTATTACAGACATTTACACCACACACTGCATCCACAAAACAAACAGCATTATGAAGGACCCCACGCACCCCTCATACAAACTCTTCTCCCTCCTGCCATCTGGCAAAAGGCACCGAAGCATTCGGGCTCTCACGACCAGACTATGTAACAGTTTCTTCCCCCAAGCCATCAGACTCCTCAATACCCAGAGCCTGGACTGACACCAACCTACTGCCCTCTACTGTGCCTATTATCTTGTTTATTATTTATTGTAATGCCTGCACTGTTTTGTGCATTTTATGCAGTCCTGGGTAGGTCTGTAGCCTAGTGTAGTTTTTATGTTGTGTTACGTAGTTCAGTGTAGTTTTTGTATTGTTCATGATCATGTAGCACCATGGTCCTGAAAAACATTGTCTTGTTTTTACTGTGCACTGTACCAACGGTTATAGTCAAAATGACAATAAAAAGTGACTTGACGATTTGATAAATCTCTGTAAGGTCACCCCTCAGCCATCTTTGCTCCAGTTTTCTGGTCAGTGGTGCTTACTTCTGACCTGGAAGAATAGTGTCCAACAATGATAGGGTGATTCCCATGGTGTAGATTTAACCTTCTGCTCTAGCTTTGAGGGAATGTTCTGGAATGCAATAGTTGGGATATCTACAAACTGGCAAATTATATAAAGTAGATCATATAAATCACTACTCAAGAAAAAAACGAGCATATCTTCAATTATGCTTTACCATTTTATGGAGAGTCAATTAAAATTTGATCAAGATTGAACTAGATTTTGTGGTTAAGGGAGTGGCTGTTGTATGAATGGGCCATTGTTAGAGGGGGAAGTTGAGGCTTTTGCTCATCCAGGCTGCGATGAGGAGAGGCATACGCTATAAATAGATTTTTTTCCATTATTTATGTTTTTGTTTCTTGTTGCACATTTAGAGCAGTGGGGATGCCATGCAGGATAGTTTAATGCTCCCCTTTCTGGATGTGTGAAGGCACAGAGACCTCCAGTGTCCCTTACAGCTACACCTGTAAAAAGTGCATCCAGCTGCATCTTTGAACAGACTGTGTTAAGGAGTTGGAGTTGGAGCTGGAAATAGATGAAATCTGGATCATTTGGGATGCTGTGGGGTTGATTGACAGGGAGGTGGTGACACCCAAGGTATAGGATACATGTTACTGGGTGACCATCAGGAGGGGAAAAGGAATAGGGAGCTAATGCAGTGTACCCCTACGGCTGTTCCCCTCACCAACACTTTGGATACTGTTGGGAGGTGGGGGGTTGACATACAGAGGAAGCCACAGTGTTCAGGTCTCTGAGTCACAGTGTCTGGTTCTGTGGCTCAGAAGGGAAGGGGGAAGAAGAGGCAAGTTGTAGAGATAGGGGATTTGTTGTTTAGGGGGTTTCGTGAATGAGAATGAGATTTGTGGATGGTATGTTGCCTTCTAAGTGCTGGGGTTGGGGACATCTCATGTTGTGTCCACAAATTTCTTAAGTGGGACAGTGATCGATCAGAAGTCGTGGTCTACGTCGGTACCAATGACATTGGTAGGAGGGGTGATGAGGTCCTGCAAGGTGAGTTCAGGGAGTTGGGTTAAGTTAAAGGACAGGACCTCCAGGGCTGTGGTCTCAGGATTGCTACCATGCCACAGTGAGGCCAGAAATAGGAAGATCATACAATTTAACACTTGGCTAAGAAGATGGTGCAGCAGGGAGGATGTCATATGTTTGGATCATTGGCTCGCTTCCAGGGAAAGTGGGACCTGTACAAAAGGGACGGTTTGCACCTGAGTGGAGGTGGACTAACACCCTAGAAGTAAGGCTTTCCAGTGCTGCTTGGGGGGGGGCAAGAGGCAGGGAGGGGGGAGTTAACCTAGAGCTGTAGAGTGACAGGGGCCAGAGTGACAGAGCAGATAGTGGAGCAGTTGTAGGGGAAGACATACACAGTCAGGAATCAAAAGATTGAGAATGTCGGGACTGATGTTCTGAGTTGTGTATATTTCAATGCAAGGAGTATTGTAGGGAAGGTGGATGTGCTCAGGACATGGATCGGCATGTGGATTTCTAGCCATTAGTGATACTTGGTTGCAGGAGCAGCAGGATTGGCAGCTCAATGTTCCATTGTTTTAGACATAATAGAGCGGGATGGTTTAAAGGGGAGGGAGTGGCATTATGGTCAGGGAAAATGCCATGGCAGTGTTCAGTCAGGACAGACTGGAGGGCTCCTTCAGTGAAGCTTTATGTGTAGTAAAGCTTCACATAAAGCTTGGGATGTTTGGGGTGTCAGGGAGGGGTAGCACCTCTGGTGGGGGAGCATGTCGCGTCCTTTTCAGGGCGGTTAGTCCACCTTTGGTCCCCACCTGGAACTCAGCTCTCACCTGTGGCTCCCCGTAGCTGTTTGCATGCGACAGCGGCCACACCCCGTGCATTGGCTTCGACAAGCTGGCTAAACCAGGTGAGGGTAGCTGACGGGTCTCAAACCCTCGGTGAGATAGGGAGTTGTCTATCCCAGCATGTGAAGACAGACTCCAGCCGATTGAGCAGACAAGACCAATGGAAGGTCCAACGGTCAAGAAGGCGGTCTCTGCAAGTGTCATGGAACGCGTAGAGCACAACAAGACACAGAAGACGTCCTGGTCATCCACTGTGCCTAGTCGCATCTCCAGCCGTCTCGACTCTGTCTTGCCACTGGATCCAGATGGGAATTGGGAAGAGAGAGTGAGGCTGACGCTGCGCAACTCTCCCTCACTTAAAATCAAATCACACACTAGTCTCGACACCATCAAATGGTGACGAGGTCCTCATCGACGTTGATGATGGATGAACACGTGTAGTAATGAGGAATAACAAAGGAAAGACAACGTTAATGCGATTATATTACAGACTAATCAATGGTCCGCAGGATTTAAAGGAGCTAATTTGTAGAAAGATCACAGACTGTTGCAAGAAACATAACTTTGTAATGGTAGGTGATTTTAACTTTCCACATGTTGACTGGGATTCATGTTGACCGGTGACAGAAGTTTGTGTAGGGAAGCACTTTGCATCTAGTGATCATAATGCCATTAGTTTCAAAGTATGATAAAGAGTAGTTGTGGTTCCTGGGTTGAGATGCTGAATTGGAGAAAGGCCAATTTTGTTGGTATCAGAAAGAATCAGACAAGTGTGGATAAGGACAGATTGTTTTCTGGCAAAGGTGTACCTACTAAGTGTGAGGCCTTCAAAAGTGAAATTTTGAGAGCACAGAATTTGTACGTTCATATCAGAATAAAAGGCAAGGATTCGTTGTGGCTATCTCTCGAGGTTAAGGATGATGGTCTTTGTTCTGTTGATCTACTTATAGGCTCTCAAGTGGCTTATGAGTCCAATCTTGGCTTTGAAAGTTCTTCCGCATTCAGGACAGGTAGTTCCAGATGGCAGATTGGGCTTTGGTTGTTGCTGCCTCTCTTTCCATTTTCTTCTCTTTTCTTCTAATTCTGCACATCTGTTAACTTCGAAAGTTGCTGTTCCTTCTCGGATGATGGCTTGCCAGAGTTTCCTGTCCTTGGCATTGGTTTCCCAATTGTCAATGTCAATGTTACACTTCTTCATGTTGGCTTTTAAGACGTCTTTGAATCTCTTCTGTTGTCCACCTCTTCTACGTTTGCCTTCTTTAAGCTGGGAGTAGAAGATTTGTTTCGGCAGACATTTGTCTTTCATCCGAACAACATGACCACTCCATCTTAGTTGGTTCTTGATGACGTAGGCTTCAATGCTTGTTGTTTTTGCTTCATTTAGCACACTGACGTTGGTTCTTCTATCTTCCCAGCTGATATTTAAGGTGTTTCAAAGACAGTGTTGATGGAACTTTTCAAGTGCCTTCAGATGTCATCAGTATGTTGTCCAGGTTTCTGATGCATACAGGAGCGTTGGGATTACCACTGCTTTGTACACTAACATTTTGGTATCTGTTTGGATGTCACGATCATGAAAGATTCTTGTTTGGAGACGTCCAAAAGCTGTTCCAATGCATTTAAGACAATGTTGGATCTTGTCATTAAGGTCGACATTGGAGGAGAGGTGACTTCCAAGATGCAGAAAGTGGTCCACGTTTTCCAGGGTTCTTTGGCCAAGTTGAATTGATGGTTCTATCCAATTTGTCTCAGTTGGTGACGGTTGATAGATGATCTGAGTCTTCTTGGAATTGATGGTAAGTCCAAGTTTCATGTATGCATGGTTGAAGGCATCAGAATCCGTTGTAGGTGGTTTTCTGAAAGAGCTGCAACACTGTTGTCATCTGTGTATTGGAACTCGATGAGGGATCTCGTGGATGTCTTCGTTTTGGATTTGAGACGGGCAAGATTGAAAAGTCTGCCATCTGTTCTGTAGACAATTTCGATTCCTGGGGGTAGGTCGTCCTTGATAATGTGGATGATTGTCGAAATGAAGATGGTGAACAAAGTTGGGGCAATCACGTATCCCTGTTTTACTCCTGAACTAACTTGAAGAGGCTCACGGTTACTGTTGCTGACCATGACTGTGGCAAGCATGCCATCGTGGAGGAGTCTCAGGATTCGAATGTACTTTTCAGGTCATCCATAGGTGGATAGGACATCCCATAGGAGTTCCCTTGATACCGAGTCAAAGGTTTTGGTGAGGTCAGTGAATGCCATGTACAAAGGTTGAAGTTGTTTACGACATTTTTCTTGTAGTTGTCGCATTGTGAAGATCATGTCGATTGCTCCACGTGATGGTCTGAAACCGGCTTGTGTCTCCGGAAGGATCTTCTCAGCTAAAGGCTTGAGCCAATTGTTCATTATGTGGGTGAAGATCTTTCCTGCTGTTGCCAACAGGGAAATTCCACGATAGTTTTTACATTCGGATCGATCACCTTTCCTTTTGTAGATGGTAACGATTGCTGAGTCTCTAAAGTCTGCTGGTATGTCTTCATTTCCCCAGATCTTGATGAGAAGTTGATGCAGTTGAGAATGAAACGGGTTACCCCCAATTTTGTAGACCTCGGCTGGTATTCCATCGAGTCCAGCGGCCCTGTTGTTTTTCAAGATCTTGATGGCTTCCCTGACTTCTTCGAGTGTTCGTATTTTGCTTAGGGAGTCGTCAACGGGTTGTTCTGGAACGTTGTTAATCACATTCCTGTCGAATGAAACGGTTTGATTTAGAAAATCTTCAAAGTGCTCCCTCTGTCTAGAATTGATGTCAGCATTGCTCTTCAGGATGGGTGAACCATTTTTGAGAGGGCTTGACAGTGAGTGAATGGGCCAAAAATAGCTTTAGTTGTGTTGAAGAAGCCTCGAGTGTCGTTGGCGTCTGCTAGTTGTTGGATTTCCGGAGCTTTCTTCCTCCACCATTGGTTTTTCAGGTTTCAGGTGCCCTTCTGGACTGCAGCCTTGCATTCCTGATGGCGTTTCCTTTTGGTAGCCGATTGTTGATCACTTTGTAAGATAATGAAAGCTTTTCACTTTTAGTCAATGCGTTATTGGAGAAGTTTGTCGTTATCATTGAACCAATCCTGATGTTTTTTCGTCTTGAACCCAATTGTTTCTTTGCAGGATAACAGGTTAAGGGAACCTTGGTTCACAAGAGATATTGAGGCCCTTGTGAAGAAAAAGGAAGTGCATAGAAGGTATAGGAGGTAGGAACAAATGAGGTATGTGAGGAGTATAAAAACTGAGAGAACAGGAAATTAGGAAGGCTAAAAGAAGGCATGAGGTTGCTGTAGCAGATAAGGTGAAGAAGAATCCTAAGGGCTCTACAGGTATGTTAAGAGCAAGAGGATAGCAAGGGACAAAATTGATCAGAGTGGTAATCTATGCGTGGAGACGAAGGAGATAAAGGAGATCTTAAATGGAGTTTTTGCATCTGTATTTACTTGTGAGGCAGATGCAGAGTCTCTAGAAGTGAAGCAAAGGAGCAGCGAAGTCATGGACCCTATACATATTACAGAGGAGGAGGTGTTTGCTGTCTTGAGGCAAATTATGGTGGATAAATCCCCTGGGTCTGATAAGGTGTTCCCTTGGACCCTATGGGAGGCAAGTGCAGAAATTGCAGGGGCCCTAGCAGAGATATTTAAATTATCCTTAGCAAGGTACTGGAGAATTGGGGGTAGCTAATGTTGTTCTGTTGTTTAAGAAAGGCTCTAAGATTAAACCAGGAAATTATAGTCCAGTGAGCATCACATCAGCAGTGGGAAAGTTATTGTAAGGTATTCTAAAGGACCAGATATATAAGTATATGGATAGACAGGGATTGATCAGGATAGTCGACATGGTTTTGTGCATGGTAGGTCATGCTTAGCCAATTTTATAGAATTTTTTGAGGAATTTATCAGGAAAATTGACGAGTCAAGGCAGTGGATGTTGTCTATATGGACTTTAGCAAGGTCTTCGAGAGGGAGGTTGGTCAAGAAGGTTCAGTCACTCGGCATTCAGGTATAATAAAAAGTAATTGAATTCTTAATACACAAATAAATCAGCCACTTCCAAGGAATGTAATTATTTTCTTGAAAAAAAAAGCAAAATATGTTAGATGTGGAAATAATTTAACTTTGCACTGATTGGTAGACAATGACCTTTGTTTAAGTAATGGTTTTCCATTGATCGTATAGACAAACAGAAGAGTAACCAACAACGCCCCACAAACTGCAATAAACTGCATGAAGGGAAAGTCTGCTTGTCAGAAAAAGCAGCATCTCCCAGTGGCCACCCCACCAGTGATAGGGCTGCTCTTGTCCTCACCTACCATCCCAACAGCCTCTGTGTCCAGCACATAATTCTCTGTAACTTACTCCATCTCCAGTGGGATCCCACCACCGAGCACACCTTTCCCTCCGCACCCCCCCGCCCCAGCTTTCTGCTTTCTGCAGGGATCGCTCCCTATGCAACTCTCTTGTCCATTTGTCCCTCACACTGATCTCCCTCCTGGCAATTATCGTTGCAAGCAGAACAAGTGCTACACCCGCCCCTACACCTTCTCCCTCACTACAATACAGGGCCCCAAACAGTGTTTTCAGATGAGGTGACACTTCACCTGTGAGTCTGTTGGTGTCACCTGCTGTATCCAGTGCTCCCGGTGTGGCCTCCTGTATATCTGTGAAACACGAGGCAGATTGGGAGGCCGCTTCGTCTCGCACCTATGCTCCATCCGCCAGAAAAAATGGGATCTTCCGGAGGTCACCCATTTTAATTCCACTTCCCATTCCCATTCCAACGTATCAGTCTAGGGCCTCCTCTACTGTCGCAATGAGGCCACATTCAGGTTATAGGAGCAAAACTTTATATTCCATCTGGGTAGCCTCTAATCTGACTGCATGAACATCAATTTCTCAAACTTTGAGTAATGTCCCACATGCCACCTTCACCCATCCCTATTCCCATTTCCCTCTCGGCCCTTACCTGCCTGTCACCTCCCTCTGGTGCTCCTCCCCCTTTTCTTTCTTCCATGGCCTTCTGTCCTCTCCAGTTAGATTCCCCACTTCCCCAGCCCTGTATCACTTTCACCAATCAATTCCCAGCTCTTCACTTCATCTCTCCCCTCCTCCCTGTTTCACCATCAACTTGAGGATCTTCCTCCCCTCCCCCCAGTTTCTTATTCTGACTCCTCATCTTTTTTCCAGTCCTGAAAAAGGGTTTCAGCCCAAAATGCTGATTGTACTCTTTTGCATAGATGCTGCCTGGCCTGCTGAGTTCCTCCAGCGTTTTATGTAAATTGCTCGGATTTCCAGCATCTGAAGATTTTCTCCTGATTATGAAGGGAAGGTAACTCTTTAAATTGTACTAGTAAGGATCTTAGGACCATAAGAAAGAGGAGCAGAATTAGGCCAGTTGGCCCATTGAGTCTGCTCTGCTGATGATCTCCCCTCTCAGCCTCAGGAATGCAATGGAGTAATGTTGAAGCAGGTTCAAACATTAGTGCCACGAGCGCTGACTGAAAATAAGTATACTAATCACTTATTTATAAACAGTAGAAAATTTGACTGAACATTTAAGTTCTCCCAAGTTACACAAACTATAGAACTAAATATTCAACAAATACTTAGTTAAAAGTTCATGCAGAGTATACCTTCCGACAGTTTTGGGGACAAAGGGAAAAAGAGAGCCAACCTTTCACACATGTTACTCTTTATATCCCTGAGGCATGAGACACTAGGCACGCAAGCCAACCAATGGGAAAAGAGCTTTGCAGACTTTAAACAAACCAATCACTGACCAGCAGGATGGACGTGGCTTCCGACCGGCAAATAAGCTACACCACCGCAGAAAATATCACCCCTTGAAAGTCACGACACCATGGCAATTCGACCCTCGGACTAGTATGTCCATTGCGTACTCCCTACTGAGCTACATATAAAACACAAGTACAATACCCAGTACTGTAAACCCAATAGTCACCCCCCACCCCCCATGTACTACAGTAGAGCACCAGCTTCCCTGCTTCCCAAAAGGCATTCAACCCTCCCTCAGAGTGTAATAGCCAATGAGTTGGTCCCCACTTAACCTTATACCCAAACTCTCAGATGTGATCAACCAGATGACCAATGTTTCCCGACTGGTCAGGAATGTAGGTGCTGCATTCTTGACCAGTAGCAGCACGAGTACCACCTTTTTCTGCGAGCAGGTAATCTAAGGCCATCAGTATCATTTCCCAGGACAGTCTGGACATACCATGCTGGGAAAGGCTATCATTCAAAACCTTCCTTCCTCTGTAAAGGTCCCCTTACTATGCCGAGCAGCATGGGCAAGGTGCTCATCCAGGACACTGGGTGGTAAGCACATGGGACCCCATTTCAGCTGCACCACCCTGCGGGAGCCACGGTACAACTGGGATCTGCATATCAAGAAAGTGCCATTCAGCTTCCTGCAAGTGCCCACCTTCACAACACCATCTGGCACAGGCACAGCCGTCCCAGGATTGTGTTCCTGCTCACACTTGCCAGTCTCCTTGTGCAAGTGTTTATCATACCAGAAACAAAGGTTCTGAACTTAAAGAGGGGGAACTTTGAAGGTATGAGTCGTGAATTAGTTAAGATAGACTGGCAAATGACACTTAAAGGATTGACGGTGGATATGCAATGGCAAGCATTTAAAGATTGCATGGATGAACTACAACAATTGTTCATCCCAGTTTGGCAAAAGAATAAATCAAGGAAGGTAGTGCACCCGTGGCTGACAAGAGAAATTAGGGATAGTATCAATTCCAAAGAAGAAGCATACAAATTAGCCAGAAAAAGTGGCTCACCTGAGGACTGGGAGAAATTCAGAGTTCAGCAGAGGAGGACAAAGGGCTTAATTATGAAGGGGAAAAAAGATTATAAGAGAAAACTGGCAGGGAACATAAAAACTGACTGTAAAAGCTTTTATAGATATGTAAAAAGTAAAAGACTGGTAAAGACAAATGTAGGTCCCCTACAGACAGAAACAGGTGAATTGATTATGGGGAGCAAGGACATGGCAGACCAATTGAATAATTACTTTGGTTCTGTCTTCACTAAGGAGGACATAAATAATCTTCCAGAAATAGTAGGGGACAGAGGGTCCAGTGAGATGGAGGAACTGAGCGAAATACATGTTAGTAGGGAAGTGGTGTTAGGTAAATTGAAGGGATTAAAGGCAGATAAATGCCCAGGGCCAGATGGTCTGCATCCCAGAGTGCTTAAGGAAGTTGCCCAAGAAATAGTGGATGCATTAGTGATAATTTTTCAAAACTCGTTAGATTCTGGACTAGTTCCGGAGGATTGGAGGGTGGCTAATGTAACCCCACTTTTTAAAAAAGGAGGGAGAGAGAAACCGGGGAATTATAGACCGGTTAGCCTAACGTCGGTGGTGGGGAAACTGCTGGAGTCAGTTATCAAAGATGTGATAACAGCACATTTGGAAAGCGGTGAAATCATCGGACAAAGTCAGCATGGATTTGTGAAAGGAAAATCATGTCTGACGAATCTCATAGAATTTTTTGAGGATGTAACTAGTAGAGTGGATAGGGGAGAACCAGTGGATGTGGTATATTTGGATTTTCAAAAGGCTTTTGACAAGGTCCCACACAGGAGATTAGTGTGCAAACTTAAAGCACACGGTATTGGGGGTAAGGTATTGATGTGGATAGAGAATTGGTTGACAGACAGGAAGCAAAGAGTGGGAATAAATGGGACCTTTTCAGAATGGCAGGCAGTGACTAGTGGAGTACCGCAAGGCTCAGTGCTGGGACCCCAGTTGTTTACAATATATATTAATGACTTGGATGAGGGAATTAAATGCAGCATCTCCAAGTTTGTGGATGACACGAAGCTGGGCGGCAGTGTTAGCTGTGAGGAGGATGCTAAGAGGATGCAGGGTGACTTGGATAGGTTGGCTGAGTGGGCAAATTCATGGCAGATGCAATTTAATGTGGATAAATGTGAAGTTATCCACTTTGGTGGCAAGAACAGGAAAACAGATTATTATCTGAAAGGTGGCCGATTAGGAAAAGGGGAGGTGCAACGAGACCTGGGTGTCATTATACACCAGTCATTGAAAGTGGGCATGCAGGTACAGCAGGTGGTGAAAAAGGCAAATGGTATGCTGGCATTTATAGCGAGAGGATTCGAGTACAGGAGCAGGGAGGTACTACTGCAGTTGTACAAGGCCTTGGTGAGACCACACCTGGAGTATTGTGTGCAGTTTTGGTCCCCTAATGTGAGGAAAGACATCCTTGCCATAGAGGGAGTACAAAGAATGTTCACCAGATTGATTCCTGGGATGGCAGGACTTTCATATGATGAAAGACTGGATGAACTAGGCTTGTACTCGTTGGAATTTAGAGGACTGAGGGGGGATCTGATTGAAACGTATAAAATCCTAAAGGGATTGGACAGGCTAGATGCAGGAAGATTGTTCCTGATGTTGGGGAAGTCCAGAACGAGAGGTCACAGTTTGAGGATAAAGGGGAAGCCTTTTAGGACTGAGATTAGGAAAAACTTCTTCACACAGAGAATGGTGAATCTGTGGAATTCTCTGCCACAGGAAACAGTTGAGGCTGGTTCATTGGCTATATTTAAGAGGGAGTTAGATATGGCCCTTGTGGCTATGGGGATCAGGGGGTATGGAGGGAAGGCTGGTGCGGGGTTCTGAGTTGGATGATCAGCCATGATCATAATAAATGGCGGTGCAGGCTCGAAGGGCCGAATGGCCTACTCCTGCACCTATTTTCTATGTTTCTATGTTTCACCTACACCACCACTCCCTGTCAGGTGGGGAAGCCACTTTAAGAGTTACTACGATCCAATTAGACAAATAGTACACAGGGGAAATGCCAGCCCTTAAAGCATGAACTCGACCGGGGGCTATTAAGGCTCAAGCTGATACAATACTATGGGTCGAGGTTGTCTGGAACAGTCTACTCCTAACCATCTCCCCCAAAACGGAATGCCAAAACCTGCGAAGCCGGGTGATTTCCCCCAACAATCATTTCCCTGATCATCAAAGGGATTGATATCAGTGGATCCCTTTCCCGATGTAGTAAGGAGTCCTCATACAAATACAACAAATCTGACCCGTTGGTCTGGTGGGCAAATCAAATGTTATCCAAAGGAATGCATCGCAGGATCTTCGACCATAAGTCAGCATCCACTCCAGTTCCCGCTGCTGCTGAAGATGAGCTAAGACCCTTTGAACTGCCTTCACAGCATGGGATTTAGCAACTCCTGAATGCAATGTGACAAATCCAGCAGAGGACAAAATACTTCATACTTTATAATTTATTGTCGCCAAACAATTGGTAC
The DNA here is from genome assembly GCF_030028105.1 of Mobula birostris. NCBI lineage: Eukaryota > Metazoa > Chordata > Chondrichthyes > Myliobatiformes > Myliobatidae > Mobula > Mobula birostris. The sequence goes on from NC_092393.1 coordinate 19,652,026, forward strand.
TAGAACGTCAATCATCACAGCAATATTTGATTCTGCGCTTCACACTCCCTGGATTACAAATATTAAATATTAAAAATATTAAAAATAGTTAAAATTAGTAAATATTAAATATTTAAATTATAAATCATAAATAGAAAATAGGAAAATGGAAAGTAAGATCATGCAGAAAAATCGAGAGGCAGGTCCGGATATTTGGAGGGTACGGCCCAGATCCAGTTCAGGATCCGTACAGCAGTCTTATCACAGTTGGAAAGAAGCTGTTCCCGAATCTGGCCGTATGAGTCTTCAAGCTCCTGAACCTTCTCCTGGAGGGAAGAGGGATGAAAACTGCGTTGGCTGGGTGGGTCGTGTCCTTGATTATCCTGGCAGCACTGCTCCGACAGCGTGCGGTGTAAAGTGAGTCCACAGATGGAAGATTGGTTTGTGTGATGTACTGGGCTGTGTTCACGATCTTCTGCAACTTCTTCCGGTCTTGGACAGGACAACTTCCATACCAGGTTGTGATGCACCCTAGAAGAATGCTTTCTACGGTGCATCTATAAAAATTAGTGAGGGTTTTAAGGGACAGGCCAAATTTCTTTAGTTTTCTCAGGAAGTGAATGTGCTGGTGGGCCTTCTTGGCAGTGGACTCTGCTTGGTTGCACCAAATCAGGGCACTTGTGATATTGACACCGAGGAACTTAAAGCTTTTGACCTGTTCCACTTGCGCACCACCGATGTAAATGGGGTTGTGCGGTCTGCTACTCCTTCTGAAGTCAACAACCAATTCCTTCGTCTTGCTGACGTTGAGGGATAGGTTATTGTCTTTGTACCATGCCAAGAGGTTCTCAATTTCCTCTCTACTCAAACTCATCATTACCCAAGATATGGCCTACAGTTGTTGTGTCATTAGCAAACTTATATATTGAGTTTGATGGAAACTTAGCTACGCAATCATGGGTGTATAGTGAGTACAGTGGGGGCTGAATACATAGCCTTGTGGGGCACCAGTTCTCAGAGTGATTGTAGAGGAGAGCCTGATTGAGAGAGGGCTTGAAGAATGACCCTTCTCCCCTAATGGCCTCCTTTTCTCGCTTCCCCTGTCAGGCAGTACTCCCTCCACATTGTATAGAGGGTGGGGGTGGGAAACCCATTTACCTGTTCTTTAGGACCTGAGCTTTGAGAAACACCAAAAACATTTCCTATGGGCCATTCAGGATCCTCCACTTTGTCTGCTTATCCAACTTCTGTACCTGGCTACACACACCCTCTTCTACATAATCCAAACCCAGCAACAATTGAATCACTGTGCTTATAGGATGATCAACAGCTGATCCTATTAAAGACAGCACCACTCCCTTTAAATGGGAAGCTGCTGATACAACCACATGTCCTATCATGCCAGATGTTAGCTCAACATCCTCTGGTGGGTTATCACTATCGTTGTATAATTCTGTATAGCTGTTTGCATGCAACAGTGGCCACACCCTGGGCAACGGCTTCGACAAGCCGGCTAAACGAGGTGAGGGTAGCCGACGTGTCTCAAACCCTCTGTGAGATAGAGAGTTGTCTATCCCAACATATGAAGACAGACTCCGACGGATTGAGCGGATGAGACCAATGGAAGGTCCAACGGTCAAGAAGGTGGTCTCTGCAAGCGTCATGGAATGTGTAGAGCAGGACAAGACACAGAAGACGTCCTGGTCATCCACTGTGCCTAGTCCCATCTCCAGCTGTCTCGACTGTCCCATCTCCAGCTGTCTTGCCACTGGATTCAGATGGGAATTGGGAAGAGAGAGTGAGGCTGACGCTGCACAACTCTCCCTCACTTAAATCCAAATCACACACTATTCTCGACACCAGCATAATGGTGTCAAGGTCCTCATTGACGTTGACCATGGACGAACACATAACTCTGTAATAAGGGCTTTACTCTACCTCTACTGTACTCCGTTCTGCTTGGGGCTTTGAATTCCATTCAGAGAGAGAAGGATAGCTGAATTTAACTGCTGCTGCTACTCGATCCGAAAGTGATGCATTATGCTCAGGGGAAGCAAGCAGCTTTCTCAGGGCATTATTGACCGCATATTGGGACAATAGGCTCCCTAAAGCACCCAACTCTCTGTTAGATAGGATCAATATGGTTCACCACCTCATCCTATATCCTCTACAACCACGTGGCCAGAGACTCTCCAGGCTTCAGTTTGTACCTATCCCCTAAACTCGCCAGTTCCTTAGCAGAGAGTTCTCTGACCTCTATTGTCTCGAAGGGGCTCGTTGCACCATCCCCCACATGTTCCTGATCCTTCTCCCCCACTTGGGAGGAAGAAGCCGTAATTCAATGCCACCCATGGCTGGTTTGGGAGCACTTGATCACTGGTCTTGGCCCACACTGTTTAAGGTACACACAGGAGAGCTTGATCATTTCAAGGGATAACCCCAGGGATCTATGCTACCCCTCTCCCCCACTTTCATTATCCAGCCAGACATCCCCATCCCACAGACCCACAGTAGGATCAGACGCTCAAACCTTAACAGGATCGGACTGTCAATTAGCTCACTGGCAGCCTCTAATTGATGTACCTTCATTAGCCGACAAGCTATCTCTGTATTCTTATCTTCAAATTTTGAAGCCCATGTCTGTGCCTTACTATTGCTGCAAACAGCCAGAAAGCATCCCATTGGCTATCCCTTTTCCTGGGAAAACCCAGTGTTTTAAGTATGGACACAGTATGGTGTCCAGTTTCAACCCTGGCAATATCTAACTGCTCTGATCAATCTACTGGCGTCCCGTAGCACCTCAGTAGGTTAGTGAGACTCCCAAAGCCCTCCCTGTTATTATTCCACCCCAGGACTTGGCATCTCTCATACGGGGAGGTCCTCTCTTTTAAATAACCTTTTAAAGAAATGCCTTTTCTGCTCAAGCAACAAACCCTGCTCACAGTGCCAAAATGTAATGTTGAAGGAGGTTCACGGGTTGCTGAGTGAGACAGAAAACGCTGACTGCGAATAATCAGTTACTTACAAATAGTAAAAATTTTGAGCAAACATTTAAGTTCCCACAACTTACACAAACTACAGAACTAAATATTCAACAAACAGACATTAAGTTAAAAGTGTTCATGGAGCATACCTTCCCAACAGTTCCAGTTACAAAGGGAAAAAGAGAGCATACCTTTCCTACACGTTACTCTTTATACCCCCGAGGTGTTTGAAACTGGACGCTAGGTGCTGTGGCATGCAAACCAACCAATGGCAAAAGAGCATTGCAAGCTTTAAACGAACCAGTCACTGACCAGCACAATGGATGTGGCTTTCGACTGACAAATAAGCTATGCTCTCCACAGGACACACAAAGAGGCCGGTAGCTCAGCGAAAGACAGATAGTAGATATTGTTAATTGTAATTTAAACCAGGTGACTGGGAAATAAATTACACCCCCAAACATGGAGACCAAGCTCCTCGGCTTCTAATGAAAAGCATGAAGAACTTGATTTTAATTTCTGTTGGGCAAACAATTGAGAGAGATAAAAAAAAAATCATCAGCAAGCAGGGTTTTCAGATTAAGTTGGTTACCAACTTGAAACAGGTGAAAAGTGCCACTGATTACAAAGGTAACAAGAAGAATATTTTGCTTGTTCATTCATTATGTGCCATGTTGGATGACGTGGGTTATCAATGTCTTCCTGTGACCATAGTTACTCTTGGAAATTTTTCTACAGAAGTGGCTTACCATTGCCTTCTTCTCGACAGAGTCTTTACAAGATGGGTGACCCCAGCCGTTATCAATACTCTTCAGAGCTTGTCTGCCTGTCCTTGGTGGTTGAATAGCCAGGACTTAACGATATTCACCAGTTGCACATAGAGCCATCGCCCACCTGCTCCCACAGCTTCACATGACCCTGATCCCAGGGCTAAGAAGGTGCTACACCTTGCCCAAGGGTGACCTGTAGGGAGGGAAAGAGTGCCTTACACCTTCTTTGGTAGTAGAGCTACTAGGACTTGATGTTTCAATCTCTATGGTAAGTCGGCACTCTCGATGTTGGCAGTGGGTTTGGAGTGGTGACAAGGAGGGAGGGTAGGTACGTCCTTGGGGTCATCAGGTGGGCACCCTCCTTCTTTGACGTTTCGTTGATAGGCCCACGACATCTCCAGAGGGCTCAACGGTGCTACCCGGCGTTTCAAATACACCCCCCCCTTAGTTCCATACCCTCCTGTCTTCATCTTGCAGCCCAGTTGTTGTCTTTCCTTTTAATCCAAATCCAATTGCTGCTTTCTTCTGCTGCATTTGACAAGGGCTTGATTGCTTGTTGGAGGGAGTGACTCCTCACCCCCCTCTTCTTCAATAGACTGGTCGTAGATGTAGCAACGAATCCCCTGCATACCACTTCTACAGGGAAAATCTTGGTCTTCCAGCCATTCTGGGCAGCTTCAGTTGCCAGTTCAGAATACTTGGTCTTTTCCCTCTCATAACCTTCTTCAACACTATTTTCCCATGGTACTGTCAATTCCACAACATATGCCAGCTTGGCTATTGTGGACCACAGGACCATGTCTGGCTGGAGTGTTGTAGCCACAATGTCTGGGGGAAACACAAGCTTTTTTTCCAAGTCCATGTCCATTTTCCAAACATGCAGAATGCTTACATCTTTTGATGTTATACGATGCTCCGGAGGTTGGCCTGCTGGTACAAATCATGTGATGTGGACATTTCTTGCTGATGTTTATGGGAGAACATTTGTGGTGATTCGCCTCTGTTCCAAGATTGATGCCAGCTGTCTGAGAACTTGGTTATGCCGCCAAGTGTACCGCCCCTAGGTGAGGCTTGTGGTGCATCCTGTTAAAATGTGCCTTAGTGATCCATGTGCTTGACAAAGAGAGCAAGCGGGGTCTTCTCCCCACCACTGGTTCAGGTTCTGGGGTGTGGGTAGGAGGTCATAAGTGGCTCTGATGACAAAACTTAGCCGAGATCCCTCCATCTCCCAGATGTCATGCCAGTTGAGTTTCCTCTTTTCTAGGCTCTCCCAATTAGTCCATTGGCCCTGCTTGGCCATTGAGACGGCTCTGGCATGTCGCTCTGCCTCCTCCTGTCTTCTCAACTCCTCCACCACGAGTCATCTCTTCTGCACTGATGTTGCCTTGTGCCACTGAGGAGCTTTTGGGATGAGCCTGAGCCCGGCTCTCCCATGTTGGACTTGGCCAACCATATCCTTGAAGCGAAGAGCAGACTTAGCACTCTGAATGGCTTTAGATGGAGTCCACTTCCTCCCCATTGCCACACGGGGGGGGGGGGGGGCGCTGTTCAAATAACAGTATCTTCATATTCAGTGAGAGTCAGGACCAACCTTGCTTTGGTGCATTTGAACTCTTCCACAAGACTTGCAATTGGTAATTCTAGTTTGACATTCCCGTACAGTCCAACAGGACTTAAGCATCGCGGAAGTCCAAGCCATTATTTTGCATGTGTGCTGATCATTCTTTCAAGCTTTTCAACCTTGCTGATGGGAATTTCCTACACTGTTAAAGGCCACATGTATCTCCGCCCCACAACTCAAGAATATTGGGTGGGGCACCGAAATGGGAGGCTGAGTTCAAAATCCAACTTCGTTGCAGTGGAATTTAAATCCAGCTAATAATCTAAAATTAAATCAAATAAAAACTGTTCTGAATAATAATATGGATGCAAACATTCTTGAACTGTCATAAAACTTATCCTGCTCAGGAAGATATTCTTAATTGGCTGGATGGGATGTGAACTCAAATTCATTAATATAATTGACTGTTAAGTGCTCTCTGGAATGGTCAAGCATGCTATTTTAATTGGGGGGGCATTAAGGGTGAGCTATTGATGCTCTTGTCAGTGATGCCCCCATCCTAAAAACAATTATTAAAAAATGAACTTCTCCTTCAGGGAAACAGACGTTTATACCTATGTCAAAGTTGCAAGTAAAGTGCATTTATTCTAAGGTCCTGAGAAATACAAGATGTGAAAAAGCACAAAACTTCTCAAGATATAAAATGAACTTCTCAGAGGTGTAGAACCAGCTCCAAGGCACCAAAACCAGATGCTGTAAATGGACAGGTTTAAATTTTCTGCAAAAAGACACGCCACAGTAATCATTCATTCTGGTGATAAGTAGAATTTTATACTTACTCAAAATAATTCTACTGAAGCAATAATTATTAAAGCAGACCTAGGAGATTTTATTGCCAAATTATTCTCAGTTTTTGAATTTTCTAGAAACAGATGGCATCTGGCCCTTCTAAACAGAAAGGCCTAGAAAAAATAAACCAGGACCTTGGTGTGCTGTGCCCAATCTTACAAAAACTTGTGATTGGCCTCTGACCATCCTGGGCCAGGGTAGAGTGAGGGAAAAAGCAGGAGTGGGTGGGGATAGGACTTCCAAAGTTCTCTTGTTCCCAGTCTGGCAGGACACCTGTGTGTCAAGGGCCCAAGTTTAGTGTCAGGATTTGTCTCTGGGCAACATAAGCTGAAAATATCAGGAAAAGAGCCTAGGTCAAAGGTTACAATGAGTCACGGGAGGCATTGCTGGGGAACTATTAACATACAGAGAGTACTATACAAATTCAATTTATTTCATTAATACTTTTCCCATGTTCATTTTACTTTTGTGTAGTTATTAACCTAGCTATTGAAGGAACAGTTTCTCAATAGCGGCTTCACCAGTTGAAATGGTTAGTTTGTTGATCCAGTTGTTTCTTGTCTTTAATTCTACTGATGGCTTGATAAGGTGTTTTTTATAAGCTAGGATTCATTCCAGTGTAGCATATTGTTCAGCATTAACCTATTCAAGAAGATGTTGACCTGTTGATTGCACTGTGTTTAGGTTGGCTGGGAGCAGTAAAGAACTATCATTTTGGCACTTGGTTTTCCATTTTTTGAAACACTGGGCTATCTCTTTCCTGTAAGTGTTTAAGATTTTCCAAATCAATGGCATCCTGGACCTACATATGTAATCAGACAAATGCCCTCTATTCAAGATGAAATGCCTGGCACGGTTATATGTAAGGGCTAAAAATATTTTGTTAAGGGAATTGGGCTCTGAACTAGACTGCTTGGAACGTCTAAAGCTGCATGTTTGTCCAAATAAAACTTGGAATAGGTGACTTCTCAGCAGCTGCTTCCCCATTCGAGTAGATTCATAGGTAGTTTCTGCAAAAACCCCAAATACCAACAGTGCCTTCTACTTTTCCTGGGAAGTATGAAAAATTAAAAAATCAAAAAAACTGAAATGTCAGCAGTTCACAAGTATTCATCTCAATACTTAGTTAAACCACCACTCGCAGCTATTAACTAGTAGCTTTTTGGATAAGTCTCCATCAGCTTTGCACAACACGATGCAGCAAGTTTTGCCCATTCCTCCTTGCTAAATTGCTCAGGTTTTGCCAGGTTAGTTGGGGAGCAGCAGTGGATAGTAACCTTGAGGTCATGCCAGAGATGTTCGATCAGTTTATGGTCAGGACTTTGACTGGGCCACTCAAGATGTTAATTTTCTTCATTTCAGGCCACTCAGTCGCTGAACTGGCAGTGTGTTGTGGGCCATTGTTCTGCTGAAAGACAAATATGTTCCTCAGTTTAAGCTTTCTGGAAGAGGCAAGTAGGTTTTCATCCAGGATATCTCTGTATTTTGTAAGTGATGCTTTGCAAAGCCTTGATGGGCAATGATATGGTTTTTTTTTGCCAGGCTTCTTCCTTGCCACTCTTCCATAAATACCCTTTTTGTGCAAGGCCTTGGAGATTGTGGAGCCATGAACTTCAGCTACACTTGCTGCTATCGACTTCTGCAGCTCCCCCAGAATAACTGTTGGTGCCACAGTAGTCTCTTTTACACGTGCCATTTTTTTCCCGGCAACTAAGTTTAGAGGGATGGCCTGACCTAGGCAGAGTGGCTGTGGTTTCATAATTTCCACGATGGACTGAACTGAGCTGCGAGTATGTTCACACTTTTGAGATGATCTTGTACCCATCCCCAGATCTGTGTACAAATGGTTCCAGTAACGAATTGATGTGCAACCCATTATACTCACACTACTACCCAGCTTGGCTCTTTGTTCAGTCTGGCATCACCTGTCTGCACTCTGGATTTCAAAACTTCTTACAGACCCCATTCATTCAGGCTTCTATTAATGTCTTCCTATTTATAAGTAATATATTTTAAACTTTTTATTTATGCAATAATTATCTTATTTATTTAAAACTATTTGATTTGTCTTTACGTCTCTCAATTGGATGCATTACAGAATAGTTCTCAGGCTGCTAATCTGTAAAAACATCATCAGGATAGAAACGAAGAAAGAATTTTAACAATACAGTTGACGCTTTGGTTCGAGATCCTTCATCAGGAGCCATGAAGGGTCCTGACCCGAAACATCAACTGTTTATTCATTTCCGTAGATACTGCCTGACCTGCTAAGTTCCTCTAGACTTTCAGCATCTGCTGAATCTTTTGTGTTTATGATTAACAATACAGTTTTTAGTATATTCCCAAAAAAAACTGCAACCATTACATAGAAATTGCTCGATCCAGTCTGCCACCTGCATTCACCTCATTGTATTACTCTCACTAGGAGCTCCACATTTCCACTTGAGTTTCACCTCTAGCAGCCACAGCCATCCTGTGAAATGGAGTGAGTTTGCCAGTGTTACGTACCCTGTAACCGGGTTGCCAAGCCAGCAGAAATGGAACACGTGTTGGAGTCTGTGATTACTAGGAACTAATAAAGTTTTATTAAAGAAACAAGTAATACAGTACACTAATTGCAAGGATATAAATGTAACAGGTTAGCAATGATAATACACACATATACACAGAAATAGGGTAATAGGAATCAACCAAGCTCTATTGCAGTCTAGGGGTAAAATGATCAGTCTTAAGTGAAGCAGAGTTCAGTTCAGTCTAGTGTAGTTTGAAGTAATTGCTGTTGTTGTACCATTGGAGAGGGAGAGAGAGAGAGTGAGAGATGCAGTTGGTTTCAGGCAAACATTTTCGATAGCCTTCTGATCCAGCTGTGGTCACCAACAGTGACCCCTCCGTTCCGGATGCGATCGTTCTTCTGAGGTGAACCCGGTACCCAGGCAAGGGCGGACACACATCAGGTTCCCACCGATCGTACCTTTACACCCTGTGAGCCCATGACCGATTCCCGCGAACCAGTCCTCCAAACTCCCACCACCTTGTGGGGCACACTGCTCTTTCCAGGGTCTCGTGGCATGTGTCGTGCCTTAGCAAACCTGCTATTTTTATCCCCTGCCAGGGTATCACCTGTCCATCAAACTTCAAACAGTTCAGGTTCAAAGCAAACGGCCTGTTACAGACGCCAACATCGGAATTGTGTTTCTTTCTCATTAATCTCTCTCTTCTCTCTTATTAGCATTTTGAATGTTTCTCCATTGTCTTCTGTTATCTCTCTCATTAGCATCATCCATCCTGCAGCTCTGCTTGGCGTCACACATGACACCAGTAACAACCAGGAGGCTCTTTCCCCATTACCCCAATGGCCTTTTGACAGATCAGTGGCCTGATTATTACTGTTGAATACATCTGATTGAGACTTAGTAACAAATACATTTAAATGAATAAGAGAATTATTTCAGAATTTAAAAAAACAGTTTTCCTTAGAAATAAGAAGAAATTAATAGAAGTCTGAAGGGAAAGTAAAAAAAGAAAATTTAACAAGTTTCTTATTGGCACTTGACCTTTTAATATAAGGTGTGTTGCGCTGTATTAAATTTTATTAAAATATTAGATGAAAGTCTGAACAATTCCAAGTGACACTTAAGCTCTTTATGAGCTTGCAGCATGTGAAGTGTCTGTACACGTTAAACACTATAGATTGGTTAATTGTTTGCTAATAGCCTCTAATTCTTTCTTAGCCTCAGGCACTAGTGGCATGATAGTACCTGTCTCTCAATGCTTTCAATGCTTGTGCTGTCTCTCAATGTGTTTCTCAATGCTTGTGGATTGAACCCCTCTTTATTGAGGCACCTTTCAACTGGTTCTTGGGACTTCACCTAGACCAAAGATTGCGATCGATAGATGCCTAGGATGGACCCAGGGTGATTGCGAATCATTTTAAGCATGGCTGCTGTGTGACGCACCTCTTCTCCCTGCCATACACGTGCAGACTATACCCACTGGCAGATCTGCCTGGTTCTCTCACAGACATACTTCAGTCACTTTCTGAAAGGTTAGAGCACTTAGTCGAATGTGCTTGACTTGCTAATCTAAATGCAGATGCAATAGATAAATAAAGGGCTCATAAATAAATCCAGCCTCAGATTTTAACTGGAGTGTAAAGATCAGATAACATTCTACAGTATGTTTTTTTTTCCCATATTCAACAGGGACATGTATATGAAGTGTCAGCTGCTGACATGAGGGATATAATGTTAAAGAAATAAATAAATCTCTCTTTGTAAATAATGTCAAATACTGGCACCCAAGTCAGGAATTGCACGGACTACTTGATCTAGCTTAGAGATGTTTTCATGTTGTCTCAATAGTTGTGCTTTACTTACTTATAGGAGTTTCAAGTTGCCATCAGTCTTCTGTCAGAATACCAGAGGAAGGAAAATGGGAACAAAGCTTGTGCCAATGTTTTTTAGGTGGATGGGAAGAACAGAACTGAAACATAGTGCTGCATTTTTAATAAGATCCAGAAGTATCCAGCTGTATAGCTACTCTGTAATGCAAAAATTGACTCAAAAATCATGTGCAAGTTGTTCTAGCAGGATATAAATAGTACTATTTAATTTGGTGTTAACTAAACTAGCTCTCACTGCAGTAAGTAACCTCTGCAGAGGAAATTTGCAAATAGGTACTGAAACTTTGCATCAGATTTTCCAATCACACTTCAATGGAATAAAGATTTTAACCACAAAGAAACACAATTTATTCAGTCCAGCCAAAGGGCTTTGGCTCAAAACGTCGATTGTATCTTGTCCATAGATACTGCCTGACCTGCTGAGTTCCTCCAGCATTTTGTGTGTGTTGCTCGGATTTCCAGCATCTGCAGATTTTATCTTGTTTGCAGTTTACATAGAGAAATGTTAAAGTTGGCACAACCTCAAATAGGATTAAGAGTTACTGATCTTGAGTATATTGACTTTTTACCTTGCAACACGTGTAAATTCTGAGAGCTTAGCACACTGCAATAAATCACATCATTTCAATGTATTTTATTGAACCTTACTAATCTTTTAACATCTGTCCATAGCAGTTCCATAAAATGCTCACTGCAGTATTTCAATCATTACAGCAGGAAAGTAAATTCTGTCATAGTGTGTGTGAAGTCATAAGACTTAAATGACAACATGAATAAGACAAGAAGGAATGGATGCTAGAAATCTGAAACTCCATGGTAATTGTCTCACTGGATAAATATTTTTGTTATGTTGGTTTAATTTATAAACTAATATATGCTGAATTATTTCCCAACTAATAATGTCATAGCTTGGAGGAGGCCTTTGAAAGGAAGCTCTCCAAGTATGCAGGACTGGTCAGCAACTGTCAGCAGGCTGGATGGAGAGCGAGGTGTCTCCCAGTGGAGGTTGGTTGTAGGGGATTCATAGCCCGTTCTTTAGTTAGAGCCTTCAGCATTTTGGGCATCGAGTGAGAGAGGAAGAGGAGAGCCATCTGCAGTACCACCGATGGCTGTGGCTCAAAAGAGGGGAGCCATGGAGCCATAAGTAGCTAGCCATCTGGACACAAGCTGGGGTCTGATCAGCCCCGGCTGGGTCACCTGGAGGAGGTTGTATGATGTTGAAAGATCCGAAACACCCGATGATTCCAGGAACATCACTGAAGATGTGTCCAGAAGCATCAATAGATGTATGTACACAGCAGTGCTATTGTTAATTTTAAAATTTTAAGTGAAAAGCATTCCAAAGAAAAATCATTCCTCAATGCCTTTGTAATAAATTCTTCAAAACAATGCATGCTCATTTTTTTTTCACAAGAGTGCCGGAGGTCATTCAAATAGATTCCTCTGTACTTGTTGTTTCATTTTGGCTTCTGGATGGTTGAAGTGGGGCTCAATTATTGATGAAATTGCATCTTATCAGGATGAGCTCAGTTTACTAGCCTTGGGTTTTCTCCTTTTCCTTCTCCTATGTACAGTGTATATACACCTTAATCACTTTAATTTTCCACATGATTTATTAGAGGGCACATGTCCTCACTCATTCCTTCATTTCAGTGATTATATTTAATAATAGAATTAACTGTATCTATTCACAACTGAAGTAAAACAATAAAGCATCAATTAGTCTTGTTTTTAGTCATAAAACATCTGACATAGTTTGGAGATAAAAGACAAAACAATGGCAGATGGACTTCTACATATGTAATGACTTTTCTTGACTCTGCTTATTGATGAGGACGAGAGGAACAAGTATTATGTCACTTGTGTCTTCTGAGGCTTGATAATTTCTTCCATGGGGATGTCGGTGAGGAAACTTCAGCCATAACTTTCAAAAGCAGTCTCAGTTCACATGTACACACGAGGAAATCTGCAGATGCTGGAAATTCAAGCAACACACACAAAATGCTGGTGAATGCAGCAGGCCAGGCAGCATCTATAGGAAGAGGTACAGTCGACGTTTCGGGCCGAGACCCTTTGTCAGGACACTCAGTTCACATGTTGCATCTTTAGATTGTAACATTGCAATATTGCTTTATTATTTCACAAAAAATGAGAGGAAAATAAAATAATAGCAATAATAAAATGTTAGTGAAGCTGGAAATTGAATACTTCAAGTACTCAACAAGATATGCATTTCCATGTGGAGAAAATTGAGATAAGGATCTATAATTTTAATAAAACAAAAGTTCAAAGTAAATATACACTCACTGGCCACTTTATTAGATACACCTGTACACCTGCTCATTAATGGAAATATTTAATCAGCCAATCATGTGGCAGCAACTCGATGCACAAGAGCATGCAGACATGGTTAAGAGGTTCATTTGTTCAGAGCAAACATGAGAATGAGGATGAAATATGATAACCGTGGAATGATTATGTCCACACATGGTGGTTTGAGTATCTCAGGAACTGCTGATGTCCTGGGGTTTTCCCACACAACAGAGAATGTGCAAAAAGCAAAACAAAAAAAAAAAATCCAGTGTGTAGCAGTTCTGTGGGAAAAATGCCTTGTTAATGAGAGACATAAGAGGAGAATGGTTTGATTGATTCAAGCTGACAAGAAGTCAAAGAACTACGCAGAAGAGCATCTCTGAATGCATAACATATTGTACCTTGAAGTGGATGGGCTACAGCAACAGAAGACCATGAATATACACTTAATGGCTACTCTTTTAATTAACTGCTGTACCTAATAAAGTGGCCACTGAGTGCATGTCACCATTTACTAGCCTGAGATTCATTTTCTTGTGGGCAGTCTCAGTAGAAGAGAAAACTCCAATGGAATCAATGAAAAATTACACACACAGACTGACAGGCAATTATTGTGTAAACGAAGACAAACTGTGTAAAATAGGAAAATAAATATACTGAAAAATCCTTAAAAGGCTGTGGAATCAGTTCGGTTTTGAGGTTTCATTCTGGTTCAGGGGCCTGATTATTGAAGGGTAATAACTGCTCTTGAACCAAGTGGTGTGGAACCTAAGGCGCCGTACCTCTTTCCCAAAGGAAGCAGCAAGAAGAGAACTTGGCCTGGATTGGGGTGGGGGGTCTTTGGTGATGGATACTGATTCCCTGAGGCAGTGCTCCATGTAGATGTGCTCAATGGTGGGGATGGCTTTGCCTGTGATGATCTGGGCTCTGTCACTAGTTTATGTAGGCATTTCCATTCATGGTCATTGGTTTTTTTGGAAAACTTTTTGGAATCTGTAGTTAGCTAAAGTGATGGTGCAGTAAAGGGAGTGAACTACAAGAGATACATCATCACTAATGAATTAATTTAGTTTTTACATATGAAACTGTTGATAGGTTAATGCTATTATAAATGGATTTCCTGAAGACATTTATTGGGCTTCACAAATGAATCCACCTAAAATCTTAACTCATAAAACCAAAAGTAAATTATTGGCCAGGTTCATTTGCTGGTATATAATAATTATGTACTCATATTGAAAATGAATTGTGCTTTACGACAGATATTTTTGCAAGAACCCATACTATTCACTATAAATATTGATAAGTTAGGCAAGACAATGGAAGCCCTTTTACTCTTGCATTCCATTCAAGATAAGTGACATAGCTTGGAGCTTAAAAGTTTAAAAAAGGTATGTAGATTAAAAAGGACAAAACCATGTGTACTGCCCTCATTCAGGTGTTGTAACATTAACTAGACAATCAGCCAAACTCCATTCAGAAATAGCACAAAAGTCAGGATATAGCCTCCTATATGTCCTTGGGTTTATTGCAGACTCAATTGCATGACATAGTGAATAAGGATTGAAACTGAAAAACAACAATACACAGTGCATTTACCACATTGTTCCATTTACACAACCAAATATACACAGATAAGTAAGAATTTAGTTAAGATTCCCACAAGTAAATATTATAAGATACTGACAAGTAATTACTGCAGGTAAATAGTATGTCTAAACCATTAGCATCTAGGTAAGTATCAAATAAATTCAAAAATGATATCCTATTTCTGTAAAATCTTATGATACCTTTAGATTAACTTCTAAGCAATATAACATCAATTTACAATCAATGCTTCTGCTGGTGAAACAACAGGATGGCATTAGGTAGAAACATCTTTAGCTCCTAACATAATCCTCTGCCTTCTGCTAACCAATCTGCTTTCCTACTCACTACTTCCTGACTGCATAGGAAGTGACCTCATACAAGCTGAAACTGCTCATTTCAAAATAAAAGCTGAATGTGCTTAATCATACAGAAAAAACAAACAAACATCAATTGTCTGACAGGCAGAACACTATGATCTGTGTGTGTCTACTTAGGCATGATATCATCCATTTTGAAATGATGAAAGAGAGGTCCATGTATACAAATTACTAAAATGTAATAGCCAGTTTTAATACAATAAGGAGGGCATGTTGTTCTTCATAAATACAGACCTTGATTATAAAGGGGGAAAAGATTTATTACAACCATGTAAAGTCTTGATTAAACTGTATTTGGAGTAACACAAATAGTTCTGAACCCTGTAAATAAAAGGATGTATTAGCTTTGTCACAGAGTCCTGGAAGCACACATCATAAAAGCAGGAGCTTCGACCTACTGAGGCTATGTATTTTGTCTCAGGTTTTGCCAAACGTTGTATCTTATGTCATTTGCGACATTACTATTAGGAACACACTAGGAGAAAGAGGCAGAAAAAAATGAGGGAAGACATAAGCTAATTGTGAATGTTATGGGTGTTTCAGGTTTTCCTAAAGGTTGCGTGTTACATAATTTGTTGGTTTATCATAGGGACTAGACGAAGTGAAGGAGTGCATAGACTTACCGCACTGAAATAGGATCAAACAGGATTCAACCAACAGAACCAGGTATCAGACAACTGATAGACTTGTCTGAGCTGAGGCTATGGTGGATTAATTGCCCTGAGTCAGGTTTGTGCTGCATTAACTGTGTTGATCCAGGTTCAGCATTGAAGTCTCAGTCAATCTGAGGCATCTCTTACTTCCTACAGCCTACTGAAAACTGAAAATTGGTGGAATCTGAACCAGAGCATTCTGAATAGGAACGTCTCTCATCCACTCTCCCTGAGGTGCTTTCAAATTTCAGCTTCTGTCTGTCATCTCCCAGCTCATCAGTGCAAGGAGCTTCAACTCTGGCAAAGAATGTACAGTCAACCAGCATTTCGAACGCACTAACATCCATATCCATCTCCCTGGGCACCCAGAGCTTGACACGGCTTCACCATTAGAACTCGTGATCGTGAAGGTGTAAGGCTGATTCCCACCTGCTGAGCCCAGGACAACCACCACTGGCCCTTCCAGCTGTCTGTTCATCACTCAAGCAGCTGTGATAACTCACCACCTCCAGTGCAGGTAACCCACCTTGGCAACCTATGATAGCATTGTCCTGACCATTCAGCTCTACTCTTCAATTCAGTAAACTATTACATTGACAGGAGGCAGATGGCAGGATGATTCATCTGTCTGTACCAAGTTGCGTTGTAAGGAACCGTCTTGGTCCCGTGGATGAGAGGTCAGTGTTAGAGACCATTCAGGAGAATTACAGTTTGTATTCTTTTTAAATGCATTTTTCTAACACAAAGAATTAGAAATTTCAAGTCAAGTTTCTGTAACTGGCAACAAAAATTGCACTTATTTTTAAAGAATCACCTGATCTGGTCTAATCTGAGCCGGAGAAATTCTAGTTTTCTCAGTCAAACTACATTTTATCTAAACATGATACAACTAGTCAGGTCCTTTTAGGCTCAGATTGGGCAGTGAATTAAAGAAGCTATTTATTTCCTTTAGGAATGAAGATCCACAGTTTAAATTGTTTCCTTCCTGCTTCTTAATGCTTGAGTGCAATTGCAAAAACATGCTACATTTTGAGCCTTAACTTTCCGCATCATATTTAATGGTTACTTAATGTGCAAGGGGCTCAGTTCCATGAAACTCATCAGGATATTGAAGGCAAGCTAATTGTGGAGTAGTGCAAATTATTCAGCAAGTTAAAAAGAGGATCAATCATAGAATATATCTGCCTCCTTATAAACTGCAGACAAATTTATATTAACAACTGTGAATGCATTATACTTGCAATAATTTCTGCTGAAAAATCTGAATTAATATCAAGCTAACTGCCAGAAGCAACAGGGGTAATTTCCCTCAGTATCATCTGTTGCAATATTATTGCGCAATGATCATGAAAATAACCATTCACAAAGAAGAAAAGGACAAACTCTGCCTATTTCCGAGGACCTTCATTCATCCTGTTGCATCCTTACAGCCCAATTACCTCTGTTTTTGAACCTCACCCATGTGTTTAATCAAAGATCTCATCTCCTTCTACTGTAAGACCATAAAACCATAAGATATAAGAGCAGAAGTAGACTATTTGGCCCATCGAATCTGATCCACCATTCAATCATGGGTTGATCCAATTCTTCCAGACATCCTCACTCCCCTGCCTTCACCCCCTACCCTTTGACGCCCTGGCCTCCACAGCCACTCGTGGCAACAGATTCCACAGATCTACCATCCTCTGACTAAAGTAATTTTTCCGCTTCTCAGTTCTAAATGGACGTCATTTAATCCTGAAGTTGTGCCTTCTTGTCCTAGAACCCCTACCATGGGAAATAACTTTGCCATTTCTAATCTGTTCAGGCCTTTTAACATTCGGAATGTTTCTATGAGATCCCCCCTCATTCTCCTGAACTCCAGGGAATACAGCCCAAGAGCTGCCAGACATTCCTCATACAGTAACCCTTTCATTCCTGGAATCATTCTCGTGAATTTTCTCTGAACCCTCTCCAATGTCAGTATACCTTTTCTAAAATAATGAGCCCAAAACTGCACACAATACTCCAAGTGTGGTCTCACGAGTGCCTTATAGAGCTTCAACATCACATCCCTGCTCTTATATTTTATACCTCTAGAAATGAATGCCAACATTGCATTTGCCTTCTTCACCACTGACTCAACCTGGAGGTTAACCTTTAGGGTATCTTGCACAAGGACTCCCAAGTCCCTTTGTGTCTCTGCATTTTGAATTCTCTCCCTGTCTAGATAATAGTCTGCCCATTTACTTCTTCCACCAATGTGCATGACCATACACTTTCCAACATTGTGTTTCATTTGCCACTTCTTTGCCCATTCCCCTAAACTATCTCAGTCTATCTGCAGGCTCTCTGTTTCATCAACCCTACCCGATCCTCCACCTATCTTTGTATCATCGGCAAATTTAGCCACAAATCTATTAATCCCATAATCCAAATCATTGACATACATTGTAAAAAGCAGCAGTCCCAACACCGACCCCTGTGGAACTCCACTGGTAACCGGCAGCCAGCCAGAATAGGATCCATTTATTCCCACTCTCTGTTTTCTGCCGACCAGCCAATGCTCCACCCACGCTAGTAACTTCCCTGTAATTCCATAGGCTCTTATCTTGCTAAGCAGCCTCATGTGTGGCACCTTGTCAAAGGCCTTCTGAAAATCCAAGTACACTACATCTATTGCATCTCCTTTGTCTACCCTGCCTGTAATTTCCTCAAAGAATTGCAGTAGGTTTGTCAGGCAGGATTTTTCTTTCAGGAAACCATGCTGGCTTTGGCCTATCTTGTCATGTGCCTCCAGGTACTCTGTAATCTCATTACTAACAATCGATTCTAACAATTTCCCAACCACTGATGTCAGGCTAACAAGTCTATTGTTTCCGTTTTGCTGCTTCCCACCCTTCTTAAATAGCGGAGTAACATTTGCAATTTTCCAGTCATCCAGTACAATGCCAGAATCTATCGATTCTTGAAAAATTATTGTTAATGCCTCCGCAATCTCTCCAGCTACTTCCTTCAGAACCCGAGGTTGCATTCCATCAGGTCCAGGAGATT
The DNA here is from genome assembly GCF_030028105.1 of Mobula birostris. Classification (NCBI taxonomy): domain Eukaryota; kingdom Metazoa; phylum Chordata; class Chondrichthyes; order Myliobatiformes; family Myliobatidae; genus Mobula; species Mobula birostris. The sequence continues at coordinate 19,670,537 of NC_092393.1, forward strand.
TATCCACCCTCAGACCATTAAGCTTCCTGAGCACCTTCTCGGTTGTGATTTTCACTGCACAAAGTTCACTTCCCTGACACTCTTGAATGTCCGGTATACTGCAGACTTCTTCCACCGTGAAGACTGACGCAAAATATGCATTCAGTTCCTCTGTCATCTCTGCATCTCTCATTACAATATCTCCAGCGTCATTTTGCATTGGTCCTATTTCTACCTTCAGCTTCAGCTCTCTTTTACTCTTTATATACTTAAAAAAAGCTTTTAGTATCTTACTTGATATTAGTCGCCAGCTTCCTGTCATTATTCATCTTTTCCTTTCAAATGACCTTCTTAGTTTCTTTCTGCAAGTTTTTAAAAGCTTTCCAATCCTACATCTTCCCACTAACTTTGGCTTCCTTGTATGCCCCCTCTTGCTTTTACTTTGGCTTTGACTTCACTTGTCAGCCACAGTAGTGTCCTTCCCTTTGAAAATTTCTTCTTATTTGGAATATATCTGTCTTGCACTTCCCTCATTTTTCGCAGAAACTCCAGCCATTACTGCTCTCCTGTCCTTCCTGCAAATATCCCTTCCCAGTCAACTTCGACCAGTTCCCCTCTCATGCTATTGTAATTTCCCTTATTCCACTGAAATACCGACACATTGGATTTTATTTTTTCCCTCTCAGATTTTAATGTGAAATTGATCATATTGTGATCATTGTTTCCTAAGGGTTCCTTAACCTTAAGCTCTCTTATCAGCTCCGGATCATTGCACAACACCCAATCCAGCACAGCCGATCCCCTAGTGGGATCAACAATAAGTTGTTCAAGCTCCCTAATATATTCTTCTTATTTACCGATGTGTCCCTTTTTCATTTGAATGTCTTCTCAAAACATAAACTGAATGATTGTTTCAAATTTCAAGTTCAAGCTTATTGTCATGGGCACACATACTCAGAGTATAAATGCCATGAAATTTAGCCTTTTACAAAAGCACAATTGAGTACATGAGCCAGTCTTCATCGGAAGATCAGAGGTGGAAAGAGTTAGCAACTTTATATTCCTGGGTGTTACTATTTCAGAGGATCTGTCCGGGATCTGGCATGTAAGTGCAATTGTGAAGAAAGCATGGTAATGCCTTTATTTCCTTAGAAGTCCGTGGAGATTTGGTATGACGTCTAAAACTTGGACAAACTTCTGTAGATGTGTAGTGGAAAGTGCATCTACTGGCTACTTCAGAGCCTGGTTTTGAAAACACCATGCCTTTGAAAGGAAAATCCTACAAAAGGTAGTGGATTTGGCCCAGTTAAAGTTAAAGTCCTCCCAACTATTGAACACATCTACGTGAAACACTGTCACAGGAAAGCAGCAGCCATCATCAGGGATCCCTATCACCCAGGTCATGCTCTTTTCTCACTCCTGCCATCAGGTTGAATGTACAAGAGCCTCAGGACTCGCATCACCAGGTTCAAGAACAGTTACTACCCCACAACCATCAGGCTCTTGAACAAAAGGGGATAACTATACTCAATTGCCCATCCACTTAGATGTTCCCACAACCAATGATCTCACTTTCAGGGCTCTTTATCTTTTTATCTCATGTTCTTGTTATTTATTGCTATTTATTTATATTTTCATTTGCACAATTCGTTGTCTTCTTGACTCAAATTGATCCTGTTATAGTTATGACTGTATAGATTTGCTGAGTATGCAGACATCCCACCCTGCAAAACCTCATTTCAGGGAGGTAGCACCATCAATTTGTGGGAAACTCCCAGAACTTCCGGGAGAGGTGGGATGTCTGCAATGGAGTAGCTCCTTAGCAGCTAGCCAGCTAGTTTAAATAACGTTAGCTATGCTAATGAACGAATGACACCTGTTAAACTCACCTCAACATGGCTTTTATAGTCTTAACCCACCATGGACAATAGAAAAGTCACTGTTACAAATTGTGCAGCGAGCAACACTGTCATTATTTTTGACCCCTATTAGGCAAGAGAACACTTTAGTGGAGCCTGGGGTGACATACGCTTCATATTTTCTTTTTTTAGAACACTCTCGCTCTTGCTCTTGCTCTCGCTCTCTCTCTCTCACGCGCGCGCTCTCTCGTTCGTGGTCGCTCTCACTCGCACTCGCTTTCTCGCTCTTGCTCTCGCTCTCTCGCTCTCGCGCTCTCTCTCGTGGTTGCTCACTCATGCTCGCTCTCTCGCGTTTCCTTTCTTGCTCTTTCGCTCTCTCTCTCTCTCTCTCTCTCGTGGTCGCTCTCGCTCTCGCGCTCGCTGTCTCACACTTGCTTTCTTGCTCTTGCGCTCGCTCTCTTGCTCTTTCTTGCGCGTTCTCTCACGCTCGCTCTCAAAAAAATCAATTTCCGGGACATTGTATATAACTTGCAGGCATCAGGGAGCCACTATTAATATGCGGAAGACTCCCGGAACTTCCGGGAGAGGTGGGATGTCTGAGTATGCCACAGGAAAATGATTCTCAGGGTTGTATATGGTGACATGTATGTACTTTGATAATAAAATTTACTTTGAACATTGAGTGCAGTGCAGTACATTACACACACGACTGTTAGGGAGCACTCTTGAGTCTTGTGAATGTAGTGGACATGAATTCAACAAGAACTAGGCTTCAGTTCTTATTTTAAATTTAAATAAATTTGCATTTAGCCTTCAGCTCTTATTGTAAATTGCAAGCAGTAAATTGAAGTTAAACTGGCCCGCAGAATAAAAGGTTGTATGTGCCACAGCCAAACATTAAGACAATGGGGTTATGTAAATTAACTTGCATCAAACCAGGCAACAGGACTAAATTATTCCACAGACTAAGAGATTGCATACGTAACAGCCAAACAGTAAATCAATGAGGTTGTGTTAATTGTCTTGATCAAACCAATTGACACAGCTAAAGTATTTGCACCATTGTGACTTGAGTTCAAGCTGGCAGCCCAAATGGTGCTGTAACTTAGCCTAAAAAATGTGGTCACAGGTATAAGCAATCAAAATTTTTGAGTAGTTATAATATTTGCTTCCATTTTGTATCTCAAAGGAACCATTTGTCAACCCAAAGTATTGAAGTAAACAATATCATTACAACTATTGATATTTTTTTGCATCACCTACTGTTACGCTTGATCTTAAGGGTACAAAAATGTGATATACCTTTGGATTTGTGAGTTTCTACTGAGAGTGTCTTCAGAATGATGGCCCGTTTCTTGTGATGAATAAAGATATCCATATCACCAGCTTTAGTGTGTCTCTCCAGTGACCATTCACAGTCACGACAATGACAAACATAGACTAACATAACTTAAATGACAAAATAAAAAAAAACATAATGATATTAATGCAAGTTAAAGGAAATATACTCAGAGGAGATATTAGGGTTTTTCCATTAAGTTCAAGAACATGATGGGTGACAAATTTAAAATTTTTGAGTATCGCATTTATCTCTGCAATTTTATTTCATTTGACTTCTCTATCCATTTTATGGATAGAAACTATGAATAATAAATTTATTTATGATTTCACCATCTCTAAAAAGAAATGGCATTCTTTCCAAAGTACTTTTCATAAACTCACAATATCCCAAAAAGATCCTTGTAGTCATTGAACTCGTTTCTCCTAACTCCCTCATCAAGTTTGTAGTCACTGTTGTAATGTCAGAAACATGGCAGCCATTTTGTAAGCATAGACATTTCATTTTTTTTACATTGTGTAAAATACTAATTTTTGGCAAGTATATTAAATAATATTAGAAAATTATGGTAAATTGTATCAAATAAAGAAGTTATTAAATATCTCAGCTATGCTTTGTGTATGACAAGCACAACAAAAACTTACGAGAAAGTCAAAATTTATATTTGATTGAATTGTAACTTGTTCTATTCTCATCATAAAAATTTTAAAATATCATAAAACAGAATAGCTGGAGATTAGACATAAAAATGTGTATGGCACTAGTATCCATCTTCTGCGAAAAGCAGAGCCATTCAACTTTTGACCCAGCCTTCAAACCAGAACTGATTTATGAGATAAAGGTTATGTGTGGATTATTTTCTGTGTCTGAAACCAACCTGGAAGTATATATCCCATGGATTGTATCAATAAAGGTGATAATCAGGCATTCTAAATCTGGCCATTGCTTATGGGGAAGTGCTATTGAGGTCGAATAGGACAAAAACTTCTTTTGGAACCAAGAAACACAGTGTTACTTTTCAAAGGTAAATGTAAATATTTAAAAATTGTTAAGCCATTGATATTGTTGGCATACAGCCACTTATACCATTTGTATATGGAAATAAAGTCATGTTTTTATTATAACTCATAAACAGTAAAACATTAGTACCTGTCTATTATTACTAGATCTGTTTTCTTGTGATTGTTACAATGAAGTTATTAATTTAAGCCACTTGGAGTTGGACAAGCATTTGGCAAAAAAGGGATTGAATAAGTCAGTCAGTAAACATGCCAAGAAAAGGTTGTAAGAGATAAAAATGGACCAAGTTCATATTGTATTGCAAATAGAGTTGAACAAATAGAAGTTAGAAGTTAGCCAAACCGAACCTATGCACACAAACCAAGAAAGGACAGACTTTAAAAAGTTTATGTATATAATACTTTTGCCAAATACTTATCTATAGAATATATTCTGTCATTTTATGAGTCTTGACTATGTTTGTGAGTGCCCTTAAATGTAAGATGACAATCCAGATTAGTAACATTTGTAGAGCATTCCTCAAAGAATCACTAACATGGAAAGTTCCACCACTCAAAATTCATACGTTGACTTGGAACTAAATTTATCACTTTCCTTTCAATAGAAAGCAAAACTTATTCAATTCTATGTCACCAATAATTTGGGAGCAAAAATGAATTGGTGAGGAATTTCCAAGACAGATTCACAGAATCCTTAGATACTGGAATAGTTCCAGAGGACTGCAAAATTGCAAATATCACTCCATTATTTAAGAAGGGAGGGAGGCAGAAGAAAGGAAATTATAGGTCACTCAGCTTGACTTCAGTGGTTGGGAAGATATTGGAGTCCATTGTAAAGGACGTGGTTTCTGGATACTTGGAGGCACATGATAAAGTAGGCCAAAGTCAGCATGGTTTCTGTAAGGAGAAATCTTGCCTCACAAATCTGTTGGAATTCTTTGAGAAGGATAGACAGAGTCAGTGGATGTTGTGTACTTGGACTTCAGAAGGTATTTGATAACGTGCTGCAATGAGGCTGCTTAACAAGCTTAGAGCTTATGGTATTACAGGAAAGATACTAGGATGGATGGAAGATTGAATTGGTAAAGTAGATCAGAGATGGTCAGAGTCTTGGATGCTAGGACATCCTTATGTAAATGCTTCAGTTAGGACCATAAGTCAAGGTCAAGGCTGTTGGCAAGCCTTGCCTGTGCAGTGAAATGTCACGTAAGTGAAGACCATTGTGAATATTTTTTTTCAGTACAGACGGCTGGTATGTTCGTGGAAATGTACACCATACACATTGAATTTTCCATATTCACAGCGTGAATATTGAGTGCTTAATCACATTTAGTGACCTTGTTTCCAATAAACCTCCCATGTATAACACAAGCACCATGTGAGAGAATTTGTAACCCCTGTACTTTCCTCGTCATTGTTATCATTTTAACAAGTTTCGTTTTAGTGTATTTTCCCAACTACTTACAACCTTAACCAGTGTAATAATGTTTATCAATTATACCTTGATACACTAAAAGCACAAAAAAGATGCTTGTGATATGAAATAAAAACAGAAAAATTTGGAAATACTCTTGTAACATTTGTGGAGAGAGAAACAGTTCAACAAACTTTCATCAACACAACACAGATACAGTTTTCATCCGTTTGGATGAAGGATTATTGACCTGAAATACTAAATCTATTTTTCTCTTCACAAGTGCTGCCTGACCTGTTGAACCTCTGTTTTAACATCCCTATACTGTTTGCTGATTTAAATTTGTATTTTGAAATTGAGACATTTCTTTCATCCCATTTCTCTCATGAGCTAGCAGCTAATTACCATTTAGTAATTAACCTGCTCTACCAGAACTTCCCTTTAATAACAACGATGAGTGCTTCAAGCTGAAATTTAATTGCACTGTGATTTGGGTGAAATCAAACGGAATAGAGTGTTGAAAATCTACAGTATATTCAAAATGAAATGACCTCATAACCATTCTGATGTTCTCAAAAGAACTTCTTGGTTGGTTGACTAAATAAATGGAGAACAGTCACAGTCATAGCTACTTATAGCAAGACAGCAGAATCTTTCAACCCAACATGTCCACATGATCTATGTACATGCACTTAGATTAATTCTGCACTAATCCTTTATTTTCTGTTCTCACATTCTTATCATCTCTTTCTGTATTTCACTCCTCACCTGCACAGTAGGAGAAATTCACAGAGACCAATCAACTACCAATTCACATGTCTTTGGGATAGTGGGAGGAAATTGAAGCACCTGCAGTCCCAGGAAGAACTTGCAGACTCCACACAGACAGTACTAAAGGTTAGGATTGAAACTGGATTTCTGGAGATATGAAGTAGCAGCTATGGTAGCTCCTAGCTCTGTTAATCCAAGTCACAAACAGCTGTTGAGTAGATGCCCAGTTCACCAAGCCAGAAGTCTGTCCTCGGAGGCACTTTGGATTATCTTAATTTTCCTTTTTGGCTGACTTAGCATGCAAATATGCCAAAGATTTCACAACTAATGGGATTCAACAAAACTTTCCAGTTAATGCTTTTAAATCTGTTGAGGGACTTGTGGTATGCAATGCATCACACAATTATGTTACCAAATGCTGGAGAAAAGCTTGTGTGTATCTGTCTGTTACTGATGGAAGCACTGCCAGCCATTGCTAGCCATTGGATTTTTACCAATTTATGGTGTGCTAAAGCCAAATTGGACATTTTGCCTTAAAGCTAAATTGGATGTCACCTTGCTTGAAAAAAATTCCAATTACAAATTCATCCCTTTAAGGAACATTAACATCGGATCTGTATAATCAAGCAGATGACTGATAAGTGCACTCACTCGTGGGAAATGAGTCAATGCTGTTAAGGGGTACTCTCCACAGACAGGCTGCCCTGGGTTACAGTAAGTGAACATGGAAGTGGAGGAAGGGATCATTATAAGTTGCTTTAGGGTCATGAATATAAGGTTTGGGGTGGGGGGATTGGGGTGGATAATTACAAGTTGAGGCATTACACATGGATTTTACAAGGTGCACATAGGTCCTGAAGGTATGTCCATAAACCTGTGCTCAGAGCTGCAGATGTGAGATTTTTTTTACAGTAAAATGACCAAGGCTTTTAAGAATATAATGATGTCCTAAGAATACTTAACATTTTGCAGAATCCAACTGTGATGGACTCCTTCCACTGAAGAAAAAAATGAAGATCAGAGGACATGACCTTTCATAACAATTTTTAGCATTGAGTAATTAACCATAGAATTATAAAGGCATACAACATGGAAACAAATTGGAATCATTAACTCTGTTTCTCCCTATATGGATGCTGCCTGGGCAGTTGTGACTTCCCAACATTTTCTGTTTGTGTTTTTAAGTTTTTGGCTACTACTACTACTACTGCGTCGACTCAGGTCTAGGGGGCCGGCGTCAGGCATGATGACAGACTCTCCACTTCTCCCTCTCCCTCATCAGTGTGTTCAGTTCATCTGTATTAGCCGCACCACTGTCTTCTAGGAGCGTGTTGACCATCATTTTAGGAGGGTGCCCAGGATTCATCCTCCCGTGCTTGGGCTCCCATATGATGACTAGGCTGGCAGGTAGCTCGGGGTGGCGTAGGCAGTGCCCCACTAGTTGCAGCCTTCGCGCCTCAATTTTAGTGGAGAGCATCGGTAGGTTGTTATAGAGGTCAACGTTCGTCATGTGCTGTTGCCAACTCACGTCAAGAGCCATCTGGAGCATTCGTGTATAGCAACCATCTAGAGACTTTGGCATCGTCTTGGTGAGTGTCCACGTCTCGCATCCGTACGTGAGAATGGACTCTATGACTGCTATGAAAATCCTCTTTTTAAGCCCTCTGGTCAGGTTTGACTTCCAGATTTCCTTCATGTCGTTCATAGCCCTCCACGCCAGTATCTTTACGTCCTTCTCCGGACTCATCATTCTTGACCGGAGGTACTTGTAGTCAAAGACTTTCTTAATGGTATCATTCCCTATGGTCTTGAGGGTACCTTGGCAAATGAGTCTAAATGTGACCAAAGATCATTGGATCCTTCTCCAATAATTGGAGACTTTTACTGATCACTGTTAAATATGATCTGTCATGTTAAATCAACACTGGAATTTGAAATGAGGTGTCAGAATAAAGTAAATGGAATGCCTTGAGTTCCTTTAGCACTAAGTCCAATAAGCACGGCCTGAAGTAGTAACAATGGCTTAACAGTTCTCTACAAAAGGACCCACAATATTGGGAATTTGATTCTGATGAACATTTCCTTACTACAGAAAAGTCACAAACAAAATGTGGGGGGACCTTAACAGGCCAGGCAGCATTGATGGAAAAGAATACAACTGACGTTTTGGGCCGAGACCCTTCAGTAGGACCACTTTTAAGCCTTCTCACAATGCAACTCTATTCCCTCACTAGTTTTCCTTGTAATCTATCACCCTCCCAGTTCCAGCAATTCCTCTCAACTCTACCATTTGCTTGCATAGCTGGGGCAACTTATAGAGGCCATCTTACTATCAAACCTACATATCTGGGTTTGTGGGAAGAAACCAGAGCATTTGGAGAAAGCCCATGCAGCCACAGGGAGAATGTGCAAATCCCACACAGACAGGACTGAACTCAGGTTTCTGAAGAGGTGAGCCAGCAGCTCTCGTAGCAACACCACCACGCCACGTGTAATGACGAGAGTAAACTGACAGTAAAGCTTTATGAAAAGAGGCTCCAAGTTCATGAGGAAGTCTGGGAATCAAGGTAAGGGAAAGCACAGGTCTGATTCGCTCTTTGATTTTGGTGATCCTGGAACAGTGAAACCAACCTGAGCCATGGAGTGTGCAACAAACATGAGAAAATCTGCAGATGCAGGAAATGCAAAGCAACACACAGAAAAGACTGGAGGAACCAACAAGTGGGGCAGAATCTATGGAAAAGAGTACACAGGCAACATTTCAGGCTGAAACCCTTCTCAGTGAGCAGGTAACCTCAAACAAAACGGGGTAGTACCACTGCAGCATGTTTCATTTCAGTATATTCAATCTATTTCTATGTAGTGGGATTTGTTGTAAGATTATATATGTTATAGTGGGCCATCAATATGTACATTTATCTTAATGATGTAAAACATTTCTTCCACAGTCTTGCACGAGTGTTAGGCTTTGTGAATTATTCACTTTATTGATTTAAACAGTTGCATTTCTGAGGTACAGATCAGAAGAAAATTATAGTTTTGACTTCTTTTTGATTAATAAGTAGGGCTGCTAACACTATGAAGGAAAACAGATTATGGGCTTACACTCAACACAAGGCACAGGCTATGTCTCATTGTGCTTTTGTAATATAAACAATGTTCTTTAGTTATCTGCATGTTCCAAAACATGACAAAGACTTTGTAATCTTTTATAAAACATATTATTGTGGTATGCATATGCAGCATTGCTAAATAATTCCATTGTCTCATAATACATCCAAAATATAGGGTTTTTCAGTGTGTCAGACCAATTCGTCGTCAGCTTACTCAGAGGCCCTAGGGGTTTAGAATTGTACTTTTGAACTGATATTTTTGAATCAGAAAAGAGGATGACATTCCATCCAGTATTTGTAAGTGATTATCTGAAAATACTATCTACTGGGGCTGCACATTATTAATGGATTTGCTTGGAACAACTTCATACCTTGCTCTTGTCTGGTGTGATTGTCATCTTCAATCATCGTGCACCCTATGAGAGCTGGCATCCACAGTGAAAATTCCTAGATAACTTTTGAACATTGTATACAATAAATTTCACAGAGCATTAGGAAAAGTTTATCAAGTCTGTAATCTAATCCTAGGGGTCAGATAAATTACAATCTGTGTGAGCTTCTCTATAAACTGATTTGCATCAGTTGAAACGATATCAAAGCGATATTCCAGATATTTTTGGCAGCTATAGATGGTGGTTGCCTCCATATTACAAAGGTTCCAAACATTATTGTATTTGGGGCATTTACAAGTTGGCATTATTTGCATTGTTTACATGCACTACAATGGTAAGCAGTCCTCAGAATTGTCATAGCTTGATTGGAGCTTTGAATTCAACAACTTTCTGCAAAGTTCTATCAGGCACTTTGCTGTGTGGCGACTGTTAGATTGTGTAAGGGTTCTGTTCTTGAGAAATATCTATAAGCTGCTTTTTGTCTGTAAACCAGAAACATCCATTTTCAAAAGCTACACATGATATACTGCCTATATACACTTGTGCTAATTCTTTCATTTCATCAAATATTCATCCCAATATGAACCATAATTAGACTAATGAAATATATAAGGTATCCAATTATTAATGAACACCACAATATCTTGAAAATTGATTTAAAACGTATGAGGAGATTTGTGTAAAGTCGGATGAGCATTTCCAGGAGTTTTGCTTTTATTTCAGGGTTGCAGCCTTTGTTTATTTCTGGTACATAATCTAGAAAATGCTGCAATATGATTCGTGTGGTATTTGGGGACATTTGGGACAAAGTTCTCTCTTCTCTCCCATTGTAACCATGAACACAAGTTCCAGTCTTCAAATGGGCAGTGCGATCCTTTTTCTGCAACATTTCCCAGTGGCTGAGAGAGTGTGGCTATGCTCTTTTGAGCACTGGAACTTGTGGTTGTAGCTGCAAGGATTGAAATGAGCACATATAAATCCATTACTGCAGATCGAAAAACCAGCATGAGGTGGAAATGACTTAGTTCATCATCTTACAGGGAAAACCTACAATACTTTTCCGGTTGCAAACACGAGGAATTCTGCAGATGCTGGAAATTCAAGCAACACATATCAAAGTTGCTGGTGAACACAGCAGGCCAGACAGCATCTCTAGGAAGAGGTACAGTTGACGTTTCAGGCCAAAACCCTTTGTCCTGATGAAGGGTCTCGGCCCGAAACGTATACTGTACCTCTTCCTAGAGATGCTGCCTGGCCTGCTGCGTTCACCAGCAACTTTGATGTGCGATACTTTTCCGTTAATGCTTTAACATAAAATCAGAATTACAGCAGAACTTCACAGAACAGAAAAAGGATCTAGGGCTTTCATGGTGTATAAGACGAATAGACTCTTCTCAGGCATCCAGCTGGATACAGGCTGTGATTATAACTGACATTTCAATGACAAACTCTGCCACCTTCATCAGGGCATGTCTAGTCTGGTGGTATTTATACTCCAATAGTCCATCCCTCCTGATTGGTTAGTCCTCATCCATTCAGTTTTCCAATCCCAACATAGAGCAGTTTTTTCTACTTTGATTAGACCCGGAGAATCTCCCCAAGGAAATAAGACAATTACATACAATCTTCCTACAGAATAGCTACAAGGTGAAGGAAATCAATCAAGCCCTTAAAAGGGCCAACGGGAAAACCAGGAAATCTAACAATGAGGAGAAACCCGTCACTACTGCCTGACTTCCCTATATTTCCACAGTTTCTGGAAGGATTGCCAAGACCCTGAAGAAATACCAGATTAATACCATCCGCAAACCTGTTAGGAAACTCAAATTGCAGCTCATGCGGGTTAAAGACGACCTGGAACTCATGTTGGCTGGCGTTCACAGGATTCCCTGTGAATGTGGAGCAGCATATATCAGCCAGATGGGATGCACGGTGGAAATCTGCATCAAGGAGCACAGGAGGTGTATCCATTTGGATTACCAGGAGAAATTAGTGGTAGCAGAACATTGCATTAGCAATGGCCATAGGATTGAGCTCAACGTGACAAAACTACTGTGCCATGCCAATAACTTTTGGGTCTGTCTGATGAAGGAAGCCATTGAAATAAAATTAAAGGAAAACAATTTTAACAAAGATTAAGGTCTTGCTCGAAGTAAGAACCTGATTGTAAACAAGGTGGGAGAGTGGAAACCTGATTGGATGAGCGCTGACCAATCAGAAAGGATGGACTACAGGTGTATAAATACCACCAGACTAGATCTGCCCAGGCATCATCTCTGATGAAGATGGCAGAGTTTGGCATCGAAACATTGGTTATAATCGATATCTGTACCTAGATGGAAGTCCGAGAAGAGTTTATTCTTCTTAGAACAGTATTAGCATCCAATGTATTTCTGTTTAATTATCAGTGAAAAACAGAAGAAATTCTTGGATTTTAATTTTATAATTGTCATTTTTTCAAGCCTGTCATCAACTTAACCCTCTTGTCAAACCCTTTCCGATCTTGACAACCTCTTCCAGGCCTGAAGGCATCGTAGGTCTTTTCGCTTTCCCAGTCTGGGCTCTTGTGCTTGTGTAATTTGAATCACTGTATCTTTGACCCTGAGCTTTGGAATTCTCTCCTAAAGTGCTCCAGGGTAGAAATTCAACCTTGGTCAAAAATCCTTAGTCAATTATTTCTGTTTAGACACCAGTGCATTCTTGAAGAGATGGTATGGTGTTTCAGTAAGGCACCAGTGGAGTTTAGGTTATGGACTGTGTTTAACTTCAAATTACCTGAAGCAGATGTTTCTCTTTTCTACAAAGTTTCCACTTTATTAACAATACCAGAAGCCTTGCTTTATTTTCTGTCTTTTCTGAATATCTTGCGTCCAGAATCTTTAAGATAAAACCTTTTTGCTTCATTTCAATTCATATCCCTATTATCATCACCGCATTGAAATCCATCTTGAATATTTGTGCTTGCAGCTCCAAAATGTAATAGCTACATTTGTTGTTCAAACCTAAAGTCTTATTTTTCCGTATTCCCCATTTCTTCATCTCTGAAAGTGTTCTCTTTTTAAGACTAATACAATTAAGTTTTGGAATATAAAATCAATTTTATCAAACAGAATAAATCAAAATTAGGGATAATAAACACAGATTGTTGGATGGAGTCTGGAAGGAGAGAACAAAACTGTGTGATACCGAGATCAAAGCAGAGACTGTGGAGCAATATGGAAATACAAAGATCAGTGCTGTGATAGTTAAGATTTATTTCACTGAAACAAAAGACAATAGGAAAATAAGAAACACACTACAGAACTCATGAAAAGATGAATGCGGAGCGTTGTGTCTGTGCAGAACTACATATATATTAAATAAAAGCACGCACATGGGAATGGCTTTAGCTGGTGTATTCACATCGCAGTGAGGGAGAGAGAGAACAATGAATATGCAGAGACAACAGATCAATACATAGTGCTAAAGGGGGTGGGATCATTGCTCTAAAAGAAATAGATCCATATATATATATATATATATGCGTGCGTGTGTGTGTGTGTGTGTGTATGTATATATATATATATGTACAAAACATGCACTTCTGTTTCCATAAATCCAATATCCAAATAAACATGCTTTCACAATAACAACCCATAAGTAACTTCACAGTCCTAAAGATTCACTTTTGGTTGGCACTCTGTTCCTTTTCGGATAGCGCCTCTGGACCTATGGAGCAGCATCAGCTTTGGCCAGTGTCTTGTCTAAGAGGACGTTCTCCGTTTCTGGGGTCACGTTGCTGCCAGTGACGTCATCACTGAGAGGTAAGTCCGGTGACTGTAATGCAGTCAACTCAGGCATGTTCTTTGGTTGAGCAACCAGTATCTGGTCCACATGACGTCTCTGTGTCTGATCTCCAACATCCACTGTGTACATCAGTGGTCCAATTCTTGTAGCTATCCTACTGTGTGCCCACTTGTCTTCTTGGTAATCACACACGAGGACTTCCTGTCCAATCTCAAAGCTCCTTGCTGCTTCACTTGGCAATTGGCTGAACAGTTAACTGCACTTCCTTCTGTAGTTCTAGCTTCAGGAGGTCTATGCGGGATCTCAGATTCCTGTTTGTGAACAGCATTGCAGGTGTTTGATTTGTCATTGCATGAACAGAGTTCCTCTACGCAAAAAGGAAATTATCCATCTTGTGCTGCAGAGAAATGTCCTCCTTGTCTATCACTTGCTTGAAGGTCTGGATAAACCTTTCAGTTAACCCATTCATTGCTGGGTGGTGAGGAACTGACTGGAAAAGTCTGATGCCATTTTTCTTCATGAACATTCGGAATTCTTCTGATGTGTATTGTGGTCCATTATCACTGATAATTTGTTCTGCTAAGCTGTTTCTGTTGAAGATAGTACTCAGAGGGGAGACAGTTATTTTCACCCTAATTTCAGTGCATCTTTCACTGTTACACATGCGTTCCTCTGTTAGCATCTGTGGCAGCTTTCTCATGTAGTTTAACTCTCACTGTTTTGTCCCGTAACTGTCGGTGCAGTTCTTGATATTTTCTGACATTCAAGTTCGTAGTCATCGGCAACTTGTTGTGTCTGTGCACAACTACGTATATATTAGATAAAAGCACGCACACGGGAGATGGCTTTAACTGGTGTATTCACATCGCAGTGAGAGAGATAGAGAGAACAACGTGCATGCATAGACAACAGATCAATACGTAGTGCTAAGGAGGAGGGGGTCATTGTTCTAAAATAAATAAATCTATACATCATACAGAGCATATTTTGTTGTCTTGGCATAATCTGTTTTCTGGTCAAAGCACATACATGACTCCTGTGCATGTCAGTCAAACCATGAAGGTTTGTGATGAAGCTGTGCGGTTGTGTACCTGCCCTCTGCTGTTCTGTGATGTGGAAATCAGAAACTTGCTGGAGGTCAGGTGTAGGTACAGTTGAGATCCTTCACCAATGCTTAACTCCAGAGCAGTTTGAGTAGCTACTGATCTGAAGGAACAGATGCACTTTGCATCCCGATGTCATGTCAACTGTGTGCTGAGCCCATTGCTGTACACTTGGTTCACACATAACCACATGGCCAAACAGCCAAGCGATCACATCATCTAGTTCGCTGATGGCACGACAGTGGTGGGGCTCATCATCAACAGCCATGAGATGGCATACAGAGAGGAGGTGGAAGAGCTCAAGGACGGGTACCAGGCAAATATCCTCTTCCTTAATGTCAGCAACACAAAAGAGATGATTATTGGCTTCGGGAGAACTCACACTACACAGACCCGCATTTATAACTTAACATCAGTGATATTGCAGTGGAAACTGCAAGCAGTTTCAAACTCCTAGGACTGCTCATTATACACAACCTCTCACGGTCCCAGAACACATCCTACACAGTTAAGATATCTCACCAATGCCTCAAGTTTCTGATGAGGCTGAAGAGGCCTGGACTTTGCACATCTATACTCATGTCATTCTACAGATGTACAGTAGAGAGCATCCTAACATGCTGCATCACTGGTTGGTACGGAAACCGCACTGTGGTGGACAGGAAGGCTCTACAACTGTCATGGTCCGGTCCGTGAAGTCTGCATTCCGGTTCGTGGTCTGGTCCATCGATCCTTGTTCTGGGTTTTCATGTTTTCTCCCTTGTTCTGCTGGGTGCCTTAATTAAGGCGCCTGATTATCTTTTTGGTCTGGCATATAAATGCCTCTGCAAACCAGGGATTGTTTGGCTGGACTGTTCCCTTCCCCCTCCTTCTGAAACCTTGTCAAGCTCAACTGCTGGAGTGAGACCAGAGCCTTGCCATGCCATGCCAAGATAAGGAACTACTTATGTTGAGTTTGGAACTGTTTCTTTGTGTCCCTGTGTTTAGTGTCTGTGTTCTGTGTACGAGTCCTGGCCCTACAACCTGTTCCCAAGGAGGGGTCCTGGCTCTGTGTTCCCTGTTCCTGTGCTCAAGTGCAAGGCTCTGTGTTCCTGTGTTCTGTGTTCCAAGACCAAATTCCAGGTGCTGTGTTCCAGCCATGTCCAAGTCTGAGCTTTGTGTCCTCATCCAGTTCTGGTGCCTCGCCCAGCCTAGGAGTACCTTGCCCAGCCCAGTGCTGGACATTCCTCATCCCATGCTGGATCGTCCCCATCCGAATCCTCGGCAGTTTACCTCAGCAGTCATCCTGGCCCTGTGTCCTAGAAAGCGTCCAGGCCCTGCGCTCCAAGGTGGAGTCCTGGCTCCGTACCTAAGAGCTGAGCCAAATCTAGTTCAAGAGCCATGTCCTGTGCTGGAAATTCCTCGCCCAACCCAGGAGGTTACTCGCCCAGCTCAGGAGTACCTCGCCCAGCCCGCTGCTGGAGTCCCCTCGTCCTGTCCAAGCCAAAGCTTTGTGTTCTCATCCTGTCCATGTGCCTCATCCTGTGCAGGAGTTCCACGTCCTGTCCTTGCCAAGATCCTAGTCCCAAGTCCTAGCCTAGACCCGGATTCCGGTTCCGAGCCAAGACCCAGGTTGCGGGTCCTTGTCCAGGCTCTGGTTCCGGAGTTCCGAGTTCCTTGTCCAGGCTCCTTGTTACTAGTTCCACGTCCGGGTCCCGTGTTTCTAGCCCAGGCCCTGTATCCTATTCTTGTCCAGGGCCTGTGTCAATGTCCATGTCCAGTGTCGTTTCTTCCCTTGCTTTCTTGAAAAACCTAGTCCTGTTGCTAGTACTTCAGTGTTTGTCTTGCATTTGGGACCACCATCAACACGGCCCCCTTGCAACAACAACAGATAGTCAAAGCTACCTAACACATCACTGGCATCAGCCTACCCTCCATCAAGGTCATATACCCAGAAAGGTGCTGGAAAAGGGCCAGTAACATCATTCCTACCCACCCTACTCATGGACTGTTTGCCCACTCCCATCAGGGAGGATGCTATGCAGCATCCATGCCAGGACCACCAGACTGAAAAACATTTGCCTTTCCCAAGCAGTAAGGCTGATCAACACCTCCAGCTACTAACTCCACCACTACTTTATTATTTCCCATCAGTCACCTTATGGACAGCCGAGCACCACTTTTTGCACAAGCAATCAGTCTATGTACATAAGCTATCTTGTGCATTTATTGTGTCTATTACTGTTATTGTGCTCTTTATCTTTTGTTTTTTTGTGTTGCATTGGATTTGAATTAACAATTCTCATTCTCCTTACTCTTGTGTACAGGAAATGACATTAAACAATCTTGTATCTTGAACCTTGATTAAGTGTAGCTCTATTTTAATTTAGTTGCTTCATTCCCTATGTTTCGGATTATATTTTTAATTAAATTACTGTCGTTGAATGTATTTTAAATAAATTCATTATTGCCTATTTTATCTTCATAGATAAATTCTATGAAAAGCTTGAACAAGCAAAGAATGGATGCAAATCTCAAGATATTGTTGTTGTCATGGGAGATCTAAATGCTAAAGTAGGACAAGGTGCTGATGGAAATACCATAGGAAAATTTGGACTAGGGGAAAGAAATGAAAGAGGCAAGAAATCAGTAGAATGGTGCAAGATGAATAATCAGGTCACTTTGAATACATACTTTAAAAACTATCCGAGACACTTGTGGACCTGGAAAAGTCCAGGTGATAACACTAAAAATCAAATTGACTTTATTACTATAAACCGAAGATTTAGAAACTCAGTGACTCAATGCAAAACATATCCAGGTGCAGACTTTAATAGTGACCATAACCCAGTAGTATGTCATGTAAAAGTAAAACTTAAAAAAACTAAAGAAGCAGAAACCTGAACAACCCCTTGACTACTTGCAATTAATTAAAGAAGAAAACTTAAGACAAAAATTTACAATTGAGGTAAGGAATAGGTTTCAAAGTCCAGAAATAGAATCTGTTGAAGATTATAGCAATCAGATAGAAATGAAATTTAACTCTCAAAAGGATGCCTTGGTAGAATCAGCAAAGTCAGTGATTCCTAAAAAAGAAAAAAGCACTGAGAATGAATGGATGACAGATGAAATCAAAAATCTAATGGAAGAAAGCAAATCCTATAGAATATATTCCTTGAATAAAAAAGTTAAAAGTTTATGTCAAAAAGCCAAAGAAGAATGGTTAAACCAGGAATGTGAGCAAATAGAAAGAATCATGATTACTGATCCAAAAAGGTTACATCAACAAATCAAGATTATCACTGGTAAAAAGCTCCTCTGTTCTTCAGGTGAATGTTTGAAAGCAAAGGTCGGTACCATTATCATGGAAAAAAAATGAGATTATGAACAGATGGACTGAGTATACAGGCGGCCCCCGTTTTCCGAATGTTCGCTTTACGACACCTCGCTGTTACGAAAGACCTACATTAGTTCCTTGTTTTCGTTAACAGAAGGTGTTTTCGCTGTTACGAAAAAAGGCAGCGCGAGCCTGAACAGCCAAGCTCCTCCCTTGGAACTGCATTCAATAGACAATAGGTGCAGGAGTAGGCGATTTGGCCCTTCAGGCCAGCACCACCATTCACTGTGATCATGGCTGATCATCCACAATCAGTATCTAGTTCCTGTCTTATACCCATAAACTTTGATTCCACTATCTTTAAGAGCTCTATCTGTCTCTTTCTTGAAAGCATCCAGAGACTTGGCCTCCACTGCCTTCTGGGGCAGAGCATTCCACATATCCACCACTCTCTGGGTGAAAAAGTTTTTCCTCAACTCCATTCTAAATGGCCTTCTACTTATTCTTAAACTGTGGCCTTTGGTTCTGGACTCACCCATCAGCGAGAACATGCTTCCTGCCTCCGGTGTGTCCAATCTCTTAATAATCTTATATGTTTCAATCAGATCCCCTCTCATCCTTCTAAATTCCAGTGTATACAAGCCCAGTCGCTCCAATCTTTCAACATATGACAGTCCTGCCATCCTGAGAATTAACCTTGTGAACCTACGCTGCATTCCCTCAACAGCAAGAATGTCCTTCCTCAAATTTGGAGACCAAAACTGCGCACAATACTCCAGGTGTGGTCTCACCAGGGCCCTGTACAGCTGCAGAAGTCGGCATTGCTTAAACACGTGCTTTATCTCAATTTATTTTGAGCATCCGTTAGCAAGATGAGTCCTAAGGTATCGGAAAAGCCTAAAAGAGTTCTTAATGGTGTTACACTTAGCGTAAAACTAGACATAATTAAGTGTTTCGATCGTGGTGACTGAAGTAAGGACATAGTCCGTGCGTTAAACTTGCCTGCGTCCACCATTCATACTATTTGTACGTAGAGAGAAAGAATTTAGAAAGCTGCCGATGTCACTGTTGGTTCTGCTTGTAACAAAGTGGTCTCTCTTAGTTGGCATCCAATAATGGATAAAATGTAAAGTTTATTGCTTGAGTGGATTGATGGATGTACAAAGTGTGGTGTTCCGTTAAGTTTTCTTATACTTAAGGAGAAATCAGTCAGTCTTTTTAATAAGCTGAAACAGAAAGCACTGGACTTGGTTTCTGAGGCGAGGGCAGCTTCATAGTTTAAGCAGTGGTCCTCAACCTCCAGGCTGTGGATCGATACATTGCCGCGAAGAATGCAGTGGTGCAGTGGTAGTTGAGATGCTCCCAGCGCATCTTTAACGAAAAAGCCGAAATAAACAAGCTAATTAATTAGGTGCTGCCTGGCACGTAAATGTCAGCCCAGATCAGAAGCGATTGCGGATTGCGTCAGGTGGTTATTCGTATAAGCAAGTGTTTAATTGTGACGAAGCTGCAATTTATTGGAGTCTTCCCGATTCCGGTAAGTGAAACTAAACTGTACATACGTTATTTCTACTTTATATAGGCTATGTATTTTTACGTGTCATTTGGTATGATTTGGCAGTTTCATAGCTTAAAGGTTACTGGAAAGAGTGTTTCTGCCAAGAGCACTTGCACCGTGTTTCTGCCGGGAGTGCTACCATGAGATTTTCACTGCGCTAGACAGTGGTGCAGAAGAGTATTTCTACTTTATATAGGCTGTGTATTTATCATATCATTCCTGCTTTTACTATATGTTACTGATATTTTAGGTTTTATGTGTTATTTGGTATGATTTTGTAGGTTTTTTGGGTCTGGGAACGCTCAAAAATTTTTCCCATATTAATAAATGGTAATTGCTTATTCACTTTACGACATTCTGGCTTACGAACCATTTCAAAGGAATGCTCTACTTTCGGATAGCTGGAGAAACCTGTATTCAGGAATTGTTTGAAGACGATCGAGGCAAAAAAACCAGAAATTAAGAAAAACATTGAAGGTCCAAGTATTTTAAAATCTGAAGTTCATAATGCAATAAATAAGATGAAGAAAGGAAAGCAGCAGGTCCTGATGAATTAGTAATAGAACAAATTATTACCCTTGAAGATTATGGAATTGAAAAACTTACTGATTTAATCAATGACATTTATGAGACTGGAATAATACCAGAAGAGATGGAAAAAATCAGTATTTATCACTCTTCCTAAGAAACCTGGAGCAATAAAATGTGAATTACGTAGGACCATAAGTTTAATGAGTCATATCACCAAGATACTTCTAAAAATTTTGATGACAAGAGCTAAAAGTAAGATACAAGCTGAAATAGGCAAAGAACAATGTGGTTTTGTGAAAGACAAAGGTACAAGAAACACAATATTGATGTTAAAGATACTATCAGAACAAGCTATTCAAGTGCAAAACGATGTGTTTGTTTGTTTTATCGACTACACAAAAGCATTTGATAAAGTGAAGCACAATAAGTTATTTGGAATATTGCAGAAAACTCTAGATCTAGATTCGAAAGACCTCCGCCTAATCAGAAATCTGTACTGGGAACAAACTGCTGCTGTAAGATTGGATGGAGAAGTGAGTCAGTTTACGAAAATCAAGAGACAAGGGTTTGTTTTCTCCCTTGATTTAGTTAATGTGTACAGAGAAACAATATTACAAAAAATAAGAGACATCTTGGGAATCAAAGTTGGCAGTGAAAACATCAATAATTTCAGATACGTGGATGACACTCTGTTAATTGCAAGTACGGAGGAAGAACTACAAAACTTAATTGATATACTTGTTGAAGAACGTGCAAAAATGGGTCTATCTATCAATTGCAAAAAGACAATGTATGGTGATATCCAAAAAGGAGAGTCCTATCTGCCGGCTGAAAATAAACAGGGAAGACATAAAACAAGTAAAGGAATGTTGCTACTTAGGAAGCTGGATGACATCAGATGGGAGGTGCGACTTGGACATCAAAAGAAGAGGAGGGATGGCAAAAGACACCTTTACGAGAATGAAGAGTATACTGACCAATACTGAACTGGGCATGACAACCCGCCTCAGAGTACTGAAATGTTACATTTATCCAGTTATGTTATATTACTCAGAATGTTGTACAGTATCTAGTAACATGAGGAAACGAATTGTAGCAGCAGAGACGTGGTTTTTGAGGAGGATGCAAAGAATATCATGGACGATGTCATGAACAGAGCAAATACAAAGAGAAATAATGCATGAGATCATGAAAAGGCAATGTAACTTCATTGGACATGTGATTAGGAAAGAGGAGTTAGAATGCATGGTAATTATGGGAAAGATTGAAGGGAAGAAAGCAAGATGAAGACAAAGACAAATGATGATGGAGACAGCAGCCAGAGAACTGGAAATGAATACTAATGAATTGATACACTTGACCTGAAACAGGAGTGTGTGGGCCATGGCAGTGAAAGCTCAAGCTGGGCATGGCACCTGATGATGATGATGATTGCCTATTTATTAAAGTCATACAGCATGAAAAAGGCTCTTCGGCCCATTTTGTCCATGGTGTCCACTAAGCTAGTCCTATTGCCTATTTTCACTCATATCCCTCTAAACACCTCCTATCCCTTTGTCTTTATTATATCTGACTCAACCACATCCTCTAGCAGCTCATTCCATATTTCCCCCAGCCTCTGCATGAAGAAATTGACCCTCAAATCCCCTTTAAATCTTCCATCCCTCACCTTAAACCTATGCCTTTGGAAAAAGACTGTGTGCGATCACCCTGTCCATACTCCTGATTTTATACATGTCTATGAAGTCAACCCAAAATCTGCTACATTCCAAGGACTAAAGTTATAGTTTGTTCAACTCCTTCCAAAAATTTAGACCTTCAAATCCTGGCAGCATTTCCGTAAATATTTTCTGTTCTCTTTAGGTGACCAAAACTGTGCATCATACCAGAAGTACAGTCTAATGAATCTCTTGTACCACAACATAACTTCCCAATGCCTATACTCAGTGCTCTGACTGATGAAGGCCAGCATGCCCAATGCTAAATAATTTCTCAATAGCTCTATGTTTTCCTTTATTCCAAAACATTTAACTGTTAATAAATGTCTCTGCATATCAGAGGCATTTAAAAACAACTTCAAGTTCGCAGGTGTTAACATCTCAGAGGATGTGTGCTGAGCCCAGCACATTGAAGCAATTACAAAGAAAACACATCAATGGTCTTACTTCATTAGCAGTTTGTTGATATTTGGTCATTCACCAAAATCTCTTGCAAATCTCTACAGATGTTAAATGGACTGGATTCTGACTGAATTTATCACAGGAAGTGATACCAATTGGTAGGCAGTCTCCCGTGTACAGGATCCCAAGGTTCCAGCCTGGGTACAGGCCTTCCTGCCATAAAGGACATGTTGAAGAGGTGGTGCTTCAAGGAGGTAGCATCCATTATTAAAGTCCTTCACGATCTACATCATGCCCTCTTCTTATTACTGCCATTAGGGAGGAGGCACAAGAGCCTGAAGACTCCACTCAATGTTTAAGAAAAGTTTTTTCTCCTCCACAATCAGATGTCTGAACAGATTAGATTATGTGGACACACAGTCCTCGTTTATTGTCATTTAGAAGTGCATGCATTAAAAAATGATACAACGTTCCTCCAGAATGATACCACAAGAAAACATAGGATAAACCAAGACTAAAACTGACAAAACCACATAATTATAACATATAGTTACAACAGTGCAAAGCAATACCATAATTTGATAAAGAGCAGACCATGGGCACGGTAAAAAAAAGTCTCAAAGGCCCGATAGACTCATCATCTCACGCAGGTGGCAGAAGGGAGAAACTCTCCCTGCCATGAACCTCCAAGCGCCAACAACTTGCCGATGCAGCACCATTGGAAGCACCCGACTGCAGTGGACTCTGAGTCTGTCCGAAAACTTCGAGCCTCCGACCAGCCCCTCCGACACCGAGCACCGAGCACCATCCTCTGCTGAGCACTTCGACTCTGCCCCGGCTACCAAACAACAAGCAAAGCCAAGGACTCGGGGCCTTCTCCGGAGATTCTGGACCACACAGTAGCAGCAGCAGCAAAGTCTATAGTCTATAGAATAAAGTCTATGAATCTTGAGGACAGTACCTCATAACCATCTTTTGCAATATTTACTTATTTTTTAACTTACTGGAATTTTGGTGCATTGCACTGTACCGTTGCTCTGCAGAGCGACAGAGTTGTGGGATTAAATCGGGGGTCAAGTGTGGGTGGTAAGTCAAACTGAGCACCATATGGTTCCATATCATCACAATGAAATGTCATATCATCTTCTTTGTATCGGTCATGAAATAAGTTTTTAATAAGTGGTCTCATCAAAAAAAATTGGAGGGCTTAAGTGACTTACACCTGGGAGGTATTGGCCATACACAATGATGTAGTAAAAGGATGCTGTAAAGGAAAAAACAAAAAGAAAATGCAACTGAGAACCTCCCTCCCATGTGTCAATAGAATCTGAGTATCTTATTACAGAAGGAAAAGAGAATTCTTAATTTAGTGGCCACGCCTCTCGACATGGCCCAATGTTAAATCGTCAGGCTGCATGACAGGCTAACCACTTATCAAGAGAAACCGCATGGTAAAACATGGGAATAGATTGGTAAAACTGCTTTATCTGTTTTACACTACTTCCCAGTTCTGAGGGAGGGTCCCAGAGTTTAAGCACTAAGTGCATCTTACTCTACAGTTGTTATCTGACCTGTTGAGTGTTTCTAACATTTTTTGTTTATGTTTATGTCTCTTCAGTTTCACACTAGCATCATTTTAACTGCAACCAGGAAATCAAAACTATCTTGAAAAGGTCTATAAAGTTATTTCAAAAAGGAAAAGAAAATAGCAAGAATTGGTCCACATCCATTAATGTGGTCATTGACAGAGATTAAAACATTTCACCTGCAGGTCAATGTCAGAGGATGAGGAAGGTGTGTCTGGGTGGAGATTTTTGTTTTTATCTTCTGGCAGTTGGAAGTCAGCAGCATAACTGGGATCTGCTTCCTGTTGCTCCTAGAAGATAATATTTTCTGGGTAGATTGGGACATGGTAGATTATCATTATAGTAAACTGGAACATTATTGTCACAGGAAACTGGGTAGACCTGAAACTCACATTGCTGCAAAACCATCCCCTTATTCTCAATAAGCAGGATCTCTATAAAATGTTCCACACCTCAAAAAATATCGCAAACTGATGGTGTATGTGAATTTGTGCCCATTCTGTGCAAAGACTTCACACTGCAAAAGCAATTGCACAAAGATTCCAAGGCATTTATGTATTTAGATCTACTAGAATGTTACCTGGGTTTCATCACCTAAGTTGCAGAGAAAGGTTGAACAAGTTGGGTCTTTATTCTTTGGAGCATAGAAGGTTGAGGGGGGACTTGATAGAGATATTTAAAATTATGAGGGGGATAGATAGAGTTGACGTGGATAGGCTTTTTCCATTGAGAGTGGGGAAGATTCAAACAAGAGGACATGAGTTGAGAGTTAAAGGGCAAAAGTTTAGGGGTAACATGAGGGGGAACTTCTTTACTCAGAGAGTGGTGGCTGTGTGGAACAAGCTTCCAGCAGAAGTGATCGAGGCAGGTTCGATGTTGTCACTTAAAGTTAATTTGGATAGCCATATGGACAGGAAAGGAATGGAGGGTTATGGGCTGAGTGCAGGTCGGTGGGACTAGGTGAGAGTAAGAGTTCAGCAAGGACTAGAAGGGCCAAGATGGCCTGTCTCCGTGCTGTAATTGTAATATGGTTTATATGGTTTATATATAGGGGAAACGTTCACAAGCCCATTGCAGGCCAAAGGGGGGACTAAAGCAGGTCATGGATCTCACAGTGGGACGAGGGGTGTATAGGGTAGGAAGATTGAAAGAAACCTGGGGGTGGGTGATAAAGAGTCATGAAAGGTTAGACTTTGTGTTAGGGAGAGGTTAGGATTGCTTCATTCACTTGCTCTTTAGTAAATAGTGGCTAAACCAGCATTAACTGCCTTTCCTTATTTGGCCCTGACTTGAGCAAATTGCTTGGCTACTGAAGAGTTAAACATATTGGGTTCACATGCAGACACCACAACAGAACACATAAAGAACTAGAGAAAACCTGTAGATGCTGGAAACCCGAGCAACACACACAAAATGCTGGAGAACTCAGCACCCAGGCAGCATCTATGGAAAAAAGTATGGACGGCATTTCAAAAACATTGACTGTACTTTTTCCCATAGATGCTGCCTGGCCTGCTGAGTTCCTCCAGCATTTTGTGTTTTAACTGAAAATGTAAGTTTCCTTCCCCAGTGAGTGAAAAAGGGTGACTACAAAAATTCATGATGATTACTAATATCAGCCAAATCCAAATGGAACTGATAAAATAAATTTAAATTCTCTAATTTGTATGTTTTCAGACTAATAATCCAGGTCTTTGGAAACTTAAGAAAAAACGAATGTTAGTTTGAAGCTTTAAGGTGAATTAGGGCCATTACTCAGATCGGGGCAGGATGTCCAGGAAGTCACAGAATGAGACATTTGTGATGTCAGAGGATGTTACTGGGCTGCAGAGCATCACTAATGTGGCTCGGTGTGGAGGTAGGGTCAGGGTTAAAGAATCCAAAATGACCCCCAATCAGGTTAGAAAGGGCAGACTAAAGTAACATTGAACCAGCTTTCACCTGCAGGTTGAGCCGAGTCCCTTCATCAGGTGAAGGGTCTTGGCTGGAACTGAATGCTTATTCCCCTCCGTAGATGCTGCCTGACTTGCTCAGTTCATTCAGCATCAGGATTTGCAATATCTCTATGTTTACTATTTTCATATTCAAATGATCTGGTTGCATGTATTTAACCACTGATTTTCTAATAAAATTAACTCACTTAGGGCACAAACACATTGTAGGACATTGTTATGTATAGCGTGGAGCAAGAATTACAACGGAGCAGTGCGATTAAGTGCTTTTATTGAGTAGTGTTAGCAACAGTACATACTGGACTGGGCCCTACAAAAGGAAAACATATGCATTCAAAACCCTGCACCCAAAAAATGAGCGAGCCCTCTGTGTGTAGTAGGCCCAGTCATTTCACTGCACTATCAAACAGCCACACGCACACTTGTCATATTCTCGCAATCGAACTGATACTGTACAAACACGATTCAAGTTGTAGGCCAAAGTCACATTTTTCTTTTTGGTCTTGGTGTCAAGAATGTCTTTATGGCCAGACAGACCCAAAGTTAATTACCTGACCATGATGTCATTCTTTACCAGAAATTGATCTTCAGGCTGTCTATACAGAATATCATTAACCCTGCCTATCTCTTCTTTCATCATATTGCAATATTCTGTACCTGTCTCATCTCATCTTCAGACAAGAGGCCAAGTTATCGTTGGAGTTGGTGACAAATTAGTGAGGAATCATCTCAATCAGCATGTACAGAAGGAGGCCATTCATTTCACTGAGTCTCTGACCATAGACCAATAAACTCATCAGTCCATATTGTTGGCTAGAAAGAAATAAAATCTGCAAATCAATGAACAGGAATGAGGCCAGTCAAAGCAAGTGTGCTTGTTCTTGTCATACGGTCAAAGAAATGGGGGCTGCCATTTTGTGAGATTGCTCTTACAGCCACCATTTTGTGAACTGGTTCTTGCTCAGGGATGGCTCAATCAGAGCAATTGAAAGTGGACACACTGAGTTTTCTGCTGATGATCTGCTAAATTTGAGGCCATTTTCAGAGAAAAAGCTGTTTATTCAGTTATGTAAAAATGGCAGGCTTATAGAAAAAAGCAGCCTGTGATCTGAAGTGGCCTGGGCTGACCTCAAAGAAGAAAGGAAGTTACCAATGGCATAAGTATGGGGGAAGAGCCATAAAGTTATGCTGCTTGTAGCCTTGGGCCAGATCTAATGAGATGTTGACCAGGACAGTCAAATGAGTCAGAGCCAACTACATCAAAAGGTAACAGATTGATCTGATAAAGAAAAGGATAAGAATGGAGGATTTCAGGAGAAAGATGACAACAACTCTGTGAAGACCAACCATCGCAGAAGTGATTGCCCCATGTCGGAAACATTGAGATTACATTGGGATCAAGAGGAACACCTTTCCAGTGTAGACGTATTTTCCTGAGTATTACATTTCTATTCTTTGACTGTTCATGGAGCATCAGGGAAACCTAATAGGTGTGCTCACAGGTACTTAGTTCTGTAAATTCACACGCTTGTTAACTGAGCCTGTTAGGGTGTACTCTTGAGTTATGGAATATAACAACTATTAATTTCAACAAGTCTTCAGATCTGAATATGGATTGTAGTTTGAAGTTAAAATGCAGCTCAGAACAATTGTTTTCCTGGAGCTGCAGACTGGGATTGATTGCTACCCAAGAAACACTCATTGACCTGGGATGTCTGCATATGCATGAATGCAACTCAGAGACAATGGGGATTAGCATTCATTTTGGGTGTCTGGAGTGTTAGTGTGAAGATGGAGGTGTTTGAAAATCATATGTAATTCAAAGGAAGCATTGTGGCTACATTGTAACTATAGAATTGTCCTGCCGCAACCTTTGAGTAAAGCATATAAAACATGTCATGTAATATTGTATCAGGGAGCCTCTTCTGAGAGTGTCTTCAGTATGATATCTGCTTGTGTGTTGAATAAAGACTTCTATATCACCAGCTTTAGTGTCTTCTGGTGATTTGTTCACAGTCACAACAAGCCAATAAAGACATTTGTCAGTAAATACAGATTCCTTCTGTGCCTAACTGATCATTATTGATGAGGGTTAACACAGTACTTGTAACAATATCAAACTCCTTATTTCCTTGTACGCTGAATGTACTTGCATTGATACGTGCTTATCCACTTGCTTTTTCTTTGTTTTTTGTAACCTACACTATAGGGATATTTTACAGGCACCAGTTATCTTACCAGTATATTTTGGTACGTGGGAGGAAATTGCCACACCCAGTGGAAACCTGTGTGGTATCAGCGTGCACATGGAAATTCCATACGGATGACACCAGAGGTCAGGGTTGAATTCATTGGCTGGAGCTGTGAGGGAGCAACATTGCACTGCCACACCTGTGTCACTAGTGCTTCAGTGCTGGTCGAGAACCTGATGTTTGTTAAGTCCATCACCCCTACTGGGGCATAGATTACCAAAGCCAGCTCGCCAGAGACCTCTGTCCTGGGCCAGTCTTTCAAGTTGCTCCCAGGTGTAGCCCATCTTTGCAAAGATTCTTCCTCTCCCAGGGACAAGGTCTTTGGCGTTTCTGTAGCTCTGGGTTTTTATAGGGTTGGGTTGCTAGCCTCCGCCTTTTGCAGCCGGGCTTGGGACTGTGCATGGAGGAGCTATGGAAAACATGATGTCAGTTCTCTTATTCTTCCTGTGCTTTGAAGTATCCGTAGTAATACAGTCCAAGTGTATGGGAGGGCCGGGATCTCTGTCATAGAAATGAGGCCTAGCGCTCCATGACACCACCAGAGGCCTGAAATATCAGCAAAATGACATCACTGTGTCGCCTGGTTCTCGCTACTTCAGGGACCATTTCTACAGTTCTAATGCGCGAGGTGTGGCTCACTGTTCAGCTATCATATGGATGCAAATCAAGGGAGACATCAACCGACCTCTACAACTCTGCACTTTGCATGACTGTGCTGTATCACAAGAGGCACGTTCCAAGTACTGATTGTTCTCCATAAATGATTTTATCATACAACCTACTGTGAATATTTGTTTACCAGCACTACCCATATGAAAAAGGTTAATTGCTAAGTTACTGAACCTTCTGACACGACTTTGGGACATGGGAGTAAACTGGAACACCTAGCGTGACCACATATGGCCAGAGGAAAAACATGTAGACACCACACACACAACACCAAGGTCAGAACTGGTCCTGGAGTCCCTGGAGCTGTTAGCAGCACTAAGCCTACATCACGATGCAACTCAAGTGCGCCTTTCACAAATCTGTGCATTCTCAGCTAAGTAGGCCTGAAACAAAGGGTTGAATCCTGCTTTGGCATTTTAAACAAGTCTCATAAAAGATCTCTATTGATGCTGGGACGTTTTTTAAACACGAGAAAGTCTGTGGATGCTGGAAGTCCAAAGCAACACATACAAAATGCTGGAGGAACTCAGCAGGTCAAGCAGCATTTATGGAAATGAATAAACAGGCAACATTTCAGGACTGAAGTGGAAGGGAGAAGATGCCAGAATAAAAAGGTAGGGGGAGGGAAAGGGGATTAGCTAGAGGGTGAAAGGTGAAGCCAGATAGATAGGAAAGGTGAGGGGAAGGTGAAAAAGGAATCTGATAGGAGAAAAGAGTGGACCATAGGAGAAAGGGAAGGACGAGGGGTCCCGGGAGGTGAGGGGGGGGGGGTGACAGGCAGGTGAGAAGTGGTAAAAGGCCAGAGAGGGAAATAGAAGAAGAGGGTAGGAGAGAGAAAAAAATTACCGGAAGGAGAAACCGATATTCATGCCATCGGGTGGGAAGAGGCCCAGGTGGAATATAAGGTGTTGCTCCTCCAGCTGGAGTGTGCCTCATCTTGGCACAAGAGGAGGCCATGGACTGACATGTCGGACTTAAGATATTTGACCACCACAAAGTGGTGACTGGTTTGGAATACTTTTTAAAGGTATTGCTTTTTAATTAGTGCTACACACTTTTCAAATCAGTGAACACTCTGTTGCTTCCTATTTTTGAATATTAATATTGTGCAGATGGTTTAGTCACTTGTCATCAATTTGCTGATACTGATCTTCTCCACCTAGTCAAAACCAAACTTTATGGGATCACCAACTAATTCAAGCTGTATTTTTATTTACATAATGGAGGTCTGATTTCTTTGCTTGTGCCTGGCAGGGATTAATATTAAACTCTACTATCATTCACCATAGAAAGGAGGTTCACTTCACTTTGGAGATAAAAATCAACACAAGTTGTCTGCTTAGTTCTTCTACACAGCTCTGTCCTCTGATCATTTGCCAATGATTGATAAATTGAAACAAGTTTGTAGTTTTTCTATTCAGGGGTCAATCAGAAAAGCAACCCAAAACTTTAATATTTCTCATTACTTTCTTTCTACCATAATTTATAATTCAATGAAAAAGTAAGTAAATCATTGGCAAGCAACACACATCAAAGTTGCTGGTGAACGCAGCAGGCCAAGCAGCATCTGTAGGAAGCGGTGCAGTCGACATTTCAGGCCGAGACCCTTCGTCAGGACCAACTGAAGGAAGAGTGAGTAAGGGATATGAAAGTTGGAGGGGGGAGGGGGAGATCCAAAATGATAGGAGAAGACAGGAGTGGGGGAGGGGACCCAGAGGATGGACAAGAGGTATATTCAGAGGGACAGAGGGAGAAAAAGGAGAGTGAGAGAAAGAATGTGTGCATAAAAATAAGTAACAGATGGGGTACGAGGGGGAGGTGGGGCCTAGCGGAAGTTAGAGAAGTCGATGTTCATGCCATCAGGTTGGAGGCTACCCAGATGGAATATAAGGTGTTGTTCCTCCAACCTGAGTGTGGCTTCATCTTTACAGTAGAGGAGGCTGTGGATAGACATGTCAGAATGGGAATGGGATGTGGAATTAAAATGTGTGGCCACTGGGAGATCCTGCTTTCTCTGGCGGACAGAGCATAGATGTTCAGCAAAGCGGTCTCCCAGTCTGCGTCGGGTCTCGCCAATATATAAAAGGCCACATCGGGAGCACCGGACGCAGTATATCACCTCAGTCGACTCACAGGTGAAGTGTTGCCTCACCTGGAAGGACTGTTTGGGGCCCTGAATGGTGGTAAGGGAGGAAGTGTAAGGGCATGTGTAACACTTGTTCTGCTTACAAGGATAAGTGCCAGGAGGGAGATCAGTGGGGAGGGATGGGGGGGACGAATGGACAAGGGAGTTGTGTAGAGAGGGGGGAAGGGAAAGATGTGCTTAGTGGTGGGATCCCGTTGGAGGTGGTGGAAGTTATGGAGAATAATATGTTGGACCCGGAGGCTGGTGGGGTGGTAGGTGAGGACCAGGGGAACCCTATTCCTAGTGGGGTGGTGGGAGGATGGAGTGAGAGCAGATGTACGTGAAATGGGGGAGATGCGTTTAAGAGCAGAGTTGATAGTGGAGGAAGGGAAGCCCTTTTCTTTAAAAAAGGACATCTCCCTTGTCCTGGAATGAAAAGCCTCATTCTGAGAGCAGATGCAGCGGAGACGGAGGAATTGCGAGAAGGGGATGGCGTTTTTGCAAGAGACAGGGTGAGAAGAGGAATAGTCCAGATAGCTGTGAGAGTCAGTAGGCTTATAGTAGACATCAGTGGATAAGCTGTCTCCAGAAACAGAGACAGAAAGATCTAGAAAGGGGAGGGAAGTGTCGGAAATGGACCAGGTAAACTTGAGGGCAGGGTGAAAGTTGGAGGCAAAGTTAATAAAGTCAACGAGTTCTGCATGCGTGCAGGAAGCAGCACCAATGCAGTCGTCGATGTAGCGAAGGAAAAGTGGGGGACAGATACCAGAATAGGCACGAAACATAGATTGTTCCACAAACCCAACAAAAAGGCAGGCATAGCTAGGACCCATATGGGTGCCCATAGCTACACCTTTAGTTTGGAGGAAGTGGGAGGAGCCAAAGGAGAAATTATTAAGAGTAAGGACTAATTCCGCTAGACGGAGCAGAGTGGTAGTAGAGGGGAACTGATTAGGTCTGGAATCCAAAAAGAAGCATAGAGCTTTGAGACCTTCCTGTTGGGGGATGGAAGTATATAAGGACTGGACATCCATGGTGAAAATAAAGCGGTGAGGGCCAGGGAACTTAAAATCATCGAAAAGTTTAAGAGCGTGAGAAGTGTCACGAACATAGGTCGGAAGGGATTGAACAAGGGGTGATAAAACAGTGTCAAGGTATGCAGAAGTGAGTTCGGTGGGGCAGGAGCAAGCTGAGACAATAGGTCGGCCAGGACAGGCAGGTTTGTGGATCTTGGGTAGGAGGTAGAAACAGGAAGTGCGGGGTGTGGGAACTATAAGGTTGGTAGCAGTGGATGGGAGATCCCCTGAGCGGATAAAGTCGGTGATGGTGTGGGAGACAATGGCCTGGTGCTCCTTAGTGGGGTCACGATCGAGGGGTAAATAAGAGGAGGTATCCGCGAGTTGTCGCTGTGCCTCGGCAAGGTAGAGGTCAGTACGCCAGACTACAACAGCACCCCCCTTATCGGCGGGTTTAATAATAAGGTTAGGATTAGTGCGGAGGGAGTGGAGAGCAGAGCGTTCGGAAGGAGTGAGGTTGGAATGGGGACAAAGTGCGGTGAAGTCGAGACGGTTGATGTCCTGTCGGCAATTAGCGATAAAGAGATCCAGAGCAGGCAGAAGACCAGAGCGGGGTGTCCATGAAGAAGAGGAGGGTTGAAGACGGGAGAAGGGGTCATCGGTGGGGGTGGAAGAGTCCTTGCCGAAGAAGTAGGCTCGGAGACGGAGACGGCGGAAGAAAAGTTTTGCTTTGCTGAACATCTACGCTCTGTCCGCCAGAGAAAGCAGGATCTCCTAGTGGCCACACGTTTTAATTCCACATCCCATTCCCATTCTGACATGTCTATCCACGGCCTCCTCTACTGTAAAGATGAAGCCACACTCAGGTTGGAGGAACAACACCTTATATTCCGTCTGGGTAGCCTCCAACCTGATGGCATGAACATCGACTTCTCTAACTTCCACTAGGCCCCACCTCCCCCTCGTACCCCATCTGTTACTTATTTTTATGCACACATTCTTTCTCTCACTCTCCTTTTTCTCCCTCTGTCCCTCTGAATATACCTCTTGCCCATCCTCTGGGTCCCCCCCCCCTTGTCTTTCTTCCCGGACCTCCTGTCCCATGATCCTCTCATATCCCCTTTTGCCAATCACCTGTCCAGCTCTTGGCTCCATCCCTCCCCCTCCTGTCTTCTCCTATCATTTTGGATCTCCCCCTCCCCCTCCAAATTTCATATCCCTTACTCACTCTTCCTTCAGTTAGTCCTGACGAAGGGTCTCGGCCTGAAATGTCGACTGCACCTCTTCCTATAGATGCTGCTTGGCCTGCTACGTTCACCAGCAACTTTGATGTGTGTTGCTTGAATTTCCAGCATCTGCAGAATTCCTGTTGTTTGCGTTTAAATCATTGGCAATGTAAGTCACAAATCTAAATGGTATCTGGACTTTAAATTACAATAAACTCTTTATCTAATACCAAGCTGCTATTGAAAGTTGTAACTAAATAGAAGTCTGAGGTGCCCAGTTTCAATGGGGAGTTGTGTGGTGTGGGAGAAATATCTTGCTTATTATATTATTGCACATACTGAGAAATTCCTTATTACAGGTTTCCCCCGCCATCCGAAGGTAGAACGTTCCTATGAAATGGTTCGTAAGCTGGAGCGTCATAAAGTGAAGAAGGAATTACCATTTATTTATATGGGAAAATTTTGTGAGCCAAATTTTGAGACCCAAAAATAACCTACCAAATCATGCCAAATAAGACATTAAAGCTAAAATAACAGTAACATATAGTAAAAGCAGGAATGATATGATAAATACACAGCCTATATAAAGTAGAAATACTTTTCCACAATCATTGCCTGCACTGTTGTCCGTAGCGAAAATCTCACGCAAGCGCCGTTCGCAAAAACACAGTGCAAGCACGCTCGGCAGGAAATCTCACGCAAGCGCTGTTGGCAAAAACACTCTCTCCAGTAACCTTTAAGCTACAAAGCTGCCAAATCAAACCAAATAACACGTAAAAATACACAGCCTATATAAAGTAGAAATAATGTATGTACAGTGTAGTATCACTTACAGGAATCGAGAAGACAGCTTGCCAAGCACACTGATGATGGTGTGTTAGACTGAGTCGTCGGAGTTTGGGTGGAGCAGTGGCTCCCATCCTCTGGGCAGCGACCCGATGCCGATCTGCGAAGCAAGCAACGGTGCAGCAGTAGCTGGGAGGCACACAGCACATCTTTAAGAATGTTTCTACCATACAGTTCTTTGTAAGCACTCAAACCATCCTGCAAATATCCCCTAAACCTACGTACCCTTTCAAAATTAAAGTCATACTTTATCAGTACAGCGAAAATCTCACGCAGTTGCTTTACGTTCAGTTCGCTACTGCATTCGGTTTCGATTGTTATCCTTTCCTCTTCCAATTGCATCAGCTCTTCATTTATCAGTTCTTGGTCATGGGATGCCAAAACCTCTTCAACATCATGTTCGTCAACTTCCACAAGCCAAACTCACTTTGTCCTTATTTTGTTCACCACGATCAAAAGGCTTAATTATGTCTAGTTTTACGCTAAGTGTAACACCCTTACGAGCTCTTTCAGGCTTTTCCGACACCTTAGAACTCATCTTGCAAATGGCTGCTCACAGACACGTGTTTAAGCAATGCTGGCTAGAATGCCGTTCCAAATCTGGGGGAGAGTGGCTGCTCAGGGCAAGCGCTGCCTTTTATCATGCGCTGCTTTTTTCGCACGCTGATTTTTTTTGTAACAGCGAATACACCTTCTGTTAGCGAAAACAGAGAAGGTAGAGTCTTTTGTAGGTCTTTTGTAGCAGTGAGGTTTCGTAAAGCGAACGTTCGAAAAGTGGGGGACACCTGTATACCACTTACGAAATTTTAATAAGTAATGTACAATGATTTTTTTTTCCTTGATGTCATCAAAGTTAGTTTATGTCCACTCCCAATTATGTGCTTTACTTTCTTTATTTATGCTTAATTCATTATAGATTTGACTCTCGGTAAGTATTCTTAAAAAGTTATTGTGTGCTATATATACTACAGTGCTTTACAAGCTGGTCCGGAGAAACTCGGTCTCATTTGATAGTTAACATGTATATAGTTACAGTAACTGTAAAAAGTATTCACCAGCCCCCCCGCCCGCAGAATTTTTCATGTTTTATTGTTTTACAACACTGAATCGCAGTGGATTTAATTTGAAACTGATCAACAGAAAACGACTCTTCTGTGTCAAAGCGAAAACAGATCTCTACAAAGTGATCTAAAGTAATTGCAAATATAAAACACAAAATAACTTATTGCATTGGTATTCACCCTCTTTAATATGTCACCCCAAATCATATTACTAATGCAGCAAATTGGTTTTATAAGTCACATAATTGATTAAATGGAGATCTGCTTTTGGAGAACTGTGTGCAGTCAAGGTGCTTCAATTGATTGTAGTAAAAATACATCTGTATCTGCAAAGTCTAAGTGCTGGTGAGTCAGTATCCGGGCAAAAACTACGCCATGAAGACAAAAGAACACTCCAAGCAACTCTGTGGAAAGGTTATTGAAAAGTGGAAGTCAGGAGATAGATACAAGAAAATTTCCAAGTCACTGAATATCCTTTGAAGTACAGTTAAGTCAATCACCAAGAAATGGAAAGAATATGGCATAGCTGTAAATTTACCTAGAGTTGGCCGTCCTCAAAAACTGAGTGACTGTGCAAGAAGGGGACTAGTGAGGGAGGCCACTAAGAGACTTATGACAACTCTGGAGGACTTACAAGCTTCAGTGGCTGAGATGGGAGAGACTGCGCATACAGCAACTGTTGCCCGGGTGCTTCACCAGTCACAGCTTTATGGGAAAGTGGCAAAGGGAAAGCCACTGTTGAAAAAAACTCACATGAAATATAGAACATAGAACATAGAATAGTACAGCACAGTACAGGTCCTTTGGCCCACAATGTTGTGCCGACCCTCAAACCCTCCCTCCCATATAAGCCCCCACCTTAAATTCCTCCATATACCTGTCTAGTAGTCTCTTAAACTTCACTAGTGTATCTGCCTCCACCACTGACTCAGGCAGTGCACTCCATGCACCAACCACTCTCTGAGTAAAAAACCTTCCTCTAATAGCCCTCTTGAACTTCCCACCCCTTACCTTAAAGCCATGTCCTCTTGTATTGCGCAGTGGTGCCCTGGGGAAAAGGTGCTGGCTATCCACTCTATCTATTCCACTTATTAGGAAGAGTTTGTCAGAAGGCATGTGAGGGACTTTGAAGTCAGCTGAAAGAAAGTTTATGGTCTGATGAAAACAAAATTGAGCTTTTTGGCCATCACACTAGACGCTATGATTGGCGTAAGTAAAACACTGTATCCCTACCATGAAGCATGGTGGTGGCTGCATCATGCTGTGAGGATGCTTCACTGCAACAGGTCCTGGAAGGCTTGTGAAGGTAGAGGGTAAAATGAATGCAGTAAAGTACAGTGAAATCCTGGAGGAAAACCTGATGGAGTCTGCAAGAGAACTATGACTTGGAAGATTTGTTTCCCAGCAAAATAATGACCCGAAGCATAAAATCAAAGCTACACAGGAATGGCTTAAGAACAACAAAGTTAATGTCCTGGAGTGACCAAGTCAGAGACCAGACCTCAATCCAATTGAGAGTTAGTGGCTGGACTTGAAAAGAGCTGTTCACTCACGATCCCCATGCAATCTGACAGAGCTTGAGCAGTTTTGTAAAGAAGAATGGGGGAAAATTGCAGTGTCCAGATGTGCAAAACTGATAGAGACCTATCCACACAGACTCAAGGCTACAATTACTGCCAATACTGACTTGAAATGGGTGAGTAATTATGAAATCAATTATTTTGTATTTAATAATTATGGTAAATTGAGACCGATTTGTAGAAATGTGTCTTCACTTTGACACAAAAGTGTCTTTTCTGTTGATCAGTGTCAAAAAAGCCGAATTAAAACCACTGTGATTCAATGTTGTAAAACAATACAACATGAAAACATCTGGGGGGAGGGTGAATGTTTTTATAGGCACTGTAAATAACAGAGTCTTGATGCAACTTATACATGAATTAGTTTTTAAATTATTCAAAGGGCTAAAAATACAGCAAATGCATAGTATAAGATTCTTTTTTCTACTATGAGGGGATCCTGAGGTACCACTATTAACTGTGCTTTTGAAGAGAGAGAGAGAGTTATTTAACAGCTTGTTTGTAAAAGAGAGAGAGAGAGACGAAGATTAACGGTTGGACTGTCACTTTAAGGCACTGGAAGTAACTTTGGATTTCTGCTGAGTTTGGAGTTGGAGACAGCATCGAGCAGCTCGAAAGTTGCTATGGTGACTGAAGGCAGGTTGTTGATATTTCTCAAGGACCTGTTGCCTGCTTGCATTTCTTCACAGACAAAGGAAGGAGGGATTATTTGATTGACAGTTGATGTTCAGCACGGTGAGATAAATAGGAGGTCAGATGATACAGACCTCAGACCATGATCTGGATACTGAATGAGCATTGTTGTGCCTGCAGAAAAAGTGGGTTTTGGAGGATCGATCAGGTGGATCGATCCATCGCTCTAACAGAGGAAAGAGGAAAAGGGTTGATTGGTGGGGAGTTGTCCACCCTCGCCTGGGGGATAGCTCCACCACAGAAAACTGGTCCCCTTTGTTAAAGTCACAGTCGGTGACTTTTAAAGGATTTCAAAGGACAACGAGAAGATCGACGGCGTCAGCTCACCTGAAGACTCAAATCTCTCCCTCTCTCTCTCCATCACTACTCAACTCAATACCACGAACTGAACTGAACTGAACTTTACTCATCATCCTAAGACTGTATCTTTTCACCCCTAGACTTTAAGCTTGGTTTTTCATACATATATTTCCACACTTACTGATATACTTACTTATATATATAATCATTGCTAACCTGTTTGATTTAAATACATTTATATTACTATATTGTGTAGTTACTAATAAATATTATTAGTTTATAGCAATACTGGACTCCAAAGTGTTTTCCATCTCTGCAGATTCTTTATTCCCGTCACGGGGTTCGTGACACTACTATCTTACCACAGTATTTTCAAAAGACTAACTCATTCATGAGAACCAGGATAGATGAAGTTAGTTTAAATTCAATAAGTATTGGAGAATTAAAGCAAAATGGACAAATAAAAAACTAATAAATTCTTCAGCTAATGTTGCCTTTGTGTTTAGCAAAATAGGATGGAAGTCACATGTGACTTTGGGTTCTAAGCAAATAGAGCTACTGATTCTGACTCTCCAAAGTATATATCAGGAAGAGAGAATTGCGCAATTCACCAGCTGAACACATGATCTGAAGTACTAACTTTGTCAATTGATAGTTGTCTCACCTTAAAACTGGCAGCCAGCTATGAAGAATTGCAGGGCCATCAGGCATGTTTAGGGTGTCTAACAACAATCAATGCATATTTTGACAAGATTTACACAAAATTGTCCCTGCATAGCAGGCTACTGAATGAAGTAGCAAAGTAGGCCTCACTGCTGGGGATAAATGCTACTGTGCCACAGGTTCAAAAATAATACTCTGTACTGTTGTGGCAGAGTTCCAGGCAGGCTCCCCTTTAAGTGTTTTATTACTATCACTACCACCAATCCAACTCCTCGCCAACAAGACAGATCTCTAATTGTTTCTTAACTGATCCTGGGACCCTGTCCTCTCCTTGGCTGATCCAACTCACAGAATCTGAATGATTTTCTTTCCACTGTCCATCCATTGTACACCTGAACCAATTATCTCTCTAGTCTCCCTCTGCATAAATCCCTGAGGTTATTTTGTGTATCTTAAACTCATCACTCTCAATCTGTTCTCAGTTCACTTCTTCCACAAGCTGTGTGAAGATGAGACATTCATGTGTGCAGTTAAAAACCCTGTTCTATTACTTGTAATGCATTTGGCCTTGTGGAAGGGCCTTTCATCTAGCACTGGAGTACCTTCACTGGCATAGTACAATGTCCAACTCGGAGTGTTTAGTAAAGACAATATGATTTCCGGCCTTAACTTGTACTACTGTTGAATATTATCAGGGTACAACACAGATCCCAGGAATCCTCCAAGATGCAAAAGATACACTTATTATCAAAATATGTTTGCTGTATACAACCCTGAAATTCGTCTTCCCCACAGACTGCCACGAAACAAAGAAAACCATAGAACCCATTGAAAAAAAAATATCAAAACATGCAAAAAAAGAATAAAACACACAAATGATAACAAAAAAATGAGTGAGTAACACAGAATATAAAGCACAAAATTGAAAGAGTCTGGACATACTCAGTTCAGCTCAGTGCTTGTTACCTGCAGGCCATCCTGGTTCAAAACCATCCAAAACAGCAACCCAAAAGGAGCAACCAGAAATCAGAAATGTCATAACGTGAACGACAGAGTCCAATGGACAAACCACATAGATTAAACCTTGCCCAAGGCCAATGGACTCTGGCATCGAGGAAGAGAGAGATCATTCAAATGCAGGGACCTTCCCCTGGGAGCAACGAGCAAGAGGTACTATTTAATGCTGAACACTCGCTCACCTTCCGCACTCGCATTGGTGATTTCCGTCTTTCTTGGTGCGTTAATCGGCAAGTTCAGCAAGAAATGGAGTCGATCATGGGCTCACTTCCCGTCTTCCAAACATTATCAATTTATTATTTATTGAGTTAGAGAGACAACAATAGCAGGCCCTTCTGGCTTAACAAGCCCGTGCTGTTGAATTATGTAATGTATTTAATATATCAGTAATATTTGAGTAACCGCAACTCCTCCACTGGGCTAGTATGGAAACTTGGCTCATTGCCAGCCCCACTAACAGCCACAGGGCTCAACGATGAGAAGACCACTTTTCATAAACAATAGGCATCTAGGGTCGATATGATTTGGGGTTCAACCAAGCAGAAACCTCGTCATGTTCCGATTAAAGAAACCTCGATTTGAGTGAATGCTGCCCATACACAACAGATTATACACCGCATAAAATTATAAAGAAAGTATATTTACAGATTTCAGCTTTATCAAACAAATAGTTGGAAAAACAAAAATTAAAGGGCCCATTACTATTAAATCAGTTTAAATATGCACAAATCGTTGGAGCTCACCTTGAAGTTGTCTTTTCACTCATACACTGGACCCATGGTCTTTGTGAAAACACACACCACATTCTGAACTTCGCTCAGAATCCACCTTGAACAAATGGGCTCTCTCTCAGGAGTATTGGCCCTTCCTCCTTGGAGCTGTTCATCTGCGCAAAGCACCTTGTGCAACAGGGATGCTCATTCCCACGGCATCCTCAGCCATCTTCCTTTCTGTCCTTTCCGCAGCTCCCGCCAAAAAAAAACACGAACCCCACCACTGTCCGTTGCAAATCTCTCTCCACCCAGCTTTTTCTAGAACCCTCTCCCAGTTCCACCATCCTGATTGGCTGACACAGCATTCCAAAGTTGAACATCATAGTCCCTTAGCTTGAGCCAAAACCCAAACATGCTATCAGCAGGACACACTTCTTCTACAGAAAGCTACTAACTGAAATACCCTACAGCGTTAGCAGTAAAAATCCTAGCCAGAGCATCACATAATATTGGAAGTATATTGCCATTTAAGCATTCTTTATTTCCATAATTTATTATGTGCTATATGTGAGAAGTACAGGAATGGCATATGTCATCATGTAACCGCATCATATGTGAGCACCTCACTGAAAGAAAGTTAAGTAGACAAGTTACTTTTGACAAGTCGATGGGCCAGACGGCCTAATTCTGCTCCTATGTCTTATGGTCTTATCCCGGCTCTTGTGTTTTTTTATTTCAATTAGCTTCTGGAGTTACAAAACATAACAGTGGCGACAACAAGGTTTTAAAAAGAACTCGTGATGACTACCTACCTGTTGAAGTACAGCATTTTTTTTTTCAGAAGTGGAGGGAATGGTGCTTGAGTTAAAAAAATCATAGTATGTCTTTTTTCAGAAGTGGAGAGAAGCAATCGAGTAAAACAAGGCAGAAAACAGATGAAATTAACAAACCACAAGTATGGCCATTGGTTCATAAACAGTGAGTACCAGGTGATACTAATAATACATTTCAAAAAAAGTAGAAATGGCTGGCTACACCAGAAAGATAGACAATTCAACTGCATAACAACAGATCACTGGATGATATATACTGAACAAATTGAGTACTTTAATACAAATAAAATAGTCAATGAGAAATGAGTGCCAGTGTAGTTGAGTGTAACAGGTGGAAAAGCATGCAGTTTTCTTAGAAATAGAACTGCTCCAACCAAACTAGCTGAAATGAGCTTTGCTGATATTATGTTCATAATGCAGGAACATTTAAAACCAAAACCATTGCTGATTGCAGAATGCTTTAGGTTTCATAAGCAGAATCAAATGGAAGGGGAGTCCATTTCAGCTTACGTGGCTGAACTGAAGAAATTGTTTGAGCATTGTCTATTTTGTGATGGCTATATGATGCACTGATAGATCATTTAGTTTGTGCAGTCTTTAAAGAAAACTTTCAGAAATGGCTCCTAACTGAAACATTACTCACATTTAAAAGAGCAGCTGAAAACACTGCATCAACGGAAACAACAGCCAGTGATGCAACTGAGTTGCAGTCAGTAATGAAAGAGAGCGTGAGCAAAATTGCATCATCTAAACAGACACCTGCCTGGCCAAACAAATAGCTTTACCATTGTGGAAGAGGCTCACATACATTAGACCAATGCCGGTTTAGAGGTCAATCTTGCAAAAAATGCCACAAATTATAATACATACAAAAAGCATGTCAGGTAGACAGAAATAAATAGACTGTACATGGAAGCAAAAAAAAGGTAAAAAGTTAAGTTGCTGTTTCCAAAAGAGCATTAATCTGTATGCTGTTGATGAAATCTTCAATAATATGACAGTGATACAGCACTTGGTAGCCTTGAGATTTACACAGTGAGAGTTAACAAGAAACAAACAATATGGCTTACACCAGAAGTGAACAGAAAATTAATTAAATGGAACTGGACACTGGTTAGCTGTTCAGTCAGGAGGCTTCTCAACACATCAGCAGTTCCCAGGTTGTAGTGGAGGCCATAGGGAACACTTCTGGCCCATTTGTAACTGCATCCTCTACTACCAAAGTATTTGTGCCCATGAATGGTTTGGCAAAATCCACATGACTCCTCTGCCAGGGCAATTCAGGCTATTCCCAGGAATGGAGTGGTGCTGCTCTTCACTTCTTCTAAGCATGGTAGCATCTTAAACAAACTGATTGAACTACTGATCTACCCCAGGCCACCAGACAAGACTTCAAAACAGTGCTTTCATTTTGACCATGCCTAGATGACCGGCATGTAGCTCCTCCAATACTTTGGCTCTCAACTTGCACGGTACAACAACTCTCAATCACCACATCAGGCAATCCCTGTCAAGTGCAAGCTCATCCTGGCACTGGTAGATACCGGAGAACTAAAATTTCTGCTGCACTTCCAGCCATTTTGGATTATCGTGTAGACCTGAGAAAGTGTGGGGTCTTTTCTGGTTTCCCATTGGATCATCTCTGCCATAATAGAGAGCCTTCTGATTTTCATTTAGGAGAATACGTCAAGAGGAGTGCCCCCTTTTGTCAGTCTTTCAGCTCAGGCCATCAGAGCTTGGAGTTCAGTTCCAATGTCCACTTTAAGGAGTTTGTATGTCCTCCCCGTGAATGCATGGGCTTCCTCCGGGTGCTCTGGTTTCCTCCCACAGTTCATAGACAGACAAGTT
Source organism: Mobula birostris (assembly GCF_030028105.1). NCBI lineage: Eukaryota > Metazoa > Chordata > Chondrichthyes > Myliobatiformes > Myliobatidae > Mobula > Mobula birostris. The sequence goes on from NC_092393.1 coordinate 19,713,217, forward strand.
TGAAGGTTAGTTGGTCATTGTAAATTGTCCTGTGATTAGACAAGAGGTAAATTGGTGGGTTGCTGAGCGGCACTGCCCGTTGAGTTGGAAGGGCCTATTCTACACTGTCTCTAAATACATAATAAATAAATTTCCTTTTCCAGGGGTAAATGTGCCAATCCATCAGCATTTCCACGATTAGTTGTCCTCTTGAGTTCAATCTTGTAATTGTTTCCTCCAAGAAACAACATTTGTGCTGCTGCTGTTAGTGGCACACCTTTCTGTGGATTGAAAATTCACAACAGTGATTGATGATCAGTAATGAGGGGAACCTCTCTCCTATACAGGTACTGGTTGAAATGTTTTACACCCCAAACCAGAATCAGGGCCTCTCTGTCAATCTGTGTGTATTTTTTCTCTGCAGTGGTAAGGGAAGGGTGAAGTAAAGGCTATGGGTCCTTCACTTCCATCATTCATAACATGTGACATAACTGCACCTAAACCATAAGGTGAAGCATCACAGGCAAGCTTCACTGGATGATGTAGATTATAATGTGCGAGTACAGTGTCTGATGTCACCATTTCTTTTACCTTTTGGAAAGTCACCTCACACTGCTTTGTCCATTGCTATTTCTTCTTGATCTGTATTAATAAGTTCAAGGGATGGAGCACAGTAGCCACGTGTGACAGGAACCTGGTATGGTAATTGTCAAATCCTAAAAAGAAGAGCAACTCTGGCATGTCCTATGACCCTGGGGCATCCACCACTGCTTGAATTTCCTCACCACACTTGTGTAATCCTTGTGTGTTAGTAGTATGACCATAGTAAGTGATGCTAGGTTTAAAGAATTCAGACTTGTCACATTCTGCTCTGAGCCCATACTCTAATCTTTTTAATACGGTTTTGAAATTTTGGAGCTGTTCCTTGTCATCTTTACCAGTAACAATGATGTCATCCAGGTAATACAGAGTACTTTGACATCCTTGCAGCACCTAGTCCGTAGTTTTCTGCCAGAGTGCAGGTGCAGCTGCTTCTCCAAAAGTAAGCCTATTATAGTGATAAAGTCATTTGTGAGTGTTTATGGTGAGAAACACTTTGGACTCTTATTTCACCTTCATCTGTAGGTAGGCCTCAGCTAAGTCATTTTTGCTGAGTGATTCCCTCCAGAAAGGTTTGCAAAGAAATCCTCTCTCCTGGGAAGAGGGTACTGATCTACTTTCTGTACCTTAAAATTACCCAAAGATCCTGACAGGCCCATTCTTCTTGGCTACTGGGATCACTGGTGTTGCCCATGGGTTCCACTCAAACTTCAAAAGAATTCCTTCAGCCTCTGTGAGATCAAGCTCACTGGCTACTTTATCATGGATGGTTTAAGGAACTAGACAAGCATTGTAAAACTTGGGTGTGGCATTTTCATCTAATACTATTTTACTATGATATGTTTGAGTTTTCCAATGACATCCTGTCATACGGGGGTGGCTGGGAACGGACCCAAGTGCAAGACACAGAGACTGAAGTACTAGGGACAGGACTAGGATACAGGGCGATGGCAAGGATATGGACAGGACAACTGGGAACCCGGAACAGGTCTGGACAAAAGAGCTAGGAGCCCAGGCTTGGACTCCGAGCCAGAGACTGGACAAGGACCCAGTACCTGGGTCTTGCCTCTGGCTCAGACCCCAGAACCAGGCAAGGACGAGGCTTGGCTGGCAGGCAGGACGAGGCTGGAGTCTTAGAGACTTGAGGCGAGGCTTGGCAGGAGGCAGGAGACTTGAGGCCAGTCTTGGCAGGAGGTTAGAGGCTAGAGACTTGAGGTGAGGCTTGGCAGGAGGCAGGAGACTTGAGGCCAGGCTTGGCAGGAGGCTAGAGGCTAGATACTTGAGGCGAGGCTTGGCAGGAGGCTAGAGACTTTGAGGCTTGGGGCTAGAGGCCAGAGACTTGAGGTGAGGCTTGGCAGGAGGCAGGAGGCTGGAATCTTCAGGCTTGAGGCTAGGCAGGAGGCTGCAGTCTTCAGGCTTGAGGCTAGGCAGGAGGCTGCAGTCTTCAGGCTTGAGGCTAGGCAGGAGGCTGGAGTCTTCAGGCTTGAGGCTAGGCAGGAGGCTGGAGTCTTCAGGCTTGAGGCTCAGCAGGCTCCTCCGGGGCAGGTCGAGGTTTGCCTGGGCAGGATGCGGTACTCCTGGACAGGGCGCGGATCTTCTGGGGAGGGCGTGGATCACCTGGGCAGGGCGCGGATCACCACCTGAAGGAGGCATGAGACAGGAAGGGACAAAACCAACCGCAGGGAACGGTGAGACGGCCTGGCTTACCCGGCAGAGGCAAGGGACAGGAACGGACAGAACCAATCGCAGGTAACGGCAAGACAGCCTGGCTTACTTGGGCAAAGGCAAGGGACAGGAAGGGAGCTAGGTACAGGGTGGCGCCAGGACAAGACTGCAGGCGAGACGAGGCGAGAGTTACCAGCAAGACAAGGCAAGGCTTCAGGCAATGCAAGGCGAGACGAGAACTTCAGGTGAGGCGAGAGTTACCGGCAAGACAAGGCAAGATTTCTGGCAAAGCAAGGTGAGGCGAGAGTTACCGGCAAGACATGGCAGGGCTTCAGGTGAGGAAACAGAAGGCAGAGCAAGCGATACAAGGAATAAGGACAAGAACAATCCAGCAGCCATGCCCTGGTCTCTGAAGGTATTTATGCAGCCAGACCCAACAGGCATCAGCTGCCTTAATTAGTGCTTAACAGGAACAGAAACAGGGTTGACAGGAAAACCTGGAGCAAGGGTCGGTGGACCGGACCGTGAACCGGAATACGAACATCACGGACCAGAACGTGACACATCCTTGAACAGTACTGTGGCATCATCCAGTACCTTTCTGAATTTGCTTTCAGATGACCCTATTGCAGGTAATCTGGCATGCAAATAGTGGATGGATCTCCAACTGAGTTGTAGTTGTCTCAGACAATCACATGCCCACAATGCTGACCTCCTGTTTTTACTGCATACAAGTCCAATATGGCTAGTTGTTTGTTGTATTTCACTGTTATGATTGTGATTCCCACACAAGTTATCTTTCCTCCAGTGCAAGTTCTTAGTTGGATGTCTGCAGGCTTTGGTTCAATATATTTGAAATGCATTTCCAAAACACTTAAGGCTGATTTATACTTCTGCATCAAATGAACGCCATAACCTATGCACGTGGCCTAAGCATGTTGTGAGCATTCATACTTGTGCGTTGGTGTGTCTGCGTCGCTCTGCAATTCAGGCACGTCGCGCATGCACACACACCTGCCCGTGCAAGGCTCCATGGTCATGGTAATCTTTCTCGGGGTAAACAGTTTAAAGCGAGCGTTTTTTTCTGTAAAAGCGAAATGTGTTCTCCATAATTTCGGAGGTCAGTAAAGCTTTATGGAAAGCATTGCAGCCAGAGTTCCTTCCCTGCCCTTCAGTCGCCCAGTGGGAAGCTATTGCAGTGCAGGAGGAAATGCGATGCTACCAAGCAGACCAATCACAGTTGTTGCGGTCTGCGTTGCCGCGACATGTAGTTACGTTTTGGGAGAGGTGCGCGTTAGGCTACGGCATAGGGATCCGCGTAGGCTCTGCATAGGGTTCGCAGCGATGCCATACCCACGGCGTTGAGTTCATGCAGAAGTATAAATCAGCCTTTCGTCAGTGACAATGGACCACAGTTTGTAGCAGAACAGTTTCAGTTATTCCTGAAAATGCATGGAATAAGACCTACTACATCTGCACTGTTCCAACCAGCTACAAATGGCTTGGCAGAAAGGTTTGTCCAAAGAGTGCACTATGAGCAATCTCAGCAGAACACACTACCTTGACACTGAATCAGAAGCTTGCCAATTTCTTCCATACATATTGCAATGCAGCACCTTCCATAACCAACAACTCACCAGCTGTGCTGTTCCTGGGTTGTCCCTTGCACTCACACTTGGATCTCCTCAAGTTCAATCTCCAAAGGAGTATGCAGGACAAACAACTAATATAAATTAAGGGCTCCTCAAACAAAGAGGTTTGCTGTTTCACTCCTTGATAAGCAGTCCTGGTGAGGGACTACAAAGGTGATCAAAAGTGGGTACTTGGAAAGATTAAGGACAGAACAGGACCACCCTCCTACACAGTGGAGATTGTGTCTGATGTCATCTGGAGATGACACATCGATCACTTGAGGAAAGTAGAGTCAATTGGTAGTGAAGGAACGTGTGCAGAACTGTCAGAACCACTTCCTGCAATCCCAGAGTCAACTCCTACAACCACCATGGAGGAGGCCCCAGAACCTGAGATTGTTCCACAGACACAAGTTCAGCCAACCAGAGTGATCCCTCTTGTCAGGAAAGATGTTATCCCACACTTGTAAGAAATTCTCCACAGTGATTAAATCTTTAAGCCAGAAGGGGACAATTTAAAATTACTCTGCTGTGGATAGTAGTTGTATTATATAGTATACTGTGTATATAGTTGAGATGCATTCTATATTGAGTTCAAGTTCATAGCTAAGCAGGGTGGTGCATTTAATACTTCAGTAGTATTTGACAAGTATTGGAAATATTGTTTGATTAAATATTCATTATTTGTTTAGGTGATTCATCATGGGTTATATGTAAAAATACATGAATGGCATATGTCATTATGCCACCATGTCATATATGAGCACCTATTTAAAAGGAAACTAGGTAGACAAGTTATCCCGACTCCTGTGTACTTTTTTCTCTCAATTACTTTCTGGAGTTGCAAAACATAACTAATTACACCCATGTGACCAAATAACCTCCTGACCTGCACGTCTTTGGAATGTGGGAGGAAACCGGAGCCCCTGGAGGAAACGCAGGCGGTCACGGGGAGAATGCAGAGAATGTGGGGAATTGAACCCAGGCTACTGGTGCTGTGATAGTGTTACGCTAGATGCTACGCTTCCAAACCGCCCCATCTGATGTAGTTGTTGTACAATGTCATTATCTACTTTGGCATCGGCTTGTAATTGAATTCGACTTCTTTCCTCTCATGTTTCTTTTTGGGTTCTAAGCCAATTTAGGAGCCATGGACTCTTCCACAGATGGGACAGGTTGCAGCAGACCGTGCTGCTGGGTAGCTATATTGTGAGGTGGTGCTCCTTCTGCAGAACCTCTTTGCTTGCAAATCATGGCTTTGACTTTCTTAATACCACCTCAGTGCTTCTACTCCATTTTGAGCCATCATGTGTAGTAGATTCCCAGTAGTAAATGGGGTTATTGCATTTTCTTGAGGAACTTTGGCCACATCCTCGAACCTTTCTCTGCATTTGACCAGTAGCTTCTTCGCCATAGCAGAACTTGGAGTGGATTGTTCATTTTAATGGCCTAGTGTTATTTATTTGAACAATGTGGTCTACCAAACATGGCGCCAGAATGCAGCTGGGACCTCAATGCTGGGAATTTTGTCCCAGAAGACGTCACCGAAGTCAGTTCAATCTCCGCTGCAGTGAATTTGGAGAATTTGTGGTAGAAGGTATTGATAATATTTTTCCAGTGTATTGAGATGCCTGCTATGGATATTCCAGAAGCATATAGGAGGAGAGGGCTCTTGCGCCCATTTACTGCTCTCTGAATTTAAACCTGCTTACATCCTGAAGAGGGAGAACATAGACAGACTTTAATTAATGCCCTCATGCAATATTATCCTGGCAGTGGTCTTCCTGCTCAGTGCAGATAGGTTCTGAATCTTTTCTTTCTTCAACTGAAGAACTGCTTTTAACCCGTAAGTCTTTACTTGGGTTTGCGCCTTGCAACCTTTTGATTCACTTTCCATAATGCAATAGGTTTCAAATCATTGATGTCTTTTCAGCAGCTATTACATTCTTAATTTAATTTTAACTTTTTCTTGCCCATATTTTACAATGCTAGGTTGCATTTTATGTAACTGAAATCATAATTATTTGTTTCTCAAGTTCTTTGTAGCCCAAACCTTCTCTGATAGGAACATCTTTTTCTAAAATTTGTTCTACTGTTTTTGAGAAAGGTGTTAACTATTGAAAATATGGACAATAGTCTTATTTTAGATAAAGTTCCAGGTTCATGACTCATAATGTATGTAGCTACTGCTTTATGTCGGAAACGAGTGTCACCTCTTTGAGTATTGATCCAGAGGAACTTGTGTCAACACAAGAAAACAGGAAAATGAGAGCAGATCCCTTTACATCTGCCCCATTGTTAAATATGACCATGACCACTCTGTCCCATGCTTTCATTTCTCTGTTAATCCAGATTCACGAAGGCCTTAATTACCTGATTTTTCAAATAATTATCTGCTACCCTTTTATGTACCTACTGTGACAGCCTCCATAACCTCAGACTAGAGAACATACAGAAATTTACCACTGTGCTAGAAAGAATTCCTAAAGACCAGTTTTAACTAACTATCCCAGTTTATCAGGTAACTCTACTTCCTGATTTGAGAATCTCCCTTTACTGGAAATAATGCAACAGCTGCCCTGTTCTGGTCCTTTAAGCTATAACTTGTTTCAATAAGATAACTGATAAAAATAAGATCGTACTCCTTCGACTTTGTTGGGCATTTGAGATTGGACTGGCAATATACAGTGATGTTTTGCAGATAGCTCATAAAACTACTGCATATACGTCTTCTGAAGAGCTATTGCTGTAAACTGCAGCCTGTAATTTCCCTTTAAGAAACATACTTTTGAACTGCCTTAACCCACTAGTGATTTTACAATATCCTGAAGGAATCAGCAAACTTGACTCTCAAGAACGCTGGTACAGGAACTAGAAGAGTATGAAGGGCAGCCATTGCCGGAAAAGTTGGCACCAGGGCAGAGCGATCCAGACTAAAGTGAAATGAAACACAACCACTGCCACCTAGCATCCTACTAGCCAACACACAGGCACTGAAGGGCAAGATAGAGGACCTTAGGGCAAGATTGCTGTATCAGAGGGAAATGAGGGATTGCTGGGCTCTTTGTTTCACTGAGGCATCGCTCAACCCTGACACGCCGTACACAGTAATCCAGCAGATGGACTGAATTACTGCATTGGGATTGGCAATTGGGTGGGGTGTGCTTCACAAGGAGCTCATTGTGGTGCTCAGACAAAGCTGTCCTGTCTCATTCTTGCTCCCAGTATCCTGAATATCTAATGATTAAGTACTGATCATTCATCCTATTGAGGGAGTTCTCCAGTGTGATCCTGACTGCAGGTTACATACTCTGCCAAAGGCAGATGTCAATCAAAAACTCAACATATTGAGTATCATGATTAACAAACAAGAAATAGCCTACCCTGACATCCTTCACCTCTTTGCCAGGACTTCAGTCAGGCTAGTTTGAAGAAATAGCCTCCAATTAGCATCAACTCATCACTGGACCCAATACACTCAACTATTGTTACACTGCCATCAAAAATGCTTACAGTTCCATCCTTAGATCGCATTTCGGGATACCTTCTCCTACCTGCACATAGGCAGAGGCTAAAGAGTGGTAAGGACATCAAAGAGGTGATCACGAGAGACAGAGGAGCTGTTATGAGACCGCTTCAAGTCAGTTGACTGGGCCATATTCAGAGACTCAGCAGTGGGACTGAATGGTTGTTGTTAGGGCATTTTCTGGAGTTCCGCTGTGATGTCACAGAAGACTTGCTTTGTGTGCCAACAACCAGGCAGAGCCCATAGCAACACCCTCCCTTTCCAATTTGACTGCCGGCCAGATTATAGAGCCGGTGAGGTCAACATTCAGGTTAGACAAACGGTTGGCGGCAGCCTCTCTTGCGACTGTTGGTCATCCACAGATGTACACTCGAGGTTTATTAGGGTGACCGGCAATGTGAAATGTTTATGGACACAGGGTCAATGGTATCGATAACTGATCTACCCATGCCCACGACAGGAGAGGCAATTTACACTATCAGTGCCTGGAAGTGAAACAATAATGGCAGAGAGATGTGAGCCTCAGATTCTTGAGTTAGAAGGTGTGCAGCTTCCTGGAGATATTTGGGGTGTGTCCAGACAATGAGGCCACTGTCCTGGGGAGAGGCACACTAAGTAAGGCAGGTGCTATCGTAGACTCAGAAAGAGGAGAAATAACATGGACAAGACAGGAACAGCGATCATCAATGATCCACAGACCAAACAACATGGCTCACAGAAAGACGGCAGCCCCAAGCAAAGGCAGGAGATAGGATGTGAATCATGTCAGGAGGTCCCAAGGGTAGGGGCCAAACACAGTGAAGAGCTGTTATAAGTAGTGCAGCTGCCTGCAGAGGTAGCAGCAATTAAAGACACACCAGAAAGAGGAGAGTAAAGGTGCAGAAAGGGAATGAGTGGGCAAATCACGGGGCAAAGTTAGCAACAGAAGAGCATGAAATTGAAGAGGAAGAAGTTACTGGAGATGTGAAGGACCATTGTTACATATCCCGTGAGCATGATGTAATGTTCTTGTGAGTATTATGTCATTATCTTGTGATGGGCATGATGTAATTGTCTCATGACAGTGGGGTGATGTGATGTCATGTGATGGCATGGTATATAAGAAAAAGCCCACCACGGTGATGCAGTTCTCTATTTTATTTTTAGTGTAACGTTGTGCCAGCAGTTTCGAAAATCGCTGCCAGTTTTTGTTTGTTGCACCTTTGTTTTCCTTTACAGTCCAGTATCGGAGAGTGAAGACATTATCAGAATTATCCGAGCAAAGGATTGGGTAGAGTTAATGTCATTCAGTTTCTTGGGAATGATCGACCTTTTTAATCTTCCTTTGGGAATTGTGGCATGCACATTTGAGTAAAACCTCTGCCAGGGCGGGAGGATTTGTGCAGTGACACCCTCCAGTCAAAAGGTCAGTTCCTTTATTTCTTTGTGACTCCTTTGGACAAGGCATCTCTCAGCTGAGATCGACAGATGCATCATTGCTTCGAAGAAAACATTGTTTTGGGGAAGTCTCTCCTTAATGACTGTATAAATCATATGGACTTTAGAATTTACCACTTTAAGTCTCTACTTGGATGAGAACAGAACAGTTTATAAGTTTGACTGTTTGTTTGATATACTCTCTTAACTGTTAACATCCGGTTAAGTTAGTTGTTAGTTTACTTTTCGATGTTTTGAGTAGAGGCTAATAAATATTGTTGTTTGTTTATAAAACCTGACTCAATTTCATATCCATTGTTACTGGACATGTAACACCATTGTAATTAGGTCAATACATTGCGGAACGCAGCAAAATAGCTGATCAGAGAAAAGTCAGAGGGAGAGGAGATAGTCCTCCCACAACTGAGTAATCAAGTCATGGTGAGAGAGCTGCCTGAAAAGGCAGGGTTTGCTCCGACATAGATAGAACCACAGGTTATACTTTTGCAAATGACACCTGTGTTTGTGTGCCAATCCGGCGAGTTAGACAGACTCAAATTAAACTATATGACTCATCTTCTTGTCGCCCTCACAGACAGAGCAAGAGATCAGGTGACACGGTAATTGCAGAGAACCTAACTGATGAACACCAGCTGACTGCATCAGATCTGACCACAGCTGACAAAAGCACACTCACAACAAACGCAATTGCGGAAGACACAGATCGGGCGTGACAGCAAGCTGTGAACGGTGTGTTAAAGTGTAATGGTAACTGTTCTGTAATGAAGGCTGGTTCTTGAAGGTAGTTGGTTAGTTGGACAGATCAGAATAGAAAGGTATTTTGGAAAGTAGACGGGAAGAGATCCAAGTTACAGCAGAGACATCAGGTTCACAGCTTCGATGGCGTGGCAGACTGAGAAAGAGAAGAAATTACACGCAGTGTCTGAAGGCAGTCACTCCAGCCTGAATGGGGAATGAATACAAAAGAGCTGGGCCTTTCAGTGGTTGGACCAGCGATCAAATGTACTGTCCGGGAGGGGTCGCCGTTCAAATAGAGAACAGCCCACCCCCTCCTGTACATCGATGAACGGGTCTGAGAGACTAGTTGTCAGGTTCTGACTATCTTTTGTCATTGCATGGAGTGTGAATTGTTGCCAGCAAGCCTGATACATTTACCCTGTTGGTGCTCCTGAGCAGAGAGTAACCACTGAGAACTACTGCAAAGTTTTAGCTATCAGAGAATGAAGGGCTGATGATAAAGAATGAGATTAAACCACAACAGCAGGGAAAGAGGTGATGGGCATACGAATGACAAAGCCGCTTTTTTAAAGACTGTTGGTCAAATTTCTGGTATGATCTATGCTTAGAGTCTTGGCCATTAGGGGTGATAATGTAGATGTAGGTGCACATAGGGATATGATCTGTAATTGTCCAAGGGGGTCTGAAGTGCGGGGTAGTTTTATAGATCCTCCTTAAAGTTCAGCCTTTTCTGGAATAAATTTATTTTTGTTCAGGTGGGCCAAGAGGAGGGACTGTTAGGGTGTATTCTAGAGTTAAGGAAGCAGTCTTCACGTCTGAATGTGGATTGTAGATTGAATTTAAAATGCTGCTCAGAACAATGGTGGTTTTGGAGTTACAGACTGGGGCTACGTCCACACTACGCCGGATAATTTTGAAAACGCTAGTTTCGAGTAAAAACGACAGGCATACACACTAAACGTTTTTCAAAACATCTCTGTCCACACTAACACGGATATTTGGGCGAATCTCCTCTACTGGGCATGCGCAGGACACACAGAAAACAAGTGAAGAGGAAATGGTATGCTTGGTGCAAGTTTGTCCAGTTACAGAGTAGAAAAACTTAAAAGGAATTGCTCTTGGCTCTCATGCAGGAGGACTTAAAACTAAAAAAAAACAAATACTGGAGCGTATAGAGGCAACCGACAGGGAGTTCATGGACAGTATGACCCAGCTGACGACGGACATTGAAAAACTGACTAACTCTGTTGCATTAATAAAGCACCTTGTTAAATGTATAAAACATGTCTGCATCAGTGTTATCTTGTATTTCAATACAATGTTACATTAGGCTGTTACACAACTATTGTCAGAGACGTACTTGCATAAATAGGTAAACCACCTTCATACAAGCAAGGACAGAAAACAGGGCAAAGTGAGTATACTTATTCATTCAGTAAGCTATGGGTCAAAGTATTTGGTGAGTACAGTTCTAACTCTTCTGGCTTCAGTTTTGTTGCCGTCTGTTCTGAAATTCTTAGGTTCTGCGAAGCACAGAGTCAAATATGATTGTACGCTCTAGTATCAATTGTTTGGCGACAATAAAGTAGTAATAATAATAATAATAATAAGGAGAATAAAACAATGAAATGCCGTGCTGCCACCATCTGTTCCGGCACGTCATGACAGCGGTTTTAAAAAGCTCTGGTTACCCCGTACACACTGCAATGGATATTAGGCGTTTTCAGATTTATTCACTCTGGAGAACGTTTCTGAAAATCTCCATTTTCGGGGGATGAAAATGCCGTTTTAGTGTGAACAGAGGGTCAAAACGAAGAGAAAAAGCTTTGTTTTCAAAATTACCTGGCACAATGTGGATGTAGCCTGGGATTGATTGCAAAATAGGAAACACCTCATTGATCTGAGATGTCTGCATATGCATGAAATGCAACTGAGAGACAGCAGTAATTAACATTCAGTTTAGAGTGTCTGGAGTGTTGATGTGAAGATTTAGGTGTTTCAAAATTACACATCAGTCAAAAGAATCTTTATGAATGCATTGTAACCATAGAAATGTACGGCTGTTACCTTTGTTCTTTAGCATATAAAAATGTCATGTAATGTTGGGTCAAGGAGCCTGTCTCCAGAGTGACTCCAATTTTTATACTGCCAGCTGGGTGTCTTTTGTCTACATCAAAACAGGTCAACAGCAGATGATATTTCATTTGCTCTTCACTCAGCTCTGGAATGGCTTTTGTCAACAGTCACAACAGTCATCATGGACTTTAAAAAGACACTTGTTGATGAGTGTGTCCCCACAAAATTACTCAGGGTCTTCCCCAACTAGGAAGCCTTGATGAACAAGAGATCTGCAATCTTGCTGAGGGCTAGGTGGGTGGTGTTCATGACTGATGACTCAGGAAAATACAAGCGGTCCAGGCACGATCTCCGGAAATCTGTCTCACATGAGAAATGGCAATTCTGAATCAAACTTGTATTACAAAAGGATGCTTTTCAGCTGTGGCAGGGATTAAATGCTATCGCCTCCTGCAAAGCAAAACCAAGCAACGTATGTATGTGACAACAAGGTTTCGCCTTGAGATGAGCTCAATGCTTCTTATGTTTGCTTTGACCAACAGAATGTGGAGGCAACTTCAGGAACTCCCACAGGCTCTGACGACCCTGCAATTTCAGCCTGAGGCTGATGTGAGAACATCCTACAGGACCCATTCTGTGTACCAGGCTGAGTACTGTGCTAATCAACTGGCTGGAGTGCTTACTGATATCTTCAAGCTCTCAATTCAGCAGTCTGAAGTACCCACCTGCTTCAAGCAGGCTTTGCTTGTACCAGTGCCTAAGAAGAATGATCATCATCTAGAAGCACTTACACCCACTGTGATGAAGTGTTTTGAGAGACTGGTCATGAAGCATATCAACTACTGCCTGAGGAGAGGTTTGGGTCCGCTCCAATTTACCTACATCAAAACAGCTCAACAGCAGATGATATTTCATTTGCTCTTCACTCAGCTCTGGAATGTCTGGACAATGAAGGTGCATTCATCAAGATGCTCTCCATTGAGTACAGCTCAGCATTCAACTCTATCATCCCCTTGAAACTCATCACTAAGCTCCAGCTCTGAGGCCTCAATCCTTCTATGTGCAATTGGATCCTTAATTTCTTCACCTGTAGACCCCAGTCAGTTCGGATTGGCAACAACATCTCCACAATCAACATCTGCACAAGTGGATGACAAGGCCGTCTGTTTAGCCTCACTGCTCTACCTGCCTTCTACCTACGACTGTGAAGCTAGGTACGGCTCCAGTGCCATATTTAAGTTTGCTGACAGCACCATTGTTGTTGGCAGAATCAAAAGTGGTGATGGATCAGCTTATAGGAGGGAGATTAGAAATGTGTTTCTGGGATTGGTAGAGCCTGTGATTTACAGTTTGGAGATTGAGTGATCCAGTGCTTTACTGGCTCAGAGAAGATTCTAGGAAGCAAGCACATGTTCAACTCTATTTCACCATTAATTGCTGATTAAAGTGTTGAGGAAGACTGAGACATCGAGGCAGAAGGCGAACGAGTTTCAGCATGAACTCCCTGCATTCTGATCGCTGTCGGAGGAGTCTGTGAGTGGTCTGTCGCTGTGTGGCTCACTGTGGCAGGTGGGTAGGCCTCTCTGCTTCATGTGGGGTCTCCCTCTTGCGATGAATGTCGGAGATATCATAGGATGGTATCGTGGTTCTGTGTGTATGGACTGGACTGTTGCACTTATGGATTGTGGACTTTTTCAGACTTACGGTTTTTATACTGTGTTTTTTTTTAAATCGCTCGTACAGACAGAATTGATGGCTTCGTGGCCAAGATTGCAGACAATGAAAAGATAGGTAGAGGGGCAGGTAGTGTTGAAAAATTAGAGTGTTTGCAGAAGGACTTAGAGACAAATTAGAATAAGTGGCAGATGGACTGCAGTGTAGTGAAGTATATAGTCATGCACTTTGGTAGAAGGAATAAAGGTGTAGACCATTTTCTGAAAAAGGGAACAAATCAGAAATCAGAGATGGATGGAAAACCATTTGGGAGACCTCATGCGGGATTCCCTCAAGGTTAATTTGCAGGTTGAGTCAGGGGCAAGGAAGGCAAATGCAATTTTATCATTCATTTCGAGAGGACTAGAATTATAGAAGTAAGGATGTAATGCTGAGGACTTATAAGGCATTATTCAGATTGCACTTGGAGTACTATGAACAGATTTTGCCTCCTTATCTATGAAAGCGAGCAAGCAGACTGAAAGCAATATCTTTCCCACTGGGTAATTGTCTGAGTTCACATGTTACAACGTGTATAACAAACTTGGATTTGGTGAGGACTATGGGAAAATTGCTGTCTCCAGTACGAAAGGTGCAATAAAATATTTAACCATTGCAAAAGCAAACAGGATCAGAGTTAATGACTCATACTTCCACTGAATTCCCACCTCCTTTGCCATCTATGGATCATGAGACCAAATCTTTGGGTAATATTTCAACATCTTCCAATCAAAAATTTCCAGAATCTGCAGAATCTCGTTTTCTCTTTTTCCAGTTGCTTGGTTTTAATGAAACGAAAGCAGTCGGCATTCCACTTGCTACCTTGCTGACAAGAAGGACAGACAAAGGTCTTGGACAAACAGGGATTTTAGAAGAATAACAGAAAATAAGTAAAAACAACACAAGTTGTTTCATGATAATCAATTTATTAAGAACACCCAGTTCCAAAACTTATCTTTAATGTTTACATAGCTTTCTTTAATACATTGGCACCTACACTATTGCCGTTATATACACAAAGCAAAATTTCCATTGTTAAATGATACACCATAAGAAAATATATAGTATTTACAAAGTGCAAAAAAGTAAGGCAAATATGAATATAGAAAGAATTTAGCCCACAGGATTGGTCAAAGTTACAATGACACTTTTGAGGCAGTTTGATTTGGCAGACATCATGTACAAATGGATTGTTTGCTCCCTACATTTCTTTTGATTGCCATCCCGGAAAATCATTTGACAGTTGACTTATTAACTTAACGATATACAATGAAGGAAGATGCCATTCCTGAAATGTGATTCATTTGAATAGATAAAACTTCCTTTGAAATTGAATGGTACTTTTGCAGGACTTTTGCAACTCAAGAGGGCAGTACCACCATAAATAAATATAACGAGACAACAATTTATTCAAAATGGTTGTATATTAAGATCTTGTATACACTGAGGTAATGGCCCAAGTGCAAAGGTTATAATGCTGGAATTTAAACTCAACCAGCTCCTGTTAAATACTTCCCCAGTCATATGTGAGAGGCAACCTACAGGGAAAATGAAGGCAAGATGTGCTCAGGATGTTAGAATGGTCAATAATGCTACAAGCACATGATCTATATGGACCAAAGGACAGAAAAAGAGGTATAGGTAGCAAAAGAGAAAGCACTTGTAATATTCAGAGGTAACTGTAAGTAGGTATGTACTGATAAGAAACTGGCTGGTACAATCATTATAAACATGTTAAGTCAGCAATGCTAGTGTGATAATGGTACGATTGAGAAATTTAAGCACTTACTTGTGATATTCCATGCATGTCACTTTCATTTGTTGGCAACCACCGTAGTTATATTTGGATGTGCTTTATCTGATATACTGACAAACCAATGTACCGATGGTGTCATTCTAACATCTCTACCTGTGCTTCTAGCATTTGTGGTTGTGCAGAATATTTTTTTAGTGTGCTGATGACGCAAGTCAGACATCCCATCCTCTAACCAGTTTACATAAATACCCGTATCATGAAGAGATTTTCTGCTACAATTGTAAAGCGTTAGTCTTTTCCAACTAATGTTAGTTTTGAGAATATGCTCAGTCTATGCAGTATTTGGCCTGTTAATGAGGATTGTTTTGTGTTTCTTTTAGTATGTGTCCTGTGATTCTCCACTTGGACAGTTTAGTAAAACATAGGTGAAGAATTTTGTGTAGTGAATTTTAAATGTACAAATTAGAAATTTGGAATTGTGTGCATTGTTTCATTTTGGTGTATTAGAGAATGGGTAAATTAAAGCTTGACAGTTATACAAACAATATTTCTCCTTTGTACTATCACTGCCAATTCCAATTAGCAGTGTCTGAACCACATGGAGAATTCCAAGTCAAATCTCGGAAATCAGTGTGCCTTCTCTTAAAGGAAATGGGAGTAATGTTTGTAGTGGCTTTGGTGGGAATCGGAGTTTCCATTTTCTGAAAAGTTGTATTCCATTAGCTTCAGGCACCAAAGGTGGTAAAGAGCATAGCTTTCATAATGATAGATTATTCTTATCCTTTTTAGGCCATGACTTATTCACACGCAGTTGTAAAACTATGTTGAGGGCCACTGGGAAAGGATTTTCCCTTTTTAATGAATGATGCAGCTCAAACAGGAGTAATACTGAATTTCAAAACTATTGAGGCCCTCCCACACTATAGTACTTCACAAATACCTCCGGCATTCAGCTTGAGGTGGGAATTAGTTCAGGCTGGTGTGGTGGGGTTTAGTAATGTGTAGAGGAGGAAGATGGGAATTATAATCTTGGTAATATCGTATCAAAATCAGGCTGATTTATAATGTACTAATGTCATTGTATCATCACTGTGTCTTGTACTGCTCAATTTGACTGCAGGCAACTGCAGAGTTAGCATTGTTCTGAATGGAACAAATCATGGGAAGTTCTCCAGTGACTTCTGCTGGTAAGATGATTCAATATGCCAGTATTTTTGTTCTGATTCTTTAAGAGTTATAAGTGTTCATTTGTCTCAAGTGGAGATTAATTATATTGACAGAATTTAGTGTGGTTTTGTTGATCACTGGTTTCCATGCACATGAGATTCTTTATTTTAGCATGCAGCTGTAGCTGTTACAAATGGTTTCTTTAAAGAAATAATTCTGTTTTGTGTCTTTTTGAGATTAAGAAATCTTGCATCTACTTGCTGATCACAGCAGAATGTCTGATTTTGATTGTAAGGATCACTCACTGGGGAACAATAAGATGCACATCAATAAATGGTTTGGTCAATATTGGTTGTGAATCTTTGGAACTCTCTTCCATAAAAGGCAGAGGTAGAAAGATACTTGAAAGGGAGAAGGAGGTGAAAGATAGCTGCAGGTAGGTGACAGAGTCCAACTGAGGTCACAAATGGATCATCCATCATCTTATTAAATGATCAAGCAGCACACACAAAATGCTGGTGGAACACAGCAGGCCAGGCAGCATCTATAGGAAGAGGTACAGCCGACGTTTCGGGCTGAGACCCTTCGTCAGGAGGGTCTTGACAAAGGGTCTCAGCCTGAAATGTCGACTGTACCTCTTCCTATAGATGCTGCCTACCTTCTGCGTTCCACCAGCATTTTGTGTGTGTTGCTTGAATTTCCAGCATCTGCAGATTTCCTCCTGTTTGCGTTATTAAACGATTGTCAGGATTGATGGCCAAGTGGCCTCAACTCATACATAATTTGTATGTTCGTATGCCTCTCAAATGGATCAAGAAATCTACCAATGTCTTAATCTTTCATTGAAGATAGCAAATAATATTTTCCTAAAATGTTAGACACACACTCATGTCAGCAGAGTATTACAGTACCATCTGAGTAACAAGGCTGTATGAACATGAGCAGGATTAAATGAAAGTTAGTATGACATCATGCACAGTGTAAAGGTGTACAGAGTGTGCTAAATTTGAATGCTGGTGATCACTATTACATTTTGCACAATTTTATCATGATTTGGCAATTCTGTCGTATTCACTGGGAATTCTCTTTAGCCTTGCACAGGTTGTCAGTTGTGGATTGACTGGCGATTATAATTTAAAGCAGTGTAATATTGTGTTACTCTGTTGTGTTAAAAATATACTGCAATCATCCAATATGTTTGTTCACAAAGAATATCAAAGCCCTTCATACCTTGATGTTGACCTGGGAATGAGATATACTTATTAGAATAAAAGTCTATACATTCCAAGTATGATTTAATTCAAGGCTACTTTACAATATTGCTTATGGTTTGGGTGGGGGGAGTCAAAAGGAACAGAAAATAAGGAATCCATTGATGCCTGACTCCATCTAATGTCAAGAAGCTAATCAGGCCTCTACCCAATTAATACTTGGATGGGAGAACATTAGGAAAACCAGATGTAGCAGGTTTTTACTGAAAGAGATGAAACTGCCTGGTTACTCTGTCTAAGAATCAGCTCTAATACAAAACAAATTGTAGGTATGCCATTGACATTGACAAAAGAGAACTTGGACAATGAAGTGCTTTTGAACAGACATCAAAAGATAATTACTCACTACAATTCTTATAATGATATAGATTTTTTCTGACTATTTGGAGAAGTCCATACTTGAAATTTCAAGGTAGCAAATAAGCAAGGAAACTAGAAGGTTCAAAATATAGTCGGTAATAAATATTAATTCACTGCACAGTACCTTTCAGATATGGCTTTTACATTTTAGAAACTAAAGGTGAACTGAACAATATTAATTTATGTTATTACTATACAAGAAAATCCTTAGCTAAAATTTCAATCACATCACAAAATGTGCCCAGAGATTTCAGAATAGTTAGCTGTTCCAAAATGAGCACATTGATTTACATTTATTGCAAATAACATTGCAAAAAGGGATAATATAAAGTACAAAATGGTACGAAAATAATTCTTTTCTGAGCACTTCTTTGGTTTGAATAAAATTTACCAAAAATAAACTATGTTCTTTACACTAAGACGAGGGTTGGAACTATTGTCACCAACTTCTTGTTTGGTGTTGTTCCCTTTCAAATTGATTCCTTATTTATCAATTTTTTTTAACATGGGCCTATGAGTTGCTCACTAAAAATAGTTAAAAGAGATCATGTTGGTCAATATCCAAGTTTGCGCTCAGGATTATGCTTGCAGATCTACGTAGGGAGTTCCAGCTTCCGAACTAGCAGGGAAAGCTTCTTTTGTTTCAATTCGATTTAAATCTGCAATTGCAGAATTCACTGCTTTTTGTAGAGTGGAGCTTCATTATGGGTGGATGAAGGCAGGAAATGTTTTCTCATAACATCCTAAGTAAAACAACAAATTCTCACTTACCCATCCCATTTCCTATATTTTCAGGTCAGCAAATAGCAATAGAAATACATAGAACTACAATGCATAATTTCATACTCGCTGATTTTTTAAAAAAAATCATACCAAGTATCTGCATGGAATGCCTTCTAAAATCTTAATACTTAGCAGACATTTTTTATATATATATATATATATAAAATATTATATATATATATATATATATATATATATATATATATATAAAACAAGCAAAATGTGACAAACTTTTCTACTCTTAATTGTGCAAAGTGAACAATAAAATATGTATTCACAATATAAAGAATAAAATACTTGCATAAATTAGGGTGACTTTGCAAGTGTGGTTCAGAAAGGATGCAAGTATTTTGTTCAAGATAGCAAGTATTGCTTGCTTAGTAAAGAATATTCCTCTGATAAAAATTATATAAAAATCTTGCAAAATTATGAGTAAGTTCAAGCTATGTACAAAGCAAAAATGCAGGCTGTGTGCACAAGGTCAAATTGAGAGTTGGCCGGTTTTTCTCACCTATATACTGCCCCGCCAACTTAGTCGGATTTAGACTTAAAGCAGGTGTCCTCTCGGTGATTCGACCGCGTTCACTTTCCACAGTAATACATAACTTTATGAAGCTTTTAACTCATTCAAGCAGTGCTACATGCAACAACTACAGGCAACCATCTTGTAGCCAAATGAATTCCTCTATTTACTTTACAGTTGCCAACATACTTGTATACACAAGGAATATGCTTCCTTTTTATTTGTTTTGCCATTTAAATGGTTTTAAATTTACCTGTTGTTTCTAGTTTCCTGAGCATGTTACCATTGCAAGTTCATGGCTGTGTTTAAGTTTAGGTCTGTAACGTCCAGGAAATCTGCAGAGAAGATGCTCGGGGTGGAGGAACCAGCCGATCCAAAGCCCGCTGTTGAGCTGGGCGGTGTGAGATCTAGCCAGTCCATGTTCTCCAAGGGAGTTTCTGTAAGACCTAGGTTCATAACATGGTTATGTGTGGAAGAAGGCGACATCTGGGTCTCCATTGGTGAAAGGGGGTTTTCCAGAATTTCTCGAGTGTTCAGCATTTCTTCCCGGGAGTTGGTAGAAAAGCTCTCTCCAATGCCGTCGAGCTGGGAATCCTCACTGCCAATTTTAAGCAGTGTAATATCAGCTCCCCTGCTCAAGGAGCTGCGCGAGTTAAGGAGAGCCTCGAGCTGACTGTCACTGTTGCTTGCACAATGGTCAAAGGAGAGCGGAGGAGGCGACATGTGGTTAAAAGGACTTGTTGAAGACCTAGGTGCAGTCACAGTGGAGGCTCCTGAAGAGACTGTGATTTGAGGCACCGATTTCTGAGCACAGTGGTGATCAGTTTTGGCATTTGGTGGCATTTCTGCAAAGTAAACAGCTCTAATAAGAAGATACGTCAAGCAAAGCAATCCCAATTACCTGATCCCCATCTTGCCCTGCAACTCACTTGTTCAACAATTCCTCTTTGATTGCTTTGCCACATACTACGTGAGGGGTGATTTGTAGTAACCAGTTAATCTATCAGCACATTTCAGGCTTGTGGGAAGAAACCAGAACACAAAAGGAAAACGCATGCTTTCTCATGGAGAACACACAAACAAGGCCTGGATTCGGATTCAGCAGAGTATGCATACTGTGCGTTGCCTTTTTAAAGAGCTTTCTGGCATGGAAGAATTTTAGTGCATAACATTTTATAAATAATATACACCCAGTCAGTAAGTCAGACTGCATCTGTAGAGAAAGGAAACAGTTTCATATTGGTGGTCAGTTTGATGAAAAACCATTGCCCTAAAACATTAACTTTGCTTCCTTCTCCCCAGATTCTGCCTGAGCTGCTGATTATTTCCAACAACATTTGTTTTTACTTCAAGCTTTTGGTGAATGCAGCTTTTGTTCTTCTTTGCCCTAATACTCTTTTTCATATGCTGAGAGGGAATTCAATCTTGTCAGATCTATTTTTTTCCAAATACTTGAATTGTGGTGATCACCACTGCTGCATCTGTCTGCAAGTGTTCTGCCAATTGTCTGCCCCCCCCCCCCCAAAACAATGAAAAGATAGAATAGGGAGATGTTGTTTCGTTTGGAACAGAGTATGAACGAGAGGTGAAGTTCAGGTATATAGAATTGAAGGACATACCAAGGCTTTATTTCCCTTGAATGACAGCTTTAAAAAAACTGGCAGTAGAGATTTAAATTAATTTACAGAGGGATAGACAAGAAATGACGAAACAATCCAGCCCTGATGAACCGCTCGACCAGAAACACAGTCTGTCCGTCTCCCTCCATCAATGCTGACTAGCTCTGAGGGAAAAGATGATTTTGCACTCAGATAATGGCAGAGAATTTGGACTTTACTGATTGAAAGGGTGGTAAAATCAGAACCCTTCACAACATTTAAAATGTGTCCAGATATGATCTGAAGAACTATGACCTGCAGGACTATGGATCAAGCTCTCCTGGTTTCAGTCTCAACAGGATTTTAGTGGCCAGTGGTTGCCCCTTCTCAACTAGCACTGACATGATGGGCCGAAAGGCCACCTTTTGCTCTAAGTTTTCAATGATTCCACTATTATGACTACATCATAAATGTAACACAAGAGACTAAAAATCATCGTTTTTTAATGTCTGCCAAAATCCTTTCCTCCTCACAGACTCAATAATTTTCAAGTACATATTACATATGCAAAATCCCTCACCTCCACTCTCAATCAGCACGTCCAGCAGGTCATCCATCTGGCTTCTAGACATTTGCTGCAAAGAAACAAGAATAATCTATGTAAAGTAGGTCTCAACCAGTAAGAATATTTGAAGTCAGCTGACTAAATCATAATATAGAACTGATTAACCAAATTTACATTTAACAGATTATTAAAATGCAATAAAATCTAGCCACTGCCTTCTGAATGTTTCAAAAGGCAGTGTAAACTGTAAAATAAAAATATAAGACCATAAGACATAGGAGTAGAAACAGGCCATTCTGCCCTTTGAGTCTGCTTAAGGCTGTTTTATGACCCTCCTGTAACCTTTGATGCCCTTACTAACTAAGAACCTGTCAACCTCTGCTTTAAATATACACAATGACTTGGCTTCCACAGTCTGTGGCCATGAATTCCACAAATTCACCACCCTCTGGCTAAAGAAATTCCTCTTCACCTCTATTCTAAAAAGGCTGTGGCCTCTGGTTTATCCACATAGCCCTTGCTTAAAACAGATATTATTAAAAATCCTACAATCTTAAAATATTGCTCCCTGCAAAAAAAATTGTTTAACTATTAGTGTGACTATTACGGTGAATAAAATCAGCAGAAAAATAATGGAAAATTAATTTATAAAACAGAAGAGAAGCATAGTAGCACAGAATGGCAAATATCCAATACTGCCTGAAATATGATTGGCCACATAATTCAACTTTTTATTAAGTGTGCAAAAATGGCTCATGGTGTCAGGTGTCAAAGATTGGTTAAGACATAGGATATGGCCAGATCCAGTCTCTGCCATCTCCTGGAAGAACAATTCCATTTAATGTTCCCCAAATACTTTCAACCTATCTATTCTCTCACACTGGGCTTCCCAATTCCCTACTAAAGACCTTATATATTTGACGTTTACCATTCCAAAGTCAGTGAGTTCCTGATTGTGACAACTTACTACACATGTGGTCTCTCTTCCATGTATATGCTATGTTTCCTTGTCCTTGAATCAGTTGGTATTGGAATTTATTCTATCTGATATAGTCACGGTCTATCAAATCTCCTCTCAGCCTTCTTTGCTGCAAGAACAACCCAGCTTCTCCAGTTTAACCATTCAAATGACACTAAACTGTTCAGGATAAAGTATTATAGCTTATTAATAGTTACACTCACTAACAATTAATTCTCAAACACAAGAAAATCTGCAGATCTGCTGGAGTTCTCACCTGTTTCACAGCATCTTCGTACGACGGAGGTTGTTTGATCTTGCTAAGGGTTGAATTTGAATTACAGAAGGAAGCAGTATTGATGACAAATTTTTGACCAACTTGATTTGCAGAATTAGGTACATTCATCTAAATAAAATAGTCCAACAGAAACATACAGTGATAATGAATAAATGTTGTTAGTTTATGGAATTTAAAATCATTTACAAGCTAAAATTTATGGAGGGGGTGAAAGGTAATCTCAAGGGGCCTAACTATAACTGATCAGCATCCTTACTTCCCACAATACTGCATTTGACTAAAGATGTAATTAATGCATTTATTACTACATTGTTCATCTGTCAGTTATTTCTGTGAGTTCACAAATCTCAGATCGAAACGTGACAGTCAGATCTTAGTGAAAGGAAGAATTTAACTGCTAGGCCTTCTAGACTTTTGACATGTAAACTGGATTGAAATTTGAGAGTAGAAGAACAAGAAATAGAAGCAGGAAGTGGTAATTCAGTCATGATCTGCCACTCTACGGGCTCCACATCCCTATTTTGATATTCTACTTGGCAAAGGATCGTCATGATGACCAAGAGGGGTTAACTGCAACGACACTCCCCCTTTTAACTTGGCAAAAGAGCTTTGCAACTGTCACAGATAATCATTGAACCATACTTACTGGGGAGATCTCATTGGAACCTTTTGAATATTGAAAGAGTAAATGTGGAAAGGTTGTTCCTCATGGTGGGAGAGTCTAGGACAAGAGGGCACAGCCTCAGGATAGAGGGGCGCCCTTTCAAAACAGAAATGTGGAGAAATTTCTTTAGCCAGAGGGTGGTGAATTTGTGGAATTTGTTACCACATTCAGCAGTGGAGGCCAGGTCGTTGGGTGTATTTAAGGCAAAGATTGATTGGTTCTTCATTGGACATGGCATCAAAGGTTACGGGGAGAAGGCTGGGAACTGTAGTTGAGGAGCTGAAAAAAAGAATCAGCCATGATTGAATGGTGAAGCACACTTGATGGGCCAGATGGCCTAATTCTACTCTTATGTCTTATGGTCTTATGATCTTATATCATGGCCCTTGGATTGAAAAAGAACTGTCAACCTTATCTCATCTGCTCTGGATCTCAATAACCTGCAGATGATTGCTCTTCAAATATACATTCAAGTATGGCTCAAATGGAATGAAGGCATCTGCTCCCACTGCCCTTTCAGCCAGGCAGTCAAAGACACCTAATACTTCCAGAACCTTGTTGAGAAATATTTTCTTAATCTCTCTTTGCATACTTCTACCAATAACTTTAAGTCTATTACTTCTGTTCACTGATCCTGTTGCTTAAGGAAATTGCTTTTCCTCTTTGCTTGGTCTTGGTTCCATGTAATTTTATACACCTCTATTAAGACTCCCCTCAGCCTCCTCTATTCCAATATACACAATCATAGCCTACCCAAATTTTCCTCATAGCTAAATGTTTCTAGCCCTGGCAACATCCCCATTAATCTTCTCTCCTATGCAATCATATCTTTATTAAATAATGGAGCTGATGCAGTTATTTTTGTCAATGTATCAAATACATGTCCTTGCATTGCACAGTTAAGGGTTGAGAATGGGTGAAGGTGAGAATATTATGCTATTGCATGCTCCCTTGAACAACAGCGGTACAGGAAGCACTTTTCCCATCAGTACGTCGTCTATTTCATACAGAAACTACTTATGATCAATACATCCCATTTAATGTGAGAGTGCATAGAAGTGACTTCTGAGGTAAGCCATAAACTATAAATAGCTTTGGGAGGATGATGACACCTTTGCTTGCATCTTCAGAAACAGCTCTCTTTCTATCTTTAATATCTCTTTTTTTTCCTTTTCAGGGTTCTTTTGAAGACCCTGACTTGGAGTCACATGCTGACTTGGGTTCTTTGCGGGAATGGGACCCGCTCTTGGGGTCTCATGACTGGCTGCTATTCGCTATGTCAAGGATGCGGCCTAGAAGATTAGCCTGCTGGTTTTTCAGGGCTCTGGAGGCGGGTGGACTCAAGGTCGCTGCTACCACCTGGTGCATCATGGGAGATGGAAGATCGAAAGCTGCGAGCTGGTTGTGTGCCCAAAGACCCAAGTTCTTTGGGCACAAAGCCCGGATTAACAGCATGAATCGGCGAGTTGTTTGTTATGTTTCCCCTCTCGCTGTGAAACGGGGACACCTCTTTTTCCCTTATTACGGAGAGAGAGAGAGAGAGAGAGAGAGCCTGTGGTACATCGAATTACTGGGTGAATGAGTAGTCTTTGGGGTACTGCAAGTTTGTGTCTTTATTGACATTTTGTGGCACGCTTGAGTGCTTGGTGGAGGGCGCCGATGTTTTTTTGCTAGTCGGGGGGGGGGAGTTGTCTTACTGCTGCTTATGCATGGGAGGGGGAGCTGGGAGGGACTTTGGAGTTCTAACATTTAACTGTCACTCATTCTTTAGGACACTCTGTTTCCATGGATGTTTGCAAAGAAAACGAATTTCAGGATGTATATTGTATACATTTCTCTGACATTAAATGTACCTATTGAAACCTACCTTTCTGAGGATCTGCTGTCGTATTATATGTTGTTGGAGGTGCTGCTGGAATTGTGGACTGCCATTTTGTTGCTGAACCTCCTGGCCCTTTGAGCACTAAAGAACCAAAAATGATTCGTCAACCATATTAACACATAACTGTCAATACTTCATCACTATAAATATTAAAACATTAGTTTTTACTGGTTAAAAACAGCTGTACAGTAAGTTCCTCTTTTCAATAGTTTATGAATTTCAACATCTTTCTTTATCTAAAATGTCATTGTTTTGACATAATATAGCCACAGAAAGCGGTATTCTATATTAAGAGTAAAAGTTGTAAAGAACTTCATTTTGATAATATCACAATCCCTAATATTTATTGAACTGTTTTGATTTTTATCTTCATTTTTCCTAAAGTGAACCAGTTAAAGGACTGTTTCTTTGCATCTTCCCATCCACAACATTAGCCACCTTATTTGTTGCTAAATGCTGAGGAGATTAAGTTGATGAGACCATTAGACATAGGAGCAGAATTAGGCCATTTGGTCTATCAAATCCATTCTGCCATTCCATCATGGCTGATTTATTATCCCTCTCAACCATGTTCTCCTGCCTCCTCCTTGTAAACTTTGATACCCTACTAATCAAGAACCTGTCAACCTCCACTTTAAATATATTTAATGACTTGGCCTCCACAGACATCTTTGGCAATGAATTCTACAGACTCACCACCCTCTGGCTAAAGAAATCCTCCTCATCTCTGTTCTAAATGGATGTCCCTCTATTCTGAGGTTGTGTTCTCAGGCCCTAGACTAAACTACTATGGAAAACATCCTCTCCATGTCCACTCTATCTTGGCCTTTCAATATTCGATGGTGTCAACACGATTTCCCACCCGCTACCATTCTTCTGAAGTCCAGTGAGTACAGGCCCAGAGCCAATCAAATGCTCTTCATACATTAATCCTTAAATTCCTGGAATCGTTCTTATGAACCTCCTCTGGACTCTCCTCAATGCTAGCATATCTTTTCTGAGCTAAGGGGCCAAAACTGCTCACAATAAAGGCTCAGTATTATATCTTTGCTCTTATATTTTATTCCTCTCAAAATTAATGCTAACATTGCATTTGCCATGCTTATCATCACCACAACCTCCAAGTTATCCTTTAAGGGAATCCTGTACAAGGGCTCCCAAGCCCCTGTGCACCTCTCATTTTTTTCATTTTCTCGCTATTTAGAAAATAGTCTATGCTTTTATTCATTCTGCAAAGTGCACAATAATATACTTCCCTACATTACATTGCATCTGCCGCTTCTTTGTCCATTTCCCCAATCCGTCTAAGTCCTTCTGCAGACTCACTGCTTCCTCAACATTACTTGCTCCCCATCTACTCTGTAAATTTGGCCACAAAGCCATCAATTCCATCATCCAAATCATTGACATAGAACGTGAAAATAAGTGGTCACAACATAGACCCTTGCGGAACACCACTGGTTAATGGCAGCCAACCAGAGAAGGCACATTTTCTTCCCATCCTTTCCCCCCTGCTGGTCAGCAATCTTCTATCCATGCTAGTATCTTTCCTGTAATACTACAGGCTCATCTTGTTAAGCAGCCTCATGTGCAACACGTTGTCAAACACCTTCCGAAATTCCAAATACAAAACATCCACCGATTCTCCTTTGCCTATCCTGCTTATTATTTCGTCAAAGAATCCCAATAGATCTGTCAGGCAAGACTTTCCCTAAAGGAAACTATCATGACTTTGACAAATATTATCACTCGTCTCCAAGCACCCCAAAACCACATCCTTAATAATGGACTCCAACATCTTCCCAACCACTGAAATCAGGCTAATTGGCCTATAATTTGCTTTCTTCTGCCTCCCTCCCTTCTAAAAGATTGGGGTGATATTTGCAATTTCCATTCCTCTGGAGCTATTCCAGAATCTAGTGATTCTTGAAAGATCATTACTAATGCCTCCACAATCTCTTCAGCTACCTCTTTCAGAACCATAGGTTGTACTCCATCTGGTCCAGGTGAATTATCCACTTTCCAACCTTCAGTTCCCCAAGCATCTTTTCCTTAGTGACAGCAACTACATTCATGACTGCCCTGACGTTCTCAGAATTCTGCCATACTGCTAGTGACTTCCACGATGAAGTCTGACTCAAAATACTTAATAGGTACGTCTGCCATTTCTTTGTCCCCCCCATTACTACCTCTCCAGTGTTCTTTTCCAGCAGTCTGATATCTCACTTCTCTTTTACTCTGTAGATATTTGAAAAACTTTTGGTACCCTCTTTTATATTATTGGCTAGCTTAACTTCATATTTCATATTTTCTCTGCGTATGGCTCTTTTTAAAAGCTGCTTTCCGTTGGTTTTTAAAAAAGCTTCCCAATCCTCTAACTTCCCACTAATTTTTGTTCTATTATATGTCCTTTGCCCTCCTTTTACTCCGTCTTTGACTTCCCTTGTCAGCCACAGTTGCCTCACCCTCCCTTCAGAATACGTCTTCATCTTTGTGACGTATCTATCCTGTTTTCTGAATTGCTTCAGAAACCCCAGCCATTGTTTTGCCATCATTCCTACTGGTGTCTCCTTCCAGACAGCTCCTCTCTCCTGCCTCAGTAATTCCCTTTCCTCTACTGAAACACTGATACATCTGACTTTATCTTTTCCCTATCAGATTGAATGAGATGGAAATGAGCATTCGGACATATACGTTTGCCTGAAGTAGCTGTACATTTCATATTATAAACAATAGCATCTGTGATCTTGGCTAATGTGACCCATAGCTGCTGCCACAGACATTTTCTGCTGTAACCAGTGGTGGTATAAAAGGCAAGGACCACATAACACTCAACAAGTGCATTTCAAACTAGGTTTGAGCTTTACCTGTATCTTGAGCTGAGCGTTGCAAGATGGAATGGACTGAAGCTGATGGGGTGAACCACTACGCCCATCTCCATTCGGGGGGGCAGGTGACACTGGCAGAAGGAAGTGGTTGCTCGGGGATGGGGGAAGGCTGGCATGCTGAGGGCTGCCAGTTATTGCTCCAAGGGGAGAATGCTGTGGTGAGCACTGTGGACTCAGGAACGGCGGTGACCTCACCGTGCTGTGCTCTGTGGTCTCCGCACACATCTGACTGTTCACCACACCAGGTTTCTGCGGTGTGCCACAGGTATTTAAGCTTTCTGTGGAGCTGTTGCTGGACGTGGAGGAGATCATTGGTGTCATACTCCTGTCGGTTATCTGTTGCCCGGCAAACGGGCAGCTGGACATCAGGTTTTCCTGCTTTACAGACACACTGTAGAGTGGCTGAGAGGAAGACTGCTGCTCGTGTTGATTGTTCCTCTTCTGTTTCTGAAGCTGGATCTTCAGTTCTTCCACCTGCTTCTGCTCCATGTGCAGCTTCCAGGTCAGCTCATCGATAACCTTCTGCTTCTCCATCAGCATTTTGTCTTTCTGGGTGTCGAAACCTTCCATGTCTGCCTGAATGCTGCCCCCATTCATGCTGCTCATCAGGCTGTCCTCAGCGCTTAGCTGAAGAGGCGACGGCTGCAGTCCGAGCTGCGGGGATGGCACGGGTACGTCACTGAAGCTGTCGGGCAACCCGCTCAAATCGGAGCCAGTTACGGAAAGATCGGACGACGCCGGGGAAATGGGCGGGGTTGAGCTGGTGCTGCCAAACTGATAGAAGCCATTCGGCAGCACGGTGGTGGCAGTCTGAGTCTGAAAGCTCGACAGGGAGGTCACAGAGGTTATTGGGAACGATGCAGTCGTCATCTCGTTGACTGAGCTGGACGAGGTGGTGCTGGTGCTGCTGACCGGCAGGCTGTTTCCACTGGAGTCCTGGAAAGGTTTCAGTCTCTTCATGAGGGCCGTTTTTGTACCAGACACGGGAAGGCCTCTTATTCTCAGCTGCTGCCTCAATTCTGATACCTGCAAGGTCAATATAAAAACAGGATTACACCATCTCACAAAAGATAGGGGCACTAACTTCCCACAGAGAATAACAGTCAAGGGAACTGCCAAGGCCCTCTCCTTAACACGCTCCAAGTACACATTTCTGTGCCCTATAGACTTCCAAAATTAATTTCTAATTAATACATATGAAGTATTAATTAATTGATTACTTAAACTCCTCAAGGAAATATTAGCTCATAGATTAGTTCAAATAAAATGAAATTGTACGATGCAGCTGTGTAAACTATAACTATGCTTCAGTGGAAGGATCCCCAGCTTGCGGTCCATGGCTTAATGGTATTGGTCCACGGCATAAAAAAGGTTTTGGGAATCTCTGCTCTATTTCAGCAGTACGTGGCAGGGAGCCGCTTGACAGAAGTCATCAGCATACTTATACATACTTTGGTTCCTTAATGTGTACATGTGTCCAGTTAAAGTAATTGGAGGAAAACTTGAAATGTGGCCTCGGGTTGACCTCAAGAGTGGACAGTAAGTCAGTACTGATCAGGAATGAAGGGTCTTGGCCCAAAATGTTAACTACTCATTCAATTCCATCAGTACTGCCTGATGCACTGAATTCCTCCAACATTTTGTGTGTGTTGTTCTGGATTTCCATCATCTACAGAGTCTCTATTGTCTCCAAACCATCCTATAGTGGACTATCAAGGTTTTGGAGTAGGTTGCAATCTGGTATCCATATCCAAGGTATTACTGAGATGTCAAATGGGTGTAGCTGCAGAGGAAGCTCCTTCAAGACACATACAGAACTGTCCAATCAGTTCACTTCAGTTTTCCTCTCAGTTGAATGTTGCAAGTTAAAGTAACGGTTAAAAAGATAAAAAGATACACAAACCAATCTTCCGTCCTTGGACTCACTTTACACCGCACGCTGTCGGAGCAGTGCTGCCAGGATAATCAAGGACACGACCCACCCAGCCAACACTCTTTTCGTCCCTCTTCCCTTCGGGAGAAGGCTCAGGAGCTTGAAGACTCGTACAGCCAGATTTGGGAACAGCTTCTTTCCAACTGTGATAAGACTGCTGAACGGATCCTGACCCGGATCTGGGCTGTACCCTCCAAATATCTGGACCTGCCTCTCAGTTTTTTGCACTACCTTACTTTTCCTTTTCTATTTTCAATTTACAATTTATAATTTAAATTTTTACTATTTACTATTGATTTGTACTCCAGGGAGCACGAAGCGCAGAATCAAATATCGCTGTGATGATTGTATGCTCTAGTATCAATTGTTTGGCGACAATAAAGTAAAATGTTAAATTAAGAGTTGAGTCCATGAGGTTATAGTCAGTTATTTACTTGCAAGTCAGAATTAAGAAACATATACTCACTACCCAAGGTGAAAGACTTGGACATGGCTGCCTCAGTCGTTGTTTTGTGTGCAGGGCCAACACAAGTGTTAGCCCTGCCCACTGCTGAGACAGCCTACGATGCTCTGCTCAGTGTGACCAGAATTAACATGAGCAGCATTGCCTAGCCTGCCAGTCAGCTATAGACATAAATGTAATTGACAATGCTCTGCAACACACACACACACACAATGCTGAACGAACCCCACAGATCAGGCAGCATCTATGGAGGGAAATGAACAGTCAGTGATCCTACATTAGAACTCACGCTTATAGTAACCAAATGCTACAAGATCATTCTATTCCTGTTCTCACTTCCTTCTACCTTCAACAGGCAGCATACGTGTTGAAATGCCTGCCTAGTTTATCAGTTACATAGTTGGTGAAATTATACAACTAGTTCTATATTTTAACATATGGGATAATTACATTTCACGTGATTTGCCTGTGAAATCTAGTGAAACAGAATGCAGTCTCACTTTAGCTGAAACTCCTTGTACTGTGGTTTACAACAGTCACTTTCAGGCACCAATCTGTAAGAAGTATCTGCTGGTGAAAAGCTCGTTGAAGTAAAGAAAGACTGCTCTTGTATTCCACCTGCCTATGTATCCATTTGTGTCCACATTTATGAAAATAAATGCATATCTGTGTGAATCACAAGTGGATCATGCCTCAATTAACCACGGGAAATAACAAGGCATTTAGGAGAACACCTGGAGAAAGCAAGGACAACAAGGAAGTTAATAATAAGGCAAGCTCTGACAGATCAAATTAAGCATTTAGGTGAAGTTTCTTCATGCACAAAGCCATATTGAGATGGCACCTGGAGTCTTATCAAATGATCAGATTTGTTACTACTGCAATGCTTGACATGAGTTTTAAAGGGACTTTGCAGCAGAGTAATACACAATGCACTTCCTGCAACATTATCCACATCAGACTTGTACTCTGAACTGCCGTGACTAAAGTAAAAGAAATTCAAAAATATCTCCACGCAGAGAAAGAGAATCAAATAGTGAAAGAGGGAATGTGTCTTAATTTCCAGAGTATTAGCTGTAATAAATCCTGGATTATTGCTGCATAATAAATAAAACTTTCAATCTTCTCCATCAGCAAAAAGGACATCTTACCGACGTTAACATTTAAATGAGTTCTTCCAATCTTCTGATGCAAGTGCAGTAGGAAATTGAAGCAAAACTCTTTACAGTGCCTTAACAGTGGACTAAATTCTTCCCACAATCCACCCATCCAATAAGAAAACCAATGTAATCTTTCCATACTTCCTCTGTAACCACACTTAGCAAGAACAAGTTGAGTTTCTGGATATAATGAGCACATTTTAATATCTAAAAGGTTATTAATTGCTATCATCACACATTTGAAATACAATTCAATTTTTAAAAAACTATTTGCATAAAGGCATTTTAAAGT
The DNA here is from genome assembly GCF_030028105.1 of Mobula birostris. Lineage (NCBI taxonomy): Eukaryota > Metazoa > Chordata > Chondrichthyes > Myliobatiformes > Myliobatidae > Mobula > Mobula birostris. The sequence goes on from NC_092393.1 coordinate 19,745,143, forward strand.
AAACATGGAATGTGGATTTGAATATACCTTTAAGTCATCCAGATTGGACGGAAGTGGTCCTGGCTTCAAAGGGCAGCTGGTGGCTTGACCTGATATCGTGGACTTCACAGGAGATATGCTGCTGCCTGGCATAGTAGTAGTTGAGGTGCATGTGCTTCTGGAGATCTGATCACCAGAGTGCCTGGAAAAAGAATTGAAAACACTAACTTCAGCTGGATTAACGTATCTGGATATCGGTAATTTTTCACAATGGATGGTATACATTGCTGAATCATGATTAGCAGTTGCAATGCAAACATTATCCTCACTCTCCTTTCAGCAATTAACTTGCCAACCTTTCCATCATCGATCTTTCTTGAAGTACTATACAGCAGGATATAACCAATTACGAGCAAAATAACCATTGAAAACAGTGTATTCAGCCTTCTTTAGTTATTGTATTGGAATTTGTCTGAATTAGAATTTATCTTTTGATATTTCACAGCACTAAAGAACAAAGCAGAGAGAGAGAAGTTTGGCCTTGATTGCTCACACAGACACACTTCTGAACTTGACTGTTGAACTTCACCCTTTGTACATCCTTCCTAATGTTTGAAAACTAATACTGATTTTCTCAGGTGAGTTGGTAAATAGGTGGGGCTTGATAGTCACCATGGAAACCATAGGCTGAAGGACCGGTTCCTATGATTGTATGACTCTGAAGTATTGTTCCAAACATCTAGGCAAAGGTTTAGTCTACTCACTTCAGAGGACTAGAGAGAATGTTTTGATAGTTGTACTGATGTTGCTGGTGATGTTGTTGCTGGCTTAGTATCTGCAGCTGAAGGAAGAGCTGTTGCTGCTGGAGCAGCTTGGCATAGGCCGAGTCCATTGGAGGGAGGGACTTCTCTGGTTTCTGATCCGGTGGAATGTACTGATGGTACTTCAGTTTCTTCACCTTTGGCTTTGTGTCCTTTGGCTTCTTGTGTCGCTGGTTCTTCCCATCTGATGATGGCTTTGTCTAATTTTAATGGAAGGGATGAAAGGGAATACTTAAGCTCATTTCACATTGTTTAGTAGTTGCAGTCAAGTAGCAAAACATTTGGCATTCCTTCCTTATTGTTAAAATTACTGACTTCAGCACAAGAATTTAAGTCCATTTGCAACAATGTTTGGAGATGGATGGTCAATGCTTAACATCCGCTTTGAATTTTGACACTCCCGATAGGTATTCTGCAATGTAACTTACACTGTAATTGATGTGTTTTTGTTTGCATTAAATGACTTAGCTCACATGGCAGTCTGCTCTAAAGGGACTGCTTCACTTTCACACCAAAGCTGACTTTGTGTTGTGCAAGTTGGACTTGAAAAATTGAGCTGAGTCTAAGCCAAATTAAAATGAGCCCCATTCATCAGATGCTACAGATACGGTATTTACTATGATGCATCCCTGTGATGTTTTTCATTCTCACCTCCAGCATCCTCATTGCAACCCTTATCCTACATCCTGGCCACCTCTGCATATTTTTTCTTATTTTCCTCTCTAGCTGCAACTGAAAAAAATTATCTTATTTTGCAAACAGCTTCTTCTGACATTGATGTAATTCTGATTTGTTTTTAAAGATAACACAAGCCAACAGAAAAAAATAAAGGAATTACACCATTAGCTTTTGAGAAAGCAGAAAACTCTCCACATTATCCTGCAAAGCATCACATTCAAATATTTCCTGTGATGCTTTACCGAGGAAACAACTGTTCTTTTGTGGACTAATATAACATCTTCTTTCAGTTGACCTTTCTGATCATATTTTGCTTAACACTTGCTTTTGCAGTTTTTCAATAGCAATGTTTAAGAGCTCTTTTGTGGCTTTAAGGAAGGCAAGTGACCTGGGCTTACTTTAACAATTGCTGGCACTGGAATTGGTGTGGTAACTTGGCCATTCTGCTGGTTTTGGCTTCCTGGCTGACTGATCTGGTTATTAGGTGCAGATCTCTTTACGTCACAATGCTGGGAGAGGTGAGGAAGATACTGTAAAGCAAAGTGGGAAAAAAAGTTAGTAAACTGTAATCTTATTCCTTTATTTTCATCTTTAAAACTTGACTTCTTGCAAGTTAATTATCTGCACATAACCCTGGAAATACTGTATGGAGGCAGGTCATAGGTCCGGTGGCTTTGTATTCAAAAATTTTGTTGAGGTAGTTCAGAGTTAGCTGATGTACAATTATGTTGGATAACTAGGCCAAAAATTGACATGTCAATACCCAGTAATACAGTATTGCAAAACTCAAATATTTTTATTTAGTGCACCCATTTATGAGTCATATTATATTAAGATGTAATTTCATAAATTAAAATTTATTAAGAAATTAAAAGACTAGATTCACCTAACCATTCCATTTCCACTTTTTCTCCTGGTCTTTCCTGCTTCTACTGTACACTGACTGCACTGTTCTTAACAGACAGAATACAACCATTTTGTGATCCTTTGCACAATCCAAAAGCTGAAGCATGTCAGCAGTTCTGAGGTAACCATATCCAACCATAATTTGGGCCAGTACCCTGAATCAGCACAGAGAGTGGGGAGAGGAGATGTTTTTGGGCTTAGGGAATAAAAGATAGAGGAAGTGTGAAACTAAATGATCAATCAAAATATCTTATGGATCCATACACAGTGATTGCAATATTACTAGGGTCATTGAAGGACAACTGGGGGAAGAAAGTCAGAATCAGGTTTAATATCACCGGCATATGTTGTGAAATTTTATTGTTATGTGGCAGCAGTACATTGCAACACATAATCATAAAAACTGTGAATTTCAGAAAGTAGTATGTATATATAGTGAAGTAGTCTGATGGCGGGGAGAAGAAGCTGTTCCTGAATCGTTGATTGTGTGCCTTCAGGTGCTTGAGGTGTGTACCATCTCCCTGAGCGCAATAAATAAGTGGGAGTTCACATCAGGTGAAATGCAATGTTTCACCTGGGGTTTTCCTCAGGGAGATAACACTGTGTGATATATGATGTGCAGCAAAATGGCTACATTTAAAACAGAAAATTGCATACATTAAAAGAACCAAATAAACTCTAAAGAAATACTAGTCCAAATCAATTACATTCAAGCACTCTGAAATAATCTGGACATAAACAGTGTTACTGCTCATATTTAATAATTTGTGAGAACATGATATCATGGAAAAGGACTGTTGGTTAGTTGATGTAGTGTCTACAGTGCCTATAAAAAGAATTCACCCCTCCCCCTGGGAAGTTTTCATTTTTTATTGTTTTACAACATTGAATCACAGTGGATTTAACTTGGCTTTTTTTGACTAGTCAACAGAAAAAGACTCTTTTCTGTCAAAGTGAAGCAAGAGCTCTATAAACTGATCTAAATGAATTACAAATATAAAACACAAAATAATTGAATTCATATGTATTCACCCCTTTGTATAATGCACATCAAATCATCACTGGTGCAGCCAATTGGTTTTAGAAGACACATAAGTAGTTAAATGGAGATCACATGTGTGCAGTCAAGGTGTTTCAATTGACTGTAGTAAAAATACACCTGTATCTGGAAGGTCCAACTGCTGGTGAGTCCTGGCAAAAAACTACACCATGAAGACAAAAGAACACTCCAAGCAACTCAGTGAAAAGATTATTGAGAAACACAAGTCAGTAGATGGATACAAGAAAATTTCTAAATATCCCTTGGAGCACAGTTAAGTCAATCATCATGAAATGTAAAGAATACGGCACAGCTGTAAATCTGCCTAGACCAGGCCGTCCTCAAAAACTGAGTGACCATGCAAGAAGGGGACTAGTGAGGGAGGCCATCAAGAGACCTATGACAGCTATGGAGGAGTTAGAAGCTTCAGTGGCTGAGATGGAAGAGACCGTGCATACAACTGTTGCCTGGGTGCCTCACCAGTCGCAGCTTTATGGGAGAGTAGCAAAGAGTAAGCCACTGTTGAAAAAAAAACTCACATGAAATCTCAGCTAGAGTTTGCCAGAAGACATGTGGGAGATTTTTAAGTCAGTTGGAAGAGGTTCTATGGTCTATGAAACCAAAAATTGATCATTTTGGCCATCAGACTAAATGCTATTTTTGGCGTAAGCTGAACAACATACATCATCAAAAATATACCATCCCTACTGTGAAGCATGGTGGTGGCTGCATCACGCTGTGGGGATGCTTTACTGCAGCAGGCCCTGGAAGGCTTGTGAAGGTAGAGGGTAAAATGAAAGCAGCAAAATACAGGGAAATCCTGGATGAAAATCTGACACAGTCTGCAAGAGAGCTGTGACTTGAAAGAGGATTTGTTTTCCAGCAATACAATGACCCCAAGCATAAAGCTAAAGCTACACAGGAACAGCTTAAAAACAACAAAGTTGAGGTCCTGGAGTGCCAAGTCAGAGTCCAGACTTCAATCTAATTGAGAGTTTGTGGCTGACTTGCAAAGGGCTGTTCACTCACGATCCCCATGCAACCTGACAGAGCTTGAGCAGTTTTGTAAAGAAGAATGGGGGAAGATGAGCAAAGCTGATAGAGACCTACCCACACAGAATCATGGCTGCAATTGCTGCCAAAGGTGCATCTACTAAATACTGACTTGAAGGGGGTGAGTAATTATGTAATCAATTATTTTGTGTTTAATAATTGTAATAAATTTAGACCAATTTATGGAAATATTTTTACACTTTGTCACAAGTCTTTTCTGTTAATCAGTGTCAAAAAGGGGGGGGTGGGTGAATACATTTTGTAGGAACTGTATATAAAAGGGGATGAAAACGTTCTGGAAACTGTAGATCAGTCAGCTTAAAAGTCAGTCGTGGGAAAAATAATGGAGTTCTAATGAATGGAGAGGACAGAAGAATATCTCAAAAAGTGTAATAATATCCAACCTTGTTGCTTGTTTTTGAGAAGGCAACAGTTAATGTAGCAGATACTGATCTTTAAGTAGCCTTTGTTATTGATAGATTAATGAATGCCAGAGGATGCAGAGTCAGGATCAGAACGGGTAGTGAATTGGTCTGGGGTAAAGTCAGAAAGTGCAATCAAATTTCTGCAGCTTAGAGCAGAAGAAGGAGAATAGTTAAGTTCCACAATGATCGGTGTTAGGATCACCATTGTTCAAAATTTGTAAGTAGATAATGCCAAGGGGAAGTGAAGTGGAATAGACCCTACTGAAGATGACTGCAACAAAATTATAGAATTATGGAAATATTTAATATTTGCAGAATGAATGAATAATTTTCAAAAAATCAGGGCAGATAAATTCAGGGTAGCAATTTTTACTGGATAATGTGAATGTGGCAAAGCAGAGAAGCAAAGGACATGGAGTATAAATGCGCAAACTACTAAAGCTCTGCTATGAGGCCACTGTAAATTGCTAACCATTTACTGCATTTATTTTTGGAGGGACAGACATATTGTTCCCTTGAAGCTGTGCAGGTGCACGGCCGCGCAGTACCAGAAATGCTCCAGCGCACATAGTCTTTGCTGATGTACGGCTGGAATTTTATTTTGTTTTATGTTAATAGAATTTTGAAATCTGTTATATAATTGTGATATTCCTTGTAATTAATGTCTTTATGAATATAATCCATAAATTTTCTAAACAATAAACATACTACAAACTTTACTTTGAAACACTTTAGAGCGTCAATGTACTTGCATTGTTACTGAGCCAAGTTGCAACACTGTTTAAAAAATAATTATAACAATAAACACAGAGTGGAAGCCTCTAGCCCTTAATAAATCGCTAGCCGGCTAAATGCCGACAAAAAATATTCAGCTACTATTATGAACTACAACACAAGGACTTCCTCAAAAATATTGCAGCAATACTATGATTTCAAATTTGCCATCTCTGAGAAATTTAAGACCAGGTCAATGGAGACAATCAATGATATGTTGTACAACATGCTAGGAAATGGGGGGGTGGCGGGGGGGGGGGGACTGTCAATCCTTGTTGACATTGTTGGAACGTTTTAAGCTTCTACTGCTGTCTGCAAATATTGATTCAGTCTTATGAATTCAATGAAATGTATACCCAGGAACAGACTAGAAAGGGAAAATTTGGATGATCTAATGAGGATTAAGACACATCTTTCATCTAGATGTGAAATTCATCAGGACAGTGTTTACAGACAATGGGTTTACAATAAAGACAGACGAGAAATAGTTTACAAAACCTGAAAGATTTTCTTTGTTTTGTATTTCATTATACTCTTTGATTAATAAATAAAATCAGAAGTATGCGATTTTTCACTTTTCATTCTAAGTATTCATTTGTATGCATATTACAAAACAAAAATTTAAGTGCTGCAGTTTTCAGGCCGTGTATATTTAAAAAGAATCCTGCTCAGAGAAATAGTTGGTTTGCACAGCTGAAAAAAAAATTGAGGGAATGTTGGACAGAAATGAGAAATAGAACTGTTATGTTAAACCTGGATCTAATATTTGTTAATCTACATTTTGAATACTCTGCACATTTCTGGTTGCCATGTTATTAAAAGAGAATCTAGGCATAAGAGAAGTTGCAGATTTACAAGCACTACACCAAGAACACAAGGGTTAACAGTTCAGGTTCCTGTTTTCCCCTTCAGTAGACAACCATGGGATATGGCCTATTAGATGTAAAACTTTCATATGGTTTCTTAACAGGCCCCTTCTTGAAATCTATATGTATAGGCTCCCCTTTTATCCACCCTGCAGGGTGCATCTTTTAAGACCCTTTTTTAAAAAAAAATAGGTGCAATTTCCCTTTCATAAATTCACTTTTCTTCCACTCATTCTGCAAATAGTTTGAGTTTGCATTTTGGTTTGCAGATCGAAGGGTAGGTGTTGGGGAGATCAGGGACGGAGGGAAACTGATGTGATGAGCAATTGCTTTTCCTTTCCTTTTTAAAGTATACTGTCCTGAAACAGATTCACAGCACTGGGCTGTGCAGGCTGGCACTTGTTCAGGCAGGTTCCTTTTAAACTCCCTGGAGCTACACTCACCAGAAATGTGAATGCTTGCTTCTGCAAGAATAGACTGCGCCTTCCACAGGTCAGGCATGGGCAAATGAGGAACATGCAAGCGGTGTTCAGAGATGCTTTGCATACATTGGATTGCACCAACATGCCTGGAAACTGTGTTAGGACACCATGCGTATAGATAATTTGAAATGAACAGAGCAGAAATTCATCGACACATTATTTACAGGCCAACAGTTATGCACATATTTACATTGGGATTTTTAAACATCTGGCGTGGCAGCTTGCGGATCTTGAAACTTGGGTGTGTACAAAATCAGAAATGTATTCATGACAAAACAAACAGGGCTGCTGGTGGAACTCAGTGGGTCAGGCAGCATCTGTAGAGGGAAGTAGACCGTTGGCATTTTTGGGTTAAGACTCTTAATTTGGACTGAAAGAGTAGACGGGAGACAGCCAGTGTCATGGGAGGGGAGGGCGAGGAGTAGGGCAAGAGATGGCAAGCTAAAGGTGGATCCTGGTGAAGAGAGGCTGTATTGACAATGGGGTGGGGGGGGAGGTCGGAAAAAGCAATTGCCTGGGTTGGAGGATGTTAGTTATGGTGAAAGATTGTTTTCCCTGGAGCTAAGGAGGCCAAAGGGTGATCTGATAGAAGGATAGAATGTTATGAGAGGCACACATTCGATAAATAGTCAAAACCTTCTTTGCCCCCATAGCTGGGTTATTAATACCAAATGGGCATACATTTAAAGTGTGAGGGCAGAGTTTTAAAGGGGTCCAAGGGGTAAGATTAGTACACAGTGCTTGATGCCTGGAATATGTTGCCTGGTGGACTCAAATATAATTACTGCATTTAAGAGGCATTTAGACAAACCTTATCTTAAATAGAGAAGATGTAGAAATAAAATGTCGTGATACAGGCAAATGAGAGCAGCAAGAATGTTGGCAGTCTCTGGAAACCCAGGTCACAGTATCAAAATAAACTGCCAACCAATTAAGATATAGATGCGAATGTATTTCTCCATCTACTTAACAACAAAACATTGGAATTATCTACCCAGGAAACAGTGGTTACTCAGTCATACAGCATATGCAAGATAGATATTTGCATACCTTGGGTATCACTAATGGATATAGGAAAATAGTACTGAGGTAAAAACAAAATTAGCTACAATCTTATATCATTATACATAACCTCACTGCCAGTGAGATAAATTCCAAAATCATTTACGCTAATCTGCTGCTGCAACTCCTGTGGAGACTGATTTAATATCTTAAGAAATTATATACACGCGCGCTTTCTACCAGGGTTCAGCTTTAATGCAACTTGAAGGCATACCTCTTTGCTCAGCATATTGCTCACCTGAATATTTCAGCTCTGAATGCATTGTCTTGTATCATGACACCCTAACCCTTCGCCCATCATTGATCACTTTCTCCTTGGGACTTTTAAACTAGTTTAGCAGGCTTCTCCAAGACCTTACTCAAGATGAAAACTGCAAACATCCTTGGTACAGTTCAGTTCCCGTATCCATTGTGTCAACATCGATAATTTAGCGATTCTTAAGAAATCCTGGAAGTTTCAGTTAAATTGTGAGAATATTTCCTCCCGTCTTACTCTCATGGCTCGAAATATTTTAAGTATTTTTACTTTTCCCAGATTATGAGTCATCCCTATGAGTTCCTGAAATGTTATTTTCCAGTTGTCTCCCTTTCAGTTGTGCAGAAGACAACAAACTGTGCAAATCCAAATATAAATAAATAGCAATAAATAACGAGAACATGAGATGAAAAGTCCTTGAAAGTGAGTCCATTGGTTGTGGGAACATTTTAATGATGGGACAAGTGACGTTGAGTGAAGTTATCCCATTTTGATCAAGAGCCTGATGGGGGTTGAGGGGTAGTAACTGTTCTTGAACCTGTTGGGGTGAGTCCTGAGGCTCTTGTACCTTCTACCTGATGGCAGCAGCAAAAAGAGAGCATGTTCTGGGAAGTGAGGATGCTGATGAAAAATGCTGCTTTCCTAGGTCAGTATATCATATAGATGTGCTCAATGGTTGAGAGGGTTTTACTGTGATTGAGTGGGCCAGGGCGTGTTGTTTCCATACCAGGTTGTGATGCAGCCAGTCCATATACGCCCCACTACGCATCTAGGTAAATTTGTCAAAATCTGTCAAAATTTTGGATGTCATGTCGGAACTGCTAAGGAAGTAGAGGCACTTGCCATGCTTTTTTGTGACTGCACTTCCGTTCCAGTTCCAGTATGTAATCTAATCACAGCATTACAGAGTTCAGAGTATGACTAAACTTCATTTATGCTTTTTGGGTCTATAGTTCAACAGTCTACTTGCTCCATTTCCTCAACGGAAAATGAATGACTACAACCTCGCTACAACATGCAATAGGCAAAGGAGGCTGAATGGGCTCTTCTGCATCAGCTTGATGGAAAGTCTGCGTGCACTGATGACTGAATGGCAGAACGACATCTAACAATGAAGCTATTTTTGGGGATGTTTTGGGTCAGAAAAAGGGGCATCTGCTGCACAGGCTATTTGCTCTAACATAGAACATAGGAACAAGCCCGTGATGCCTGTGCTGAACACGACGCTAAATTACTGTAAATCTCCTTTGGCTGTACGCGGTCCCTATCCCTCCAGTCCCTGCACATTCATATATCTAACAGCCACTCTTGCATCTGCTTCCACCACTACCCCTGGCAGCCCATTCCACGCACCCACCTCACTCTGTAAAAGACTCCTCTAAATTTATCCCTTTCTCCCCTTAAATGCATGTCCTCTTGTATTAGTCACTTCTACCCTGCACAAATATTCTGGGGCAGCCTCCCTGGTCACCGGAGGGGCACAAATCCTTGACACGACTGAGGTCCTGCTATCTGCAGATCAGCACCGCACTTGTGCGTTCGGATTACTTAAAGGCGACTTAAAATCAAGTACAGCCTCAACATTTTGACAATTTAGGTGGCCTCACTGTCCCTCCCATTAGCAAAGATCACATTCCTTTTGCCGAAGTGCTACAAATCCTCTCGAAGTGCAGGATTTGCTTAAGGATACTGTAGAACTGCAAAGATTAACAGCGCCTCCAGGTTATTTGGCTCTAGGAATAAACCAATTGCATAAAAGTAAATCAAACATGTAAAAACTCTCTGCATTCTGCTTCCTGGGACTGCACTTTCCCTGTAGTTGTTAGACTTTGCTCTGCAATCTGTTATTGTTTTACTTTGTCTCACCTCACTGTGTAATGATTTGATTTATATGAACAGTATGCAAGATCAGCTTTTCACTGTATCTCAGTACATTTGACAATAAGAAACCAATTCCAACTGGCAACCAGTAGGTATGCTGTGGACATGGGAGCTTTACTCTGATGTGGTTCCAACTTCAGATTGAATGAGCTTATATCCGAGTCAGACAGCACAGTTCGAAACAATGTATCAGCAAAATTCCTCCATATCGACTTTAAAGGGTACTGCTATTAGCTTGTACAACAATCCACAAACAAAAGGAAGATGGATTTTATGCTGCCAACAGAAAAATACCTTGGACTACCTCTACCTAAGGCTCTGCTCTCACTGGACACCAAGGGGCTAGGTCCTGTGTAACACCTGAAGTGTGCATTGGTCAAAAAAAAAAAGAGCTACATTGGTACCTTGCACTCAGAATGTATTAGCTTGATGAATTGACGAGGAATGTAAAGTGTACTGTTTTGTAATTCTCATGCATATATATTTTTAAGATTAAAGTTCATCTTAAAAGCCTCTTCAGACAGAGCAACCCATCTTACCTGTATTGTAGTGGTTGCGAGAGGTGACGATGACTCGGTGAACTTTGTTTCCGAAGGCAAACTCTCTGACCCCTGGGATTCCTGACTTCCGGGTTGTTCTGGAGACAGAGCATCATTGCTGCTGTCTTCTTCAAAAGAAAATGTATCAGGGGCCTTAGGGAAATTAACTTGGCCAACTGTTGACAAAAGGAAAACCACAAATAGAAGCAACTTATTTTTGCAACCACCAGGAATAAGCAGAGTTTAACTCTTAACATATAAAATCTATTTGAACTTCCAATCATCCAAGTAAAGGGTTTCAAGATAGAAATAATAGATGCATGGACAAAAAAACTGTGCATTACTTTGATATTGAAGGAAAATGCAATATCAAAATTGAACATTAATTCTCAATATTCATTCTAAGAGAATTATCTAAATATCCATTCCCTTCTCACACATCCTTATGCCCATAATAATGGGCCTGGAAACAACACTAAGGCACTAATCTTTCTGGATTCTCTTGATTACCATCCCCAAATCACTTTAAAATAGACAGGAAGTCTTAAGTTCCTGGTTCAGCAGGTGGGTTATTCTGAAACTGTGGCTTCTGACGTATTTGATCTGCATGAATTATTTTTGATAGAATTTGACTCACAACATTAAAAAAAACAGAGAGACACACAGCAGGCCAGGCAACATCTGTGGATAAAGAAATGAGGGTTAATGATTTAGGTCTGAAACAGTCTGTCAGAAGTGACGAATGACCTTGAATTGAAATGTTAACTTCTTCTCTCTCACATATATTGCCTGGCCAGCACCTTTGGTTCTTATTTCAGATTGGTTTTTGATCTTCATTGGTTCCCATGTTCAGTTTAGGGGTTACGGGTGAGTGTCTCTTGGCACTTACCATCACTTAGCAAGTCTGGAATACCCGAGTGGTGGTGAAGGTCCTATACTCAAAGCAGAAGTTCTACTCATCACCTGTTAGCTGTGCTTTAGCATCCAGTGATACAGCATAAACTTATTCCATAAAAAGCCTGCCCATCAACCTGTTCTGAGTTAGCCTGGCTTAGATCCAGTAAGTAGACTTGTAAGAAACTGTTTTTCTTAAATAAAACTAAATACTAATGATTCGGGATAACTGCAGTTTGCAATACTTTTAATATAAAAATGCTAAAAAAAAATTGACCTTCTGACAAGACAATGTCAGGAGATCAATAAATGTGCAGCATTGTTCCCTCATACATCAAGGCTGCTAGTATATTGTAAAGAAATCATTGCTGATTACTGAAAGTCCAACAATGGAAACTTCTTTTCAAGCGCACCATCAGCTGATATTTGCACATATTTCCAAAGACTCCAGAGTCACCATTAATCTGCATTTGGGATCTCAATTCTGCTTTCCAATGCAACACTTCACAGCTGTGCTGAATTCTTTGGTAAATGAACACGTGGAATTTATTTCACTGAAACCCTTCAGTGTTATTCAGCAAAGTCAGCCAATAATGAGCAAAAGCACATGTCAGACATTATTTTTGTACAAGTTAAAAGTCAAATCCCCAAACTGTCTTTGTTCGCATGCTTAGAACCTTATGATGCTATACAGAGAGTGAATGGTATCAGTTTTCTTTTTCTCCACCGGATGCATTCTACAGGTTTACACACAGATTTTATGCCATAAAACCATAGCAATCTAAGAGGAGTGCCCAGTGTCATTCCAGCAGTCACTCAAGAATTCCAAACGGTAATAGAACCATGGTGGGTGGTTTCTCTGCAATTCTGGGAGGGCTTGTTGAAAAATCCAAATCCAAAGGAAAATGTTCCAATAGCACTGTCATCTTACAATAATTTATAACAGATCTGAAACCAAAACAGTGCTACTGTGCAGTGTAAGAAAGTCCAAATCAGAAGAGACACATCCATTATATATTGCTTATATGAATAAAATTACAAATGCTTTTAAAATGTGTTTCTGTGTACATCAGTAATATTTTCATACTTCTATTCTACATCTGATTTCATTCCCATTCTTTTGTGGATAGATTTGACACATCCTCAATTGTCAAAAACAAGTCATCAGACCGATCAACACATCTACCTACCAACTCACCCCACCACCCCTACATACACATGTCACTTTATGCACATTCAACATAACAGTTACTTGCACATTGAGTTTTGTAGGAATGCTTTTATATTTATTCTGTTTTTATACTCATCGTATTTATGATGCTGTATCAGATCCAGAGTAGCAATCATTTTGTTCTCCTTTACATCCGTGTATTGAAGAATGACAATAAATAATTTTCAATCTTTAAATTAGTGGCACCATTAACATTCACTGAAAGTACACCCACTTAACTGGTTCTTTCAAAAGAATGATCTGAGTATTACAAGACGATGTGCAAGAACTTCCCTGCACAAAGTTTGAAAAAAAAACTGCGCAGCGCCAAGCAAACATTAAATTAGCATTATGAAAGTGTAGCATAGTGGGCAGCATGGTAGTGTAGTGATTAGCACAATGCTTTTCAGTTCCAGTGACCCAGGTTCAATTCCTGCAGCTGCCCGTAAGGAGTGTGTACGTTCTCCCCGTGACTACGTGGGTTTCCTCCGGGTGCCCCAGTTTCCTCCCATAGAACAAAGGACATACTGGTTGGTAGGCTGGCCTTTGTAAATTGTCCTGTGATCAGGCTAGGGTTAAGTTGGAAGTTACTGGGCATCATGGTTCGAAGGGCCGATAGGACCTATTCTATACTGTTAAGTCAATTAAAAAAAACTCAAAGCTTGTCAGGCAGCATCTATGGAAATGAATAAACCATGGGTATTTTGGGCTGGCACCCTTCTTCAAGGAATGGGGAGGATGACAGAGTAAAAAGGTGGGGGAGGGGAAGGAGGATAGATGGAAGGTGAAGCCAAGTGGGTGGGAAAGGTAAAGGGCTGGAGAAGAAGGAATCTGATAGGAGAGGACAGTGGACCACAGGAGAAAGGGGAGGTAGAGGGGATCCGGAGGGCAGTGATAGGCAGGTGAGAAGAAGTAAATGACAGAGTGGGGAATTGAAGACAAGGGGAGGAGGGAGGTAAAAAAAATATGGAAAGGAGAAATCAATATTCTTACTACACACACCAAAGTTGCTGGTGAACGCAGCAGCCAGGCAGCATCTCTAGGAAGAGGTACAGTCAATGTTTCGGGCCGAGACCCTTCGTCAGGACTAACTGAAGGAAGAGCTAGTAAGAGATTTGAAAGTGGGAGGGGGAGGGGGAGATCCGAAATGATAGGGGAAGACAGGAGGGGGAGGGATGGAGCCAAGAGCTGGACAGGAGATTGGCAAAAGGGATATGAGAGGATCATGGGACAGGAGGCCCAGGGATAAGGAAAAGGGGGAGGGTGGGGAAAAAACCCCAGAGGATGGTCAAGGGGTATAGTCAGAGGGACAGAGGGAGAAAAAGGGGAGAGAGAGAAAGAATGTGTATATATAAATAACGGATGGGGTATGAGGGGGAGGTGGGGCATTAGCGGAAGTTTGAGAAGTCAATGTTCATGCCATCAGGTTGGAGGCTACCCAGACGGCATATAAGGTGTTGTTCCTCCAACCTGAGTGTGGCTTCATTTTTACAGTAGAGGAGAATATAAGGTGTTGTTCCTCCAGCCTGAGTGTGGTTTCATCTTTACAGTAGATTTATATACACACATTCTTTCTCTCTCTCTCCTTTTTCTCCCTCTGTCCCTCTGACTATACCCCTTGCCCATCCTCTGGGTTTCTCCCCCCCCCCCCCTTTTCCTTATCCCTGGGCCTCCTGTCCCATGATCCTCTCATATCCCTTTTGCCAATCTCCTGTCCAGCTCTTGGCTCCATCCCTCCACCTCCTGTCTTCTCCTATCATTTTGGATCTCCCCCTGCCCCTCCCACTTTCAAATCTCTTCCTTCAGTTAGTCCTGATGAAGGGTCTCGGCCCGAAACGTCGACTGTACCTCTTCCTACAGATGCTGCCTGGCCTGCTGTGTTCACCAGCAACTTTGATGTGTGTTGCTTAAATTTCCAGCATCTGCAGAGTTCCTCGTGCTTGCATCAATATTCACACCATCAGGTTGAAGGCTACCCAGACAGAATGATGATGATGGTGATGAATGGTGAATGCTCCTCCACCCGGAGGGTGGCCTCCTCTTGGCAGAAGAGGAAACCATTGTGTGCACTTTTCTGGAGGAAATAACATGGTCAATAATGACATTCCATTTTTATTTTCTGGTGTGAGATCTTTTTCAGGTGTGTATTTTTTCCAGTATCTACTTCTTTCAAATGGTGCAGTGCCTAACATTCATCTCCAGGGAGATTTCCAAACACAATGGCCAAAACTCCCAGCGTAAATAAATCCTAGTAATACTGATTGCTCCACAGCGTGGCTTTAAGGGACACCATGCTGCACAAATGTCAACTAAACTGACCCAAAGTAGGACCTCACTCACATCACCAACAAGTGGTTTCAGTAGAATCCCCCTCAAAATTTAGTGGCCGGAATAAATCCTGTAAGTAGAGCCGCACTTCCATACTCATTGAGTGAGGAGTGAAAAAAAATTGGATATTCGGCCCATTGAGTCTGCTCCAATCATAACCAATTTGATTTTTCAAACCACATTCTTCTACCTTCTCTTTGTAACTCTTAACTCATTTACCAATCAAGAACCTATCAATCTCGGCTTTAAATATATCTAAAGACTTGACCTTCAGAGCTGTATCTGACAATGAATTCCCACATTCACTACTCTCTGGCGAAAGGAATTCCTCCTCATCTCTGTTCTAAAGGGACATCCCGTTATTCTGAGGGCGTGCCCTCAAAGCTGACCCTCTCCTATTAATGGAAAAGTCCACTCCTTATCTGCTTTATCCAGGCCTTTCAGTATTCAGTAGTAAGGGCCATTTCCTGAGGTCTGCATTGAGAATGTATGTGCTGATTAGACTGGCAAAGCCAGGCTTTTCTGAAATGGACTGGTAACACACAGGAAGCCCAACTGCATTATCTTTTGAGCTGGTGCTAACTAACTTTGCTCTCTTTTTAATATCTCCTGATTAATATTAGATTGCTAATGCCACATTTACAGCATCAACTGCAGCAAACTTCTACACGACCAATCTTTCAGTGGATTTTACATTTTACTTTGTGGACCAAATACTTCTAAAAGATGTATAAAAATGTCAAATGTATAAGGTAACAGAATACGTGCTTTCATAACAGATCTTTATCGGGGCAAGGGAATGCGAACTGCTGTAGAGGGTGGTCTTGTCATGACTCATAACGTGTTATTTCATACCCTGCTTGCTATCATTCCCTCATCCAGACAGGAGAGAATGGTCGCTTTGTCATTTAACAAAATGCGGCTACTACTTGAAAGAACACGATGTTCTTGTGGGCTGAAGGAGAGAATGAAGTCATTAGAGTTCTTCTCTTAGTCATTTGGTGCTATTATCAAAGCACCCAAATTGTGAGGAAATTTTCCAGGATTATAGGATCAAACTGACAACAGCTCTTGACCCCAGAGGTCTCCTGATAAGTGAAGTGTTGAGAAATAAGACCGACGGCAGAATACTAAGTAATGGAATGGATATGGTAACCTGACATAGAGCGACCTGGCATTTATCATTCAGTCACACACTCAGACAGCAAGGGGAAAACAACAGCACTTCATGCCAGATAGGAGGAAAATTTGTTTTACTTCTACCACCCGTACATTTGGTGTCTAAATATCACATCGTAGCTGGTGACCTCACAGGATATTTTGCAGCAAAGCATCTCAATGGGTCATTTTTTAACATACACAGACCTGCAGAAAGGAGCAAAGTCCCACACAGTTGCTGTTGCAATAGTTAATGTTACATTGTACTGCATCCAATTAGTACAAGACATTGCTTGATTCAAATAAATGAGGTAGTTAATTCTGTAAAACACTATTTGCGAACTGCTGCCAAACAACCTCAAGAAATCTATGGCATCACCAATCAGCTGTATCCAATTTTAAATTCTTCCTTTGAACAGAGCAGCAAAGAATTATTAAGTAACTACAACGAGACTTGGATGGAGAACTGATAGACTTATGTTTTCTTGCTGATAGGATCTTGATATAAATTTAATCCTGTGCAATGGATGATTTGCCTCGTGGTAGAGGTGCCAATTATCCTGGATAGAATCAAAGTTACAGAAGGAGAAAAATAATGCTTTTTTTTGTTTTCTGGAGACAAAAATGCTCTGAAGATATTGTAAACATTGAAAGAAATACCATTTAATCAAGATGGGTGGGAGAGAAACTTCAAATGATGAAACCATCTAGACCATGTTAAGCCAGAGTTGTGAATCTTTTCCAAGGGCTGGAAGAATCCTATTAGGGAGCCTCTGAGCAATTCCTAGCATAGACCTAAACTGGACCCTGCTTGTGATTTCAATGACCACTGTTTTAATCTCACTCAGCATCCATGGGACAGAGATGTTCTGAGAAAAGGAGTTACACATTAAAGGCATGCTTTCCTGAGGAACAATATAATGAGCTAACCAAGATGTCTGAAATTGGAAGTGGCTCTTTCTCCATCACTAATAGCCACAGACTCTATCGGCACAAAACTCATTTAAAAAAAATCTTTACAATTAAAGTTGACCTGTTTGCCTCATTATCCAGTAGCAGTCATTGTAAATGACAGTCGAATATTCTTTTACTAAGAATTAAATACGTCACTGTCTCTTTTCCCTCCAGTTGAATTCAGCTGGCTTTAAATAACCTGAAATGCATTCTCCCAAGACACAATGTTCTAGCCTATAATCACCTCATCCCTCTGACATAAAGGAAATTACAGGCAGATGCTCCACGTGGCTTGGCTGCACAAATGCACAGACACATCTGCAGCAAGTTTGTCCTTGTCACTCTCATTTAAAGATGCCATTTGGCATGATTTATGCTGACTACTGCAGATTATGCTGACTGCGGAAAATATCAAGAGAGCAGTATTTATCAACTGATAACATAAAACTGAGACCTCTCAATTCCAACCCAGACATCGAGAGGCATGCAGGCATACTTTAAGTGGCAGAAGGTCAAAACTGTTAACTATAAGAAAACTGTGAAGCTTGTCGACAGGCTCCTCCAGTAATATTCCAACAATTATTCAAAGGCCTTTAATTCTTAAGTATTTCATTCTGAAATTAATTTCATTCCCAAGTTTGATATGTTGACATATTTCATTTATTAACTTTTACTTTCTTAATGAAAACGTGCTACTAAAAGTGGGGTCAATTGTATTAGGACTAAGTTACATGCATGGAAAAAAAAATTTCTTTATACTCCAAGTTACTTTCTGAATAAAACTTTAGATTTCATTTTAAAGTAAGAAATGAATTATGGCTGCAGTCAGCAGCTCTCTGGTAACTGAACATAGGACAGTAAATGTTGGTAGGCTCCATTACAGTACAGACCTTTGGATCCAAGATCAGTATGTTCTCAATCAACATGTACACATAGCACTTTGCAGCAGGGAACCCAGAGATGGACGTCACTGCTGAATTTCCTGCTTGAAGCCCAAAGAAGTCACTTCATGGGCTTCTATATTATAAGAGATCAATGGTACCATGTGGCAAACGACAGAAATGCTTCGACATTCAGAAACATGCATATACATTCATAATTAGCTAAATTTAATTGACCTATGAAGAACTTGATTTAAAATTTCAGAAGTCCTAATATTTTCACTAAAACGCTCTTTCAATTGATATCTAATACTCAGTAAAACAAGAATCAAAATAAATTACTGTTAAAATATATCATTAAACCAAATAAGGTGACTTGTCAACTGGGTCTAAAAAGCCTTAATTGCCTATCATTTCTTTTCAGGGACAATTACAAATGATGTCAAGGTGACGGGTAGCACGCTCTTTCCCTATCTGCAGCTGAGCTAGTGTATGAACCTACTTCACCAGGAGACCAGTAGTCTGTTGTAATCTCTAAACATAACGGATTCAGCCACTCTGCTGGACTTTATCCTCCTAAGCTCTGCATTGAAGGTGCTGACAAGGACCAGGGTATAAACAGTTTCTGATTCACCCTTCAGCTATGCACAAGATGTCAGCAGACAGCCAGCTCAACATTCATCTGCTACATCAAATTACAGTTCAACTTGAAGATCATTTCTTGTAAACTTGGTAGTGATATGAACATTTGTTGTGGCTAAATATCTATTTGTTAAGCTTTTTAATTTCAGCTCAAGGGCAAAGGCAGTATAATTAATTCAGTCTGTTGGTGATTGGCTGTAATTACACCTCAGATAAACTGTATTGCGGCAATTGAGCACAAATAGTTTAATAACTCTTTTGAACAATGCAATGCTGATTAGAAATGTAATGTGTCATGAAGAGGTATCTACAAAGAACAATTTCAACCTACCACGGTTTTCCTTCAATGATTTATATTAAAAAAGCACTTAAGGAAAAGTTGATGATGGATTTAATATTTCTGAAATTGCCTCATTGGTTTTTGATTTCCTCAACACAATCAGTGATAAATTTAGGAAAGAGAAAAGGAAAATGCAAGCTGGAGGTAAACCTTCTCACACTGGAGAGGTTGCAGGAAAAGACCACAGGTCTGGTAACAGAGACTCTAGAATCTCATATTCTCCTGTCCTTAGTCCCTGCAAACATGAATCTGCACAACTCTGTGGCAACTGACCACAGACACAGAAGTCCTAAACTTTCTGATAAGATGTTGTTAGGGTTTCCTTTGACTATCCTCTGCTCTTTGAGTCCCATAATGCCTAGGGGGAGAGTGCAACTTCCTGCATTGCTTCACTGAAATGGATCTTCAGTGATCTTTCATCTTGCGAGTTCAATGAACAGGGATTTCTGGACAAAGGCACTTTTTTCATGGCAACACAAAGTGACTATGTTATCCAAAGCTAGAATAGAGGTGATCAGACAATTACTGTACATCTCACAAACATGGTGACTGCAAATGCTCAAGACTAGATAATGTACATTATATAAACACTCAGACCCCGTTTAACACTGAGGATGCACCCCTCGGAGGTGGAGCGCGATGCAAATCAGCGTTATGTGGGGTTATTGTAACATTACGTAAATGGATGTGTGTGCCTGATTAAAACAAAATCAAACCCAAGACATATGATATATTATTTTACATATACACATTAAGTCATGGAGTAACAAGCACACAAATAGGCCTAACCCTGTACATCAGTGAAGCAGTAACACATCACAGCAACAGTGGAGGGAAGCGAGTGGTGGTATGATCTGCTGGCTTAGGGGCATGTTTCATTGTGTCTGGTCATCCACCCATATATTTGGTCTATTTTCTAGTTTTTCAAGCAAATGGCCCCTTGAATAAGTCACCTTTGTTGATGATAACTTTGAGGTTGTTGTTGCAGAAGCTTTTATCTCGTCTGCATTTTAAAATTATTGTTCTCATTGTCAATGTAGCCAATTTCAAAGAGGTGTCAACATCAACCTGACGCTCACCAGCTTTCACATGTCATATCACTTGCAGTTTCACATCCATGCTGATGCTTTTCCTGGACACATTAGATGTACTACCCTCACTGGAATTTGCAGGTCTTTTTCCAGGGTGAAAAAAAAGGAATAAATTGGTGAGGGAGCAAGAACGTTTACACAGGTGAGGGACGCAGAGCGTGAACTAATAGGTGATTGGCTGGGAGTGGTTTAGAGTGTATGTAGAACACTCTAATTGGTTGATTGAATGTATTGGCAGCCACCCTTGAAAAGCTTTAGGTGTTGTTTAGAATGAAGTTTTGTCATTTTAAAAAATTTCAATAAAGAACTGAATAACCACATTGTAATGTATCAGTGCTATGTGGGGTCTGAGTAACTATACCAATGGATTTGTTTTTCTCAGGAGAAATTATCAAAGTTCACAAGAAGTTGCTATTATTTCTGTTTCCTTTACCATAAACACAGACTGTTTTATTGGGTAAATTAACTTGGTTTGCTGTGCAATAGACAGTATGAGTAATACTTGGCAATCCAGTTTGAACATATTGCACAACATGGTGTTATCACTGTAGTTTACCTCCTAAAACCACCTGCTGGAATGGAGTTAATCTGGGAAACTGTTCAGCCAACTTCCCAAACTGAGGTCACTCCAAGTTCAGCCACTGAGGTGCAGTAGATGGATTATAGTTGTATATAATCATGTCTGGATGCTGAGTTTCTAGTCATCAGTGAATCATTGCTTGAAGCAAATGAGCAAATGGTCCCAATGTTTAACACCCACAAAAGTTATCAATCAATATTCCTTCCCGTACAACACCACTCCCTCCCCCGCCCCACCCCAACCACAAGCAAAAAACATGTGCAACAAGGCTGTCATGGAAATCATGGAACAAATCCTATCATCTTGGAAGCCACCTCTCAGTGAAGGTGGGCATCAATGATGATGTTCACCACTGCCTTCAGAGCATCAGTGGAAAAGAGTATTTGAAGATCAGGTCTGTCACAATGTTTATGAGTTACTGGGCAGAAATAGCAACTGACTGCGAAACTTGCTCTATTCTGTGCTCTGCACAGCTATGAGGGACCTGGTGGGCACAGGAAGTGACTTAAACATGTTGCTCAAGTCACTGTGAAAGGGTGGACCAGAGCGCATTAAATCTGCAGCACAATGTTGTTTATGACATCCGTAACCGGAGAAGGACCATTTGGGATCACAATGGGAACCTTGATTCCATTTGTCCTGAGCAATCACAAGCCCAGTGCAAGCAGTGGAAAGAGCACAGTTACTCACAGACAATTCACACACTTGTCTGTGAAATTCCTGCCTTACAGCTACCTTACAACCCACAGTGGAAGTTTTATTTCAATTAATAATCTTGTTGGACTAATTGTGAGGAAGTAATGATATAACGGAAGAAAGTATTTCTCAATTTATGTCCACACATCATATTGAAACTGGTACAAAATTCCAGAGTACGTGAGATTACCAACAGTAAAAATGTTTTGAATGTTGATTTTCCATCCTGTAAGAAATATCAGGAAGGAATAAAATTAGCAAACTTATGTCCTGAGTTAAATTAGGAATTCCATACTGCAGGGCTTCCAGGAGATTTAAGTGTCAATTTCTTCAAGAGTGAAGACATCTAATGATAATGATGCAAACTAAGCTTCTCAGGAAAAAATGCTTTGGTCAGGAATATAAGTAAATTTTTAAAAAATAATGCAATTACTTCCAGACTCTCCTTTCAGAAGGATGTTGCCATTACACTGTAATTGTGCAACCCCTGGCAAGACACTGAAGACCAGCAAAAGGGCTGGATGCTCTTCTTCCAGGTTGCATACAGGAGGTGAATGTTACGCTGAAGATGTATAAGATGTTGGTGAGGCCTAATCTGGGGAATTGTGCGCAGTTTTGCTCATCTACCTACAGCAAGGATGTAAGTTAAGTTTGAAAGAATACTGCGAAAATTTACAAGGAATTTGCCAGGTCTGGAGGACCTGAGTTATATGGGAAAATTGAACAGGTTAGGACTTTATTTCTTGGAACGTAGAAGATTGAAGGGAGATTTGATAGCGGTATGCAAAACTAAGAAGGGTATAGATGGGGTAAATGCAAGCAAACTTTTTTCACTGAAGTTGGGTGGGATTACAACTAGAAGTCATGGGTTAAGGGTGAAAGGCGAAAAGTTCAAGAGAGACATATGAGGAAACTTCTTCACTCAGAGGGCCGTGAGAGTGTGGGATGAGCTGCCACCGCAAATGGTGTATGCAAACTTGATGTCAACGTTTAAGAGAAGTTTGGACAGGTGCATGGATGGTAGGGGTATGGAGGGCTATGTTCCTGGTGCAGGTTGATAGGAGTAAGCAGTTTAAATGGTTTGGCATGAACTAGATGGGGCTAGGGGCATGTTTCTGTGCTGTATTTTTCTATGACTCTATACCCTCTCAGCTGCAGGATGTTTCTAGCCAGATGACTGTGCAGGTGAACAAATTATAAGCCATCCACAGGCTACAAACGCCAGAAATATGGACACCTGTACAAATGAACGAGCTCCTATAATTCAAAAGTCTGATGAATGTACATACATTTGTTCTTATGAGCAACAAAACTAGTTTTTTCTCTCTTTCTCTCTTTAATAATTGTTCTTACTTATTACCTTGTGTGAGTTTGGTGCCATTCATTATAATACTGTTATGGTTATTATAGTGAGTGATTTTTTCATATATTCTGATTTATGTTCAAAATTGACGTAAGGACATCTGTAAAAATGGGACCCACTCATTACCCAGGGGCAGCCTGCAAGGGAAGGTTGGAAGCTCTGAGATGGTTCAATATGGCAGTTCACCACCATTCCCTTCTCAAAGCATCCTGGAAGTGGCAATAACGGCACTTTGCACTCAGACCTACAGCCTGTAAAATGAAGACAAAGAAGTATCAATTCCTTCAGAATTCTACTGATATTGGTAAAGAAATCTATTTGTTTTGATAAAAATCAATCTCAATGTTGAATTCTTCAATATAACACACAAGGGATAATTACTTAGAAATTCACTGATGGTTTGTTGTGCTAAATGGGGATTGTACTTGAGGTGGCGATGCTCCG
Source organism: Mobula birostris (assembly GCF_030028105.1). NCBI lineage: Eukaryota > Metazoa > Chordata > Chondrichthyes > Myliobatiformes > Myliobatidae > Mobula > Mobula birostris. The sequence continues at coordinate 19,768,485 of NC_092393.1, forward strand.
CTAAAGTGTTCCTAACCTTACTGATCTGAGATTTCTCGGCATGTAACAGTACAAATCTCAAACTCGGATCAAAGGTGAGCTTTGTAAATACCATTGATTGCCTCTTTCACAGCCGAGTCCACTGGAATTATATTCTTCTTCACCAGTTCCAGAGGCCCAGGTCTTTGGGCTATCTTCTCATTGAGATCATCAGCCAGCCTCGCCCGCTTGAGCTTCATCTGAGTTGCTTGAAGTTTACCCTCTGCAGGTGTATCTTTTGGACCATAAAGAGAAACTTAGTGACTGGTCATTTGAAATGATTACAAAGCAGATCTTCCTGGCCCAGTAAACCACACTTCACACCCACCTCCCCATCTACTCAACCACACCTGCAAAGGCTATCTTTTCCTGGCATGGATACGGAGGCGAAACCCCACTAGACCTTAACATCCTGGAATGATGGGCAACTGAGACTCCGGTGCGAGACAAAATGGACTGCAGATGCTAGAATTCAGAACAAAGAAAAAGCTAAAAGACCTCACCAGGTTAACAGCAACTTTGTGGGCAAAAGGTGCAAATCAAAATTTCAGGCCAAGGCCCTCCATTAGGTAGTCTGAGAAGCCAGGCCTTGGGGTCAGTATTAGTAGATGTAAAAGCCATGGGGTGTGCATTTAAATACTTTTTGAATGTCTCTGAAACTTAGAGTCATCTAAAAAAATTAAAATTCACACAAGATTCAAAATTACACAATTACAAGGGTTACCTAAAATACATAAAAATAAGTAAAAATATTGAATTTAAGTAATAGAATAAACAGGTGCTTGAATCATTTCCCTGCAATCACCATTCACATAAATGAGTTCGCAGTTCTTGCATCAGGTTAACCCTGCATGAGATCTGAGAGGCTATGCCCCAATGTCAATGCTGGGAAATCCCAGAAAGGCTAGGATCTGCATCAGTAGCAGAAAGTTTTGAGGGAATCAGCATTTCGAATCAGCAAGTTCTGAACCTCTGCACCTGACAGCGTAGATCTGGGATTCTACTGTTTAAGTGATTGAAGACCAGATGAGTGTTTGGAACCACCAGCAGTAGCCAACATACTTTGCGGCACTATCATGTTATACTGTCTCAAAAAGCTATTAGATATGTTATCGATCAGAGCAAAACTGGCGGGTGAAAATATTAAAATTATTTCCCATAAATTAAGCTGCTTCTCTGATTCCAGTATAAAAAAGCTGACCTAACTACAACTATTCTATCCCAACATCCTGGGAGTGCTTTCCTAGCGTACATTAAATTTCCTAAAAGGTCAACACTGAGGTCACAGCCCTCCAGGATGGTCCTGGAGCCTCCGAAAATTAAACATCATTACTAAACTAATTTTGTAGAAAAATCAGGGTGTGTGTTTGGGAGTGGGTGTTCTAAAATGTGTTTTCGTTTTGCTTTTATTGCTTTTGTCTATTAGTTATAAAAATGTTGGAAATGAGGAGCAAGCAGAGCAATTAGGATCAGAAAATCATGAGGGGGTGAGTTCCTGGAATTTTCCAAAATTGAGCTGGAAACTTTTTTTAACCCATTACCAATGATGGCCACCGAACTCCACGCAGAGCATAAGGGAGGAAACACCTGCTCTCTGGCTAATTTTAATTCCTTGGACTCTGAGATGATTCAGTTAATATCCTCTTGGAAGGAAACCAAAGAGTAAATTGTGGACGACAAGGAAACCTAATGCTGCCACGTTAAGGTAGTTGTTTGTGAATATTAGCTATACATCATTCTGGATACATTCTGGATCTTTTTTTAAAAAAGAGAGCTACTTTTATGGAGAGCATGTAACCCAAAGGCAAGCTTGTCGAATGGCAGACTTCATACACAGCAATAGGTATCAAAAGTATAATCAGAATAAAATGAGAAAGGAAACAGGGCATTTCATCAACGATTCTTCTATCAATAGACTGGCAGTACGGGCTTTCAAACTTTTGTATCTTCTTCCAAATGGGAGAAGTGGGGTCGGAGGGGTCCTTGATTATATTGGCTGCTTTCCCAAGGCAGCAGGAAGTGTAAGGGGAATGAATGGAGGGAAAGCTGGTTGTGTGATGGACTGATAACCATAACTGCATGTGAGGAATGCTACTAAAATTAGCTGGTTGAATAAAGAAACATGAGGGTATACCAACCAAGCCCTGTGTTTGGAACTTGGCATCAACTCCTTGTCAGGAACACAAGAGTTCATACATCTTGATTTGATCTGCTACATTGTCAGAAGGTCTATTTTAATAAATCCTGGGCAAGGCCTCATATGTGGTCATTCAGCCCTATTGGTACACCTGCAAAAAAAAAACAAGTCTGCAGCGCTGACCAACAATGGAACCCACCATGGATGAGTTCTCATTGGGCACCATGAGAAATAGATGGTCACCAAGAATCCTGTCACTAGGTTTGGAACACATACACACACTACTTGCATAACATTTAGACACCATCAAAGCAATAAAAAAATTACAATGCAGCCACATTCTCACCTTGTAGGATATGCATATTAACCAGATCTGTTTTCTCAGGTCTACTTCTAATCTTGTGTTTCAAGTAATCTTCTGTCTGTAAAGTGTAAAGAAATGAGAAGCTTATTAAAGCAGAGTTTATTAAGCTATTAAGGAACTTACTAAAGGCAGAGTTTTCTTGAGGGCCAAGACACCCACTTCTGCTCCTTGTCCATATGTTCATGGGTTTGTAATCAATTGCCAAAAAAGTAGAAATTAAGTTGATTAAATCATCAATGGTGTATTATTTGTCAGGAACAAATGACAAACCTGTAATCCCCTGATTTCATGGAGCTGTATGGTTAAGTAGCAGCGTTAAATATGAAAAAAATTCTTTAGAATTCCTCATTTTCCTTGTCCGTTGATCTCTTCCCTTCCCACTATCCAGGGAACCAACACGTTTTCCAGGTTTAGCAACTCCTCACTGTTTCTCTTCCAACTTTGTGTGCTCCACTCACTGACGATGATATGATCTCTGCTACACTGAAGAAACTAAAGGCAGACTGGATGACTGCTCTGCAGAAAGCGTCTGTTCAACCTGCAACAGGGGCTTTCCAGATGCGTACATATTGATTCTCCATCATCCCAAAGCAAAACTGAGACACAGCATCACAGCTTCCAAACTGGCACTTACAGCCTCAGAATGTGTCACCGAATTCAACTATTTCAGACAACCAGCATATTCAATTTATATCAGAAAGAGTTCTTTCAGATCAAAGGTCACCAGCTTCCACTTCCATAGCCCCTGCCCGACTTGCTGAGTATATCTAGCATTCTTAGCTTTCAATTCAGATTTCTAGCATCTGCTGTATTTTATTTTAGTCGGCATTTTACAGATTCAGCATTGTATGCCCCTTTCCTCTCATACCTTGTTCTTATTTTTTCTTTTTCCCTTTATAACCCTTCCAGGCTGATGATCTGTGATGAATAAACCTCCATCTACCAGTAACACCATTGCTGTGTCACTCAGTCTCCCTTGATAAGTCCATGAGACCATAAGAGACAGGAGCAGAATAAGGCCACTCAGCCCATTCCATCTGCTCCACCATTTCCCTTTTCCCTGATCATGTGAGGCACCTTGTCAAAGGCCTTCTGAAAATCCAAGCACACAACATTCACCGATTCTCTTTTGTCTATCCTGCTTATTACTTCTTCAAAGAATTCCAACAGATTTGTCAGGCAAGATGTTCCCTTGAGGAAACAATGCTAACTTTGGCCTATTTTATCATGTGCCTTCAAGAACCCCGAGATTCATCCTTAACCATTAACTCCAACATCTCTCCACCGAGATCAGGCTAACTGGCCTATAATTTCCTTTCTTCTGCCTCCCTCCCCTCTTGAAGAGTGGAGTGATAATTGCAATTTTCTAGTCCTCCAGAACCAAGGCAGAATTTAGTGATTCTTCAAAAGATCATTAGTAGCACCTCTGCAATCTTTCAGCTACCTCTTTCAAAACTCTGGGGTGCAGTCCATCTAGTCCAGGTAACTTAATTCAGACCTTTCAGCTTTCCAAGCACCTTCTCCCTAGTAATAGCAATTGCACTCACTTCTGCCCTCTGACACGCTAAAACTTATGGCATACTACTCGTGTCTTCCTCAGCGAAGATGGATGCAAAATAATTACTTGTTTCATCTGCCATTTCCTCATTCCGCACTACTATCTCTCCAGCATTATTTTGCAGGAATCTGATATTTACTCTTCCCTCTCTTTTACTCTTTATTTATTTGAAAAAAAACTTTTGCTATCCTCTTTGATATTATTGGCTAGTTCACCTTCAGGTTTCAACCTTTCCCTCTTTATGGCTTCTTTTTTAGTTGTCTTCTGTTGGTTTTTAAAAGATTCCCACTTATTTTTGCTCTATTATATGTCTTCTCTCTTGCTTTTATGTTGTCAGTCAGGATTGCATTACCCTGCCTCTAGAATACTACTTCTTTGAGATGTATGTATCCTGTTCCTTCTGAATTGCTCCCAGTAAGTCCAACCATTGCTGTTTTGCTATCAACCCTGCTAGTGTACCCTTCCAATCAACTTTGGTCAGCTCCTCTCTCATGTCTCTATAATTCCCTTTTTTCTATTATAATACTGATACACCTGACTTTAGCTTCTACCTCTCAAATCGCAGGGTGAAAACTGTCATATAATGACCACTGTCTCCTATGTGTTCCTTTACATTAAGCACCCTAATTAAATCCAGTTCATTACAGAACAACACACACAAAATGTTGCGCCGAAACATCAACTGTACTCTTTTACATAGATGCTGCCTGGCCTGCTGAATTCCTCCAGCATTTTCTGTGTGTTGCTCGGATTTTCAGCATCTGTAGATTTTCTCTAGTTTGTGACTGGATCATTACAGAACACCCAGTCCAGGATAGCCAGTCCCTTAGTGAGCTCAACCCCAAGCTGCTCTGCAAATCCATCTCATAGGCATTCTACAAATTCTCTTTCTTGGGATCCAGCACCAACCTGATTTTCCAAATCTACCTGCATATTGAAAACCCCATGACTGTTGTAACATTGCCCTTTTGACAAGCATTTTCTATCTCCCACTGTAATTTGTAGTCCACATCCTGACCACTGTTCGGATGCCTGTATATAACTCTCATCAGGATCTTTTACCCTTGCAGATTCTAAACTCTACTCACATTGGAACAGAAGATGTAACAACTGAAATATATTTTTCTAACTTCTCTTCATTTCTGATGAACGGTTGTCAGCCAGAAGCATTGATTTAGTTTCTCTTGACCTGCTGAACATTTCCAACATTTTTGATTTTAACTGTGAAATTTCAAGAGCAGGTTTGGTGTATAATCAGAAATGAATATTTCACACGAGAATGCAAGTCTGGGATTTAAATAACAGCTGAATGACTGACTAAACAATGCTACATGCTCCCCTGAAGAGCATATAATTATTAGTTATCCATCCATCACATCATGTCTTTACAACTTGACGGTGTATCAACTAAACAGCATGTGAATTAATGATTCACAGATTTCATGAACTCATGTTCAAATAGGAACAGTAATATTCTAGTGAGTTCTCTAGCGAACATGAAATTTGCATTTTCATGTGCTATAGATAAAGCATCATTCGAAAAAGAACTTGCACAATTAATTTGAAATACTACAGCCCTTCCTGGTGGGGAAAAAAATCTCTGCTCAGGCAGAGTAGAGAGGTTTGTATTATTACCAAGCACAATAATGTGTCCTGTTTCAGCTTACATCTATCAGGCTTGTATTACTTTGAATTTAGAAGTAATTTCCTCTGACTGGAATGAGGGTGCTTCTAGAACGAGGGGTCACTGTCTGACATACAATGTTTGTAACAGAATCAAGGAGATTTCTGTCACTCAGGGCAGAAAAAATGTACGGCATTCTTGGTAATAGAAAGCAGTGGAGGCCAAGTGTCTGAACAATTTTAGGAGGGTTTTTAGACACAAATGTCAAGAGATAATAGGAGAGAATGGGAAAACTGCTCAGCGCATCACCAGCACCAGCATACCTACGTAGCATCAAGGACATATATACAAAAAAGTGCCGGAGAAAGGCCAGCAATATCGTGACGGGCTCTACCCATGCTGTTTATGGACTGTTTGTCCCACTCCCGTCCCAGTCTACGTAGCATCCACGCCCACACCAGGACCACCAGAATCAAAAACAGTTACTTTAACCTAGCAGTGAGGCTGACTAACATCTCCACCCACCAACCCACACAAAACTGCCATTCCCCTACACACCCTTGCGCCTAGCATCACTTTATGGAGATACAATCAATGCGTACAAGCTATCTTATGTATTTATATTTATTGTTTTTTATTATTATGTCCTTTATCTTATTGTGTTTTTTTATGATGCATCAGATAAGGAGTAACAATCATTTTGTTCTACTGCAGAGCAGACTTGATGGGCCAAATGGCCTAATTCTGCTTCTATATCTTTTGTTCTATAATCTTTATAGTTGGATACTGGAAATGACAAACAATCTTGAATCCCAGAAGATGGAGGGTTATTCATAGTCTCCTTTGACAAACCTACTCCTTGCCTTATTTTTTCTGTGTAAAGAATGTAATGTTGAATGCTGGTATAATTATCCATCTGTCACTTCACTTGTACTGAATTTCTAGTAACAAATGTATAACTGGTAAAGGAACCAAAAGAATAGCAACGTGCTGCCTCATGCTGAAGTATCCAGCTACACGGCAGCACTTGCAGGGACTTGGAGGTTATCAGCTATCTGTTCTTTGGAGCTGAGAACAGACTTGCTTTCCTCCCATTTCCATGGACCCTATGATATCAGGTGATAAGTGTGACATTTTGTAAGTTCAATGCATTAAACTGATTCAAAGGAAGATGAAATGCAGGTCTAAATTCAAGTTTTACTTCAAGTGAAGCATGCATGTACTGTATCACATGGTAGTGTGATGACGCCTGCAATTAACGTACATTTACATATAACCAATAATTAGTTATTTAAATCAACAAGAATTCTTAATCAAGGTATACATACAGACAGAATAATATTGAAATCTTATTGAAATATTAAATACATAACAGTAAGCAGCACTTATTGTGCAGATGGTGGAAATCCTGAGCAACACACACACACACAAAATGCTGGTGGAACTCCGCAGGTAAGGGGAGGTTCATTTCCCTCCAATAGATGCTGCCTGATGTACTGAGTTCCCCCAGCATTTTATGTGTGCTGTTGCAGACCTTTGCTCACATCATCCATCTGGATCTAGCTGCTTCAAATAGAAAAACAACATCTTCCCATTGCTTTTCTCCTCTCTGGTGGGTAACTGGCTTTCTTTCTCCATTTCTTACCAAGCTACATGGCCAATAATAGTAATAAAGGTCTTGGCGGAATACCTCCTCAGAAGTACATTGCCATAGAAACCAAAGACTTTGTAAATGACAAACAGACTCAATAATGCAAAAGAAATTTTTAAAGTATCAAAATGAAGTTCACTGAAATACTCAAAGAGGTATGCAGTTCAAGAGGGACTATTACAATATTTGTACAGATGCTGGTTCTTCAGAAGAACAATCCATCTTAGCCCTTTCTCCACAAGCCCATAATTTTGAGATGTTCTTGCATTCAAGCAAGCTATTAATAGACAAACAGTTTTGATTCTCATGGTACCGTAGAGGGGAATTTTGATACGAATAATTCCATGGGGTCATGAATGAGATGCCATTGAGAAATAATTAAGAAGTCATTTTTCTTTGGCAAGGGACAACAGAGTGGGAAAGTTGAGAGATAATATTTTAACATTTCTCCAGTCATTTATCCTCAGTACTATTTATTCACATCCCAATTTTGTGCCAGATAACCACTGTCAAGAGGTGTTGAAGAAATAAGTGACAGCATCCAGTCACCCCGGCACTTACCATTTCAGTGAGCAATCTGGAGATTTCTTGCAAAGTCAAATTCCTAGGTTTCTCTCTGTGTTGTCAAATGTGATTTAGTTATGACACAAATAACACCCTAGCCCACACAAAGAAACGTAGGTCCATTCATTCACTGGTTTTTCTCCCTACCAGTCTAAATTACTTGATAAATATTAAAGCAGGTTTAAGCAGAAATGGTGCAGCTTTTAATGAAAGTTACCAAATCCAAAATGCTTGTGACAAAGGTAATCCACTTTCTTTAGTCCTCCTTGACTCATCTACAGCTTTTGATACAGTTGGCCACAGCAACCTGCTCCAATTCCTGACAAAGGGTCTCGGCCTGAAACGTCGACTGTACCTCTTCTTAGAGATGCTGCCTGGCCTGCTGCATTCACCAGCAACTTTGATGTGTGTTGCTCCAATTCCTCTTCACTCTCTTTGGATGAATATGTTTGTACGCTTTTGGTTCCATTATTATCTCGCCATTTGGAGAGCTGCAACAGCTCCCTTTCTTCGCACACTGCTAATTCTGGTGCCCCCGCCTGATAAATCCTTGTCTCCATTCTATGTAGTGGCTGCTGAGCAATGTCATCCAAAAGTACAGTGTCAGGTTCTACCCAGGTACCGACCAGTTCTACATTACCTCCACCATTGATTGAATTGTTCAACCTGTCCAAATCTAAAATTCTCTTGCCTCTTTCCTCACACCAATGGGTACCTCTTACCCATTACTCCCTCGTTTCCTGATACAAATTCATCCTTGGTTTAACAACTACATTGATTTTAAAGTCATTCCATCATCTTGTCTCCGTACTCTCCTGCAGCCCACAGCCTCAGATGCCTGCCCTCCTCCATTTCTGAATTTAACTGCTCTGTTATTGATGGCCATTTCCTTAGCTGTCAAAGGCCAAAGTTCTCAGATTTCTCCCTCAGCCTCTCCCTAACACTTTCCCCTTTTAAGTCAAGTCAAGTCACTTTTTATTGTCATTTCGACCATAACTGCTGGTACAGTACACAGTAAAAATGAGATGACGTTTTTCAGGACCATGGTGCTACATGAAACAATACAAAAACTACACTGAGCTACATAAAACAACACAAAAACTACACTAGACTACAGACCTACCCAGGACTGCATAAAGTGCACAAAACAGTGCAGGCATTACAATAAATAATAAACAAGATAATAGGCACAGTAGATGGCAGTAGGTTGGTGTCAGTCCAGGCTCTGGGTATTGAGGAGTCTGATGGCTTGGTGGAAGAAACTGTAACATAGTCTGGTCGTGAGAGCCCGAATACTTCGGTGCCTTTTGCCAGATGGCAGGAGGAAGAAGAGTTTGTATGAGGGGTGCGTGGGGGCCTTCATAATACTGTTTGCTTTACGGATGCAGCGTGTGGTGTAAATGTCTGTAATGGTGGGAAGAGAGACCCCGATGATCTTCTCAGCTGACCTCACTATCCGCTGCAGGGTCTTGCGATCTGAGATGGTGCAATTTCCGAACCAGGCAGTGATGCAGCTGCTCAGGATGCTCTCAATACAACCTCTGTAGAATGTGGTTTGGATGGAGGGGGTGGGAGATGGACTTTTCTCAGCCTTCGCAGAAAGTAGAGACGCTGCTGGGCTTTCTTTGCTATGGAGCTGGTGTTGAGGGACCAGGTGAGGTTCTCTGCCAGATGAACACCAAGAAATTTGGTGCTCTTCAATCTCTACAGTGGAGTCGTCGATGTTCAGTGGAGAGTGGTCGCTCCATGTCCTCCTGAAGTCAACAACCATCTCTTTTGTTTTGTTCATATTCAGAGACAGGTTGCTGGCTCTGCACCAGTCCATTAGCTGCTGCACCTCCTCTCTGTATGCTGGCTCATTGTTCTTACTGATGAGACCCACCACGGTCGTGTCATCGGTGAACTTGATGATGTGGTTCGAGCTGTGTGTTGCAGCACAGTCGTGGGTCAGCAGAGTGAACAGCAGTGGCTGAGCACACAGCCCTGGGGGGCCCCTGTGCTCAGTGTGATGGTGTTGGAGATGCTGCTTCCAATCTGGACTGACTGAAGTCTCCCAGTCAGGAAATCTACGATCCAGTTGCAGGGGGAGGTGTTCAGGCCCAGTAGGCTCAGCTTTCCAATCAGTTCCTGAGGAATCATTGTGTTGAATGCTGAACTGAAGTCTATGAACAGCATTCGAACATACGTGTCTTTTTTGTCCAGGTGAGTTAGAGCCAGGTGGAAGGTGATGGCAATGGGGGTTCAGTGAGGGGGGCAGCAGGGTCTTGATGTGCCTCATGATGAGTCTCTCGAAACACTTCTTGAAGATGGATGTGAGTGCAATGGGACGGTAGTCGTTGAGGAAGGACACTGAAGACCTCTTCAGCACGGGGACGATGGTGGCAGCCTTGAAGCACGTAGGAACGACGGCGCTGCTCAGGGAGATGTTCAAGTTGTCAGTGAGAATCTCTGCTAGCTGGTCTGCATATCCTCTAAGCACTCTGCCAGGAATATTGTCTGGTCCAGCAGCCTTCCATGGGTTAACCCTGCACAGGGTTCTCCTCACATCAGCCACGGTAAGACACAGCACCTAGTCATTTGGAGGAGGGGTGGTCTTCCTCGCCACCATGTTATTTTCCACCTCAAAATGAGCGTAGAAGTTGTTCAGCGCATCTGGGAGGGAGACATCACCAGCACAGTCAGGTGATGTTGTCCTGTAGTTGGTGATGTGCTGAATGTACTTCCACATGCACCGTGTGTCGCCGCTGTCCTGGAAGTGGCTGTGGATTCGCTGGGTGTGTGCATGCCTTGCCTCTCTGATGGCCCGGGACAGTTTGGCCTTCACTGCTATTAGGGCTACCTTGTCGCCTGCTCTGAAGGCGGAGTCATGGGTCCTCAGCAGCGCACACACCTCCGCGGTCATCCATGGCTTCCGGTTAGCGCGTGTAGTGATGGTCTTGACAACAGTGACGTCATCGATGCACTTGCTGATGTAGCTAGTCACTGATGCCATGTACTCCTCTAAGTTGGTGAAGTCGCCATCGGTTGCAGCCTCCCTGAACGTGTGCCAGTCAGTGTGCTCAAAGCAGTGTTGAAGAGCAGAGATGGCTGCTTCTGAACTGGCCTGGAGCACCTGACGAGCGGTCTGTATGCTGGGATTAGCATAACAGAGATGTGGTCTGAGTAACCGAGGTGGAGGTGAGGCTGTACCTGGTACACGTCTGGAATGTTTGTATAAATGAGGTCCAACGCGTTCGCCCCTCTTGTTGCAAAGTCCACGTTCTGATGGAATCTGGGGAGCACTGACTTAAGGTTCGCGTGGTTAAAATCTCCGGTGACAATAAACAGTCCATCGGGGTGTACGTTCTGCAGTTCACTAATAGCCTCATACAGTTTTACCAAACTTATGACCATTTGCTCCATTTATGGCTTTGTATCAAATTTTAGGCAGCGAGCCATAGGAGGAGATCCGGGAGGAATGAGCTCCCATGATGGGATGCCCCACTACATTAAAGGCACTGTAAAAATACAAGAGCTGAGAAATTACTCTGCACCTCCAAAGGCAAATTAGACTGGTGATGTGGGTGGGAATGTTTTGGGGATGGGACCATGGCAACAAATTCTATGAATGAAACACAACAATGTGAGCTTTGATCTTTAAATGTCTGTCCTTTATTCTCTAAGATTTGAAATAGTTGATAGTTGCAAGTGGTTGTCTGAAAGAAAATCATAATGGGAAGGAGCTGCTGGTAAAGAGATGAATTTCAAGGTTGTATAAAGTAATGATACTTTGGTAATAAATGTACTTTGAATTTTGAATTTGAGATCAGAGCCAAGATCATGAAGGGTTCTCATGCCTTGTTCATTTATATACAGCCCTGAAGATAATGTTCATGGTATTAAAATTTGAGACTTTTATGTATGAAATACATAAAAATTCAAACATCTCTTCTCAGACAATAGAGTGAAGCACCTATAATCACATACAGATATGACTGATACTGTATATTTTCCTCACTACACCGTTATCCATTCATTATCAGATTATTCAAATGAACAAGCAATTCAGGAAATTAAAATGCTTAGATCTTCCAATGAACTGCTGGTATTAATGCACCACTGCACATTTTATACATGAATTCTGTAATATGCAACAAAATCATAACTCTACTTAGCTTATATTTTTCCCTGAATTATGATATTCTGTGGTTTAAAGTCATTACATGATTATGCTCTCACCCAGACCACAGCTGGAGCTACAATTCTTTAAAAACATGAATTACTGTATAACAATTTCAGTATGATTTATGTAATGAGTTGCCTTGGTCTTTTAATTTTTACAGATTTCTGTACTTCCTTCTCAGTTTTAATTTTTAACAGTTGCTGTATTATTTTATTCACGACATGTACAGCAATCCACTGGAGAATAAAAAAGGAACAGAGATGAGGATTTGATAACACTGACATCATGAAAAGGATGCAGGTGGGGAAACTGTTAATCATGCTTACATTTTCTTTATGTTTTTGAGTTTATTTGAGCTCTTTGCTGTGATGGTTGCATCAAGCACAAAATTGACAATTATGAACCAAGGCCCCCTTTACACTACTCCAAAAGTAAACATTTACTACATGCTCCACTATATAAATATGACACGTTCTTCTTCATACTAAGTACACTTGTAGTTTCTCAATATGTAAATCCAGTTTATGCCGAAATACATTTTTATGCTGTGATACACTTTACCAGCAGTTAAAGATGGCAAAATTATTTTCTTTTTGCTCATTCACAGCTGGTGATGAGCAAAGAACTTCACCTCAAAAATATAGAATGCATTAAAGCACATACTCCAGGAATCAAGGGGCATTTTCCAAGAATGGAAGTCTCCAACCCCTTGTATGTACAATTGGTATGTGCAATTCTGGGCACTCCGTCCTTGAAAGTACACCTCTAATTCTATAAAGAAGAAGATCGCTTCAGCTTAGTGCTCCAAACCAAGGAGAGACTCACAGATGGAGCATTACTTCCACAAAGACTGACAGGACTTTCGTCTAGCCTTTTCAGTATCGGGAAGCTTTTATTTCATGCCATGGTCTATGTCCTCAAAATCACTGTGATATATAAAGCAGCTCTACATTAAAGTTCTGAAATGGTTGTTCATTATTAAAAAACACGCATCGAATACACCCAACCTCTTTCACCCTGTCCCTCACAGAGACTGAAATCACTTGAAAAATGATGCTGGAATCCAAGTCATAGCCAATATCATGGTGAGTTAGTGTAATCTGGTATCTCAACGATGGAGAAGAAAATACCTAACTAGTGAGGTAGATAAGAGTTCAAAGTTATACATCCTAGAACTTCTACTGCAGTAGCATGACACTTCTTTCTTATATGATAATTTCATCTAAAATATAATTGTGTTTGCATCTACAGTGGCTTTGAGAGTTGGAGCTTATTCTACTATGTATGATGAATGCATTCATATGAAGGTCACTAGGATTGTATAGTGATGTCACTTGGGTGTGCAATGCATTATATCCATGATTTTATACCACAAATATATAGTTCAGTAAAGGTGAGAGCCTCAGTTGCTCTGATTTCAATTTGCCTTTGGTCATTCTGCTTTTCATTCCTTAATTTTCAAATTGTATTACATGACTTTTGAGTACTTTATGCTGCACATTCTGGCCATTTTGGACTGCCATGTAGACCTGAGACAGTGTGCAGTCCTTTCTGCTTTCCCTTTGGATCATCTCTGCTGTAATACAGAGACTTTTGTTTTGCATTAGGGAGAATACGTCAAGAGGAATGTCCTCTTTTGTAAAATTATCAGGTATTCCCTTTTCCAAAAGGTAACCATTTCCATGATTAGTCGTCCTCTTGAATTCAATCTTGCAATTGTGTCCTCCAAGAAATGGAGCCCATCTCTGCATTTGTGCTCCTGCTGTTAGTGGAACACCCTTCTGTGGTTTGAAAATGGACACCAGTGGTTGATCATCAGTAACGAGAGTAAACTCTCTCCTATACAACTACTGGCTGAAAAGTTTTACACCCCAAACTGGAATCAAGGCCCCACAGTCAATCTATGCATAATTTTTCTATGCACTAGTAAGGGAACATGATGCAAAGGTTATGGGGTGTTCACTTCCATCACTCATAAAATGTGACATGACAGCACCTATACCATAAGGCAAGCTTTACTGGAAAATGGGGATCATAATGTGTGATTACAATATCTGAAGTCACTGTTTCCTTTGCTTTTTTGGAAAGCTACCTTGCACTGATTTGTCCATTGCCATTTCATCCAGATCTGTATAATGAGTTCAAGTGGTGGAGCACCGTAGCCAGAATTGGCAGGAAACTGTTTTAGTAATTGACAAATCCTAAGAAGGACCACAACTGTAACACATCCTTTGGCCTTGAAGCATCCACCACTGCACATTGTGCATTCTTGTGCACCAATGGTGTGACCAGTGAGTGATGCTTGGTTTAAAGAATTCACACTTGTCATGTCATGTTCTCAGCCTATAATCTACGAATATTTTTAACAGTGTCTTGAGATTTTGGAGATATTCTTTCTCATCCTTGTGGTAACAATGATGTCATCCAGGTGACACTAAGTGCCTGGGCAGCCCGACAGCACCTGGTCCATAGTTTTCTCCAAGAGAGCAGGCGCAGATGCTATTCCACAAATAAATCTGCTATAGCAATAAACCCCTTTGTAAGTGTTTATGGTGAGAAACACTTCAGACTTTTATTCCATCTCCAGCTGCAGCTAAATCCACTTTGCTGAAGAGTTTCCTTCCAGAAAGGTTTCCAAAGATATCCTCTATCCTGGGCAGAGGGTATTGATCTACTTTCCATACTGGGTTGATACTGACCTTAAATTCACAACAGCTCCTGACACATCCACCCTTCTTGGCTACTGGGATCACTGGTGTTGCCCATGGGCTCCACTCAACCTTGGAAAGAATTTCTGCAGGCTTCAGTTCATTATCTTTGAAATGTCAGTCAAACATAATTTGTGGAATGACTGGAACAACTGAGCTAGTGTCCAATGCCATATTAATTAAATTTTCCATTTACTTTTGGTGTAAACCATATTGCCTGTCTCTCCCCCACGCCCCCCCCCACCTTCTTACTCTGGCTTCTGATTTTTTCCCCAGTCCTGGTGAAAGGCCTTGGCCCAAAACGTCGATGGTTTATTCCTTTCCATAGATGTTGTCTGACTTGCTTAGTTCCTCCAGCATTTTGTGTGCGTTGCCTTGGATTTCCAGCATCTTCAAATCTTCCTGTGCTTGTCTGTGTCTTGTTAGTTTTCACATTGTAAATCTCAGGTCCACACAGGCTTGTGTCAGTCTCATTATTAACGGATTTTCCACCAACAGCATGCAGATTAGTTCTCATTTTGAAACAGCACCTTAACTCAATTTTGAAGCTGCAATGCCCAACAGAGTCTTGCTATCACAAGAAAAGCGACTATGTTGATTACTTGCTGTTAGACTGCACATTGCCTTTGAGCACCCACTCCTCTCTGACGCAGGCAGTCCAGTTTCTTCAGTTTCTCTGCCAACTAGCAATTTACTGATGGAGTACACCTGCAGTACTTCATGTTGTTAGTGTCCAGCAAGGTCTTGTGATCATAAAAAGTGTTTTAAAAAGACAATAACACTTTTGGGTAACTCTGCTGAAGTTGTTGCAAATAACGGGTGAGGTGTTGCACTTTGGGTGGACAAACCAGGGTAGGAGTGTGGTAGAACAAAGAGATCTGGGAATACAGGTAGATAATTTGTTGAAAGTGGCGTCACAGGTAGGTAGGGTTGTAAAGAAATCTTCTGGCATACTGGCCTTCATAAATCAAGGTGTTGCATACAGGAGTTAGGATGTTATGTTGAAGTTGTACAAAATGTTGGTGAGGCCTAATTTGAAGAATTGTGTGCAGTTTTGTCTATAGGAAAGATGTAATGAGATTGAAAGAGTGCAGAGAAAGATTACAAGGATGTTGCTAATTCTTGATGACCTGAGTTATAGGGAAAAGTTGAATAGGTTAGGACTATTTCCTGGAACGTACTCTAGAAATTGAAAGGAGATTTGGTTGAGGTATACAAATTTATAAGATGTATAGACACTGTAAATGCAAGCAGACTTATTTCACTGAGGGTGGGTGAGGCTACAACTAGAGGTCATGGGTTAAGGATGAAAGGTGAAATATTTAAGGAAAACATAAGGGGGATCTTCTTCACTCAGAGGTTGGTGAGAGTGTGGAATAAGCTACCAGTGCAAGTGGTGGACGTGGGTTTGATTTCAACATTTAAGAGAAAATTGAATAGGTACATGATTGTGAGGGGTATGTAGGGCTATGATCTGGGTACAGGTTGATAGGATTAAGCAAATTAATGGTTCAGCATGGACTAGATGGGCCGATGGACCTACTTCTGTGTTGTGATGTTCTATGACTCCAATGGAAATTGGAAAGGACAATGAAATCTTCTTCCAATCACAGATCCGCATCAGGATTCACTTCACATTTTTGCCGATCCAAAGAGATTTTCCACTTTTAGAGATCCAAATGCAAGGTTGAGAGAAATGAGAGATAGCTGCATTGTATGTTTGATCAAGACTTGGTTTTCTCCAAGCACACTAGATACAATGATCAGCCCCAAAGGTTTCTTGATTTACAGAATGGACTGAACTGCTGATCTCGAAAAGGCAAAAGGAGTATGTATGTGTTTCAGGATAAATTTTCGGTGGTGCTCTGATGTGGAGGTTTGTCGAATTTGTGTACCCCTGACTTGGAATACCTGTCAAATGTCTTCCATTCTATTTACCTAGAGGGTTTGCATCTGACCACAGTTTATACACCACCAGCAGTCAACTATAATAAAGAGCTTACAATACTGCATGATGCCGTCTTCAAACAAGAAACCGTCCACCCCGACACATTTCAAATCATAGTCGGAGACTTCAGCCAGGTTTGTTTGAAGAAAATATTGCCCAATTACCACCAGCATATAACCAGTAGCACCAGAGGTCCCAACATACTGGACCACTGTTATACTAAGATAAGGAATGCCTACCGTTCCATGTCCAGATTGCATTTTGGCAATTACGATTACTTGCCTGTCCTTCTCCTATCTGCACATAGGCAGAGGCTAAAGAGCAAAGTTTCAGAGATTAGGACAACGAAGAGGTGCCACAGGAGGCAGACAAGCGGCTATGAGATTGCTTCGAGTCAGTGGACTGGGCTATGTTCAAGGACCTATCTGAGGATCTGAATGAATGCACAATTGTTGTAATGGACTTTAATAAAACAGCTGTAGACAAGTGTATCCTGACTAAATCATTCAGCCTTCTCCAATTGGAAGCCCTGGATGAAACATGAGACCCAAAATCTGTTGTGAGCCAGATCAGAGGCATTCCAGTGTGGTGACCAACAGAGTTACAAGAGATCCAGGTATGATCTCCAGAAAGCTATCTCACGGGTGAAGTGGCAATTTCGGACTAAACAAATCAATGAAGGATGCTCGACATTTGTGGCAGGGCTTGAATATGATCACCTTGGGTAAGTTAAATTAAGCAACATAGAAGACAGCAGGGCTTTGCTTCCACATGAGCTTAATGTCTTCTATGCTTGCTTTGACCATTAAAACATGGAGAAACCATCACAAACTCCCACAATCCCTGATGATATTATTTCAGTCTCTGATGCTGACATGTGAGGAGCCTTTAGGATGATGAACCCATGAAAAGCATCCAGCTGCTGTGTTCACTGAGATCTTTAACCTCTCACTTCAGCAGTGCGTGCTACCTACCTGCTTCAAGCAGGTTTCAAATATACCAGTGCCCAAAAAGAGCATGGTGACCTGCCTCAATGACTATTGCCTGGTAGCACTGACATCCACAGAGATGAAGTGTTTTGAGAGGTTGCTGATAAAACACATCAACTCCTGCCTGAAAACCAATTTAGATCCACTCCAATTTGCCTGCTGGAGTAACAGGCCCACAGCAGAAGCCACGTCATTGGCTCTTCACTCAACCCTAGAATATGTGGACAGCAAAGGTGCATATATTAGGATGTTCTTTATCAACTACAGCTCAGCATTCAATACCATCACCTCCTCAAAACTAATCAATAAGCTTAAATACCTCGGTCTCAATACCTCCTCGTGAAATTGGATCCTCGATTTCCTCATGTGCAGACCCCAGTCATTTCGGATTGGCAACAACGTCTCCTTCATGATCTCCATCAGCACAGGTAGGTGCACCACACAGCTGTGTGCTTTGTCCCCTGCTCTATTCACTTTACACTTAAAACAGCGTGACCAAGCACAGCTCCACAGCCATATTCAAGTTTGCTCAGGGCACCACTATTGCAGGCCAAATCAAAGGTGGTGATGAATCAGCAAACAGGAGAAAGACTTTAAATCTGGCTGAGTGGTGTCATAACAACAATCTCTTACTCCATGTCAATAAGACCAAGGAGCTGATTATTGACTTCAGGAGAAGGAAACCAGAGTTTGCATTGGAGGATCAGAAGTGGAAAGTGTTATTATTTGGGAGGATATGTCCTGGACCCAGCACAGAAGTGTAATTACAAAGAAAGTATGACAGTGCCTCTACTTCCTTTGGAGTTTGCAGAGATTCATCATGACATCTAAAGCTTTGACAAACTTCCATAGAAATGTAGTGGAGAGTAAATTTAATGGCTGCCACAGCCTGGTATGGAAACACCAATGCCCTTGAATGGAAAATCCTACAAAGATGTAGTTGATACAGCCCTGTTCGTCACGGGTAAAGGCCTCCCCGCCATTGAGCACATTTATATGAAACATTGTTGCAGGAAACTAGCATCCATCCTCAGGGTCCTCCAGCACCCAGGACGTGCTCTCCTCTTGATGCTGCCATCAGGAAGAAGGTACAAAAGCCTCAGGATTCATACCACCTGGTTCAGGAATAGTTACTACCTCTCAAATATCAGGCTCTTGAACCAAAGGGGATAACTACATTCAATTTCACTTGCCAATGGATTCACTTTTAACGACTCTTCATCTCATGATATTTATTGTTTATTTATTTATTTATTTATTATTATATCTTTTTGTATTTGCAGTGTGTGTATTCTGCAGTCTGGTTGAACGCCCCAGTTAGGTGCTCTTTCATTCATTCTGTTATGGTCACTATTCTATAGATTTATTGAGTATGCCCACAAGAAAATTAATCTCAGGGTTGTATATGGTGACATATTTGTACTTGGATAATAAAAAATACATTGTACCTTAAACTTTGAATAGTGGTCTCAAAGGAATTCTCAAATTTCAAACTGCAATACAGTTAAGAAGGTTGCCCAGCTTCAAAAGGGAGTCTGCAGTGACAGAGCATTAGGTCAGTTCTCTCGCTAACTCACGGATATTATTGAACAAACTGAACCAGGTTTTGAAGCTCTTTACAATTATTCCAATATGAGAAAGTATCCTAAATAAAAAAAATCTTTAAATTATTTTGAGCCTGGTGTTGCATGCTAATGCTTCTGGCTTTGTTTAGAATCGTTGGCCTTCGATAATTAGCTAGGTCCTAAACTTCCATTTACAGGCTGTCAAACATGGAAAGCCTGTGGTTACTGAGAGACAGAGGAAGGTTGAATCTACAGCACTCAGCAGAAGATTCCATGCTTGCTGGCATTCCCCAGCACTGAACTGAGCAAATTGTCTCTCATATCCTGTGCTGACTATAGGGCTTGTATTGGGAGGCTAGGATCAAACTGGCAGATCTAATTTTTTAAAAATATTTATAGTTACTTAGTTCAGATGAATCTGGTTGAACTATTCAAATGTTTAATATTTTTGTATTTACTTTGTTCAGTTTAAACAATTGTTAAGTTTCTCTGAATGTTAAAATAAAATTTTTCATAATTTCCTTCATAATGGAAAAACCAATTGGCTGTCAAAGCCTGCAAAGATGATGTGCGGTGGGGGTGGGGGAAACAGCGTCTCCTCACTGTACTGTCCTACTCTGGGATGCTTCTGACTAGCTTAATTAGCTCTCCACATTTGAGCCAACCGTGAATGGGCTTGGGGAGGCTTTGGGGAGAGCTTCTGGGTGGAGAAGGCAGCCAGCAGTTTCCACCTCTGATGTGGCAGCGGAGGCAGTAAATGGCAATGAATCCAATTAAGATCCCATGAAGAACTAAAATAAATGAAATGTTTCCTCCGTGGTCCACTAAGATCAATTAACAAACCCCCATGTCAAAAAACATATACTGCTGTACACTGAAGGACAAAGCCATTTCCGTAACTCCTTACGACATAGGTATCGATTTAGCCTGAGTCTATTCCAGACCACAGAACAATCACCTGTTCTTGTACATAAGAAATAGGAGCAGGAGTAGGTCATCTGGCCTGTCGAGCCTATCTTCCATACATTGCCATCAACTCTTACCAGATTCTGCCATTCGCTTACATATGATGGGCAATTTACTGTGGGTTATTAACATACCAACTCACACATCTTTGAGAGAAAACCAGAGCATTTTGGGGAAACTCACCATTCAGGGGTTGAATGTACAAACTCCACACAGGCTGCATTAGAACACAAGATGCTGGGGATGTGAGGCAGTACATCTGCTAGCTGCCTACAGATTTCCAATTACCTACTGTGGCACAGAAAGAGGCCGAGCTATTCACTGCATCCATACCAGCTCCTGTACATAATTTCCTCTAGTCTCATATCCCTTAAGTTCTGCAGCTTACTCTCTTGCACACATCCTAACTTACTTTTGACTCTTTCATTGCTTGAGGAACCCCATTTTCATGGGGAGAAGGTGTAAACTCCCCACTGACAGGTTCCAAGATCAGGATCAAACTGGAGTCACTGCAACTGGGAGGCAGCAGCATCAACCTTCAGAGACAGGAAGGAAGGAGGCTTTGTTTCAACGACACTACAATGGTGATATATGTACACCAGTGGCATGGAATGGCATCAAGTTGCCGACCAGAGCAATCTGGAATGAGTTCCATTTAGGGCCCCAAACAGTCCTCAGTGAGGTAACACCTACGAATCTGCTAGGATCATATATTGTATCGGGTGCTCCCGATATAGCTTCCTCTACATTGTAAATTTGGGGCCGCTTTGTTGAGCACCTCCGCTCCATCTGCCAAAAGAGGAAATTCCCGGTGGCCAAACACTTTAATTCCAATTCCCATTCCTGTTTTGACATATTGATACATGGCCTCCTCGTGTGCCAAGATGAAGCCATTCTCAGGGCGGAGGAGCAAAACCTTGTATTCCATCTAGGTAGCCTCCAGCTTGATGGCATGAATATTGATTTCTCCTTCTGGTAAAAATTTTTTTCCTTCCTCCTCCCCTCTTCTTCTATTCACCACTCTGGCCTTTTACCTGCCGATCACTTCCCCCAGGTCCTGGCCTCCTTCCCTTTCTCCTGTGGTCCACTCTCCTTTCCTATCAGATCCCTTCTCCAGCCCTTTACTTTTCTCACCACCTGGCTTCACCTATCACCTACCAGCAAGCCCCCTCCCCCTTCCCCCACTTTTTATTCGGCATCTTCCCCCCTTCCTTTCCACTCATGAAGAAGGTCGTGGCTTGAAATGTTGACTGTAAATTTATTTCCATAGAGGCTGCCTGACTTGCTGAGCTCCTCCAGCATTTCCTGTGTGTTGTGATGAAGAGTCCACTGAATGTGCCAGACTGAAAGGATGGATTTACCTTGAAGGCATTGGAATAGCTATGTCAAATCCATGTTGTCTTTAGTAATTTTATACAGGTTTCCACAAGCCTTGAATACTGAATGCATATACTTTTAGAGAGTGCATGATACCTGCAGGCACATGAAGAAATCTCGAGATATAGCTATTATGTTAGGGTAAAGAGGTTCAACTACAAGACCAGGTACATTCCTAGATAAGTTTTCACATTTGATGGTGCACCCCTACCTCGATCTTCCATTTCTTCCCTTTCACCTTTAGCTGTTTAAAAAGGTACATAACGAACATTCTTTTTTCCCCTGTTCATTAGATAGCACCTTGCTCTCAATCTTTGAAACATTCCATGCTAATCTGTTACAGGTAGACTCTCTCCAGTCTAGCACTCATGGGTCATAATGGATGCCGGACCACAGAAATTTTTCTGAGCAAGAGAGGGTTCTGAGAACTGCAATTTGAGCTCTCTGTAAATTGGAAATGCGGGCAGCACAGTGGTGTAATATTTAGGGCAACACTTTACAGTACTAGCGAGCTGGGTTCGATTCTCGCTGATGTCTGTAAGGAGTTTGTATGTTCTCCTTGTGACCATGTGGGTTTCCTCTGGGTGTTGCAGTTTCCTCCCACAGTCCAAAGGCATGCCAGTTGGAAGGTTAATTGGTCATTGTAAATTGTCCCATGATTAGGCCAGGGTTAAAACAGGGGTTGAAGGACAGCAAGGGCCTCTTCCACAATGTATCTCACTAAATAAATAAATTTGGTTGTACAGGTAGGTTAATTAGCTATAATTAGTTAATAAGTTCAAATTAATGAATTAGTATAGACCTATATACTTGGAGTATTGTGTCCAGTTCTGGTCACCTCACTATAGGAAGGATGTGGGAGCATTAGAAAGGGTACAGAGGAGATTTACCAGGATGCTGCCTGGTTTAGAGAGTATGCATTATGATCAGAGATTAAGGGAGCTAGGGCTTTACTCTTTGGAGAGAAGGAGGATGAGAGGAGACATGATAGAGGTATACAAGATAATAAGAGGAATAGATAGAGAGGATAGCCAGCGCCTCTTCCCCAGGGCACCACTGCTCAATACAAGAGGACATGGCTTTAAGGTAAGGGGTGGGAAGTTCAAGGGGGATTTTAGAGGAAGGTTTTTTACTCAGAGAGTGGTTGGTGCGTGGAATGCACTGCCTGAGTCAGTGGTGGAGGCAGATACACTAGTGAAGTTTAAGAGACTACTAAACAGGTATATGGAGGAATCTAAGGTGGGGGCTTATATGGGAGGCAGGGTTTGAGGGTCAGCACAACATTGTGGGCTGAAGGGCCTGTACTGTGCTGTACTATTCTATGTTCTATATTACAGATTCAAAACTTCCCAACTCACAGAAAGCCAGTCTAGAAAGTTTCAACCAAGAGTCACTTTTCCATTTATCTAATTGATGTTTCTGAAACTCAAGAAGGAGCTTTGCAAAATCCATGGTATTCCAGGTTTTCTCTTCAATTTTATTTGGATGTGCCCGGTAGTGCTGAAGTGCAGTTCCAGTCCTCAGCTGTTCACTGGAAGGGGAATTAATTTTAAATGAGATAATTAAGAATTACTTTCATTAGTTTAACCGGTTAAAAAGAATCTCAGGGCTGTATATGGTGACATGCATGTACTCTGAAATAAAATTTTTACTTTGAACTGTTTGATTTCTAAAATCATATTGGTTTCTGATGCTGACTCTCATCTCTTGGAGAAACCAAGTGGCTGCTGTGACGAGAATACACATAAATTAAGATGTTTGCTGGCCTGGGCTTGCACCAGTGGCATCAGCAGTTGGTCTGCCACCTGTCCTCCGGGGAGGGAGAGATAAGGCACACTGAAGCAGCATTTGGAGATGTTAATGAAGGAGCCATCAGTCTGGGTATTGTCAAGAGCGGCTCCCCCCCTTTGAACCCTGAACTGTTTGAAGTGATGGACAGGTGATCTGGAGATGTGTAATGAAGGAATGGGAGAGAGAGCTGTCTAGAGCGGCTCCTCCTTTGAACCCTGAACTGTTTGAAGTGATGGACAGGCGATACCCAGCAGAGGGATAAAAAGGGACAGGTTCGCTAAGGCAGGACATACACGACACTCGAGGTAACGAGACTCTGGAAGCGGTGCGCCTCTCACGAGTCGGTGGGAAGTACCGGGCCACAAACGCACAGGGTGGAAAGGTACAATCAGCGGGATCCCGGTGTGTGTCCACCCTTGCTTGGGTGCCGGGTTCACTGCAGAGGATCGACCGCATCTGGAGGAGGGGTCACAGTCGGTGACCTCAGGTGACATCACAAAGGACTTGCCCGAAAGCTGCTTGTGAGCAATATTGCAGGTCTGTGAGTGGAAGCCGTTTTGAATGATCAGTCGTTCTCGTTCTCTCTCTCCCTCCCCCCACGTTGTCCATCGCCATGGCAATGATTACTGCGAACTGAACTAAATTGAACTGGACTTTGTGTCACTTTGAAATTGGTCATTTACCCCTAGACAACGATAGAGCTTGATTGATGCTGTTATCTTAATTCTGTGCACATGTGTGTTTATCATTGCTGAACTGTTGCATTTATTATCCTTTCGATTACTGTGTTGCTTGTTTCTTTAATAAAACTTTCTTAGTTCTAGTAATCCAGACTCCAACTGAGTGATCCATTTCTGCTGGTTTGGCAACCCAGTTACAGGGTACGTAACACTGCTTTTTTAGAAAACTGGAATCAGAGTACAATCCAATTCCTGGGTTACTCAGGGGTACACTGAAAGTGGAAATCATGTAATGTGAAGTACCAAATCAATAAGAAATAGCGGGTTAGGGACCTTGCTAACCTTAACTTGGAACATCCAGATATTCAACTGCAAACTAACAGATTTATTAAAGGTATTATTAATTTTTTTTTCACAATGGCAATCAAGCATATTAGTACAGTGGATTCTGTTTAATTGGGGAACATCAGGACAGGTACATTTTGGCCTATTTAAGTGGCTGCCCGAATTAGCCGAAATTTGATGGAAAGAGTTTAAAAAAATAAAAAAGACAAACTTCTGTTCAATTGCATAACAAATTATGTATTTAAATAAAATACTGAACAAATTAGAGCACTAGAAATACTACTGGTGGTTGCCCATCGTATCCGACGACGAAAAGAAACCGTGTGCGAGAGTTCTCAAAATGAAAATGCTGTTGTACTCTGACAGTTGCACTCTCGTGACCTCGGAAGTCCCAGCCCAGTGGAACAAGTAAACATTTCCCCTGGTTGCAGTGGATGACCGCGACTTCTTCTGTACTTCATTGTGCCCTTTGTTCTCCACGCAGTGCTGGAGAACCACCTTCCTGGCTGTTGGATCACGTTGTAGGTCTCATCCGCCCAGTTCACCGGAATTGACTTTGCATGTCCCTGACTCAATGGGGAACAAAACCTACCGGTACTGTCACCTGGTTCATTCCACCTGCCAGAGCGTGTAACAGGTGGGGTACAGCTGGCTACTTAGGGTCACAGGTGAGAGCTGAGTGTCTGATGGGGACCAAATGTAACATTCAAGATGATTGTCGATCCCTTCAGTTCTTCATAATTCCTAACTTTTTTTGAAGTAGTGATATAATTTCTTTTTCACTCCCAGCCATTTCTGGAATTTCCAAGTCTAAATGCTTGAAACCGCCATGAGCAAAAATTCTGATTCGTCTCACCAACAGTATTGTCTTGCCTGAGTCTCGCCAACAATCAGTGAAAAAAAATCACTGGTTCTTAAACACACAAGTGATATTATTTAAAAACTGTTAGCTCTAAAAATGGTGTCTAACAGCCACACAAACACACACAAATGGTGCTAATTAGAACCTGTTCTGGAATAGTTTCCTGTCCCAATTAAGCAGTACAGTGTCCTGAATAAATAAAAGGATCTCCGGCTATTTTCTCGATTAGTTTTTGTTCTTTAAGAGTTGTCCCAAATAAGCCGCTGCCCCGATTAACCAATGACCCAATTAACCAGGGTCCACTGTGTATAGTAATTTCTGGGCTGATTAGCGATGTACAGCCAAACAAAGAGATGGATAATTACAGCTTTCATCACACCCAACGGAAGTGATAGCGGAGAACTGGATCTGCATTGTCTGCCTACCTCATCTCCTTTATCTGTATGAAAGAAGCCAGTTCATCTCTGAGATGCAGATAAAAATGGGGGAACAAAATATGAAGGGTTATTTTCAAAAATGATAGTGCAAGACTAAAACTGCTCCAGGAGCTCCAACCGTCTTTCGGCTATCATTGGTCATTTGTTTTGCTTCAAGTATGCATCAGAAGGTGGCTTTTCTGGAAGATAAGTGAAGTCAATTTTCTTTTAATCTATTTGTACAGTTTCCTCAATAACATCTCAATGCGTCAACAATGCATTTGGTATCTTGTTAGCTGCTTCTCTTTTAGCGTACTCCTCCATGGCTTTATACACTTGAACCACAGAAATGAGAGATCAGAAGCTACCTAGCTGTCCCTTATTGTGTGAATGAGTGGCTGAAGAGGACAACAAGATAGTTCACTATTCCACTTTATAAATCAACTGAATGCAAAACCTAAAAGAAGCTTGCAGAGGTCCATTACTATCTTTAGAGTTCATTTCATACTTTCAGTGGTCAATTTAAAGCAAATTTAGTAAGTATACGAAACACTGAATTTCTTATGAGCAAATTATTTTCTGGTGTTGACCTGTCTTTTGGTGCTTTGCAGGCACATGCTCTCTGAACCGGTATTCTTACTTGGTTGGCAGAAGTTACATTGTAATCTGAGTGGGTTTGGTACTGTCAGTCATAAATTCAATTCAATCTCACAACGTGGACATCCACTGTTTTCAACAAGGATAGATTGTAACCTTTCGGAACACCATACCAGCAAGAAAATAGTCAAGGGAATTAACATACACAATTATCATTCCTGTCACAGAAGAATTGCATTCTTATCACCAGCAAACAACAATAAATAAAGGCTGGAATTGGAGGGAAAGGAACTTTGACATTAGCTTTCAGCATTCTATTGGAAACATAACTACCCATTGCAATGTGAACTCCAATGTTAAAATGTCTGACCCAGGAAAAAACAAAGTAACGCACACAACATGCTGGAGGAATCTAGCAGATCAGGCAGCAAAATCGGTTGACTTTCAGAAAAGTAGAGAGATATCTGTATATGCACGCTAAAAGGAAAAATGTGAAATATTCTAACATTCCTTAAAGCAACACATCGCAGTAAGAATAAACCTTGCTGTGTGAAAAGGTGACAATCTGGAAACTGTTTCAAGATGCTAGTTTCTACTTCGGTGAATTTATTATAAGGTTTTGGGGGAGGTACAGCCCCACCAAATAAAGGTAGCCCACAGTCAAAAGAACAATGCAAGATCACTTCAGCTCAAAACATTTTCCAAATATATCTGCATATGTTTTGAAACTGCCCATGAACAATGTCTCTGTGCTCACAGTGGGAACGATAGCTGGACTGGTTGTTGACAGAAAATCAAGGACAGAACTTACACACTTACATCCATTTACAGACTGCACGACTGATTCTCTCTCCCTCTCTCTATGAAAATAAGCACATTGTCCAATTTAATTTCTGAATAGCTATTTGAATTAGTACCAGTCGCAACAATTACCACCCTGGTATTGGGATTCCATACCTTGGCTCGTTCCAGACTCTTTCTTTGGTCGTGGTACGCAGCTGGACTCTTTAGAGCTACAGTAACAAACAGAACAAATACAGACTGATTAGCAGGTAGATCAGCTAATTCCCATTTCTAAAATGCCCATCGTTATTGATAAATTCCAGCCTGCCAAAATCTCAGAGGATCCCATATCAACTTTGTGATGACACAAATTACCCTTTCATCAAAAAGTAATTTCAGAGTTGTTCTAAACATACTAAGATTATATATAACTAATATGCAATTTCAATACTTTATTCAAATAAAACCCATCTGTAGATATATAGTGTATGATAATAAAGCATTAAAGTTGTACTCTTTACATGTTCTATGCTGAATTCTGCCGTGTTTAATTGAAGTCTTGAAGTTAGCAACTTATCAGATATGCAACACAACTAGACGTTAACCAAACATCTGAAATTCATTTGCAACATTTAACAAATAGCTTCTGCTAATTTAGGTACCTTATGAAATCATGTGAGTTTGTGTTTGTGTGGGTGATTCAATCCAGCACATCCAATTTACTATTAAAATTCCAGAGTGAATCATTGTAGAAAATGTTCCCATTTCTCTCAATCCCACATTAATCTTAACATGTACTGAATTCATGAGGGATTTAACTACCTAAAAAAACTGCACTTGAAAAAGTGGTTGTTCTTAGCTTATGAACTAAGATGATGTCGGGGGTGAAGTTGATGGAAGCTTCCTGAAATAAATAGCTATTATACACTGCAGTGAATAATTGCCCAACAAACTCTGTGTTATCTATGTACAGCTATCTTGAGTTTGCTGGTGATAAATACAGTTAAATTGTACTTAGTAATTAATCTTCCAAAATTTAGTTACATTGGCATAGCCATGTGAAAAAAAATCTTGCTCTTTGGCAAACTGCATGAATTTTCTCCTCTGTAATGAGTGTAAAACTGCATCTAGGACCTATCATTTCCAACTAAGTGAAGCAGAGCATCTCCTCCATTTAATAAGGGACTTTAGCAGATGTAATCCTTATTCTTTCACCTGACAGCTGTGATGGCATTGAAACTGAGGTACAAAATTTCAACGTCAGCAAACGTTATCTTTGCTTTTTCCAAGTTACAGATAGTTATCTTTCAATTTTGCCTCATGCACCTGGTTTATGTACTTTTCATCCACAAACAGTAAAGTCAAGAGTCAAGTCTGATTACGTCAAGTGAAAAATGAAGTTGCAAAGAGAACTGAAGTACACCGGTGCAGAAATTGCAAAGCATCTGAATTGGGGGGGAGGGGGAGGGAGGAACGGGGGTCATTTGTCCACCAGCATCATCTGTTACCAGTCAGTCAGTCGCAGCACCAGTTACTGCCCCAAGACGCAGCTCGCTGGCCTGCAGAAGTAGGGAGACTGGCCAGGTGGAGTGACAAACAGAATCTGAGACATTTGGATTGTAAGGTTTCCCAGCATGCTTTGCTAGAGCATGGCCAGACAAAATCTGAAGCTGTGGGAGATGCTACATCAGGTTACCAAATGCTTTTAATGCATCTGAAAGAAGCAAATGGTGATGAAGAGAGATTTAGAACAGAAGACGATAATTAGAGTGCATCACAATTCTGGAATATTGTTACACTGCAATTGTATTAATGCCATGTAGATTAATACATAACTACACAATGCAATAACATAAACTAAAACACAATCACAACATCGTATGATAATGATACTGTACATTATTTAGGGAACGAAAGCTGACATTCTTAACTGATTTGGGATTTCTTATAAAAGAAGCTCTGCACCCACCAACATACTGTAATTGATTCTTGCCTGCTTGATCATGGGCAATTAGAGTTGGACAATGGATGCTAGCATTGCTGCATATCCCATTAACAAATGAAAAACAATACACCAAATTTCACTGTCCAATAATATTTGACTTCTGGTAATTCTACCCAAGTTTTATGCATAAACCTGTGAAAGAAGAGAGGTTTTCTAGTCTGACATCCTTATGCATATGGGTGTGAATATCAGGAAATTTTGCAGCTTCAGTTTCTGATCTCCCCACTTTTTGGAATATACAGATATAATGCAATTTCCTATAGATGACAAAAGTGCGACACCCTGGAAAATCCTTCATTGAATAACGTAGTAGATACACTTTCCAAAGATGACAGCTACATCAGGATTAGAATTGCTGTTCACATACCGGCATATATCTCCTCTTCAACGAAACTTTGGCAGTGAGTCAACGTTGAACAGCATTAAACTAAGGTTCATCCCAACAGTAAGAGTCACCACACTGTGTGGGGCACTTGAGTACTTTTTTTGTGATTGAATCAAGCGTGTTCTGCATTTGGCACTGGAAATTAAGCACCAGTGATTATCTGGACCCTCAGGAACTTTGCTTACTGTGTCACTGACTTCCATTTAGCCACACCAGCATGGCTGAAATGTCTGACCTTTCACCTTTTTGAATGGAGCTGGGAGGAATGTTTTTCAGATAAGCAGCTTTCTTTTTTTTTGATCTTAATGGTCAGGCCCAAATCAAACTTGCAATCTTTTGGGAAAAAAATTCTTTCATGTTGCTTCATTTGCACAGAAGTACAGCGACTTCAGCTGTGTCTGTTCTACAATGGGACAAGAAACTATAAGCTTCTGACATTATTACAAACTGGCCCAAACTGACAGTGCTGCAGGGAAGATTATTAGTGAAAATGTTAATAACCAAACCCTGAACTATACAGAAGTCCAAACACAGCTATCAAAGTTTGCTTGGTAGCTTTGTCTGCTTACTTTGCACCTTGAAGAAAAGAGATGTGCCACTTAGTCACCTAATCTATTGACCTTTCAGCCTGAATATCCCTTCAAGCGTTAACAAGCACAGAAGTCACATGTTCAGACTACAGTTATGTAATGTCTATGATAAAGCACAAAGTGATCATTGCCAGATCATGTCCTGTTCGTTTAGTAAGGTCACTAAAATGATATGCCAAAGCCAATGTTAACCGAATAATTTGCTCTTTGTGTGGCTCTCAACAGCATCTAAAATCTCATTCTTAATAATAAATTAAAAATAGTAGACGCTTGGTCATGACAGATATATAAAAGTATATGTTTATATCTATTGGACCTGGATAAGTAAAACACCTGAATGGGACTCACATAAAACCAATGTGCAAAGAAGTTCATTGCAAACACTTTTGGACATTTATCTTCAGTAACCAAGTAAGAATGCTAAAAAAGGTTACTGTTTTTGTTTGGCGAGCCAATGTAAGCCTTAAATGCAGGATGATTCTTACCCCAATATTAATTTTATATCATATGACTTTGTGATGAGCCATATGATATGAAAGTTAGAAAGAGCCAATGGGCTCATTGAGTCCATGCTGGCTCATAGAATAATGTCTGAACCAGTCAGGTAGGTATGTGCAGCTGTCCACCCGACCCAATTGAAACCTCTAATACATTCCCTATTGTTACATAAAGAATAGACATGAGCAACAGACTCCTGTAGATTAAGGATTTTCAAGATAATTGTATGTAAACATCAGTGATAGCTTGTATCTTTCCAACTGTTCATAATTCTGTTCCTAGTGGTTGATCGTAGCAATTGCATTTCAACTAACTTTAAACAGTTCTGCTTAGAGTTAGATGCATTTTCCTAACTCCTTTGGTTTTGTTAATGGAAATATGCTCATTCCAATTTATTCCATCAAGTACTGAACTAGTGAATGTATCCTCTTTCTCACTTTAAAGGCCAAAGTAAAATATCCATTTAGATTTTCCATCATATTCCATCAAAATACTTGGCTCAATGTATATAGCAGAGTGTTAAGTGAGAAATTTTGAATTCGACCCCAGAACCAGAGCTTCAAATAATAAGCATTGTTCCCATTCATTGTATTCACTGGTTCAGAAGGACACAAATGTTTCCGTAGCTTCTCTTAATGGGGCGGTGGATGGCGGGGGCAGAAATAGTGTTGGATGCATTTTGTATACTGTCCAACATTGAAAGCCAGCCCAAAGGATAAACTTGTGATCTACTTCACTAACATGAGAAAGTCTGCAGATGCTGAAAATCCAAAGCAACACACACCAAATGCTGGAGGAACTCAGCAGGTCAAACTGCATCTATGGAAATGAACAAATCGTTGATGCTGTGGACTGAGACCTTTCATCAGATTGCTTTTCCTCCAGCCCTTTAGCTTTCCCACCATCCACCTGGCCTCAGTTATCACCTTCTAGCGAGCTGCCTTCTCCTCCCCACACTTCTTTAATTCTGATGTCTTCCCCCTTCCTTTCCAGTCCTGATGAAGGGTCTCGTCCAGAAACGTCGACTGTTTATTCATTTCAATACATGCTACCTGACATGTTGAGTCCCTGCAGCATTTGGGATCTATTTCACTGCTGCTGAGGTAGATTGAGGATTATTTAAATAAATAAACAATAAATATCAAGAACAAGAGATGAAGAGTTATTGGAAGTGAGTCTATAGGTTGTGGGACCAGTTCAATACCAAAGTTCAAAGTGAAGTTATCCCCACATTTTTATAGAAAGGATTTACAATATATACCAGTGCTCTCCACCATTTCTCATCTCTAGCCTTAATACTTTCACCCACTTGGATCTCCTCTTTTGTGATGTCACGGCAATGCTATTCTTAAACCTACCAGAATGAGAACAAAGCGCTGAATGGTCTCTTTTGATGATGTATATTTTTATTTCCCTACATGCATCATCCACTGCTTTTAGTACATTTCAGGGAAAGCACTGCAGACTCTCTGCATGCCAGGGCTCATGTCAAGGCTTCTGGAAGGATAGCTATGTTGAAAGCTGTCAGGAATAGGAATGATTCATATAGTGTGATACCTGAATAGACTTGCTTATCACCAAGGCAGTTTGAATTTGTTCAGTCTTCTTAACACAAGTACATATGACCTGTAGCATGTCCTATTGGTTTGCTTATTCAACATATAACTAGGCAAATTTAATTCATTTATTTATTGAGATACAGCTCAGAAAAGGCCCTTCTGAGCCATGCAGCCCAGCAACCCACCCATTCAGCCTCAGCCGAATCTCACGGGAGAATTTACAATGACCAATTAATGGACAATCCGGTACATAGAAACCATAGAAACTACAGCACAGAAACACTTTTGGCCCTTCTTGGTTGTGCCAAACCATTTTTTGCCTAGTCCCACTGACCTGCACATGGACCATATCCCTCCATACACCTTCCAATCCATGTATCTGTCCAATTTGTTCTTAAATGTTAAAAAAGAACCAGCAATTACCACCTCGTCTGGCAGCTCATTCCATACTCCCACCACTCTCTGTGTGAAGAAGCCCCCCCTAATGTTCTCTTTAAACTTTCCCCCCTCACCCTTAACCCATGTCCTCTGGTTTTTTTCTCCCCTTGCCTCAGTGGAAAAAGCCTGCTTGCGTTCACTCTATCTATACCCATCGTAATTTTATATACCTCTATCAAATCTCCCCTCATTCTTCTACGCTCCAGGGAAGATTTGATAGATTTGATCTTTGGACTGTGGGAGGAAACTGGAGCACCTGGAGGAAACCCACACAGTCATGGGGAAAACGTATAAACTCCGTACAGACAGCTGCGGGAAATGAACCTGGGCCGCTGGCTCTGTAAAGCGTTGTGTTAACCACGCTACCGTGATACGTACTACAGCACAGGAAAATGTCAACCACCCTTCAAGACTTTCCTTTCACCTGATTTACTTGGTGTAATCCCACTCTCCAGGTTGCTCCTTCCATTTAATATGTGTCTTTTTTATGTGATTATTTCTAAATTAACACATGCTGTCTGCTTTAATAGCGTCCAATGCTGCAAGTTAGGTCACCCTGAACAGTTTTACTGCAGGCATATGTTCAATCCACTTGAGTAATCTTTAGGTATTTTAGTAATGTTTACTGCCAGACAGCTAAGCAATGGTGCTTGATGCTTTTAACTCAAAACGCTTTGCTAATCAATCTTTTTGAAGATAGCAGCTCAGCAGAGTGTTCAACACATAACTATGCAACTACAATTACTTACACAGTATTACAAAAGTCAACATGTAGCTGAAAAAGAATGGAAAGAATGTCCACTCGTGAATCCTGATCCTGGATGATTCTGAATTAACTAAACCTCATTACATACGCAGGTCTATTATCATACCAATTGGAAAAGTCCAGATCACCCCAAATTATCCAATCTCCAATACAGTTATTTCAAAAAGGGACGTCTGGGTGCAACGGCTCAAACTTAAACACTTCAGAATCAACTCAATGCCTGAATGTAATGTTGGCAGGCCACACTGCATTGATCACTAGACACAAAATAAGAACAGTCTTTCAGGAAGCTAGTTTCCAAGGGCCTGCCAACAAGGGGAGACGCCGGGCAGGTGGGGGGAGAAGAGAGAAGGGTAGAGGGGCGGCACGGAGGGCAAGAGAGAAGGGCAAAGTGCGAGAGAGGCAGGGAAAGTTAAAAAGTAGACATCTTAATAAGCTAGGGATTCATCAACTTTCTTTAGCTGACTTATGGCTTCTATTCCTTTGGCCTCGCTAATCAGTAGTTTTTTCAGAGAATTGTTTTACGATTGTAAAGATTTGCGTATTACTTACCCCATTCTCTTGCACCACTGGCTAATTTTGCCAGTATTGTGCCCACTAGCAACAGCCCTCGTCGGGTTTGTGCTGTTACTGTACGGCATCTTGGTAACACGAGGCTGGTGGATAGTGGCACGGACACTAGTGGCTCAATGTAACTAAAGTAGTGAGATAAGTGATCATGGGTTCAATGTCCATTTAGAAAACAGATGGCAAAGGGAAAGAATGCCTTGTTAATGAGGGAAGTCTTGGAGGCAGGAAGCCCCAACCTATTTTAGTTCCACCATATGAGAAAAGAATTCAAAGAAGTTGCCTGTTCTATTGACCTGCTCACTACATTTTTCCATATTCTATTTACTTTAAATCAAAATTACTGGAAATTTGAAATAAAAATCAGGACATTCTGGAAACACTCAGCAGGTCAGGACATGGAGAAGATGTTTCTTATAGTGAGGAAGTCTAGGTCCAAAGGTTAGAGCCTCAGAATACAAGGATTTCCCTTTAGAGCAGAGATTCTAAAGGGACATCTGCTCACTGCTCCACGATGTTCACTCAGCTCTGCACTTAAATGAGGCTCTGACCTGCTTGGGTGCAGTGATGACTGGCTTTGCGTCTGTAGTCCTGCGACATTTACTTGGCTCTGCCATGAAATGAGATTGTGGTCTGCACCAGCCACAGTGATGCCTAGCTTCGAGTCTTTCATAAAACTCCAGTTCTGAATGTTATCTGCTTACTTTTATTGTTTGCACTTTTTCCCCCCTCTCTAAGCACTGGGTGTTTGAGGGTCTTTTTTTTCAAATGGGTTCTTTTGGGGTTTCTTTGTTTTGTGGCTACCTGAAAGGAGATTAATCTCAAAGTTGTACAATGTATACACACTGTGATAATAAATGTACTTCGAACTTGAACTCTGAGATGAGGAGAAATTTCTTTCCCCAGATGACGACCAAAAATAAAAAATTTTGGACGGCTGTGGAAGCCAGGTTATTCGGTATATTTGAAATGGATGTTGATAGGTTCTTGATTAGAAAGGGGGTGGTGAGAAGGCAAGAGAATTGGGATGGGGCTGATAATAAACCTGACATGATAGAATGGAGAAGCAGATTTGATGGGCCAAATGGCCTAATTCTGCTCCTATGTCTTATGGTCAGGTGTCATCCGTGAAGAGAAAAGCAGCTAACCTTTCAGTTCCCCTTTCCACAGATGCTTCCAGGTCTGCTGAGTGTTTCCAGCATCACATTGGTTTATTACATATTTTAAGTAATAGTCATAAATCTATTCTGTAATTTTCAATTATAACATTAATTTCATTAACTTAGTTTTGCAGAATTTATTGTTTTTGTTTTGCTGTTACCATCAGTCACTTTTACAGGTTAGCACAACCTAGAAAAGTCTAGTACTTAACTGGCTCTGCACAAATTCCAAACACCCTTAGTCAAATGACTGGCAAACTTATCCACTTTTATCTGATTTGTTTAGGAGACGACTGCTGGTCAAAGTATATACTTCTCAGCAGCCTGAAACGTCATTTCTTAAATCATCAACTTGACCTCATTTCTGCAAAGTGTTTTTGGTCTTGATGAGAGTTCAAAGTTGCCTTTGCTCTGTGTCATGCAGGAAAGAGCTACATTTAAAAAAAATCGGTGCTTAATAAAAACAAATAGAATAATTTGTTTGCTCATTCACTTCAGAATCAAAATTCCTAAGATTGAAAAGCAATCAATGTAATTTCAAATCCAAGAAATATCATCCTACCCAGGTAGACAACCAACACTGCCGCTTTACAGCATTATCTGATGATTTAGACATTCCTGTGGTCTGGATGTTCAAGCTATCCTCCTTTATTTCAGAAATATCAGATGGTCACTAAGGCTTCAACAGCCACCTATATATACTTGGTCTAAAAAGATCTCCAGCATTCACAAAAACTATTAAGACACATAAATAAACATCTATGAGCTAATGTCTGTGTTTCCCTACATGCGAAAAAGGTTACATAGCTTTACCAAACAAACTGAAGGACTAATATTGACCTAAGGCAACTGATAGAGAATCATCAGTTGGACCACCCTGTAAATAACTTTGGTGATAATTCTTCCCTTTATTCTAAATTGCTATTATCGACCCCGATTTATAATTTGCTTAAGTCATGCAAAGTCAACTATTAAACTGTAGTTCTTCCTGCAGATACCCTTCTTCTGCCCATGTTGAGGAATGGGTCAATACCACGTTCCACAAGTCTGTGTGGGTCCTTGCTGTGCTTTTATTAATTCAACACATGCTGAACAGAATGTATTGGCTATTAGCACACTCAGTCATGGGTCTGCCACTGTATTTATCATTTTAACATGAACAGCTCAAAAATGGGTACTACAAGGTTTCAATCTACTTCTTGATATCCAAGTTATGACATACAATTCCTGGTGATTAATGGGTTATTTCTCAGATTTCCTTTCAATCTGAGAAGGGGGTGTTCTTTTTTTGCAAGGGAGGGGATTGGGGGTTTGATGTTATTGGCGCTGTTTTTTTGTGGAGAGGGTTGGGGCCTGGGGTTTAATGTTCAAGCTGCTGTTTTCCATGTGGTCAATCCGTCAGGGGGATTAATATATTTTCTCTCAATGACTCATGTAGTTTTTCTGTATTTTGTAGCTCTCTGGAGAAGACCAACATCAGAGCTGTATTGTACATGCGTACTTTGACAATAAAATGAACCTTTGATAGATATCAGATACCTTGTTAATTAAAAAAAAATTTTTGAACTTAATAATAACTTTTAGCAGATCTATTGATTTAATGTTAATTATTAAATACTCTATTGATGCAATTTATAGTGTTTGGGATCAATGTGAACCACAAAACATAGAATATAATTTCTAAGCAGCTTTGTTATCAGTAAAGTTCTTTTGATAAATTCTGATACCGTCCTTTCATACCAGCAAGGCCATCAAAGGTCAGATAATGGCCTTGGAGTTGCCTATTTGGATCAAGATATAAATACACCTAAAGTTGGATTTCAGTTCAGAGGAAATTCATGTTAAATGCATCAGTTCATTCATTTTCCTTGAATATATTTTTTATAAACTTTATATACTAGATTCTGAAACAATGAGTTCAAAAGCTAAATTCTTGTATTCATGCCAGAGTCAAATTATAAACACTGTTAAGGTGCTCATTGTATTTGTTATTTTTGACACAAATTGCAATTCAATATTTCTTCTGAAACCTACCTTGTCACCACTGTGATGCTAAAACTATTTCGCTATTATTTATCAAAAATTCTTATGGTGAAATAAGTTAATTACAAAAATTCAAATAGCTTGTAACTGTCAACATTTCTGGGTTTCTTGCATCCCCCTCTCCAGAACATTCCTTCTCTTCTTTCCTGACCTGTCTATGATTCCAGCCACCCCAAACAATCACCTTACTTGTATGATCACCAGCAAACCGTACAAGCACCACAATCAAGTGTTCCTCTGATTTATTTTCCAGGAATGAGTGGTTGACGTTGTCCCTGGCACAAGCATTCAGAAAGTGGTCCCGTGACGATATGATAAATGTTAACTTTTACATTTACACAGATCCTGCTTGGACTTGAGGGCCTGAATTATTCAGAGAGGTTCGCCAAGCTGGGTCTTTACATCCTGGAGCACAGGAGAATGAGTGGTGACCTCACAACAATTTGTAAAATAATGAAGGGTATGGATAGGGTCATTGTTATATTTTGCACCTTCAAAATATTAAACTAATACAAAGGAAGACATGGGAGTCCAAAATGTAGGTCGAACTTTGGGTTTACAGGGTGCACATGTATCACATGGTAGAGTGATGACATAGACAACTTACGTATTTATGCTTATAATTAATTATTTAAACAAACAAAGATGCTTAATCACACATACACACACACATATATGAGATTACTCAAATATTATTGACATATCAAATACACAACAGTCACAATCTTTTCTTCAAGGCTGCGGAATCCAAAACTCGAAATCACAGATACAATATCAGAAGGGAGAGATTTAAAGAACACCTGAGAGGTGACTTCTTTAGAGGGTAGTGAGAACCTGGAATAAACGGCCAGTGGAAGCAGAGGTGGTGGAACTGAAAGAGGAGATGCATATGGACAGACACGTGGAGGGGAGAGGCTTGAAACGTTAATGACTGAATACGAACAAGTGGGATGAGCAGGGAGGATGCTGTGGTTGGCGTGGGCTAGTTAGTTGGGCCTAAGAGGCTGTTTTCATGCCATATCACTCTATGTCTCTACAACCCAAGGCGAGGATTATTTCCTGGAGAGTGATCTAATGCAAGGTAATCCAATAGATGATCCACTGGATATTTCCATTAACAACCCTTGATAACAACTTCCAATCTTAATAAGTTTAACCAGTGACTAATGAGGGAATTTTGCAGATTGAAAGATTGAACCAAAGATCTGTGGTTTGTTTGAAACTTTATTTACTGCACATTCACATCATCAAATCTCCTCAGATTTTAAGCACTCACCGACACACCAGGGGCTATTTAGGGTGGCCAATAACATACCAACCCTCGTCTTTGGCATGTGGGTAGAAAACAGTGCTGTGGAGGAAACACAGGCCTAGGGAGAATGTGTGAACTCCACACAGATAACACTAGTGGTCAGAATTGAATTTGGTTTGCAGGAGCTATGTGGAAGAAGCATCACTGATTGCACCACTGCACTTCCTGCCAGCTCTAACTCGCCTGTTGATAATCCACTTCCTACTCAAACTCCATGGCTTATACCCAAACCACAGTAAATCTTATGCTTATACTCACTGACATACATGGGTCACTGGTCTGCCAATGCCCAGAATCGAAATTCACACTCCCCTTTTTCAAAGCCCTCCACACTTCACACCTTCCTATTATCGACGAACTGCACCAAACCTACAACCTTCTGAGATCTCAGTATACCTGGCATTTTGAGCAGTTCCATTGTCCCTTTAAATGCTATGGCCCGTGATCATTTATTCCTGGTAAGACTTGCAAGAACTCCCTTCACTCGCTCTGCACCCAGCTCAAAGCAATGTCTTTATCTTGGGTAAAGCTGCTTCAATATTACCCAATGTGTTGGGCATTAGACGCTATTGAAATTTCCAAACATTTAGCTGCCTTACGCAGTATTTTCAACATGTGAGAGACTTTATGTCACAAATGACCGGAGATTTATGTGTACTTTTTCATGAAACATTATATAAACAATTTTAATAATTATCCATGGTATGCATCCAACATTCCACAAAGTTATCATGACCATCACACTATAAATTTTGTAAAACAGTCAAAATTATACAAGCAATATAAAAAAGTCCAAGGGAAAAAAAATACAGGTTTTGTATAATTTAAATTGCTAACCTTTTAAATTCTACTTCAACTCATCATCTGAACTTGGAAATAGATCACTGGTTTAGTAGTGTTGAAAATACAGTACAGTTGATCAATTTCCTACCCAACAGCATTGTGAAAGCCCCAGCAACATTGTGAGTGGCTGGTTAAATATTAGGTCTAAAACCACTTTCCCTGGCTGACTTGCAATTGGGTCAAGACACAGCCATGTGACTAGTTTTGGCCAGGTATCAAAAAAAATACCATCTATGTTGAAAATCAACTGAACAAATATTTTACAGAAGCTGTCATTTTTCTCTCTAATAAATTCCACACTTTTAAATTTCTAACCAGATAAAAGTACGGAAAATATCAAATTTCACAACAGAACTATATATATTGTAAAACAGTTTGGAACTTGGGTGTCTATAAGATGGTGGAAAATAGTTGCTGACTCAAATTAGCAACAAAGCAAATTAAATGATTATATTGATGGCCCGCATTCTTTCTGTGGATTATTTTCAGACAGGCAAACTAGTTCAGCCAAGTTCTGCATGTAATCATTTGAAGCAACATGCAGAGAACAGCTGGTTAGAAAGTAAACTGCTTAAAGGACACCCTATACTACATAAGCTACATATGTTACACTCTACAAACCAGAGCTTGGAAAAGTCATTCTTTTCATAACCACAATTTAGACAACTAAAAGACAGCAAACTATTAGTAATCCCCAGGATGCCATAAGGTGAGTAGGCACAATACAACATTTGTTCAGCATTTATTGAATAAAAGGAATACAGGGTCTAAACAATGTTTCTGTATTTGCTTCTTCAAGCAGCTTAAAAATAAATTGGAATCTGACCAATGGAGGTTTCTAAATGAATCACATGCTGTAGGACTATCCCACTTCCCCAACCACCGGGCTGTGGACCGGTACCGGGCCGCAAAGCATGTGCTACCGGGCTGCGAAGAAACGAGATGATTTGGCGATATGAAACGATATGAGTAGCTGCACCTTTCCTCATTCCCTGTCACGCACACTGTTGAACTTGAAATAACTTAACGAATCATACCAAATAACACAGAAAACCTAAAATAACACTAACATATAGTAAAAGCAGGAATGATATGATAAATACACAGCCTATATAAAGTAGAAATAATGTATGTACAGTGTAGTTTCACTTAACAGAATCAGGAAGATAAAGTCAAAACCGATTTGTAGAAAAAAATTGGCACGTACACACATGCGCACGTCATGCGTGCGCACACAGGTGCCCGCACAAGGCTTCATGGTGATGGTAGACTTTCTTGGGGTAAACACAAGTGTCCCGTATTTGACTGCTACTTTTGTCCCTTATTTGGGAGTGAGAAAGTTGGCAACCCTACTTGAACAACGCCCCCACCCCACTGGTTGGCCGGTCCGCAAGAATACTGTCATTATTAAACCGGTCCGCGGTGCAAAAAAGGTTGGGGACCCCTGACTTATGGGTTGTGAAGTTCAGTAATGCCAAAGACTTATAGACCAATTGCAGTCACAGGTCTTCCTCAGTGCATGGTGTCTACGACCATGGTGTGGGGGCAGGATGGTTGTCACTTTCAGGGGTGAGTTGTTGCAGAAGAATGACAGAATAGCGGGTTGCATATCAGCGATTCAGTCCAAGTGTAATGAAATACCTGGGTGCTAATCAGGGAGTCAGAGCTTGAACCAACAGGACAGTAGATCATTGGGTCTTGATGGGACAGAATGGGAGTGCCCAATGACCTTGTGTTCCAGGGACAACATTAACTGATTTCTCCAACAACACTACAAAAGGAGTGATATACAGCAAATGATATTATTGGAAGTCACCCAATGTCGGGGGGAGCACAGCTAGTTAGCGCCAGATACCTGGGTTCAATCCTGACCCGTGTGAAGCTTATATATTCACCGTGTGACTGATCCTGGTGTGTAGGAAAGGAGTAGAATCTTGTGGGGGGGGGGAGGAATTAATGAAATGTTGGGAGAATAAGGAATGGGATTAAAGTAGGATTAATATACATGGGTGGCAGATGGCCAGCATGGATTCAAATGGCCAAAAGATCAGTTTCCATGTTGCATCTCTGTGTAACTCTGCAAAACTATGTCAGAAGAGCAGATGTGAATCTCCACTAGACACATCTGCTCAATTTACAGAAGTTTGGCATCACAGATGGTTCTACTAGCCCAGACGGAGAGAGGGACGTACTGCAGTGCTGGGAGGATAGGATACATCTTGAATACCTGCACTCCATTGAGAGGTAAACTTGTTATATATATATGGTGCCTTTATGCAGATGCCGAGGAAGATGTTAAGTACATGTTTTCCTAGGGAATTAAACAATTTTTCCATTGAGTGGAGAGGCCCTGTACACAACCTTTTAAATCCTCTCAAAAGAATACACACAACCTTCTCTTCTATCTCATATCAAACTGTGAGCAACATTCTATAACAGGGGATAATTAAAATTTATCAAGATTAGTGTAAATCCAGAGTCATACTTAGACCAAACTGTATAAAAGCATTAAATTTATTTGTGAAAGAATTTAGGTTTTGGCACACATAGCCTCGTACTTATTGTTTACTGAAAATAGATTTAATTTTTTTTGATGTTTTGAATTGAAGTCAAATTTTCAAGTTGTTGTTATTTAGTTTGTTAATGGGACGTGGTCATCAATAGCAAAGACAGAATCTGTTGTCCGTCATTAACTGCATTTGAACTTGAAGTGGCTTGCTGTGCTCCTTAACCACACTGATGATTCCTGAGTTATATCTAAGCCAAAGTGAGTAAGGGATAGCTACTTTCCTTCACTGATGGACAATAATGAGTCCAATAGATTGTTATGACAATCCAGACATTGCGTGATTAATATTAACATAAGTAATTTAAAAAAGAAACAAATTAAATGTGTGATAATTTTGATTTGAAATTTACCAGCTGCTACAGTGGGATTCAATACTCTGTCTTTGAATCAATCAGTCCACAGCTCTGCACAATGACGGAGTCTGAACTTGTGTTCTCCAGATGAGGAACAGCATGCACTCGCTTCAAATGGGGAATACAGTGGCCTGAAAATGCTACAGTTCCAACGAACAAGAGCCTGCCTAATTGGTCGCTGGTCTGCTGAGAATCTCCAGTAGCTGCTGTTTGCCAGATGGATCCTGGCTTCTTCAGCCGACACACATGGACTGAGCCTTGGCTGTGAGAATCCGGAGACAAAAAAATCTACGTCCACCAGAAAAACACTGTAATCAAGCCAGCATATACATATATAAGATGAATGGGGTATTAAAATATAGGTATTAAATAGATCACTGGAGTAAGAGTGTGTGTGTGTGTGTCTCATTAATATTTAAATTGCATTTTTGCCTCCCTCAAAACAGTTAATTTGTATTAGAATATATTTTCTGCAGAAGTACAGCTGATGGGACTTAAAGCAGCCAAAGAATGTTAATTTTGATTCACCAGTTATATCTAAGTATTTTGCAATGAGTTCATAGAGGTTACTCTTTGCATGTCGACTTGCAGTGCAACTGATGGCAGACAGTTGCTTCCTGTTAGAACTGCGTTAGAATTAAACACACTGATGTTATTTTGAAACCACAAAAAGAGGAAAAGAACTGATGTACTTACGTGGCATGATGCCTTGGTCTGCTAGCTGCTCGCGGGTTCGCCGCTGCTGGAGACGGAGCTGGAGAACTATGGCAGAAACAAAATTTGCAGCGATCAGTCAACAAGCCTTTCTGTATCAGCCCTGAAATCCATCTTGTGTTATTAAATTGTGACTTCACAAGCTCTTCAGAACTTTAATAAGGATGCTACAGTACAAGCTCTGGGTCAGTCATGTCAGCATCCTAAAACTTCAACAGGTACATAAAATGCCTATCAACAAATGCTATATCTATCATTAAAACCCCTTCCTCCAATGTGCTGGTGACTTCCCAGAACTACAGTCTGCTCATCTTTCAAGAGTTTAATTCTCATTCGCTGTACTTTAGAAAAGCAACAGTGTGTTCTGCCAGAATGTTATCTTAATACCAATTCCTTTGATTAAAACCTTATGTTTAGATGCTGGCCTGTAGAACAGATATCATGCACATCACTGTGCATCTTTGAATAACTGGCGGAGGGTGAAGCCTTGTATTAAAATGTGTTAACA
The DNA here is from genome assembly GCF_030028105.1 of Mobula birostris. NCBI lineage: Eukaryota > Metazoa > Chordata > Chondrichthyes > Myliobatiformes > Myliobatidae > Mobula > Mobula birostris. The sequence goes on from NC_092393.1 coordinate 19,811,900, forward strand.
AGCAGGTTATACCACATGGGCTTTTGCAACATAAAATAGGCTGTTCTTTCTTTGCTCTGTTATGACAAAGTTTAATTGTCACCTCAACCCCAAGCTGAGTTAGTGCCTTACCATTTGCTTGATTGTAGTACATGAGTTGGAATCGGCTAACAGAGGATGGGATTGAAATGGAGCAAAACCATTACTAACTCCATCAATACCTGAGGCTACATTGTAAGCAGTCAGCCTAGTCCCATTTGTTGTTATTGAAAAGCAATTTGGTTGTATTTGGAAAAAATGCTCCTCATGCTGTTCATGCTTATCCTATTGTGACTTGCGGTTTGACACCAGCATCAGGAATTGTACAGAAGCACTAAGGACCTAACTTTCCTACCAGTTAATACCTCTGAAGGCTAACTTGCCTGTTGCATTGGTGGTAAGGGAGGCAAACGCAATGTTCGCATTCATTTCAAGTGGACTAAAATGTAAAAGCAAAGTTGTAGTACTGAGGTTTTATTGGTCAGACCGCACTTCGAATATTGTGATCAGTTTTGGGCCTCTTATCTAAGAAAGGCCATGCTGACATTGGAGAGAGTCCAGAGGAGATTCATGGGAATGATCTCAGGAATAAAAGGGTATGAGGAGTGTTTGATGGTGGCAGGCCTGAACTCACTGGAGATCTGAAGAATGGCGGGGGGGGGGGGGTGATCTCATTGAAACCTATTGAATATTGATAGGCCGAGATAGGGTGGACATGGAGAAGATATTTCCAGTAGTGGGGAAGTCTAGGACCAGAAGGCACCGCCTCAGACTACGAGGACTTCTCTTTAGAACAGAGATGAGGGTGAATTTCTTTAGCCAGAAGATCGTGAATCTTTGGAATTCGTTGCTATAGATGGCTGTGGAGGTGAACTCTTGGGGTATATTTAAAGCAGAGGTTGATAAGATTCTTGATTAGTAAGGATGTTAAAAATTATGGGGAGAAGATAGGAGAATGAAGTTCAGAGGGATATTAAAATCAGTCATGATGGAATGGCAGAATAGACTTGAGGGCTGAATGGCCTATTTCTGCCCCCATGTCTTGTGGTCTAATGATTAGGAATGTTCAGTATTGATTTGATTTACCCTTTAGAAGCATAAATGTAGCCCAATGACCAGTGCTGATCTGAAAATCACTCTCTTGGTCAGCAAGCTTCAGTAATGTTTGTACTTAAAGGATACGCCATGATTAAAATATGTTGCCTACAGGCCCGTTTGGACATTAGCAGAAGTTAGAGTAGGCATTTTCTGTGCAGCTGCATCTATTGAGCGAGGGGCTTCTCAGGGTCTGGATTTTTCTGTGGATTAGGGCTGCAACCATGGGTTTTCGGCTTGATGTATGCATGCCTGTTGTTTTCACCTTCCGTAGAAAATATATGCTGGCAAACACACAGGATATGTGAAACTGACTCTAGATAGTTTCTCTTTTTGGGATAATGAAGATATTTCTATTGCATCAATATGTTTTAAAAAAAAGCCTGGAATGAAAGTGCTGTGCTGATGAAAGTGTTGAATTATTCTTTTGGATGAAACTCTGCCTATCAATTACAGAGCTATAACAGACCTATAGATCCCTAGATCATATGGCAATATTTATCGAATAAAAGAGAACCCTTTTGATATCTTAGTCAATATTTCTCCCTCAACCAATAATACCATTCATCTCACTGTTCTTTGCAGGAAATTGTTAAATGAGAAAATGGTTCTTGGGGTTTGTCAGCTTTACAGAAGTAGCTATACTTCAAAATAATTCTTCCTTCGTAAAGTTCTCTGGGGCTATTGGGAAATGTGATAGGACAGGACACAATTGTAAGCTTTTTGCAAAATGATACTCCCTCTTGTGGGCTACACAGAAATGAACAAAGCACTCAAATTACTGATCATGTTCAAAGGCAAGATCTGCCAGCCCGCTAAATTAAAAAAAAAACGAAATAACAGAAGATCAGTTTGGAGGATTTTCATGGTTTTTCAAATGCTCAAATCCCAACCCTAAAAATGAATGAAAGAACCAATCACCAGTGTAGACAACAGCTGCACACAAACCTGAAGAACTGTGCTCTTTTTGCAAGACAAACAAAAAGCACACACTCACAAATATATCATTAAAAACAGGATGCACAGTTACGGACACATAATTTAAACAGAATCCTAACAGTGTGTGGTCCCAGCACATAACGAAAGTCAGACAGAAAAAGAAGAGTACTGAGGGGTCAAATAGCCACACAAAGAAAAGTCTTGATCATGCTGTGCAGAATCTGCACAATACTGAGCTCCCTTCAAAATTTGTTCAGGATTTATATGCCACTCTTGGCATTCAAATATATGCTAATGGCCAGACACAAACTGCTACAAATGGTGTGTGTGTGTATTTAATAATAAAGACTGTTAATAAAGATTTAACAAGGTTCCTGTTGTTTAAAAGTTAATAGGTTAATTGTCCCTGCTGAGGGTAAAATTTGTTACAAATTTGAGAATGGTTAAGCTTCTTTAACAGAAACTCCAAACTTGTACCTGTGCAAGCCAACAGAATTACTTCCAAAGGCCTATAATCCTAGTCCCTCTTTGTTACTAAGTGACCGACAGCCATTAAATTTGGAGATTAGTGCCTAAAATATCTATTTATCAACAATCTAACAAGTTACAAAGTCAACAACAAGCTCAGTTGAGTTTAAAATATAGGAAGTAACTGGGTTTTAAAAAAGTAATAATGTATTCAAACCTCCTTTTAGTCTCTCTGAGATGATACGAGAGTGAAAGTGACAGCTGCCATCCTGGTCTCCATTTATTCTGTAAGGTAAGATCCCTGACAGGTTGCCTTGCTGTTCTGTAACATCAACCATGCTTAATTTCTGAACGGATCAAAGCCCCCTGAGTCTCCGACCACGGCCATGTTGTTGTAAAGCCCACGTCGCACTGACTCTCCCCATACTTCCGAGTGATGCCTTCGGAATTCAAAATGAATGGGCAGGGAAACACCATGTAGACAGCGAGATCACTCCCAGCACACCCTGCAGTGATGTGATCCTGCAAATAACGCCGGCTGCATGCATGTTGAAACCTGTATAAAGTACTCCCTTGCAGGCGCCAGCTGCACTTTAAACCTAAAGGCAGAATGGTGCATTTTAAAGCTTTAGAAAATGACATTAAAATTTTTAATTGAAGGAAGACTGCCGGTTAGACCAGAGCATGAACTTCTGAAGCATCTCAACCATTCACTGCAATCTGACCAGATAACTTACGCACAACTGATCAAATTAAGTTGATAAATATAGTCCCACCAGTTGTCAGCTGTGAATATATCTGCTTAGCAGATGCATGCTGGGTAACAGTGAGCAACTTGCTCATCCAGCTGAAAATTGTCTACAATTTACCGAATGCTGTTGTCACTGGTGTGAATTTACTCTTAATATTGCAAGAAATATTTGCCAGAAATGAAGAAGAGCACTTTAGGAGAGAACTTTACAAAGTCAACAGGAATGGGGTTTGCCCTAGTCACTGTCTGAGTCCATAACAAGCATTTTAACTGATATATCTGATGTCAGACCCATGTACTGTATTTTTAACTTTTGACCAAAATGAATCCCAAACCTTCTAAGCTTTTAAAAGAACATTACTGCCCTGTGCAAATTTGCCTATTAATTTTTTTTATGTACAAAATTTATTTTTGAAGTAATTGACACTACGCATAATTTAACAATGACTTTGCTAGCAAGGGCAAAGGCTGTATGCTTTTTTCCTGTAATATCATCATTGAGATTTATATGTGCAATAACAATTGTGGTTAGAATCTATTAAACTCAGTCTTAATCCTCTGAAAAGTTAACTGTTTGGATCTTAGCTTAAAAAATCTTAATATTTCCATTCCATCATTCATAAGGTTCCTTTTCTTTCTTTAAAAAAATGTTTCTGAGTACATTTGAAATACCAAACCAATGACTATCAAGGGAAAGTGTGTGCCTGCAGCTTTGGGAGAACTGTGTTATCTTTTCTACCTTCCTCTCATCTCTAGACTTAAGGTTCAGTAGAAATGAAAGGTACAAAAGCCATTCCTTGATTTGGGAATGAGATGTGTTCCTGAAAAGAAATGTTTTGTCAAGTGAAATACCTTAAATTGAAAATTCTAGACCAAGTGCACAATGGGTATTTTGGTAACGAAAACAGATCCGTTATTAGAGGATACATATGCCAAACAGTCAATCACATTATCACAAAAAATATAAATCAGATGTTCATCATTGAGTATCTGCACTAAACTTGCATATTATAGAATGAGGTGATCTGACTAAAATATAATAGATTCTGAGGGGGTTTGATAGGGTAGATGCAATGTAGAAATATTCCCTGATTGGAGTGGGTCGATAGGAGGGAGTTTCAGGGGTATAACCTCAAGGTGAGGGGTTAACCACTCAAGATTCAGATGAGAAATCTAGTGTTTGTGAACATTTGGAAGGGTCTACTCCACAGATCCTCCAAGAGGAACATAATCTTGTCATGGTTTGGAAGCTTCCATATCTCAATGCCCCAGAGAAGTGTGTTGGCTGGAGTCAGAGCATGCCAAACAGGTCAAAGAGTAGAGGCCAGACTAAGCGTGGTCCACCGGTCATCCACGTTTGGGGGTTCAATTCAGGACTAACAACCCTGATTGGTAAAACTAAATTATTACAGACACAGCCATGAAGAATCCTTCTACATCTGAGTGCGACGGTATTTGAGTCTCTACCTGTGACTTGCATGACTGACTGTAGTGCAAACGGAGGGGAAGTTACTGACACAATGACAGAAGCTCTGAACACTGCCAGAGATGTTGGACCACCACGGGGGCCCTAAATACCAGCAGCATAACTGGCAGTCAGTAAGTACTTCAGGGATGGGACAGCTGAATCATCATTCAGAGTTGAAACATTTAGATGTCTGGATTTTAGGCGATTCAAGAGACATTAGGGAATGGGTAGGAAAGCAGAGTTAACCCTAAAGACCAGATTAAACCTAATTTCATTGTATAACACAACAGGATTGAAGGATTACATGAGCCACTCCAGCACCTTTTTTTTAAAATAATCAGGTGTTAAAAGGGTTCAATATGCAAAGTACAAAGGAACTAACTCCAGCAGAAATAAAATTATGTGATTGTACAGTATAATTTTAAAACAAATGAGTAAAGTCAATGGGAATGGAAATGAGGTGGTAGTTTCTTATACAAAATGTGATAGAGATTTTAAATAAAAGTTTTGGATATTGAAGTAATTTAAGATTTCCAGATAATAAATGATAGACTTTTGTTTGTTATTATGGATGTAGATTATGTTGATCTGTTGGTCATTATCTGGAAATCTTTACTGGGTAGTACATGTAGTTACTGCATTCATCAGCCATGATATAACTGACAGTAGCCCTGGACTGAGGAGCTAAATGGACCCCTATTCCTCTGTTTACCTCATGTTGCAGTTCCTACTGTGAACACAACTCAACAATGACAGGCTATTACGAAGTAAAAGTATAAGGTTCTGCAGTGGAAATACTGAGCAAGCAACATAGTCAAGATGTTTTTCTAAGTTGGAGGCTTAGTCACATTACTAAGGTAGCTTCCCTCAAGAGATTGTTTTATTTTAGATCTGGCTTATTAAAGTAACCAGCATCAGAGCGGCTTAAAGCGCCACTAGAGGGAAATTGAAAGGGCCTTCCAATTCCATTGATCATTGCAAGCAATAAAGAGGACACTGAAAACTTGTAACTCTGCACCTACACCGCAAGTGTAATGTTCACTATTGCTACACTGCATGTAACCAGCACAAGACATCAGAAGCCTTTTCCATCAACTGTAATACCACAGAAAGCATTAGAAATGTGAAGCCTCAGCACAATGGTTTTGAGGCATTTGAGAATAAGCCAAAAGTGGTAGTGCTTTTCAAACATTCCCCTTACTTCAAATAAACTAGTGACTTTTCAGATAGTTATTGATGGGTAACAAATAGAAAGCAAGTAAAATTAAAATGCTGCTTTGTGGAAAAGGATCTTCTTCACACCATTTTTATTCATTAGGTCCCCCACTAGTCAGGGCCGACCAAGCTGTCTACGTGATACACAAGCCAGAGCAGTACGATATATAGGGAGCAGGCTGTTGCCCATGCAGCAGTCTCCCCCTCTCCACGCAGCTGAGGAACGCAGAGACATTTTACCACTGGTGGCATTGTAGGAGTTGCTAGTCAGCGTTTGGACAATGTAGGGACTCCAGCTCCAGATTTTTTCCCTCAGGTTTTACTCACAAAGCCCTCCCCATGAGCGGGTACAGCCACAAGGCAGCTAAGGTTTGAGATCAGAGTTTTCCTTCTCCTAGATGAACTCCAATGACGGCTGACAAGCACCATCTGCTCAAGGTGACTGATATTAAGACACCTTTAGCTATCCCCTTGTCAGTAGAAACAGTTCTGCTGGGCTTAGGAGCTGGACTTGGTTGTCAGAGGCTATTTGAGTCACATGCTATTGGGAGTATTTAATAGGTAGTGGGAACTTATCCCACTACCTCCCCCGGCTTGGACAACCTTAAGGAACCTTGCACCATTAGCATTTCAGTATTTATTTTTAAATGAAAGGTATTGTACATCTTGACAGATGGTTGGGATTTGGAAAGATTTGAGAGGACCGCAGGCGTGGCTGTTTAATTAAAACCAAGCAGCTGCCAAAAAAATCTTGCCGTTACAGCTCACTCTGATTGTTACATTTCAAACTCCTCCAGTGAGTCACCACTTCTTTTTAAATGACCACATCTTGCAGTGTTTATTAATACAATATGCTGTATAAACAACTGTGGTTACAATTATTTTATTTACAACTGCATTGGCGACAGTTGGAGTACAGCAGAATACGGTGCTGCGGAGTGTCACACAGCATGAAGCAGATAGATGTTCTCACCTCATAATCAATTCTGGCCCCGAATTGTTCTGCTCTGATTTACTCTGCCTTTAGTACCAGCATTCCTGTTCACTTTTTACTTTCCCATTTTGTTCATACCTGCCTGAACTTCTCCCTTACATTCCTTAACTGACAGCCTGAGACAGTTGCAGTGCATTAGGAGTTCCGCTCTTTGGCTTTGATGACAGGAAACACATTTTCACAGAGAGCTACATGGCAACCAGCTGATTCTTATCACCAGTGAGGTTGCTGCTCAGCCCTTAATCTTTTTGGAACCTTCCAGGACAAGCTGTGTCAGGTGTCAGCTGTTTGCAGTTGACACTCTCTATCCGTGCTCACCTGATGCTAAGGCAACCAGATTTGCTCCAGGCACTTGAGCACAAAATCCTCCCTTAAACTCTATTGCTGAACTTCAGGTGAGATGTTCAACTCAGGTTGCGGTAAATGGATATCGTCCCATGCAAAAGGTGGAAACAGGAGAAAAGAGTATTCCCTCAAGTCCCAACAACCATTTAGTCCACACCTACTGTGATTACCAGCATGTTACCTTTCGTTATCATCGCAAACTGGTGTGCATAATTTAACCTCTTCTACAGTAGTAACCACACAGAAAGGTACAGAACAGGAACACGAACAGGCCCTTTGAAATGATAACATGCTTGACAAAAATATCGTGTTTCAAATGCTTTAATGATTACAAACTAAGTATTTAGTGAATGTGATTTAACAGCTTTTAGTTAACCAGTGTGATTTCAAAGGCAGAATAACTCTCATGTGCAATAAACAAACAGTTAGGAAGTGCATCCTCTGGTCCAAATTTATTTCTTAAAAATTCATAACACATTTTAATTAAGGCACTCTTTATTCAAACAATAATGCCAGTATGCAATTGGCATATACTGCAGAAACCTGGTTAAAATTGCGGTGAATTTCAAAAATATTCAGTAAACTATTTCAATATTGATTCAAGTTGGATCAATCAACCACGAAATTAACAAATTACAGATTAAAGATGGGTCCTGAGACATTCCAGAAGAGTCACTGATTGATCTATTTTCTAGAATGCTCTATCACATTAATGGAAATAACTAAAAGGCATGAGCAATGTCTCCTGTTGCACAAAGCCTGAGAGTTGACAGTCCGACATTCACTGCACTGATGCTGACCTCCACCACGGCTCAGATCACAGCAATACACTGCTAGGAACAAGACCAGCTATGCGGCAAGATAAGCCAATATTGGGCCATTTTTAAAGAAAGTAAACATTAAAACAATTTGTTTTGACTCTTAGTTGGATCTATGTCAGGAAGATGAAAAGCTCTAATGCACCTGCTGTATGCCTTAACTTGTAAAGCTTTGTTGCATTATTCCTGTTTCCTCTTAACATCTGCAATGACAAATACTTGACGGTATCTATGAAAGTATATAGGAAATCTGCAATAGAATACTTAAAAGTAGTGCACTTGTCAAGAACAACATATGTCATAACTGTTTGGGTGACAGATTTCTGGCGCCTGATCGTTCACTGAGTGGTAATGCACAGTCCATTTTGATTTACTCATCTATCCTCCACACTATGGATGCATTAACGATGAGGGTTCTGTTCTCTTTATAATTTTAAACAGTAGCATGGAAAAACAGAAGGAAAACTTAAGAGCGTTCAGAAATAGTAACAGGTTGGAACATCCTTGCTGAAAACAGAAACGTGTATGAAGTACAATGTCAGACTTAATTATAATTTGTTTCAGGAAGGTGGCAGTGTTGTCATGGTGTTGAAAAGCTGCACTATTACAATTTTCATGCAGCTTTCACACAAAACTGCTGGTGAGATTAATGAAAATATTTAAATTAGCAATTGCATACAATAATTAACCAGCATTTTTAGTTGTGTCAGAAAATAATGCAAAATACATTAAAACTTGCATTTGAATAGATCTCTAAGTTTTAAGCAATCATTTGCAAATGTGAAAATGTTTTAATGTAATCTTAAAGCAAATGCATATCAATATTAGAAACTGATACATAACGGTTTAATTTTACAACAAGTGTACAAACCCATTTATCTGATATATAAGTAAAGCCCAAAGCTGTTTAATAGAATTCATACATCAACTTGTATGCTAATGTTTGTTTCTAAAAGACAAACTGGTACTGTGAGATCATTATATTGGTAAACATACAGTCTAAAACAGGGATGATGGGCTTTCATTCTGTGGTGAGTTACTTTCAAAGACAGAATAATACTGCATTGGTTTTATTCTGGTCTACTTCTGCCTTGTTAGCAAGCACATCAGGAGAAATTGGCCTAAGATTCCAAAGGTTTAAGATTCAAAATCCACAAACAATATTGATGACTAAATAAATGAGCTGGACAAGGTCAATTCTCTATTTTGGTCATGGACTATATGACTGTCTTCCTTTTTTTTTTGCATTTCACAGTGCAGAGCAAGAATAATTGCATTCGTACTGAGCAGGTGACAATTAAACACCTCAAAACACTCCAGTCCAGCCAACTACTGCACAATGGGAAGGTCCATACTTGACCAACATATATAATACAAATAAAAGCAAGCTGGCAACACCATATTGCACTCCAGTTCTCCTACAGGCTGTATCGTGACACCGATGACCTATATTTTTTTTCTCAGAAATAAACGGGAAAAGCATCCGGTTTGCTGAAAAAGAACACAATCCAAAAATATAACACTGATAATCAAACTGAAGAATGCAGATAGAATATAGACCAATACATGTCCTCATTCTAATGAATTGAAGTTTTAAAAAGTATTTGAATACACTTTAAAATTACTGCAAAATTCTGTTCGTGATATATTAAGTTATAGTCTGCTCTTACCTGATCTGAACTTGCTTCGGATAAGCAGAGAATGTTCTGAGCCCAAAAGTGTCATGTTGGTAGTTAAGACGCAATAGACAATTCCAGTAAAGCGGCCAAAACCAAAGTTGTCTTCAGTGTTTCAGATCATAAATTGGCTCAGACAAACTAAAGACAACTGGGAACTGCAAGTGAGAAATAAGAGTTCGTCCAAAAACTCTCTTTCTCTCTCTCTCTCACACACATACACGACTTGTTTCTGTTCTCTTAGACAGCAGGGGTAGCTGTGTGCAGCGAAAGACTTGTGAAAGGATTTTGGTCCCATCCACCCCCCCGGCCAGCAGACAGCAACCGATTACACTGCACAGCGTTGCACTGGGGCGAACTAATTAACGTGCACTCAGCCGGGACCCTCCTACCACGGCGGTTTTACTACCATCATCAGCATCATCATCACAGCCTCAGCGTTCTTGGCTCCGATCAAGCCTGCGCTGGGGACTATCAGTTCAAGACTTGGGAGCTGCTGTTATCTGATCCTGGATAATACCCGTGGCAGCTTGTCAAGTCGAAGAGGGGAGGTCGGTCCTGCGGTTCCGGACAGTCTCGCACAGTTGATTCCAAAGCTTCACAGCAGTTGTCACAGCTATAGAAAGAGTCAGGCAGCGTCAGAGGAGTCACTCGAAGCTGTTAGCACATCGCAGCTCTCGGGGCATGATTAAAATAAGCAGGAAGCAGCGAGACTGGATTCACCCTCGACAACGACCGGTTCGATTGCAAAACTAGAAGCCGTGAATTACGGGCGTATCCGAGGGCATGGAGTCAGCTTTTAACTGACACTTAACTTTTGATGTTTTTCAAAGGGGAATATTTCCACAACAAATACAAAAAGCAAATTAAGTAATCCGCAGGACGATTTACTTTCAAAAATGCAATAAAATCCAAAAGAGCTGGAAACTGCATAAATAAAGGTCTTGAAAACATTAACACGGTTTCTCACACATGCCCTGATGATTTTTCTCAGCACTTTGTTTTTATTTCAGATTCCCGTCATCTGCAGGTTTTAATTTGCCGCCTTTAAATTGCGTTTAGGTGTAATAAACGGTGCGCGGCTCTGCTTTCGATTAATTAACACAGAGCTTTAGTCGGACTGAAACGCAAGGTGGCGTTCTGTTCAGCTGTTTCCTCTTTTTTCCCAACCCGGGCCCTGGAGAATTGTGTGCTGGGTGAGAGCAACTGGGATCGTAGCGAGCCGTTGTCTCTTTGGCTTCTCATTTGAGATACCAAGAGGCGACAGGCGAGGTGGATACTGCGAGATTCTCCCACTCCGCGGCACTGTTTCCGCCAGCGAGAATTGACACCTCGTCCATCACTGCGTACTGTCAGTCACACACAATGCCCAGAGTGTGAGGTGACGAAACAAATGAAAGCCTGCAAGGAAGGTCCGAAAATGCGGCGCTGCCCGATGGTTGACGGAGCAAGGGGTTTGTTTTCAGAATTGCGTACATTAAGGCAGCACGATTAAAACTCTGGGTTCACATTTAGGATTAAATATACACTATACACAGTGTTTGTCTAGATTTTATGATTAAAACCTAACGCAAAGACTAACTTTACACGACTAGTAATGTACAGAGTTTTCAATGCGCGCTGATGTAGAAGTGGGACAAACTGACTCAGTCTAAGGGTCCGAAATGATAACAGGAGGTAAGGTGAGGTTCCCTGGAAAAGGTGTGTTTTGCTGAAACGTTTACATCTCCGTTTACACCCTGGCTGCCCTACACACGCTGCTCTGGTTTTGAAGGAGGTCGTGAATTTTCAGCGTACTGTTAGGGTCAGCTGCCCAGCTGACAATATAAATTGCCGGGGGGGGGGATGGAATTTGAGTTCTTGTCTTAATTCAAACGTGAGCTCCGCAATACAACCCGTGCTTCTGGGAAATGCATGTTTGGCTTTGGAAGAGTGTGAAATGCTGGATGTTGTTTAGGAGTAAAACTGCAGAACTGATGATAGCTTGGCATTTTAGTCGTTGGTTGGGGACCAGCTAAACGAACTGATCTCGCTATATTTTAGCGCTGCGGCAGCTTTCCCAGGGTTTCCTACAGTTCAGCAAGGGAGTACACCGCCGAAATTAGATTGGCAGAGGTCAACCCTTGTGAATATCACCCCTTGGATCTGTCTACTCTTCTACCGTCTGCGCAGTCGCCACGGGCAAATGCTACCAACAATATATTTGGGCTTTTTATTAAGATTGAAACAACCAAGATTCATAAACCATCTTCCCTTCACACCCAAAGTCTTTGTATTTCCGGATACTGTACTGTAACACAGATGCACGACCATATATACAGCTGGGGAAAAGAGGGCGGGTCAAAATGTAAATCCTTCCCAATGCTCAGCTCAAAAATAAAGCTTGAGGATTGTCCCAGAACCACAAATTATACGATCATCCCAGGTTAAAGGGCTTAGTAGCATTACACGTTACGTACATTAAAATATTTTTGACGCCGTTGTTACATACTTATGATTAATAAAGATGAGCAATACCAACGGTGTCGGAGTACAATACTGTAATGCTGTCGGCAAACGACTCCGACAACCCCGACTTCGGTCGGTGTGCAGTTTGCAAGCTCTCCCTGCAACCCCATGGGCTCTCCCCCCGTCCACCTCAGCTGCTCCTGTTTCTTCTCAAGTCCCAATGGGGGATAAGGGTGAGAGTTTTTGGGTATGCGAAAGTGTAGGTTATGGGGGAAATGCTGAATAATAGTATTGCTCTGGGAACCAGCATTAACTCACTGGGCTGAACAGCCACCTGTTTATGTCTTGAGGCAAATGAGGAATAAGTGGATAAAAGGTCACTCGATAGTCAGTCAAGAACCACTAAGACAGTAGATGTAGCGACTTTAAACTTCCCAAGCGGTGTAGAAAAGCAAAGCATCACGACGTGCATTGGACATGTCTAATAACCAGTGATAGAATATGTCGGGGCAGGGCAGTTGGAGCAATGAGATCTTGTGATGAAGACACTGGACATATATCCCATCAAAGTGAGGAACCCAGAATACAGGTATGTGGATGTTAGACTGCTGGACGATGGGAGGAAATCCTTCACTAAAGTGGAACTATTGTTCGGGAAATTCAGTGAGCGGCATCAGCGCTGGACTTCGGAGCGAAGGCTCGAATCCAAATCCACCCCCCCACCCCCACCCCGAGCACTCTTTCCATCCGTGCCAGGTTGAGCGTCGAGCTAGCCACTCGGCCTCGTAAAAAAAAACAAGGGTCGAGTCAGGAACGTTTATATCGTGACCCGGTTAATTCAAAAGGAGACCAATCCCGACACTACACTCCAGGCAAGAATGGCTGACTGTCTGGTGCGACACGCTAGGAAAGAAGTGAGGGGAAACAAACCTTCTTCTATTAAAGCAGGGGAGCAGGGGGTTTCTCAACCTGGGATCCACGGACCCCTCGGTTAATGGTAGGGGTCCATGGCATAAAGAAAGGGTTGGGAACCCCTGTATTAAAGCATCCTTGCCTCAGGTCATGATCAGTCTGATGGTTTTTGACTAATGATGGATTATTCTTTTCTGCTTCCACTAAATGTCTGTCAAGCACAACTAAATTACCCCAGGTACTCGGGTTAGAGTGGCTGCCAAATATTCTCAAGAGGGAGAATGAGCAGCCAGAGGCTATGGTGCTCATTTGGCATCAATGACTCAAGTAGAGAGGGGGAAGAGGTCCTGTGCAGGGAGTATAGGGAGTTATGACTGAGGTGGAAGAGCAGGACATCCAAGGTAGTAATCACTAGATAACTCTCAGTGCCAGATGTGACAGCTGGTGGACAAGAAGAAACAGTATGTAGTGAGGAAGGACAGGCAGATGATTAGGGCAAAAATGCTGTGAGTGGGATGAGGTGAAGTGTAATATGAGGACAAAATCAAAAAGGTGATGAAAGTGTTATATTTGAATGCATGCAGTGTACTGAATAAGGCAGATAATATTGTAGCACAGCTAGAGATAAGCAGGTATGACGTGGGCACCACTGAAGATCATAGTTGGGAGCTTAACATCCAAGAACACACTTTGTATCAAAAGGACAGGAAGGTAGGCAGAGGGGGTGGGGAGGCTCTGTTGGTAAAAAATTAAATCAAATCCTTAGAAAGAGGTGACAGAGTCAGAAGGTGTTGAATCCCTGTGGGTAGAGTTAAAAAACTGCAAAGGTGAAAAAAAAGACCCCGACGGGAGTTATTTAGAGGCCTCCAAATAGTAGCCAGGATATGGGATACAAATTATAACAGGAGACAGCAAAGGCATGTATTAAGGGCAATGTCACGATAGTCATGGGCGATATTTCAATTTGCAAGATTTCAATATTTCAAAGATTGGGAAAATCAGGTTGGTTCTGGATTCAAAGAGAGGGAATTTATAGAATGCCTACAAGGTGGTCTTTTTAGAGCAACTTGTGGTTGAGCCTGAACAGTATGCCAGAAATTTGAGTGTGTCAGGGGGCAGAAGTGAGTGTTGTTGCTATCACAATGGAGAAGCTGCTTGGGAAGCTGAAAGGTCTGAAGAGAGATAAGTCACCTGGACCAGATGGACTACACCATCTGGTGTAACCATTTGAAAGATGTAGATGGAGTGATTGTGGGGGATTAGTAATGATCTTTCAAGAATGATTAGATTCTGGAATGGTTCCAGTGAACTGAGAAATTGTAAATGTCACTCTAGTTCTTAAGAAGAGATGGAAGCAGAAGAAAGGAAGTTATAGACCAGTTAGCCTGATCTCAGTGATTGGGAAGTGTTGAAGTCCATTATTAAAGATGAGTTTTGGGGTACTAGTAGACACATGATAAAACAGGCCAAAGTCAGCATGACTTCATTAAGGGGAAATCTCGCCTGACAAATAAATCTGTTGGAATTCTTTGAAGAAATAACAGGCAGGATAGACAAAGGAGAGTTGTTTACTTAGATTTTCAGAAGGCCTTTGTCAAGGTGCCACATAAGGCTGCTTAATGAGATAAGAGCCCATGGTATTACAGGAAAGATACCAGCAGGAAGCAAAAGAGTGGGAATAAAAGGGTCATTTTCCGTTTGGCTGGTGGTGACTGATGGCGTTCTGCAGGGCTTGGTATTGGAACAGCTTCTTTTCACATTATATGTCAGTGATGTGGGTGATGGAATTGATGGCCATGTGGCCAAGTTGGTAGACAATACAAAGATAGGTGGAGGGACAGGTAGTGATGGCGAAGTAGGAAGACTGCAGAAGGACCTAAGACAGATTGGGAGAATGAAAAAAGTAGTAGCAGATGGAATATTGTGTAGGGAAGTGTATGAACATGCACTTCCAAAGAAGGAATACAGATGTAGACTATTTTCTAAACAGGGAGAAATTTTTTAAAAAATCAGAGGTCCAAAGGGACTTGGGAGTCCTTGTGCAGGATTCCCCATAGGTTAACTTGCAGGTTGAGTTGGTGGTGGTGAAGGGAAAGGCAATGTGAACATTCATTTTGACAAAATTAGAAAGAGCAAGGATATAATGCTGAGTTTTTATAAGGCATTAGCCAGACCACATTTGGAGTAGTGTTAATCGTTTCTTAGTGAGCAGCTTTGGGCTGCTTATTTAAGAAAAGATATGCTAGCATTGGAAAGGGTCCAGATGAGGCTCATGAGAATGATTCCAGAAATGAAAGGGTTAACATATGAAGAGTGTTTGATGGCTCTGTGCCTGTACTTGCTGGAGTTTAGAAGAATGGGGGTGGGGGGGGGGGAAGAATCTCATTTGAACTTATCAATTATTGGAAGGTCCAGATAGAGTGGATGTGGACAGGATGTTTCCTATAGGGGATGAGTCTAGCACAGAGGGCAGAGCCTCAAAATAGAGGGATATTCATTTAGAACAGAGATGTGGAGGGATTTCTTTACTGAGATGGTGGTGAATCTGTAGAAATCATTGCTATGGATGGTTGTGGAGGCCGAGTAATTAAGTATATTTAAAGCAGAGGTTGACAGATTCTTCATTGGTCGGGGTGTCAACGGTTATGGGGAGAAGGCAGGAGAATTGGGTTGAAAGGGATAATAAATCAGCCATGATGGTAGAGCAGACGCAATGGGCCAAATAGACTAATTCTGCTCCTACTTTTGTTTTATGTTCTTAAATCTTTGTAAATGGACAGGAGACAGTATGAAACTATAAAAAAAAAGGTGCTACAAATGGCTTTGGCAAGACAAATGTTGTGCTGTTCATCCTATTCTATCTCAGGGACTGGGCAAACAAGCAGATCATGTCAAAGGTTACATATATTAAACCAGAAAAGCCCAAGATTGATCTCATTTGGGTTAATAATGAAGGACTGATATCTAAGTTCAATGAATATTGGTGGGAGGTTTCCAACATACCATTCCGTCATAAAGCAGTCCATATAATGGCAAGATCGGGCTGTACTACATTGGCTCTTTCTACACAATTATGGAGCATGCCAACATTCACAGTCTAGACTCAACTATGAATAATTGTCACTTGTTTTGAAAACATAAGGTCACTGCTGGCTGAGGAATTATACCCAATACATGAGTCACCAGCTTTGAGAAAAGTGAAGGGGTAAAAATTGTTTAAAAATTGGACAAGGAATAAAAGATTTGTTATGACCTATTCTTAAAGACCACGTGAAGTATATGAATGGCATGACAATGATATATGTGAAAAATTACTAATATGGAACTAAAGCCAATATGAAGTAAACCACACCAGAGGGTCAATTTTAATGTTATAAGGATTAAATCATTTGTGAAATATTTTGTCACAAATTGGTTAGCATTTCTGTGTCAACTGTTTAAGATCTGGAAAAGTATGTAATTCAAGACGTAATATTGTTCCTTATGCTTTATCAAAGTTAAATTGTTCTGTTTCACACACTGTCTTGGACTCTGGATCCTGTGATCTGTGATAGAGACTGACAATCTAATGCCAGTAAGAGATGACTGCAAGGGATTGGGGATGGGCAGTCTAAACTCATACAGAATGCCACTGCGAACCAGGAGAGTAGATTCTGATGTCAACAGTGTTGGCTGGATAGTGTACAGTGCACAAAGGTCTAAACCACTGCACTAACTAGATCCTGTATCTGCGCTTTGGTGCTAAAAGTAATCAACGTGGACACACAGAAAAGGCAACAAACTCCAGATATTGGCAATCTAAAACAGAAATAGTAAATGCTGGAAATGCACTGCAGGTGAAGCAGCATCAGTCAAGAAGGAAACCAGAGTTTAATGGCCTTTCATTTGAAATCAAATTTCTGATTCCTCTTTCACTAATGTATAAACATAGCTTTAATTGTAGAAAGTTAGGTTCACTTGAGAAAATAGTTTCTGGAGATTCAGTGCACCTCTTGGACAATTGTCGATGTTGTGAAATTTTGATTAATCTGCATAAAGTATCAAAGCTCATGATTATAACTGGTCTAACACATCAGAACTGAGAAAAGCCTGCTTATTTTACTTCATTAGCAATTGCCGTGCTTCCCGGTGACCTATGTAAAAGAAATTTTCAGAATTTCAATAACATACAGTCGGCACTGGACAGGAGCCAAGGAAGGCCTGAAGCTGAGCCAGAAGAGAGAGCTAATCTGTGATAGTAGCTGCTGCCAGTGTGGGACTACAATTACTATGAAGAATGCAAGTAATGTTGTAATATCTGTAATGACTGCGTTTTACAGCAGAAATGGACACCAGGAGAAAGACAGTAAAATCAAAAATATTTTGAACAGAAAATGGATAAACACTTTGAGAATGCAAATTAGCCCTTGAACTATAATTTAATCACAGTACACCCTAACATACTACAAATGGGCTATGCCAGTGGTCCCCAACCTCCGGGCCGCAGACTGATACCAGGCTGTGAAACATGCAGGGGTGCAGCGGTAGCCGGAGTGCACCCAGCACATCTTTAAGAGAAAAGCTGAAATAAACAAGCTAATTAATTAGATGCCGCCCAGCACGTAAATGTCGGCCCAGATCAGAGGCAATTGCCGATTTCACTTGCTCTACGCGATGTTCACTCCTTTTCCAGGGTGCTGGAGCCTTTAGCTGTTCCATTGTTTGGTCAATTTAAACGCCCTCCCAGACCGGCTGAAAAGACAGGGCTGTCAGGATCGAGGTGACATGCTGAATCTACACAAACTTTTAATAAAGTATAGGTGCTGCTGTGCTTCCTTTGTAATGACAGTTACGTGCTGGTCCCAGGACAGATCCTGTGACACTTTTCAGAGGGAGAAACATTGATTGTTAATGCCGAAGAATTTAAAGTTATTAACCCTCTCCACCTCAGTTCCTTTAATGAAGTCTGGCTTCTGGGCGGCACCTAATTAATTAGCTTGTTTATTTCGGCTTTTTTCTTAAAGATGTGCTGGGTGCACTCCGGCTACCGCTGCACCCTGCATGCTTCACGGCCCGGTATCGGTTCGCGGCCCGGAGGTTGGGGACCACTGAGCTATGCTAAAGGAATTTTCAAATTAGTTTGAGAATTATTTTCTTCTATACTACCTGAAGAGCTTAAGGAAAGCTAATCTGCCCCCAAATTTCTGGCCAACTTTTATCAATATACGATAGACAGCATACTGACATACTATACAAAATGACTGTGTGGTACTCTAGCTGCAGCAAGCCTGATCTTTAAACACTTCAATGGGTGTTTGGGACGCTTCTTCACATCACTGGGACTCAACTACTAGACCTGGAGACAATCTACAATGTGCCTTTGTTACCTACATTGCCAGCACGCTTGTGACATCATTAAAAACTCATACCATCCCGGACACTGTCTGTTCAATCTCCTGCCATCTGGTAGGAAATATAGAAATATCTTAGCCAAGACACTAAAATTGAAAAAGAGCTTCTTCCTTAGGGCTGTTGTGAAGCTGAATAATGCCACACCCCAGCTTGCCAATGGTCTTTGTGTGTTACAGACTAGCAAAGCCACTTGTCGCATGTAAATATGGGACTGGTGTAGCACCACAATCTCTTTGTCTTCAGCAATGGCAATAAAGTTCTATTCGATTCTCATTCACAGTATATCCTTAAGACTCATCGAGAATTCTGTGCGGTTTTTCCATGTGCAAGATGAAATAAAAGCAGAGCATTACTGTGTGTGTGTGTGTGTGTGTGTGTGTGTGTGTGTGTGTGTGTGTGTGTGTGTGTGTGTGTGTATGTGTATGTACGTGTTTGTGCTTGGCATGGGGGTTGTGGAGCAGAAATAGATCACTTGATCACTTCTACAATTTAAAAGGAATTACCAAATGCAAGGAGTTGGCTTTTGTCAGATAATCAATTGCTGATGGTTGGTTGGTTCATGCATGGAATTGGGTGGAAGTAGTGAATGATCCGGGGTGGTGGGAATGGTGAGGGCTCCAGTCAAATGTTTAATGTGACAACTGTGATTGAGTGCACGTTATCTAGTGAGGGAATGGGTGATAATTCGGGAGGGGTTAGAGCTGGAGGAAGTACAATATTTAGATAAATTAAAGGGGGCTGATCTGTATCCCAATGGCAGAATGGCACCTTCTCAGAAGGCGTTCTTTAAATGATCTAACTGTAGAGCACATAGCAGTATAAAAGCAAGATCAGTTGTTCATGACTAACAACAGATGCATTTTGGATCAATGAGCAATGTCATAAATGTGGGAAATGGCTCATCCACTCAAGTGTGCTGGAAATAACAGATTTTCCACTGCATAATGCAACAGAAGGTGATTATTTTCTGAGCTGCTGGAATTTGAAATAAATTCATATGTTCACAGATTACCTCTGTCATTTCCTATTGTTGAGAGAGGCCTCAGTAGCCATGCCACAAAACCACAGACCACTGCTGCTGCAATGTGACAATTAGAAATGACAATGAAGAAAGGTGATGAAAAACATTTTTAGTATTAAAAAGGACAAAGATTGGAGATAAAATGGAAGGCCAGAATGTGTGTATAAGTTGTCACAAAAAGCATGGAACAGGGTAGGAACCAGACTGAGTGCCAGGCTAGGGTCTGAGCTGCCCCTTGTGGCAACTGGAATTGTGCCCAGTCCAGGCTGATATCCACTATTGAAAAATTTGCGTGTAGGAAGGAGGGACAGGGATTGGATGTTTGGGGACTTGGGGAGGGGGCGGGTGAGAGTCAAAGTGATGATCAGCTGGAGATTGGTGGAAAGTTTAATGTACAATGAGTTTGGACTCATAACTGATGGGCCAAAGTATTAAGCACAAGAGGGCGATAACAAGGATAAGATATATTATTTTTAGTTTTGTTTAAACTTGCCATGAAGCCATTTGGGGTGGACAATTGGTCTGTTCTGTGTAGAGAAATGAAATTTTGAATAGGTCCTGGAATCTAAAGTAGCAGTAGTCACAAATGGCAGCTGTTTTGGAGAGAGTCTCTATTAGATGAAGCTTTGAATTTGGCCTTAATTGTTCTTGAAGAGCCGAAGAGTGGGACTAAATATCGTCTTTCTGCGATAGTGGTGTTAATGACATCAGGCTCCATTTTAGGAAAAAGGAACAAAGGCTACAAGAAGGTACAAACTCACGCTGCAGTGGAAAAGCTGAGCACTACCATACTATAAAGTATTTATTTACTCCTCAGTAAAGGTAAAGATATATGACTATTGTGAGCAGTGCTTTGGTTTTTGACCATCTGTTCTTTTGTCTTCCGTGTCTTTTCATTAAGATATAGGAAGTTCTAGAGATCAGGAGAAAAAAAATCAAAATTACAAGCTTACGTAATGAAGTTACTTTAAATATATTCGTAATTTTAGCACTCCACAAAAGCTGCACATGTCTAATGGCAGACAATTATTCTGCATTGCCAGTGATAGCAGTGATTTATAATACTTTTATACCTGAGCATTCAGATGATATAATGCAGAAGATTTGACTTGTAAATTTGAGATATATTATTCAGTGATAATAAATATTTCAAAGAATATCATGTTAAGTAAGAGCTGTTAAAATTTAGCAGATTCCAAAAACCATTAGGCATGTTGTGCTGATTCATAATGTAGTCCACAAAAATGTAAATGCCAAAGCCAGTCCTATGTTGTGGCATCACATATCGGTCTTTTCGTCTGTTCTGAAAAAAAATAATAAGGAACAGACGTGCACACACGCTATGCTTGCAAGGAGAAGGCATTGTAGACTGAAGTTTTTAAACTCTCTGCCAATAACGCAGTTTGTTAGGTTAGCTCATCTATACAAAATAAACCTCAGTGGATCAGAATTAATTAAAGTATCAAACTACATTTTTAATTTAATTTGAACTTAACCCAAACTAAACAATTTGAATTATTTTATACAAATTAATTCATATTGGATTAAATTTAAACAGAGTAGAGTCAGTACAATTAATAATGATTTAAGTCCATTTCCCCCATGGTTTGTGTAAATATCCAGAAAGCAAACCGATATTGAATGCAATTATTACATTAATATAAATACATTTTTTGGCCAGACACAAAAATATGTTTCTCCTAACTTTTACTTTTGAGTCAGGATTTGTATTAAAGGTAAGGCTCTCCTATAAACCATAACCCTGGCATTTTTGATATATAAACAACTTTCTTCTAAACCATAACCTTGACATTTCTGATATACTGTATAAACACTTTCTGTACTTACTCTTGTGCACCCAAATATATCAGATCTTGATGTACAGCCCTAAATGCAGATATAATACCCTAGGAGTGGTTGATACTAGTATATTTCTTTTTTACAAGGAATTTTCACTGCCTCTGTGTAATAACTTCAAAAGTGGCTCTGCAATTATGGCCCATAAATAGGAGAGGAGATTGAGATGGACAATTAACATACATAATTTGATTGCAAAGCAGATCACTTGATTTGTTTCAGTGGCCCTGCTGACTGTTGGCATAGGTTGTTCCTGTTAACCAAGCTAGTTTTAGAATTGGGATCTGTCCATCTTAAGACATGCTTTGTCTTAAGACATACTTAAGACAAAGCAAACTTCCGAACTGATAATTAACTGCTAAAGATGAACTCTTGATCTCCCAATAACTAGTTTTAACTGCAATGTTGTCAGGTTGACTGCATCAGTGAAGACCTCTTACATGTGTGGTTCATAACAATTTAAGCTAGTTTGCTTTTTTTAAAGACAGACCTATTGTGGTTGAGGTCAGTATTGACAGTCATGCAGAAACTGAGTCCTTTTTGAGCAGGATTGCAATGAAGATGTAGCCCCAGAGAAAACGTGTTTCTCAATTTTTGGACTCCATTCTGAAGTCATTGTGAAGGAGGTATACCTTTACTGTTTTGGAGAAGGAGGTCCTTCAAGCTACCAAAGTGAAGTTATTGACGATGATAATCACATCCCCTCAATAGACTGCACAATGCCTCATTATAGATGTCCTTTCACATGTAGGGTAAGGTCTCACATCACCAGAGACATCAGAGCTCAATGATAAGCTCCATGGAGAAACAGTGCTTGCTGGTCATTATTGTAATAGGCATTTTTCACACTGTGACTAAGACAGCACGTGATTATGGAAATCTCCAGGATATATTTTTCTTCTGTTTATTTAGAGATACAACAGAGTTATGGGCCCTACCAACCCAATGAGCCCATGCTGCCCGATTACTCCCATGTGACCAATTAACCTACTAACTTGTACATCTTCGGGATTTGGAAGAGACCTGGAGTGGCCAGAGGAAACTCATATAGTCATGGGGAGAAAGTACAAGTTCCTTACAGAGAGCAGCGGGAAATGAACATGGATGACTAGCACTGTAATAGGGTTACACTA
Source organism: Mobula birostris (assembly GCF_030028105.1). Lineage (NCBI taxonomy): Eukaryota > Metazoa > Chordata > Chondrichthyes > Myliobatiformes > Myliobatidae > Mobula > Mobula birostris. The sequence continues at coordinate 19,834,449 of NC_092393.1, forward strand.
GCTGCTACACCATTGTACCATCCTGCACAATCTGCACACTTTTCTGATATGCAAGCCGCATTTGATTTAAATGGCATGGTATCATTATGGTTGGTGAACCACTTTACAGTGCCAGCAATTGGAAGATAGAGGTCCGATTCACACTGCTGTCTGCAAGGAAATTGTACATTCTTCCCATGACGGCCTGGGGTTCCTCCCACATTCCAAAGATATACAAGTTAGAGTCAGCAAGTGGTGGGCATGCTATGTTGATGCAGGGACCATGTACATGCACATCTGTCAAATAAAGCTAATCTAATCTAATCTAAACAAAACTGTTCTTTTCAGTATCTCTGTGTTAAATAACCAGAAGATGTAAACTGGTCAGATAATGAAAGAACTGGGCTCAGATGATCCATAATCTCAATTTGACACTTGCCGTCGTGGGCTCAGATACTGACATGACACAGAATATATAGTTGGCATCTGCTCATCATAAGACGTAAGAGTGTATTCCTCAATGGACCTCTCAAACGCTAAAGATGAACTTTTGATCTCCTAATTTTCTCTGTTGTGGTCCTCCCACTTTAAATGCTTATCTGAATGTAGTTTCTCTGATGCTGCTACAACACATTCTGCATTCTGTTTTCTTTTCAATGCCTTGTTGTACTTATACACAGATTGATCCCCCTGGAGGTACGCAAACTAATCTTCTTCACTCTATGTTGACATGTGTGACAGTAATAAGCTAACTCGCTGCCCGATCAGGAACTATGGATAAGTAAAATGTTTGGTGCAGTGGAAACACTTCTGAAAAGGCCGAGTTTAATGCCAAGGATCCTGATAAAATCCAAGACTTTGCTGAGAGCTTGAAGCCTACCATTCCAGCATGTAGCTGGAACAGACTTTATTTATTTATCGAGATACAGTGTGGAATAGCTCTGGCCCTTCGAGTCACGCTGTCCAGCAAGCCCTGATTCAACCCCAGCCTAATCAGGGGACAATTTACAATGACTAATTATCCCTCCAACCAGTTCGACTTTGGACTGTGGGAGGAAACCAGAGCACCTGGAAGAAACCTACGTGGTCACAGAGAGAACGTGCAAACTCCTTATAGACAGTAGCGGGAATTGAACCCCGGGTTGCCTGTACTGTAAAGCTTTGTGCTAGCATTATCAGAAAGTGAATCTGATCAAAGAAACATTAAAAAAATTACAGCCAGAGAATCTTTTTCACAGTTTATACAATAATTAATCATTACCTAAGTACTGCACTGGGAACTACATGCTGATGCTTCATCACTAAAGTTGACACTGTGCAAAGGGGTTCAAGGTATCAAAGATAATCAAGCAATCCTACCTTCTAAAAGACTATGAAATTGCTACCTAAACAGTGAATGGGGTAACACCTCCTAAGACTAATTTCTCAGAAGCCTCAATGATCTCTAGGTTAGAAGGCCTGTCTTAAGAGGATAGGCTGAACGAGCCGGGGCTTTTCTCTTTGAAAAGTAGGATGAAAGGTGTCTTGATGGAGGTGTACAGGATAATAAGAGGCATAGGTAAAGTGAGCAACTAGAGATTTATCCCAGGGCAGAAATAACTAATACAAGTGGGCATATTTTAAGATGATGGTGTGTGGAACACACTGCCAAGGGTGGTGGTAGAGGCAGATACATTAGGGACATTTATGATAGGCATATTGATGAAAGAAAAATGGAGGCCATGGGGGAGGGAAGGGTTAGATTGATTGTGGAGTAGGTTAAAGAGCTGGCACAACATTACGGGCTGAGAGGCCTGTACTGTGCTGTACAGTACTGTTCTATGTTCTAAGATTATGGCATACATCCTATTATCCTGCAGTCTTGTCATTAGTTGTACTGTTGGCTAGACTGCAACTGCTCAATTCCAAGATTGTTCACTTTGGAACTGAGGCTCCTAGATGCAGAGCTGCTTGAGATGTCCTCCATGGAGACATCCAGTCAGACTCAACAACCTTTGACCAGCTCTGTGAGACTTTCTGGGAAAGTATAAAAGTGATCAGACAACATTAATTTTATTTAAAGATGTTATTTGGAATATTTGATTTGATTTGCATTATGAGTAATGGAGAAGTGGGGAATTGATGATGCAATTGCAGATTGTAATTGGATTTGTTCTTCATAGCAACACAGAAAGAAGATGCTTTGACTACCTCCCTGCATGTCCTCCTATTTCTTCCTCTTCCGTTCCTCATCAAAACGTTGGTGAAAAGACTGACTCTTCATAAAACTCAGACCAAGCAACATGCAATAGACCTCAATGATCTCTAACTCCAACCTCTCAAATACTGGTTAACTCCCAAGGAGCAAACCAGGCAGTATTTATTTATATATTATTTTCCCACCTTTTTTCTCTCTCTGCTCCTCTCACAATCACACCTTGCCTGCTCTCCATCTTCCTCTGGTGCTTCCCTCCCCCCTGCTTTCTCCCTAGGCCTCCCGTCCCATGATACTCCCCCTTCTCCAGCCTCGTATCCCTTTTGCCAATCACCTGTCCAGCTCTTGGCTCCAACTCTCCCCCTCCTGTCATCTCCTATCATTTCGGATCTCCCCCTCTCCCTCCCACTTTCGAATCTCTTACTATCTCTTCTTTCTGTTAGTCCTGATGAAGGGTCTCAGCCCGAAACTTCAACTGTGCCTCTTCCTAGAGATGCTGCCTGGCCTTCTGTGTTCCACCAGCATTTTGTGTGTGAGGCAATACAAGTGTTGCTTTATCATGCTAATACACAGCTTCACCATATTTAGTGCAGCAATGTGGCTTTCAACATTCAAAGTACATATATGTCACTATATACAACCCTGAGAGTCAGATTCTTGTGGGCATACTCAATAAATACATAATAGAATAAAAACCATAATAAAATCAGTGAAAGACTGCACCAACTGTGCATTCGACCAGTGTGCAAAATACAATAAAATGTGCAAATACAAAAGTAAATACAATAATAATAATAATAATAATAATAATAATAATAATAAGCAATAAATAGTGAGAACATGAGATGAAGAACCCTTGAAGGTGAGTCCATAGGTGATGGAAACATTTCAATGATGGGGCAAATGAAGTTGAGTGAAGTTATCCCCTTTGTTTAAAGAACCTGATGAGTTAGGGTTAATAGCTGTTTCTGAACCTGGTAGTGTGAGCCCTGAGGCTCCTGTACTTTCTTCCTGATAGCAGCAGCAAGGAGAGAGCATGACCTGGGTGGTGAGAGTCCTTGATGATGGTTGCTGCTTTCCTGCAATAACACTTCCTGTAGATGTGCTCAATGGTGGGGAAGGCTTTACCCATGATGGACTGGTCCGTAACCACAACTTTGTATAAGGGCGGAGCTTAGTCAAGATGGCACTAAATGGCAACTCCTTTGCTTGCATCTTCGGAAATAGCTCTACTTCCACCTTTAATATCTCTATCCTTCCCTTTCAGGGTTCTTTTGAAGACCCTGATCTGGAGTTACACGCTGACTTTGGTCTTTTGCGGGAATGGGACTCGTTCTCGGGGTGTCACAACTGGCCGTTATCCGACATGCCAAGGGCACAGTCTAAGAGTTCGGCTCGCCTTTGGAAGCCTAGGATCTTGGGGCTCTGGAGATGGGCGGATCGAAGGTCGGTATCCCAGACCGGTATGTCGTGGAAGCTGGAAGATCTTCGGCTGTGTGCCCAGAGTCTTGAGATCTTTAGGCACAGAGCTTGGAAAAAATGATGCAATGGATTTTTAACATCGTAAACCAGCGAGTTGTTTGTTATGTCTCCCCTCTCGCTGTGAAACGGAGACACCTCTTTCTCCCTTATTAGAGAGAGAGAGAACCTGTGATATGTCGAATACCAGGTGAACGTGTATTCTTTGGAGTACTGCGAGTCTGTGTCTTTGCTGTTGCTTTTGCTGCACGTTTGAGTGCTTGATGGCAGGTGCCGATGCTCTATTTTTGCTGGTGGGGGGAGGGGAGATCATTGCTTGCTGCTACTTATGCGCTGCAGGGAGGGCAGCTGGGGAGGACTTTGGGGTTCTAACGTTTAACTGTCATTCATTGTTTGGGGCACTCTCCTGTTTTTGTGGATGGTTTCGAAGTAAAAGCATTTCAGGATGTATATTATATACATTTCTCTGACATTAAATGTACCTTTGAAACGTCTGAAACCTTTGATTTCTTGTTCAAGGGCACTGGTGTTTCCATATCAGGCTGTGATGAAGACAGTCAATATACTCTCTAATACACATCCATAGAGCTTTGTCAAAGTTTTAGACATCAGGCCAAATCTTCGCAAACTCCTAAGGAAGTAGAGGTGCTGCAGTGCTTTCTTCGTAATTACACTTGCATGCTTGGCCTGGGATAGTTCTGACCCTTTCAACCTTTGATTTCCTAATGAGGACTGGCTCTTGGGCTTCTGGTTTCTTCGTTCTGAAGTTAATAATCTGCTCCTTGTTCTTGCTCACAATGACTAAAAAGTTGTTGTTATGGAACCACTCAGCCAGATTTTCAATCTCCCTCCTATATGCTGATTTGTCACCATCTTTGATTCGGCCTACGACAGTGGTGTCATTGGCAAACTTGACTACGGCATTGGAGCTGTGCTTAGCCACACAGTCAGACCAGAGCAGGAGGCTAAGCACACAGTTTTGTGGTGCACCTATGCTGATGGAGATTTTAGAGGAGATGTTGTTGTCAATCTGAACCACAGATGAGGAAATCGAGGATCCAATTGCACATGGTGGTATTGAGGCCAAGGTCTTGAAATTTATTGATTAGTTCTGAGGTGTTGATGATATTGAATGCCAACCTGTAGTCGGTAAAGAGCATCCTGATGTATGCATTTCTGCAGTCCAGATGTTCCTGGGTTCACTGTCTGTTTGCTGTGCACATGCGCTATCTGTTTGGTGAAGTCATCAACATTATCACTGGATGACAGGTACTGTTTCCCTGGTTTGGTTTGGTTGTTCAAATACAGCTGGCACAGGAGACTGCCATCAAATGAAAGCATCATGCCTATTACACACTGGATTTGTCACCTTAGATCACACCCCAGGTGGAAGCTGAGAAGTAGAGTCCTTTCGTTTTCAGTTTTGATAGAGGGTAGGAATTTCTCCATGAACCCTCTGGGTGAATATAGCACGCCCTTGTGTCCTTCCCGCCTCCTCCTGGTGCTTGTCCTCTGCTCATCCACCAGTCATATTGTATTCTTGCGGAATGATAACCGATGCACCCATTTTTGTGAACAACTATTCAGTGCAAAAACCTTAAAGTTAGCAAGACGTCAATGAATAAATTCTGTGTCACAACATGCAACACTCTGAAACATAAATGAATACAGAACTCGCCAAGCACTTGCAGATCTCAAAAACAAACAGAAATTACGTTGTAAATGCATGACAACACTTATTATCCCTATTCTTATAACAATTAGGGGATGTAGAGCGATAGGAATTGGGGTTATTTTTGAAGTTTCTCAGGATTAACAGGGTATGTTAAACTCGAGCATTGACATTCAAAATGAGTGCTGACTGAAACCAGTTTCGAATAATTCCAGTGAATGTTCACCAATATGGTGCTATATGAGATATGTTCCACAAATAACTGTACTCATACTACAGACATCTTTCACATCAAAAATAGAAAGCAGTGACTCCAGATTCTCAGCACAGCTATTTTGAGCCTTTGCTTCTATACCTAACTTACCTAATAGCAACAAAGTAAGCTAAGGGACCGCACACAAAATACTGGAGGAACTCAGCAGGTCAGGCAGCATCTATGGAAATGAATAAACAGTCAACAATTCAGGTTGAGACCCTACTTCAGGACTAAGGTGGTGTCAGAATAAAAAGGTGGGAGGGAGGGGAAGGAGGCTAGATAGAAGGTGATAGGTGAAGCCAGGTGGGTAGGAAGGTCAAAGGCTGGAGGAGAAGGAATCTGATAGGAGAGGTGAGTGGACAATAGGAGGAGGGTCCCAGGGGGAAGTAACATGCAGGTGACAAGAACTGGAAGGTCAGAGTGGGAATAGAAGGTGGCGGGGGTGGTGGTGGAGAGATTTGTTCACCGGAAGGAGAAATCGAAATTTATGCCATCAGTTTGGAGGGTACCCAGACAGAATACAACGCATTGCTCCTCCATCCTGAGGGTGGCCTCATCTTGGCACAAGAGGAGTCCATGGACCGACATGAAGGAATGGGAATGGGACTGGGAATTAAAATGTTTGGCCACTGGGAAGTCCTGCTTGTGGCAGGTGATGCAGAGGTGCTCAATGAAGTGGTCTCCCAATTTACGACGGGTCTCATGAATGTAGAGGAGGTAAATGAGGTTCTTCTCATCACATTAGCTCTCCCTGGTACCCATAACACATTACTAATTGGATTGATATGCTGTCTTTACCTTCTCTCTTTCCAATGTTGTAATTAAAATTTACTGCACTATCTTCCTACTTGAATCATTTCTTTGTGCAATTTAACTTTAAAACGGTTCAAAGACTTTACTCCTCAACAAGATAAACATAGATTGCTTATGGACCACACCCTTTTTTTCAAGAAACAGCTGTAAACAGCAGCATAATTTAAACCAGACAATTTATCCAGTGAGAAAAGTGGCATGGAACAATTGGGCAAAAATTACACAGTAATTATACGGCTTAAACATAACACAGAGGGAGGTATTTACACCTTAAAACTTTCTTCCCTCACATTTGAGCTCACTGAAACTAATTACTTGCAGTAATCCGGTGGCAAAAGCAGACGAGGTAAACACAGAAGTACGATGTGCATGCCACAGTTGGTCTCTTGGTTGCACCAGGCATACAGGGGAATTCAAACAATTCACGATTCCATATAGACTAGAGAAAGAATTTTGGTGCAGATTCTTATACTGACAGTCAGTATATTTGCCATGATGCACTATATAAACAAACAGCAACACCCATAAACAGCTGGAGGAACTTGGTAGGTCAGGCAGCATCTATGGAAATGAATAAACAGTCAACGTTTCAGACCAAGACCCTTCTTCCGGACTGAGAAGGAAGGGGGAAGATGCCAGAGTAAAAAGTGGTGGTGGGGAGTAACGAAGGAAGCTAGCTGGAAGGTGGTAGGTGAAGCCAGGTGGGTGGGAAAGGTCGAGGGCTGGAGAAGACGGAATCTGGTAGGAGAGAAGAGTGGGCTATAGGAGGAAGGGAAGGAGAAGGGGACCTAGTGAGAAGTGATAGGCAGGTGAGAAGAAGTAAAATGTCAGAGTAGGGAATAGAAGAAGAGGGGAGAGGGAGGGAATTTTTTTTTTACCATAAGGAGAGATTGATATTCATGTTATCAGGTTGGAGGCCACCCAAACAGAAGATAAGGTGTTGCTCTTCCACTCTGAGGGTGGCCTCAAATTGAAACAAGAGGAGGCCATGGATCGATATATCGGAATGGGAATGGGAATCAGAACTAAAATGTTTGGTCATTAAATGAACACCTGGATATTCTCCCTCAACAAGGAAGAGTGCAGTTCATGCACAAAAGAAAATGAAACCCAAACAAAGAATCCTCTGAGGAAAGATTGGACTGCTGTCAGTAGCCTCTTGGGGTTCAGAACATCAAACATGGAATAGTAGAGCACAGTATAGATCTTTCAGCCCATAATGTTCTGCCAACCTTTTAACCTACTCAGAAACCAATCGAACCCTTCTCTGCCACATAGCCCTCTATTTTTCTTTAATCTCTGAGCAACATATGCAAGATGCTTTGCTTTTGCTCTCAAGAAGAACATCTGAATGGGGATAAGTGAAACCATTTTATGATCTCATTTCAGTCAATTAAAATATTCAGATCAGTCAATTACAGCATGTTTCAACTGTGCTACTAAGTCCACAGATACCATGTTTCTAATCTGATACCACAATACATTCTTAGTAATTAATGACAGCAGTAAATTTCTACTCTTCCAGTAGTGGCTTTAATAGAGAGCACATAAGACTGTGTTCATGTCCCACAAAAGAATCCAGGCTGACAAACTGGCAGAGGTCAGGAGTAATGCTGCATTGCCAGAAATGCAGCCTTTTCAACATGAGCGCACTGTGCTCATAGCTGGGTGCAGAAGATCTGACGGGTGGATTTGAACAAGAGGAACCAGACATCTGGTCTACATTTATCTCAGCCAATGTCACAAAAGCTTCTAGATGTGGATGTCTGTTTTGCAAAATATCTTTGTTCATTCTGTAAGAGAGATCCCGAGTTATTTTGTTGCTTGTCACTTTAAATTCTCCAACCCATTCCCTATCTGACCTATCAGTCTTTGACGCCTGAAACTGTTTCAATGAAGCTGATGTGAGCTTGAGAAACAACACCCCTTCCTCCACTCAGGCATATTACAGCCGTCAGGACTCGATAATGCATTCACCAATTTCAGATAATCAACCTCTCCTCACCAAGTCATCCACTGTGACCTGATCCACTGAAAATTATCTTCTATTTCAAATTTACAGACATGCTGTGTACTGTGTCTAGATTAGTTGCTTTCCCACTCCCTCCAGGTATATTCCTTCAAATAGATCAACTATAATTACCTTGACTGCGTTGTAACTGTCTTACTCCCCCCACCCCGCACACAGATATTCCCTCTTCTTCAGCTCTTCCCCTCTCTGAATCCCCACAATTTTCATCCTTTTCCAGCTCTGACAAAAAGTCATTGACTCTGATTCTCTCACCATGAATACTGACTTACCTGCTGCACAATTTCTGTTTTCATTTCATTAAAACGTTTGATTCGGCCATCACCAGAATCCTATCTGAAGAATCTGTGATGTGTAAATCACTTGTTGCTTCAACAGACCATGTTTATACTTCAAAAATACTTCACTGGCTGCAGTATGGCTCCCCATGTCTTAGCCTTTTACTAAATGGTGTTTCCTCTTTTGGGGGGTTCTGCATGGATGTGCACAAATAAAATCTAACATAATTTTTTATAAAAGGAAAGTAAAAGCAAATGAACTCCGAGCAGAGAAACAGATCAAGCCAGAGTAAGGGAATCAACACATATGACCAGACAAATAATAATGTCCAGTCCTTCCCAAATGCCCCCAGCAAAAGATAGTATCTGTTGAACATTCTTCTCCTCCCACAGCGCAAGTCCAAACAGGCCTACAGTTGACGTTCTCCAGAAACAGGAAGGAGGAAGAAATCCCAAAACTTTGGCTTCAAAGCTGTGTGCCTAAGGCTATGAGAGGTTTTCAGTGGATGAGCAGGACATGAGATTGAAACATCGTGGTACACTGTTCTAGGATACTCCAGTGGGGGTGCTGCAAGTACAAAGCATTTAGCTTCAAAAGCTGTTTCCGTTTCACTTATTTCCCATTGGCTGATTACCTTGCAACTATGGCAACGGCAACCATTGTTCTCCCTTACCTATTATTCCTTCACCATTCTGGTGCACTTTTTTGTTTCTTTGAAATAAGCTCATGGTTCTTTATCCGGATAAGAGATTTAATGAGTCATTTGGAACATAGCAGCCCCAAATATGCAGCAATTTCCTGGTGAAACAATTAAGTTATCAACCTGGAAATAATTCGGAATTTGTGTAGCTTGGGTAATTGATAGTTGTTGTCCAATCTTGGCAATTTACTTGCAAACGTTTCGTCACCATGCGAGGAGACATTGTCAGTGTGTTGTTGATTGTGGTGTGTCCTCCAAATGCTTGGCCTTTATATACTTTTCAATCAGTTGATTGAACATCATTTCAAAAACTCAATTGTGGTCGGGGAGGAAATCTCATTGCTGATTGGCTGTGTGGCGAACTTCCTGTGTTGTGGTCTTGAACTTTGCCTGCATCGGCTCATAAGATGAGGGAACACAAACCAGTCCTCATAGAGGGATTGGAAGTGGAGAGAGTGAGCAATTTCAAGTTTCTGAGTGTCAATATCTCTGAGGACCTAACCTGGTCACAACACATTGGTGCAACTGTAAAGGAGGCAAGGCAGAAACTACATTTCATTTGGATTTTGAGGAGATTTGGTTTGTTACCAAAAACACCAGAAAACATCTACAGAGGTACCATGGAGTGCATTCTGACTGGCTGCATCACCATCTGGTATGGGTGTGAGGGAGTACTACACAGGATTAAAGGACTGTAAGTTGCAGAAAATTATAAAATTAGTTAGCTTCATCATGGATACTAGCCTCCTTAGTATCCAAGACATCTTCAACGAGCACTGCCTCAGGAAGGTGCGTCCATCATTAAGGATCCCCATCCTCCAGGATATGTCCTCTTCTCATTTACTACCATGATGAAGGAGGTATGGGAGCCTGAAGGCACACACTCATCGATTCAGGAATGGCTTCTTCCCCTGTGCCATCCAATTTCTAAGTGGACATCTAACTCACGACTACTACCTCAATACTTACTTTAAATTTATGTTTTTGTTCGACTTATTTTAAATTAACTGTTTAAGATAAATAGATATAGTTAATGTAATTCAGTTTTTTCCCATATTTATCATGTGTTGCATAGTACTGCTGTCCGAAAGTTAACAAATTTCATGACATATTAAACCTGATTCTGATTCTCTGATAAATAGGGATGAGGTCGAAGTGTTTGCTTACAGAATTGTTTGTGGAAAACCAGGCTTCTATGAATTCTCTTGCATGCCGCATGCTTGCTTGCACCATGACTTTTCAGTGGTATCAACCTATTCCTATGGTTGAACATTTGTGGGGTTGTCCTTGGGGTAAAAGGCTGATGAGTAGGAGGCACAGGTGACCATCACAATATTGAATGCACTTTGAAGTGACTGTCAAGCATCTCTGTCAACTCAGCTAATGACCTTTGAAACAGTAGACAAGTCAGTCTGTTACAAATAAACAATCTCTCCCCCACCTGTTGCAAAGAATTAGGCAGTCCCCAGTAGAACGGCAAGGACTGAAAGTAAAATTCCTCTCAAATTTTTCAAGTGCGGCTGTCTGGACAGTGAGACATGATTCATTATTTGTTTTGCTGTTTTGGAGTAATGGGGCATCAGAGATTTACTCACTGTTGCATTCTGGGAAGTCAAAATGACCTTGAAGTGAAAAGACAGTTGAGACTGCAGCAAAATCTTCAGCATGTTGTTTATTATCAACAGCTGCGATGTCAATGATGAATGTGGAAAGGAAGAATATTTCTCAGCATCAGTTTGATATCTGTGTACAAAAATATTATTTGGAGCATCAGATCAACTCATAAAGTGCAATGTCACAATATTTGTGGTCAACAATTCCCATCATTTACGGCAGCCTAATTTAAGTTCTCCAGTGAATCAGGAACATATTGATGTGCTTTGTGTTTATTTAAGTTATTACACAATTCACTTTTTAAAAACTCAAAATACAGCATAACTTTCGTTTACCAGTGTGACTGAACGTAGGGGAGGAACTTGACCGCTCAAGTTGTTCTTTTTGCACTGCAGTTTTCATGAAAGCACAGTATTTCGTCCCAACTTTATATGCTGTAATATCTTTTTTGATAAATTGCAAGCACATCCTCTGCTAGTTACCTGAGCCAGCTTAAGCCGTGCTGCAGTATTCGGCAGCACACGTTCCAGACTGGCACTTACGTGTTGGAATGTAGGAGTGCTGCATTACTGCACGTGCTATCTTTCAAACAGGCTGCGAAGCTCGTGCCAAGTCCTTTTGGCCTGATGTATATAAATAGTCCAATGCTGTGGTGAGCAAAGGGATGGGAGATACAACCCATCCTTCTACTAATGCCACCAAACCAATCAACTGGACATTAACCTCATTATTACATACAGAATTTTGTGACGTGCTAACTGCCTGCCACATTTGTCTATGATGTAACACCTTTACAATTCAAAGTTAAAATTCCTTCACCATGAGAACGGAGAGGTCCAGTGGATACGAAGTGTTCTCTCACTTTTTATAATAGAAGCCATAATAACTTGTATTTACAATTAACAACATTTACTTATTGATTGATTGATTGAGATACAGTGTGGAATAGGCCCCTCCAGCCCGGCAACACGCGCTGCCCAGCAATCCCGATTTTAACCCTAGCCTAATCACGGGACAATTTACAGTGCCCAATTAACAGTCTTTGGACTGTGGAAGGAAACTGGAGCTCCTGGAGGAAACCCATACAGTCATGGGGAGAACGTACAAACTCCTTATAGGTAGTGGCGGGAATTGAACCTGGGTCGCTGTCACTGTAAAGCGTTGTGCTAACCACTATGCTACCATGCCATATAACATAAAATCTTTCGCAACACATGTTAAGGCGCTTTAGAACCAATGAAGCAACTTTTGAGGATACTTTTAACGTTGGACGCACATCCCAACATGTTTTACGAAAAGGAGAAAGATGACATGGTAGTGTATTGGTTATCATAACACTATACAGTGCTGGTACCCCCACCTAAGTTTAATTCTGCCACTGTCTTTAAGGAGTTTGTACATTCTCCTCGTGACCACATGGGTTTCCTCTGGGAGCTCTGGTTTCCGTCCACATCCCAAAGACGTACAAGTTAGTAGGTTAATTGGGCACACGGGTGTAGTTGGGCATGTAGACTCATTGGCTAGAAAAGCCTGTTACCACGCTGTCATCTCTAAATAAAACAAAAGAGAAAGAAGAACACATTGGAATGCGGGGGAGTTGGGAGAATTAACCAGAGGTTAAACTGAAATGGTTTTGATTTGTGGCGGTGGTTGATGATAGGAAGAGAAGTCCCCTGAGAAAAGCTGAAACTGTTGGTAGAGACAATGACAAGGAGATACACATAAGGTTCGAGTCAGAAGAAAAAAGTCTGTAATTTTTCAGTCAAAAGAGGATTGCAGCGCTTCTTAAGAGTTAACATTGTATCAGTTGACCAGACCCTACTCCTTATCCCACCTTTACAATTTCACTTTGAGCACATCTCCTAACTCCTGTCCCATGGTCCTTCCTCTCCATCCCCAATATACAGATTGGCAAATCTCACCAGATTCAAAAGTCTGTACAGTTTACCGAGACAGAGAGACAACCATTCTATTAATAATAGTAATTTGGCAGTATGAGCTCCTAAGTTTTGCTGATTCTTATTCTCAGTGAACGTATAACAAACATAAGATCCTTGTATTGGAGGAATGCACTGATGTATTTTGAATTAAAACAAACTGTTTAGAGATTTAGTAATGCACAACATCGAACCGTGGGTTGAAGGTTGGTTGAACATCATACTGGTTTAATTATCATAAATCAGAACCACTCTCAAATATCTTGGACACTGACTGCAACACCTCTCTATGCAGCTGATGTACATTGGGTCAAACTGACATCTGCCTGCGATATTCTCCTTTGGACTTCGATCAAAATGATCTGCCATGGCATAATACATACCAGACTCAGTACAGAGAACCCAGCATGCCCCTCTATCCAGGATGATCTTTCTTCTTCCAATTTACCAGGAGTAAATCTGTTCGTGATACCCTCCAATAGTTTCCTCTACATGTGCATTTCTCCAAATTTTATTTGCTATTATATAGTTCATTGTTCTGATTCCACCTGGTGGACTCTGGCTGATTTTGAAGCTGGAGTCCCTTGCCCGATTGCCCATTCTTTGCTTGTGATCTGGAACAGAGAACACTGGCGATCAACGATGGAAAGTATTACATCCGCACCTGGACCTTCGTCATTCATCTGGAACGGGATCACAGACTCAGCGGTTAAGGTCGAAGAGTTGGCTGATTTCTTTGTTCCTTTCCTAGCAGTGGAGTTAATTGCAGGACATGTACTGATATCTTACTGAGAACAGTTAGTTTTGTCTGGAATTACATCAAACAAGATGATGCAATATAGATTGTGATATATACGATGGTACTTTACTGTGTTTAAAAAGTATCGAAAGTATTTTACTTAGCATCAGTATTGAACAGCGAAGTCACATTCAATAATGCCCTAACAGAAGTAATGAATTATAACATGAACATCCAATATTTTGTTCCTTACATGAATTACTTCATAGATCTAGCACTTGTAAAGGTGCAGAACAGGAGGGGTGTTGTTTTACCAGTTGCTGCTCACCAAAACAACAGCTGAGATTTTCTAGTTGATGTACAGCTTCGTAAATCATTGCAGCAAGCAGGGGGAAGCAGTCACTGCCAAAATACTGCCTGTCTATTTGAAGGAAATACCGGACAATGCTGCAAAGATGATGAATGTAATAAAAGCTTAAACATTGAATTCCAGCATATTTTCCATTCTGTGTAATGAGGTGGGAAGTGAATACACAGGCTAAACAGTTACTATTCGGAAATGCCTTGGCACCTTTCTTGAACTACAAGCTATTCTTGCTCTCTCAGTCTGGCTTCCAGGCTGGGCTACTTATCATTTACATCCTAGAATCGTAGAAAGATAAAATATGGGCCCAGGCTAATGGACCCATTGAGCCTATACCAACCAACAACTACCCTATTTACAATCATCCTACTTTAACCTCAGTTTTAAAAAATTCTCCACGCAATCTCGGCATTTTAAAGGGTGTGGGTGAGTAGCCTTGCTACATATTGGCACCAGTGACATAGATAGGAAAGCAGAGGAGATCCTGAAGAGAGATTTTAGGGAGCTAGGTAGAAAGCTGAAAAGCAGGACTGCCAAATTAGTAATCTCTGGATTGCTGCCTGTGCCACGTTCCAGTAAACTGGTGCAGGGGGTAGGGGGTCAGACTTCTGTATTACTGGGATCTCTTCTGGGAAAGGTACGACATGTATAAAAAGGATGGGTTACACCTGTACCCGGCGGGGACCAATACCTTTGCGGACAGGCTTGTTAGATTTTTTTCAGAATGGTTTAAGCTAATTTGGCAGGGGGGATGGGAACCAAAGAGATAGGGCTGAGTATGGGGTTGTTGGTTTACGAACAGAAACAGTGTGTAGTGAGATTGCTTTAACAAGGACAGACTGATGACAGGGAAAAATTGCAGTCAATGGGATGAGTTGCAATGTAAAAGGGGAACAAAATCTACTAAGGTGATGAATACAGGATTGAAGGTGTTGTATTTGAATGCATGCGGAATAAAGTAGATGAACTTGTAGCACAGTTAGAGGTTGGCAGGTATGACGTTGTGGCCATGACTGAAAGAAAATTATAGCAGGGAACTTAACATTCAAGAATACTCATTGTATTGAAAGGACAGAAAGGTAGGCAGAGGGGGTGGCGCAGCTCTGCTGGTAAAAAATGAAATCAAATCCTTCAAAAGAGGTGACATAGGATCAGAAGATGTAGAATTCTTGTGGGTCGAGCTAAGAAACTGCACGAGTAAAAAGACCTGTATGGGAGTTATATACAGGCCTCCAACAGTAGCAAAGATGTGGGCTACAAATTACAATGGGAGATAGCAAAGGCATGTCAAAAGGGTAATATCATGATATTAATGGGGGAATTTCAAATTGCAGGTAGATTCAGAAAAACATGTTGGTGCTGGATCCCAAAAGGAGGCTTTTGTAAAATGTCTACAAGATGGCTCTTTAGAGCAGCTTGTGGTTGTGCCCACTTGGGGATCAGCTATTCTGTGATTGGATAGTGCACAAAGAACAGGAATTGACTAGAGAGCTTAAGGTAAAGAAACCTTGAATGACAGTGATCATAATAAGATAGAATTCACCCTTCAATTTAAAAAGGAGAAGCTAAACTCAAATGTATCAGTATTACATTGGAGTAAAGCGAATTACAGAGGTATGAGTGAGGAGCTGGTCAAAATTGATTGGAAGGGGACATGAGCAGGGATGACGGCAGAGCAGCAATGGCTGGAACTTCTGGGAGCAATTCTGAAGGTGCAGGTTAAATACATCCTAAAGAAGAAGTAGTATTGCAAAGGTAGGATGATACAATTGAGCCTGACAAGGAAAGTCAAAGCTAATATAAAAGTCAGAGGGCATATAATAGAGTAAAAAAAATTGTGGGAAATTAAAAGATTGGAAAGTTTTGAAAACTGACTAAAAGAGTCATAAAGAGGGAAAAGATGTAATATGAAGTTAAACTTGCCAATAATATTAAAGAGGATACCAAAAGTTTCTTCAGATATATACAGAGTAAAAGATAGGTGAGAATAGATATTGGATTGCTGGAAAATGTTGCTGTAGAGGTAGTAATGGGGGACAAGAAAGTGGTGGATGAACTGAAGAAGAATTTTGCATCAGTCTTCAGAGTGGAAGACACTAGCAGTATCCTAGAAGTTCAGGGGGCAGAAGTAAGTGACATTGCCATTACTAGGGAAAAAGGTGCTTGGGAAACTGAAAGCTCTTTAGGAAGATAAATCACCTGGACCAGGTAATCTACACAACAGGGTTCTGAAAGAGGAGGCTGAAGAAATTGTGGAGGCAATTTTTTAATTTGATATGATTTTTCAAGAATCAATAGATTCTGGCATGGCTCCGGAGGAATGGGAAATTGCAAATGTCACTCCACTCTCCAAGAAGGGAGAGAGGCAGAAGAAAGGAAATTCTAGGCCAGTTAGTCTAAGTTGGGAAGATTTTGGAGTCAATTGTTCGGGGTACTTGGAGGCACATGATAAAATAGGCCAAAGTGAGCATGGTTTCCTCATGGGAAAAGCCTTGCCTGATAAAGCTGCTGGAATTCTTTGAGGAGGTGACAAGAAGGATAGACAAAGGAGAATAGGTGAATGTTGTGTACTTGGACTTTCAGAAGGCCTTTGACAAGGTGCCGCACATGCGGTATTACAGGAAAGATACTAGCATGGATGGAGCAGAGGCTGATTGGTAGAAGGCGAAGAATGGGAACAAAGGGAGCTTTTTCTGGTTGTCTGCCCATGACTAGTGTGTTTCACAGGAGTCAGTGTTGGGACCACATCTTTTTTTGTTATATGTCAATGATCTAGATGACAGAATTGATGGCTTTGTGGCTAAGCTTGTGGACAATATGAAGAGGTGGAGGGGCGGGTAGTGCTGAAGAAGCAGGGAGGCTGCAGAAGGACGTAGACAGATTAGGAAATTGGCAAAGAAGGCAGATGGAATACAATGTCGGTAAATGTATGGTCTTAGACTTTGATAGAAGAAATAAAAGTGTAGACTGTTTTCTAAATGGAGAGAAAATCAAAAATTCAAGGTGCAAAGGAACTTGGGAGTCCTCGTGCAGGATTCCCTAAAGGTTAATTTGCAGTTGAGTTGGTGGTAAGGAAGGTAAATGCAATATTAGCATTCATTTCGAGAGGACTAGAACATAAAAGCAATAATAAGATGTTGAGGCTTTGTAAGACATTGGTCAGAAAGCACTTGAGTATTCTGAGCAGTTTTGGGCCCCTTATCTAAGAAAGGAAGTGCTGACATTGCAGAGGGTTTAGAAGAGGTTCATGAGAATGATTTCAGAAATGAAAGTGTTGCCACATGAGGACCGATTGATGGCTCTGGTATCTCATTGAAACCTATTAAATGATGAAAGGCCTTGACAGAGTTGATGTGGATAAGATGTATCCTATTGTGGGGGAGTCTAGGACCAGAGGCTACAGTCTCAGAATAGAGGGACCTCCATTTAGAATAGAGATGAGGAGTAATTTCTTTAGCCAGAGAGTGGTGAATCTATGGATTCATTGCCATAGGTGGCTTTGGAGGCCAAATTATTGAGTATATTTTTCAGCAGAGGTTGATAGGTTCTTAATTAGTCATGGTATGAAGGATTATGGGGATGAAATGGTGGAGCAGACTTGATGGGCCAAATGGCATAATTCTGCTCCCATATCTTATGAATAAGCACCCAAATTCTGCCACCCACCAACACACAAGGGACAATTTACAGCAGCTGGTTAACCTACCATGTTTTTGGGACATGGGAGGAAACTGGGGCATCTGGAGAATGTGCAAACTCCATGCAGTCATCTCTGGAGGTTAAGACTGAACTCTGACATGTGAAGGAGTGCCATACTAGATGTGTTAATGAGCTGATTCTCATCTCAATGAGCCAAATATTTTTGATTCAGTTTTGTTCTGGGCATTAAAGTAGCTGGAATTCTGGGCTCAGAGGAAAACTGCACTTAAATTTTTCAAAACGTGCATGATATCTGGTCATGAACAAGCAACAGTTACAGGCCATTGGGTAACCTGACTGAACTGGCACAGGAATTAGGTTAACACTGACTCTTAATAGAAAACCTTGATAGCTGGGTCCACTATTCTGCAATACCCATGCCACAAGAACTGTCAACAACAGAACAGAAAATTCTCTGAAATATTTCAGTTTTCGGCAGGCTCAACACTGACTTCCAACATTGAGTGTTGGATTCAGTAACAGGGTCCCCCATACAGTCAGACATGGCTGCCAGGATTTTGAAACCATTGGCAATGACAAGACTGAATGAAAATAGATTTTTATCCTTTACTAGAATTAAATCAAATATATTCAATAGCACCATTGCACAAAAGGCAAATGATCATTCTTTAAATTTCTGTTTAAATTGTACACTTGCATTATAATTTTTAGATTATGAAGATACACAGTCCTCTTTTATTGTCATTTAGCAATGCATGCATTAACAAGTGATACATTATTTCCTCCGGTGTGATATCACAAAACACAGGACAGACCAAGACTGAAAAAACTGGCAAAACCACATAACTATAACATATAGTTACAACAGTGCAACAATACCATAACTTGATGAAGAAGTCCATGAGCACAGTAAAAGTTCAAAGTCTCTCAAATGTCCCACATCTCATGCAGACGGGAGAAGGAAGAAAAACTCTCCTGCCATGCCCCACCACAATCCGTCTCTGAGTCATCCGAAAACTTTGAGCCTCCGAATCAGCTCTCCAACACCGAGTACTGAGCGCCATTTCTGTCCGAATGATTCGACCTCAATCTTGGTCGCCAACAGCAGGCAAAGCCGGGGATTTTGAGGCCTACCCTCCGAAAGATTCCTGACCACGCAGTAACGACAGCAGCGAACAAGCGTTTCAGAAATTTCTCCAGATATTCCTCTGTGCTTTCACGTCTATCTCCATCAAATCAGAATTGTCCACGGCCCCTATTTAACGGATATGATAGCATTTTTCACCGGAGGGCTGTGCACGCATGGTGCGCTGCTCTCTCTCCTCCCGCCGTTTCTGAGCTTTAATTGAGTGTAGATATAAAACCAAAACCTTGACTGTTGGTAGTTTGTGAGCAAGGGTTCCCAACTTGGGATCCACAGACCACTTGCTTACTGGTCTTGGTCCAAGGCATAAAAAAAGGTTGGGAACCCCTGTCTGTGAGAAAAGATCGGACCTTTGGCTTGTGATAGCTATGGTGATTCCATATTGATGCAGTCTGCAGCTAATCCTCCTGTTGTGTTACATCCTGCAGGGATTAATTCCATAGGTGGATATCATGCATATGACATCTTGATACAGGAATTCTTAAATATGTACCAGTCGGTTAGGAACAGTGCAGAGTGAGAACCCCATGCTAATTATAGCATATAGACATTTCTGTTGGGAATGTGGGATTTCAATACTTGCTGTTAATTAGTTAATCTTCTATTGAGCATATTGTGATGAATGACTGCACATAATGATCCAGAATCTTTGAACACTATTGTATTACCACAGCATTCACTTTAAGTTCATTTTAAAGTTTTCTTTTGACTTGATAGGCAATTTGTTGTGGCACTATATTGTTACCGCAAACAATTTTTAAAATGACGAATTATTTTCTTAAATCACTGAGATGGCTTCAGCTTTGGTCTCCCTTTTGTTGAAAAGCATGATTTAATATGTGTACACTGTCAGAGTACTGATTTACACGGTAATTGGAAATTATTTGAAGGTCATAAATCCATTCAAGCTAGCACTGTTTCATTCTTATAAAGGAACACAGTAATCAAGTGGCAACATTTTTACCACAGATTTAGCCATCTCTAACAAGAGGGTGACTACACAACTATTTGACTTTCAACCGCATTAACATTGCTGAATCGAGCACCAGTCATAGCTTGGGATCACCATTGTTCAGAAGCTCAACTGGACCACCTGCGTAAACTTTGTTGCACAAGAACAAGTTGGAGGCTTGGATTCTGTGATGAGTTATTCTTCCTAACGTTCCAAACACTTTTCCACCACTTGAAGGACTGACGTAAGGCGTGATGGAATAGTCCGTGCACATCTGATGAATTGAGCTTCAACAGCTCCTTGGAAGCATGACACCATGCAGAATGAAGCAGCTCATTTTAATGGCAGTCCATCAATGCCCTGAACATTCATTCCTTCCACAACAGTTCATATGGCCATCTACAAAATGCACTGTGGTTTCACATTGAGTCAACACCAGCACCACCCAAATTTGTGACCTCTACCACCAAGAAAGACAAGGATAACCAGTGCACCCCTCGAGTCACACACCACCCATATTTGGAAACCTGTTGGAAATTGCCATGTCTTAATCTGGGAACTCCTCGCCCTACAGTACCCTGGAAGCAACTTCAGAACGAATGTGTGGTTCATGAAGGCAGCTCACTATGAGCTTCTCAAGGAAGATTTTGGATGGGAATAATTGCTGGCCTTGCCACTGACAGATCACAGAAATGAATAAAAAAGGACCAATTTAAAAGTAATAAATTTTCTCACATTTAACATCCATTTTAAGAGATAAACTTTAGAATTAGACAGGGACATAAAATGTAAAGTTGCTTCATTAGATATAAAATCTATCTGTCTCACCAAGTTCAAACAATCTGATCCAGGCCACGCTCTCTTCTCGCTTCTGCCATCGGGTAGAAGGTACAGGTGCCTCAGGACTCACACAACCAGGTTCAAGAACAGTTACTACCCCTCAACTATCAGGCTCTTGAACAAAAGACAATAGCTACACTCATTTAAAGACTCTGCTATATTGTTATTTCACGCTTGTTATTTTTTGCTATTTATTTATGTCTGCATTTGCAGTTTGTTTACAATTTATAGTTCCTGATGTTTACAATTTACTGTTACTGTTCTATAGATTTAATAAATATGCCCGCAGAAAAAAAATCTCAGGGTTGTATGTGGCAATCCATTAGATTTTGACAAATACCCTTAAGATGACAGAAAATTTCTGCTGACAGTGACTCTGGAATGTTTCTGTGAATATTTCAATGAAGTAGAGTGGGAGACCGGGAAGCTGCTGCAATTTTCTTTCTCCAAACAACACTGTAGAGAATCTGATGACCAATCACCAACCTCCATCCTCATACTGCAAACTGTACAACAGGCAAAATTTTAGTGTGTTTCAGTTAACATCAGATGAAAATGTAGGTACAGTAAATATGCAGTAAGTGACTGGAATTGACCAAAGTTCTTGTCTGATTATGGAAGGAGATCATTGTACTGCCTATCTATCCAATAGGAAGGGTAACTCTACGAAATTAAAGATCACTATCTTATGCTCTTCTACATTACAATGAAAATGTCATATACGTTATAGAAACACTTTCATTTGCTAGCTAATGGAACCCATTGCAACTACTGAATTTTCTAAAACACTTCTTCTTACTTTTTAACTTGTTATTTTTTGTATTTTGTTTTCACGGTTAGACGTCTATACTGCACCCTCTCTAACATGCTGGTAGAGAGAGTTTTATTTGGATTTTTAGTGCTGGAAATAGTTACATCCCGACACGCGGGACAGAAGCATGGTCGCAGTGTCTATTCCAGGAACCAGCTGCTTGCGCTTATGCCGGCCGGTTTAGCGAGCACAGCGGCCGACACCCCTGCTGAAATCTGGAGGAAAACACACAGAGGATGCAGAGGGGGATCACAAAGTCGAGGAAAGAGGACCGGGTCAAGACAACAGAGACTTATGGAGAAGAGGAGTTTGGTGGGTAATAAAATGGACGAGTTCACGGCGCTAGCCAGACGTCAGAGAACATTTCGGGAGCGCAGTATTATGTGTTTCACTGGAACGGGGCTGCACGAGGTCATACCCAATCAAAACTTCTCCACGAACGGCTTCCAGACCGTTCCTGCTGACCAGAAGTGCACTGGGAGTGGTAAGCATAAAGGAGTGAGGGGCTTGCTGTTCTGGTTAACAACAGATGGTGCAATCCTGGTCATATTACGATTGAGGAACGTGTTTGTAGACTGGATATTGAACTTTTTACTGTTGGATTTTGGCCACATTCCACCGAGATTCAACACTGGGCGGCACGGGAGGTCATTCCTGCCTGTGGCCATCGAACTTGCAGCTCCTCCTGTGGAGGGTCAGACACCCTGAGCCAATAGACTAGTCCTGGACTTTTTCCATCCGGCATAGTTTGCATTTTGTTGTTTGATTGTTTGTGGCTTTTGTATTGCTATACTTATGCTCTATTCTTGGTTGGCGCGGCTGTAACGAAACCCAATTTCCCTCGGGATCAATAAAGTATATCTATCTATCTATCTATCAAATGACTCTACTGTAACGATACTAAATTTTGCTGATTTACTTTTTAAATTAACGCCTCTTATTTCATTTGAGTCCAGACTTTATTCTTAAAGCAATATTATTGATTAGGTGGAAACAGTTTTGTGCTGATTCCATTTTACCAGGCAGCAATGTGTAATAGGAATGTTAATCAAGAATTCCCTCTTGCTTCATTGGCCATCAGCTAATTTAAAGGGATGTAAAACTATGGGCTTCTTACACACAGCTGTTTGGCCAGCATTCTGTGTGGTTTTGTTCTTTTCTTTTCTACCAAGACATTAACTCATTTCAACATCTCTCTTGTCGTAGAATCGTTGTTATTTGCCTAGAGTTAAGCCTCCTTTTTTATGTGTCATACTGTTCCCATGTGATCTCACAACATCATCGTCCTTACTAAGGCATTTGAAACTTATGTCATGTCTTCATATCACTCCATACCTTATTCCACCCGATCTCCATGCATTTTGTGTCATATGCTATTAATCAGATCCCTTCATCCGCTACAAGTGGAGATTTTTATTTAAGTTGCAGGTGGTGGGAATTGAAATGAAAACAGAAAATGCCCAAACACTCAGTGGGCCAGACAGCATCTACTAAATGACTTCATTCCACAAATGCTACCTGATCTGCTGAGCGTTTCCACCATTTTCTGCTTTTACTCTTTTTTTTATATCATTCAAATTTTTATTATTATTTATTCTTATTTTACAAAGCAGCACAGCATATCATAGAGCAGATAGAGTACAGCATATTTACACAGCCATCCCATGACAGGAAAACAAGTAAAACATAGATACAGAAAGAATTTCTAATTTAAATTAAAATTAACATACAACCAAAATTGATCCCACGCGTCTTGCACTTTTCCCTCACTGTTAATTCTTCCCAACATGCGTTCATATGATGAAATCTTAATCATTTCCTCAGTCCATTCCTTCACAGTGGGACTTCCGGGTTTTTTCCAGTTTTGCAATATAACTCTTGCAACTGTGATGAGACCCGCCTTTAAAGTAGTAAATTTGTCATTGTTTACATTAGGTATCACTGTCCTATCACCCAAGAGACAAAGCCATGGGCACAAGGGCAGTGTGGAACCCGACCAATCAAGAACTTTACACCAAAATGGACGAACCATGGAACACTCCCAGCTCTTACTCTTTATCTGCTCTACTCTGGTCCTTGCATCCTAAGTTACCTTGATTTTTTTTCTCATTTGAAGACCCACAATTTCCTCAGAGGCTTTGTTTACCCCGTGCTTTCTCCCAGTGTCTAACATTCATTCTTTATGAATCTGTTGCCATTAGGGTCAATAGTGTACAATAAAATTTGTTGTTCCCATTCTGTAGCTGATATGTGGTCTTGATTTGCGTGACTATTGAGAGCAGAGGGTTGTGGAATTTGAAATAAAAAGTTACAGAAACCATGATTTCTTAAGTACCTTTCAAATATGTCTCATTGACTCACAGTCACCCAAGTTAGCCACAAGCCTCTCATGAATTCTTTGCTGGGAAATATTCAATTTACCAACTAATTCAATTGCCAGCAGTCTTTCAATTGCACAGTCTTCTAAGAGGGCACTCAGTTGAGAAGGAACACACCTGGAGACTGGTACAGATGAATTGAACCCTGTACTACTTTAGCTGTTTCCCCCACTCATGTATGTGCCCTTGTCCCTACCCATTCTGGACAAGCAGACTAACTTGTTTTGTGGCTGCCTGTAAGCAGACGAATCTCAAGGTTGTATAATTTATAGATACTTTGATAATAAATGTACTTCGAACCTTGAACTTATTATGAAGTAGGTCGCAGTAAGACCATTCACCAGAGCTCTGTAAAACCTGTTACTCAATAGCTTCCAAATTGCAACAAAAATATTTCCACAAACATGTTATAGTTTTGCTATTAAATTTAAATAGAATTGTGCGTGGATGGGGGAGATGTCGGACAGCAGCAGCATATTCTTAAGAATTCCAAATGAACAGAGTTTGCCAAATAATCACTTGATTAGTGTAAACAATTACTACAAATAATTAAAAAGACTAATTCCGAAGTTTGGGATCTGCTATTTTTTTTTATCACTTCACTACACAACCCACTGCAGATACTTATGAAGTATTGCATTCTAATGTTTCAAACCTGCTCAAAATGCTCAAGGCACTAAGTTTAGCAGTAACTAATATTTTGTACCTTCCTTGTGTAAAGTCCAGAATAAAATAAATAATGAGAAAGATTTCAATATTACCATAAATGTTTAAATGAGCAACAAAGCAGTGAAAATTATCGAGACACACAAAACCTAAGAGTACGTTCCTACCAGTGCTATTCTAACTAATGCATGCATATTCAAAGGGTCTGTGTGCCTTGCAGTTCAGATATTGTCCCATCACTTGGGAAGATCAACACTTGGGAATAGACCTGCATTTTTGTACCTAAGTGTAAAATAAACCACTTTAGTGACTATAATCTGATTTTTGAAGAATCTTAAAATGGGGTATGTCTCATACCCCATGGTGTAATTAGCCAGTCTATTAAAAGACTCTCCATATTATGTGACTGCCCAGTGATTGTTGGATGTAATGAATGTCAGAACATGATCCAGAGCTTGAATAGCGTCTGCCTGCCCCTATGTGTTATGCTCCTATATTAGATTTTTATCTGTTTATTCCAGCGTTGTCTTCTGGCTGCTAAAAACAACTTTCCTAACCCTTTGAACCACCTCCTCATCCTCATCCCTCAAAAGTTTGTGTCATTTTTTACCACTTAAGTTAAGGCCATCTAATCAGCTCCATTTGTCACACATCTGGGCAAATGCCTGAAGTGACCCTTGCCTTGCTCCAAATCATACCTTTCATATTTATTCTAATGTTCTATATATCATTTCTGATTGTGTTTGACTCTGAGACGCATATCTTCATCCCACAAATCTATTCCCAGCAGTCCCAAGTCAGTAATTATCCTCTTTTATATTCTTGTGTTCCTCTGTCCCAAAAGAAGAAAAAAAAACAGATCAGGTACAGGATACAATGGAAAGATTTTACAATACTTGTGTTTTGTGTAACAAGCTCCAGTCAGCCTTCTGTGTCATCGCACAAAGAGCTGATTCCCAGGTAGGAGTTGAACGCCTTGCTTTTTATAAGGAACTACTACTACTACGTCGACTCCGGTGTCCGGCACAATGATGGACTCACCACTTCTCTCTCTCCCTCATCAGTGTGTTCAGTTCATCTACACTAGCCGCGCCGCTGTCTTCTAGGAGCGTATTGACCATAGTCTTGGGAGTGCGCCCAGGGTTCATCCTTCCATGCTTGGGCTCCCATATGATGACTAGGCTGGCAGGTAGCTCGGGGTGGTGTAGACAGTGCCCCGCTAGTTGCAGTCTTCTCGCCTCGATTTTAGTGGTGAGCATCAGTAGGTCGTCATACAGCTCGACGTTTGTCATGTGTTGTTGCCAACTCACGTCAAGAGCCATCAGGAGCATATAAGGAAAGAGCTGTGTTTCAGCACCTGATGTGGCTGCTGATGTCGTCAGCCCAACCTCATCAGTCCTCCAATAATTCTTAGCAGGGCAAATGAAGAAAACCTGCATTACTTTGGGATGATTCAGAAGTATGTGTGGGTGAGCAGTGTTGCAGGAGGGATGTATGGCAAGGGTAGGTTGTTAATGGTCCGAGGTGTCCATTGTCATTTCTTCACCAGTGTTTCCTTTAAGGACTAGTGTTCAGCCTGCTGAATTTGGCCATCTATATTTTCAGATGGTAATCAGGCTTGTCTATAAGGAATGACCGAGGTTATAATGGGCGACTTCAATCTACATATAGACTGGGTGAACCAAATTGGTAAGGGTGCTGAGGAAGAGGATTTCTTGGAATGTATGCGGGTAGTTTTCTGAACCAACATGTTGAGGAACCAACTAGAGAGTAGGCCATTCTGGACTGGGTATGGAGCAATGAGGAAGGGTTAGTTAGCAATCTTGTTGTGCGAGGCCCTTTAGGTAAGAGTGACCATAATATGGTGGAATTCTTCATTAAGATGGAGAGTGACATAGTTAATTCAGTAACAAAGGTTCCGAACTTAAAGAAGGGTAACTTTGAAGGTATGAGACATGAATTAGCTAAGATAGACTGGCAAATGATACTTAAAGGGTTGACGGTGGATATGCAATAGCAAGCATTTAAAGATCGCATGGATGAACTGCAACAATTGTTCATCCCAGTTTGGCAAAAGAATAAACCAGGGAAGGTAGTGCACCCGTGGCTGAAAAGGGAAATTAGGGATAGTATCAATTCCAAAGAAGAAACATACAAATTAGCCAGAAAAAGCGGCACACCTGAGGACTGGGAGAAATTCAGAGTCCAGCAGAGGAGAACAAAGGGCTTAATTAGGAAAGGGAAAAAAGATCATGAGAGAAAGCTGGCAGGGAACATAAAAACTGACTGTAAAAGCTTTTATAGATATGTGAAAAGAAAAAGATTGGTTAAGACAAATGTAGGTCCCTTACAGTCAGAAACAGGTGAATTGGTCATGGGGAACAAGGACATGGCAGACCAATTGAATAACTACTTTGGTTCTGTCTTCACTAAGGAGGACATAAATAATCTTCCGGAAATAGTAGGGGACCGAGGGTCTACTGAGATGGAGGAACTGAGGGAAATACATGTTAGTAGGGAAGTGGTGTTAGGTAAATTGAAGGGATCGAAGGCGGATAAATCCCCCGGGCCAGATGGTCTGCATCCCAGAGTGCTTAAGGAAGTAGCACAAGAAATAATGGATGCATGAGTGATAATTTTTCAAAACTCTTTAAATTCTGGATTAGTTCCTGAGGATTGGAGGGTGGCTAATGTAACCCCGCTTTTTAAAAAAGGAAGGAGAGGGAAACCGGGGAATTATAGACCGGTAAGCCTGACATCGGTGGTGGGGAAAATGCTAGAGTCAGTTATCAAAGATGTGATAACAGCACATTTGGAAAGCGGTGAAATCATCAGACGAAGTCAGCATGGATTTGTGAAAGGAAAATCATGTCTGATGAATCTCATAGAATTTTTTGAGGATGTAACTAGGAGTGTGGATAGAGGAGAACCAGTGGATGTGGTATATTTGGATTTTCAAAAGGCTTTTGACAAGATCCCACACAGGAGATTAGTGTGCAAACTTAAAGCACACGGTATTAGGGGTATGGTATTGATGTGGATAGTGAATTGGTTGGCAGACAGGAAGCAAAGAGTGGGAATAAACAGGATTTTTCAGAGTGGCAGGCAGTGACTAGTGGGGTACCGCAAGGCTCAGTGCTGGGACCCCAGTTGTTTACAATATATATTAATGACTTAGACGATGGAATTAAATGCAGCATCTCCAAGTTTGCGGATGACACGAAGCTGGGCGGCAGTGTTAGCTGTGAGGAGGAAGCTAAGAGGATGCAGGGTGACTTGGATAGGTTAGGTGAGTGGGCAAATTCATGGCAGATGCAATTTAATGTGGATAAATGTGAGGTTATTCACTTTGGTGGCAAGAACAGGAAAACAGATTATTATCTGAATGGTGGCCGATTAGGAAAAGGGGAGGTGCAACGAGACCTGGGTGTCATTATACACCAGTCATTGAAAGTGGGCATGCAGGTATAGCAGGCAGTGAAAAAGGCGAATGGTATGCTGGCATTCATAGCAAGAGGATTCGAGTACAGGAGCAGGGAGGTACTACTGCAGTTGAACAAGGCCTTGGTGAGACTACATCGAGAGTATTGTGTGCAGTTTTGGTCCCCTAATCTGAGGAAAGACATTCTTGCCATAGAGGGAGTACAAAGAAGGTTCACCAGAACATCCCTGGGATGGCAGGACTTTCATATGATGAAAGACTGGATCGGCTAGGCTTATACTCTCTGGAATTTAGAAGATTGAGGGGGGATCTTATTGAAACGTACAAAATTCTAAAGGGATTGGACAGGCTAAATGCAGGAAGATTGCTCCCGATGTTGGGGAAGTCCAAAATGACGGGTCACAGTTTGAGGATAAAGGGGAAGCCTTTTGGGACCGAGATGAGGAAAAACCTCTTCACACAGAGCGTGGTAAATCTGTGGAATTCTCTGCCACAGGAAACAGTTGAGTCCAGTTCATTGGCTATATTTAAGAGGGAGTTAGATATGGCTCTTGTGGCTAAAGAGATCAGGGAGTATGGAGAGAAGGCAGGTACAGGGTTCTGAGTTGGATGATCAGCCATGATCATACTGAATGGCGGTGCAGGCTCGAAGGGTCGAATGGCCTACTCCTGCACCTATTTTCTATGTTTCTATGTTTCTATGTTTCTCTGATTGTGGTCTTAGGTCTCTGGTCACCTGAGGAATATCTGAGCAGCATCTGTGGGAGTGGAGGAAAAGAGCTGTGATGTTTCATTGAAACCCTGCATCAGAATTGAGAGTGGAGAGGCGTGATGGCCAGTATAAAGAGGAGAAGAAGACTGATGAGTGCCAGTGAAGGGCAGTGGCAGCAGTCTCAGTGCTGATGCAGGGTTTCAACCTGAAACATTGACAATTCCCTTTCAGCAACAGATGCTGCTTGACCTGCTGAGCTCCTCCAACAGATCACTTGTTGCTCCAGATTCCAGCTTCTGCAGTCTATCTGTCTCTAACAACCTTGTACCATTTTTACAGCATGCAAATGGGATCTGAATTTAATATTACTTTTAATCTTTAGTCAACATTTATCAGTAAGAAGTAATTCTTTTTCAGGATTAGCTAAACAGGGAGATGAATTGTGTAGCTGCTGCCTCACGGCTCCAGGGACCCAGGCTCAGTCTGCCTTGGGCTGCTGCCTCTGGAGAATATGCGTGTTCTCCCTTTGACTGCATGGGTTCTCTCCCACATCCCAAAAGTGAGAGAGCCAGCTGGTTAACTGACTTCTGTTAAGCCCTGGGAAGATGACGGAGTTGATGAGAATGTAGGGGAATAAAACAGGTCAGTGTAAGATTAATGTGGTAGGGTGGTGATGGTCAGACCAGACACAGTGAGCTAAAGGGTCTTTGTGCTGTATTTCTCTATGTCTCAGGTTTGAAGATCCATGATTGAACTGTTATGGGTCCACAGTTTCGATTCCTGTGGATGTTTCGTGATATTAGTTTCACTTACTAAGTGTGATGTATCTATAGTCTTGTTTTGCTGGAAGCTTATAGTTTTGATTCCTAGGGACGCCAAGTGGTTTACTGGGAAACCATAACTTTGTTTCTGTGAGAGTCACATAATGACATATTCCCGACAGTGTAAGAAGAGTTGCAGTCGCTTAGAGGGCAGTCGCTCATTAGGGAGTCGCTCGGTAAGGAGTCGTTAAGGAATTGATGGGAAGAGAGTGAGAGTGAAGATTGCAGGCTTTGAACGAACCCAAAGGATTGGATTAGCCGGCAGCACTCTGTGCATTTTGAATGTGACTGACATTTCATGTAATCCATATGTGGATTGTGGGACACACTTTTGGTTAACCCCTGCATGGTCTCCGGTGTTGTGTGGTGATCATTTCGGCAAAAGGGACATTCCCTGTCAGTTACTCTGTGTATCTTGCTCTTCTTGGACTCTTCAAAAAAAGTACTCCATGGCTGCAAACTCCGGTAACTGTTTCTTCAAGATCGCCTCTCCGCTGTATTGTGAATCTCCAAGATCGTCTCTTCATTGCATTGTGAATATACAAGTCTCTCCTCTCACTTATTTCATGAATCACCTGGACTTGCTAAACTACTACTCTAAGACCGTGCTGGAGTAAGACTTTGTTAAGAGTTGTTTCTAAGTTTGACTGTTTGGGAGCTATAGACGCATAACAACGTTAACTTCTGTTTAAGTTAGTCGTTTGTTTAATTTTCTATATTTCTGTGTAAATGTTAATAAATTTAGTTGTTTTGCCTTAGTTCCCCAGCTCCATTCTACATCTATTGTTGCTGGTCTGTATCAGATCTCATATCAGAAGATATCAAAAATCCAGTTCTACCTTTCAATTTCACTTTGCAAGATTCCTTCATCAGTCAGGGCATTGAGTAAAGGAGTTGGTATGTGATGTTATTGTTATACAAGACAATAGTGAG
The DNA here is from genome assembly GCF_030028105.1 of Mobula birostris. Taxonomy (NCBI): domain Eukaryota; kingdom Metazoa; phylum Chordata; class Chondrichthyes; order Myliobatiformes; family Myliobatidae; genus Mobula; species Mobula birostris. The sequence continues at coordinate 19,864,863 of NC_092393.1, forward strand.
GCCACACCTAGTGTACTGTGCACAGCTTTGGTTACCCCCTTATGACAAACATTTGTAGAAAGACATCATTAAACTGGGAAGAGGGCAAGGAAGATTTATAAGAATGTTGAAGGTACCTGAGGGTCTGAATTATAGGAAGAGATTGGGCAGGCCAGGACTTTATTTAATGGAGCACAGAAGACTAATGAGTAACCTGGTAGGGGTATACAAAAATCTTGAGGGGCATAAATAGGCTGAATACACTCAGACTTTTCCCCGAGGGGAAAGGAATAAAAAATTAGAAGGCACAGATTTAATGTGAGAGGGAAAGGGTTTAAAAGAGGCCTGTGGGGAAACTCCTTCACAGAAAGGATGATCTGTACATGGAACAAACTGCCCGAGCAAGTGGTTGAGACAGGTACAATAACAACATTCAAAAGACACTTAGATGGTAAATAAATAAGAAAAGTTTAGAGAAACAGGGGTCAAACATGGGCAAATGGAATTAGCTTAGACACACATCATGGTCAGTGTGGATGAGATGGACAAAAAGGTCTGTTTCTGTGTTGTATTAATCAGTGAGTCTATGGCTCTAAACATCATCAACAGATTTTCTCTGTACGAGCAACACAAAGCCTGTGTGTGACTACTGGACTTTCTGCCTATGGAGCAGGCAGAGAAAAAGGAGAACACCTTAGCAGATACAGTGCATGCTTACCCAAGTTCAACCAGAGATATTTTTTGTTTCTGGTGATAAACAACTGATCACTTTCTGAGCTTATCAATTTTACATATATTTTCCTTAATTCCCTTGGAGCAAGTTACAGGGTAATTCAGTGGAAAACAGCATTCACTGGTTATAATCAAGATGAAAGATGAGAATCTAAACACTCAGCACATTTTAAGGAAAAGCTAGTCTTGTCCATTAGGATCATTTCATTTCAACACGTTTAGATTCTTTCAAACTGGGACTTATCCATCTGCTTGTAGTTTATTTTGTGACAACATGAGCCAAATCAGAACAAGACAGTCCGGGAGTCCAGACAGAGGAAAATGGAATGGAGTCAGGTGTATTTACCACAAAGAGTCAATCTGCAGAAACAGTCTTCAGAAACACTGTGCCTAAAAAAAGTACTTCAATGTTTCTGTGTATTGTAGCTGTTGCTGTGTGGTCCTGCTTGCCACAGTCTTGCATTTGACAGAGAGCTACAATGAAGTATTGTTGGAAGTATTTTTCACGATATACATTACCCCAGAAAAATGTCTAAAATTGTAAACTATTTTGTAGTGTTGTTACTCTTTACTTGGTAAATAACTGAAATGGCAGAAATTAAGAAGTTTTACAGATTGTTTCTGCAATTCCAACTGTAAACATCTGGCAAGAAATCAGAAGAGTGCAAATGTTCAATTATTAGGAAGCAACAATGTAGTCTGACTGTGTAACTCTACATCATGAATTCCTTATGGCAAATATATGGATAGTTTATTAAACACCAATTAAAATTATACTGGGATGAATATTCTGTTACCCCAAGATCATTCCCTACCTGCACTTTTGCACAATGCTTCCTAAAATACAGTCTGTTGTAACCTAGGTGTAATCTAGCACTGGGTCAGTGTGCAAATTTCCCAACCTCGGAGCTGGAAAAATTGAAGGAATATGTGCTGCTCCATTGAGCTCTATGAGGAGCCTACTCGAGCAGTGCAGAGGAAGGCGACACTGTGTAGGAATGTGCTATCGGCTTAGGGAGCGCACCAGCCCTCGTCCTTGGGAGTATAGTGGAGCTGCATGGATCGGTCCTGGCATTACTGTTGGCAGCAGATTGGTAGAGTCAGCACATTGGTTTATAAAATATTCAAAGTACTCACAGCCTTACTATGATAACTTCATATAAAATAAAGTTCATAAAGTTATAACAAAGAAAGCTAATAATTAAGTTTGTTAAGTGAACTGTTCTACCAAGATGAATGCTGTCTTGCTTTCATTCTGTGGGCACTTCATCCAAGAACTAACCCATGCAAAATGCTGATGCTTTTTGTGTAATGGTTGCTTGTACAAATAAATAGCTTTTAACCTTACATATCCTTAAAAATATCGAACTATCAAAAAATATCACGAAGTATATTGGCCTAGAGTTTCTTTTGTGTCAGGAATGGGACCAGAGATATCTAGCTTGCCGGGAGTCGTTTTGTATGTGTACTTACCACTCCAATTCCATTCATATTTGAGGCACAAAGCATTGTATGCAACAGTGGTTAGCTCAATGCTTTACAGTACAGGTAACCTGGGTTCAATTCTTGCCTGGAAGGAGTTTGTACATTCTCCCCGTGACCACGTGGATTTCCTCTGGGTGCTCCGGTTTCCTCTCACAGTCCAAAGACACACCAGTTGGTAGGTTAATTGGTCATTGTAAATTGTCCATGATTCAGCTAGAATTAATTTGAGGAATTGCTGGGCAGCATGGCTCGAAGGACCTATTCCACGCTGTACCTCAATAAATAAATAAGTGGTCTTGCAACATTAACCCATGCAAAGCCTTGACCTAATCCATAATACCTGAACAGAGAGATCACTGCTCATAAAATGCAATCACAGTCTTGATTCAATGCTGCAACCTGAAATATCAACAACTCTTCTGCTTTCACAGATGGTGTTGGTCCACTGAGTTCACAGCAGATTGTTTGTCGGCACAGTAAAGAGTAATTCTCAATGATACACAATATGGCCATTGTGTGCCCACAGTGATTAGGGTACCAGCCAAGTGGAATGCTTTGTCTTTGATGGTGTTGAGCCACTGAATGCTTTGGGGCATGCACTCATCTCGATATGAGGAGAGAATTCCAGCACACTCCTAACCTGTTTTTTGTAGATGGTGGAAAGGCTTTGGCTAGGCAGTGAATAAAATCACTTTGTTTGGTTTAGTTTATTATTGTCACAAGTACCAACATAGTTTCCATTGCAAAGCTTGTCTTGCATACCTTGCATACAGATCAATTTATTACACAGTGCATTGAGCTAGAATGCGATAAAACAATAACAGTGCAGAATAAAGTGAAAAAGCTACTGAAAAAGTGTAGTACAGATAAAGAACAAAGTGCAAGATCATAAGGACGTATGTAGATTGTGAGGCCAAGAGTTTAATATCGTATAAGGGATCCATTCAAGAATCTGATATCAGTGTGGTAGAAGCTGTCCTTGAACCTGATGGCATGTGCTTTCAGGCTTTTGTATCTTCGGCCTGACGGGAGGGTGGTGAAGAGGGAATGTCCGGGATGGTGGGGTCTTTGATTATGTTGATTGCTCCACTGAGGCAATGGGAAGTAAAGACAAAGTCCATAGCGGGGAGGCTGGTTCCTGTCGTGTGCTGAGCTGTGTCCGAAATATGAGGAAGACCCAGAGGTGAAGCTCTACACAGGGACCAGGTGTTCAAATCTGGTACCTGGCCTAGTGCAGAATATTTTTCTGATAAATTGAGTGTGCACCAAACTTTGATCTATGGGATGGCAAATTTATCCCAGTGATAGGAGGGATAAACTCTCAAGTGTAGAAAAAGTGAAAATAATCTATTTGAAACATACACTGTTTTTACAGAGATTTACAGAGGGTGCTATTTCCAGTGTCAGAAACGCCCACATCTAGGGCTCAAAGTATCAACAAAAGGATATGCAGAAAGGTGCTGAGGTAAAAGATCAGTCACAATCTTATTGAATGTTGAAGTAAATGCATGGGATCAAATCGTCTACTTCTGCCGCTATTTCCCATGCAATTGCAATATTATTGAGAAGAAAGCCCAGTGACAGATAGAGGGAGAATTATGCCTAGTGACAGACTTTCTATCATAATTATGCTATATAATCATTATTGGCCTTTTTATTCTTTTGCTTTTCCTCTGGTGGGGTGGAAATACATCTCTACCAAAGAAGGTGTAAGGCACTCCCTCCCTCCACAAACCTGCAGGTCACCCTTGAGCAAGGTGTAGCTCCTGCTTAGCCACCCCACCCCCCAATCAGGATTATGAGAAGCCAAGGGAATAGATGGTGGATGGTCGTATGAGCAGCTGGTGCTTACCACAAGCCCTGGTTATGTAACCACTGATGCCAGGCAATCTCTGAAGAGTATTGATAATGGCTGGGGTCACCTGTCTTGTAAAGACACTGCCTAGAAGAAGACAATGGTAAAGCACTTCTTTAGAGAAACTTGCCAAGAACGATCACGGTCATGGAGAGACCATCATCGCCTATGTTTTATGAGATGGGACATAATGATGATGACCTGTTCTCAATTTCTCTTTGCCTTGCATTCCTAATATTCTACTGCCAACAGTCCAGGGAGGAAGGTGACTACCAACTCTCTCCCAATGCAAGTGTGTCACTGGCAGCTGATGGGCATGAGAAAGTGAATCAAACAAGCCTATATGCTTCCTGGGAAAGAAAACTTATGTCCATGTTGCAATTATATTTAGGATTAACAAAATGTAAGAGATTTTTAAAAGTTCCAAGAGACTAAGGTTTTAAAACAGTATATTTGTACATTCCTTAAGATGTTTATTTTTGCAATAAAAATGTTTGTTTTAAATAGTTGCCAACACTATTTGTCAAATCACGAAGCCTTTATACTGAAAAGAACAGCTCAGATTATCAGCATTTGGCAGTCCAAACTGTCCTCCGAGTTGTGTAGTTTATCGTGCAACTTCAGCTTTCAGTGGCTGTACAGGAAACATAAACCCAGAGACCAGTAACCCTATGCGTACAATAAAAAGTATAATGACCAAACCAGTTACAGAAGCAAGCACTGCTAAAAAAAAATCACCAATGATTTTATTGATGTTTGTGTGAGTTCAGATGTAGACATTTATGACACTACATGCACCATCTGCTACTTTAGTTAAATCTCTTAATTTTTGATTTTGCAGCATATTTTGCATTGTGTGTTGTCAAGTAGCCTTCCGGAATTGGAAGAAAGCTGGAACAAACATCACTTTCATCTCTAGATACCTTCAGCTTTTAGATTCATGGCATTTTTTGCTGTTACTAACAATCTGAGTGACCACAGCAAATGGGGAGAAAATTTTATTACATGCACACTAATTAATCATAATTGCAATGATTTGATAATACTAGTGTGAAGAAATGTGTGAAATCTTTAGAGAATCGATCAATTTGAATTAATACCTTAAAGGACTCTATCAAACCTTTGTGCATGTACAGCTTGGATGTCAAATATATTTTAATTTCAAATTCTGAAGGATGGATTTAAGGAACCAATTCCCTATTAGGCCACTGATTTGTACGCTTTTGCAAAATTATTTCAACCACAATGTTAAAACAGAGAGTGATTCAATCCAACACCAGAAAATATTCATTGAATAGCAGACAAGCCAGGGATCAAATTGGAAAAGACAGGATTTTGAGGTGTGAATAAGGTGTCAGACCTCAGTGCTCATCTTTGCTTTCTCCTTTGGATGCTGACTAACCTGGTGTAACTGGCAGACTCCTGAAAAGAATAGGAGCTGAAATTCTGTTCAATGGAATCTAGAGTCTGAACAACAATTCTGGCAGAAGATTGACAGAAAAAAATGTAAACACCTTTAACACCATTTCCCCAGGTTGTCCTCAGATCTTCCATCAGAGTTACAACGCAGAATGATCAATGACAGTTGAATTTTCATCGGAAATCTTGCAAAGTTGTGCTTCAAAATTTCACCCTCGGTTATTGAAAATATTGAGTAATATTTTTGATATGATTCAGGTACCAAAAGGGTAGAATGGAGCAAGCTTTGTAACAAGCCTTATAAAGATATTTCGCCGACTGGAGTAACTTCTCAATGTTCAAAAAAGTGACACTGTTTCCATTATGGGTCACATTGCATAATCCACAAATTCATTTTTAAACTGACATTTTTGCTTTGCTCTTCAAAAATTAATGACATATCATACGGCAGAGCAAGTAAGACAGAAAAAATAAATTAATCCAGTTTAATGTAAACTAGTGGAACTCTCGTATGTATAAGTCACAGACTAAAAGACAAGTCAGCATATTCTACAAGCAAGGTCCCCCTTTCCTGTCCTAGGTGTACTATAAACTAATCAAAAATTATATCTGCAGACTGGGTTTTATAAACATACTACACAATTCTAGTAAAATCTTGTTTAGATTCCATGAAAATTTTGATCTCTTTACGAGCTTTCCTTTTTACTGTTATAACCTTTATCATTCTAATTAAAGTTACCAACGTAAACAAGAATCAGAACAAGAATGAAACACTACATCAAAGCAACTGCAACATGTTACTGAGTTTTGACATGTGCTCCCTTCTGGACCTAAGCATACTATAATTCTCCAACACACAGGTTCTCCAGTGAAAATTGATCCTGCAGAGACAGGCAATTCTATTGAGCATCATGCAGACGACCTGAGTCTTGATTGACAGCCTCAGATTAATAAAAATTTAAAGGCCGGTTTCGAGAAATTTTTTTTGAATGACTCTGATAGGCAGTGTAAACCAAACACATGATACTGCCAGGCATATATAATAGAATTCCTGTTTGCAATGCAGGAACAACCATAAGGCTTTGTAATCAGAGACTGTGAAAAAGGATAGCTATATTGTATTTATTTGTTGAATTTCTTGGTGGGTGGGCAAATGGGTGCTTCCAGAAACTGAACTTTGCTGCAAACTGATGGGGTCTCATTAGATTCAGGCTGCCTGCCTAAGGCTGGCTTATCACCTTCCTTTATAAAAAAGGATTGTTTTACATCCTAAATTGCACCATGCATACTGAAAGATGATAGATGTCTCTCAGCTATATATACATTTACAGATAGGTGCATGCATACATAACCTGTGTTGGGGACTCACAGCATGGTGGCCATTGTAATCTGGTAACATAACCTCTACCTCCGATCCCTGTTTATGTTGAAGAATGAAACATTTGGGTCTTTGCATACCGTGCACCATCTGCAGGCAGATGACACCAATATATCCACCAGTGCAGCTGTCAGTTTCATTCCAAGGAAGTCAGACAACGAGGTTCTAGAAATTCTACTTGCTCCTTTGGGGGAAATATTAATTCAGTAAGAAAGCTGCTTTTGACTAAGTGAGTGAGGTGACTTCATAACAGCACAGTTTTGATCCATCTTGTACTGTTGCGTCCAATGTGGCATCTTGCCATGTTTAAACTTACATGTAGAAGAAGTGTTGATCTAAATCTCATTCACTGAAGGCCCCAATTCCAGCAAATTATTTGACACATTGCTAAAAGTGGGACTATTGCCATTAGCAGATCCATTAGAGGCCACTTGAAATGGTTGTTTAACTAGATAAACAAAGGCTACCTCCTAATCTCAGAAGAGATATTGTCAATTCCTTTTATTTTCAGGCTTGCGTTTTATTGCTCTTTGCAAATTACTTCCCAGGAGTAATATTCCCCTTAAAACTTGTAAACTGATTGACTGGACTTTTTTTGAAGTGAATGGGAGAATGCCATTCAAGATTCAAGATTTAAAGTTTGAGATCTTTAACGTCATTTAAAGTACACAAGTGTAAAGGAGAATGAAGGAATTGTTACTCCAGACCTGGTGCAGCACAAAGAGAACACAATATGAAAAAGAACACAATAATAAGCCTGTATACATAGACTCCTTAGGCACTTATATACTCTGCTTCCTTAGGAGTTCGCAGTGACTCGGCATGACATCTAAAAAATTGACAAACTTTTATAGATGTGTAGTGGAGAGTATATTGATTGGCTGTATCACGGCCTGGTATGAAAACACCAAGCCCCTGATTGGAAAATCCTGCAAAATGTAGTCGATACGGCCCAGTTCATCACAGGTAAAGTCCTCCCCACCATTGAGCACATCTACTTGAAACGCAGTCACAAGAAAGCAATATTCATCATCAGGGAATCTCATCGCCCAGGACATGCTCTCTTCTCGTGGCTACCATCAGAAAGGGGGTACAAGAGCCTCAGGACTCACACCATTATGTTCAGGAACAGTTACTACCTCTTAATCATCAGGCTTTTGAACTAAAGGGGATAACTTCACTCAACTTCACTTGTCCCATCATTGAAATGTTTCCATGACAAACAGATTCACTTTCAAGGAATCTTCATCTATGTTCTTGACATTTATTGCTTATTTATGCATTACTATTATTTTTTCTTTTTGTATTTGCACAGTGTGTTGTTTTCTGCACTGGTTGAATGCCATCCAATCAAATTAATACCTCGCTTTAAATTACAAACACAAGCATTTTGGATCACTATTGCACCATGATCTGCACCACTAACACCCAATATAGATTCAGTTTATTTGTGAATGCAACCATCTTTGCCTCCACTTTTGTTCACCTTCATCCCTGCAGCTTGATATATGGAATTTTCATCAGTTTGGTCTGTCCTCCATTTCTGAACATGAGCAGAATCTCCCATGAATAGAGAACCACTTTAAAGCTCTGTGGACCATTCCCATAAAGCCGTTACAAGTATTGGGTGCTTCGTATAGGAACTGAGTGAGTAATAGTCATATGGTGACAATGACATTGTAACACCAATCTGGAGTACGGCCATCATCAGGATGGAAGTGAGTACATTTAGGTGGATCATTGGGATAAGTCACAGATTTGGAATAATCAGAGAGGCATCTCAGTGTGGGATGAACCTCCAACAATTTAATAACTTAGTTCAGAGTTTTCCTTAAGCTTATGTTCTGCCAAGGAGATGTTGCCCAATTCCGACCATGTTTTCATAGCGTATCTAACAACTAGCATGCTCCAAAACAGAGAATGCTGTCAGCCCAGCAAAATTTCACTATTCCCGTGATATAACCAAGAAACAGCTGCAAACTTGAGTTAGTCAAATTAAATCAATTTTATTGATATTTTGCTTAAAACACCTGTGCGATGCGGGGGAACATATTCCTATTGATGAGGAAGACTTACTGGTACAGATTCAAAAGGGAACATCTTTGAGAAAAATGCAAAATTGCACAGGCCCTGGAAACCCGAAACAAAAGCAAAGCTGACCAGGATGGCTCACCAGGTGAAGCAACCTCTGAATGGAAAGAATCACTGATCTGAAATGTTAACCTGGTTTCACTTTCCAGAAATGCTCTCTGGCTTGTTGAACTTCTGTGGCTTTTTTTTTGTTGCTTTTACTGCGACCAGGCACATGCAGAAATGAATGTATTATAAATCAAAGGAGATTGTCAGGGAAGAAGCATCAAGGGATAAAGGTGTATAAAAATGGAGGCAGAGATGGTTGGATTCACAAACAATCTGAAATTGGTAGTCTTTTACCAAATACACATCAATATCTGAAATTCACCCACAACCACAATTGTCATGGTGTTAACAGACAAAGGGCAGCAATTTAAGGAATAGCATACACAAAATGTTGGAGGATCTCAGCAAGTCAGGCAGCATCTAACGAGGGGAATAAATAGTTGACATTTCTGACTGAGAACCCATCAGGATTTCTAGCATCTGCAGAATCTCTTCTGTCAACAATTTAAGGAGTTCTAATAATACGGCTTCAGCGACTTTCAGATCAGGAAATGAGGCATTGGCAATATTGCCCAAATCCTAAACAAAACTAAAATCAAGACAGAATAGAAAAAGTGACGAATTCTTTCTGCATTTTTTTCTTATTTCAGAGTTTAAAATTATTTTCACATTACCAAAGTAAATTAAACAATAGGGATATTTCAGTTTTTACAATATTATTGCTCTCAATATCTCCATAAATTTTGTAGTCTGACAAACTATTCAAATCTGGAAGATGAATTTTCTACTGAAATTGTTGGCAGGCCAAAGGTTAAATTTAACATTTTGGTAAATTGCCACACATGTTTACAACTTCAGAGTAAATAAGGTGTTAGGCTATTTTCCTAACCAGCAGTAGCTAATTGCCTTTCTTTCTGGCATTTGATAAGATAAAACAGCCTTTTACACCTTTAGCAAACCATCTGCCCAACACCACTCCCTCCATCCCCCCACTTTGATAATAGATAATTTAGTCCATTTGCTCAGATACATTTTGGATTTTCAAGTGCCTCCCCGCCTGGGACCCAGCTTCTGATATTCATTTGACAGGTGTCAGCTGTTTCCAGGCATTCCATCAGGAGGTAATGTAGATTAGTGTCCAGCCATGTAAAACATCTAAAAGATTGCTCCATTTCCAGTTGATACAGGTTCCCTTAATTTTACAATGCAAAGAAAACAAGTATAATAATCTGGGGCTTACCTTAATGCTCTTTGAGTCAGCAGGTTAGAGAATAATTTCCACTAAGGAAAGACATTTTAAGATATTCAATAAGTCATTCGATTGCAGTGTCTAAATATTTCTTCAAAGATTCCAGACTTGTCTCCTCTACCCTTTCCAGGACCCATTTCATTATGCTGATATTTGAAGAACTAATTTCCCTTTACCATTCTTCTCTTGTGATTGTATTTATGTTCACGTTTCAGTTTTGTCCATTCCAATTTATTCTATCATTCTATGCATTACTTTGGCCAGAGTTTTGCACAATATTGAAGAGGGATAAACTGGGCAATATAGCAAACGATTTTAAAGTAATACCATGCTGCCTTGATTTACTTTCCACCACGGATCATGACTGCACATATTCCATGCTTTCTTAAGCACAAAATGAAGCCATTTCCACATAGTGGGTTTCAGAGCAATGGCATCAACCTCATTCCCCCACAGCCATTTCTTTCACACATACCCGTCGACTCCCTTCTGATTCTGTTCACCTGCAGTATGTCTTTGCTATGTGGGAGAAAAATGGAGCACCTGGTGAAAATGTGCCCAGTTGGTCACAGGAGAACTCTGCGCTGACAACACTGGACATCAGGATCGAACCCAATGAAGCTGTGTGGCAGCAGCGCTACTGCCTTACCATGTCCCAGCTCCATCTCATGCCTCTTGGGCTATATGACAAATTGAGCTGTTTGAATGCAAAATTGCACTCAACGTCAGTAAGACCAAACAGCCGATTTTACACTTCAGGAAGGGAGAGATGAGGAAACATACACCAGCCCTCGTAGAGGAATCAGAACCGGAGAGAGTGAGCAATTTCAAGTTCTTGGGTGTCAATATTTCTGAGGAACTAACCCGGACCCAACATATAGATGCAGCTATAAAGAAGATATGTCAGCAACTATATTTCATTAGGAGTTCGAGAAGATTTGGTATGTCAGCACAAACACTCACAAATTTCTTCAGGTGTACTGTGGAGAGCATTCTAACTGGCTGCATCACCATCTGATATGGGGGGTGGGGCTACTGCACAGGCTCGAAGTAAGCTGCATAGAGTTGTAAAATTAGTCAGCTCCATCATGGGTACTAGTCATAGTCATAGTCATACTTTATTAATCCCGGGTGAAATCGGTTTTCGTTACAGTTGCACCATAAATAATAAATAGTAATAGAACCATAAATAGTTAAATAGTAATATGTAAATTATGCCAGTAAATTATGAAATAAGTCCAGGACCAGCCTATTGGCTCAGGATGTCTGACCCTCCAAGGGAGGAGTTGTAAAGTTTGAAGACCACAGGCAGGAATGACTTCCTATGACGCTCAGTGCTGCATCTCGGTGGAATGAGTCCCTGGCTGAATGTACCCTTGTGCCCACCCAGTACATTATGTACTGGATGGGAGACATTGACCAAGATGGCATGCAACTTAGACAGCATCCTCTTTTTAGACACCACCGTGAGAGAGTCCAGTTCCATCCCCACAACATCACTGGCCTTACGAATGAGTTTGTTGATTCTGTTGGTGTCTGCCACCCTCAGCCTGCTGTCCCAGCACACAACAGCAAACATGATAGCACTGGCCACCACAGACCCGTAGAACATCCTCAGTATCGTCCGGCAGATGTTAAAGGACCTCAGCCTCCTCAGGAAATAGAGATGGCTCTGACCCTTCTTGTAGACAGCCTCAGTGTTCTTTGACCAGTCCAGTTTATTGTCAATTCATTTCCCCAGGTATATGTAATCCTCCACCATGTCCACACTGGCCCCCTGGAAGGAAACAGGGGTCACTGGTACCTTAGCTCTCCTCAGGTCTACCACCAGCTCCTTAGTCTTTTTCACATTAAGCTGCTGATAATTCTGCTCAAACCATGTGACAAAGTTTCCTACCGTAGCCCTGTACTCAACCTCATCTCCCTTGCTGATGCATCCAACTATGGCAGTGTCATCCGAGAACTTCTGAAGATGACAAGACTCCGTGCAGTAGTTGAAGTCCGAGGTGTAAATGGTGAAGAGAAAGGGAGACAGGACAGTCCCCTGTGGAGCCCCAGTGCTGCTGATCACTCTGTCGGACACACAGTGTTGCAAGCACATGTACTGTGGTCTGCCAGTCAGGTAATCAAGAATCCATGACACCAGGGAAGCATCCACCTGCATCTCTCCGTAGAGTCCAGGATATTTTCAAGGAGTGGAGGCTCAAGAAGGTGCTGTCTATCATTAAGGACCCCTATCACCCAGGGCATGCCTTGTTCTCAATGGTTCCATCAGGAAGGAGGTACAGGAGCCTGAAGGCACACACTCAATGATTCAGAAACAGCTTCTTTCCCTCTGCCATCTGATTTCTGAGTGGACATTGAACCCATGAACACTACCTCACTATTTTTTTTATTTCTATTTTTACACTACTTATTTCATTTAACTATTTAATATATGTATTCATACTGTAATTCACAGATCTTCTCTCTATTATCATGTATTGCATTGAGCTGCTGCCTCAAAGTTAACAAATTTCACAACATATGCCGGTGATATCAAACCTGATTCTGATTGAAATAGCATGCCCTGCCCACTCAAGCCAGAAGTATGCAGAATATGCAATTGGTAACATCAGTCATGGCAAATTGAGTTGTGATAATCCAGCCAGCAAAAAGAGTTATTCACACACGGGATACCTGCTGTTTAGCTGGAGGAAGGACTGACCCCTACTGCCATGGCTGTCCCCTCCTCCCTACCTCTGGTATTTAAATTGATTTACAGGCTTGCTGTTGATTGGCAAGGGGGTCTGGGTGTTTGACAGAAATGTTTTGCATGCATCTCTGATGATGTAAGTCTGCCGCCTGCATTGAGGCTGCAGTGGTTGAAGCTCACCTGTCATGGTCCATTTTCTTGGCAAAATGGATGTTCCCTTGGGTATTCAGAAAGGCAGGGAGGAGGATAAAACAGCTTAAGGACTATAGGTAAGTGGAGGAAGAGAAGAAGCATGCTGGTACAGGTCCTGTTCTAATCAAACACAGGGCCCACATGCCTTGGCACAGTTAGTGCTTATTTCAATACTTGTGTGAATGCCTATTTCCACTGATCCCTCAGAGAGCGCATCCCGATTCCAGTCAGAACCAGTGGCAGCTTTATTATTACTGACATATGTTGTGAAATATGTTGCTTTGCAGCAGCAGTAGAAAAACAGTTTCTATAAATTGCAATAAATATATTAAAAATAAATAAATAGTGCAGAAAGTGTCTGTGGGTTCATCAGTGGTTCATTAGAACCCTTCAGTAACCTTATGCTGGAGGGGAAGAAGCTGTTCTTCAAACGTTAAGTGTGCATCTTTAGGCGTCTGTACCTCCTTGCTGATGGTAGTAATGAGGAGAGGGGATGAGGGTGGTGATTGTCCTTAATGACGGGTTCTTCCTTCATGAGGCAGTCTTTGATGGTGGGAAAATTATTTGTGTGAAAAAAATCCCTCGAAATTTCTTACTGCCTTACCCCAAACTCTAGTTTTAGACACATGCTGAGGGGGAAATGTTTTCTCCTATCTGACCTATATGAACTATACATAATTTGTCAGTTTTCCCCTCAGCTTCCTCTGCTCCAAGGAAAATAAACATGGCCCATAGAGTATTTCCCTCATAGTTGAAAAGCTCCATCACAAGCAACACTGTGGTGAACTTGCTTTGCCTGTAAATTATATCTGATCTGTGATGACCAGAAGCGCACACAGTACTCCAGCTACGGCATAACCAATGTTTCATAAAGTTGTCGTCCCTTATGTTCTATACCTTAGTGAATGAAGGCAGGTAGTGTATCCTAAGCACCTTCTTCATTTGCATTGCCACCTTCGGGGATCATTGTACTTGAATACCAAGGTCCCTCTGTTCCTCAAATCATCCGAAGAACAGACTATGTCCTACCCTTATTAGAACATCCAAAGTGCATCAGCGTGTGATTCAGGGTTAAATTCCACCTGCCATCATTCAGCCTACCGAACCAACTGATTAATATAATTTTTACACCATCTGCAAGAAAGCTCAGAATGACAAATGAAAGAAATTGAAATGGATTACTTGATCTGATTATAATATCACCTGTACTGATACCTACACTGCCACTGACCATGGATTCTCTAGCAGTAGAATTAGTTCTGGCCAGTTCTCTCTTCCAGCTACAGAAATGATGTACTTTGGCTTCTGTGCATTCCCAATCCACCCAGGTCTGGAGTGCAGCCTTGGTTGTATACTGCTTTCTCCTATGTGAAAAGGAATTGCCTAGGAATGTATCTCGGCAATGTGTCTGCCAATGATCTAATTGTTAGCAATGTGTGAAGTGAAGCTGTGAGGTTCAAGTATGATGTTTAGAGTATAGATAGGTGCGTGACAAGGTGGTGGGACACATGAACATTTCATCAACAGGCTTGAAAAAAATATTTCTGGTAAACAATCACCGCAAGCATGGAGAGGTGAGCAGAGGTGAGGCAGAATTGAACCCGTCCACTAAAACCGACAGTGAGGAAAGACCCGCGGTTTGATGAATCTAAATGCCAGGCCGATTTGAAAAGGTCAGTTACGGGCCGAAACGTGGCAGTGGGGTCCAGGCTCAGAGCGTATCGAAGCAGCAAGGCCTGGATCCCAGAGCTTATCAAAGTGCCAGGGCCCAGACCCTATAGGGAGGAATAACCTGATGTTAAATGTCGAGCCAAATTGAAAAGGCGGGGTGTCAGGACCAGAGGCGAGGGTCAGGCTGGTTCTGCATGCTGGTCCGTGACACTTACTTGGCTCTGCGCTGACCTGAAGCTGTGGCCTGCTCTGATTGCTCCAGACTCACTTTTGTTCTGAATGCTATTCCCTTACTTCTATTGTTTGCACGATTTGTTCCTTTTTTCTCTCTGCTCATTGGGTGTTTGATGCTTTTTTTTTAATGGATTCTTGTGGGTTTCTTTGTTTTGGAGAGGAATCTCAAGGTTGTATAATGTATACATACCTTGATCACAAATGTACTTTAAACTTTGATAGATGCTACTGTTAGATTAGTGACCTGTACATATAGACTGAGGTGATGTGTGAGGGTAGTTGTGGAGAAATGTGATTCAATGACCACACAAATGACCTACGCAACCTAACTTTGGCTTGTCAAAGCGTCTCACAGAACTAGGCCCCATGGGTATGCACTAAGACAATAAATATTGCAGTGAGCTCAATATTGAGATAATGAGTTAGGAGCTCACATCTCATCAAATGGTTGTGGGTTACTCCCATATCACAATGCCTGTGCATGCTTTTCTGCTCTATCCAGTCTCTCCCACAATATTTTTCCTCAAGCACTGATGAGGTATCTGCTGTCTTAACACTGTCACTGGAATGGTTCAATTTTCCTCAATGATTAGACATGGATACCAGATTCTAAAGTGCCAACTCACCAAACTAAACCTTCTCAGTTACACTCAGTCTTCTAAAACTTAATTCATTGACAAAGTTGGGTACGATCAAGAAAGAAAACTTTTTTCAGTCTTTCTCATAGCAATGCTGCACTCACCTCCTTCATGCTGAGTGAAGCCATGATAGAGGAAATGTAATCAGATGGAAAGCTGTTCAACCTACGTCACTTTCTCTCAAAAACCAAGATAATCCTAATTTCAGTCCTCGAGCTGCAGTATACAGATGATGTTAGTTCAGAAGCCTATCCTTAAGTCATTGACAGCTCCATCAGTGATTGAGTAGGACTCATACTAACTGGCCACACAGCAAAGGTCCTCCCGCTGCACAATGACGCCTGATAATAAAGGTTTGTAACAAAACAGACATCATTGGAGGCACTTCTCAGAACATTAGATAAAATTCTCCAGTGCCCTCAGTTTTTTGTCACGTGAGGAAAAATGTGTTTGAAGAACACACAGCTCATGGACTTCTGGCCACCAGTGATCCCTCTGATCACCTAGAACAGATATCTCAAAGCACTGTGAGTGATCACCAACATTAACTCCACAAAATGCTCTAAATCAACTGGTAAATTAAGAGAACAGATGTTGGCAACCTCTTCAAGGCCAACTGCCCCAGTACTTACAATCTAAGTACTCAGCTACCTCCAGTAGCCAGACTATATTGTTCACATATTTGACATCATACTTCCAATTTAGACACCTAGTCCATGCAAGAATTGAACCAGGTGAACTTAGAAATAGATTCAATGATGTTCTCAATGCTTTTTTGAAACAAATGCGGTATTCCCACTGACCATGATATCTGTTAGGGCATATTCTGGAGTTATGGTATATAACAAATATTAATTTCAGCAGCAACCAGTCTTCAGATCTAATGTGGATTGTAGATTGGGTTTAAAATGTAGCTCATAACAATGGTGTTCTTGGAGCTGCAGACTGAGGTTGACTGCAAACAAGGAAACACACCATTGACTTGCGATGTCTGCATATGCATGAATGCAATCTAGAGTCAGTGGGGATTAACATTTGGGTGTCTGGAGTGCTGGTGTGAAGATCTAGGTGTTTGAAAATGATTTGTAATTCAAAGGAAGCATTGTGGATATATTGTAACTGGAGAATTATCCTGCCTTTATCTTTGATCTTTAGCATATAAAAATGTCATGTAATATTGGGTCAGAGAGATCTCTTTTTCCGTGAGTGTCTCCAGTATGATGCCCACTTGCTTTGCTGAATAAAGACTTCTATATCCATTAGCTTCGGTGTCTCCTGGTGACTTTGTTCATAGTCACAACAATGTTTCTGACCCAAGGTACCTCAAAACAGAGAAGGAATATGAAGAAGTCCAATGTGATTGATGGAAGGAGCGTAGCACCACCCAAACTGCCACTACCCACTCTGTGTATGATCTCTCTTAGCCAGACTGGCTTCATCAGCTACTTCAGAACCCAAAGAACAAGAGAGAAAGAAATTATTCTTAAAAAATTATTATTAATTCTGATGGACTGCTTCAAAACTGACCTATTTCATTATCATTTATGGAGCAAGTTTGTTGTCTGTTTTCCATCTTGTTCACATCCACATGCTTTAAATTTAATTTCTCAATATTTTTCCATATCAAATACAAAGTTTCACATTTTTCCCAAAATTGGCCAAGTCAGCTAAAAATCATGTATTTTCAACCTTTAACAATACTTCAAAACAAAAACAAAAAATCATGTTTCAACCCATTGAATTTTTCTTGACCTTTTAAGGACATTCATAAAATTGAACTTCCTTCTGCTGAAAGATTTTTGCTAAAAAAATACTTAATTTATTAAGAAACTGATGACCATACATCAATGATACCCGTAACTGATTCTGAATTTTTTTGAGTGATTTGAAATAAAGAAAATTATCTGTGGTGGAAGAGATACTGTAGTGGATGAAAATACTGTACACCATGTTACCAATCTTAAATTTATTGCTGAATTATTGTCGCACAGAAAGTGACCATTCATCCTGTCCTAGGTATTTGCTGAGCAATTCATTCTAATTTCCAAAATATTTTCCAGATCTTTATTAAACTTTTAAATATATATAAAATTCTCTATTCAAAACTACAATGGAATCTGCATCCAGCACATTTTCAACCTGTATAGTTCAGATCATAACAACTTGACATTCTTATGCCAACCCCTAGATTTATTGTCATTAACTCTAAATTTGTGTCCCAGGGTCCTTGATTTTGCTGCTGAACATTCTCCCTTCTCCATTCTACCTCAGCTGCCTTCATTAAGATTTTTGCTTACCGACAGTGGCTCACTGAGGATTTTACATTTGAAAATAGGCAAATAAGCTTGTCTGGAAACGTGAGTAAAATGTTCAGTTCAAAAAACCCTTGCAATCTTGAACTTCACTTCATTTGAACTCCTGATTATGTGTAAAGACAGAACACTTCCCTATTTTATCAACCGTCTTCTGGAATTTCTCGTTTTCTAATCATGTGTTTGCACAAAAATACTACTCATTAACCATAATAATCAGTGAGATTTCAGTGACACGGTAACTTACTGCTTTAAACCAGTACTTATACCCTAATTTGCTTAATATTCTGCGCCATCTTTAGAAGTAATGACTTCTTTCTGTATTCCTGATTTGCTGCAAACATTGCAGGTACCAACAGTATCACTGCTTGACTCATCAATCTTCCCTGATCGTTTTCCCCTTTGCTCTAAATTGTTACATTTCTACAATTCTTTGATAATAACTAGAAGAATTCTAGGAATGCACACTCATTCGTTTTGGGCTGCAGGTTCATGTTATTTTGTTACCTCTTCATCATAGGATGAGGACATTGCCAGCACACATCTCCGATTCCCCCTGAGAAGATCACAATGATCCTCCTTCTTGAGCCACTGCTGTCAATCTGATGAAATACTCCTGCAGTTCTGCTGGATAAAAGCTCTAGGTTGTACATCTCTGACAGTGACCAAACTGCGATGTACCTCCAAGTCACAATGAATGTGACTTGGCAGGCCACTTGCAGGTGGTGGTGTTTCCAGTGTCCTTGTCTTTCTTACTAGTGCAGCTCATAGGATTTTGAAGATGCTACCAATATAGCTAAGGTGAGGAGATGGTGTACATTTAATATTTCAGTAATATTTGAGTAAAATTGTAGATATGTTTGATTAAGTATTCCTTGTTTGTTTACATAATTCGTCATGGATTATACGTAAGAAGTATGTGAATGGCATACGTCATGATGCCATCACACCTTACTAAAAGAAATGGAAAAAAATTAGGTAGACAAAGCTCCTGTGTTTTTCTTTCAAGTAGTTTCTGGAGTTGCAAAACATTACAGTGTCAACAAGTAGGCTTTAAACCAAATCCAAGATGGCTATCTACCTAATGAAGCACAGCATGTTTTTCTTCACAAGGGGAGGGAGAACTTCATGTTAAAAAAGTACAGTACATGTTTCTTTAAGTTTAAAAAAGGCAGAATATAGACGAAGTTCATGGGTTCATAAACAGTGAGCATTGGGTGATAATAACATCAAATTAGAAAGAAAAAGCAGAAATGGATGGCTACATCGGAAATATAGATGTGTTCCATTGCACAACAAATAATTGGATGAAGAATACTGAATGAATTGAACAGTATTTTAAAGCAAATAGAATAGCTGATAAGAAACCAGTGCCAGTGTTGCTGAGTGTAATAGGTGAAAAAGCATATGTTTTGCTAAGTTTGCTAAGACTGCTCCAACCAAACCAGCTGAAATGAACGTTACTGATATCGTGAAAGCAATGCAGGAATATTTAGAACCAAAACTATTGTTGAATGCCTTAGATTTCATAAGTGGAATCAAAATGAAATGGAGTCCATTTCAGCATATGTGGCTGAAATGAAGAAATTCTCTGAGTATTTTCAGTACAGTGATGGGCTTAATATTGTACTGAAAGATTGTTTAGTTTGTAGAATCTTACAAGAAAGCACAACTCACATTTAAAATATCAGTTGAAATTGCCATATCAATGGAAACAGCAGTCAAAGACATAATTGAATTGCACTCAGGAATGAAAGTGAGCATGAAAAAAATTGCAACATTGAAACAGAAACCTGCCTGGCTGAACAAATTGTGCTACCATTGTGGCAAGGGCCACCAGACCAACACAGGATTAAGGGCAAAACCTGCAGTAAATGCAACAAAGTAGGACACATGTCAGAGAGAGGCAAATAAAGGGAGGAAAAAAGATAAAAAGTCAAATTGCAATTTCAAAAAGAGCACTAATCAAACTGCTGCTGATGAAAATGCCAATAATGATGAGAGTGACACAGGACTGTGTGGCCTTGAGATTTACAATATGTAAACTGACAAAGAGAAGCAATATCGCTTACATCAGAAGTTAACGGGAAATTAATTAAAATGGAATTGGACACTGGCTCAGCCAGTGTATCGGTCATTCCACAAGATGAGTTTGAACAGCATTTCAAAGATACTGAACTGAGGCCTGCAGATATCCAAATAAGAACTTAAATTGGAGAAAAAATAACTCCTGTGGGAATGACATTCATAGCTGTGTAATACAACCAACAAGCCACATTGTGCTTGCATGTGATAAGAACAAGAGGATGTCACAGCAATGTTCAAGGACAGCATTGGAAAAGTCAAACGTAACATAGGTAAAATATTATTAAATGAAAATGCTACACCCAAGTTTTACAAAGCCTGTCCAGTTCCTTATATCATCTGTGATAAAAGTAGCCAGACAGCTCAATCTCACTGAGGCTGAAGGAATTCTTTCCAAGGCTGAGTGGGGTCCATGAGCAACACTAATGTTCCCAGTAGCCAAGAAAGATGGGTCTGTCAGGAGCTGTTGTGATTTTAATGTCACCTTCAACCCAGTATTGAAAGTAGATCAATACCCTTTTCCCAGGATGGAGGATATATTTGCAAACCTTTCTGGAGGGAAACACTTCAGCAAAGTGCATAGCTGAAGCCTACCTATAGATGGAGGTGGCAGAAGGTCCAAATTATATCTTGCCATAAACTCTCACAAAGGTCTTTATCATTATAATAGGCTTACTTTTGGAGTAGCATCTTCACTTGGCCTTTGACAGAAAGCTATGGACCAGGTATTGCGAAGATGCCCAGGCACTCAGTGTTACCTGGATGACACCATTGTTACCAGTGAGGATTTCAAGGAACATCTCCAAAATCTCAAGACAGTCATAAAAAACATTAGAAGATTATGGGCATGACCTGATAAAGATTGCACATGTGGATGCCCCAAGAACAAAAGACATGTCGGAGTTGTGGTTCTTACAGGTTCCTGCCAAACCTGGCTACTGTGCTCCACCCTTTGAAATCATTACTACAGATCTGGAAGAATTTGTAATGGACAAAGCAGTGTGCGGTGGCTTGCAAAAAGGCAAAGGAAATGGTGACATCAGACACTGTACTCGCACATTATAACCTATATCATCCAGTGAAGCTTGCCTGTGATGCTTCGCATTATGGTACAGGTGCTGTCATGTCAAATGTTATGAACACCCCCTAGCCTTTGCATCACTTTCCCTTATTGCTGCAGAGAAAAACGATGCATAGATTGACAGAGAGGTCTTGAGTCCTGTTCGGGGTGTAAAATATTTCAACCAGTACTTGTATGGGAGAGTCTACCTGCATTACTGATCATCAGTCTCTGGTTTCCATTATCATTCCACAGAAGGGTGTTCCACTAACAGCAGCAGCATGAAGACAGAGATGGGCTGTTTCTTGGAGGACACAATTGCAAGATTGAATTCAATCGTGGAAATGTTAATGGATTGTCCCATTTATCTTTGGAAAGGAAGTGCAATCTCCCAATTATGGCAGAGATGATCCAAAGCAAAACCAGAAAAGACTCCGCACTGTCTCAGGTCTACATGGTCACCCAAAATGGAAAATGGATGGAGTGCGCAGTTGAAATTCCAGTTCCACCATTTTTACCAGCGCCGGGATGAATGCCCTTGACAGGGATTGCCTTATGAAGGAACTGAGAGTTGTTTAACCATCCAAGCTGAGAGCTAAAGTGTTGGAGGAGCGACATGCTGTTCATCTAGCTATGGTCAAAATGAAAGCATTGGCTTGATTTGTCTGGTGGCCTGGGATAGAGCAGAAGATCAAGCATCTTGCCATGCACTGTTCGGGATGCCAACACGTCCAGAAGATGCCAAGAGCAGTGCCCCTCCATCCCCAGAAATGGCCTGCATAACCCTGTCAGAGGATTCCCACCATTCATGGGCATGATTTTCTTGGTGTGGTGGATGCAGCTACAAAGTGTCCAGAAGTGTTCCCAATAACCTCTACTGCAGCTCAGCACACTGTTGATGTGTTAAGAAGTCTATTCTCAAGGATTGGTTCTCCTGAACACTTAGTCAGTGATTATGGATCACAGTTTGCTGCGTAACAGTTTCAGTCATTCCTGAAAATGAATAGAATAAGACATGGACCGTACCATCCAGCCAGAAATGGCGAGGCAGAAAGGTTTGCCCAGAATTGAAAAAACACACTGTGAGCAATGTCAGCAGAACACACCACACTGACACTGAACCAGAAGCTCACCAATTTCCTCTTTGCTTATCACAATGCAGAGCACTCCACAACCAACATCTCACAGGCTATCCTGTTCCAGGAGATCCTGCACTCACACTTGGATCTCCTCAAACCCAATCTCAGAAGGAGTATGCAAGATAAACAGCTGAGACAGACTGAAGGCTCCTCAGACAAAGAGGTTCTATGTTTCGCTCCTGGACAAGCAGTCCTTGCGATGGACTACAGAGGTGATGTAAAGTGGGTACCTGGAAAGTTTAAGGACGGAACTGAACCACTCTCCTACACAGCGGAGAGCCTGACATCACCTGGGGATAACACATCATTCAGCTGAGGACAGCAAAGTCAATTGCCAGAGAAGATAGGTGTCCAGAATGTCAGAACCACATCTTGCAGGCCAAGAGTCAACTCCTACAATCACCACACAGGAGGCCCCAGAACCGCCTTGTCCGGAAAGATGTTACCTGACAAGAGTCAGAAATCCTCCACAGTGATTAAACCTTCAGGCCTGAATGGGACAATTTAAAACTTACTATGCTGTGAATGTCTGTATAGTAATTGCATTATATAGTATACTGTGTGTATACCTTTTAAGATCACTAGAGAGCAATATGATACATATGAGTTGAGATGCATTCTATATTGAGTTGGAATTTATAGCTAGGCAGGGAGGAGTGTTGTGTATTTAATATATCAGTAATATTTGACTAATATTGTAAATATATTGTTTGGTTAAGTATGTGAATGGCCTACGTCACTATGCCACCACACTATATGTGAGCACCTCACTAAAAGGAAAGAAAAGTAAGTAGACAAGGCTCCTGTATTTTTCATTTGATTAGATTCTGGAGTTATAAAACATAACAACTGCACACACTGTGATCCAGTGATGTAGAATATGGATACTTAGGGTGATGAACAAGTGAGCAGCTTTGTTATGAATGGTGTTGAGCTCATTTAAGAACTGCTGGAGTTGTGCTTACCCGGGTGGGTATTCCCTTGTATTAATCTCTTGTGTCTTGTAGATAGGAAGTCAAGAACCCATTTATGCTAATTCCAATTTATTCTCCTATTATTGCCACCAGCTTCACAGCCACACAGATCCTGCTTCCCAGAGTGAGCAATTAATCTATTAGCCTGCCATTCTTTGGAATGTAGGCGTAAACTACAGAATTCAATGGGAAACCCATGTGGTAATCAGGAGAACAAGCAAACTCCAGACAGAGAGTATCCAAGGTCAGGATTGATAGAGAGTCATTCGAGCTCTAAGGAAAGAGTTATGCTAGCTCCATCATCACGTTCCCTGCCAGGTACACAACAGAATGAACCTGTAACTCATGCTGTTCATCTGTTAATCTGTCACCACTTCCACTATATTTGTGATCAGCTTTCACGGTATCCACATTTTGACCGCCCACGGATGCCTAGTGGGTTGTATTAGTTCACTTCCAAAGCCTTGTATTGTGCACTCGCTGACATCACGGTGATATGAGGCAGATCTGAATACCAGCAAGTCACCAAAAACTTCCAACATTCATGAATAATATCAAAACTGTATACACAGTCAAATAAAATACACAGTGAGGAGACGGTTAAGACAGTAAGCTGTAGCTTGAGCTGAACTTTGAGACACTTCTTTGTGCTATGGAATGCATCCACAGAGGAAACAAGGTTGAAATATCTCAAAGTTCCAACCTACAACAGCTGACAAAAATCTACACATCCTCTCTGTCTGTGATCAAGAAGAGGGATCGTCTCCAGAGGTGAAACAAGTGCACTATAAATAAAGATAGCTGCGTCCACTCCTCCCCTCTGACAACTGCAGTACAGATGTTGGCTTGCAACACCTTTCATTTCCTTGAGTAAAAATACTGATGTTAGGTAGGGTTTCCTCTTTTTTACATATTCAGTCTGTGCACATCCATTACTGTTGCTATGAATGGACTTTTTGCTGTCAAATTGGGGTTTGGCAAGGCATGCCACCAAAGCTGCTGCTCCCTCAGAACCATCATTTAGCGCCTTGCAGAAGGGGATACAGAACAGGGAGCAAAATTGCTAACTTCGGAGCAATAAACAGTCTGCTGGAGGAACTCAGTGGATTGAGCAGCGTCCGTAGGAGAGAGGGGAACTGTCAATGTTTTACATCAGAATCCTGAACCCAGGCTGGACTGAACATCCATAGTGCAGGTGGGAGCAGCAGAACTGGAAGATATGGTGTGTCTCGGAAGTAGGTGTGAAAGAGAGAGAGGACAGAGTTATGGTACAAAGAAGTAATTTCAATTTGCAAACGTAGGCAGAATTTCTGAATAGAATCGGGGAGTGTTATTTATAGATCTTGCTTCACCTTGTTTCATTTAATCATTCAGGATCAATTTCATGGAACAGATATCCTTTGTTCACTGGTAAAGGGAGGCTCTCTTATCTCATCTTCCCAATTTTTATATTGTAGTGAGAATATGCCACAGCTGATTTTCATTTCCACACTGTCCCAATTTGCACTATGAGTGGAGAATTAGGTGAGGCACAATCTATCAAACTGCTGATAGATTTCCAAGCAGGCCTAAACTGAAAGAGACATTGGAGCCCTTTCAACCTTCATCTTCTCATCAACACATACACAAAATGTCTATTTTTGAATTTTCTTATGGTCATCAAAGAATATGAGAAACAGAGTAAAAAAGTTGCATTTATACTCTGCCTTATCGTAACACTTCAGACTTCCCAAAGCACTTCAAATACAATGAATTACTTTTGAAATGTTATGTCTGAAGATATAAAAACTGTCTACATTGTATAAGCATGATGTAAATGCATCATTGCATTTGCTACAATCTTTCTTAACATTCTCATAATTTAACATAATCAGAACATGAATTAGCTAGTAAGCACACTTTGTGATGAATGTGCCCTATGAATTTTGCAATGATTCATACACAGCTTCTATAGGAACCTATTGGCACATGGGTCAGGGCTCAAACTGGTGGGATTAGAACAGCTTCTTTTATAGACTTAGAGCTCTGGACTGATTCCAGGATTTGGCTCATGATTTCTTTTGGCACATTAGAACACAGATTCAATGTTTTTCATTCAAAATGAATGCAAATACAAAAGGCAAGCTGCCAGATCAATTTGTCACCTATGAAGGTCAGGGCAGCATGAAATCTAGGGCTAAGCAAATGATTCTTCTCCCACCATCAAAGATGTCATTACCACAGCACAGTTCGCAACCACGTTGCTGCCTTAATGGAAATACAAGATTAACGACGAGCTCGCTCTTTAATCTTTTAAATGAATCAGAATGTTACTGGAAGTTATTGGGTTCAATAAAAAGCAAAGCACAATTACAAAATCAAATAATTTAAATTATTCAAAATTGAGTGTGTTTTCTGACCAGTGATCTGTAATGGAGAGGCAGATTTTGGCTAAGATGCTTGGCTCGCTGGATACCCTGTGGACGGTGGCAATTCTCCATCGTGCTATCTGGTTCTAGATGTCATGGTGCAATGTAAGACACATTAATCAGAGATGTTAAACAAGTATCTGTCAGTACATTGCTGCTTCACTGCTTCAAGTTGTTCTTCCTCAAATTGCATGGTAATGAATTCCTCAAGGAATTCCTAAAGGACTGAGGTCCTTTAACAACTGCCGGACGATGCTGAGGATGTTTTACGAGTCTGTGGTGGCCAGTGCTATCATGTTTGCTGTTGTGTGCTGGGGCAGCAGGCTGAGGGTAGCGGACACCAACAGAATCAACAAACCCATTCGTAAGGCCAGTGATGTTGTGGGAATGGAACTGGACTCTCTGACGGTGGTGTCCGAAAGAAGGATGCTGTCCAAGTTGCATGCCACCTTGGACAATGTCTCCCATCCACAACATAATGTACTGGGTGGGCACAGGAGTACATTCAGCCAGAGACTCATTCCACCGAGATGCAACACTGAGCGTCATAGGAAGTCATTCCTGCCTGTGGCTATCAAACTTTACAACTCCTCCCTTGGAGGGTCAGACACCCTGAGCCAATAGGCTGGTCCTGGACTTATTTCCTGGCATAATTTACATATTACTAGTTAACTATTTATGGTTTTATTACTATTTATTATTTATGGTGCAACTGTAATGAAAACCAATTTCCCTTGGGATCAATATAGTATGACTATGACTATGACTATGACCTAGGAACCAGCAATATTCTGAAAGTACTATGGACAATATACAATAGAGAAGACAAAAGAAGGTCACATGTTGGGACTTACTTTTGAGATAATAATTTAATTTGATTGAATGAATATCCTATACCACATTAAAGAACAGAACTATATAGTCTTCATCATTTAAAAAATAAATTTCTGATACTCTGGCACCCTTAGTTTTTTGTTGATACCTGGCTGGCAGGTTCTCTGTGCGACAGGATATTACTGCCATTATTACATCAACATAGGTAGGATAGGTATTAGTAAATCCTTCCCCATTTAAGAGGTTTGATAACCAGGCAACATAGGTTGAAGGTAATGATGATGAAGTTTATAGAAGATATCAGGAAGATTGTTTTCACTCGGTGGGTGATTTAGAGTTTAGAAAGCACTGCCTGAGAAGAGGTGGAGGCAGAGACCTTCACAACATTTAGTAAGTAACAAGACAAGCACTTGAATTTACTAGATACTGAAGGCTTTGGTCTAAAGGTTAGTAAATAGGATTAGTAAAGATGGGTATTTGATATAGGGATGGATGAGGTGGGCAGAAGGGACTTACCTGTGCTGTGATTCAGTGCTTTTAATTCATGGTAATTAATTCATTGTATCTCAGGTAATGATGAGTTTGAGTACAGAGAGGACATTAAGAACCTGGTGGCATGGTGCGAAGACAATAACCTATCCCTCAATGTCAGCAAGACGAAGGAATTGGTTGTTGACTTCAGAAGGAGTAGCGGACCGTGTGACCCAATTTACTTCGGTGGTGCGGAAGTGGAACAGCTTTAAGTTCCCCGGGGTCAATATCACAAGTGACCTGACTTGGTCCAGGCAAGCAGAGTTCACTGCCAAGAAGGCCCACTAGCGCCTTTACTTCATGAGAAAACTAAAGAAATTTGGCCTGTCCCCTAAAACCTTCACTATTTTTTATAGATGCACCATATAAAGCATTCTTCTAGGGTGCCTCACAATCTGGTATGGAATTGTTCTGTCCAAGACCGAAAGAAGCTGCAGAAGATCGTGAACACGGCGCAGCACATCACACAAACCAATCTTCCGTCCTTGGACTCACTTTACACCGCACGCTGTTGGAGCAGTGCTGCCAGGATAATCAAGGACACGACCCACCCAGTCAACACACTTTCCGTCCCTCTTCCCTTCGGGAGAATGCTCAGGTGCTTGAAGACTGGTACGGCCAGATTTGGGAATAGCTTCTTTCCAACTGTGATAAGACTGCTGAACGGATCCTGACCCGGATCTGGGCTGTACCCTCCAAATGTCCGGATCTGCCTCTCGGTTTTTTTTGCACTACCTCCACGTTCCATTTTTCTATTTTCGATTTATGATTTATAATTTAAATTTTTAATATTTACTAATGTTTACTATTTTAATGTTTTAAATATTTAATATTTGTAATCCAGGGAGCGGGAAGCGCAGAATCAAATATCGCTGTGATGATTGTATGTTCTAGTATCAATTGTTTGGTGACAATAAGTTATAAAGTATAAAGTATACATGTTTCTTAAAATGTTACACAGCAGTATAATAAACATTCCAGAGAACAAGGTAAGATTAAACGAGACACAGGAAACAGGGAGGCAAACATGACCTCTGTGATCTTAAATGGATTATGGGAAACAAGTCTTAAAAGAACTTTAGAAACCGAACAGGACAGCCAGAACAGCAGGATTTCTGAAAAACAGTCATTCAACAGGTTTATTCATGTGGTTATTAAATTCCTTTGATACTGTTACGTAACCGGCAACAATGAATATCAATCGAGACAGGTTATATAAAAATAACCAAACATTTATTAAACACCGATAAACGATAAAGGAAAAAAAAACACACGAAAACTTTAACCAGAAGTTAACAGATATGCAGCCATTCACCAACTCGCCACTCGGCTCTGGTCCTTAAAGCGTTAAATGCAAAAACAGTTCTTAAAGCGATACAGTCAGATATAGTTCTCAAAGCGGTAACTTCGAAAGTCCAACAGATTTACACGTTCAATTGGGAGAGACTTCTCTGGAGAAGGATTTCTTCACAGATGCAACTTTACTGCTGGTTCTGTCCACAGGATTCACGATGCCGAAAATAAACAGTTTAAATCAACTGACCTTAAATTCCTTCAGAGAGAGACAGCACCTTTTTGCATGAACTCCTTGCTCTTTCTGGCAAGAGTTATCTCGATGCAGGTTGCTACTCCAATGAAGACTCAATAAGGTCGATCCTTTATTAAATTGCCAAATGATGCCGACTCCTCTCGATCCTTCGATCCTGTAACTTTGATAAATTCTCCACTCTCCCTTCTAATGTTGGAATTGAGTAAATCAACACATCTAGCAAAAATTTCCAGTCCAAATAATATGGATATTTTGCAACAGAATGCACACTCCATTTTAAAAATGAAACTGCATCACCAAAAACAAAACGCAACAGAAATGGAGATACAACACATTCTACCTTGAAATCCACAAACTCAAAAACCAACTGCGTCACCTGGCTCGACCCTTATATAGTCACGGGGCACATGTCATCACGTGACCTCACATCGGCGGGAAAATCACATCAGGTGACCTCCAAAAGACCATTACATCATTCTCACAAAAAAAACAGATCTCCTTGAGCATGTAACAACACCAATTTAAGCCAATTAATTTCCCATTAGAGAACTGCATCTTTTATGTTTGCCAAAGTAGTTAATATCTACTTAATTAGTGCTGTTATATAAAAAGAAACAAAGCAAATATGTTCAGACAGCAATGTGATAACAACTAGATTATCTGTTCAGATATCCAATGGCCAAATCAATACAGGGAACTGTATGTGAGCTATCAGACCCACTGGAGGGGAGAGTGTGTATTGCTGAGCAACACATAAGAAAGCTGGAGGAGCTCATCAGCATCGATGGAGGGAAATAGTTAATCAACATTCTGTCGAGTCTCTTCACCTGGACGTCCATGTGCTGCTGACCCACAAAACTCCTTCAGCTGCTCCAGGGTCCAGTTTCTAGACTCTTTTATGTCTCCATTTTGTCAATTAATGACTTAATACAAGTTAGCAATGACAGGGCAACCCTCTTGCAGTACTGCACTGGTGTCTCAACTGAAATCTTGTGCTCAGGGCTTGAAATTTTTGTGGAGGCAAGAACAAGTGAAAAGTCTCAGGCAATGTACTGATTCAGTGTGTTATTTAATTATTCTGAATAATATTTTAAATGAAATATAATATTTTATTAAACAGAGTAAGTTAGTCCACACTTTACAAAGTCCTTCAAAGTATTTTCCTTGTGATTGAGGCCAAGTACCACAATATTAGCCCCCCCATGCTATGCTAACAGCATTCCAAAAGAATGCAAATCAAAATTTAAGAGTAATATTTTGCACAAATAAAAACATATTTATAAGCAACATCAGCCAGCTCAAATAGCACAGCAGCTCCACTGCAATAAAACATGCTTGATTTTCCTGATCATGAAAATATATTGTGCAACTTAAAGGTTTTCTTCCTTTTAAGTCTATATCTATGCAAAGAGAAAGAACAAGAGTTCAGGGCCAATGTGTTCCTGTAAAGGTCAAAACCAGGGTAACCTTGGATGTCAACAGATATTGAAGATTGGATAAAGAGAAAAGGGGAAACATATAAATGGTTTGGGAAACTAATGACAGGAGAGGCTTCTTATGAATATAAAACATCTAGGAATGTATTTAAGAAGGCTAAGAGAAGTCACAAGAATCTGAAGGCATTCTCTAAGTATGTTAAGACCAAAAGAACAACCAGGGAAAAAGTAGGTCTACGAGAGACAACTGGGGCAATCTATGCATGGAACTGGAAAGTACAGGTTGAATTGAATTGAATTGACTTCATTACTTACATCCTTCAGAAACATGAGGAGTAAAAACCTTTCTATGCTACGTCCCCATCTAAATGTGCAATGTGCAATTTATAGTAATTTACAATAAATATTATGTAAAACAGGATAGTCAATATAACATAGCAATACAGTTGCATCAGCATGAATTAAGCAGTTTGAAGGTCTGGTGGAAGAAGCTATCCTGGAGCCTGTTGGTCCTGGCTTTTATGCTGTGGTACCGTTTCCCAGATGGTAGCAGCTGGAACAATTTGTGGTTTATTTAAGTAGTCCTAAATAAACATTTAACATCCATATTCATGATGGAAACTACAGCCGAAAATTTTGTGAAGGTGTAGGTGAAAGTCTAGTGCAGGTCTCCATAATAGAAGAAGCCTTCAATGCCTTGGCAGGCTTAAAGTTTTATCAATCTCCAGGATTGGATGAGAGTTATCCAAAATTGCTATGTGAGGCAGGCAAAGAGATTGCTGAAGGGTGCCATTTTGAGATCTTTGTTGAACACAATTGAATGCCAAATTGAATGGAGGACAGAAAACTTGGTCCCCCTTTGCAAGAAACGCAGCAGAGAAAAGCCCGGTAACAATGGACTTGTGAAGCTAACATCAGTGATTGGGTAGTTACAGAAAAAGTTTTGAGGGAGTGGACTAATGATCACTTGGAAAGGTAGGGACCAAAAAGAGAAAGCAAAATGTCTTTCTCAAGGGCAGATGCTGAGTGACCAACTTGAATGAAGTCTTTGAAGAGGTAACACAATGTATCTATGACAGCAGGGCAGTAGATATAATTTACATGGACTTCAGTACAATGTTGCAAATGTGAGGCTGATTGAAAAGATTAGAGCCTATAGCATCCAGAGCAAATCAGCAAACTGGATCCAAAATTGGTTTGCCAATAGGAGATGGATGGTGATGGTAGAAGCTTCCTTTTGTGATAGGATGGCTGTGATTAGTGGTGTCCCGTTAGGGCAGCGCTGGGGCCTTTGCTTTTTGTAGTGCACATAAATGACTTGGATAAAGATGTGGGAGGCAAGATCAGTAAGTTTGTGATAGAAGTGAATAGCAACAGAGCTGTTGATATTGTGGGAGAGAGTATTTGACAACAGAGAGATATTGATGTGTTGGTGATACGGGTTTAAGATGGCAAATGTGACGCAATACATTTTGGATATACTAATGAGGTCAGGGCACATGGCAAATCCAAGCACTCCAATCCAGGTTTACTGAACTGCAAACTGCATTCTCTATTTATTATGTGAAAGTCAAGGTCAAGTTTATTGTCATATGCACATGTACATGTATGCACAGGTACAATGAAATCGTACCTGCAGCAGCATCACAGGGACATAACATCATATAAGCAGCATTCACAAAGCAAACAATTTCAACATTAATTACAAATGTTTTCTTCCAGTAAAACAGAAATAGAACAAACAAAGCGTCTATTTTAGTGCAAAAGTGGTCAAAGTGTTCATAGTGCTGCTAAACTCTAGTCATTGAGATTGTGCTGGTTGCTTTAAGAACCGAATGCTTGAAGGGAAGTAGTTGTTCTTGAACCTGGTGGTGTGAGACTTCAAGCTTCTGTATCTATTTCTGGTATGTGGAAGAAGATGGCATGGTCTGGATAGTGGAGATCATTGCTGACAGATCTTGCTGTTGAGGCTGCCCCTACCAATGGTGGGAAGAGGTATGCCCATGATGTATCAGGCAGAATCCACTACTCCCTGCAGCCTCTTACATTCCTGTATGTTTGAATTGTTGTAGCACTCCATGATGCAACCACTCATGATACCTTCAGCAGTACTTTTGTAGAAGTTTGTTAGCATATTCAATGGTAAGAAGAACCTGATTAACCTCCTAACAAAATAAAGACGCTGGTGCATTTCTTTTATGTTTACATCTATATGCTTGGCCCAGGACAATTCATGCAAATGTTAACACCCAGAAATTTACAGCCAGTCACATTCACCAGTGCTAACTCCTCAGTGTAGACTGGTATTTGTTTGACTTCCTCCTCCTTCCTGAAGTCTACAATCAACTCTTTAGCTTTGTTGATATTGAGCAGGATGTTGTTTTTATAGCAGCACTCAACTAAGGTGGCCAGTCCTGAAGATGGGTCTCGGCCCAAAACGTTGAATGGTTACTCTTTTCCATAGATGCTGCATGCCTGCTGAGTTCCTCCAGCATTTTGTGTCTGTTGTTTTGGATTTCCAGCATCTGCAGGTTTTCTCATGTCGGTGACCTATCTTGCTTGGTAAGCTGACTCATCGGCACTTGTGATTTACTCAACAATGGTAGTGTCATCAGTGAATTTAGAGATGGCATTGGAGCTGTGCTTAGCCAGGCAGTCATGTGAGTGCAGACAGTGGATCAGGGGCTCTATCTGAAATGGTCTTAAAATACTTTCCTCAATTGAGGCAAACCTGCAACTCATCTCTCAGGGATGTTTTTCAATATAGTACATACTGTATATAGCAGAGATGAACTGTGCATTTTATCATCCAAGGAGAGAGAGTAGAAGGTATATTATGAGTGTCATTGATCAGAAATTACACGGGCAGTTCATCTCTGCAACACGGTAGATATTTATTCAGTGAAGTGAGGCACCTGAAAGAGATCTAGATCACAGAAAGCACCCACAAAGCTTTTTGAAACAGGATTTGGCCCACAAACATTACCCTTCAAAGATGATCTATCACTTTTTCTGCAGTTCCTAATTAATTTTACCAGAAAAGGAATGGGTTCTCTTTCAGGTAGAATTAATCAGAGTGCAAATTTTTACACTAATTATATATCTCTTTTAACATCTTTATGTAAGATTCAAGATTCAAAGTACATTTTTTATCAAAGTATGTATGCAGTACACAGCCCTGAAATTCATCTTCCGCACAGTCATGAAACAAAGAAGAGCCATGGAATCAACCCATTCAAAGAAAAACAATTCCTTCCACTCCAAACAGATGGAATTGATCTACTCTCCAATTAAGCAACTATAAGGAGTTGACTTGGTCAGTATCTAACCTATGAGATAGAGCTACATTCTGAGCTTAGTTTTTGCTTGGTGCAGCCAATTTGTCAAATATATCACAATTTTGCAGCACAATAAGGCTGGTGTAATATGGAAGATTAACTTATTTGCTGGTCGCAAGTTGTTCCATGTCGCTTCCAGCATCCTGGTCAACAAGGGACCTGCTCTACATATGTAGCTGCATTCCCACTGGTTAGCTCCCGTGTCCTGAGGCACTGGTTTCTGCTCCAAGGTCACGTGCTGCGATAACTGCGATTGGCTTCCGGTCTTCAGGTGTATAAAGGTGAATGCACATGTGTGACTCTCTCGGATTTTTTTCACCCCGAGCTCGCTCCAGGCTGTGAGTCACAGGCAGCACTGGAGCAATCATTTGGAAGGTGTCTTACAGTTAATAGGAGGAAGGTCTCATGTTTTGGGTGCACACCCAGTTAAGTAGTTGTTTATGGCTTGTTTAACCTTGTGTAATTTGGACAGATTGAACTAGTGCTCAGGTTCATAATTTCTATAGTTTGCCTGACTTGGATGAGTACTCGTTTGACTTATGTGCAAGTAAAGTATTTCATTGCTTGCTTGTGAATAAAACAGTTGTGGTACATACCCGTGATCAGTATCCGCTGCTTCACTTACCAAACCCACTAATCTGCTTCTGTACAACAGTTGGCTGCATATCTAAATTATGATACTGTAAAAATTGTTGATTCTGCAATACTGGGTCTGTAATGCAAGGGGTAGACTTGTTTAACTGTTACCATGCCTGAATGCTTTCTGGCCATTCCTGAAGCTTTTGTCTCCACCCTGTCCCTCTAATTTTGGACTACAGATTCACATCTTTCCGCACTAAACCTCCACTTCTTTTGGCTGTTCCTCAGAGTCGAGGGTGATTGTCTTCCACTCCAGTTTGAGATAGCTGCTGAAGCTAATATCAAAACCAAGTTGGGTAGGAGGTGCATCAAGTGGAGAGGGTGGGTGGTCGAGCAGTGTGGTAGATGCTATGCACCTTCCATTCTTTTCTGGAATCCTGCATGCTTCAGGCAAAGGGAACTGAAATCCATGCCAATCAGCATGTCAATCTGAGCTAGCCCCATTTACTTGCATTTGGTCCATATCCTTCTAAATGTTTTCTATCCATGTACCCATCTGAATGGTCCTGGTAACATCCTTGTGAATCCCTTCTGCACCTTTTCCAGT
Source organism: Mobula birostris (assembly GCF_030028105.1). Classification (NCBI taxonomy): domain Eukaryota; kingdom Metazoa; phylum Chordata; class Chondrichthyes; order Myliobatiformes; family Myliobatidae; genus Mobula; species Mobula birostris. Next base: position 19,899,381 of record NC_092393.1, read on the forward strand.
TTAATGACATCTCTCTACAACTGAACAACCAACACTGCACATACCAATTTGTGGTCTCATCAACAACTTGTACAATTACAACATGGTGTCCCAACTCTTATACTCTGTACCCTGGCTATGATGGCATACTTAGATGGAAAACATTTTGAAGGATATGGACCAAATGCATGCAAAAGGGACTGGCTCAGATTGATATCTTGATTGGCATGGACGAGCTGATAACTATGATTCATTCGCTAAAGCATTTTTTTTAAAAGAGGCCTTGCACTAAGAATTTCAGTTCCCTTTGCCTGAAGCCTGCAGGATTCCAGAAAAAGATGCCTTGCACTGACAAAGGTAACAGCTACTTTGTGTATATTTCTTAGCAGGACCAGTCCAAGTGAGGGGCCTCGACCCAAAACGTTGACAATCGCTCCACAGATGCTGTCTGCTAAGGCCTGCTAAGTTCCTCCAGCTTGTTGTATGTCGGATCAGATCATTTATTTGATTCAGTTGGGATAATAATTGTGCAAATCAACTTCTCTGCTCTTCAAAAACCATAAAATTTCTTATGAGGTTGGAGGCCATTCCATCTGCTGTTTCTGCTAGCTCTCAGACAAATCCTATCAATACCGTTCCCTGTACACTTTATCTGTAACCCATTCTCTCTCAATTTAACCCTGATTTTCCTACCATCCACATTCAATTGTGTAATTTACAGTAGCTAATTAACCAATTAATCAGAACACCTTTCGCATTTTAGAGGGAAACTGAATGTCCAGGGGAAAACTATATGGTTAAGGGAAAACATACAAACTCAACTCAGTTACCAACAGAGGTCAGAATTGAACCTGTTGTGACACACTAGCACTCTCCTGCTGTGCCACTGTGCCAAATGATGGTATGGGAATTTTTATAGTGACCTTAAGGTGCTGTTTAATGGTTTATTGAAAAGACAGCGCTGCTAAAAAGCTGTGTTCCTTCACTGGGGAAGTCAGTGCAAATTCTGCTCTGATCTCTCTGGAAATGTGCTGGGGTGGCGGGTGGCAGTCTTCCACATCTGAGGTGGGGATGTTGTCAGCAAATGACATTTGAAACATGAGTTGTAGTCCATCTGAGAGGGAGAGAGGTGGTCAGCACAGGGTTGAAAATCCCTCAAGAAAAGGGCAGAAATATTTCATTATTTTGCGTCATTCCAACATGGCTCCAATTAATTGGCCAATTAGTAGAGGACAGGAAGGGAGTTCATAGGTTAAGATCAAAATATGGTCCAGGGTGTTTGTAAAAATGGAGTCAACAAAAAAAAATTATATGAAAAAGAGGCATAAGATACTCTGGGTTATGTCCATAAACATTGACTTATTGCAACTATCTGCTCATTTTTGTTGGTTCAATATTACATGTCAAGGCTGTAATTCAGACTATCAAATATTCAACTTAATAACTCCATGAAAACTCCAGTTTAGGCTTTTCCCACATCTTACTGGATCATGTGTAATTAGATCCACCTCTTGACTGTTTGACGTCAGCTCTCATCTTACAATTGCTTGTTCCCAATCAGAGGCTCCTAGGAACATACCTCTACAGATCTGAGGTAACAGAAGACTTCTGTTGACAGATATCTCTCTTTACTTACAGAATATATACTAGGGGGAAAAAAGGTACTGATTCAGATCTATTTTTATAAAGGCAATCCCAAAATGTTATTCTAATAGTTTGGCAATTATAAAGATATTGGCAAAAGGGTAAATCTAATCCAATTATAAGTATGAAATTTGTTTCAGGTCACATCAGCTTCTGGCACAACATAGCAGATGGCCTTTTGATCTCATATTTCATTGCTCATATTCAGTTACATGTTGCCCTTGCAAGACTCCATTGCTCTATTTCTGAGTATTAGTCACTGTGAAACACTGGCGAGTATTTAAGTTGCGATAATCATCCACAACGGTTTTATTATTTCACTGTAGTAATCTTGTTCTCATTTGGATTGAAAAACTGCTATGATTTCAAAAGTGATAGCATTAATTGAGGCCAATTCTTCAGCACAAAACCATGCAGATGCCTTACATTAACTGAAATATCAGCTGTATAGACAGACTCCTAGCTTTTAGATTCTGTTACATTCTGGTGACAACTTCTCATGTGGGATTGAGTTTAAAGGACTTTTGAATCAACGGTAATCTGACAAGTAAGGGACCGCATTGAACATGTTAGTTTGGTGTGTAAATTGCAAAGATTTTGAACTCGGTTATAAGTATCCTCTCACATCATACCGATTGCAGAAATGTTTATTACTGAGGCAAATGTAGTCCTATGCACATATCAAGCTTGCTTTTCTTCCAGTTGAAAGTCTATGAGGGAGTTGTATGAAATGTACAGGAAACAGGGGGTAAATCAGGTGCTTGAGGAGTATAAGAAGTGCAAGAAAATACTTAAGAAAGAAATCAGGAGGGCAAAAAGAAGACATGAGGTTGCCTTGGCAGTCAAAGTGAAGGATAATCCAAAGAGTTTTTACAAGTATATTAAGAGCAAAAGGATTGTAAGGGATAAAATTGGTCCTCTTGAAGATCAGAGTGGTCGGCTTTGTGCGGAACCAAAGGAAATGGGGGAGATCTTAAATAGGTTTTTTGCGTCTGTATTTACTAAGGAAGCTGGCATGAAATCTATGGAATTGAGGGAATCAAGTAGTGAGACCATGGAAACTGTACAGATTGAAAAGGAGGAGGTGCTTGCTGTCTTGAGGAAAATTAAAGTGGATAAATCCCCGGGACCTGACAGAGTGTTCCCTCGGACCTTGAAGGAGACTAGTGTTGAAATTGCGGGGGCCCTGGCAGAAATATTTAAAATGTCGCTGTCTACAGGTGAAGTGCTGGAGGATTGGAGAGTGGCTCATGTTGTTCCGTTGTTTAAAAAAGGATCGAAAAGTAATCCGGGAAATTATAGGCCGGTGAGTTTAACGTCAGTAGTAGGTAAGTTATTGGACGGAGTACTAAGAGACAGAATCTACAAGCATTTGGATAGACAGGGGCTTATTAGGGAGAGTCAACATGGCTTTGTGCGTGGTAGGTCATGTTTGACCAATCTGTTGGAGTTTTTCGAGGAGGTTACCAGGAAAGTGGATGAAGGGAAGGCAGTGGATATTGTCTACATGGACTTCAGTAAGGCCTTTGACAAGGTCCCACATGGGAGGTTAGTTAGGAAAATTCAGTTGCTAGGTGTATATGGAGAGGTGGAAAATTGCATTAGACATTGGCTCGATGGAAGAAGCCAGAGAGTGGTGGTAGAGAATTGCTTCTCTGAGTGGAGGCCTGTGACTAGTGGTGTGCCACAGGGATCAGTGCTGGGTCCATTGTTATTTGTCATCTATATCAATGATCTGGATGATAATGTGGTAAATTGGATCAGCAAGTTTGCTGATGATACAAAGATTGGAGGTGTAGTAGACAGTGAGGAAGGTTTTCAGAGCCTGCAGAGGGACTTGGACCAGCTGGAAAAATAGGCTGAAAAATGGCAGATGGAATTTAATACTGACAAGTGTGAGGTATTGCACATTGGAAGGACAAACCAACGTAGAACATACAGGGTTAATGGTAAGGCACTGAGGAGTGCAGTGGAACAGAGGGATCTGGGAATACAGATACAAAATTCCCTAAAAGTGTCGTCACAGGTAGATAGGGTCGTAAAGAGAGCTTTTGGTACATTGGCCTTTATTAATCGAAGTATTGAGTATAAGAGCTGGAATGTTATGATGAGGTTGTATAAGGCATTGGTGAGGCCGAATCTGGAGTATTGTGTTCAGTTTTGGTCACCAAATTACAGGAAGGATATAAATAAGGTTGAAAGAGTGCAGAGAAGGTTTACAAGGATGTTGCCGGGACTTGAGAAACTCAGTTACAGAGAAAGGTTGAATAGGTTAGGACTTTATTCCCTGGAGCGTAGAAGAATGAGGGGAGATTTGATAGAGGTATATAAAATTATGATGGGTATAGATAGAGTGAATGCAAGCAGGCTTTTTCCACTGAGGCAAGGGGAGAAAAAAAACAGAGGACATGGGTTAAGGGTGAGGGGGGAAAAGTTTAAAGGGAACATTGGGGGGGCTTCTTCACACAGAGAGTGGTGGGAGTATGGAATGAGCTGCCAGACGAGGTGGTAAATGTGGGTTCTTTTTTAACATTCGAGAATAAATTGGACAGATACATGGATGGGAGGTGTATGGAGGGATATGGTCCGTGTGCAGGTCAGTGGGACTAGGCAGAAAATGGTTCGGCACAGCCAAGAAGGGCCAAAGGGCCTGTTTCTGTGCTGTAGTTTCTATGGTTCTATGGTTCTATGATAACCACAATTTGAATTTGTATAGTTCAGGTTCAAGCCATTTTAATTCCAGAGTTTCAGCTAACTTGGGCTCAGATTTATTTCTTGCCAAAAGCTGGTGATTGACATAAAAGCCAACAGCTAGCAAAGGAGATGGCTTCATCTGAGAAACTGGGATCAGAACTAACTGCAACAAGAGAAAGTGTGATGGAGCATTTATGTTTCATGGATCCTCATTACGTATCAGACAATATTGCCTTAGCACAGTTATAGCTAACTGTGAATAGGCAACACTGTCCCTCTAAGGAGCGTGGAGCTTACTAACAATACTTTGGAACAACGGTGAATGAGACTGGGAAGGTGGAGAAATGCAGTCTGCTATTCAATTCAATCAAGATTCATCAGTACTTTCTCAACAAAAAATATCGACTGTCTGTTTCCTTTTGCAGACACTGCCTGACCTGCTGAGATTCTTCAGTAGTTCGTTTTTTTGCTGATCCAGATTCCAGTCTCTTGTGTCTCTTGCACATTAACTTTATTTACCTTGGTTAATTATCCTTACTTCTATCGTCTAACAGAGGTCTTATAGTCATAGATTCACAGAGAAGTATAGCATAGATAGAAACCCATCAGCCCATTTCGTCCATGTCAAAAACATTCAAACTGCCTACTCCCATTGACCTGCACCAGAACCATAGTCCTCCAAATCCCGACCATCCATGCATCTATCCAAACTTCTCTTAAACATTGAAATCGAGCTCACATGGACACTTCTGCTGGCAGCACATTCCACACTCTCACAAGCCTCTGAGTGAAGAAATTTCCCCTCATGTTCCCCTTAAACTTCTCACCTTTCACCCTTAACCCATGACCTCTGCTTGTAGTCCCACCCAACCTCAGTGAAAAAAGCCTGTTTGCATTTACCCTATCTAATTTTGTATACCTCTATCAAATCTCCTCACCATCTTCTACGTTCTAAAGAATACAGTCCTAAACCATTCAATCTTTCCTTATTACTCAAGTCCTCCAGACTCGACAACATTCTAGAAAATTTTCTCTTTCTTCTTTCAAACTTGCTTACATCTTTCCTGTAGGTGGGTGACCAAAAATGCACACGATACTCCAAATTAGGCCTCACCAAAGTCTTGCACAACTTCAACATAAGATTCCATCTTCTGTACTCAATACATTCATTTCTGAAGGCCTATGTGCCAAAAGCTTTCTTTACAACCCTATCTACCTATGACATCTCTTTCAATGAATTAAGTACTTGTACTCCCAGATCCTTTTGTTCCACCACACTCCTCAGTGCCCTACTGTTCACTGTGTAAGACCTATCCTGGTTGGTCCTACCAAAGTGTAAAACCTCACAATTGTCTGCATTAAATTTCACCTGCCATTTTTCAGTCCATTTTTCCAGCTGACGCAGATCCCTCTGCAAGCTATGACAGCCTTCCTCACTGTCCACTACACCCCTAATCTTGGGGTAATTCTCAAATTTGCTGATCCAGTTAACCACATTACCATCCAGATCATTGATATACTGTACAGTAGATGACAAACAACAAAGGACCCAGCACTGATCCCTGTGGCACACCATTAGTCATAAGCCTCCAGTCAGAGAGGCAACCCTCTACTCAGACTCTCTGGCTTCTCCCACAAAGCCAGTGTCTAATGCAATTTACCACTCCATCCTGAATAATCGAGCGACTGAATCTTCTTGACCTGCTTCCCATGTGGTACCTTGTCAAATGCCTTACTAAAGTCCATGTAGACAACATACAGTGCTTTGCCTTCATCCACTTTCTTGGTAACTTCCTCAAAAAACTCTATAAGATTGGTTGGACATGACCTACCACCCATGAAGCTATGCTGACTATCCCTAATCAGTCCATGTCTATCCAAGTACTTGTATATCTGGTTCCTTAGAATACCTTTTAGTAATTTTCCCACAACTGATGTCAGACTCATTGGCCTATAACTTACAGGTTTCTGTTTAGAGCCTTTTTTTAAAATAGCAGACAACACTGGCTATCCTTCAATACCTCTCCTGTCGCTAAGGATGTTTTAATTAACTCTGCTTAAGGCCTCTGACAATTTCTGCACTTGCCTCCTGTAGGGTCTGAAGGAACATCTTGTCAGGCCCTGGGGATTTATCCACTCTGATTTGCCTCAGGGTAGCAAACACCTCCTTCCCTGTAATCTATACAAGGTCCATGAAGTTGGTGCTGCTTTGCCTCACTTCTATAGATGCTGTATCCATGTCCTGAGTAAATACAGAGTTAATTTTGAAAATATAAATGGATCCAACAATTGACAGGATTTTTAGAGGAAGGGCGTTTCAAATTTTCAAAAACCCTGTTAAATCAGTGTTAACGAAACAACAGATTTCAAATTTGAGGTAATACCCCCCCTGTTCTGCACCCCATCCCTTCAAGAGGGAACATCTTCACCCTTTCTAAGCTAACAAATTCCTGCTTGCTGTCGCTGGCAATGCTAACCCACTATACTGTGGTTGGAGGGAACTTCAGGGTCTAATTAAGGAGGCACACAATGTGTTGGTGGTCAGGGGCATTTGTCCTGCTTTGAATAGATGTCATTCACCTCTCCCTATTGAGCAGAGATTGTGACCCCTGGTGTTTGAGTGAAGGTATTCCCAGCTGGCCCCAACAGTTTACAAGTAAAACTGCTTCTTCAGGGATCCAGACTGCTTCACCAACTCACCCACTTCCCTACCTATCTCTGCCGCTCAACAGAAAATGTTTGAAACACTCAGAAGGTCAGGCAGCATCTGTGGAAAGAGATAAGAGTTAACATTTCAGATCCAAGATGCTTCATCAGAACTTCCAGCATCAGGGGTAATTTTTGATCTTCTTTCCTGCTCTCACCAAGACCATTGTATTTAATCTCAATAAGAGTCTTCAGTAATACCCTGGAGGCTGGAGGTCTCAGAATGAGAAGGTCTGATCCACCCAGTTTCGACCCAGTCGCCTCAGGCCCAAAAAGCAAGCTCTCTCTAGGTGACAATCCCAGGATTTCCCTAATAATGGAAGTTTCATCAGTCATTGGTTTGAGCACAGGTAAAACAAAAAATCCTGAGGGCATTTTTAAACAACCATGGTTTCTGCTAAACAACTGTATTGTTTGATCTAAAAATATTGATGTTTAGAGAAAATGGCTTTTGTGCCAGGGAAGGTGTATGAGGTAAGAAGTCACATGACAGAGTCACCCTGACTACCTTCAACCAGAGTTAGCAACCTGGGTGAATACAAGTCTGTTAAATTGGTGCCATTCACACACCACAAAATTACAAAGTCAGAAACCTCTTATTTGCTCCATCAACTGACTTTGCCACCTATAGTGCCACTTATGCCAATTTTCCAAGTTCAGTGTACAACAAGACTGTGAGTTACTTCATTCCACATAACTGTCACTAAAAAAACATAAACCTCACTATAGTAGTTGTAACAGCCAAACAAGAGCTTGTACTACTTGGAATAGCCCTGGAATGAGTTTGTACTTCTGTATACCATTGGTATCAGTGAACAATCAGTATTCCAGTGCTCAAGACAGCTTACTACATTTCCTGAGTAACATACAGTGCTCGGGTTGTATTCGAAACACAACAGCTCTAATTTTCAATTACTGTAGTATTAACGGTTTAAAACAAATGGATGAATGCAAGCATTCCGATTTCACCCCTGGCATAAAGGTCTTAATAGCATTTTAAAGACCAGGAAAGGTGGCCACTGTTCATTGCCGGGGCAGTCTCCAGGACAGTTACAAGGAATGAGACTCAGACGACTGAGATCCAGTTGAAAAGCCGTGGCTATTTGCAGGCAGGATACAAGGCAGCAAACCATAAAAAACAAGAAAGTCTGCAGATGTCTTAAATTCAAAGCAACACACACAAAATGCTGGAGGAACTCAGCAGGTCAAGGCACCACATATGGGAATGAATAAACAGTCGGTGTTTTGGGCTAAGACCTTTCTTCAGGACTGAGGAGGAAGGGGGAAGATGCCAGGATGAAAAAGTTGGGGGAGAGGTAGGAGGCTAGCTGGAAGGTGGTATCTGGATGGGAAAGGTCAAGGGCTGGAAAAGAAGGAATCTGATAGGAGGGGAGAGTGGACCACAGGAGAAAGGGAAGGGTGGTGGGGGGAAATAAAGTGGCTCAAAAATCTTTTTGGAGCCATAGATGTGCTGTCAAGGTATTAGTCACCTGCTATAAATATTTGATTCAGGTAACATTCATTGAACCACACTGGATAGCGCCCAATGCTTTCTTTACTAATATCTTCTTGTGTTCCAGCCAAGGGCATGTGGCAAATCAATGAGGCAGTCAGCATTTCTTAAAGTATTCTTGCACTTTCACAGCAATGTATGTGGCAGCAAATTCACTCACAGCAGAGATGGATTTCAGAGTCCTGTGACAAGTTTTTGCTGGCAGTAGAAGTGAAAGAGTGACTGAAGGAGTACAAAGAGTCTGGGATATTGCACAAAAGTCAGCTGCAAGCAGTGGACAGGAGTGCCCATTCCCAGTCCAGTGGCAGAAAGATCTTCATCAGCATTGGGAAGAAGTCAGGAATTAGGCTAAGGTGGGGGTACATTCAGCAGAAGTTCACTGACCTCTCCAAATTTACAACATAAGAATAATCTGAGTTGCTTTCATAATTCTACCGCTTATAATTTCACTCCTTGTAAAACTCCCTTTCTTAATAGTTCTTCATTGTCCTCCATTCATTGTTTTGTAGTTTTATTTCATCTCTTCCTTGTATCCTCTGTGACAGTAATCCTCACAAACCCAAATTTGCACCTTCCAGGCCTATGGGTCACTGGATTTCAATTTCTCTCTTTCTCTCTTCCTCTTGCACTTGTCACTACCCAACAGAAGTTGAAGGCTTACTCCTAATTATTGCCAAAGTCATGGGGTATGCTGGGGTTGATCATATCTCCATCCAGTGGCATGTAGAAAAGCTCCTCCCATAGAGACAGAGAGAGCAGTGCTTGAGGATGCTAATTCTAGGCTTGGTAATGTTTCCTGTGGCAGAACGGTGGTCCTGACAAATAATGCCCTGAGCCATTCAATGGTTTTAGTTTGCTAGCCTGGTTGGAATATATGTAACATTACAGTCAGGTGAAAACTGGGACTGTAACACCATCCATACTCTTGTCAAATTATCTAAGGCACCAGAAACAAAAAAAAACAGCAAAAAAACCAGCTCAGTTTTTGACAAAGGCAATGCACTAGAGGGATGAAGCAGTTCTGCAAGGTAAACGGGCAGCCTGATCTGTGAAAAAATCTGTAAGCATGCAGAATCTCTCAGATCATAGCTGGTGGGGGATCCTTCCTGCTGCATCAGCAGGCTCAATATGTCATGGCCAAGAAATGTAAAACAGGGATGCATCAAAAACGTATGAAGAGCTCTTGGTTACTTGACAGTCAGCATAGACACGACAAATTGAAGGAACTATTTTTGCACTGCATTACACTCTTACTTCATTCTTCCTTTCACACTTCCCCAGCATGTCCATAATGCTTAACGTGGTGATTGCTGCACTTGTACCTGGAACTGTGCTTGTATCCTAACTGATGTTTGTCAACCTCGAGAACTGGTACAAAACATGTATAAAACAAAACACCTTGCTCAGGAACTCCTAGGTCAACATGTTTTATCTGCTTCTTTCAATTCATTCGTGTGCAATTTTAGTCACCTACTTACAGGAAAGATGTAGATAAGGTTGAAAGAATACAGGGAAAATTTATAAGGATATTGCCGGGACTGGAGGACCTGAGTTATAAGGAAATATTGAATAAGTTAGGACTTTGTTCCTTGGAATGTGGAAAGCTGAGGGGAGATTTGATAAAAGTATACAAAATTATGAGGCATATAGATAGAGTAAGTGCAAGAAAAACCATGAAGTTGGGTGGGACTACAACTAAAGGTCATGGGTTAAGGGTGAAAGGTGAAAGTTTAAGGGAAGAATGAGGAGATACTTCTTCACTCAGAAGGTCATGAGAGCGTGGAATGAGCCGCCAGTGCAAGTGATGCGTGCAAGCTCGATTTCAATGTTCAAAAGAAGTTTGAACAGGTAGGTGGATGGTAGGAGTATAGAGGTCTATGGTCTGGGTGAAGGCCGATGGGCGTAGGGAGTTTAGTGGGTTCAGCATGAACTAGATGGTCTGAAGGGCCTATTTCTGTGTTGTGTTTTTCTATGATTCTATGACATTTAGTGAGTAAAATCTTGTTATATCAAGAGCAAGATAACATAAAGCCAGACAGCTTGGAATGGGAGGTTTAATCTACAATCCTTTTACCGAAAATAATCTGGATGAGAGTTCACCTGAGAGAGAAGGATAACTCTCTCCTTATAAAGTGCACATAAGCTATTTATAACTGATTATATTCTTACTGCATAGATCAGCATCTACAAACTATTATGCTTTTAAATGTAAGAGCTTACTGGTCAAATGCAAAGTGGACAGGATGAGCGGTCTGCTTTATTTCTGACTCAGCAGCTTCATTCCACAGCAGGAACAGCTAGGTCTGCCTTTTATTTCAAGTGCTCGTGAGTTTTTATAGAATGAAAGGAAATGCTCATAGCACACAGTTATCTGTAAGAGACATGCATTGTCAAGATTCTTCACTCCACTTTCACAACCCCAAGATGAAAAATACAACACTAAAACAAGCTCAAATTTTTAAAATTTAGTTTCTGATTGTATTTCTCTGTTGCCAGGGGTAAAAGTGCCATCACTGCTAATAGGCACACTATTTTATACCTCAGATCAGAAAGCTAGCTCAGAGTACTCACATGGATATTTGTAATGGCTCTCTCTGAAGCTAATAGCAGGAAAAGTGACTGTAAGGATGGATATTCCTCTGCAAATATAGGGAAATCATAAATAAAAGATTCATAAATATAACTGTACCTGAACCACTAGTTTCAGGAACAGTTATTACCCTACAACCATCAGGCTCTGGAATCAGAGTGGATAATTTCACTCACCTCAACTCTGAACTGATTCCACAACCTATGGACTCACTTTCGAGGACTCTACAACTCATGCTCTCAATATAATTTATTTGCTAATTTTTATTTTTATTTGCCTAGTTTGCCTTCTTTTGAACATTGGTTACTTATTAGTCTTTATAGCTTTCTAAATTGATTGTATTGTATTACTTTGCTTTCCTGTGAATGTCTGTGAGAAAATTACTCTCAAGGTGACATATATGTACAGTATCTTAATAATCAAGTTACTTTGATCTTTGAACTTTACCTTCAGATAAAAAGTGATGAAATTTTATTAAGATTGCCAAACTATTGAACTACATTATATATATTTTTGTATATCTATATAAACAAAATATTATAAAAATAAATATATATTTTTAGATACTACATATTTCTGAAAATATGCATAAGATTAACAAATAATTTTAAATTACATGAAAATATCAAGAGTAAATAATTTGCTGTCCTTACCCAGTACAGCCTATGTGTGACTCCTAATATCAATATGATGCCTCTTCAGCTCAGGATAATTAGTTGGCAGAGACATGCGTGTCCCATGCAATAATAACATAAGAACACTACATATTGTTCATGTACATAGGACTCTGATCCATAAAATGCAAATTTTTTCTATTTTTATTCATTTTTGTTTGCACTTTGCTCTGAATTATGCCTGTTAAATATTTTGCCTTTGATGGCTGCAATTTGAAAGACAAAGGAGCAATCCTAGACGCATATATTTAAAGAAAGTTTCAATTCCGTTGCTCTTATCAGCCTCTACAGAGTTTAACTACTATTTAAGCAGAGTTTTGCTCTACAGCTGACTGACAGTTCACTTAATCAAGTGACATGGTGATAACTGCACATTGGAAAATAAAGCAGACCAGGCAGATAATGATTGAAAAGATGAAGTGTACTGTCAGAATTTATCTGTCACTAATCAAGCACTTTTATTACGATGGAAGTCAGGGAACAAAGGGTGAAAGAGGGTAAAAAAAAGCAGCTAATGACTATTTGTTCAAAGAATAGAATCTGACCACTTTTGTTTTTCTTTTACCTCTAGACCAGCATGTTTTAATTCAAGAAACACAGGAGTGCTTTGAACTATTGGTCTTAAAATTCAAAAAGTTGCCATAACCAAGGAAGGCCAGGATTAGAAACTGCTTCCATCTCTTTTCATATCCTGTTCTATGTTAAAAATATTGATGACCTATATATAGTGCTTGATTTTTTTGAAGTTTTTGTTTCTGGCTTTGTGCAGAGGCTGAGTTTGCAGTTCTGTTCATGCTTAACAATCTCACTGCATTTTCAGTTACTAAAGCGACTTCTGTCAAAGAGGTGCATCATTTATAAAGTGCATCTAAATTGAATTTGATAATAAAAATCTATGCACATTTAAAGTCATATTCCATAATTTACCATGGAGTACCAGGTCACCATTGTCATGTCACCAGCCATTGCAACCCATATTCAAATTAGATTAGCCAACAGACTACACACAATTGGAAAGCCCCGTGAAATACTCCTGAAGCAATGAATGAAAATGTTTCACTATCAGCTGAAATTTCAAAGTAAAATTTATTATCACAGTCACCACGTACAACCCTGAAATTCCTTTTCCTGTGGGCATAGTCAGAATAGTAACTGTACACAGGATTAATGCACGAGTAAGAACGTCGAAGACAGCAAACTGTGCAAATGCAAATATAAATAAATAGCAGTAGCTGCAAGAGCAGGAAGTAAAAAGATAAAGAGTCCTGAAAGTGAGATCATTGGTTGCTGGAACAGCTCAATAGTTATCCTCTTTTGTTCAACAGCCTGATGGTTGAGGAATAGTAATTGTTCTTGAACCTGGTGGTGAGAGTCCTGAGGCACCTGTACCTTCTACCTGATGGCAGCAGCGAGAGAAGTTCATGGCCTGGGTGGTGAGGATCTTTGATGGATGCTGCTTTCCTATAGCAGCATTCCCTGTACTGTAGATGTGCTCAGTGGTTGGGTGGGGGCTTTCCCCATGATGTACTGGGCTGAATCCACTAACATTTGTAGGATTTTCTGTTCAAAGGCATTGGTGGTCCTTTACCAGGCCATAATGCAGCCAGCCAGATAATACACTTTCCACTATACATCTATAGAAGTTTTAGAGGTGAAAAATATAAACTGTTTCATGTAGGCATTTATGGGAATTTCTCTGTAAATTTCAAGAGATTCAAGTCCTGCTTAAAAATTCAATTTAACATTTTACCTTATCTCTCCTGAGGCCAACATATTCTGATAAAATACACACAGAGAAGAAATTCTGATTGCAATCGTCTGGGGGTGCATCAAAGAGATTGTTAATCAAAATTCGTTGATTTATATAAAATATGAAGGCCTTCTTTTGTGAAGATACACTTTCGTCTAGTAAGATCTAATTTATGCTTTGCAACTTCTAAATTGAAAGAAAACAAACTCAACAGATGGTTATTATTATAGTAATTGCTTAGAAATTTGTAAAGCGGCATAAAGCAGATGTATTTTTACAAGCGATATGAAATGACAACAATAGGGGTGTAATAAAGTAGAAAAATTGAATACCAAGAAATAATAGGTCCAAGCAGGAGGAAATAGATTCCAATTGGCTTCACTAGCACAGGGCTTCAGTGTAACACAAGCTTAGTGATAAATTTCAACTGAATTAGTGCAAGTTAATGTACTTCCCTGGCAATTTTGATTTTAAAGATAAATTTCTCAGTGTGAGTGACAGATTAAAACCTACTTATTGTTCCCAGATCATGGATAGATTTGCATTTCTGCCTTTAGAAGTGGTGAAGTTTCAGAATGTTTTTGTTTAATTTATTGAGAGACTCAAGATGCTTTGCGACTCTGAACTGGCATCCATCATTATAGCCTAAATGGGAAAGTAAAATAAATAGGAAATAATTGAAATGATGACAGGTCTAAAGTTGATGCAACAAGAGGAAGATAAGGATCTGATTAGTTGGCCTAATTCTTTTTGGGGATAAGGTCAACATTGATGATTTCACAAACACAAGAAATTCTGCAGGTGCTAGAAATGCATAGCAACACACACAAAATGTGGGAGGAACTCAGCAAGTCAGTCAGCATTTATAGAGGCTGACGAGCCACGCCAAGACCTTTCATCAGTAACATAGAACATAGAATAGTATGGCAAAGGAACTGGCCCTTTGGCCTGCAATGATGTGCCAAGCCAATTAAATTAGTAATTAAATGGCCAACTAAACTAATCCCTTCTGCCTACACAATGTCCATATCCTTCCATTTTCCTCATATTCACGTGCCTATCTAAACTTCCCGAATGTGTCTGCCTCTACCACCAACCCAAGCAATGCATTTCAGGCACCCACAACTCTCTGTGTAATAAAACTTGCCCCTCACATCTCCTTTGAAATTACTCCCTCTCACCTCAAATGCATGCCCTCTCGTATTAAACATTTCAAACCAGGGAAAAAAGATACTGTCTGTCTACTCCAACTATGCTTCTCATAATCTCACTGTATAAACCTCTATCAGATCTCCCCTCAGCCTCCGCTACTGCAGAGTAAACAACCCAAGTTTGTCCAAACTCTTGTTATAGCACATGACTTCTAAGCCAGGCAGCATCCTGGTAAACCTTCTGCACTCTCTCCAAAGCCTCAACATCCTTCCTACATGGAGCGGCCAGAACTTCAAAGTAATACTCCAGATGTGGTCTAACTAGAGATTTATAAAGTTGCAATATAACTTCCAACTTTTGAACTCAATGCCTCGACGAATACAGGCAAGCGTACCATATGCCTTTTAACCACACCATCAACCTATGTTGTCTCTTTCAGAGAGTGATGAACTTGGACCCCAAGATCCCTCTGAACATCAGCACTATTAATGGTATTGCCCTTAACAGTGTACTGTCTCTTTGCATCTGACCAACCAAGATGCAATACTTCAAATTTAGCAGGGTTAAACAATACAGTCAATGGCCACTTTATTAGATACAGCTGTACACCTGCTCGTTAATGCAAGTATCTAATCAACCAATCATGTGGCAGGAACTCATGCATAAAAGCATGTAGACATGTTCAAGAAGTCCAGGAAAATTAATTGAGTTTCCATCCTTCCACATAATTCAATCAGAAGTTTTGTACAAACTGCACCATGGGCAGTGATCTCATGTCACTCATGAAATACAGGTGAAGACCAGAATCCCAATTTTCCTGCAGGTTTTGGCTAATGTAGACCAGCAAGGTATGGAAAATTAACTGGAACCCAATTAGCTAGATTCAAAGAACCAAAGTACATTTATTATCGAACGATGTATAAATTATACATCCTTGAGATCTGTCTGTTTACAGGCAGCCACAAAGCAAAAATCCTGAAAGAACCCAATTAAAATAAGAACGCCAAAAATAAAAAACCAATCCCAATATACATAGAAAGAGAAAAAAACCCCACAAATTATGCAAACAATAGAAGCGAACAACAACAATAACATTCCAAATCAAATTGAATCCTTAGATCCAAATCCCTGGAGCAGCCCAGAGTAGGCCCAAAGCCTTGGTACTCATTTCATAATATTAGTGGAGCACATCACTGCAAAGTTCGCAGACACAAAGCACAGCAGTCAGGGACAGTCTCACAACCTCAGCTGCATGGAGAGAGGAACAAACATTGCCGCAGGGTGAGTGAAATCAGTCCAACTCTCGATGCCCTGCCTTTCCAGTCCATCTGGCCCCGTGTTTAAGTTGTCCAAACAGCGGATCATGCCTCATATTAAGCCCCAGGCTCCACTTCAGCGAATCGGCCTGGGCTTAGAACACGCCGCCCAGTGATTTGCTTTGGGCCTAGATTTCACTGCTGAAGAAGTCGTTCTCAGCCTCTCCAAATCAGCTTGTCTGATTCCAGTCAATTGCTAGCTGTTCTTGGAATTTACAGCAGAATTAACCAGCTTAGTCAAACTGTACCACACTAGCGATGTAGCTATTTGTATAATAGTTTCCCTTCAATGCTGCATGCACAGTTGTGCCCAGGATTCACAGAGTGAAACAGAGTAGAAGATCAGTTCATCTTTTGTATGTCTCTTCTTTAAAAGATGTATCTAGTCAGTGCCATTCCCCTGCTATGCCTCAACAGTACTATCGTTATTCTTAATTTGAAGGGTTATACAATTCTCTTTTGAAAATTGCATCTTTCAGGCAAAACAACCTGCTCTGTAAAGAAAGCAGTCTTCATCTTCATAGCATTTATTGCCCGTTCTTAACTGGAATTGAGGAGACTTGCTGCAGCACTGCAGGTATTTTTGAAAAGGGTGCTGCATGATTTAGAACCAAGGAATATGAAGAAATTTGGGATATGAAAAAGGATCTAGTGTTTTCCCAGTGTATATGATGAATAAACTCTTCTCAGGCTTCTAGCCACTTACAGGTATTGATTATAACTGATATTTTGATGGCAGGCTCTGTCATCTGCTTCATGATCACACCCGGGCATGTCTAGTCTGGTGTTAATATACCTCCATATCCATCCCTCCTGATTGGTTAGTCCTCATCGAATCGGGTTTCTGCTCTTCCACCTTGTTTACAATCGAATTCCAGTTCTTACTTAGAGCAAAACTTTCATCTTTGTTAAAATCCTTTTCCTCTAGTTTTATTTCAATGGCTTCCTTTATCAGGCAGTCCCAATACAATGGCTATTGCAAATGCAGTGTTCTGTTACCACCAATTCCTCTGGGTCACCCACACAGATACACCTCCTGTACTCCCTGATGCAGGTTTCCTCTGGGCGTCCCATATGGCCGACATATGCTGCTCCACATTCACAGGGAATCCTGTAAATGCCAGCTGTCCTGAGTCCCAGCTCATCTTTGACCCGCAAAACCTGTGACCTGAGCTTCCTTATGGGTTTGTGAATGGTATTAATCCGGTATTTCTTCAGAATCCTGGCAATTCTTCCAGAAATCATGGAAATATTGGGAAGTCAGGCGATAGCGATGGGTTCCTCCTCGTTGTTAGGTATCCTGGTTTTTCTGTCAGCCCTTTTAAGGGTCCAATTGATTTGCTTCTCCTTGTAGCCATTCTGTAGGAACATCATGCATAATCATCTTATTTCCTCGGCGAGACTCTCCAGGTCTGAAATAGTTTTTGCACGGTTAATCAAAGTAGGAAGAGCTGCTCTATGTTGGGAGGTGTAATGGTGGCTGTTATTGTTGAAGTATAAGTCTGTGTGAGTGGGTTTCAGATAGACACCATGTCCGAGGCTACAGTCCAGGATTAGGATGTCCAGGAATGAGAGGCAACCATTCTTCTCTATCTCCATTGTAAGTTGAATGTATAAATACCACCGGACTAGACATGCCCAGGCATCATTCCTGAAGATGGTGGTTTTGTCTTCATAACATCAGTTATAATCAATACTTGTACCAGGCTGGAAGTCTATAAGAGTTTATTCATCAAATTTGGGATATATTTCCCCATCATTGTGATTTAATGCTTGGTGAGGAGCCTGTGATGTGCCTATTGTTCGTGAATTCTTGCTGGCAGAGGCTGAGGGTTCAAGAGGTGCCGTCAAAGCAAAACTAATGCGTAATAGTGATGCATTTTGTGGGTGGTTCACACTGCAGCCGTGCTACACCGGTGCTGGAAGGAATGAGTGTTTACAGTAATGTACTGTGTCCAGTCAGTTGGGTTGTTATCTTGTTCTGAATGGTGTGGATTGTCAATAGAGCTGCAATCAATCAAGCATGCTTTCATCCTAACTTGTGAATTGGAGATGGTGGAAAGGCTTTGGGGAAGGAAGGAGATGAATTCTTGCTGCATAATATCCAACCACTGCTCTGTTCTTACAGCCACAATACATGCATGAAGCTACTCACTCCCAGGATGTGTATGTTGGGTCAGAGCAATAGAAGTGCTGGTGCTTTTGCCCTGAAGAACTCCTTCAGCAACATTGATTGCACCAGTAACATATAACTTCCTTAGCATTTTGAGGTGAGTTTGACTCTAACCAGTAAAGAGCTTTCTTCTTGTTCCCACCGGCTCCAGTGTTACTCGGGCTCCGTCAAGACCAGAGTCAGGATTGGTTGTGGTTTGTGCTTGTCATATCGTCAAGCACAAACAGCCAAGCACTCCTGGTGAACCAAAACTAAGCTGATGATTGAAAGTTGACAAACAGGACAATGTTTAGCCTGGTTAGATTTGTTCTGATTTTAAAACCAGGGAAAATGCATGATACTAAAGGAAGCCTGTTCAATCTAAAATGGTTAGACAGATTGAGAAAATGCTGCACATCCTAATCCATCTTCCATCACCCGGTGCCCAGCTTTGTGGTTATGACTGTTCAAGCCATATCCAGGTAACTCTAAAGACGGACAGGGTTTCTGCCCCTACCTTCCTTTCAGGCAGTGACTTCCAGGTTCTTAACTCTCTCTAGATCAGGGGTTCCATGGATTCCTCGGTTAATGGTAAGGATTCATGGCATAAGTAAGGATGGGAACCCCTGCTGTAGATCAAACAAAGATATGTAGAAAACAGGAGCAGCAGTAAGCCATTCAGCACTTCCTCGGACTGCCTCAGTTTATATATCATCTGAAAGCTGACACCTTTGATATGCGACCTCAGCATGGTAATTATTTAGCCTAGGTGCTTACAATTCATTCTCTGCAGTCTACGTTGAATGACTTGGAGGAGAGAGCATCATCAACTAGGCCAGAGGTAACCACGTAAAGAAATTGCTGTTTAATGCATAAATAAAAATAATTTGAAAGGCATAATCTTCCTGTCAGATCTGTGCTCAGAATCTTCCTGTCAGAAATGTGCAAAGTGTAGTTAAATCAAGATGTTGTTTTATAACCTGTTTCATAATCTGCACTAGTCCTTCACTCATTGCCGATTATCACACAACCAAAGCTTCATAGTGTTACTCTTAAAATGTGGAAGAAAACTCTTACTTTCAGTAGATTAGGCTATGGCCATCGCTGTCTGCACTGTTTGCTTTATTGGCAGATATCAAAATATTTACTTTGTTCCTTTTCTGAAAAAATATATTTAACAAGTTACTTAACAGGGCAATTTACCTCTAAATGCTCATTTTCAGATTATTTCATAATGCTGAGTACATCCCTGAAAAGACCAGTTCAGTTTTACTGCATACTTTCCCCAGCAAACACTAATCATTTGTGATCTCCAGCTGACGATGGAGTTCCACCAAGAACATTCCTGAAGGTATGCCCACACACATGTCTGAAGGGTGAAGAAAATTAAGTTATCCCTATTCTCCTTAAACAACATAGTTGAAACAACTTCATAGTATGTAACCAGAAAAGAGCAAGAGATTCTGTTCTATTAATGCACTGAAGCATCGACTAAAAAAGTAAAGTTACAACAGAGTATAAAGTATTTTTATATGGATTTAAAAATATTCAAATGTTCTAGTGTATACACCAACAGCTCAATTGTTAAAATGAAACAATATTCTTTACTAAGTTAGACCAATAAGGCACTGGATGCTTTCTTGAATTAGTCTGGGAGAATGCAGAAAATGAAAGGGGACAGATCAAATATGAGAGTTAATATCCCTGCATATAATAGAGCAGGGAAAATAAATAACTGATTGCTCTAACGAATGCTACAAGAGGGCAGTCAAACAATCAAATACAGATAAATTCACTTGTTTTAAAAAAAAGTAAATTAATCCTACAAAGATCAAGTAATAATGTGCATTGTGAAATGGAAGAAATACAATATTGTGCTTGAAATGCAAGCCGAATAAGCATTTTTAATTGTCTGATCTCCATAAGAGCGCCAAAGCTTTATCCAAGTTCCAGCTTTGCACATATGGAACTGGTTGTGTTTCAGTTATTTTGGATTACAAGCCTGGAATGCATTTTAACATTGTGGCTGTTATATATAAATGCAAAGCCCATTTACATTGAAATAGGGGATTGGGAGATTATTAAAGAAAAGGCCAAAAGCTGTTGCCATGGCATAAGCAATCCAAATGAAGATATCCACTGGATAAAATTCAACTTTCCGTGAACTTACAACAGGGTTGGCAAACAACCGACTTTGACCTGTAGCTATTATTGCCAGAATTATGCCATACCTCCTGATTAAGGAATCTTGTTCAACTCCTGTATGAACAGCGTGGCTACACCAAAAGCTACAGTTACATGACACAAACCTTAAAGAGGGTGACAGCCTTAAAATGGGAATGAGATAGTCACGATCAGTATTACAGAAACCACATTGCAGACAGCCAGGTTGAAAATGTCAGCATAGCATTGAAAGATCCCATTCCCAAAAGGAGTGAAATTCCTGCACTTCACTGTCTGTATTAAAGTGATACATTCAAGAATGGATGGGAAATAAAGGGATGTGAACAGGATTAGGGTTGTAAAGGGAGACACTGGGGTCTTCAGATATCAATACGGAAACTTATTTACGGAGACACAGCGAACAATGTGTACTTTTCACCAGTCTTTGCAAAGAAAGATGTTGCTGGAGGCTCAGCCATGGAACATTTAATTGAGATTCTGGAAGGGCCCTGATACCCAAAAAACTAGCTTCATTTAAAATGGATAAACTACCTGGCCCAGGTGGGATGAAGAAAGAGGAGATTGCAGGGTTCCTGGGCGTAGTGCTTCAAGTACCTATTAATTCAGTAACACACACAAAACGCTGGAAGAACTCAGCAGGTCAGGCAGGATCTTTGGAGGGGAATATGTGGTTGACATTTTGGGTCAGACCCTTCACCAGGACTGGAAAGAAAGGAGCAGAGACCAGAATTAGAAGATGGGGGTGGGTGGGTGAGGAGTACAAGCTGGAAGGTGATAGGTGAGACCAGGTGAGGGGGAATGTAGGTGGGTGGGGGGAGTGGGGGATGATGTGTGAGGCTGGGAAGGTGGAAGAGATAAAGGAATGAAGAAGCGGTGATCTATTAGGAAGTAAAGGGCAATCGGGACACTCAGAAGCAAGGCATGTAGGTAAGGGATTACAGACCAAATTTAATAAATGAATTACTTTTTATGAGCATTTAATCTTCAGTGCCTCAAAATTGGTTGCAATGATCACATAATCACCTCAGCTCTTGCTAACCCACTTTTCTCTTAGAGCAACACTTGGGTGTGAACCGGGATCCCTGAAGTTATTTCAGGCTGCATATTGGAACACAGCCCGGGAGCTTTGCCGGCTGGAGAGGAGGAACCAGCACTCCGGTCATTGCTGCTGTCATCGGACTGGCAAGGAGTTACAGGACATCCTCTTGGTTCAGCGTTACTTTAAAGTGTGATAAGTTCTTTGAGCATTTAATTAAGTTGGCCCTTGGAAAGCATGATCGTAACTTGGCTTTTAATTTGATTCTGAATCTGCTGCAAATAGCACTTTGTAATGAACACAGTGAGAACTTCAGCATTAAATGGAGAGGCAATTGTTATTGCAAAAGATATGCAATGCTTTGGAATAATCCAAGGTTGTGGAAGATTCTTTTCAAATTCAAATCTGTCCTCTTACAGCACCAGACAGCCAAGACTTAATTTTGATTTAGGTGCTTTATAGTTGTTGAAAAGCAATGTGACGCTTCTGTATTTGGGATATCATGAGAAATCTGGACTGAAGAAATAGTGTTATTTTCGGATCTGGTCCACATGTTATTGCCATTTACTACTGTAGGATAGTGTTAGCTAGTATGATTCAGGAAGAGAAAACACTTCAAGGCATGTTTGCCAGCACTTCACCACAACAGTAATGTTTTACATCCATCATACAACATTTCACTGCTCATCGCTAAATCTGAAAATTCCCATAACAATTGAAGAACTGATTCTGCCAGCAGTAAAGAAGGTTCTGAGTATGGTTTGGCTTAAGTCACCAGACCAAATAATTAAAGCAATTCTGCCCAGCAACAGTTCTGATCAATGGTGAATACATGAAAGATCTGAGAATTTGGAAGACACATTGTGCTCTGCAGTTGAACGTGTCAATCTTGCCACAAGGAATCTTTGCTTCTTGGTTATGTTTGATTTATAACAGCTGAAATCATGATTCAAGAATTGTTATTTGCAAGGGGACTAGAAAGAGATATGAAAGGGGAGTCAATATATTGGGTTGTTGAGCAATTTTTTAAAGAGAAGGACAATTTGCTCACCTACGTTGTTGCAACAGATGGGGCACCATCAATGACAGGACACCACTGTGGGAGTATTACTTCCTTGAAAAGAGCTCACCTAACATATTTACTATTCACTGTGTAATTCACAAACAGCATCTTGTCACAGAAAAAAATTAGGTGATCAACTGCACAAATCATTAAGTACTGTTATCACAGCAGGAGTTTATAGCCACGAGCGGCTATGGAGGCCAAGTCATAGGGTGTACTTAAGGCAGAGATAGACAGATTTTCAATTAGCCAGGGCATCAAAGGGTATGGGTTGAAGACAGGCGAGTGGGGATGACTGGAAGAATTGGATCAGCCCATGATTGAATGGCGGAGCAGACTCGATGGGCCAAATGGCCTACTCCTGCTCCTATATCTTATGGTCTTAAATAAAATCAAGTCCCATGCTCTAAGTTCTCCACTACTTTGAATCGAAAATGATGTATAGTTTGAATGCTTGCTGTTACACACAGAAGTCAGATGGCTCTCAAAAAGAAACTGCCTGAGATATTTTTAAGCACCTTTTGAAACTGATAAAATTCTTTCAAGTCTGAAATGCTTCATTCAGGAATCAACTCAAGAATATGCGGCATGACATTGCTTATTTATCAGAATTATTTGCAAGGTTTAATGGAATCAATCTTCAATTGCAAGAAAATAATGTGAATCTTATCAATGTTAAATCAGTTGAGTCCACATTTCTGTCCAAGTTAACCCTAATTCAGTGCAATATTGGCTGTTGCAACCTTTCCTGATTTCTTTTTTTTTTAATATAATTTTTATTGAGTTTTCAAAAATACATGAAAAGATAGTATCTACCCTCCCCCCTCCCCTTAACCCTCCCCCCCATATAAAGTCCTACCTAAAAAGAAAAAAAGAATAAAAAAAGAGAGCTGCCTGGGTATTGGAAGGTTTCCACATACTCCATGGAATTCAAAATAAAATTAGCATACTTATTCGTTACTTTCCCCAAGGGACCAAGATCTTTATCGGAGCACTTAAATATGCCATCCTATCTTTTGTAAATAAGGGCACCAAATATTCAAAAATGTTACATATTTATCTCTTAAATTATAAGTAATTTATTTTTTGTGGTGTAATATAAATTGGTGTAAAAAGTTATACTAAGTCGAACATTTATTGTGTTTGTCATACTGTCAAGGCACAGTCTTGACCAACTTGTTTCATCAATATTAATATTCAGATCTGTTTCCCATTCTTGTTTTCACTTAAAAATTGCTACTCCCCGCTACAACAACACTACCCACCCAATCTCTCTTTAATTTCTGATATTGTTTCTGTTAAATGCGTTTCCTGTAAAAAGGCTGAATCTATCTTCATTTTCTTAATGTGTTAAGATTCTTTTTCTTTTCACTAGTCCATTAAGCCCATTAACATTAAAACTCAAAAAATTCAATAAATTAGTCATTATTTTTAACAAAGTTACTCCAATCTAAAACATTACTTAACTTCTCAACTCTCATAGTTCCTTGGGGAATCACTTTGAACTTCACCATGTTGCTATGCGTTCCCCCCCCCCAATCATCCAGGCAAAAAGAAAAAAAAGGGATAGATGAGATATAAAAAAAAAGAAAAAACAAAATACCCCCCCACTAATGTTGTGAATGAAGGATACACAACACTACCCCCCTCCATTTTGCGGGTCGTGGCTAGAGCCACGCTTGCACACGATTAGCGTAGTAATTGATCAGCGCTTCTTCCAGCTCCCCCGCAACAAAAAAAATTATATATATATAAAAAAATTAATGTTACTATTCCCAACCAGTATTCCTCAAATTTTAACCTTACTTCCCCTCCCTCATATAATTAATAATGTATTTATATATTCATCCGCCTTCAAAAATCCAACAAGTCCATTCTTTGACCCAGTCTTCTTCTTCAATCCATCTCGCTCCCCTGGTTTTGTTCTTGTACCTGGTGAATATTCAGAGAGTCTTGCACAAACTGCTCCGCTTTCCGGTAATCATCAAAAAATCTTTTTTCTTCACCAGTCAAAAAAATCTTCAAGGTTGCAGGGTAACGCAATATAAAATGATAACCGTGATCCCATAGGATTTTTTTCACTGGATTAAATTTCTTCCTTCTCTTCAAGAGTTCATAACTTATGTCAGGACAGAAAAAAATTTTGTTCCCTTGAATCATCAATGGCCCTTTTCTATTCTTGGCAGCTTGGGCAGCTGCCTGTAGAATCCTTTCCTTGTCTTGAAATCTTAAGAATTTTATTAAAATTGCTCGTGGATATTGGTCATCTTGTGGTTTTGGTCTTAGAGCTCTATGTGCCCACTCAATTTCAATTAATCGGCCCTCCTCTTTCATTTGCAAAACTTCCGGGATCCATCTTTGAAAAAATTTTATTGGATTTCCTCCCTCCATACCTTCTTTAAGACCAACAATTTTAATATTATTACGTCTACTAAGATTTTCCAACATGTCCACTTTCTCCAAGAGTCGATTTTTTTCCGTGTTCCAGACAAGCAAATAATTTTCTGTTTTTTCCACTCTATCATTAATATGCTCCATTTTTCTTTCCATCTCCTGAAGCTTCTTATCCATTTTATCCTGTCTTTTCATAGCGTTATTATAGCACATCTTCATGTCTCTAAGCTCTGCTCTTACTTTTCTTCTTCAGCCGTTAATTGCAATAAAGCCTCTCTTATGTCTCCATCATCTCCTTTAGTTCCAATCCCTTCCAGTTCTTCCTCCTCTTCTTCATCTGTATTCTCTGCGGTATCCGATTCTGACTCTGAGTCACTTTCAGTTGCAGTGGCTGTCGGTTCTTGTAGTTTGAGTTGTATTGATTTGCGCATGCGCATTTCCGGCACCTTCTTCCGAGAGACCGCTACCGCCGCCATTGCTCCCTGTTCTCCGGCGGAGATAGAACGCACCTCCTCCAGAAGAGATCTAACCTGAGTCCGAGGCTCCATTGCTGCAGTAGGCCCTTTTTTCTTCCCATCTCGCGGCAGCTTCGCAACAACAGACTTCTCCTGTTGCGGTTTAGGAGGCATATCGTAAAGTAGTCTTGCAAAGTTATAAATAGTTTTCGGAAAGTATTTATTAACTTTGTTTTGTTTAAACGGTACTTTGCTAATTTTTTACGGGAGAGCTGGATTTACACGTCTCAATCCCATGCTATCACATGACGCCCCCCCCCCCCTTTTCTGATTTCTGAGCTTCCCTGAGTTGGAAGAGAAAGAAAGAATACCAGATGATGATCTTCAAGTATGCTGTGCCCACCTGTGTGAGAGATTTCAGGGTTTTCTCTTGATCCATATTCCCGATTGAGGAACAGCACCTCGTGTTCCACCTGGGTTCTCAAACAACCCAACATCATCAACATTTGTCCCTTTCCTCTCTCCTCCTGATCTACCAGTTCTTCCTACACCCATCCCTCCATCCCCACCCAATCGACATTTTTCCCCTGCCTTTTGACCTCATTCCATTGACCCATCACCTACTCACTCTTCCCACTGGATCCACTCCCCTTACTGTTCCCATCTACCTTACTTGTGTCCTTGGTTAATCTTTCTTTTCTATCTGATTTAATTGTATTCAGCCCCTTGTTGCCTCTACTTATCACCTCCCAGCCCCTGTTGTCATTTCCATTCTTCCCTGCTTTGTTTGACCATCACTCCTCTTCACTTGGATACACCTATCCCTTGATAGTCCCTGCTTCACCATTTCCCCTCTCCCCTTGACACTGGCTATCTCCCCTCCGTCTTTTAGTGCAGATAAAGGGTCAGGGAAACATGGCAATCCACATCCTTCCACAGGTGCCGCCTGACCCTCTGAGTTCTTTCAGCAGTTTGTTTTGCTCCTTATTCCAGCATCTGCAGCCTTTTGTATCTCTATTGGAAGACCAGCATGATTTTCCCTGCCCATCAATGCTGCATGCTACACTGTGAAGAGCAAGCAACTCCACAGTTACATGAACCGAGGCAGGACGTGCAGTGCTTTTCAGGATGAGGCAACCTTTCCCTGAGTGATTGAAAGGACTGTGGAAAAAAAAAGTGAAGTGGTGATTTATTCACCTGATTTTCCAGAAATTGTAGGATTTCTTTTCATTACAAGAAGTGACTGAAGCAATTGGTATGAAATTTGTAGGTTATGTGGTCATATCATCTAAAGGAGACAGATGTGTAGATTGAAAATTACATGTTGAAATAATAAGATTCAATGAACTAAAGCAAGGTAGATGTTTGTGCCAAACATGGCAGCTTCAGCTATGCAATGTCAGCGTTACAAAAGGAATATCCAGCTACATAGTTTTATGTGGAACAGACTCTGAAGATTAAAATAGAGGTGGTGTCAAAGAATCTGACCATGTTGCGCTGTTTCAGTGCTCTGCAAGGGGAACACTGTACACGGTTTGGTGGCAGCCAATATAAACCTCTTCCAGGCAACGTCCTGGTACATCTCCTCTGCACCCTCTCTAAAGCTTCCACATCCTTCTTACAATGAGGCGACCAGAACTGAACACAACACTCCAAGCCTGGTCTGACTAGAGTTTTACAGAGCTGCAGCTTCACCCTGCGGTTCTTGATCACAATCTCCCTCAAACTAAAGTGGTTTTGTGTTACAGATTAACCACCGTATTTGATCTCGAGGTTACCTGTACCAAGTTGCACGACAATTATATTGTATTACACACACCATTGTAGCCGGCCGGTGGTGTAGTGGCATCTGTACCAGACTTCAAGACTTCGGGTTCGAATCCTGCTGGCTCCTTGCTGGCTTTCCATCCGTGCTGGGCTGAACATCAACCTAGCAACTCAGCCTCATAGAACAGAAAAAATGCTAAAGAAATGGCAAGATTGCGCCTGATACACCACAAGATGCAGAAAGGAACATACACACCATTATAAATTTAGACACGGTTTAAAATTGCAAAGGGGAAAACAGAGCAGAGGGAAGCTCACATCAAAATATTAAAAATCTGAGATTATGGAGTTAAACTGATTGTTTAAAAATTCGACCACCGAGTTTCCAGTGTGAAGCAAAACTTGTACAACTATAGACATTGCATCGTTTAAGTGGACTAAATTAAGTATAAAAGAATGAACTGCAAAAAAAAACACACTTGCCAAACCAAAGCAGACAAATTAGGCCCACAGCAGTTCTCTTTCTTTCTGAAAGGGCTTGCAGACACTCTGAAACACAGTACTTTTAAGTGTATGTGGCACTAAGACACTACACATGCCAGTACATGTTTATATTCAAGCTGTAGAGGTTTAAATAACCATGGATTTCCACCAAATACTTTGTGCCTGCAGGCTGATTATTTAATAAACAATGGACAGGCATTACAATATTTACCTAACAGTTCATGGTCTTTTAAAAAATCTTTCTTTCTCGGTTGCATTAATGTCCTGTATCTGACACTTGCAACATTTTAAATGTTTTCAAGAGATATAGCTGCTGTGTGGAAATGAAAACAAAACTCAAATCTGTTTTGCCTCCTAATTTTAGCGCCTCAGATAGGAAATGTTTGTTATGATTTAAAAGAAGGACTCTCAGATGATTAAGGAATAGTACTCAGCAGCATTCTGAGAAATGCCATGACAAACGTCATCAACTGAACACCAGTAAACAATTTCCCAGGCAATAACTTCTTAGTCAATGTTTTAAAAGATAAAACCAAGAAATACGAATAATTGATTCTTTAAAATGAAGGAGAAAATAAGGTACATTCACAATTCCAAAGGAAGTGGAGCAGAGACATTTTAAGTGGCATTTGATCACAGAAAAATATGCACACATCTACATGTGGTCTTCAAAGAGCATGAATGAACTTTGATTTCTGCAGTCTGAAGATCCAAGGTGTGAGGAAAACCATTTAGGATCTTGTCTTTGAATCTGTCAAGGGGCTAAGTGAAAATGATAGTGTAGTGGTTAGCACAATGCTTTTCAGTACAGGTGACCCAGGTTCAATTCTTGCCACTGTCTGTTAGGAGTTTGTACGTTCTCCCCATGACCATGTGGGTTTCAAATGGGTGCTCTGATTTCTTCCCACAGTCCAAAGATGCATTGACGGGTGCGTTAATTGGTCATTATGAATTGTTATTTCCGAGTTATTTCCAACATCGTAAATTGTCCTGTGATTAGGGTAGGAATAAATTGGGGGATCGCAGGGCAGCGTGGCTCGAAGGGCCAGAAGAGACTACTATGTGCTGTATCTCAATTCATAAATAAAGTGACCATTAAAGAAATTAAGCATTCTGTCATTGAGAGACTGGCAGATATGGGTGAATAAAACTGTCAAGCTATTTACCACATCTTCATAGTTTCTGAAGTGAAAAATGTTTTCCAGTAAATTCCTCGTAATATTACTCAACACAGAAAGAACCCACAAAAAGTGAAAAATGAATGGATCAAAATGTGAGGAAGGTACTACTTAATGTTCTAATTTTGGCAATCTGAGGGGTAGGTTTTCCCCACACAGAACATGATGAATATACAGAATGAGCAGTCAAATAGGGTGGAGGAAGCACAATTACAGTGTTTAAAAGGTGCTTAAACAAGTATTGTGTCGGAAAAGTAAAGTGGCCCACAGGCCTAATATGGGCAAATGGGACTATAGTGTAAATGGGTACCATGGTTGGCATGTTGTGTTAGGCAACTGAGATAATGCTGATCTTAATAGTAAGAAGAAAAAAAAAGAAAACAGAAAATAACACTGAAATCTATTGCCTAACTGCAGTGGGATCACTGACAAGGTCAGTATGTCTGCCTACCATCAAAAAGGCCAACATTATTTTCCATCCCTCGGCATCTCGAATTGAGATGTTCACTTGGTAATAATGCAGACAGTTAAGAGTCAACTATTTTAAGAGTCAATCCTGAGTTGTATGCTCAACTTATTACACAACTCTCACAATATTTATAAAATAGTGTTATTTTGTTTTAAGGCTGGAAGAAGCTGGGAAATGTCAGTATCACTGCACAGAACTTTTACATCTCTGAGTTTAGGTGCCACCGAATTTTGCATGTAGCGGACCAAAACCCACTAGTTGCTTTTCACTGACCAGTTTGTGCTGTAGCACTGGCTGCCTCATGATGACCTGCAAACTTGTTGGAGCTTACTGACAATTGGGCTGGGAATCTCCACACCATACCTGCATCATACCTGCCCACTCATATGAATGCAGAGGACTGGCTGTCTAGAATACAGGCAGCAAAATGTAATCTACATTCTTCAATTAATGTAGCTTGCTTAAATATTACTAATTGCTTAAAATTATTCTTATTATATGGTTTTATATACATTTCTAAAAATGGTTTAATGGTTCAATTTAATATCATAGAATATATATAGCATACAACCTGAAATTCTTACTCTTTGCAGACATCCACAAAAAACAAGAAAAACCCCAAAGAATGGGTGACAGAAGAACATTAGACCCCAAAATATGAATTATTTTAAAGATTGTTTAATTTGTTAATTGATTTTTACTAATATGTGAATGTTAGGAACTGCGAGTTGATTATTTGAATGGAGAGGATTAGTCAAAAGTATTTACAGTCCTTGACAGTTCTGCCAGACATTTGTTTAGCTGGTTATAGACACAAGAGATTCTTCAGACACTGAAAATCTTGAGCAATACTCACTAAATGCTGGAGGAACTCAGGAAGTCAGGCAGCATTTATGGAGAGGAATAATGTTTCGGGCTGAGTTTCTGTCCTGATGAAAGGTCTCAGCCCAAAATGTTGACTGTTTATTTCATACTTGATATTCCCTTCTTCCAGCATATTGTGCGTGTTGTTTAGCTGCTTATCAGTTCTTTCATCAATATTTAATGTGAGGCTTGTTCTGAATCACAACCACTTTCCCCATACACCATGATTTTACATTTCAAAAGCCTCCCAAAGCACCATTTTGAATTGAAGTGGCTTCATGCAGCAAGTAGATAATAGTTGACCTGGGAGAGTTAAGTCCATGTTTTGGAGTTGAGTCAGCAGTGAGCACAAACAAGTCACTACGATCAGCAGGTCTTAACCTTAACTACCCAGAACTGGAAAGTTTCATGGAATATATTTTGAACTATATCTGGTTTAGTTTATTCTGTATTGGTCCTGATAGATTAGTCTGTGTGAAAGTGAAATTATCATTCTTTTCATGCTGGAAATAATCTAGAGGGAGATAAAGATCAAGAATGACCCAATCAAAATACTGAAAAATCAAAATTGAAAAACTCACACCATGCTTATGCGATGCTGAAAATGGTGTGGGCATTTATTGTTTATATTTAATATTTGTTAACCTGAATTATGATTATGTGTCATTGCTGAAAATCTTGACAAATATATGAATTCTGGGAGCATTAGACTGGAAAATTAATTGTGCAGAAGGAGCAAGTGTTGAAAAAGCTTCTAACCATACACAATGAATGTAACTTTTATGTGTTTAACCGATTTGTGTGGATTTTGAAATGTTCAAAGCTCAAAGTAAATTTATTATCAAAGTACATATAGATCACCATGTATACACCTGAGATTCATTTTCTTGTGGGCATTCACAGTAAATACAAGAAACACAATGGAATCAATGAAATACCACCCCCAACAGGACAGACAAACAACCAATGTGCAAAAGACAACAAATTGTGCAGATACAAAAGGAAATAAAAGAAACACCAATAATAATAAATAAATAAATACTTTGCTTAAATAGAAGTATTAACAGCAATGTCTTATTGTCAAAAGTAAAGGGGGCAGCACTGTAGTGTGAGGTTAGAGTGATGTTTTATAATGCCAGCGATAAAGGATCAAGTTCTTCCACTGTCTATAAGCAATTTGTACATTCTCCCCTTGATTGCATCATGCTCCAGTTTCTTCCCACATTCTAAAGACATATGAGGTTAGCTTAGTAAGTTGAAGGCATGCTATGTTGGCACTGGAAGAATGGAGACACTTGTGGGATGCCCCAAGTAAAAACTCTGACTGTGTTGGTCATTGAAGCAAAAAAATGCATTTCATTGTACAGTACTGTGAAAAAAGTCTTGCACAGCTAGGGTGTGTAAGACTAGGATGCCTAAGACTTCTGGCACAGTACTGGATGGATTTTAGTAAGGCATTTGACAAGGTTCCACACGGTAGGCTTATTCAGAAAGTCAGAAGGCATGGAATCCAGGGAAGTTTGGCCAGGTGGATTCAGAATTGGCTTGCCTGCCGAAGGTCGTGGTGGAGGAAGTACATTCAGATTGGAGAATTGTGACTAGTGGTGTCCCACAAGGATCTGTTCTGGGACCTCTACTTTTCATGATTTTTATTAACGACCTGGATGTGGGGGGTAGAAGGGTGGGTTGGCAAGTTTGCAGACAACACAAAGGTTGGTGGTGTTGTAGATAGTGTAGAGGATTGTCAACGATTGCAGAGAGAAATTGATAGGATACAGAAGTGGGCTGAGAAGTGGCAGATGGAGTTCAACCCGGAGAAGTGTGAGGTGGTACGCTTTGAAAGGACAAACTCCAAGGCAGAGTACAAAGTAAATGGCAGGATACTTGGTAGTGTGGAGGAGCAGAGGGATCTGGGGGTATATGTCCACAGATCCCTGAAAGTTGCCTCACAGGTGGATAGGGTAGTTAAGAAAGCTTATGGGGTGTTAGCTTTCATAAGTCGAGGGATAGAGTTTAAGAGTCGTGATGTAATGATGCAGCTCTGTAAAACTCTGGTTAGGCCACACTTGGAGTACTGTGTCCAGTTCTGGTCACCTCACTATAGGAAGGATGTGGGAGCATTGGAAAGGGTACAGAGGAGATTTACCAGGATGCTGCCTGGTTTAGAGAGTATGCATTATGATCAGAGATTAAGGGAGCTAGGGCTTTACTCTTTGGAGAGAAGGAGGATGAGAGGAGACATGATAGAGGTATACAAGATAATAAGAGGAATAGATAGAGTGGATAGCCAGCACCTCTTCCCCAGGGCACCACTGCTCAATACAAGAGGACATGGCTTTAAGGTAAGGGGTGGGAAGTTCAAGGGGGATATTAGAGGAAGGTTGTTTACTCAGAGAGTGGTTGGTGCGTGGAATGCACTGTCTGAGTCAGTGGTGGAGGCAGATACACTAGTGAAGTTTAAGAGACTACTAGACAGGTATATGGAGGAATTTAAGGTGGGGGCTTACATGGGAGGTAGGGTTTCAGGGTCAGCACAACATTGTGGGCCGAAGGGCCTGTACTGTGCTGTACTATTCTATGTTCTATGTTCTATAAGCAATAAATATTGGGAGCATGAGGTGAGAAATCCTTGAAAGTGAGTCCATAGGTTGTGGCAATACACACAAAATGCTGGAGGAACTCAGCAAGCCAGGCAGCATCTATGAAAAAGAGTAAACAGTCAACATTTTGGGTTGAGATCCTTCATCAGGACACACATAGGTTGTGGGAATATTTCAGTGATGGGGCAAGTGAAGTTCAGTGAAATACTTGGGTTCAAGCGCTTGATGGTTGAAGGGTAATAACTGTTTATGAACTTGAAAATAATTTATCAATTTTTTTGCTTAACATATCAAGTTGTTTGACCACAAAATGCTTTGTAGAAGAGGCTGCATGCTGCATAGAGACCAATAGGAATGAGTTGTGAACAGAGTGCAGAGATGTGAGGGAAGTTCTAGATTGAGTTAGCTAAGAGTTGGTAAGACACAAAGAGCAAAATGGTTTACATCTGTAAACACCCACAGTCGTACAGAAATGCTAAAGAAAATACTATGGAAAAAGTGTAATTTTTTAAACCACTATAACCTCAATACAAGATACCAACTGAATCCCATCAACTTTATTCCAGTTCTCAAACTTTTTATTACTTCATTCAACTTTTTATTTACTCTATGAGTTCCCTGCAATGTGAAATTCAAATAGAAAATACATTTCAAA
The DNA here is from genome assembly GCF_030028105.1 of Mobula birostris. Classification (NCBI taxonomy): domain Eukaryota; kingdom Metazoa; phylum Chordata; class Chondrichthyes; order Myliobatiformes; family Myliobatidae; genus Mobula; species Mobula birostris. The sequence goes on from NC_092393.1 coordinate 19,932,720, forward strand.
TTACTTTAAAGATAAGAAAGTACTTAAGAAATGTAGGAAGTTTCTGAATAAGGAACCAGAAGAGTGCAAACTGTTATCTTCATCTAGTGACTTCAAGCCCATTATGTCTGAATGAACGAAAAAAAAGCTTGGTTAACAATGACTCTACATCCTTGAATTTGCAGCATTCCCCAAAACTTCTTGGAAGTGTCAGCCTTTGTTATGTGCCCAAGCTCCCAGACCATAACTGGAACTTTTAGTTTCTGACTTAAAAAAAAGTGTTTGCCTATTGTATCAAGTTAAACTTAATTTAGAACGAAATTACCCCAAAACATATCAGCCTTTCCATTCAACAGTCTTAAGTTTTCCTGTGGTTCTCTTAACATAATAATAAAGAAGGAGAAAGGCCATTGGAAAGGAACAGATTACTTATTTGCACAATAATTTTTAGAATTGGAATGGTAGAAATCCTAAAGATTTAGCAAGCACATAAAAGAAACACAGCTTCATAAAGACACTAATCTTTATAATGTTTTGGCCATAGTTTTTGCATCACAAGGCATGACCTTTTTCATGAGACTTTTTCCAGTGAAGTTCTTGGTGAAGCAATTATATGCAGTGTTATTGACACTGGACTGCGGCATCTCATATAGAATTATATCAATTCCATTTAGAGTCAGAAAGGGTTACATAACAACATATTGACAGAGACAGCTCTGGAATTAAATCAAGAATAATCCAAATAAGATGAAATGGTAAGCACAATCAGGGATGTAACATTGTTAAAATAGCTTACTGAAAGTTTACTCCATGCTACATTTGATAGAGATACCCTTGGAAATAATTCAAAAGCCACTATAACATGATAAGAAAAGAAAATACAAAGACGTGCAAATCTCACTGTAAATTCAAAGTCCATTACGATGAGTTAATTGGGCCCAAAGCTTTATTTTGATTGAATTCAAAATAGATACTTAAATAAACAAGGATGTGAACAAAGTACCCTCAACTTTCTGCATTCAATGCAACTTCATTAGCTGCCAAGCCTTAATTGGAAATTTGATGACTCTTATCAAAACCAATGGTGAAGTATTTTTTTCCACATTTAATCAGTGAGCTAATGAAAAGGCTTACTTACCCTAATAAATTTAGTTATGGTCCAGGAGAGCAATGACATGTCTTGCCATGGCTCACTGTGTCTCTGTGTGCCTGTATGTTGCTCGCTGTGGTTCTGTGTGCCTCCTCGTGTCTCTGTGTAGCTCGCCATTCCTCTGTGTGCCTTTGATTAGTTCTGTGGCTTTAGTCAAGGTGTTACGCACATAGGTGCTTGCAATGATTATAACAGTGGAATTGTACATGAACATAGTAACACCTTCAGGATGGGAGGTTATAATTTACTTCTAATAGTTGAAAAATTGGGCTGACAGTAAAACCCTGTCTATAATCAATATCTGAAAGTCCATTTGAAATGGAGTTACAGCATACTTGAGGGGTCTTGGATCAGTTTAGCAGTGATACTGACTGGATCTCTGCCAATGTGGCTGCCTTCTTCTGGTTAGTTGAGTACTTTAGAATCTCCTGCATAAACATTGATGTGGATGAGGTCGCTCCCATTGCTGCAATAGAGAAAAAAAATGCTCCAGATCTGTTACTAACCACTTGTGTTGCAGTATGGTGCTTAAAAACTCTAAAGCAGATTGAAACACTTCAAATGAGCACTTGATAGGGGACCCATGACAGTTTCTTGTGAAGCCGTGGTGCCTGATTTTCATTCTCACATGGTTTGCCAGGTATCATGCTTGCAAGCATTGCAAACTTCAAGCCTTTGACTCAGGCACGTACAATAACTGTGCTATTTCACATCAATCACAAACTTAAAAGCAGCATTTCCTACCGTAGTGAGAGTTTTATTTACTTTATTTATTGAGAAACAGTGTGAAATAGGCCCTTCCAGTCCTTTGAGCTGCAATGCCCAGCAATCCCTCGATTTACACCTTATTGAGGAACAACTTACAATGACCAATTAACCTGTCAACCAATACATCTTTGGACACCCAGAGGAACTCTTGAAACTTCAGTTTTCAACAATAATTGCTACTTCAATTTGAAGCTCAGATCAGTTTAGCCTTACCTTGGGGAAATGGGAAGAGTGCAAAGTAGTCACCATACATTCTGACACAAGATGGGCCAGTGAAGTACCCACATTAAGTACAGGATGTTGCCAGGTCCCATGGCAATTGGGCCTAGTGTACTCAGATATTTTATAGGAATTAAATTGAAGCAGCTGAAGCCTGCCTTCAGTGATGGTGAATGTCTTTGGTTACCCTATAAATCAGGTGTTCCCACCTTTCTTATGCCATGGACCCTTACCACCACCCAACTGGTCTGCGGACGCCAGGTTGGGAACCCCTACTTGAAACCAAAAAAAAAAACCCAAAACTCTTGGGCTTAAAAGTATTCACTGATGTTACCACCACTGCTTTCTGGAATAGAGAGTTCTGAAGATTCATGACCATCTAACAGAAGAACTCCTTTTCTCCATCTAACACAGTGACCCATATTCTGACACTATGCCTCCCCTTCTCGATACCCTATAGGGGATCAATCCTCTCTGAATGGATGAAATTGAGGGGAGATCTGACAGAAGTTTACAAAATTATGAGGGGTATAGATAGGGTAAATGTAAGCAGGCTTTTTCCGTTGAGGTTAGCTAAAAGTCATAGGTTGAGGGTGAGGGTCAGAGGTGAAATATTTAAGGGGAACAAGAGGGGGAATTTCTTTACTCAGGGGGTGGTCAGATTGTGGAACGAGCTGCCAGTGGACGTGTCGGATGTGGGTTTGATTTCAGCATTTAAGAGAGGTTTGGAAAGGTACTTGGATGGGAGGGGCATGGTCCATATGCAGATTGATGGGACTAAGCAGAATAATAGTTTGGCATGGACTAGATGGGCCAAAGGGCCTGATTCCGTGCTGTAGTGCTTGATGACTCTATGATTCTATCCCCTCAGCAACTGACCTGCCAAGTACCCCCAAAATCTGATATGTTCAATTTGATTATCAACGAGGAAAGGCTCAGATTTACTCTCCTCTAAATATCAGCTACTTGTGTTCCCAGATGCACCAAGCCCAACTTCCTCTCAGTTGTCTCTCTCCATGGAACTCATCTGAATAAGGAGACAGAAACTATGTCCATTATCCCAGGTATTGTTTCACTGATGCTCTACGCACAAGCAGAAGGCCTTCCCTACGTTTACCCCTTGCAAGAAAGGGCAACATTCCATTTGCCTTCTTAATTACTTGGTGTATTTATATGTTAACTTTCTACACATGTCTCTGAAATAAAGATTTGGAAAATCTGCAAATAATTCAGACAGCATGCACAGAGATCTGTATGCAAGATAGCAGCATAACTGACCCTTGCCTCCTCATCATATTCCCACGATAGCATCAGTTTAAAACATTTACTCTTCTGCTCAATTAACCAAAAAGAAATCTGAAAATCCTATACCCTTTTCGTCACAATGCACGGTATAGTGTGTGGAAACATTGAATGAAAACAACCTTCACAGTTCAGTAGTTCTTACCATGAGTTCGCCATGTGCTCAACTCCTTTCCTGCTGTGCCATTATCCAGCCACCAGTGGGAGTCGATAACAATGGAATCACAACACACACTCAGTGGCCACTTTATTAGGTAAACCTGTGCAACTGCTCATGAATGCAAAGATCTAATCGGCCAATCATGTGGCAGCAACTCAATGCATAAAAGCATGCAGGCATGGTCAAGAGGTTCAGTTGTTGTTCAGACCAAACATAAGAATGGGGAAGAAATGTGATCTAAGTGACTTTGATCATGGAATGATTGTTGGTGCCAAAGACAGACTGATTGAGTATCTCACAAACTGCTGAGCTCTGGGATTTTCATACACAATAATCTCTAGAATTTACAGAGAATGGTGCAGAAAACAAAAAGCATCCAGAGAGCGGCAGTTCCGTGGGACAGAGGTCTGAGGAGAATGGCTAGATTAGTCCAAGCTGACAGAAAGACGACAGTAACTCAAATGACCACACGTTATAACAGTGGTGCACAGAAGAGCATCTCTGAATGCACAACGCATTGAACCTTGAAGTGGATGGGCTACAGCAGCAGAAGACCATAAATATGCAGAAATATACTCAGTGGCCACTCAGGTTACCCAATAAAGTGACCACTGATGTATATTAAACTGACCTCTCATAAACCCATGGTTTGTACACCTTGAAAGCAGAGAAACCAACATATCCAGGTTTATCCACAGAAATAACAACCTGAAAGAGTACTGACAAATTATCGAGATTTCCTGTTATCTGCAGACTCAATCCTTGCTCTTCAGTTGATTCTGTTATTCACAGGGTGTCCATGTCAGGCTATATGCAGATTACTTTTGTTGGACTCCACTAACCCAGTAAAACATTCACCTACATCAACTAATTCTATTTGCTAAGCATGAAGTGATGGGATTTATCTAAAGCATCAATTATATACTTAGTCGATGACTACTTCTATTGGTAATTTAGATGAAGGTAGCCAAGATATAGTTCATGACAGATAGCACAAAGGTAGGTTGTAAAGTAGTTGTGTTAGCTGTCCTGTGAGATCAGCAGTTGGTCTGCCACCTGTCCTCAGGGGAAGGAGAGATAAGGGACAATGAAGCAGCATCTGGAGATGTGTAATGAAGGAACGGGAGAGAGAGCTGTCTGGAGCGGCTCCCCCTTTGAGCCCTGAACTGTTTGAAGTGATGGACAGGCGATACCCCAGCAGGGGGATAAAAAGGGGCAGGTTCGCTAAGGCAGGACACACACGACACCCGAGGTAACGAGACCCTGGAAGCGGTGCGCCTCTCACGAGTCGGTGGGAAGTACCGGGCCACAAACGCACAGGGTGGAAAGGTACGATCAGCAGGAACCCGGTGTGTGTCCACCTTCGCTTGGGTGCCGGGTTCACTGCAGAGAATCGACCGCATCTGGGGGAGGGGTCACAGTCGGTGACCTCAGGTGACATCACCAAGGACCTGCCCGAAAGCTGCTTGTGAGCCATATCGCCGGTCTGTGAGTGGAAGCCGTGTCTGAATGATCAGTCGTTCCCGTTCTCTCTCTCCCTTCCCCCCCACGTTGTCCATCGCCATGGCAACGATTACTGTGAACTGAACTTTTGCGTCACTTTGAAATTTGGTCATTTACCCCTAGACAACGATAGAGCTTGATTGATGCTGTTATCTTAATTCTGTGCACATGGGTGTTTATCATTGCTGAACTGTTGCATTTATTATCCTTTCGATTACTGTGTTGCTTGTTTCTTTAATAAAACTTTCTTAGTTCTAGTAATCCAGACTCCAACTGAGTGATCCATTTCTGCTGGTTTGGCAACCCAGCTACGGAGTACGTAACACTAAGCATGAAGTGATGGGATTTATCTAAAGCATCAATTATATACTTAGTCGATGACTATTTCTATTGGTAATTTAGATGAAGGTAGCCAAGATATAGTTCATGACAGATAGCACAAAGGTAGGTTGTAAAGTAGTTTGTAAAAATGTCTAAGAGAGGTTTCAGAGGTTTGAAGTAGCAAAGAACTAGGAAGTGGGGAATAAGGTGGAGAACTTTGAAACTGTTAACTTTGGCAGAAAAGTCTACCCAAATGTTTAGAGCCTGCATAACTCTGAGGTGTAGAGGGATCTGGGTGATCTCATGCACGTTTTACAAAAGGCAAGGCTAGTATGCAAGCCTTGACCACTCTGGTCAGCATGTAAACAAGAAAGATCACAGAATGTTACTGTTTGTTGTTAGGAGAAATAAATACAAAGTAGGGAGGCTATGCTTCAGTTATAACAAAACATTTGTAAGAGCTTATTGGAAATACCATGTCAAGTATTTGTCTCCTTATGTAAGAAAAGGTGTTAATGCATTTGACACAGTTCAGATAAAGTTTACTAGAGCAGGCTGAATGTCTTATGATAAAGGTTTTAACAGGCTAAGTTTCAATCCATAGAATTTAGAAGAATGAGAGGTGATTTGAATGAAACACATGATCTAGGCAGGTTATGACAGGGTTGAACGGAGAGAATATTTCTTCCTGTCAGAGAACCTAGGACTAGGGGTCAGTATAAAAAAATGAAGAGTTGCCCATTTAAGATAAAGCTGAAGTGATTTTTCTTTTCTCTCAGTGTATATTTGGATCTCTCTTCCACTGCAGTGGAGCCAAGTCATTTGACATTTTAAGGCAGATATAGACAACAATTTGATAAGGGAGGGAAACGTAAATAGAAGGCAAAAATAGATTGCAGTCAAATCAGCCATAATGCTATGAAATGGACAATGGACAAATGTCCTGCTTCAGCTAATAATTAGTATGGTAATATGCTTTACTGTCATCTACGCCACTATTTTCAGACTGTGTTACCTACAGTAGTCTGCAGAAGAACGTCTTCCGATGTGCTGTATGAAGATAATGCTGACCCAAATACATTCGCTCAGCTCTCATCTGGTCCTAATTCCTCAATCCACACCTGGCTCTCAGATGGAGAACACCACATGCCAGTGAATGTGGAATGCTGTGCAATCCTCAACACAACTGTTTTCTATGATGCTTCGGCAAACATTGTGGTCTTGCCTTCCCAACAGCCCCCACCCCCGCCTCATAATACAATTTCTTGGATCCTTAGGTAAACTAACAATAGGACTGGGTCTGTTAAAATTAATCATAAATATTGGGGACTACAGTTGGTTTTACTATTGGCTTGTGAACTCTGGGTGTTAGGATTATTGAATCCCTCTAATAACACCTACATTATAGAAATATCCTGTGCTGTAACGTTGCTGTGTTCAGTTAAAGAAACTCAATGGTGTTACATGTCATCCAGGCATATCTGTAAATAGTTTCAAAGTCTGGCAATAAAAACAAGAGTAACTCCACTATTGCAGCAAGTGGAAAAATCAATGTTAACTCACGTCATGAAGACTGAGTAAGTGGACAGTGTCTCCAAACTGTCCAATTAACCAGTCATGCCTAGAAACATTTTTTTGTTTATTAATGTTAAAATTTATTGCCAGTGTACTTAGGCAATAGTACATTAGACACATAGATCACTGTCAATGTTAGTTGGGGACTCGAGATCCACAGCAGTTTTATCATGCACATTTCTCCAACTCCAGAGCCACACAGTACAGATGTGGGAGTATGCCTTTAAGATGACATCACTGGCACAGAGAGAAGACTGGTTACGTGGTCTTGGTCACACCCTTGTGATGCCACTCAAGCTAACTGCCAATCTTCTGCGGAAGCCCAGTAAGAATAACTAAAGGCAAGTGCTTACAAGTAACCAGCATCTTGTATCTCACGAGATCTGGCATGATGTCTTTTAATCCTGAAATATTTTGACACACGTTGGGTGTGATTTCCCCCTCAATCCCCTCCTAATTTCTAAATCACGGTGCATGCAAAACTGGAGGGTAGAAGTCAAAGCCACATGACGCCACAACACATGTAAGGCTAAAGAATATTACTGTTTACTCCTTCCCAACACCAAAATGCAGTCATAATTACTTTATCTGACAACTTGATGCTGCAACATTAAGAGCTAGATTAAAGAGAAGATAAAGATTAGTTTTGTTTGTCACAGGTACAGCAAAATGCGCCGCTTGTGTCGCATGAAATCAGTGAGAATTGTGCTGGGAGCAACCAGCAAGTGTTGCCATGCTTTCAGCACCAATAGAGCATGCTCACGCCTAAACTGCACTTCTTCGGAATGCAAGAGGAAACCGGAGCATCCGGAGGTAGGAATTTGACAGGGTCGCGGGGAGAACGTACAGACTCCTTCCGAACTTCAGTCAGAGACATTGCAAAGCTGTTTCGCTCCTGTGTAAAACAATTGCGACACTACTATGCCTCCCCTCTATGCTACCGTGCCATCCTACACGATCACTGAGCTTAATGCCCCAAATGCAGGCAGAAATAAGGACATTGCTTATACTTAAAGGTTGATAGGCTCTTGATTAGTAAGGGAATCGAAGGTTAGAGCAGGGTTGAGAGGGAAAATAAATCAGCCATGATTGAATGGCAGAGCATGCTTGATGAGATAAATGGCTTAATTCTGCTCTGGCTCAGAATAAACCCACACAGTCACAGGGAGAACTTGCAAACTCCATACAGAGAGCATCAGAGGTAAAGATTGATGCTAGGTCGCTGGAGCTGTGAAAGAGCAGTTCTTCCAGCAGTGGTGTAATCTGTCTGAAACCCACAGTGCTCATGAAGACATAATTTATACCCTAAACTGTACAAACAAAAATAAAAGCACAGCTCTTAATTGTAGATTTATACACCCACATAATAAACCAGGAGAGTTCACACCTCAAGTAAACATCTGGAAGCAATGTTGAATGTACCCGATTAAACAGCATGTGCTGCGTGTAAAACTTGTTGCCTTCTGATAACTACATGTTGAAAATTACTTCAGATTGAGTAATGTTCCTAAATGAGTTATCCATTATGGAAGAGAAGCTGCCTACATGTTAACACCAGCCCTTTGGCTAATTCTTACAGTAAGCTGTTTGTTCTTCATATGACTAGAGAGGCAGGATCTTGCACAGGTCTGAATCCACATTTATATTGTTGAGAGTAGCTATCCATTCTTCACTTATATACAGAGTTGGTATTTTACTAACAATGTGCAGATGACCATCAACCAGAATCCGACCTTTAAAAGCTTAGCAAAACACTGTTGTTAATATCAATGAAGTGGGATGCAAGACAGACATCTTCAGATGTTTGACTTTTCATCATGGCTGCATTCTACAACAGCAGATTACTTGAAAACCACCTGTTACTGCAGCACAAACTTTCAACAATATATTGTTAGCTGAGTGTCGTATTTACTTTTATCTGACCTTTTCCACTTCAGGGTCAGTGTAACCAACTGCAAACCAAATGCACAATCTCAGCTTCCACAGCTGCTACCTCCATCTATAAATATCCAATTGCGCTTTCATGATTCCAACCTTTTTTTTCCAAAGGACTATTGCACAGTATTTGGAAAAAGGTCATAACTGACAGTCCAGAACAACTGTTCTACGATAACCCTGACTGGTCTGACGCAAGGGCAATGACATTCCAGTGAGCTGGACTAAAATTTGAGGACTTTGAAAAATGTAGCTGAGTGACGCTAGCACAGACCACGGAAATTATTCCCTTGTTGGAGGAAATGACATTACAGCTAGATAAGTGACATAAGCTGAATGTGGATGAGAAGGCACATGACAATGAAGTGGAATGAACAAGGGCCACACCAGATACTACATGTCTTTCTTAACTATTTCTCAGGAGGTATAAATTGAGCTAGAGTAACACTGTGATTTTGCCTTTTTGTTAATGTGGGATAAGTAAGTAAGGATTATACTAGAGTCATAGAAAAGTACAGCACAGAAACAGGCTCTTTGGCCCATCAAGTCCATGCCAAACCACTTAAGTTGCCTACTCCCATCAACCTGCACAGGGCCCACAGCCCTTTGTACACCTACCATCAATGTAGCTATCCAAACTTCTCTTAAATGAAGCTCGCATGCACCACTTGCACTGGTAGCTTGTTCTGCACTCTCACAACCTGCTGGGAGACGTAGTTACCCCTCATGTTCCTCTTAAACTCCTTAACCTATGACTTCTAGCTGTAGTTCCACCCAACGTCAGTGGAAAAAGCCTGTTTTCATTTACCCTATCTATACCATAATTTTGTATACCTCTATCAATTCTCCCTTCAATCTTCTATGTTCCAACGAATAAAGTCCTAACCTATTCAAACTTTCCCTATAACTCAGGTCCTTCAGTCCTGGCAACATCCTTGTAAATTTTCTCTGCACTCTTTCCAGCTTATTTACATCTCCCCTGTACGTAGGTGACTAAAACTGCACACAATACACAAAATTAGGCTCCACTAACGTCTTCAACATAACATCCCATCTCCTGTATTCAATACTCTGATCTATATATTGTCAATGATATTCAGAGATCCAAAAAAAACAGGCTGTCTAAAAAGAAGGGAGAAAGACAAATTTGGTTGCAGGCACTAACGATAAATACACAGGTCAGAGTTGAGTTAAACTTCACGCTTCACATTTAGTTCTTTTCATTTCGCAGAGCAGAATGTGTGGATATAAATAATAAACGACAGCGAGTAACTGCACTCATGCTTCACGGTAGTAACCAAAAACAGATTTTTCTGCCAATCTGTTTACCACTTCTTCAAAGCAAAGAAGTGCATCAGCAGACCGAAAGTCGATGATCTAGAGGCAACATTTAAATCTGAGACATAAATCAAAACATATAGAAGATTGAGGGGAGATTTGATAGAGGCATACAGAATTATGAGGGATATAGACAGGGTGAATACAAGCAGGATTTTTTCCTTGGAGGTTGGGTCAGACTACAACTAGAGGTTAAGGGTGAAACGTGAAAAGTTTAAGGGGAACGTGAAGGGAAATTTATTCACTCAGACAGTCATGAGAGTGTGGAATAAATTGCCAGTGTATGTGAGCTTGATTTCAACATTTAAGCAACACACACACAAATTGCTGGAGGAACTGAGCAGGCCAGCAGCATCTATGGAAAAGAGTACAGTGCACGTTCCGGGTGAGGACCCTTCAGCGGGATTTAAGAGATGTTTGGATAAGTACATGGATGGTAGGCGAATGAAGGGCTAAGGTCCCAGTGCAGATCAATGGGAGCAGGCAGTTTAAATGGTTTCACATGGACTAGATGGGCTGAAGGACCAGTTTTTGTGCTGTACTTTTCTGTGACTCTGTGACTGTCAAATACACGCCAAATGTACCAGAGAAACAATGCAAGTGGGTTTTCAGGACTTGGTTCTGAGGCTTCCTGCCAAAGCAGTGGTGGAAAATTGGAAGAACCTTAATATTAACCACTGCAAGCTATTCAAATTCTTTTATCTAGTCTCCTAATTTGAAAATTATACTAAAGGAGTTGATGTGGTGAAATAAAAGATCTAATAGTTTGCTTTACAGACAAGATGCATTTTAAATAAGCTACAGCATACTGTTTACTAAGTATGCTGGAACGAACCAATGCTGCCTGATGTTCCTGTATATCTTGTTCTTCAGGGCTTTGTTAGCCCTCTAAGACAAGAAAAATCTGTTTTGAAACTGTTCCTCTGAATTTTCTTCACTGCTGTTTCAGGTTATGTTGGCATCTGTATTTAATTCTGTGTTTATATCAAAGTAAGATCAGCCTGGAACACATTGATTTGGACACGGAGTTCACCTTTACATATCACAACAACAACAGAAGGGAGATTCACGGTGATGGCAATAGTTTCGGTGTTGATCACAATCTTCAGATGTTGCAGAACTATCTTTTCTAAAAAGAAGCATCATCTTCACCAGGAAACTTGCAGCTCTGGTGCTGTCCTTTACTGGAACATCACTACTTCAGCTGAACGCAAGCATTGTTAGTTTTCGGCCGCATTCACGCTTTGCAGTATTCCAGCTGGCAGCCAGGTGGGAATGGAGAGTCTATGATTTAGCTGTTTGAATTGCCCCTCCTGCTGGTTGCTAATGGAAGAGTGACTGTTGAGACCCCAGCAAATCCAGGTCCCTGGTGCCAACAGAACCAACAGCTGGGAGCAGAAACAGAGCTAAAAATGCAATTGCCCAACCTGTCCCAAATTGTTCGATAGCAATCACACCTCGTCATTGAAATATGTATACTAATCTGACTGAAAGTTATTATGTCGATGAATTACTTCTTTTGGCTTTTATATAAAGTTCAGTGTAGCTGTTTAAATAAATAAATGCTTTTGGCAGCAAAGTGCTGCACTTAAGCCTTTATAGGTGTACCTGATACTCTAGCTGATGCCAGTGTGTCTCTTCCAACTTGTATTCCATAGAAAAGTGCCAAGAATAAACCCAGAGCTTCATTACATCCTTCAATTAATCTATATGAGAGGCTGCTCCTGTCTCTCTACTGTACTCACTTTAACTGACTCCACTCCCTTATGTAGCACATCACTCAGTCTATATTAATCCATAGTTTGCACTATGTTCTGTGAAAGATGGGTTTATGGATTTGGTAAAGTACTGCTTATGAATGCCTTTTGACAGTGGTATCAAATGTTCATATATGTACATTTACAGAGACAGTGAACAAGGTTCAAAAGACCCTATTAAAATATAATAACTTTATCAAAAGCAGAATTAAGCAGGTAATTTGTAATGAAATATGAATTGTATGATCTAATTATAATACAAATGTAACCCTGTATTGTGTTTAAATATAGCCTGGACTTTAAAACTAAAAGATATCTTGGGGTAAATATGATAAACAAAAAACAGGTGCAAAAGTCACGATGCAGGTTTAACCTTCACCCACTGCTTCTGTACAAGGATGCTTCATGCTGTCTGCTAATTACCATGATTAACGTTATAACCAACAGTTAACTGTGATCACAACACTACTGGATCATCATAAAACATGGTCTGATTTATTGAAATCTGTCACTCTTGCTGAGTGTAATTTTACGTGATGGAGTTATGGACTAGAGTGACTGAATCCTATAATAGCTAGCAAGCATTCAGTTGTACCATAATCACATTATCACAGCAGAAAATGTCTAAAACCACACAGTATTGATAAATGCACTGAATTTAGTCAATGCAAACTCATCCCAGGCCTTGCTGGCATTGTAAAGTTCTCTCCACCAACATAGGGGAGTAGTGTCCAATTTGTGAGAACTGTGTCACATACTTTGAGCAACATGCTTGCAGTCAAAGAATCATATTTTACAGATAATATGCTGGACTCCTTCATCACAATATTGTCCCACAAAAAAAAACCAAACCCACCCAAGTGGGCAAGGCATTGGGGGCACAGAGGGAGGCACGAGGAGATAGCCTCCAAGTATCCCAACATTGATGCAAGAGCCCATGAAAGTCTGTGGACCGACAAACTTGCCACTTATCATGGCATCTCAGCTGATAAATCAGCACACCTCCATGTTGAATGGTACAACAAGGACTGAAAGAAGCAATAGAACAGAGTGTATTCTGGGTGAAGAACTTCAGGTAATTCAAAATCTTTGCAATTCTTAACTGAATAACTATCCATGAAAGGCTCAGTCCCATAAATGCAAAGTATGCCCAAACGCAGCTGGGTTGAGTACAATTCAGAAATTTCTCTGTTTGACGAGCATGAAGTAAAAGTGTACCTTTGCCAATTTTAATGCAGTCATTCACATCAGAGATTAAAAGTCAGACAATAATTTGAGTATTTATACATCTTCCCTGGTTTATTCATTTACCTGCTGCTTGGTATCTCTTAGCAATACACTGCTAAAAGATGGATCAAATGGCTACTGCTCTTGGTTTCAGCGTATATGTTAACTTTACATTGATTTGCAAAAATTTTTTATTCAAACATCCAATATTAACCTATTTGCCACTCACTTTCTTTTCTTTAGCTTTGGTGCTGCCTTACACTGCTAAGCGTGGTTTTCACATAAGAGGGTAAATGAAGGTCTTAACTGGTTTCTCAGGGAGTATCAAAAAATCATAAGCAACTATGTTGATGAACAGGTTAATTATCCTTGATAACTTGATCAAAGTTTATCGCTGCATCAACACCATGAAATGAAACAGGATTACGTGTTTCGTATCACATAGTTCTTTGTGGAAGTTTGCTGTGTATAGATCAGCTGTATTCTTCCTACTTTACAACAGTGATAGTACTTCGAAAGTACTTCATTGCTATAAGCACTCTGGGATGTTCAGAATTGCAAATGGTGTTATTAAATGCACGTCTATCTGTCTTTCCCTCTTTGTCTCCTTTACCTGCAGTGCTTAGTACTAACTTTCAATCATACAGCAATATTTCAATCTATTACACTGCTTTTTTTAAAATAAGGAAACCCAAACTTAACTTATTCTCAACAAAGTACAAGAGAAATGCCAGCTGTTAGTCACACCAGCCTCAACTATGTACGTCTGGAATGGGAGAAAAAGTGCAAGATGTCAAAATAGACAGCATGACATTTTTCTTTGATTTACCTAATCTATTATTAATCTACTAGAATCTAGTTTTCTTCTGAAGTGGCCCCTTGTTTAAAAGATTCCAACTTGCTCAAAAACATTGTGTGCTCCCAAAAGTTTATTTAAATACTGCATTATATGTTCATGAAGCTGTAGAATGCGTTCACCTAGCTTTGAGAGTCTTTCATTAAATGCTTTTAAAATGACTTGCTTTTTGCTTGTGTTTTGGAGCGAACTCTATCTGGAGATTATGTTACTGCTCATCCCTTATATAATGAACTGTCCATGCAGCCACTGACATTCTTTTTGTCTTTTGCCAGGTTAAGTCACTGCAATGAGAAATCTATTTGTCAGAGATTTTATTACCTGTCAATTTATCTTATTGTTATAATTAACAAACAGTACCAACCTGAAGCTTCAGAATTATTCACAAGAGTACCACAGCTTACACAGCTTTAATAAAGTAAACATAACCTGCTTACAAGGTTAGGTTAGTCTGCCAAAATTTGATGACCATCATTCCCACATTACAACCAATGTTCCAAAAACCAGCACCGAACATAAGGTGAACTCACAGAGAGGTGAAAGAAGATGAGATTTTAGCGTTAAATATTTTGGATCTATTTCAAAAAGTCTGACCAGCTTTTGAAACATCCATCCTGGCAGCTACTTGAGAGAACTGGAAGAGGAATGAAAACCTTTCAACTTTTTATTAGAGCAATGTGTGTCCACTGAGATTCACACAGCTCTTGAGTACAGATGGACACAGCATGGTACTGGTGCCATCTCCTGGCTCTCTAGTTAATTTATAGTAAGGAAGCCTCTTTCAACTGGCAACATTACAGATTGCAGATTTCTTAATTAGATAATAAGCTGCACTGAAGGTTCATTTATTAAATAATCCGTATAGAAAATTTTTGTTTTAAGTTAAATATCAAATAATATTTTCTTATATTTTAAAGTTCCCACTATTTCTTCAGTTTTTTTGTTCATCAGTTCTGAGCAGGTAAGCTTTGCAAAAGCTTATCTACTAAATGAGGAACAGAAGAGGAGCCAGGCAGAAATTTTCCTTAGAAATAGCAACCTAGCCTCAGTTTAACACTTCCAGATGCAGGGCTGAAATCAGAAACTCAGTAAATTAGATGAACCCACCTACAGCAGTGCTGCACACTAGGTCAAAAGTTAACTATGGCATAAGTAATTTCATTAGAATTTCCATCACTTCAGCTCTCCCAATGATAGGAATAAAGACAAGAGCTTCATCTTTTTTGATTAAATCAACAAACCTTTGAATGGGTATTTTGATTTAATCAAAAAAGACTCTAGATCTCCTACTTCACTGTTTGCTTGATCATTACTGTACTCCCTATTCACACATGTATCTTTCCAAAGAGGGAGATAAGCTAAAAAAAAATCCTCCTGAGCATGAATCAAACCAAGCAATTCATAAATTGTCCAAATCTAAGACTGCATAAATGGTCTCTTACAAATGTAGCAGTTCACAAACAGTCTATTACAAATCTAGCAGTTCACAAACAGTCTATTACAAATCTAGCAGTTCACAAACAGTCTATTACAAATGTAGCAGTTCACAAACAGTCTATTACAAATCTAGCATGACATATATGGTCCGTTACAAATCTAATACATCATGTACGCTCTATTACCAATGAAACACTGCACAAATGGCCCATTATAAATTTACCATTGTCCAACAGTTCTTTTGCAAGTTCGACACTGCACAAGTAATCCATTACAAACCTAATGCAGGCCCTAATGCAGTAACAAACAGCTAACTTATGGATGGGCTGTCCCTGCAGACAATCATTTGGGAGACTTGCGGGATGGATGGGAATGTATTTACGAGTGACTGCAAGCTACCAGCATTTGATGTCAGGTGAGAGTAGGGCTCCTCTGCATGCCTTCTCATTTTCTTGAATAAATCTCTAACATCAGTGAACATGTTTGTCACAGATTTTTTGATTTTGCCCTAATTAAAAGCCTGTGCATTCTAACTGTTCAGAATCCAGTGTATGACGACCAAATAAATTCTGCTGGCCTTTAATTTATACCCAGTTTAAGGCTGGAATATGTTGAAATGCCCACAGATAGTTAGATGGTGATTTTATGTCAAGATCATCTCTTCACAGTTAATGCACCATTTCAAACGCTAATCAGATGGGTTCAAATGCCACTTAAACAATCAGTCTGAAATTCCAGTAAAGCTCAAGGCACAGTTAAAACTGTAATCAACACCTTTAAATGTAGCCAAACTAGAATGGGTGCATTATGCAAAGCTAGAAAACTACTTAACTTTAATCCACCAACTTTGTATTTATAACCTGCCAGTTATCAATCGCAGCTTCAAAATGTCTGAAGAAGCAACTTAGCATTGCTTCTTATGATTTATCTGTCTGTCCAGTGGTGTCAATGTGTTGAAATATCCAAAATGCAGTCAATAGTGTAAAATAGCGAACACGTTAGATTGTCCTTTTTACACAATCAATTTATTGTTTGACAGAAGGAGCTTGTCCTCAATTATATACTGAGACCACACCATCTACTTCTCAGGTCCATCCCATCAAACTTCAGAATGCCAACTCTTATGCATGGATGAAACATAGAAACATAGGAAACCTACAGCACAATACAGGCCCTTCGGCCCACAATGCTGTGCTGTACATGTACTTACTTTAGAAATTACCTCAGATCCCCCATAGCGCTCTATTTTTCTAAGTTTCAAGTACCTATCCAGGAGTCTCGTAAAAGACCCTTTCACATCCTCCTCCACCACCATCGCTGGCAGCCCATTCCACGCACTCACCACTCTCTGTGTAAAAAACTTATCCCTGAAATCTCCTCTGTACCTACTTCCAAGCACCATAAAACTGTGCCCACTTGTGTTAGCCATTTCAGCCCTGGCAAAAAAGTCTCTGACTATCCATACAATCATCATCTTATACACCTCTATCAGGTCACCCCTCATCCTCTGCCACTCCAAGGAGAAAAGGCAACATCCTTGTAAATCTCCCCTGCATCCTTTCTACAGTTTCCACATGCTTCCTGTAGCGAGGTGACCAGAATTGAGCACAGTACTCCAGGTGAGGTCTGACCAGGGTCCTATATAGCTGTAACATTACTTCTTGGCTCTTAAACTCAATCCCACGGTTGATGAAGGCCAATGCACCATATGCCTTCTTAACCATAGAGTCAACCTGCGCAGCACCTTTGAGTGTCCTATGGAATCGAACCCCAAGATCCCTCCGATCCTCCAATTGCCAAGAGTCTTACCATTAATACTATATTTTGCCATCATATTTAACCTACCAAAATGAACCACTTCACACTTACCTGGGTTGAACTCCATCTGCCACTTCTCAGCCCAGTTTTGCATCCTATCGATATCCCGCTGTAAGCTCTGACAGCCCTCCACACTATCCACAACACCCCAAACCATTGCGTCATCAGCAAATTTACTAACCCATCCCTCCACTTCTTCATCCAGGTCATTTATAAAAATCATGAAGAGTAGGGGTCCTAGAACAGATCCCTGAGGCACACCACTGGTCACCGACCTCCGTGCAGAATATAATCCGTCTACAACCACTCTTTGCCTTCTGTGAGCAAGCCAGTTCTGGATCCACAAAGCAATGTCCCCTTTGATCCCATCCTTCCTTAGTTTCTCAATAAGCCTTGCATGGGGTACCTTATCAAATGCCTTGCTAAAATCCATATACTCTACATCTACTGCTTTACCTCATCAATGTGTTTAGTTACATCCTCAAAAAAATTAAATCAGGCCCGTAAGGCACAACCTGCCTTTGACAAAGCCATGCTGACTACTCCTAATCATATTATGCCTCTCCAAATGTTCATAAATCCTGCCTCTCAGGATCTTCATCAACTTTCCAATCACTGAAGTACGACTCACTGGTCTATAATTTCCCGGGCTATCTCTTCTCCCTTTCTTGAATAAGGGAACCACATCCGCAACACTCCAATCCTCTGGAACCTCTCCCGTCCCCATTGATGATGCAAAAATCATTGCCAGAGGCTCAGCAATCTCCTCCTCCACCTCCCACAGTAGCCTGGGGTACATCTTGTCTGGTCCCGGAGATTTATTCAACTTGATGCTTTTCAAAACCTCCAATACATCCCCTTCCTTAATGTCTACATGCTCAAGCTTTTCAATCCATTGTAAGTCATCCCTACAATTGCCACAATCCTTTTCTGTAGTGAATACTGAAGCAAAGTATTCATTAAGTACCTCTGCTATCTCCTCCGGTTCCATACACACTTTTCCACTGTCACACTTGATTAGTCCTATACTCTCACGACTTATCCTCTTGCTTTTCAAGTATTCGTAGAATCCCTTGGGGTTTTCCTTAATCCTGCTCACCAAAATTTTTTCATGGTCCCTTCTAGCTCTCCTAATTTCATTCTTAAGCTCCTTCCTGCTAGCCTTATAATCATTACCTAGTTCTTTGAACCTCTTGTAAGCTTGCCTTTTCTTCTTGACTAGACTTTCAACAACCTTTTTTCACCATGGTTCCTGTACCCTACCATCCTTTCCCTGTCCCATTAGAACGTACCTTTGCAGAAGACCATGCAAATATCCCCTGAACATTTGCCACATTTCTGCCGTACATTTCCCTGAGAATATCTGTTCCCAATTTATGCTTCCAAGTTCCTGCCTGATAGTTTCATATTTCCCCTTACTCCAATTAATCACTTTCCTAACTTGTCTGTTCCTATCCCTCTCTAATGCTATGGTAAAAGAGAGAGAATTCTGATCACTATCTTCAAAACGCTCTCCCACTGAAAGACCTGACACCTGTCCAGGTTCATTCCCTAATACCAGATCAAGTACAGCTTCTCCTCTTGGAGGCTTATCTACATATTGTGTCAGGAAACCTTCTTGAACACACCTAACAAACTCTACCCAATCTAAACCCCTTGCTCTAGGGAGATGCCAATCAATATTTGGGAAATTAAAATCTCCCACTACGATAGCCCTGTTATTATTACACCTTCCAGAATTTGTCTCCCTATCTGCTCCTCGATGTCTCTGTTACTATTGGGTGGTCTATAAAAAACACCCAGTAGAGTTATTGACCAAAGCAACACTTTCAGTACGCTGGATGAACTCAGCAGGTCGGGCAGCATCAGTCAGAAATGATGAGTCGACGTTTCGGGCCGGAACCCTTCGTCAGGACTGAAGAATGAAAGATGGGGAAGGATTTGAAGAATGCTTGTAGCGTCAGTTGAAAGACCAGTAATTTGAAAGACAAAGGGGTGGGGGAGGGGAAGCATTGACATCATAGCCCTGAAAACAATGGGTAGTAGAAGAAGGAGGCGGAACCATGAGGGAGCTGGGGGAGGGGTAGAGTGAAATAGGGATAGAGGAAGGGAGGGGGAGGGAATTACTGGAAGTTGGAGAGTTATTGACCCTTTCCTGTTTCTAACTTACACCCACAGAGACTCAGTAGACAATCCCTCCATGACTTCCTCCTTTTCTGCAGCCATGACACTAACTCTGATCAGCAGTGCCACGCCCCCACCTCTTTTGCCTCCCTCCCTGTCCTTTCTGAAACATCTAAAGCCTGGCACTCCAAGTAACCATTCCTGCCCCTGCGCCATCCAAGTCTCTGTAATGGCCACAACATCATAGCTACAGGTACTGATCCAGGCTCTAAGCTCATCTGCTTTGTTCATGATGCTTCTGGCATTAAAATAGACACATCTCAAATCATCAGTCTGAGCGTATCCCTTCTCTATCACCTGCCTATCCTCTCTCTCGCATTGTCCCCAAGCTTTCTCTATTTGTGAGCCAACCACCCCTTTCTCTGTCTCTTCAGTTTGATTCCCAACCCCAGCATTTCTAGTTTAAACTCTCCCCAATAGCCTTAGCAAACCTCCCTGCCAGGATATTGGTCCCCCTGGGATTCAAGTGCAACCCGTCCTTTTTGTACAGGTCATGCCTACCCCAAAAAGTTCCTAATGATCCAGAAATCTGAATCCCTTCCTCCTGGTCCAATCCCTCAGCCACGCATTTTATCCTCCACCTCACTCTATTCACTCATATTCACTGTCGCGTGGCACAGGCAGTAATCCCAAGGTTACTACCTTTGAGGTCCTGCTTCTCAATTTCCTTCCTAACTCCCTGTAGTCTGTTTTCAGGACCTCCTCCCTTTTCCTACCTATTTCGTTGGTATCGAAGTTGTACCATGACCTCTGGCTGTTCACCTTCCCACTTCAGGATATTGTTGACGTGATCAGAAACATCCTGGACCCTGGCACCTGGGAGGCAAGCTACCATCCGTGTTTCTTTCCTGTGTCCACAGAATTGCCTGTCTGACCCCCTAACTATAGAGTCCCCTGTCACTGCCGCCATCCTCTTCCTTTCCTTACCCTTCTGAGCCACAGGGCCAGACTGTGCCAGAGACGCGACCACTGTTGCTTTCCCCAAGTAGGCCGTCCCCCCGCAACATTGCTCAAACAGGAGAACTTATTGTTAAGGGGGACAGCCACAGGGGTACTCTCTAGTATCTGACTCTTGTCCTTCCCTCTCCTGACTGTTACCCACTTATCAGTCTCCTGAGGCTGCGGTGTGACTACTTGCCTATAGTTTGTCTCTATCACCTACTCACTTTCCCTGACCAATGAATTCTCAGAAACAGCAGGTAGGACAAATGGCTTGTTGATTTTTATTACTAATTGCATTATATTACCTAGACAACATAGCAAGTAAATTTCTCTGATTTTCCAAACAGCACCATCAACTGGCTATCTGAGCAGCTAAGTGTAACCACAGTTTGATATATCATCCAGGACAATGAAGATGTCAGTCAAGATTTCAGCTCATTGCTGAAGTAGGGTTTGAATCCATGTGATTCTGAATCAAAAGAAGGGGGCACAAACTACTTACAATATTCAACAGAACAATGCAGAATGATACCAATCACAGCAATTTTAAAACAGATTAATTTTATATTAAGATATATTCATGATATATCTTCAAGTATATCATGGAATAGACAGCTTAATACCTTGGAGATTAAGCTTATAAGATAAATGGAGTATAAATAATTAAGGCTATTGTTACAGACACTCTTTGGATTTCTATGATTTGTCATGGAAAATTAACTTATGTTATTACTTGGCCATAATGTATCTCTAACAACAAGTAAATCTTGATATTCTAAAAATATTCCCAGCAGTGAATATCTGGAATTCCTTTGATTATTACTCCTCAGTTTAAGTGGCTTTTGAACACATCTGATTAACTTGTGAAGTGAAGTGAAACACTAACTGTTCAGGGGTGACTTCTTCAGTCTGCGTGAGCTCTGACTGCCCTGCATTACAACTGTTTTAATACTATTTTGTATTGAGACGGAAAAGCTATCGGCACTTTAGGCAATTATAGACACCTCTCCATTGTAGACCAGCATTCAGATTCTGGAACTACATGTTGACAGCAAGAGCTATCTCTGATATTTCACCAGTACTTGTACATTATGTTCTGAAACCTTTTTCATGCTTCTGTTACACATTTCCATTCTGAGTGCAAAACGAAATATGGGTGAAGTCTTTCTTGATTCGACGAAGCTCATTCAAAGCTTATATATGGGGTGGCACAGTACCATAGTGGGTAGCACATGGCTTTACAGTATCAGCCATCTGGGTTCAATTCTCACTGCTGTCTGTAAGTAGTTTGCACGTTCTCCACGTGATGCGTGGGTCTCCTCCGGGTGTTCCGGTCTCCTCCCACATTGCAAAGCCATACTGGTTGGGAGGTTAATTGGTCATTGTAAATCATCCTGTGATTAGGCTAGGATTACACAGGGGCAGGGTTGCTTTGCAGCGCAGCTCGGAGGGATGGAAGGGCCTATTCCGTGCTGAAGGTAAAGGGAGATCATGTGAAAGTTTGATAGCTGAGGAATTCTCAAGCACTCAAAGGGATACAGAGAATGGGAGTTACTGAGGATGCCATTGACTCTTGAACATCACAACTTCAAATTTCAGGGTCAAGGTTAGGTTCAAGGGAGGAGAAGTTGGGTTAGACCCTTAGAGACGTGGGGCACAGTGAATGGAGACAAAAAAGGTTCACAGTCAATGTCTTAAGTCAAGAGGAGAGTTTCAGAGCCTGTATTTTGGGTGGACGAAAGCGGAGAAGGATCAGAGTCTGTACCATATGTAGATAGGAGAGGGACCAAAGTCTGTGCCTTGACTAGATCAGTGAGGGGAGAAATAACTGCGCTGAGATCAGCAAGGATCACAGTGGGAAATCCAGGATTTTTACTGAGGCTCGAGGCAGAGGTGATTAATGCAGTTGGGTTTGGAGATCAAAGCTTCTAGTGCATGTTCCGTATGGCACAGAACCAAGCAAATGGGTGACCAGTGGATAGTCAGTGCATTGTAGGAAGGGCACAAAATGGTTAAAAGTAAATATGGGATTTATATCTCAGGATTTCCATTTCATCAGAATAAACAGAGGAACTGAGGTGTTCCTGGAGTGCCCAGTGATGGATATTACCTCTACAGCATGGTCTAGGATCCCCCACTTTGCTCCAAAATCAGTGTGATACTGGAAATGCCACCATCTTATACACCCAGGTGGTAACTCCATGATGGGCACAACAGTAACTGTTGGCCTACAGTGTGCAGATAGATTTCTAAAGTGACACAAAATCATCATTACTGAATTTCACTCCGGAAAATAAATGATTTCTGATTGAATAACATTGAAAAAGTTAAAAGTTAACCCAGTGCAGCTTGCTAGCCATAAACGTAATGCTAGAGGAAGTGGCTGAGGCAGTACAATAACAGCAATTAAACGACATTTGGACACACACGTTGGAGAGGAAAGGCATAGAGGATATCTTAGGGCTCGGACTCTGATAGTTAAGTAAAACCTGTCTTATCTTAAGCTCTGAATCTTTGGATTTGAAGCTTACTTTTTAAATCCAGCTTGTTGGAACCTTGTTAACTAGATCATTTAGAGCCTTTGATGTGCATTGGCACAAAGATCAACAGTTAAGCATGTGGAAACTCTACAAGGCTGATAGTCAACAAATGAGTTCAGAAGGAAGTCAGGATAAGAGTTGTGCGGTGGGTGAAGAAGAACAGAAAAATATTTGACCTACCTAAAGGGGCTGTTCATCAATTGGCTCGGAATTGTGAACTCCCTGTGCCAGGCTGTTTGTTCCAGTGTGACCTCTGGCACAATCTGCAGCGGGTAGCTTGGCCCCCAGCACTTTGGTGTGGCTGAGCGTAGCAATGGGGTAGAATGTCTTTGACAGCTGAAGAGGCCTCACTCCCCACCCCCCCAAGATCACCATCTGTCTGAGATATCTGCGCAGTTCAGTTTTTGAATGGCTTTGTTATAAATATCCTGATATGC
Source organism: Mobula birostris (assembly GCF_030028105.1). Classification (NCBI taxonomy): domain Eukaryota; kingdom Metazoa; phylum Chordata; class Chondrichthyes; order Myliobatiformes; family Myliobatidae; genus Mobula; species Mobula birostris. The sequence goes on from NC_092393.1 coordinate 19,956,168, forward strand.
AAATATCGCTTCAAATATTTAGTTTTACATTTCAAAATCTAAAAACACTAAAAACCAATTGAAGCAATCAAAGCTACCTTAAGTAAATAATAAAAAAGAAGTCTAAGTAACCTTCTTCCGAGGAGTCATTACTTCCCACATGTTTAAATGGGCACTGCAGGACTCAGTTAACTACAATCAATGTTTCTTCTTTGTGTATAATGAAAATTCTGAAGGATAACAATGCAATCCATTACAAGTTGGGTAAATGAATAGCAACTACCCAGTTCAGCTAAGACATTGATAGAGAGAAGCATTTTTATGACATTTATACATTGGGTATTCTTATGAATGGTCTCGGACCCGTAACTTTTTACTCAGAATTATAGTTAGGTTTATTATCACTGACTTATATGTTGTGAAATTTATTTCTGTTGCACAGATGCTGCCTGACCTGCTGAATATTTCCAGAACTCTATTTATTTCATATTTCCAGTATCTACAGTTTATTGGTTTTCTCCGTGGCCATAATTACAACCTCAGAGATATTTCCAGTGAGTCTTTAATCTGATGAGCTGCAGGATTCTGTGCAAAATCTAAAATGCTTTCCTGTTTCCAATGAATGTTATTTACTTTTAAAGCAGCTAAACTTATCTATTGTAAGCTGGATGACAGGCAATCAACATCTTAGGTATTTTTGATTTCGGTGTCATGTGGAATTGGATAGGGCCCAATTCTTTAGTGTCAGGCTGCATATATTAAATTTTATTTTGATCCAGTTTCTTCTTGCTTTACAATCAACCCATGTCCACGCTGAATAAGTTCAAATAGGCACAAGGCATTTATGTTGGATAAATGTCCTCTGATACATTTCTGGATGAGTTCCAAAGCCTCTTTACCAAACAGCCTCCTGTTCAGTGAAGATCAATGACTCTTCATTAGAGTAGAATGTGCAATCTCAAGGGTGGCATTCACGTCAAGGAGCTGGAAGTTTCTGAATTCAAATCCCACTCCAAGCATGTGAAAATACAATCCAGCTAACATTTTAGTGATGCACTGATAAAAAAATACTGTCCTATATAAGAGATGTTACAGATACAAGACATCACAGGTGGACTTATTCAGAAAAAAATTATTTGGTCTACTAACATAAATATGCAACTTCATCCTCTTCTAACAGAACCAAAACAAATTACCTGCTCATGTACTTTCTTGCTGTATGCAACATGATTCCCATACATAAAATGTATTTCTTTGCTACTTACTTGCAGGACATTGCTTCAGCAATACATGCGTACCAAATTAGTCTCATATACCAATCTGCAGAGATGGGCAAAGATGCATTATCATCATACAAGCGAAGTTTCTGGAAGCAAAGGGTTAAAGTTCAGAGCTGAATCTGACGATAATAAGACCATAAGGCATAGGAGCAGAAATAGGCCATTTGTCCCAGTGTGTCTGCCCCAACATTTGATCTTGGCTGATTTATTGTTCCCTCTCAACCACTTTCCCCTGCCTTATCCCTGTAATCTTTGACATCCTAATTAATGAAGAATCTATCAACATTTACTTCAAATATACCCAATGACTTGGCCTCCACACCCCTCCTTCCTTCTCATTTCTGTTCTAAAGCGATACACCATTCCAGGACTACGCCCTCTGGTTATAGACCATCACACTACTGGGAACATGGTCTCCATGTCCATCCTGTCCAAACTTTTCAGTAACAAGTAGTCTTCAATTAGATCATCCTCATTCTTCTAAATTCCAGCAAGTACAGGGCCATAGCCATCAAATGCTCCTCATAAATTAACGTTTTCATTACCATGAACATTCCCGTAAACCTCCTCTCAACCTGCTCCCATGCTAGCACATGTCTTCTTAGATAAGGGGCCCAAAGCTGCTCACATTACTCCAAGTGCAGTCTGACCAACACCTTATAAAGCCTCAGTGTTACATCCTTACTTTTATAGTCTAGTCATCTCAAAATAAATGCTGACATTGTGTTTGCCTTCCTTACCACTGACTCAAACTGCAAGTTAATCTTGCAGCATGATGACTCCAATGTCCCTTGAATCTTTGATTTCTGAACTTTTTCCCCATTTAGAAAATAGTCTATGTCTTTATTCCTTCTACCAAAGTGCATGACCACACACTCTAATATTTTATATCCTAATTATATTATTGGCTAGCTTACCCTCATGTGTCATCTTTTCTCTTCTTATACTCACTAGAAAGTTACACTTATTCCTACACTCTGTGTCAACAACAACTACTGACAGTTCTTTACTTGTCCTGTTTGTTACTTCCACAGAATCAGAATCAAAATCAGGTTTATTATGACTGACTTATGCCGTGAATTGTTTTGTTTCACAGCAGCAGTACTGTGCTATATATAAATATACTATATATTATTATAATAAGAACATATAGATTTAAAAATTAAACAGGTAGTGCAAAAATGATGAGGTAGTGTTCATGGTTACAATGTCCATTCAGAAATCAGCTGGTTGAGGGGAAAAAGCTGTTCTTAAAACAATGAGTGTGCATCTTCAGCTACTCTTCCTCCTCTCTGATGGTAGCAATGAGATGGTGCTTGTGCTTATCCTCACCACACAATCGTAGGTGTAGAGAGAGTAGAGCAGTGGGCTAAGCACGCATCTTTGAGATGCACTGGTGTTGACTGTCAGCAAGAAGGAGATGTTTTCCTCAAAGAAATCCAACAAAACATCAGGTAAAATCTCCAAGTACCGAAAATCTACATCCTTTACAGCACTGATTAAACATCAGAAGTAAAATACCAATTAAAAGATAAATTAATTTCCAAAATGATGACCAATCAGCTGATTGATAAGTACAGAAGTCAAGTATTCGGAGCAAACACCACAATCAACAGCGCACTAACGATGTCTCCTTGCTTGGTGATGAAACATTTGCAAATGGATTGCCAAGATCAAAGAGCAACTCAACCCAACCATCAACTACCTGAGCTACACATTGCCCGATTTATTTCCATAAAATAATTGTTGATGAAAGGTCAAAAGTAACTACCAGAATCGTAAACACAAATATACTAAACTGAATAAAACACCACTGACTTACAAGATTTTCTAATCACTTCAGTAATTTAGATCCAACTTGTATTACATGTTACTATCAGTTATATGCTCAAACAGGAGAATTAAAGGTTTTTAACTTTGTAAAACTGCCTGAAGAATACTGGGTCCCTATGCTTTTGGCGATGAAAGAAAATAAAAATAACCAGTCAAAAAAAAACTGTGTCAACAAGAGTACTGCTCTGAACTATAAATAATCCAGAAATTGGAAAGTTCCTGTTTCCAATAAAACTGCTGGATTGGTGGTCCACATTTCTACTGAAAATATTGTTTTAGAAATTATCTTATGTATCTGTACTAGGTGTTTTGAAGTATAGTGCAAATAATCTTTCCATTCCATTGAAACTTTTGAAGGGAAAATATCTCTGTAAACACTCTCGTTTCTTGGGTACTGTACTAACAGAACCTCAGACCTATTCCAAATCAATTATCTAATTGGTTGACAATTATTATGAAGCACATCACTTATAGCTTTTCCTATATAATCAAACACATCCTACCATTCTTCCGCTCAGTGAGAGGTGGTAGTGGCTGATCTGTCTGCACGGGCAGATCTTTCATTTCCGAGGTCATGCAGTCACTTTTGTGATTGCAATCTTCTGCCGTCCCATGAACTGGATCAGAATTCTGGTCCGAGCCCCCATTTTTCGTCACTCCATTCAACTTGCTTGGAGTGGGAGTTGCTTCCGTTGATTGCTCCACTTTGAATATTTCGGTTCAACAAAATTCATTAAAATTAAGCCAACCTGCAAAATAAAATATATGAGTTATTGGGCAGCTCAGTGTTTCTGTGGCTTGTCTTAACTTTAAGAATAATTTATTTTCTATTCTTAGTTAATGTAGGAGAGTATCTATTCATAATACTATGTTATCCTCAAGCTGGAGGGTGAAGAGGGTTAGGATTGGAGTGTTTATGTCTTGGCTTCAGTAAGCAGTCAAAAATAAAGTCAATTTGCTCTCATTTATCATCAAGAAATAAACTATTTGGTGAAAAAGCAAAAAATTGAGAATTTATTACAGAAACCAAACCAAATTTTCCCAATAAAACAAGCAATTTCTTCCAAAAAATTGACATGTGGAGAACAGTTCCTTGCACATTACATACAGAAGATGAAGCTTCCCTACTGATAGCAGCACAGACACCAGTCTAATTGACAGAAGTAGGAGGTGCAGGAGGTACTAAATAAAGTGGCCACTGGGTGCATTTCTGCATTCTGTGGTTGTGGGGGGGGGGGTGCGGTGGATGAAGAGAAGCCAACACTTGCCGAGCTTTGTAACACCCTCAGAAGTATGAGACTGCGCAGGGCAAAATGGCATTGAGAATGTAGGAGAGAGAGAGAGAGAGAGACAGGACCTGAGCAACACACACAGAATGCTGGAGGAACTCAGCATCTATGGAAAAAAGCACAGCTGACATTTCAGGCAGCACTGAAGAAAAAAAGCTGAAGGATTTGAAAGGTGGGGGGGGGGGGAGGGAGAGAGAAACACCAGGCGGTAGATGAAACTTGGGGGGGAGGAATGAAGCAAAGTGCTAGGAAGTTGATTGGTGGAAGAGACAGAAGGCCATGGAAGAAAGAAAAAGTGGAGGGGGAGGGAGGGAGGAGCACCAGAGGGATGTGATGGGCGACAAGGAAGTAACATGAGAGAAGGGCAAGAGGATGGGAAATAGTGAGGGGTGGGGGGAGTGTTGAAGCAGTTCTGGAAATTAGAGAAATTGATGTTTATGCCTTCAGGTTGGAGGCTACCCAAACGGAATATAAGCTGTTGCTCCTTCAGTCTAGGTGTGGCCTTATTCCGTCAGTGGAGGAGGCCATGGATAGACATATCGGAATGGGAATGGGAAGTGGAATTAAAATGGGTGGCCACTGGGAGATCCTGCTTGTTCTGGCGGATGGAGCGTAGATGCTCAGCAAAGCGGTCTCCCAATCTACATTGGGTCTCATTGATATACAAGAGGTCAGTTGGGGTCATATACTGTGTTCAGTGCTCCTGGAGCGGCCTCTTATTATCGGAGTGTAGAGGCCCTCTGACTAAGACACCTGTGTGGCAGCTCCCAATCAGTGGCTCCATGGATGACCTCATGGTAACAACTACATTGGTCCCGGGCAGTAGATGGATCTTCCAGCAGCTAGACAGGCTCATTTCATGGACAAGGGTGACTTTTAAACCAGAGAAATCCTGATCTCTGGTGTTAAGGATTCATGGACAGTTTCGATTTCTCCGTGGACGGTATTGCTACCATCCATCTCTGAGAATCCAGTCAAGAGCCTGGGGAAGATCTTTGACAGCAGCCTAAGAGATGTGGCTGCTATCCAGAAGACCACCAAGATGTTAGAAGTCTGACTCACCAGTTTAGACAAGTCAGGCCTATCTGGCAAGTTCAAGGCCTGGATCTACCAGCATAGCATCCTCCTTCGAATCCTTTGGCCCACGCTGGTGTTTGAGGGACCCATGTCAACAGTTGAGGCTCTTGAAGAAAAGATTAATGGCTACCTTTGAAGATGGCTGGACCTCCTACATAGCCTGAGCAGCACTGCTGTGTACGGGAAGATGAATAAACTGCAGTTTCTCTTCAGAAGCCTGACTGAGGGGTATATGGATTCCCATACAGGAGAACTGCTGTTGCATAGAGATTCCAGTCACCCCAAAGTCTCGACAGCAAGCATTGAGGTCTAGGTAGGTGGGAAGTGGAAGGCCCAGGATGCAGTGGAGATGGCTGAGTCACACCTGAGGCAAAAGGATCTGGTAGGGACTGATCAGGCAGGGCTGAGTAGCTTCCTTTTAACTCGCTTCGACGGGGCACAGGGCAGGGACAGACACAAACTGACTCAAGTAGAGGTGCGAGCAGCTGTCGAAGAAGTGTGTACAACTAGGATGGTAGGAATAGGGCACTGGGAGCATGGACAAGGTGCGAGGGTGTGCTGAAGCAGAACTCCTGATCCAACACCTGGCAGGCAGAACCCCAACACATCAAGTTCATGATCCAGGTTGTGTATGACATCTTGCCTTGTCCAGAGAACTTTTGGTTGGGGCAAAAATGAGGCCCCATCATGTTCTCTCTGCCCTGGCAGAGGAACTCTCCAGGATTCTCAGCAGCTGCCCAGAAGCCCTGGGAGAAGGCCGCTACTGCTGGTGCCATGACCAGCTGCTGAAGGCAGTAGAAGAAAATATTTCCCTGGTCATTAGCAACAGTAAACACCTCTGCCAACCCAGAAAGACCATCACCTTTGTTAAAGATGGAGACCAATCACAGCCTCAGCCCAGATCACCAGCAGCCTTGCTCGCCATTGCATCTGACTGGCAACTGGAAGTCAATCTTGGCAAGCAACTAAAGTTCTCTAACTTCTTCTTATCATCATCATCAGCATCACTGAGGCCTGACATGGTCAATCTGTCTGAAACTCCAAAGCTGGCGGTCATGGTAGAACTAACAGCACCTTGGGAAGACTGCCGCCCTCCTGTCATCTTGACCCAAGGATGGAGGACATGATGTGAGCCTATAGAGGTGGGGTATAGAAGTTTTGCTGGCTGCTTGCTCTGCAAAACCTGCTCTCTCCTTGGCATTACCGGAGCTGTAAAAGAGTAAAGCCATCAGGACTGTCAAAGAGGCTTCTGAGCGCACCTCTGGATGGCCATGGATCAAGAGGAGTGACCAATACTGCTGTGACACAAGTCAGGGCCTGATCAATCCTGGCTGGGTCACCCGGGCAAGAGTGTTTGATGTTAAAAGAAGGAGACACCCAATGAGCCCAGGTTACACCACTGATGATGTGTCCCAGTGCATCCTAGGATTAATCTCAGCATCATGTTCATGGTCTTCTGCTGCTGTAGTCCATCCACTACCAGGTTGAATGTGTTGTGTGTTCAGAGATGCTCTTCTGCACACCACTGTTGTAATGTGTGGTTATTTATGTTACTGTTGCCTTTCTGTCAGCTTGAACCAGCTTGGTCATATTCTCTGACCTCTCTCATTACCAGGGCATTTTTGCCCACAGAACTGCTGCTCACACCCTTCTCTGCAAGCTCCAGACACTGTTGTGCATGAAAACCTCAGGCGGTCAGCAGCTCCTGAGATATTCAAACCACACCGTCTGGCGCCAATAATCATTCCATGGTCAAAGACACTCAGATATCATTTGCTCCTCTTTCTGATATTTGGTCTGAACAACTATTGAACCTCTTCACCATGTCTGCCTGCTATTATGGATCGAGTTCCTGCCACATGATTGGCTGACTGGATATTTGCACTAACGAGCAGGTGTACAGGTGTAGCTAATAAAATACACCTGAGCGTACATTGCCTTTATATAACTCCCTGCCCAGACCCACTCTGCCTATTCTTAATACATTTGATTCAATAAGATGAAAGAAATGGCATAATAATAAAATTTGGGATTCTAAATGCTCCCAGATTATAGAAAGTCAGTTTGTCAGGTTCTGACAAGGAGTCTTAGACCTGTTTCTCTTTCACAGAAACTGTCTGACATGTTGAACGTTTCTAACATGTTTTGTTCTTATGTCAAATTAGGAACTGGGCTGTTGGTTGAATAGAGGCAGAACAAGATATGTCCTGTAGTTGTTTTTTTCTCTATTATTTGTGTGCTGACAAAATTATTTGAAAACCTTAAAAGGTGTCTTGATCTTGTAGTGTGCGTTATTAAGGTAAAAAAAATAGATCTGCACATTATAAATTACACCGTGGAGCTTGGTAATCTCTGGGCTGGGATTTGGAATAGGATAAGGAAAGGCAGGTTTATGGAAATCCTGCCTCACTGCCTTCCGATGACAGAATGGGCTTTGCTATTTCTGGCTCTTGGTGTCCATTTTCTGTTTATAAATCTCCACACTAAAAGCTCAAGGAGCTGACACCTCCGCTCAAAATTAAGCAGATCATGAGTAAGAAAAGTCGACCAAACTTAATAGTTCTCACAGTGTTTTAGGATCAGGTTGCCCTGCCTTGCTTTTTGTTTGGCTGAAGACTGAAGCAAAAGTTACAGCTTATTCCGGTGCCTACATTTTCTGCAGTTTGCTATTCAATAATGTCCAATTATATCTTGTAGAGACTGACGTGAAATAAAAAGGAAGCATTTTATTCTTGTCTGGAATTATTCTATCAAGAACCTCAGGCTGTGACCACTTCTGTTACTTAAAGAACTATTCTGAACATTTTATTTTTTGCTCAAAAATAAGTGAGAGGCATTCCTTCAAGTTAAAGTTCTCTGAATTTGTTTGTAGTCTCAGTTATTGTGCGCAGAGTCAATTTACAATTCCGACACAATTTGATTACATTTATTTGAAATTCCTGACCACATTTAAGAGGAGAGGAACGTGCCTCACTTCAAGATTTGCTGCCAACATATTAATTTACAGACTCTTAAAAGAGCAGGTCTTGTACAGTCTCCAGCTTGCCATAAATATTAACGCCACTGTATTTGCTTCTCTGTGCACTTTCAGAGATCCATCATTCGCCTACAGAACACATCATTAGTATTTTACCCTACTAATCTTTTCCATTATTTTGCAAAAACTAATCTATTTTTATTGATTTCTCTAAATCTTTTCGTTAGCTGTCCTTTTGGCTGTTTCCCGTGTGGACTCCTTGACTGCGTGTAAATTAAAGACACACTAATTACTCCACCATAGATCACCTAATTAAGAATTATTCATATGGGAAGGTTGGTCGGCAGGCCACTGATAACATTAGTTGATTCTGAAACTGTAATCAGACAGAATATACATGCTGCCTTGCAGATGAAGTCAGTTTCTGACCAGCAACGGACACTATACTCTGAGTTTGCTCTTAGTTTCACGGACACTGTATCCAGTTAGCAGCCCTTAGTAAGGTCAGTCATCAGATTGTAGAATTCAGTACAAACTTGAAAATGTACTGTAACCAGAACACATTTACTGTCTCACAAGCACAGTAACCAAATCACAAATGATTCTGCAGTCTTGGTTTTAACCATATAACCATATAACAATTACAGCACGGAAACAGGCCATCTCGGTCCTTCTGGTCTGTGCCGAACTCCTACTCTCACCTAGTCCACCGACCTGCACTCGGTCCATAACCCTCCATTCCCTTCCTGTCCATATATCTATCCAATTTAACTTTAAACGACAACATCGAACCTGCCTCAACCACTTCTGCTGGAAGCTCGTTCCACACAGCCACCACTCTCTGAAGTTCCCCCTCATGTTACCCCTAAACTTTTGCCCTTTCACTCTCAACTCATGTCCTCTTGTTTGAATCTCCCCCACTCTCAATGGAAAAGGCCTATCCACGTCAAATCTATCAATCCCCCTCATAATTTTAAACACCTCTATCAAGTCCCCTCTCAACCTTCTACACTCCAAAGAATAAAGACCTAACTTGTTCAACCTTCCTCTGTATCTTAGGAGATGAAACCCAGGCAGCCCTGTGGAGCCCATTGTTTGTTTCTGTTGGGCCTTTGGTTTAAGTTCTCAGCTTCTGCTTTCCTGTTGAGAGATTTTACACTCTTTCATCATTTACCACTAAATTCATAAAGATATCCAAATTTTCACTTCACACATAAAAGTTGCTGGTGAACGCAGCAGGCAAGGCAGCAACTTTTATGTGTGTTGCTTGAAATTCCAGCATCTGCAGATTTCCTCATGTTTGCAAATTTTCACTTCAATTCTTTTGTGCAAGATTTTGATGTGTAATAATTAATGCTGTACATGGAACAGTTTTTTTTAAACATTTGATGAAAAGCATTGCGAAGTTGCTCCATAAAGTCACAAGATTTAATACAGGCTCAGTACCCCTTATCTGAAATTCCAAAATCCGAAAACCTCTGAAATCCAAAGTTATTTTGAGCACTGACATGACAGCACAAATGGAAAATTCCACAAGGCGCCTGGAAGGCTCCCGGAAGGCTCCCAGGCGATGCGCAGGTCTCTCTGCACCACAAACAGTTCTGAGAAGAGACCTCACCAATGTAATGAATAGAAGTTAATGAGAAATAGAAAAACACTGCTTAAAGTGAAAAATAAAGATCTTCATCGTGTTTGAAAGAACAAATTCACCAGCATCTGAGTGACCATATGCCGTTTAAACAGTACGCTGATCGTAAAACAAGCAAAGATATATCATGCCAAGCTGAAAATTGAAGCTAATTGTTTCATACACAAAATGATTAAAAATATTATATGAAACTACCAATCCCCCCCCCCCCCCCATCGCGATTGCTGTGGAATGAGTAGCTGTTAGAAATCGATGACAGATATGAAGCTAATTGCAGCGCTGGAACCTGGTAATAGATATGGTCTGGGGTGGTCATTCAGCTCCCACCGTCTGGAGGACCTAGCTCCATCACATTAGACTGTGCTTCCACTGCGGACTGTTCACTCTGAGCTTCAGTCCAGCTGTATTTGTAATGTGAATAGATTTTGTGTTTAGCCTTGGGTCTCATCCCAAGAGTAAAATATTCCAATGTCCAAAACACTTCCAGCCCCAGCATTTCGGATAAGGGATGCTCAACATGTAACAGAGCAAAGTGAAATAGTCAACATTTATTATGTTCTTATGTTATGGGTTTATTGAGGATGCTGTCCAAGTTGCATGCCATCTTGGACAATGTCTCCCATCCACTACATAATGTACTGGTTGGGCACAGGAGTACATTCAGCCAGAGACTCATTCCACCAAGATGCAACACAGAGCATCATAGGAAGTCATTCCTGCCTGTGGCCATCAAACTTTACAACTCCTCCCTTGGAGGGTCAGACACCCTGAGCCAATAGGCTGGTCCTGGACTTATTTCCTGGTATAATTTACATATTACTATGCAACTATTTATGGTCTTATTACTATTTAATTATTTATGGTGCAACTGTAATGAAAACCAATTTCCCCCGGGATCAATAAAGTATGACTCTGACTAGGATAGAGGAACTAGGAACACAATTTTCATACTACGAATGCTTTCAGAAAGGGCAATTAAATATCAGAATGATGTCTTTTTATGTTTTATTAATTTCACTAAAGCATTCGACAAAGAACAACATGAAAAATTATTTCAAATTCTTGCTAAACTAAACATTGACGGAAGGGACCAACAAATGCTTCAAAATTTATATTGGAACCAAACGGCGGCAATAAAAATTGATGACAACATAAGCGGTTGGATTAAAATTCAAAGAGGAGTTAGACAGGGATGCATTGCCTCACCGGAATTATTTAATATCTATAGTGAAATGTTTCTCAGAGAGATAGAAAACCTAGATGGGATCAAAATTGGAGGTGTTAACATCAACAATATAAGATATGCAGACGATATCACCCTAATAGCAAGTGCTGCAGAAGACCTACAAATCCTCCTAGACAAAGTAGTAAAAAAAAGTGCAGATTTTGGTCTAACCATCAACTGTAAAAAAACAAAATGTATGGTAATATCAAAACAGCAGGATACTCCCAACTGCCAATTGTACATCGGTAACCAAGAGATTAAACAAAAGACCAGCTTTAGTTACCTTGGTAGCCTTATATCACAAGATGCTGGAAGTAAAGTAGAAATAAAAAGAAGAATTGCCATTGCCAAAACCAACTTCCAAAAAATGAAAACTATTTTTACCAACAGTCACATTTCTATGACAACAAGGCTTAGGTTACTAAAATGGTACATCTGGTCAATCTTGCTGTATGCTTCCAAAACATGGACTATAACACCAAAACTCCAAAGAAACTTAGAAGCAACAGAAATGTGGTTTCTTAGAAGAATGCTGAAAATTTCATATAGAAATTGGGTAACTAATGAGAGTGTACTCCAACGTGCCCATACAAACAGATCTTTAATGAGAATATTAAATGAGAGGAAACTTAAATTCCTGGGCCATGTCATCAGAAAGGGAGAAATAGAATGCCTTACATTACAAGGGCGTATGCCTGGGAAATGCGAAAGAGGAAGGCAAAGAAGAAAATATATGGACACTGTGAAAGAACTAAAAGATCTAAGTGTGCGAGATATCATGGACGCTGCATGGGATCGTTCGATGTGGAAAGCCATGATCACCCAAGCATGTAATGCGCAAGGCACTCGAAGAAGAAGAAGATGTTACTGCAGTTTAAGGACATCACATGGGGATGAAAGAAAGGAAACCACAGCCTATCCAAGAAGAACACCACATCAGCATCAATGCCAAGGCCATCAGTTGGCACTGTGCCGGGCAGTATTGCAACTTCTAAAAACATAAGATTGTTATTGCTTGTGTCTATGTCATGTAATGAGTAGCTCGAAACAAGACTGAATGATTGAACTTAAAATTCTCACAGCAATGGTTGTTCTCCTTTGCCCTTTCAGGTTAGATTGAGAGATGGGTGAGGTGTGCAAAAGAGCTATTGTCCCAATTCGCAGATGGTTTGAAGACAAGAAGCGTCAGAACAATCAATATTGGAGGCCGTGAACTAACTAAAACCCTCTATACAGAAAGTTGTGCTTTTTAACTTACCACTTGTAAAGTCGTGCAAAAGCAATGTTTTAGAAGAAAATTTTAATGGCCATCAGGACAAAATAATTTGCAGGGCTATGAGAGGGCATGGAGAAATGACATTGTATGGTTTTCTCCAAAAGGAGATAGCATGGATTCAATCAGCTAAGTGGTCTCCTGAAGTATGTTGAAAATTCTATAATTTCTGCCGACTGCTATTTAATCTGGATTTGAATACTGGCATTTTAATTTGGGGATTCAAGTTTGATGCCGGACGATAAGTATGATGCACCTCAGATGTGGCGCATTGCAATAATTTTCTCTTGCTGTTGACTGACCTGCTGTTTATTTTCAGAATTTGCAGCTTTAATTCTAGATATATGAAAGGATGGAATTAGCTATGACTAACAGAAGGTTAGTTTTGAAGAAGTTATTTGCACCATTTTACCAGCTACTTCTGCCTTTGATCTATCAGATCAGATGCATTTGTTAATTAGTGATGAACTCTACAGATAACTCAAAGGTCAAACATGTGAAGAATTATTTAAATACAGTTGCCTTTTGTAAAATGAACAGCAGAATTGTGGCTGTTGCCTTATGCAACAACTGCTCACAGCATTGGGTTTCCCATTGCTCAGCCAATCAGAGCAAAAGGCTCAAAAGCCTCTGTTCTAATGTATTTGCTAAATGCTCTGAGTTTGTTTTCATTAGAATTCTTGGGCCAGTTTAACATAGTCTGACAAAAGCAGCTTTATTACTAATTAGCTTAACATTCAGTAACTTTTGTCATGACTGAAGTGAAACAAGAAACCCTGTGGAAGACTGTGTGCCACAAGCAAGTAGTCAACAGTGCCCTCAGAAATCTGTAGATCACAGCTCCCTCAAGCAGCCCCATATTCAAAGGGTTAGCTATAAGTACCAAGCAGGTGGCTTTTCACTGGTCTCATTGTTTAGCCCATTCTGATGTGGCTGTGATCTCCGACAATGTTACAATGAAGCCCATCACAAATGTGAGGAAAACTGATCTTCCAACTGGGTATGTTGTTCTCTAATTTTAGGTAACTAGTTTTCTCTGTATCAGAACTGCTAAGACATTCGCCTGTTTTACTGTCTCTGTTAGTACAGCTGGAAATGCCTCACAGCCATGCTAAAAGAGTGTCATCACTCTACTAACACTAACCTTTGTGACTAGGCTGCACCCTATCACAGATATTCCCTTCATCCTATCCACCTCTCCTGCAACTCAAAATCATCATTACTTATTTCTTTCATAGCCTGACAAAATGTCTCCAGCCTGAAATGTTAACGCTGTTTCTCTTTCCACACACATGCTGTTTGACCAGCTGAGTGTTTTCAGCACATCCATTTTATTTCAGATTTCCAGCATCTGCATTTCCTTTGCATGTCCATTATTTGTACACTGCGGCTAGAAAGCGCACACATGAAGATAGACACACATCAAAAGCACTCACTGTACATGAAAACAGCGCTGTGATATTGTCACAAGGGAACAAGGTTCATGCATGCAAGGCATATGTGATGTGATCCACTGGCTCTTTATTTGGATACGTACATTAAGGTGGCATCACACATCAAAGTTGCTGGTGAACGCAGCAGACCAGGCAGCATCTCTAGGAAGAGGTACAGTCGACGTTTCAGGCCGAGACCCTTCGTCAGGACTAACTGAAGGAAGAGTTATTAAGAAATTTGAAAGTGGGAGGGGGAGGGGGAGATCCAAAATGATAGGAGAAGACAGGAGGGGGAGAGATGGAGCCAAGAGCTGGACAGGTGATTGGCAAAGGGGATATGAGAGGATCATAGGACAGGAGGTCCGGGGAGAAAGACAAGGGGAGGGAAGCAGAGGATGGGCAAGGGGTATAGTCGGAGGGACAGAGGGAGAAAAGGAGAGGGAGAAAGAATGTGTGTATAAAAATAAATAACGGATGGGGTATGAGGGGGAGGTGGGGCAATAGCGGAAGTTAGAGAAGTGGATGTTCATGCCATCAGGTTGGAGGCTACCCAAACGGAATATAAGGTGTTGTTCCTCCAACCTGAGTGTGGCTTCATCTTTACAGTAGAGGAGGCCGTGGATAGACATGTCAGAATGGAAATAGGATGTGGAATTAAGATGTGTGGCCACTGGGAGATCCTGCTTTCTCTGGCAGACAGAGCGTAGGTGTTCAGCAAAGCAGTCTCTCAGTCTGCGTCGGGTCTCGCCAATATATAGAAGGCCACATCGGGAGCACCGGACGCAGTTTATCACCCCAGCTGACTCACAGGTGAAGTGTTGCCTCACCTGGAAGGACTGTCTGGGACCCTGAATGGTGGTAAGGGAGGAAGTGTAAGGGCATGTGTAGCACTTGTTCCGCTTACACGGATAAGTGCCAGGAGGGAGATCAGTGGGGAGGGATGGGGGGGACGAATGGACAAGGGAGTTGTGTAGGGAGCGATCCCTGTGGAAAGCAGAGAGCGGGGGGGAGGGAAAGATGCGCTTAGTGGTGGGATCCCGTTGGAGGTGGCAGAAGTTACGGAGAATAATATGTTGGACCCGGAGGCTGGTGGATTGGTAGGTGAGGACCAGGAGAACCCTATTCCTAGTGGGGTGGCGGGAGGATGGAGAGAGAGCAGATGTGCGTGAAATGGGGGAGATGCGTCTGACAGCAGAGTTGATAGTGGAGGAAGGGAAGCCCCTTTCTTTATAAAAGGAGGACATCTCCCTCATCCTGGAATGAAAAGCCTCATCCTGAGAGCAGATGCGGCAGAGACGGAGGAATTGCAAGAAGGGGATAGCATTTTTGCAAGAGACAGGGTGAGAAGAGGAATAGTCCAGATAGCTGTGAGAGTCAGTAGGCTTATAGTAGACATCAGTGGATAAGCTGTCTCCAGAGACAGAGACAGAAAGATCTAGAAAGTGGGGAGAGGTATCGGAAATGGACCAGGTAAACTTGAGGGCAGGGTGAAAGTTGGAGGCAAAGTTCATAAAGTCAATGAGCTCAGCATGCGTGCAGGAAGCAGCGCCAATGCAGTCGTCGATGTAGTGAAGGAAAAGTGGGGGACAGTTACCAGAATAGGCACGGAACATAGATTGTTCCACGAAGCCAACAAAAAGGCAGGCATAGCTAGGACCCATACGGGTGCCCATAGCTACACCTTTAGTTTGGAGGAAGTGGGAGGAGCCAAAGGAGAAATTATTAAGAGTAAGGACTAATTCCGCTAGACGGAGCAGAGTGGTGGTAGAGGGGAACTGATTAGTTCTGGAATCCAAAAAGAAGCAGAGAGCTTTGAGACCTTCCTGATGGCGGATAGAAGTATATAGGGACTGGACATCCATGGTGAAAATAAAGTGGTGGAGGCCAGAGAACTTAAAATCACCGAAAAGTTTAAGAGCGTGAGAAGTGTCACGAACATAGGTCGGAAGGGATTGAACAAGGGGTGATAAAACCGTGTCGAGGGATGCAGAAAGGAGTTCGGTGGGGCAGGAGCAAGCTGAGGCAATAGGTCTGCCAGTACAGGTAGGTTTGTGGATCTTGGGCAGGAGGTAGAAACGGGAAGTGCGAGGTGTGGGGACTATAAGGTTGGTAGCAGTGGATGGGAGATCCCCTGAGCGGATAAAGTCGGTGATGGTGTGGGAGACAATGGTGGCATGGTCACTTTACAACATCAGTTATCACTGATCAGGGTTCAGTTCCTCCTGATGTCTGTAAGGAGTCTGTATGTTCTCTATGATCACAGGGGTTTCTTCTGTGTGCTCCAGTTTCCCACCACACTCCAGAGACGTACGAGTTAGGGTTAGTGAATTGTAGGCATGCAATATTGGTGCTGGAAGTGTGCCACCACTTGCATGCTGTCCCCTACACGCCGCAAATGAAGACCCAAATTGCATATTTCACTGTATGATTTGATATTTCAATGAGAGAAATAAAGCTAATCTTTAAAAAATAGTCATGCTGTTTGCACCTGCAATGCCAGCAACATTTAAAGATTGTGATATAGTTTGAGCACTCCTTATCCAAAATGCTTGGGGTTGGCAGTGTTTCGGATTTCAGATTTTTTCAGATATTGGAACATTTGAATCTATATAATGAGAAACCTTGGCGATGGGACTCAAGGCTAAACACAAAATTCATTCACATCACAAATACAGCTTACGTACAGCTGGAGTGAAGCTCAGGGTGAACAATCTGCAGTCAAAGCACATTCTAACGTGATGGAGCTAGGTCCTTCACAGGCTGACAGAGTTGAGTGACCAACCCCGACCATGACTATTACTGGGTTCCAGCGCTGCAATTGACTTCATATCCACCATCAATTTCTAACACTGCCCATTCCACAGCAACTACAACAGGAGGGGGAGATTGTTTTATATTATATTTTTAATAATTTTGTGCATCAAACAATAATGTGTACATTGAACCATCAGAAAGGTAAGTTATCAGTTCCTCAGCCAACCAGGTGGACAGTCAGTGGATGTTTGGCATCACCATCATTCCCAACTCTGAATTAATGTGCTACCAGTAAGCAGCCTTAGTCGGACACTTGTTCATCACAGAAATGTACTGATGCAGCTGTTCAGCATGTTAGATTTTCATCAGCAAACTCATCAATGAATTTCTCTGCTGCTTTGTAATCAGCAGTCAGTAATCATCTCAAATCTTTAAAAATTTAATGCTGTGCCTTTGCTTAAACTTTTGCAACCAGCCTGCTGAGTATTCACAATTACTTTCAATCTTCAGTTCGTTGTGATAGATCTTTGCTTGTTTTATGCTCACTCCGACGCTGACAAATCCACTCATGCACTACACATTCACGATCTTCATTTACTGCATGATGCAGTGTTTTGCTATTTTTCATTAACTTGCATTCATTATATATGTGATGTCACTTCTGAGAGCTGTTTTGTGGTTTGCAGAGACCTGTGCATCACCTGGAAACCTTCCCAGCACCTTGTGGAATTTTCCATTTGTTACGTCATCTCAGTGCTCAAAATAATTTCGAATTTCAGATTTTGCAATTTCTACAAGGGGTGCTCAACCTGTATTCCCAGGTCTGATATAGCTTTAGGTGGCTGGAGTACTCAATGATTTTCAAACTTTAGCTGGCACTGTTAAATAAACCATGCTGGTACTATTGCAGGATGTGGATAGCAGTGGATAACTGATAACGTGTGGAGAGTTGGGACGTACGTGGGATTTGACACCCACTTCTCTTAAGTTGGACTGGAGGGAGGCATATGCGGACATGGAGTGGGTTGGAGCATCAGTTCTCCCCTCCAAAGCTGTGGGCCTCACCTACAATATGAAGAGAAAGTGGAGTTACTGTTACCCTGGAACTGAATCTTCCAGTGTTTGCTGTAGCAGATTCCTCAACAATGATGTAGGTTGCATTTGCCCTTTGAAGAGTGTTCTCGCTCGCTTGTTGCTCCCTTTAAGGTCTGCTTGCCCTGTTGAGATCCACAATGCTTCCTAGTTGCATTGTAAGATCAAATGCTTGCAACTTTGGATGTGTGCTAGACACTGTCAGCTACCTGCCTGGCATCGTCCATGCATTGCCAGGACTTATGCATGGAAACATGTGCAATTCAAGATTTGATATTGTTCAATTTCACCTCCAGTAAACAAGTGTAAAGGAGAACAGAGTAAATGTTACTGCAGATCCAATACAGCACAAAGAAACACAATAAGGTAAAAGAACATAATAAAGTTAAATACATAATATAGCTTATAGACACAGTTTGAATGCTCATAAAGTGACACTAGGCGGAGGAGTGTCTGTACATAAAGTGCCTCTGACAGGAAATGATAAAGTAGTGGTGGTTGGGGTGTGGAGGGGTGAGCTGTAGATCAGCCTTACTGCTTGGGAAAGTAACTGATTTTGAATCTGGTGGTCCTGGCGTCGAGACTAAGTAGCTTTCTCCCAAATGGGAGTGAGATGAATAGTCCACGAGCAGGGTGGGTGAAATCCTTCATGGTGTTTCTGGCCCTTTTCCAGCAGATTTCTGTACCTATGTCCTTGTTGGTGGGCAATGTTCCCTCTAATTTTTAGTAGTCAGTGTGCGCAAAAAACTTACGTTGTACAATTTGTTTTTCCCCTGTGACAGAAGTATGTGCGCACTGAATGTACACATGGCACAGTTTATGTAGGTTTACAAAATATTTGACATAAAACTGCACAGGATAACAACAAAATAACATAGACATTTAAGTCACTCAGTTGTTTTTTTCTCTCTCCTGTCTTTGGTATTTCCCCATTCTTTGTAAACTCTATCTAGACTAATAAATGTCCATCCAATTGATAGCTGTTGATTCTCATTAACATATCCCAATGACATTCACCTAAATGGTTTCTCAGCTTGTTTTTGAGTTGATTCATTAGGCTAAAACCTCGCTCACAGTCCGCACTAGATGCAAGAAAGGTTCCCCCAATGTCCATCAACTGTGCAAGGTTGCAAAACTGTTCAATTTGAAGTACAAATGCCACCATTTGAGCAAAGTTTGAAATCAGTTTGGATTTAATTTTTTCTTGCATGGAAAATTTGAAATCATTAAACTGTCCAACTATTACCGTATTTTCAGGTAGAAAATCATGATATTTTAGATATAAGGCATTAACACATTCATCGCCAAATGTGAAGTCACGATCTGCAATTGCGAAGAAATCAAAAGCTGACCATTCTTGTACCTCATCTTCAGGAAACCTTTCTTCTAAATGAACACAAAGACTATTTATAAAAGTCAACAGCGAACTTGTATCTACTGTGACGTTTTCTTCACATTGTTAGCTTAGCAAAACCTTTAACTTTGTCACTCCACGAAACATTGTCTCCCAGATACTGCTTTCTTATCTTGTTAATTTTGTCTTACGCAAAATGAAGTGAATCAATCGGTGTCAGGCCACTGTTTTGCAGAATCTTGCACAGTGCAGCCCGTTCATCAAAGATGTCACTTAAAACCTGTAAGGCTACTTTGTATGTGATGTTCATCAATTTCTTGTGACAGTAATTAGCCACAGGATCATTTGACTGATCTTTTTCAATGAAAACTTAGTAAGCCATCTACAGGATTTGAAACAGATCTTTGTAAACTTTACGATATGAACACTGTCCGCCAAAGATGGCTGCCGCCGTGATGCAGCTGTACAAACCGGAACAGGAAAGGTGAGGTGACATAAAATAGTGACATGCATTGTGGTATTTGAAAAACTGACTAACTAGTTAACAGAAACATCTAGCTAAAAGATTATTTTCAATAAGTATGATTATTAATTACTACATTATTTTAGGTAACTAACCCTTTGTGCCCACATTATTTTCCTTTGTGTGTTGGTTGAAAAACGTGTGTGCGCGCGCACACGCGCACAGCTTACAGGGAACACAGTTGGTGGGTAGGCGGTTGGGGCCGCTGATGCATTGTGCGGTTTTGCTTACCCGTTGCAGAGACCTACTGCCCGCCGTGGTACAGTTTCTATACCATGCAGTAATGCAGCTTGATAATGTAAAACTGCTGAACACATTAGAGGCCAGAAGGTGCAAATCTCAGTTAATGATTGATATTCCTTCTCAATTCAATATCAAGCACAACAAGTTATTTTCTCAAACAATTCTTATGTATACGACCATCATTTTGAACTGCTTGATCTAAAATATTTTAGTGGTTACAAACGTGTTGCTAAGATTGTAGATATGAGGCTTAGCAGATCAGAGGAGGGAAACGTTTCGGAATGTCTCATTCTAAGGTTTGCTTTGAAATGTTCTGATTTAATAAGTGTTAGGAAAATACACCGTTAGGTTTGGGGAATTATGGAATTCTAATCCTTCAATTACTGGATGATGTAGTAGGTTTCATACTGTCCATTCATCTGCGTTCAAAATTAGCTTCCATTAACGTGATGAATGTTTTTTTTCCCCTCTGTTGCTGGAAGGGCCACATGTGACATAAATTTGGGAAGTCTCTCTTCAGAGGGAAGGATCCACAGTAAAAACTGCCCCTAATTTGGCATTCAAATTAGCAAAGCTTTTTTTAGAGAGGACTCAGAAGAATGGCTGTCATGAGAAATGCAAAAACACCATATAGTGTCAAATTTGGGCAAAATGAAGCACTGGCATTGCATGCCAACCAGAGCATTAATTGTTCGATAGATGGGATCCAGGAGGAGAGAGTGGATTGTACTGATAATTGGCTCAGTAATAGGAAGAAGAAGATCATGATCGAGGATTGTTTCTCAGACTGGCCCTTGTCTGGTGGTGTGCCACAGGCCTCTTTGCCGGAACCTTTATTATTTGTAATTTATGTAAACGTTCTGGATATGAATGGATAAAGCGAGTTTGCAGCTGATAATGAAACAGGTGATGTTTCAGATAGTGTAGAAAATTTGAAAATTGTAGGGAGATCTTGATCAGTTCAAAGTACATCTTTCATCAAAGTATGTATACTATATACAAACTTGAGAATTGTTTCCTTACAGGCAGACACAAAACAAAGAAACTCAATAGAACCCATTAAAAAAAAGACCATCAAACACCCAATGTGCGAAGTCAGCAAGTAACTTTCAGAACTGAAGCTCACAAAACTGATAACATGGCCACAAATCCAGCCATCATTGCAGCCGATTCAGGAGCCCATTAGATGCAGGTAACAGCCTCAGGAGCAGTGATCTGAACTGGATAGTCCCTCGCCTCTGGCCTTCTCAATCAAGCCCAGCACTTAAATCACTCAATCCTCAGTTGGCTCCTCGCTCCTGAACCCGGGCCCTGCTGCTTCGACATGCTTTCAGGTCCTGGCCCTGCTGCCCCAATTTGGCCCCTATCTGCCCTTTCCAATGTCACCCAGCACTTAAATTGCTCAACTCTTGGGTCTTTCCTCGCTCTAGGGCCCCGGGCTGGGCCTTGCCACCTTGACTCTGCCCCGCCTCTGCTCACCCCGCCTCGCTTCTGCTGCATCAAATCGCCCCATTGGCTTATTCCTCGCTCTCGAGCTTGGTCCCTGCCACCTCGATTCAGCCACACCACAACCATTCTGCACTTTTGAGACTTCAGTTCACACTGCAAAAATGCCAGAACATACAGATGGTTCAAAAGCTCAACCCAGAAAGGGAAGTCACAGGCTATTGACTGCAGTGATCATATCCAAGAAAAAGAGTGATTAATACAGTAATTTAGTTTTGTTTTTTTTGGTTGCTACCAGCAATCCCTCGCAGTGCCAGTCCCATGTAATGTGGGTTGACAACTGGCAAATGGCTTTCAATCCAGATATATATGAGGTTTACACTTTGGGAGATCAAACCAGGGTAGGACTTGCATAGTGAATAGAGAGTCTGTAATGGAACAGAGGGACCTAGGAGTACAAATGCATAGTCTGATGAAAGTGGTGTCTCAGGTAGGCAGGATGGTGAAAAAGGCCTTCATCAGTCAGGGCATTGAGTATAGGAGTTCGGAAGTTATGTTGCAGTTATATTAAGACATTGATGAGGCTGCATTTTGAGTACTGTGTACTACTTTGGTCAGCCTGTAACAGGAAAGACATTATCAAACTAGAAAGAGTGCAGAAAAGATTTACCAGGATGTTGCCTGGACTTAGGTCTCCAGTTACAAGATTGCATAAACTAAGACGCTGTTCCCTGCAGCACAGGAAATTGAGGGTGTCCTGCCAGAGGCATACAATATCACGAGAAACATAGACAGGATGGCCAGGGAGGCAGGTGATAAAAACAAAAGGGCACAGGTTTAAGATTAGAGGTGAGATATTTAAAAAGGGACATCACAGCAGCTTCTTCACGCAAAGGGTGGCATTTGGGATGAACTGCCAGGAACAGTAGTTGAGGTGCACTCATCAGCAATATTTGAAAGCCATCTAGATAAATAGAGGACAGGAGAGTTTTGGAAGGATATGGCCAGACGCGGGCAGATGGAACTACCTCTCTGGGAAACAAGGTTGACATGGATGAGCTGGACTGAAAGCCTTGGCTCCATGCTGTATGACTATGACGATGAGATATGCTCTGATGAGGCTGGTAGTGAGGTTTGTTGAGAGGACAATATACAGAATATTCTATTGAGGAATATATATATGATCTGAATGTGCTCAATACTGACACTTTACTTCTGAAAGAGTTCCAGTCCTCAGTATTCCATGTCTTTTCTATTCCCTCCAACACCCATCCCATCCTAAACATCTCAAGGGAATGTCAATCAAGGCTGGATGACTACTGGGTGTGGTGATTTCCACACTTATAAACAACCTTCTATGGTTTGTCAATTGTTTAGCCAACCATCATTATGAACACCAGAAATATTACTCAAGTATTCTTGAAGTTAACAAGACAACAGGGTGTCTTTCTAATTTACTTTAAATATAGCCATAATGTAGTTATTCTGACTCCCATTTCAAGAGAACTTTGTAACTACTATGGATATCTACATTTCAAATCATTTTTTGCTAAATGTACTGATTGCATTTTACTTTAGGAGAAAACTTCAGACGATTATGATAAACAGCACTGATGAATAAAAATACCCAGTTAGTGATCCAAGATTTTAAGTGAGGATTTATAAGGTATAGGTTATGTTTGCCAAATCTAATTACAATTTTTGAGTCAGTCATTTATATAGTGGATAGGTAAAAATCCGTGGATGCTGCACAAATTAATTTCTAGAGTATCCTAAAGTTTATTGGCAATATGCAGCAAAGAGGAGGTAACTTTTTACATGAATGAAAATTTTATCAATTTAACAAATATGTGAGATGCAAGAAAAAAGGGGCTGAGGAGGACATTCTGAGATTGGGAACATATGGTAAGTGGTGTTTATAGAGGTCAGATATGTATACGATGTCAATATTATTTATTGTCCAGGTCTCACTGCATGCTGCTGGGAGTTGATTCATTTTCAGGGAGATACAAATGGAACTTAAAAATTTTTAGTGAACATCCCATTTCTGACCTTATGATGGAAAAAAAGATCATTGATGAAGAACTAAAGAAGTTTGTGCCTCAAAAACTGCCCTTTCACAAGTCCACCATGCTAAGGGGATAAACTCCTGGCCTCATTTCTTTCAGTAACTCTGCCAGTAATTCACAGGAAATCTTAAGAGCTTTTCTACTGTCACATTCCTTCACATAAAGATCTGGGGTTTCTTTTTGGTGTCCTTTAGCTTTCTTTTTCTTACTTTGTGCTTAGAGACTTTCAAAAACTCCCCTGTAAGCAATGACAACAGCAAAAAAAATAGCCATCCAACATCATTTTTCTTTCAGCATTGGTTAATCTTATTAGGATTATTGATAATGCTTCAAAACAACATCAAGTGCCCAACCTGGGGTCCATGAACCCCTTGCTTAATGGTATTGGTCCATGGCATTAAAAGAGTTGGCAACCCCTGACCTCGTGGATTAGTAGGTCTTCTCTGTTAAAGACGATTAGACAGGATATTTGGTCGGGGGAAGTATTTTAGTATGTTGTGAAAAAACTAGTGTAAGATCTCCCCATTACATATCCTGTTGAGGCCAATGGAGAAAAAAAAGACTTGTATTTTGTTGAACAAACCCATGCTTTGGTAAATAGTGTACAGTCATGACTCCAGAATACTATCTGGCAACCTCTAGCATCTCTGGCAAGTCAGGCTGTGAGATCAAATGTTCAATGCAATTTTACAATGGTCAAGATAACTTTTCTAGCTTTCAGAAGGCAAGACAGGCACAAATAGATTTTGTTTACAGGGCTATTAAGCAGGGCTGAAGCTTTTACATGATGTCTTTGAGAAATAATGCAGCTTTCATGTTATCTGTTATCACATATTAGCAATCAATCTATTGAACCACTTTTTTTAAAATTACCACAATATTGCCCTATACTAATAGGATACACGAAAGAAATGCAAAAAAAAATCTATTTTCTTCATCCCAAAGCATCATTTAATTGTGTTTCCTACACCGGTGAAAATAAATATTTTGATAGCGTGAATTTTAACCATGCTATCTATCCTCAAGAATATAGAATTACTTTGGTCAGTATGAGATTTGATGGATTAAAGAAGGCAGAATAATACTCTTCGCATGGGAGAATACCATTATACAATTATGGACATGCCCTCTTGTTTAGAGGACAGACCGTTAATATGTGATTGCATTTTATTGACACAGTTAGTGTATCATTTCATATACAAGATCCACGAAAATCTTTAGCAAAGATTGCAAAGTGGAGGAAATATCATAGTGTTCACTGCACTGCATTACCTTTCTAGTCAAAACACAGAAAATAGGTTTGAAAAGTCCAAAGGACCACCATACATACAGACACAACTGGCAGAGCTCTTGGAGGAAGCTCAAAAGCATATAAAAGTTAAAATCACCCAGATTTTGTGGTTGTTATGACTGCAGAGCAATCCCCATTTATTTTCATTATACCATGAAATTGACACTACCTAAACAATTTCTGCAGACTCATAGTTTAGCCTAGCAATCTTGCTTTGCTGTCAGGGCTTCACTACCACTTTGGAGGTTCTGCAATGTCCTTTGCAACTATTTCCCAATTTTTCTCAATTTCAAAGGAAAATAAGAGAATTTATGGAGATTTCAGTTAGTTATAGAGTAAGACATGCTAAAAATGTGCTGCAAACAACAGGAATTCTGCAGATGCTGGAAATTCAAGCAACACACATCAAAGTTGCTGGTGAACGCAGCAGGCCAAGCAGCATCTGTAGGAAGAGGTGCAGTCGACGTTTCAGGCCGAGACCCTTCGTCAGGACTAACTGAAGGAAGAGTGAGTAAGGGATTTGAAAGTTGGAGGGGGAGGAGGAGATCCAAAATGATAGGAGAAGACAGGAGGGGGAGGGATAGAGCCAAGAGCTGGACAGGTGATAGGTGATAGGTGACAGGTTACACTCCCTCCGCACTAATCCTAAACTTATTATTAAACCCGCCTATAAGGGGGGGTGCTGTTGTAGTCTGGCGCACTGACCTCTACCTTGCCGAGGCACAGCGACAACTCGCGGATACCTCCTCTTATTTACCCCTCGATCGTGACCCCACTAAGAAGCACCAGGCCATTGTCTCCCACACCATCACCGACTTTGTCCGCTCAGGGGATCTCCCATCCACTGCTACCAACTTTATAGTTCCCACACCCCGCACTTCCCGTTTCTACCTCCTACCCAAGATCCACAAACCTACCTGTCCTGGCCGACCTATTGTTTCAGCTTGCTCCTGCCCCACCGAACTCATTTCTGCATACCTCGACACTGTTTTATCACCCCTTGTTCAATCCCTTCCGACCTATGTTCGTGACACTTCTCACGCTCTTAAACTTTTCGATGATTTTAAGTTCTCTGGCCCCCACCGCTTTATTTTCACCATGGATGTCCAGTCCTTATATACTTCCATCCCCCATCAGGAAGGTCTCAATGCTCTACGCTTCTTTTTGGATTCCAGACCTAATCAGTCCCCCACTACCACCACTCTGCTCCATCTAGCGGAATTAGTCCTTACTCCTAATAATTTCTCCTTTGGTTCCTCCCACTTCCTCCAAACTAAAGGTGTAGCTATGGGCACCCGTATGGGTCCTAGCTATGCCTGCCTTTTTGTTGGGTTTGTGGAACAATCTATGTTCCGTGCCTATTCTGGTATCTGTCCCCCACTTTTCCTTCGCTACATCGACGACTGCATTGGCGCTGATTCCTGCACGCATGCAAAACTCGTTGACTTTATGAACTTTGCCTCCAACTTTCACCCTGCCCTCAAGTTTACCTGGTCCATTTCCGACACCTCCCTCCCCTTTCTAGATCTTTCTGTCTCTGTCTCTGGAGACAGCTTATCCACTGATGTCTACTATAAGCCTACTGACTCTCACAGCTATCTGGACTATCCCTCTTCTCACCCTGTCTCTTGCAAAAACGCCATCCCCTTCTCGCAATTCCTCCGTCTCCGCCGCATCTGCTCTCAGGATGAGGCTTTTCATTCCAGGACGAGGGAGATGTCTTCCTTTTTTAAAGAAAGGGGCTTCCCTTCCTCCACTATCAACTCTGCTCTTAAACGCATCTCCCCCATTTCACGTACATCTGCTCTCACTACATCCTCCCACCACCCCACTAGGAATAGGGTTCCCCTGGTCCTCACCTACCACCCCACCAGCCTCTGGGTCCAACATATTATTCTCCGTAACTTCCGCCACCTCCAACGGGATTCCACCACTAAGCACATCTTTCACTCCCCCACTCTCTCTGCATTCCGCAGGGATCGCTCCCTACACAACTCCCTTGTCCATTCGTCCCCCCCATCCCTCCCCACTGATCTCCCTCCTGGCACTTATCCGTGTAAGCGGAACAAGTGCTACACATGCCCTTACACTTCCTCCCTTACCACCATTCAGGGCCCCAAACAGTCCTTCCAGGTGAGGCAACACTTCACCTGTGAGTCGACTGGGGTGATATACTGCGTCCGGTGCTCCCGATGCGGCCTTTTATATATTGGTGAGACCCGACGCAGACTGGGAGACCGCTTTGCTGAACATCTACGCTCTGTCCGCCAGAGAAAGCAGGATCTCCCAGTGGCCACACATTTTAATTCCACATCCCATTCCCATTCTGACATGTCTATCCACGGCCTCCTCTACTGTAAAGATGAAGCCACACTCAGGTTGGAGGAACAACACCTTATATTCCGTCTGGGTAGCCTCCAACCTGATGGCATGAACATCGACTTCTCTAACTTCCGCTAGGCCCCACCTCCCACTCGTACCCCATCTGTTACTTATTTTTATGCACACATTCTTTCTCTCACTCTCCTTTTTCTCCCTCTGTCCCTCTGAATATACCTCTTGCCCATCCTCTGGGTCCCCCCCCCCCATCTTTCTTCCCGGACCTCCTGTCCCATGATGCTCTCGTATCCCCTTTTGCCTATCACCTGTTCAGCTCTTGGCTCTATCTCTCCCCCTCTTGTCTTCTCCTATCATCTTGGATCTCTCCCTCCCCCTCTGACTTTCAAATCCCTTACTCTCTCTTCTTTCAGTTAGTCCTGACGAAGGGTCTCGGCCTGAAACGTCGACTGCACCTCTTCCTACAGATGCTGCCTGGCCTGCTGCGTTCACCAGCAACTTTGATGTGTGTTGCCTAAAAATGTGCTGCACATTGTTTCAAGAGGTGCCAGTCATTAGCAGTACATTAAGCCATAATTATAACATTGTAACTTATATAGGCCTAATAAAACTCATGTAATACATCTGCAATTTAAATTATTTCAGCTAGATGTTTCAAAACATAATGATGCATCTTCAGTCTCTAATACTACCCACTCAGTAAGCTATTGTCTATCTATGCCTAGCTTACATTATTAACTTTAACTGGGGCCAAATATTCTGAGATGAGTATTAAGGTTCAAAGTTCAAAGTAAAACTTATTATCAGAGTACATACATGTCACCACTACAACCCTGAGATTCTTTTCCCCAGAGGCATACTCAGCAACTGTGAACAGGATCACTGAACAACAAACTGTGCAAATCCAAATATAAAAAATAGCAATAACTTTCAAGAGCATGAAATAACAAGATAAAGAGTCCTTAAAGTGAGATTGTTGATTGTGGAAACTCTAGTGTGGAGTGTAGCAATCCTGTTTTATTGAAGAGCCTGATGGTTGAGAGGTAGTAACTGCTCTTGGACCTGGTGGTGCTGAGGCACTTGTACCTTCTACCTGATGGCAACAGCTAGGAAAGTGTGTGCTAAGTGGTCAGGATCTTTGATGACAGATGCTGCCTTCCTATGACAACATTTCATGTAGATGTACTCAATGGCTGGGAGGGCTTTACTGGGCCAAATTCACTACCTTTTGTAGGATTTGACACTCAAAGGCATTGGTGGTCCCATACCTGGCATGCAGGCAGTCAATACACTTTCCACCACACATCTATAGAAGTTTGTCAAAGTATTTAACAACATGCCAAATCTCTGCAGACTCCTAAGGTTGATACATTCTCGAGCATTTAATGTAAACAACTAAAAGTTTGGGTATTCATTCAGCTTCTGAATGCTGTGATCATTTTGACCTGGTGTTTGACAGCAACCACTAGAAGAAAAAGGAAATATTAAGACCAAAGAGACATTGGTTTCTTCCAATCCTTTATAAGAGGGCTTTCACTTCTTATTGTTTCCATATGCTCAGCCTATTCACTCTAGCTCATCTGATTCTGATGTTCAGTAGTTCTTGTCAGTTCTTTACACTATCAATTAATTTACATAGCCTCAATCATGGCCAATATCAAACAGCTCTACCTCAAAATTAGAGAGTTTGGTGAAAGCAAGATAGAAGCAACGTACAAGAATATTTTTCTTTGCAATTCAGATATTTAGAAAACACAATGAAAATTCGGGTTTATCAGTTTAATTTATTCATTTTAAAAGA
Source organism: Mobula birostris (assembly GCF_030028105.1). Classification (NCBI taxonomy): domain Eukaryota; kingdom Metazoa; phylum Chordata; class Chondrichthyes; order Myliobatiformes; family Myliobatidae; genus Mobula; species Mobula birostris. The sequence goes on from NC_092393.1 coordinate 19,985,092, forward strand.
TAATAATTAAGTATGATTGTTAAATGAAACCAATAAAGTTATGCAGGTTGGGTCATTTTAGTTTTAACATCCTGAAATTCATTCCTGAAATGGAACAAAGGAGGAAAAGCAAAAACAGTTGCCTAAATAATAACGATAATTTCAATCCTTCAATCAAAGAGTACCAAATGAAAAAGTGTTTTGCTAAGATAAGTATTGTTTGCATCCTTTGTTGGCAGTTTCTCAAGAGACAGGAAAAAGATAGTTTCTTTAGATCCAACCACTGTACTGCATATTTCTTTAATCTTATTGTCTCACTGCACAGTTCATACTTATATTCCTTCTCAGCCTTCTGGAAAAATAGTTTTCTTACTTGACTGACTTGGCCTGTTTACTTACAAACTTATTCTAGTTCAGTGAAGTTTACAGAGATGAAGGAAAATGAATTTAACTACTTTTTTTTCTGTTGGGACAAACCTTCAGTGCGATTTTATTGTAATTCAACAATTGAAAGACTGAAAATTAATTTTCCATGTACTAGTATCAGGGAAAAAATGATTGGAGCCAACTTAAGATGGCAAACTCAAGTAGTGCTTTATATAGCTTTGATTTATAAATAGGAAAATTAACAAAGGAAAAAGAAGGAAGGTACAGACTGCATGAAATATGTATGAGCAAATGTGGTATAATTATAGAACCCATCTTCCATACCAATTCTAAGCAACATCACTGCCAACTTCTAATGTTTTCTCATAACATAACTGCTATCTGTACCTTAGTAAAGCATTAACAAAAATGTTGGGCATGGTGGAAAGAATTCATTTATTCACTCTAATCCCTGTGACTGCCATGATTTTTCCAATTGTAGTCAACATTTCCATGTTGTCAGCACTTATTCAACCCATGGAAGCTCAGAAAGTAATGAATAGCAACAATAAAGTGTTAAAGGAATTTATTTTAAAGGTTACTGTGCAATTATCCAGATCCTCCAAAACACTATTGCTTGTGAGTAGTGAATGCTGTTTTGCAAACTGCCTAATGTCATAATAAATGTCAAAGAGCGGGGGAAACGTTTTATATTTTTTAACTTGCATCACTACTATAACGCATATGCACGTCTCTATGAAGACTCAATGCAAGTATTAGAGCTGACGTGTTTTCACCAACATTGTACATCTTCAAAAAAATTGGGGGTGGTGTGTGGCTGGTTGGGTGTATGGAGGAGTTAATTAATTTCAAAATGTTTTGAGAGAGTATCACTACTTTGGTCAAGAGCAAGGTAAATGCATATCAAGAATTGGTAATTGGAAGTGTTTCATTTCCAACTGAATAATTAAAATGATTGTAAGTGGCAAACCCTTTAAGTTATATGCTTTGTAGTTAATAAACCATGATGATCCTGGATGTCCTGGCCAAAGTCTTTTGAGTAGGCTCCTAGTTAAATGGCTATGAGTTTGGAAAGTTAGCTCCTTCATACATGCCAGGTACTGCAAACTTGCCTGTGGGATGTGGGTTCACAGATTTCTTTGAAATTTTCTGTTGAAGTAGGTAGGCAAAGTCTGTCTAGACACTTTTACGTCCCATAGAAATGCAAATAACTAATAGAAATTGCAATGTTTTGCAGGCTAGATGCTGCCTGGCCTGCTGCTTTCACCAGCAACTTTGATGTGTGTTGCTTGAATTTCCATCTTCTGCAGAATTCCTATTGTTTTTGTTAATATACGAACTTGCTTTGGCACAAAAAAGTTACCTGTCTCAACATGCAAACTGTTACTTGCTTGTATTGCATCCTACCTAAAGGTGCACACCCCACAGCTGCCATTTGTTTCTCCATAAAAATTTTAATTCATGGTTGAACTGTCAAGTTCACTGGCATCAAAATATCTGAGTCACAATGTTCTGTGATGAGATTCCAGGGAAGCATATGATCACATAATCTAGGCTGTCCGTGCAGTGGTGAAGAAAAGTTGAACTGACAAGTAGACATCAGCTTCATATGGTGTCAAACTGAAGTCCCATTTGAATGTGAAATATTCCACTTGTTATCTGGTGAAGATAAACAGAGAATTGCCCTAATGCTTTGACCAACAATTATCCATTAATTAATATATGCAAAGTGGATTTCAATACAATTTGATGGCTCTTTCTGCCTGTAGATTGGCTTAACAATAATTGGAGGCCAACTTGATTGACTGTAAAGTTCTTTGAAATGCACCGAGGATACACAAGACATGAAAAGAAAACGCATTTGTTTTCTTTTCTCCTTTCTCACCTATCAGCTTTTTTGGGGACAAGCAACTGAAGAAAAAAAACATTGATTCATACAAGAATCATTTAACCATAGAATCAAAGGGCAGAGAAACTAGCCCTCTTGGCCCACTTCATCCATGCTGAACATAATGTCTCCTGGGCCAATTCTATATTCAGCTTCGGAATAAAACACTAAACGCGGGGAATTTTCAGTAGGTTGGGCAGCATGTGTGGAGAGAGAAATATTTCAAATTAATGACCTATCATTGAGATCACCGATATGCTGAACATTTAACCAACTATTGTTTTATTTCAGATTTTCAGCATCTGCTGTGTTTTATCACTTCAGAATTAAAGTTTGGAATTGGTACTGAAATTCAAGAACATATTCTATCACTCTGCCTCAACATATTGCCAAGTGCTTAAAACTTCTATGTAATAAATTCTGCTTGAATTATTTTGGAAAATTGAAATTATACATTCCATGGTTCTGTTAAGAAAAAATTAAAGTGCACATTTGAGGAGCTGGAGCTTTTGAATAAGATGAAATGGCCTATATGATAAATTGCCAGTATCCCAGCTTTTACATTTAAATAGATCTGCCTGTCTGAATTAAATGAGTTCAACACATTAGGTAAACCTGAAAGGACTTGATAATAATTAACTTTTTTCCTAAGGTAATAATTTAAAACCACATAAAATACACAGACAATGCTGCATCAGTAAAATATTGCAGGTAGATGAACAGAGTTATTCTTTTAAGCCCATTTGCTGTCCTATGAAACCATAACTGATTTATGCATTAGATCCATGATGTCTTGGGTACAACAAATCTGATAAACTCTATCTACAGAATGACAACTAATGCTGCCTCTTGTTAAACAAAATGATTCAAGATCTTCATCAGCTTTTTCTCAGAATTATTTCTTTTAACTTCACCCCAGTAATTTCCCTTATTCTATTTTTACTGACTAGAGTAAATGATTTCTCTATATCCACTAAGATCCCTTCAGCATTTTCAACCTAATGAATCACAGGTTGGTCTCATTTCCTACTGCCATTCTGGTGAACCTGCTCTTGACCTTTGGTAACATGTGGTACCATAAACTCTTTATTTAGCTGTAAAATGCTTTGTGATATTTGAAGTTGTGAGGAACACAACACAAGTTTATCTTTGTCTCCTTCAATTTGAATGCACAAATTTTCACTCATCCAAACACAGCTTCTGTTGTATATGGATGACTATTTCCAACAAAAGAGAGACTAGCGACCTACCTTTGATATTTCATGGAACTACCATCACCAAGTCTTCCTCCTTCAACATGTGGAGGGCTACAATCACTAGAAATTCAATTGGGCCAGCCCTAAGAACAATCAAAGTCTGACTATCCTGCAGAGACTTACACATTTCTCGATACTCATAAGCCTCTCCATCATGTAAAAGGCAGGACAGTGATTCCAGTCCTGATGAAGGGCCTTGGCCCAAAACATTGACTCCTTATTCCTTTCCATAAATGCTGCCTGAGTTTTTGAGCTCCTCCAGCTATTTGTGTGTGTTACTCAGGCTTTCCAGCATCTGCAGAATCTCTTGTGTTTAGGACAGTGACCCCACTAACCTAGACAAATCCAGTAGCAAATGCACACAAAGAGCTTGCATCCACCATCCAAATGTCCATTCCCTCCACCAAAAGTACACTGTTACTGCATTGTGTGGCATCAACAGCGTCGTTGCTCACCTCGACTAGTCCAGCAATACCTTCTCAACCCGTGATCTTTACCACCAATCGGTTCCCATTCAAGCTGCACACCATACAGACTTGGAAACCTATTTCCATGCATTATAGAAATTTTGGACCTTCTTTCCCAATAATGCTGTGGGAGTACCCGTACTCGAAGGACTGAAGCATATAGAGGTGTATAAGATGATGTGAGGCATAGATCGTGTGGATAATCAGAGGCTTTTTCCCAGGGATGAAATGGCTAGCATGAGAGTGCACAGTTTGAAGGTGCTTGGAAGTAGGTACAGAGGAGATGTCAGGGGTAAGTTTTTTACGCAGTGAGTGATGAGTGTGTGGAATGGGCTGCCGGCAATGGAGCTGCAGGTGGATCCAATAGGGTCTTTTAAGAGACTCCTGGGCAGGTACATGGAGCTCAGAAAATTAGAGGGCTATGGGTAACCCTAAGTAATTTCTAACATAAGAACATGTTCGGCACAGCAATACCATATTGTACTGTAGGTTTTCTATGTTTTCGATGTTTTTATGTTTCTATGTTCAAGAGGGTGGAGGTACTCCCAATCATGGCCATATACTTAAAAGTAATTCGAGATGAGCAATAAGGGATTCCTAGATCCTGAAAATAAATACATAATAAGCACAAAAGTAGCTTTACCTACTGACACTGCCCTAATTGCAATCAAAATATGCCAACTAAACCATTATCTCTAGGGTCTGGCTAAGTGAAGGGAAGACATACGGTACATATCTTTTATCATTGTTAACAAAGAAAAAACATTCTGAGGAGATACATGATGAATACCAGACTCTAATTTTACAGGAAACCTTGGGTGCTACTCTGTTATCTCCTGTGGATGACAGCATTGCACTATTTTCAGTGCCTGACACCAGAGTTATGGCCTGAGAACTTCTTTGGTGCCAGAAAGATTTGTGAATGGGTGGTGTGTACTGGGCCAAAGATTGCAATCTGTTGAGAGCCACGCCCTACCCACCTGTAAAAATGGGTAATACCCGATGCTCAAGGTATCATGTTCTGTAGTGTGCCTTGTGCACTCTCCATGGTAAAAGGCTTTTCCGATGTGTACTTGAAACAAGCCTCAGAGGGTACTGGACAGGTTATGGATCTAGGATATGGATCTGAGAATGGTAATCATGAGGAAAATGGTTGTCAGGTTGAAGAAATGAGGAGAGTAAGATTATTAACTGAAAAGGAATGAAGCAAGACTTCAAGGACTGGGTCATCTTAGGCTGGGAAAGGGTCATAATTAGTTTCTTGGGCTTTAATCAGTCAAGTGCAGAAGGTGAGAATGGTGATTAGGTGAATCGAAGCAGTTCTGATCTGTTCGCAGTTTGGGAATGGTCTTTAACTGAGCTGAAACTTCTTCACAGTGAATATTAACATTTCTAAAATTTAATAATTTATCTCTAAGGGAGAAGAAAATATTCAATAATCTGGTGTATCAAGTTCAAGTCATTCTGCCCATGGTCCCACTTTTTATACTCAGCATTAAGCTGGATGTATTCACTCAAAGAACATCAATGGTGAATCGTCATGCACTAATTATAGCACTCATTAGTGCAATAGAAAATTGAATGGCATAGATCAAAGGGAATTGGTTTTCTAAAGAGCCATCAGAAGGGAGTTTTGATGTATGCTGGTATCCATACTTGCGATGGAGATTGTGGACAATTTGGGGGGAGTCCATTAAATCCATTTGTAGTACAATGCTGGAAATGTAGAGGACAGTATAGTGTTCCAGAAACCTGGGGCAATAAAATGCATATTGGGAGCTTCGGGGATAGTAATGGCTTCCAAAGTGACATCCACAACTGCTTTATCAAATCCTTTCCCATCAAACGTAACACAACCATGTTCCATAACTTTAATGAAAATATTCAGGATGTCATCATGCCAAAAGGGACCTCACAGATGTTACATGCAGAACAAAGGGCTGTGAAGAATAGTAGTCAATGCCTTTCTTTCCCAGAGCTTTCACAATTCTCTAGAAGTTAAATTCTTAAGACCCAGCTTTTGAATTCTTTGGAATCAGATGAGAAAGAGGAGTCCGAAGCTATTCTTTCACGTTTGTTAGGTGATTTTGGAAAGACAGTTACCTCACATTTCTTGATGAACCATTGGTCAATTCCAAGCACCCATCTCTAAAGTTCCATCATGAACAACATCAGTGAACAACACGTGAAGGTAAAAGATCAGGAGAAATGGTAATCTGAAATATATTCTGATCAATCAATGACTTGTAATTTTCATTGTAGGAAAGATTTTTACGATATTTTGAAATTAGAGAATTAACCAATTAACCAATTGTCCTAAAAAATTTATACACTGTGGTAAGCTTTTGATAAAGATTTGAGATACACCTGATGAATAGATTTATTCGAGCTGCTGGGGAGGGTTAAATCTAACTTGGTAGGCGAGTGGGAACTGGACTGATGAGAGTCAGGATAGGTGGGATGGTAAAAAAAAACTAAAGATAACGTGCAGTCAGATTGTCAGGAAGGACAGGGAGGTGATGGGACTTAGTTGAGTTCTTGTGGGTTAAGAAACTGCAAGGGTTAAAGGATGTTGATGGCAGTTATATACATGCCTCCCAACAGTGGCTGGGAGGTGGACCACAGATTAGATCAGGAAATAGAAAAGGCGAGTCAAAAAGGCAATGTTATGGTAATCATGGGAAATTTTAACATGCAGGTCGATTGGGAAAATCAGGTTGGTAATGGATCTCAGGAGAGTGAGTTCCTGAATGCCGAAAAGATAGCCTTTTAAGAGCAGTTTGATGTTGAGCCTACTACGGGATCAGCTATACTGGATTCCGTGTTATGTAATGAACTGGAGGTGATTAGGGAGCTTAAGGTAAAAGAACCCTTAGGAAACAGTGATCATAATATGATTGTGTTCAACTTGAAATATGATAAGGAGAAAATAAAGTTTGATGTAGCAGTATTTCAGTGGAGTAAGGGAAATTACAGTGGTATGAGAGAGGAGCTGGCCAAAGTAAATTGGAAGGAGCTGTTGGCAGGGATGTCAGCAGAGCAGCAATGGGATGTGTTTCTGGGAAAAATGAGGAAAATGCAGGGCATGTGTATTCCAAAAATGAGGAAATACTCAAGTGGTAAAATAGTACAACTGTGGCTGACAAGGCAAGTCAAAACTATTGTAAAAGAAAGGGCATACAACAAAGCAAAAATTAGTGGGAAGATAGAGGGTTGGAATGTTTTTAAAAACCTACAGAGAACAACTAAAAATCATTAGAGGGGAAAATATGAAATATGAAAGCAAGCTAGCAAATAATATCAAAGTGGATAGTAAAAGTTTTTTCAAGTATGTTAAAAACAAAAAAGAGAAATGAGAGTGGATATAGGACCACTAGAAAATGAGACAGGGGAAATAATAATGGGGGACAAGGAAATGGCTGATGAACAAATGAGTATTTTGCGTCAGTCTTCACTGTGGAAGACACTAGCAGTATGCCTGATGTTGTAGTGTGTGAAGGAAGAGAAGTGGGTGCAGTTACTGTTACAAGAGAGAAGGTGCTCAAAAAGCTGAAACACCTAAAGGTACATAAGTCACCCAGACCAGAGGAACTGCACCCTAAGGTTCTGAAAGAGATAACGTTAGAGATTGTGGCAGCAATAAAAATGATCTTTCAAAAATCATTGGACTCTGGCATGGTGCCAGAGGACTGGAAAATTGCAAATGTCACTCCACTCTTTGAGAAAGGAGGAAGGCAGCAGAAAGGAAATTACAGACCAGTTAGCCTGACCTCAATGGTTGGGAAGAGTCAATTTTTAAGGATGAGTTGAGTTGGTGACAGAGATAGGACTAAGTCAGCATGGTTTCCTTAATGGAAAATCCTGCCTGACCTGTTGGAATTCTTTGAAGAGATTAAAAGTAGGATAGATTAAGTGGATGTTGTATATTTGGACTTTCAGAAGGCCTTTGACAAGGTGCCTTTCATAAGGTGCCACACATGAGGCTGCTTACCAAGTTAAAAGCCCATGGTATTACAGGAAAGTTACTAACATGATTAGAGCATTGCTGTTTGGTAGGAGGCAGCGAGTGGGAATAAAAGGATCCTTTTCTGGTTGGCTGCCAGTGACTAGTGGTGTTCCACAGGGGTCGGTGTTGGGACCACTTCTTTTTATGCTGTATGTAAGTGATTTAGATGATGGAATAGATGGTTTTGTTGCCAAGTTTGCAAATGATACAAAGATTGGTGGAGGGGCAGGTAGTGTCGAAGAAACAGGTAGGATGCAGAAGGACTTAGACAGATTAGGAGAATGGGCAAGAAACTAGCAAATAAAATACAATGTTGGAAAATGCATGGTCATGCACTTTGGTAATAGAAATAAATGTGCGGGCTACTTTCTAAATGGAGAGAAAATCCAGGAATCTGAGACGCTGAGGGACTTGGGAGTCCTTGTGCAGAACACCCTGAAGGTTAACTTGCAGGTTGAGCCTGTGGTGAGGAAGGCAAATGCAATGTTAGCATTCATTTCAAGAGGTCTAGAATACAAGGGCAAGGACGTGATGCTGAGGCTTTATAACGCACTGGTGACGCCTCACCTTGAGCAGCGTGAACATGTTTTGGCCCCTTATTTTAGTAAGGATGTGCTGGCATTGGAGAGGGTCCAGAGGAGGTTCACAAGGATGATTCCAGAAATGAAAGGGTTATCATACGAGGAACATTTGGTGGCTCTGAGTCTGTACTCACTGGAATTCAGAAGGATGAGGGGGAATTTCATTGAAACCTTTTGAATGTTTAAAGGCCTAGACAGAGTAGACTTGGAATGGATATTTCCCATGGTAGAAGAGTCTAGGACAGGAGGGCATGGCCTCAGGATAGAGGGGCACCCTTTCAAAACAAAGATGTGGAGAAATTGCTTTAGCCAAAAGATGGAAAATTTGTGGAATTTGTTACCACATGCAGCTGTGAGGCCAGGATGTTGGGTGTACTTAAGGCAAAGATTGATAGGTTTTTGATTCGACATGGTATTAAAGGTTACGGAGTTACGGGGAGATGGAGTTGAGGAGGAGATTTAAAAAAAAGATCAGTAAAGATGAAATGATGGGGCAGACTCAATGGGCCAGATGGCCTAATTCTGCTCCTATGTGTTGTGCTCTTATGGTTACCTTGAGGCATGGATTTTAACACTGGGGAAACCAGCTCATGACAATGGAAGATTCAACAGTTTGGAGGATAGAAGACAGCCAACTTTGGATATTCTACTTTGGTATCATTTGTGAACTTTGTAATATTGCTCTCTATGCTAGAGTGCAGACAGATAATAAAACTTACAACGAACCACAAGTTTTCTTTTAACGTACATTTGAGACATCATAATTTACAATTACAAAGAAAGTCATATCATTGAGCACTGGCTAGATCACTCATCTACTAGAATCTACAATCAAGATTGTGGTACACCATTACAATTTGCTTATATAATTAGCCATCCCCCTGAGGAAGAATTGTACTCTTCTCTACCCAGTGTGTGCTTGGTGGAGCATTGTTTTTTTAATGGAATAGCTAAGTTTTTTCATCCAAACACCTCATGTCTTAGGCCTACAATTTTTCTGAGGACTGTCCAGCCCCCAAACATGAACAGTCAACATGCTCAACAGTCAGTATTAAACCAGCAAAACAATTGTTTGGTTTCCTACGACAGTGCAAAACGTTGAAAAAATAATTACTGGTACACTCAGCTCAGGGTCAGTATCGCAGATATGAATGAGACCATAGGAAGAAGTTAACAACTCTTATTGGCTTTGCTCACATTGTTTTGAAAACCAGAAGTTTTCAAAGTGGTGTTCATGAATCAACTCTATTGCAGCATGTCTGCAGGCACACTGATTTATATTTAAACATTTGGATTATGAAACTAAAATTAATAGACTTAGAGACAAATATGTATAAATTTCTGATTGTGTAAACTGTTTACTTAGTTTTCAGGGTACTATAGAATTAGTGATAATTTTTCAAGAATCTTAAGGGACACTGTACAATCTCACATCTATAGCAAAAATTACAATGGTTTCCCTTAAACATATTGCTGAATTAAAACAAACCATATAGAGCATGCATACTCCCAGGTAAATTTATGTTACAGGAGCGAAGCCAAGTTCAATATTTGCATTATAGTTCTGCTCTTTGGTAGGGCTTCTGGACATTTCACCCACATTTGTAGAATCTAGGAACTGGGTTCATTCCTGACCTCCAGCACTCTTGGTGTGGAGTTTACACATTCTTCGTGCCATCACGTGAGTCTCCTTTGGGTGCTCCTGTGAATCCTGTCACATTCTAGGGATGTGCTGATTGGTAGGGTAATTGGCCTCTTCGTACTGCATTTACTGTGATTGGTGGGTGGAAGCAGAATAAAGGGAATTTATGCAGCAAGTGAGAGGGAAATCAGTTACATGGAAGTGAACAAATGGGATTATTCTAAGAACTGCGAGAGGCTTGATAAGCTGAAAGGCCTCCAATGTCACAAGAAAATGCATGAAATATGAGACAATTTTTGTGGAAGATTAGGTTGTATTCAAAATATTATTGCTGATGTTTGATACCACTACACCCTCCAGTCTCTGCATTACTTTTTAACATTAGGAACATCACGGGCAAGTAACCATATATTAAGTTCAAAGTTCAAAGTAAAATTCATTATCAGAGTACATACATGTCACCACATACAACCATTAATCATAATTTAAGGAAGGACAAAGACAGTAATAATGGGGAGTGGTGGATGGAAAAGGCTCATTGAATCACATCTGGCTGGAAACTTTGGCCCATTATCCACTCCGACCATCATGCACCCATTACACTAATCCCATTTTATCCTCCACACATTCTCTTCAATCCCCCATAGATTCTCTCCCTAATCAACACCCGAAGGGCAATTTACAGTAGCTAATTAAAGATGTCTCACTGCAATTATATAGGGCTCTGGCATTACTCCCCAACAATATCATATAGAGCCCTGTTTTCCCTATAAAAGGAAAAGCATGCAGATTTCTAACAGGACTTGGTGGAAGTTGCAGGGATAATGATTCCCCTGGCTGGGATGCCTAGAGTCAAGGATCATAGTCTCACAATAAGGAGATAAAAAACTAGGACTGAGATGAGAAAAAAAATATTTACCCAGAGAGTGATGAATCTGGGGGATTCTCTATTCAAAGGGTAGTGTGGAGGCTCCATTGTTGAATATATTTTCAAGACAGAGATTGATGGATTTTTTGATATTAAGGGAATCGAAAAATGCCAGGTGAGTGTGGGAGAGTTGCAGTTGGGTAAACAATTAACTGCTGAACAGCGGAGCAGGCACATGATGGCTTTCTTCTGCTTTAATTATTCATGTTCTTGCCGCCATGTCCATTGCACTGCATAGCCATTGAGGTACTTTTGAAATGTAGTGATTTGCTGCTGTAATGTGGAAATGCCAGATGCAATGCAGTCAATTTTTTATGGTGAACACAAACAGCAACATAAAAAACAGGCAATTTGCTTTTCCATATATAGTTGAGCTAAAGATAAAGATGAGCAGAGTTACCAGAGATAACATTCCTGTTCTTCTTTGAAATACTGTTATGTGAAGTTTCACATCCGCTCAAGAGAGCAATCAGAGCCTCAGTTAAACAACTCGTGACAGTGCAGCTCTCTCTCAGTGCTGACTTTGAAGCATCAGGCTCGACTTTAGGCCTCAAATTGCTGGAGTGGGACAACACAAAAGCTGCTGCCAGGACTCAGCGGGTCAGGCAGAATCTATGGAAACTGAGTGAGCAACGGCCTAGGATCAAATGAAGCCTAAACAACACAGGGTTTGGTTGGCAGGATTCAGGCACAAAAGCTAGCATAGTTAGAAGTATGACACTATTCAAAGCAGGAGTTACAAACCCCTTGCTTAATGGTATTGGTCTATGGTATCAAAAAAGGTTGGGAACTCCTGGTTGGGAGTGTTTATTGATATTTAGCATCAATTTAGGATGTCACACCCACCCCATAATCTTTTGGCTTGGAGCTCGAACTATAATTGGTTTAATATTGTCACATGTACTGAGATATAGTGAAAAGCAAAAGTTTATCTTGCATACTGTTCATACGGATCAATTTATTACACAAACAAACAATGTAGAAATGTAGGATAAAGTGCAACTACAGATGAAGTGGGGAGCAGGTAAACAATAAGGTGCAAAATCACAACAGGGTAGAAGGAGATCAACAAGCCATCTTGTCATACTGGGGAGCCATTTTGTAGTCTTATTATATTGCGCTAATCTAACATTTTTGACCAAAGTATCTGCCAATACTTTGCAGCCAAGACAGACTATTATATGACTTGCTACAATATGTAGAACTGGCCAATATTTCAGCTCAGCTTCACTTTCAAAAGCTTCATGTCCTATTGATGATACAACACATTATCATCAATCAGTAATGACAGTAAAGCATGCATACTAAACCAGACAAACTTTGCAACTTTTTTCTTGGGATTTATATTCTTGTTTGCGGTTACAATGTGACATGCAATACTGAAGAATTAGGAAGAACTGATTCACGGGGTATAAATTATCAGCATTCTGAAACAACATTCACAGAGTCTTTGGATTGTTCTTGTAAAACAGTACACTTCAGTGGAGGTACAACAAAACCACTTTAAAGATGGTGCGATAATAAATTGTGTGTAGCTCTGATGCGAATTGTCAGATATTCCTGTTTAGGATTACTACAGCTGATACCCACAGGCACAGCCATGAATACATTTGTAAGCAACATTATTTTCAGACATTTAAAAAAAATCTATTGATTCTCAAAATTGGTAGTCCCTGGATGGCAGACTCGGGTCACAAGTGCAGAGAAGTGTGTAAGCATGATTGGAACAAAGAGGTTTTAGACCCCCACTCCTGATTATTCTGCTGGTGAATGCACAATCTCTAAAGTAAAATTGAAGACTTCTGAACACCATACCCTTCTCTCAATTCCTTCGTCTCTGCCACACCTGCTCTCAGGATGAGGCTGTTCATTCCAGAATGAAGGAGATGTCCTCCTTTTTCAAAGAAAGAGGTTTCCTTTCCTCCACCATCAATGTTGCCCTCAACTGATTCTCTTCCATTTCACTCATGTCTGTTCTTACCCCGTCCTCCCACCACACTACCAGGGATAGGGTTCCTCGTCCTCACCCACCATCCTCCGCGACCAGTACATAATTCTCCGGAACCTCCAACAACTAAGCACATCTTTCTTTTCTTCCCTCCCCCCCACCCCACTTTCTGCTTTCCGCAGGGATCACTCCTTAACTGACTCCCTTGTCTACCCGTCCCTCCCCACTGATCTCCCTCTGGACACTTATTCTTGCAAGTGCAACATGTACTACACCTGCCCCTACACCTCCTCCCTCACTACCAATTCAAGGCCCTAAACAGTCCTTCCAGGTGAGGGGACACTTCACCTGTGAGTCTGTTGGGGTCGTATACTGTGTCTGGTGATCCCGATGTGGCCTCCTATATATCAGTGAGACCTGACGTGGACTGGGAGATTCCTTCGCCAAGCACCTATGCTCCATCCATCAGAAGAAGCAGGATCTCCCAGTGGCCAGCCATTTTAATTCCACTTCACATTCCCATTCTGATATGTCCATCCATGGCCTCCTCTACTGTCGTGATGAGGCCACACTCAGGTTGGAGGAACAAAACTTAATATTCTATTTGGGTAGCCTCCAACATGATGGCATGAACATCAATTTCGCAAACTTCTGGTAATGCCTCCCCTCCCCTCCTCCCCCACCGTTCACCATTCCCCATTCCCCATCCCCCTTTCCCTTTCTTGTCCCTTATCTCCTTGCCTGCCCATCACCTCCCTCTGGTGCTCCTGCCCACTTTTCTTTCTTCCATGTACTTCTGTCCTCTCCTATTGGACTCTCCCTTCTCCAGCCCTGTGTCCCTTTCACCAATCAATTTCCCAGCTCTTTACTTCATCCCTCCCTCTCCCAGTTTCACCTATCACCTTGTGTTTCCCTCTCCCTCCCCCGCCTTTTGAAACCGCTCATCTTATTTTTTCCAGTCCTGCCAAAGGGTCTCGGCCCATAATGTCAACTGTTTATTCATTTCCATAAATGCTGCCTGGCCTGCTGAGTTCCTCCAGCATTTTGTCTATGTTGCTTGGATTTCCAGCATCAGCCAATTCTCTCTCATTCGTGATTGAAGACTTCAGAGCAAGATTGCTGTTCCAGATGGACATCAGAGACCGCTGAGTATTTTGCTTTAAGGAAACATGGCTCATCGGTGCAATTTCAGATGGTAGCGCTGCAGCCTCATGTTTTCACCACTCTCCACAAAGACAGGACAGTTCAGTCTTTCAAAGGTACAGGAGGTGGAGTACTCTTTATGATTAATTCTTCATGGTGCACAGTTGTAGTGGTTCTGTCTCAGTCCTGCTGAACTGACCTGGAACATCTAGCAGTCAAATCTCATCTATTTTATCTCCTGAGGGAGTTTTCTGCCATTATCCTGGCAGCAGTACACATTTCACCTCAGGTCAATGTTAGACAGGCTCTGGAGGAGCTGAGCATCATAATCAGCAGTCATGAAACAACGCACCTGGATGCCTTCCCTATCATTGCAGGTGACTTCAATCAGGCCAGTTTAACGAAGTCTCTGAACAACTACCACCATTATATTACCTGTGGGACCAGAGGAGCCAACAAACTTGATCACTGTTATACCACAATCAAGAACACTTACTATGCCATCTCACACCCACACTCTGGAACGTCCAATCAACTGACTATACCTCTACTCCTGGCAAATAGGCAGAGGCGAAATACCGAGGCACCAGTGGCAAGGACCAAGAAGGTATGGTCAATGGAGGTGTAGGAGTGCTTACAGGACTGCTTTGTGTTGGTGGACTGGACAATATTCAGGGACTCATCTTCAAATCTGATTGAATACGTCACAGTTGTTACCAACTTCATCAAGACCTGTGTGGATGTCTTCAAAAACATACCAGACATACCCAAACCAAAAACTGTGGATGAACCAGGAGATTTGTAGTCTGCTAGGGGTATTCAAGACTGGTGACTCAGATCTAGAAGTCTTGGTGATCAAAAAGACCAGGCACAACCTACCAAAGGCTATTTTAAGGGTAAAAAAAACCAACTCTGATTTAAATTGGTAGTAGAATCAGGTGCATGTCAGCTCTGGCAAGATTTGAAGGCCATCACATCCTGTAAGTTAAATCCTAACATTTAGAATGGCTATGATACTTCACTCCCAGAAGTGCTGAACACCTTTATGCACACTTTAATCGAGAGAATGAAACTACACCTGTGTGAATCCCTGAGAATGTGGTGAGCCTGTGATCTCTGTTTCAGAGGCCGATGTCAGAACACCTTTCAAGAGTGTGAACTCTTGCAAAGCATCAGGCTCTGATGCTGTACCTGGTAGAGTATTGAAGCTCTCTGCCAATCAACTGATGAGAGTGTTCAAGGACATCTTCAGTCTCTCACTGCTGTACTCTGGGGTTCTCACCTGCTTCAAAAGGGTGACAGTCTCACCATTGCCCAAGAAAAGCTGCCTTAATGACAATCACTCATTACTCACATCAACTGTGACGAAATGCTTTGAGATGTTAATCATGGCCTGAATCAACTCCTGCCTAAGCAAGGACCTGGACCTGCTGCAATTTGCCTATCATCACAATAGGTCTACACAGTAAATGCTATCCCACTGGTTCTTCATTTGGCCTTGGATCACCTGGACAATAGCAAAACCTACACGAGGCTGTTTTACTGATTACGGCTCAGTGTTCAACACAATCATCCCTCATTTCTAATCAACAAGCTCCAAAACATGGGCCTCTGTACCTCCCTCTCCAACTGGATCCTCAACTTTGTCACCAGGAAACAACAGTCTGTATAGATCAGAAATAACCTCTCTTCCTCGTTGATAATCAACACTGGTGCACCTCACGACTCTACTCTCTCAACATCCACGAATGTGTGGCCAGGCACAGCTCAAATGCTATCTATAAATTTGCTGATGACCCAACTATTGTTGGCAGAATTTCAGATGGTGATGAGAAGGTATACAGGAGCAAAATAGGTAAACTGGTTGAGTGGTGTCACACCACCAACCTTGCAGTCATCATCACTAAGATAAAGGATTTATTTGTGGACTTCAGGAAAGGTAAGTCGAGGGAACACACATCAGTCTTCATCAAGGGATTAGTAGTGGAAAGGATAAGCAATTTAAAGTTTCTGGATGTCAATATCTCTGAAGATCTATCCTGGGCTCAATATATTGATGCAATTACAAGGAAGGCACGACAGTGGCAATATCTAATTAGGAGTTTGAGGAGACATGGTATGTCACCAGACACTCTTGCAAATTTCTAAAGGTGTACTGTAGAGAGCATTTGAACTGCTTGTATAACTGGTATGGAGGGGCCACTGCACAAAATTGGAAAAAGCTGCAGAAAGTTGTAAACATAACCATCATGGGCATTAGCCTCCCAGCCACCTTCACAAGGTGATGCGTCAAGAGGGTGGCATCCATCATTAGGGACTCCCTTCAGCCAGGAATTGCCTCCTTCTCATTGCTACCATCAAGGATGAAGTACAAAAGCCTGAAGGCACACACCCAACATTTCAGGAACAGCTCTTCCCCTCCATCTGAAAGGACAATGAACCCATGAGTACCTACCTCAATATTTTTTTTGTTCTCTCTTTGCACTAATTTAATTTTTTTATGTACTGTGTATTTCTTATTGTAATTTATAGTTTTACAAATTATTGTGCATTACAATGTACTGCTGTCTCAAAATAACAATTTTCAGAACATCTTCCAGTGACCTGATTCTGCTTCTGACCAGTTCCACTTGTTAATATCCTAAACTCATAAATTCTTGGTTAAAACTGTGAAATATCCAAAAGTTTAGTTGTATCAAACCTGCTTTCTCTATCAGAATGATACACTGTAGCAGGTTACATTTCATAAGATTTGCATTAATTTTCTGTAAACTCCTCGATAACAATATGTGATTGCACTGAATACTGCAAGATTATTAAACAAATATTGAGTCTAAACTACAAAAAAAGATAATAGACCAAATACTGCAACAAGGAGCTGGGGTTTAGTAAATGAGTAAAAGAGATGGGGATGTTTAAGAGAGGATACAATTAGTTTGCAGCACAGAAAGAACACAAGAATATATGCGTAGTAAACCACTCAGGCCATCAAGTCTGCCCTACCATTCAGTATGATTTTGGCTGAAGTGCCCAAAGTCCCATCTCCTGTTCTATGTCAGTTCTATAGGCTTCAGTGTCCTGAGCTTTCAAAAAATTATTTACTTCCACTTTACATGCCCCTACAGATCTGGCTTCCATACCCCCTTGGGGTAGAGAATTGCAGAGATTCATCACTTTCCATGGGAAGAATTTCCTTCACAACTCAATTTTACCTCTCCCTAATCTTATAACAATGTCCATTTGTTTGAGATTTCCCACTGACATCTATTCAGCCACATCCCTGAAAATGTTTAAAGTTTCACCAAAATCAACCATCTTCCTTCAGAATTCCAAAGGATATAGAATAAATTGCCTTAGGTTTTTGTGATAGAACAAACCACTCATTCCAGGGTTTAGTTCAGTGAAGAGCTGTCTGTTTTGTATGAATTTAAGAAGGAAAAATAACTGAGGTAAACTAGATCAGGAACTACAATCTTCACAGTAGGTAAAATGGCCCATCTGTCTAACATAATGTGAATTAGGGACATAAGTATTCTTTTTGGTCCAGTACTCTGAATATTACGTCTCTTGGCTTTCTGCATACAAGAACATATAAAACATATGGCCCCTCATACCATCTCCATCATTCAATTAAATTGTGACTGATCTTTTAATAAAAAGCCACATTCCTGCAATTTCATCATATTCCTTGGTTCCTTTAATATCCAAAATCTACCAGTCTCTGCCTTCAATAAACTTAGTCACTTGGCCCCACAGCCCTCTGGGTAAAGGATTACAGATTCACTATTCTTCAGGGAGCAAATTTCTTTTCACCTCTGTCCTGAATTGCTGACATATTTTGAGCAATTTTAACTATGCTCAGGTCCTAGACTTCTCAGCTAGGAAAACTTCCCTGCAAGCCCTGTAAGAATGATATATCTTTCATTCATATCACCTCACTTTTTTAAAACTCTTGAAAATAGAAGCCCAGTCTGTTTAATCTCTACTCAGGACAAAACCTGCACCCCAGGAATCTCTCTGTTGGGTTTTGTTGCAATCTCTTAATTGTAGCACTGCACAGCACCATTTTCCCAAGTTTGTGTAAAGAATTTTGAGGCCTATTATTTTGAAGATTCATAAAGAGATTTCTTTTCCTTTTCCTTATCCAATGATTTCAAGCCTAGGTACATAGTGATAGCATCAGTAACAGTTTGGTGATGTGGATACAATGAGGGTAAAGTATCAGGCTAGCCTAGGAAGCTCCGTATGCTAGTTAAGAGAGTCAATAGATCTCTAATTGTGCATCAGCTTCATTCACTGATGTTCACACTTCTAAGCATTTTCAATCCCCAACGTTGATTCTGGCACAAAGGAAGATGTTTCACCTGATATTTTCCACTCAAGCAGTTCATCTTCTATTTAGTTTGAAACTCTTTTGACATAGAATGTAAATAAAACAATGACGGAAGGAGCATTATTAGCTGGTGTCTTGCGGAATGTAGCCAATCAAGTGCTGGGAGTGTTGGGGGCATGGGAGCATTTTGGAAATAGTGGCTATAACTTTGTAGATTTCAAAGCGTGAAGTTTGTAATCTCAAAGATTGTAGATTTCCAAGATTGGAATCGTGACCTTAACTTTGTGGAAAAAGATAGGCATAGAGCAGGGAATAAAAACCTTGAACTGGGGGAAGACTAATTTCATTAAAATAAGACAGGACCTGACGAAGGTAAATTGGGAACATCTGTTTATAGATATCTCTAATCTGTAGAGTGAGAAGTATTTATGGAGAAATAGAGTCAGTTCAAGTCCAACATCCTGTACCGGTGAAAGCCAGGGTTAGTAAGTACAGGGAATTCTTGATGTTGGGGGTTATCAAGAGTTGGAGAAAGAGGAAGAAAAGGAAGCCAATGGCAGGTTTTGAGAACATGACAGGGGCAGTTCATCAAATATACAAGAAGTGTAGAGATGGCTATATGGTTTTTCTCTATATGTTTTCATCTATATTCTTTCAGTTCTATGTATGCATCTTTCTTTCATTGATCTTTTGTTGGCACATTATATCACAATGCTTTTGCTGTGTGACACAGGATTCATGATTGGGACATCACTAGTAAGGTTTATCTAGAATAATATATAGCTGATAGCTGGTGAATTGTGTAGAATTTATTATATGTCATAAATCCAAAACTTCAAATGAACTACACATTAGCCCATCTGTCTTCAGACCTCCTGAGCCTGTAGATTAATTTCCATTGTTTGTCTTTAACCCTCTGACTCTTGTAGTGTCTTGAAGATGGCACTTGTAGTGTCCTAGTTCAAAGTAATTCTGCTATTTAAAATGAGAAACATGAAAGGTCGGTGTTTCACAATGATTACTTGATACCCGTTTGAAAGGGAGGAGGAAAAAACATCTGGCAGAGTGTAAACTTGATTTGTTTTACAGACAATAAATTTTCATTAGGAGACATTACAGTTTTCCATAAAAATAAATGCTTCTGGTTAGTTGAGGTGGTGCTGGTGTTAAGAGTGCCAGGGGGCTGTCAAGTTGGACCAATGTTGATTGTATATTTCCAAATTTAGATCACCATCACTAACCCATGTTTCACTGCAGTTTGTTTTAGCAGATTGCTCAGAGCATTGAAGATAATGGAAAAATATTCTTCCGGAACGTGAAGAAGAAAATTAACAAACGTCAAATATTTATCTGCTTTGTATCACACATGACTGCTGCAGTTTATGGATGCCGATTATTTTGCATTTTTTTTCAGCTTCAGAACAGTAGAGCCAGCAGTTCTGCAAACACAAATTAGTGAGATATCAGAAGTTTTTGGCTGCAGTTTAGTACAGGTTCGTTGTGTGAATTTAGCTCAGCTGGTTGGAGTGTGGGGAAGCTATTATGGAGTCAGAGGAACCGTGCTTTTCATTAAGAAAATAATGGTAACTTGCTCATTGAGTCAACTTACATAGAAGTTGAATCTTGAAGATGATAAAAATAATTATCACCTGTAGTCATGCAGCTTGTAAATGACCGTTTCTAAGGATGAATTTGGATAAGACTGTTGATATGTGTGCATGAATAACTTAACCACTATGCATCTCTAAACAACTTGGTTTTGCTTCAGGCATCTGCACAATTCAAATGTTGAATTTTACTAGAATCACAACAGATATAGAAAACTGCATTAATCTGGCACCCTTGGTATTCTGGTAGTGGCAGACCAGCAGAACTTGTGGACTATAGGATGGCACTCTTGTAATAATACCCAATCATAATTCTATTTCACTTTTTGTTACATATTCCACAGCAAATATCCCAGAAAGCCTGGTGAGTTTAAAGGAAACAGTAAATACACAATCACTCAGATCCCAACCCTGTCTCTTAATCTACCCAAATTCCTGATCCTTGTTGTCCTGGACCCTGGTCCTTGCTGTACATTCAGCCAACATTCTCGGCTTCAATCACAGCCACCCTTGAGACCTTCAACTGCAGTTGCACATTGGATCCCCAGTTTACATTTCAGATTAAGGAGTGAGCCATTTGCTGGATTATTTGTTTTACTCTATATAGATCACCTAACTCAGAAGTTCCTCTGGTCTCAGTTGGTAGAGAATCTGATTTCCAGCCAGAAATTTTGGGAAAAGACAAAAAAAACTGGGACCTTAATTCCTGTATACTGGATCCTTAAATTCTGTTAGTAGATTTAATGTCAAGGAGGGGCCATATGCCAGACATCTGCTCTATGTCCTTCATAAGCTTTAGAACAATGCGCAGCAGATGAAAGCAGTCATAAGCCACATTCAGATCTTTAACAAACTTCACACATAAAATTCTCAGCTGAAGGGACTCACTAACTTGGTGACACAAGGGACAGAAGATGCTGGAATCTGGAACATAAAAGGAGCTGGTGGAAGAACTCCACAGGTGAGACACCATTTCTTGAGGGAAATAGATTGTTGATGATTCAGATCGAGATCTTTTATCTGAAGTCATACCTTGCTGAGAATACAATGGTGTAATTGGGACTAGGTGATGAGATATCATTATTCAAAGTCTCATCTAGGTTCATCTCCATTACACACTGAGTGCCCACTTTATTAGGTACACCTGTACACCAGCTTGCTAATGCAGTTACCTAATCAGCCAATCATGAGGCAGGAATTCAATACAT
Organism: Mobula birostris; assembly: GCF_030028105.1. NCBI lineage: Eukaryota > Metazoa > Chordata > Chondrichthyes > Myliobatiformes > Myliobatidae > Mobula > Mobula birostris. Next base: position 20,006,465 of record NC_092393.1, read on the forward strand.
AAAAGCATGCAGGCATGATCAAGAGTTTCCGCTGTTGCTCAGTCCAAACGTCAATATGGGGAATAAATGTGATCTAACTAACTTTGGCTGTGGAATGTTTGTTGGTGCCAGACAGGGTGGTTTGCATATCACAGAAACTGTTGATTTCCCAGGATTTTCACACACAACAGTCTCTAGAGTTTATAGCAGATGGGACAGAAAGGAAAAAGATTCCAGTGAGCAGCAGTTCTGTAGGCGAAAATGCCTTTTTAATGTGAGAATGGCCAGACTGGTTCAAGCTAGTAGGAAGATGACAGTAATTCAATTAACCACACATTACAACAGTGCTGTGCAGTAGAACATCTCTGAATGCTCAACACATTGAACCTTGAAGTGGATGGGTCTCAGTAGCAGAAGGCCATGATCAACAGCTAATTTATTATTGAAAAGGAGGTATCTAATAGAGAGGCCAAAGAATTTACTTAAGGGTTGATTCAGAGTAGAAGTTTGGAACAACAGAGGTGGAAGGATGGCAAGTTGTTTCTACTACCACAAGGCTCAACACATTCTCTTCAGCTCTGCAACTAACACCACTTAACTGAACTGGATGAACTCTATAATCATAGGTGGAGAAAGGTTCCATTGTAATAACTTGCATTGATGTACGTATCTATTGTGGGATGAGCACATTGATGCAATCATGAAGTAGGCAGGCTTCACTTCATTAAGAGCTTAAGAAGATTTGGTATATCACCAAAGCCTCTCAGATGTAAGGTGGAGTGCATTCTGACTGGTTGCATCAAAGCCTGGTATGGAGGCTCCAACGTGCAAGATTGAAAGAGGCTGCAGAGTGTTGTAGATTCAACCAGCTCCATCATAGACACAACCATCACTACCATCAAGGACAGCTTCAAGGCATGGTGCCTCTAGAAGGAGGCACGGACCCTTAAAGACCCTCACAGTCTGGAACGAGCTCTTTTCTCATTGCTAATCAGGAACAGTATCACAACTGCAGAAAGGAAGGATGTCGTGGAGGCTTTGTCAATTGAGTCAGTTTTGGTAGAAGTCAGAAATAGGAAGGGAGCAATTATTCTATTGGGATTGTTCTATAGACCCTCCCAACAGCAACAGAGATACAGAGGACCAAATTGTGACTCAGATTTGGAAAGGTGCAAAAATAACAGGGTTGTTGTCATGGGGGACTTCAATTTCACTAACATTGATCGGCACCTTTTTAGTGCAAAAGGTTTGGCTGTTATAGGATTAGTTCGGTGTGTCCTGGAAGGAGTTCTGACACAATATGTAGACAGGCTGACTAAAGGAGGGACCATATTGGATTTGGTGCTCAGCAGTAAATGAGGTCAGGTGTCAGATTTCTCAGTGGGAGAGCATTTCGATAAAAGTAACCATATCAAATGGACTTAGGAGAGCTAGAATTCAATTGAATTGAATTGACTCTATTACTTACATCCTTCATATACATAGAAACCATAGAAAACTACAGCACAGAAACAGGCCTTTTGGCCTTTCTTGGCTGTGCTGAACCATTTTCTGCCTAGTCCCACTGACCTGCACATGGACCATATCCCTCCATACACCTTCCATCCATGTATCTGTCCAATTTATTCTTAAATGTTAAAAAAGAACCCGCATTTACCACCTCATCTGGCAGCTCATTCCATACTCCCACCACTCTCTATGTGAAGACGCCCCCCCCAATGTTCCCTTTAAACTTTCCCCCCTCACCCTTAACCCATGTCCTCTGGTTTCTTTCTCCCCTTGCCTCAGTGGAAAAAGCCTGCTTGCATTCACTCTATCTATACCCATCATAATCTTATATACCTCTATCAAATCTCCCCTCACTCTTCTACGCTCCAGGGAATAAAGTCCTAACCTATTCAACCTTTCTCTGTAACTGAGTTTCTCAAGTCCTGGCAACATCCTTGTAAACCTTCTCTGCGCTCTTTCAACCTTTATTTATATCCTTCCTGTAATTTGGTGACAAAAACTGAACACAATGCTCCAGATTCGGCCTCACCAATGCCTTATACAACCTCATCATAACATTCCAGCTCTTATACTCAATATCTTGATTAATAAAGGCCAATGTACCAAAAGCTCTCTTTTCGACCCTATCTACCTGTGACGCCACTTTTAGGGAATTTTGTATCTGTATTCCCAGATCCCTCTGTTCTACTGCACTCCTCAGTGGCTTACCATTAACCCTGTATGTTCTACCTTGGTTTGTCCTTCCAACGTGCAATACCTCACACTTGTCTGTATTAAACTCCATCTGCCATTTTTCAGCCCATTTTTCCAGCTGGTCCAAGTCCCTCTGCAGGCTCTGAAAACCTTCCTCACTGTCTACTACACCTCCAATCTTTGTATCATCAGCAAATTTGCTGATCTAATTTACCACATTATCATCCAGATCATTGATATAGATGACAAATAACAATGGACCCAGCACTGATCCCTGTGGCACACCACTAGTCACACATGAGGAATGAAAATCTTTATGTTACGTCTCTGTCTAAATTTGCAATATGCAATTATACTAATTTATAATAAATCTTATGTACAACAGGATAGTCAATATAACATAGAAATACAGTTGTGTCAGCATGAATTAAGCAGTCTGATGACCTGGTGGAAGAAGCTATCCTGGAGCCTGTTGGTCCTGGCTTTTATGCTACGATACCACTTCCTGGATGGTAGCAGCTGGAACAGTTTGTGCTGGGGTGATTCAGGTCTCTAATGATCCTTCAGGCTCTTTTTACACACCAGTCTTTGTAAATGTCTTGAATAATGGGAAGTTCACATCTACAGATGTGCTGGGCCGTCCGCACCACTCTCTGCAGAGCCCTATGATTGAAAGAAGTACAGTTCCCATACCAGGCAGTGATGCAGCCAGTCAGGATGCTCTCAATTGTGCACCTATAGAAAATTCTTAGAATTTGGGGGCCTATACCAAACTTCTTCAACCGTCCGCGGTGAAAGAGGCGCTGTTGTGCCTTCTTCGCCACACTGCCGGTATGTACAGACCACGTGAGATCCTCGGTGATGTTTATCCTGAGGAGCTTAAAGCTGTTCACCCTCTCAACCACAGATCCATTACTGTCATTAGGGGTTAGCCTCTCTCCATTCCTGCTGTATTCCACAACTAGCTCCTTTGTTTTTGTGACATTGAGGGAAAGATTGTTTTCTTGACACCACTGTGTTAGGGTGATGACTTCTCTGTAGGCTGCCTCATTATTATTTGAGTTTAGGCCAATCAGTGTAGTGTCGTCAGAGATTTTAATTAGCAGATTGGAGCTGTGGGTGGCGACACAGTCATGGGTATACAGAGAGTGAAGGTGGGGGCTTAGGACACAGGCCTGAAGGGCACCTGTGTTGAGGGTCAGAGGGGCAGAGGTGAGGGAGCCCACTCTTACCACCTGCTGGCGATCTGACAGGAAGTCCAAGATCCAGCTGCAGAAGGCAGGGTGAAGGCCGAGTTCTCACCATAATGCTAAACTGTAGTCCAAGATCATCATTCTCACCTAAGCATCCCTCTTCTCCAGAAGTGTAAGGACGGTGTGTAGAGCTGTGGCTATTGTGTCACTTGTCGATCGGTTGTGTCGGTAGGCGAACTGTAGAGGGTCCAATGTGGATGATAGCATGCTACAACTTGACCAGCCTCTCAAAGCATTTGCTTATTATTAATGTGAGTACGACAGGATGGCAGTCGTTGAGACATGTTAACCTTGGTCTTTTTAGGTACAGGGACAATGGTGCATGTTCTGAAGCAGGAGGGCACTCTACACTGGGACAGGGAGTGATTAAAAATGTCTTAAGCTCACCTGCTATTTGTGCCGTGCACATTCTGAGTACCCGCCCTGGGATGCTGCAGCCTTGTAACTGTCCACCTGTTGGAAACACCTGCGTACTTCAGCATCAGAGATGACCAAGCTGTCAGTCGCAGCATCTGCAGGTCTCCTCAGGGGCTCAGTATTGGCAACACCGAATCAAGTGTAAAAAAGATTTAGCTCGTCTGGGAGAAAGTCAGTGATGTTGGAAACTCCACTGCATTTAGCCTTGACGTGTGTGATAGCGTGCAGACCTTGCCATAAGCTGCGTGTGCTGTTGGTGGAAAGTTGAGCTTGAATCTTGTCTCTGTATTGTTGTTTCAGTGCCTTGATGACTTTGCACAGATTGTAGCTGTATTTCTTGAGCTCCTGCTGATTACGAGCAAGGTAAGCTCTGTGTCGCGCGGTAAGTGCTGTTCACATGGAACTGTTGATCCAGGGTTTCTGTTTGGATAGAAGTGGCCACAGAGAGAGTAGGACTAATCAGGGATTGTAAAGGGAAACATTTGCCTGGAGTCAGAAGAGGTAAAAAGGATTTTTAATGAATATTTTGCTTCAGTTTTCACCAGTGAAAGAGACCTTAGCATTTGTGAGGACAGAGTAAAATATGTTAGACTGCAGAGAAACTTCACAAAGATGTTGCCAGGACTTGAGGACCTGATCTATAGGGAAGGGTTGACTGGGTTAGGGTTTTATTTCCTAGAGCATAGGAGAATGAGAGGCGATTTCAGAGAGGTGTACAAAATAATGTGGGCTATAGATAGGATAAACGCAAGCAGGCTTTTTCGACTGAGGTTGAGTGAGACTAGAACTAAAGGTAATTGGTTAAGGGTGAAATGCGAAATGTTTAAGGGGTACATCTTCACTTAGAGGGTGTGACAGTGCGGGAAGAACTGGTGGCTAGGGAATTGATTTCAACATTTAAGAGACATTTGGATAGGTATACAGATGGGAAATGTATGGAGAGCTTTGTGACAAGAGCTGGTCGATGCGGCTCAGCAGATTAATAGTTCGGCATGAACTAGACGGACCAAAGGGCCTGTTTCTCTGCTGTACTGTTCTATGACTCTATGGCTCTATCTTGATGTTATGAAAGTGAATGTACTAGAACATTTGAAAAACACGAGGACAGTTAAGTCCCTGGGTCCGGATGGGATGTACCCAGGTACTATGGGAAGCAAGCGAAGAGATTGCTAAACCTTTGGTGAGAATATTTGCATCCTTATTGGTCACAGGAGTAGTATCAGATGATTTGATGTTACGAATGTTATTCCTTTCTTCAGGAAATGGAGTAGGGATAACCCTGGGAAATATAGGCAAGTGAGTTTTACTTCAATGGTGGCAAATTATTGGAGAGAGTTCATAGAGACAGGATTTACTAGCATTTGCAGGAGTGTAGTCTGATTAAGGAGAGTCAACATCCCTCTGTGAGGAGAGGTCATTGGTCATGCCTCTTGAGCCTGACTGAATTCTTTGAGGATATGACACTGATGATGGTAGAACAGTGGATGTGGTGTATATGGATGTCAGTAACGTGTTTGGTAAGGATCCCCATGGTAGGCTCATTCAGAAAGTCAGAAGGCATGGGATCCAGGGAAACTTGTGTGAATACAGAATTGGTTTGCTCAAAGTGGACAGAGGGCAGTAGTAGATGGAGATTATTCTTCCTAGAAGTCGGTGACCAGTGATGTTCTGCAGGGATCTGTTCTAGGACCCTTGCTCTTTGCAATTTGTATTAATGATGTGGGTGAGAAAGTGGAAGGATGGACTAGTAGGTTTGCAAATTACAAGATTGTTGGTGGAGTTCTGTATGGTGTGGAGGGTTGTTGTAAGTTGTAATGGAACATTAACTGGATGCAAAGCTGGGCTAAGCAGAGGCAAAGGAGCTCAACCTAGAACAGTGTAAAGTGATTCATTTTGCAAGGTTGAATTCGAAGGCAGAATACAGGGTTACTAGCAGGATTCTTGGCAGCGTGGAGGAACAGAGGGATCCTGGGGTTCATATCCATGGATCCCTCAATGTTGCTGTGAAAGATGATAGGGTTATTAAGAAGGCATATGGTACACTGGCCTTCATTAGTCAGGGGATTGAGTTCAAGAGCAGTGAGGCAATGCTGCAGCTCTATAAAACGCTGGTTAGACCACACTTGGAATATCGTGTTCAGTTCTGGTCGCCTTATTATAGGAAGCATGTGGGAGCTTTAGAGATGGTGCAGAGGAGATTTACCAGGATGCTGTCTGGACTAGAGAGAATGCCTTAAGAAGATAGGTTGCGGGAGCTAGGGCTTTTCGCTTTGGACTGAAAGAGGATGAGAGGTGACCTGATAGAAGTGTGAAAAATGATAAGCAGCATAGATTGAGTGGATAGCCAGAGTCTCTTTCCCATGGGAGATATGGCTAATACAATGAGGCATAATTTGAAGATGACTGGAGGCAACTATAGGGGGATGTTAAAGGTAAATTCTTCACACAGGGAGTGGTGGGTGCCAGAGATGGTGATAGAAGCAGACATTCGAGTGGCATTTAAGAAATTCTTAGATAGGCACGTGGATGAAAGAAAAATAGAGGGTCACGCAGGAGGGTAGGGCTAGACTGGTCTCAGAGTAGCTGAAAAGGTCGGAACAACATGGTGGGCTTAAGGGCTGTACTCCGCTGTAATGCTCTACATTCCAAGCACAGTGAAAACTTGTCTTGCAGACCAATCATACACATCAGTTCATTACAACAGTGCACTGAGGTAGCACGAGATGAAACAATAACAGAATGCAGGATAAACATAGAACATAGAATAGTACAGCACAGTATAGGCCCTTCAGCCCACAATATTGTGCCGACCCTCAAACCCTGCCTCCCATATAAGCCCCCACCTTAAATTCCTCCATATACCTGTCTAGTAGTCTCTTAAATTTCACTAGTGTATCTGTCTCCACCACTGACTCAAGCAGTGCATTCCACGCACCAACCACTCTCTGAGTAAAAAACCTTCCTCTAATATCCCCCTTGAACTTCCCACCCCTTACCTTAAAGCCATGTCCTCTTGTATTGAGCAGTGGTGCCCTGGGAAAGAGGCGCTGGCTATCCACTCTATCTAAAGTGTTGCAAATATTTGCAGGTAATGGCCGCAATAAAATTTTGTCCTCTTGTGATTTTAGCTCAGTTTCATGCTTTTATTGGATGTTTTAGAATTGGCAGAACATTTTAAAACTAATTATTAAGATTACTAATGACAAAGTTATAAATCCTATTTTGTTCAATTGGACATCCTCAGAAATATAATGGAATATGTATGAAAGGTTGGTGCAGTTTTATGGACCATACATTGCACATTGCCAACAGTTTCATTATTCTTGAAGCAAGTACCCAACGTAGTAATAATAATCAGGTGGATACATCTATCCTTATACAGTATAGCTCACAACCACTGTGTAGTTGTTAAGATATACACGCATATTTGACAAGTAATTTCATAATCTATAAAAACAAACACAACAGAGTCTCAAAAATATCTAATCAGTCTCTCAGTCGAGCTATTGAGATGACAGTAGTGTTGAGGTACAACTGAAAGGGCATGCTAAGCCTTTTCTCAAGCCTAACAGCCTGAATCTTATTTATATTTCAGCATCTGAATGTGTGTCTTCTGTTCCTGCCTCCAATTATTAATTCAATGGTTCAACAGTTCCACTTAATATCAGAGAATGTATACAGTATACTGCCTGAGATTCTTACTCTTCACAGACATCCACAAAACAGAAGAAAAGCCCAAATAACGAATGACAGCAAAAACATTAGAATCCCCAAAGTCCACCTGCCCTCTCCCACACACAAGCAGCATCAAGCCTCCCCTCCCCCTCCGCCCATCCCCTTCCCCTCCCCCACTTGTTCCAGCAGGAAATATCAGCATCCAACAGCCAACAAGCAAGAAATAGCAAACTCTCCAAAGAGAGACCATGATCTGCCATCCAACAAAAACTATCATTCACCCAACAGTTCAACATGCCACAGGCTCTCTCTCTCTCTCTAACAACGGACAACTCGCTGTTTTGATGTTACGGTTTGCAGAATTGCTTGTTATCCCAGGTTTCTCTGACTTGAGAATCAGCAGCAAACGAGAGAGAGAGTGAGAGTGAGAGTGACAGATAGTCCGATTGCAGAGGACTCCGACAAGCACACCACACCCGTCCTCTTGATATTTCGATCTCCCAAAACCAACAATAGGAGTTTCTATAATAGGAAATTATAGAAATAATTGCTGCCCATTAAACAGGTACAATCTTTTCTCACAAAGGATGACATCACAAGTAGAGTGAATACAATTGTGGGGGGGGGGGGATGAAGCCAACCATGTGAAAAAATGAATGATACCCTTCTTGACATTAGCTTGAACATTTGTTACAGAACAAACTTGTTGCAATGCAGATGATGCTTAAACAGGTCCTGGCATATTAGAACGTCTTCATATCCTTATGGCCACTGATAAGCAAAACACTATACTCACACACATTAAAGTCCATCAAAAGTTAGGATGCTAAATAAAATATGCTATTGCAATATAGAGGGGATTGTAAATGAGAAATAATCAATTTAATTGCTGCATCAACTTTTCTAAGGGGGATTACTAACATTCATAATTGAAGTATTTATGACAGTAACTTTACATACAGGAACAGAGAGTAACATCTGCTCCCAGTAAAATTAAAATTCATTTCAGGTTGGAAACAACAATGTGTGTCCTATTAAAAATAGACAGAGCTATAGAACACTTCTCTCAATAATCTGCACAGCAGGATAGGGTAAACAATTCGCGTTAAAAGCTTGATGTAACGCTTGGTCAGAAACAATCCTTTCCAATCAATGTAAATAAAACTTGGTGACATTTTTACATTGACTCAAAATGGTAATGTAGTTTCTGTTCTCATGAATGCTGCCTCACCTGCAGAGTGTTTCTGGCAGATTCTGTTTTGATTAAAGATCTGCTGTCCTAGTCAATGTCATCATCAATTACAGACACTCAGTGGCCATTTTATCGAATACCTCCTGTACCTAACAAAGTGGCCACTGACTTTACATTTGTGGTTTCCTGCTGCTGCAGCCACCTACTTCACCGTTTGACATGTTATGCATTCTGCACACTACTGTTGTAATGTGTGGTTATTTGAATTACTGTTACCTTCCTGGCAGCTTAAACCAGTTTGGCCATTCTCCTCTGACCTCTCTCATTAGCAAGACATTTTCACCCACAGAAACGTCATTCGCTGAATGCTGTTTTTTTGTTTATTGCACCACTCTCTGTAAACTCTAGAGACTGCTGTGTGTGAAAATCCACGAGATCAGCAGTTTCCGAGATACTCAAACTACCTTATCTGGCACCAACAATTAAAGACAGTTAAAGTCACTTAGATCACATTTTTTCCTCATTCTGATGTTTGGTCTGAACAACAACTGAACATTTTGACCATGTCTGCATGCTTTAATGCATTGAGTTGCTGACACGATTGGCTGATTAGATATTTGCATTAATGAGCAGATGTACAGGTGTACTTAATAAAGTGACCACTGAGTGAATAAACCTTCAATATCTGCTTCTTTAACGCTGATCTGTTGACCTATTTTTGGATGCCCTAATGTTTCTGGGTAGCATTTTCTTTCTTTGGAAGTACTCTTGTGAAGTATATGTTAAAGATGCTAAATAATAAAGTCGATAGCTAATTCAGTGTCCTAGCTAATTTCATACAATGAAATTGATGCAAGAACATAAAATCCAATTTTCCCTCCAAAGATAATTGCATAGCAGAGAAAATATGATTTAGTTGAAAAAAATTGAAGCATTTAAGTATTTATTCAACCATCTCTCTTTTTGTAGATGAAGAGAATACGGGTATGAAATCTCATCTATTAGCATATGTGATTTTATTTGGTTATGCACGTTCATGAACTTTGGAATATGACTACATTTCAGCCAATTCAAGCACCTCTGGCGGGAGATCAGCATTTCTGCAAAAATAACTAAAAGCAAAGTACACAATGCCACTTCTTACAGTGTTCTATTGGTTCTATTTCTGATGGTTGAATGCACATTACCTTAGCAACAGCACTCAAATTAACTTTTCTAACTAGCGCTTAGCTGTCCTGTAGGTGAATGTGATAGAAATCTGGAAGCTAGTTACTTTTCATTATTTGAAGCAAATGTGAATACATTTTGTGCATTATGGCACATCCTGACAACTCATTTCTGTTTTTTAAAAGACTAAACTTAATCTGATAAGAAGTGGTACATCTTTAAGAAGAAAACATCTCCATGTTCTAAACTGAGAATTCACTAAACAAATTTTTTAAATGCCTATCTACGGATGAATAATTTGTGGAGTTTGCATCTTCTCTCTTTGATCATGTGGCTTTCCTGAATGCTCCATTTTCAGCCTTGATTCTAAAGATGTGCTGGTAAATCAAATAGTTACTGTAAATGACTGCTGATGTGGGCAATGGAAAGTTGATATCTATGTGAACAAGAATAAGTTACAGGAGCACATGGAAATAAAGTGGGAAGGGTGTGGATGCTGTTGGTGTGATTTCTCTGCTGGGTACCAGTATCCACCTGAAAGGCTGAATGTAGGAATAAACTAAATATAGTCATCCTTTTACTTGTCTTTGATCTCTTAAGTTAGGGTATAAGGCAAAGAGGTCTTCAGAAGCTCTGCCATATGACTAAGACACATGCAATATTGGATACACTGCTGAAGGTTGAGTACCCGCTTCAAGTTGAGCACCTGCCTCAGCAAAGACAGCATTAACTTTTCATTTGTTCTCATGCAAAGTAGATGTACAGAAACCACCCTCAAAGCAGTGAACAGACTACAATGTACAGACTTCTAGCTGGCAGAAACTCACTGTGTCTGTCAATCAGCTTGTTTACACATGCGCATTTACTTACTTAAAATGGCCATTCAACCCATTAGGTCACTGGGTATTCCCAAAAGATCAAACCCATTGGTTCCTTTCTCCTTTTGCTGATTCTCTTGCACCTCTGCAACATATTCTCTTTCACAGGTCCCAACAACTCCCTTTTTGCTTCCTTTATCTACACTAACAGTGACCAATTAATAGTAACCGATAAATCTAGCATCATGCCTTCAGTAATTACAACATGTGCAATGTCAACTTGCAGATAACCACCATTTGTGGGGCTTGTCTCACCAATAAATCTCAGGTGGAACTCAAACATTCTGAGCTAAGGGGTCAGACGTAGCCATGTATAAATAGAGAACCTTCCAGTCACCAGAATGTGATCAATGACTTCTATTAAAAAGGAAAGTGGTTAGTCTTCCTAATTTCCCTACCAACTTAATGTTTTAACTAATTTCTAGTACTGAAGTATATTTTTAAGAAAATTCCTCATTAAAATATACTTATTTTTAATTATTTAAATTCCCTTCAGCTAATTTTAAATACCTCTAACAGAGATGTTGAAAAACAATTCAAAAGGTCTTTGACAGTACCGAGCAGTATGAGAGCAGATTTTCAGAATCCACTCTCTTAAGCCAGGTCACAACTCAAGGACGAGTTTAGTGGGCTAGTGAGGCCCTCACTGTGAGTGGATCTGTGTATGGGCAATTAAAAATGTGGCTGCAGGTCAGATCAAACACAATCTGGCCTAATATCTTAAAAAAACACTGAACTTGAGTGGGTTAGTTCCTCTGTGAATTTTGGTTGCGGTGTAATAGCACGATTTTCCCACTGGAAATATCTATGCAGTCCTGTTCAACTGCGTTTGCACAAAAATTAGTTTTATATTTAATTGGTGCAAGTGGTAAAAAAACCAGTGAAAATTACAATAATCTATAAAATATGTTTAGGCATTAATAACAGAACAACTTTTTAATCTACTGCTTTTGCTCTTTGTATAATTATAATGTCACTCTTGATTCACAGCAGAAATCATTCTTTTGAAATCAGTTCCCTGCTTCCCTGCAGTAAATGGTGACAAGGAGTATGAGCTTGTTCAGAAGAGAGAGACAACATCTGAATACTTGTGCACACCACTACAAGCGAACTGTGGAATGCTGTACTGTAATAAAAACACTTACAGACTCCTGCTGAGGTAATATGTTAATTCTATGCTCACCTGGAAGCTGCATCAGTAGGAGTTTAAATAAATTCACTTTTCTTGATGGTTCATGATGTGTAAATCTTTGGAGGTCTGAGTAGTATAATAGCCAAGCATAAACTAATCTGACTTAATTCACTCAGACTAAGAATTTGTGGCCCTTACCAGAAGATGGAATTAAGTTGCACTATTCAGCATTACAATGATCAAAACAGTAATCATTTTAAATCCCCAATGCACACAGAACACAAGAGCAAATTCCTTGAAATATAAATATGTTCAAGACTCTGCCTTTTACATCATAAGCAAAAGCAGATGTGAGAAATGGCCATGACAGAACAGCAGAAACTATGCTACCTCACCAGTAGTAATAACTTCCCTTGGGGTAATTGCAGCTGAACATTAAACAGCAGCTGACTACACAAGAATTTAGAGCTACCAAGAAAGTCTTTCATGATCAAAGCACGCTTGACAACTTGGTTGATTTAGGTAGAAGATTACCATTATTTTTTTTATCTTGCATATATCATTCTCCATCTATTCTGCTGCTTGCAATTCCTCTTGTCAATGCTTACTAACTCTCATGAGGTAATGAGTGCAGACAGCTTTCCAACTGCAAGAACATTACAAGATCACTAATGAACAAAATGTTTTTATTGGGATCTCAAGTGCTAAGTAAAAATGTTGCAACTGATTTTCCCTCAAAGCATTTATTTTCTGTTAATCAACCCTGACAATACTTGTCTTGCCACTTCCTGTTCAATATAAATGAACACCTGACTTTCACACTATTATTCCTTACAACTAATATCAAAACACACACCACAGCATTAATGGAGAGTTGTTAATGTCAGCCCTACTTTACTCTTGGTGTTGATACTTCTCATTCACAGAAATAACCTTTATCAGGAAACTAAGAGGGGAACTAATATCCTAGCGGGAAGGTTTGTTAATGCTGCACAGTGAGGTTTAAACTAGAGTTGTAGTGGGATGGGAACCAGAGTGCCAGTACAGTTAGGGAAGAGGTTGTGGAGGCAGATGCTCATAAGACCTCAGACAAAGTTAGGAATGAAAAGGTTGAGCATAGTGCGACTGGTGTCCCGAGCTGCGTACATTTCAGTGCAGGAAGAATCATAGGAACGGTGGATAATAGTGCTGAAGATGAGGTAGCTGGTTTACAAACAGAGGCAACGTGTAGTGAGGAGAGGCTGTTAACAGGGCAAAATTGCATTCAACAGAATGGGATGCAACATAGAAGGCGGGCAAAATCGAAAAGGGGAAATGAAAAGGGTAAAGGGTAAAGTGAAAGTGATGTACTTGAATGTGTGCAGGATACAGAATAAGGTAGATGAACTTGCAGCACAGTTGCAGATTGGCAGGTATGATGTTGTAGGCATCACTGAATTATGGCTGAAAGAAGAATATATCTGGAAGCTTAATGTCCAAGGATACACTTTGTACTGAAAGGACAGGCAGGAAGTTAGAGGGGGTGGCATTGTTCTTTTGGTTAAAAAAAAATGAAATCAAGTAATTAGAAAGAGGTGACACAGAGTGGGAAGGTGTTGAATCATTGTGGATAGGGCTAAGGAACTGCAAGGGTAAAAAGATCTCAACGGGAGTTGTATACAGACCCCCCCCCCCAAACAGTAGTAAGGATGTGGCTTACAATTTACAATAGAAAATGCATGCCAAAGGGCAATATTATAGTAGTAATGGGGGACTTCAATACGTAGGTAAATTGGGAAAATCAGGTTGGAACTGGATTCCAGGATGGGAAACTTCTACAGTGCCTACGAGCTGGTTTTTTAGAGCAGCTCATGGTTGAGACCACTAAGGGATCAGCTGTTCTGGATTGGGTGTTGTGCAATGAACTGGAATTGATTAGAGAGCTTAAGGTAAAAGAACTCTTAGGGACAGTGATCATAATATGATCAAATTCACACTAAAATTTGAGAAGGAGAATTTAAAGTCAGATGTATCAGTATTACAGTGGAGTAAAGGGAATTACAGAGGCATGAGAGAGAAGTTGGCCAGAATTGATTGGAAAAAGACAATGGCAGGACAGCGATGGCTGGAATTCCTGTAAGCAATATGGAAGGCATAGGATATATACATCCCAAAGAGGAAGAAGTATTCTAAAGGCAAGATAACACAACTGTAGCTGACAGGAGAAGTCAAAGCCAACATAAGAGCCAAAGAAAGGGCATATAATGGTGCAAGAAGTTCGTGGGAAGTTAGAAGATTGGGATGCTTTTAAAAACCAACAGAAGACAACTAAATACATCATTAAGAAGGTAAGGATGGAATAGGAAAGTACGCTATCCAATAACATTAAAGAGGATACCAAAAGTTTCTTCACAAAAAGTGTAAAAGAGAGGCGACAGTGGATATCGAGCCACTGGAAAATGATGCTGGAGAAGTAGTAATGGGGGGGGGGGAATCAAGGAAATGGCGGATGAACTGAGTAAGTATTTTGCATCAGTCTTCACTGTGAACCTTCACTAGCAGTTTGGCAGAAGCTCCAGGTGTCAAGGGTCATGAGGTGTGTGAAGATACCATTACTAGAAACAAGATTCAGGAGAAACTGAAATGACTGAAGGTGGATAAACCACCTGGACCAGATGATGTACACCCCAGGGTTCTGAAAGAGGTTGCTACAGAGCTTGAGGAGGGATAAGTAATGACCTTTCAAGAATCACTGGATTCTGGAATGGTCCCAGAAGACTGAAAAATTGAAAAATATCACTCCCTCTTCAAAAAGGGAGAGAGGCATAAGGAAATTATAGGCCAGTTAGTCTGACCTCAGTGGTTGAGAAGATGTTGGGAGTCGATTACTAAGGATGAGGTCTCAGGGTACTTGGAGGCTCATTATAAAATAGGCCATAGTCAGCATGGTTTCCTCAAAGGGAAAATCTTGCCTAACAAATCTGTTGGAATTATCTGAAAAAATATCAAGCGGGATAGACAAAGGAGAATTGGTTGATGTTGTGTACCTGGATTTTCAGAAGGCCTTTGACAAGCCACACATGAGGCTGCTTAGCAAGCTGCAAGCCCATGATATAACAGTAAAGGTTCTAGCATGGATAAAGCAGTGGCTGATTGGCAGGAGGCAAAGAATGGGGAAAAAGGGAGCCTTTTCTGATTGGCTGCTGATTACTAGTGGCGTTCCACAGGGGCCTGTGTTGGGACTGATAATTTTTATGTTATATGTCAATGATTTTGATGATGGAATTGATGGCTTTCTTGCAAAGTTTGCAGACAATATGAAGGTAGGTGGAGGGGCAGGTAGTTTTGAAGAGGTAGAGAGGCTATAGAAGGACAGATAGATTAGGAGAATGGGCAAAGAAATGGCAGATGGGCTATAGTGTTGGGACTATATGGTCAGGCACTTTGATAAAAGAAATGAAAGGGTAGACCATTTTCTAAATGGAAAGGAAATACAAAAAAATGACGTGCAAAGGAACTTCGGAGTTCTTGTGCCTCACGTGGAGTATTGTGAGCAGTTCTGGGCCCCTTATCTTAGAATGGATGTACTGAAAGGGGAGGGGGTTCAAAGGAGGTTCATGAAAATGATTCCAGGATTGAATGGCTTGTTATATGAAGAGCGCTTGATAGCTCTGGGACATTATTCACCAGAATACAGAAGAATGAGGGGAGACCTCATTGAAATCAATCAAATAGTGAAAGGTCTTGATAGACTGAATGTGGAGAGGATGTTTCCTATACTAGGAGAGTCTAAGACCAGAGGACACAGCCTCGGAATAGAGGGGAGTCCTTCTAGAACGGAGATGAGGAGGAATTTCTTGAGTCAGAGAGTGGTGCACCTATGGAATTCTTTGCCACAGGCAGCTGTGGATGCCAAGTCATTATGCATTTTTGAGGCAGACAGATTTATAACTGATCAGGGCATGAAGTGATACGAGGAGAAGGTAGGAGGTGAGGCTGAGAGGGAAAATGAATCAGCCATGATGAAATGGCGGAGCAGACTTAATGGGCCAAATAGCCTAATTCTGCTCCTCTATCTTATGGCCTTATGAAAAGCATGAGACTTTGGACAAAACACAATACAACAAGAGGCCTGGTAATCATGGGTTCTTTGCTTGGTCACTTCTCAGCCAGGACTATGTTTGGAGATATGTCATCATCAGCTGAAACTTTTAAACTGTTTTCTTTCGGAATGGTTTAATTCCCTTGAAAATAAAAACTCAAAGCAAACAGCACAAGATTCCATTTGACTATCTTTGAAAACATAGAGGAATTTATGCCTTTCTGGTAGCCAAATTAATTTCACTCTCCTTTAGAACTGTTTTTTTAAACTATTCACAAGTTTATCCAATTCTCCGGATCTGCTTCTACCACCTATTCAGGCAATGTATTCCAGTTCACAACTTTCTGAGGAAGACAACAATCCTCCTGTTGGCTACTGGTGCAGTGATCCCATAAAGCAAACCTTTGAAAAGAATTGTATACCTAACAGAATAGTTTATGACCTCAGGACCTAGAAATCACTGTGTACACTCCCAATGTACGAAAATGGTTAACTATTTTCACCTTGTTTTTCATTATCATAAAATGGGATTATTCTCATTTAATACATCCGCCAAATCTGTGCACAATATTCCACAAGTTCAGCTCCAAGCCAGCGCGCTTTGTGCACAAAGGATGAATGAGTATGTATTTTAGATAGCAATGGTCAACCTTTGGGAAAAAACCTAGATCAAAGATTAATAATGGTACAAATCAGTTTTCTCTACTGCTTCTTGATAATGTTTTAATGTTGAAATAGAGAATAGATATCTGATGTTTATAGAATAACTTTAACACTGAAGTCAGAAGGCACTTTGAGACACACTGAGATTGCACAACAAAGGGTGAGTCACAAAAGATTCAGAGTGGAAATCCAAACTGCTGAAAAATACATTTTTAGCAGGGCTATTTTCCGACTCTTGTACTCAATGCCCTAACCAATGAAGGCAAGCATGCCAAATTCCTTCTTTACTACTCTGTCTGCTTGTGTCACCACCTTCAGGGAAATAAACACTTGTACCCCTGTTCTACAACAGTTTCTAGAGCTGCACCATTTACTGTGTATGTCCTGCTCCAGCACAGCTTCCAAAACGCATCACTGCTCTCTTATCCAATTCAATCTGCCATTTCTTGGCCCACTTTCTCAGTTATCTAGATCAGAGTTTCCAGTCTGGGATCCACAGATCCCTTGCTTAAATGGTGTTGGTCCATGGCCTACAAATCTAGATCCTGACTTCTTCAACGTCCACTATACCACCATTTTTGGTGTTATCTGCAAACTTACTAATCATACTGCTTACTTATATGTAATTCACGTGTCTATACATATAAAAATACACATAATGTCCATCTTTAACAAGAGGGAGTCTGCCCATCTCCCCATATTTGAGGCATTATCACAATTGAATCTCTCAGCCTTGATATCCAGGGAAGTCTATCATGGTCAGGATTGCAGAGGGGAGGCCCGACAACTATTGTGTTAGGTGGTGGTCAGAGGCTGAGTTTCCTGCAGTGAGTGGCTCAACTCATCTGCTAAGCTTGAAGTAACTAATACCAGTGCTGCTTCAACACTCAGACACTTAATTTCACCCAGTCCTTGACTGCATGTCAGACATCACTTTGAACATAAAATCTCTCTTCCAACTGGGCTGCAGCCTGCCCCTTTCACGCAATACAGTATTACAACACTGCTAGATTTCAGCAGCAGCACTCCCAAGCTTGAGACATCTACCATTTTTTTAAAAGACTCATTTTCAAATATTGGTTACCACCATCATGACCAGAATTTATTGTCCACTTTTAAATCTCTTTGAGCAGATGCTTCTGAGACACTTCCTTGAATTCCTGGAGACCTTCTGGGAAAGGTACTCCCACAGTGCTGGTAATGAAATTCTGGCATTCCCAATCTAACATGAGTTGAGGGTAACTTCAACATGCGGACTGCTGCGGTTGAAGAAGACAGTCACTGCCCTCTTCTCACATTTAATTACAATGGAGAATAAATGCTGGGTTTGTCAATACTATCCATTGTTGTGTATTTAACATTTAAGTAATATTTGAGTATATACATATATATTGGTTGATTACACATACTTGTTCATGTAAATAATTAATTATGGGTTATATGTATAAATACAGGGACTGCATATACACTGGCATGCAAAAGTTTGGGCATCCCTGGTCAAAATTTCTGTTACCTTGAATAGTTAAGTGAGTAGAAGGTGAACTGATCTCCAAAAGTCATAAAGTTAAAGATGAAACATTCTTTTCAACATTTTAAGCAAGATTAGCGTATTATTTTTGTTTTGAACAATTCTTGAGTGAAAAAAAGGAAAGGAGCACCATGCAAAAGTTTGGGCACCCCTACATATTTGAGCTCTCAGATAACTTTTACCAAGGTCTCAGACCTTAATTAGCTTGTTAGGGCTACGGCTTGTGCACAATCATCGTTAGGAAAGGCCACGTGATGCAAATTTCAAAGCTTTATAAATACCCTGACTCCTCAAACCTTGTCCCAACAATCAGCAGCCATGGGCTCCTCTAAGCAGCTGCCTAGCACTCTGAAGATTAAAATAAGTGATGCCCACAAAGCAGGAGAAGGTTATAAGGACATAGCAAAGCGTTTTCAGGTAGCCGTTTCCTCAGTTCATAATGTATTTAAGAAATGGCAGTTAACAGGAATGGTGGAGGTCGAGCTGAGGTCTGGAAGACCAAGAAAACTTTCCAAGTGAACTGCTTGTAGGATTGCTAGAAAGGCAAATCAAAACCCCTGTCAGGAAGGTTTACCAGACTCTGGAGTGGTGGTGCACTGTTCTACTGTACAGCAACACCTGCACAAATATGACCTTCATGGAAGAGTCATCAGACGAAAACCTTTCCTGCGTCCTCACCACAAAATTCAGCGTCAGAAGTTTGCAAAGGAACATCCAAACAAGCCTGGCGCATTCTGGAAAGAAGTCCTATGGACTGATAAAGTTAAAATAGAACTTTTTGGCTGCAATCAGCAAAGGTATGTTTGGAGAAAAAAGGGTGCAGAATTTCATGAAAAGAACTCCTCTCCAATTGTTAAGCACGGGGGTGGATCGATCATGCTTTGGGCTTGTGTTGCAGCCAGTGGCACGGGGCACATTTCACTGGTAGAGGGAAGAATGAATTCAATTAAAAACCAGCAAATTCTGGAAGCAAACATCACACCGTGTGCAAAAAAAGCTGAAGATGAAAAGAGGATGGCTTCTACAACAGGATAATGATCCTAAACACACCTCAAAATCCACAATGGACTACCTCGAGGCGCAAGCTGAAGGTTTTGCCATGGCCCTCATAGTCCCCTGACCTAAACATCATTGAACATCTGTGGATAGACCTCAAAAGAGCAGTGCATGCAAGATGGCCAAAGAATCTCACCGAACTAGAAGCCTTTTGCAAGGAAGAATGGGTGAAAATCCCCAAAACAAGAATTGAAAGACTCTTAGTTGGCTACAGAAAGCATTTGCAAACTGTGATACTTGCCAAACGGGGGGTTACTATGTACTGACCATGCAGGGTGCCCAAACTTTTGCTTCGGGCCCTTTTCCTTTTTTGTTATTTTGAAACTGTAAAAGATGGAAATAAAAAAAGTAACCTTGCTTAAAATATTAAAGAAGTGTGTCATCTTTAACTTTATGCCTTTTGGAAATCAGGTCAGCTTTTACTCACTTAGCTATTTACAGTAACAGAAATTTTGACCGGGGTGCCCAAACTTCTGCATGCCACTGTATCATCATGCTACCATGTGATACGTGTGTGCCTCGCTTAAACTAACATAAAGTTAGACTGGCATTCCCCAACTCCCGAGTCTTCTTTGGAATTAGTTTAATATTTTGAAGTCACAAAACATAGCATTAGCAATGAGCTATTTTTAAAATGAATCTTTGTATTTAGAACCCAAGCCATTGTTGATTGCAGAACCCTTTAGTTTTCATAACTGAATCAAAATAAAGCGGACTCCATTTCAGCATACGTGGCTGAACTGAAGAGACTGGCTGCACATCACCAGTTCAGTAATGAGTTCAATGATACACTAAGAGACCATTTAGTTTGTGGAATCTTACAAGAAAGCAATCAAAAATGGCTCCTCACTGAAGCACAGCTTACATTTAAAAGAGCAGTTGAAATCACTGTTCCAATAGAAAGCCCAGAAACACAATTGAGTTGCAGTCAGGAATCAAAGTGAGTGTGAACAAAATTGTAGCAGCCTGCCTCGGCAAACACATTGTGTTACCATTGTGGCACATGCTCACATAGACCAGACCAATGCAGGTTTAAAGGTGAAAAAGGCAACAAAGTAGGAGAAATACAAAAAGCATATTGGGCAGACATAAAAAAATGGACTCCACAGAGAAATGAAAATGCTAAAAAGTCAAATTGCAGTTTCAAAAAGAACACTAGTCTGCAAGCTGTTGATGAAAAACCTAATAATGTTGAGATGGACACATTACTATGTAACCTTGAGATTTACAATGTGAAAACTAACAATAGACAAGCAATATGGCTTACACCAGAAGTGAATGGTAAATTCACACTGGTTCAGCTGTTTCAGTCATTCCACAAAATGAGTTTGAATGGCATTTCAAAGATACTGAACTGAAACCTGTAGATATCCGAATAAGAACTTATACTGAAGAACAAAATAACTGAAGTGGGAATGATATTTGTAACAGTGAAATACAAGTCAAACTGGGCTTGTATGCAGTAAAAACAGGAGGACCAGCATTGTGGAGATGTGATGGGCTGAGACAACTACAACTTCATTGGAGATCCATCTACTGGATGGATTTGTGTATGCCACAAATCCAGCATTGAAGTCAACTGAAAGTGAATTAAACTGTTAATGAATGATGCCACAACTGTCTCCATGCTGTAAACATGAACAATTGCCTAACAGAGGACAAACAAGTGCCAACCTCTGTCCCTCTGGTTGGAAAGCACATCGGATCAAGGAAAGGACCATGCTGCTCAGAGGAAGTGTGAAAGCGACAAAAGCAGTGGTCCGACTATAACGGTTTTTGTAGGCAATATATCTGAGAAAGCTTATGTTAGGAATTTACTTGCAAGATGTGGCTTGGTTTTAAACTGGAAGAGAGTTCCAGGAGCTTGAGGCAAATTGCAAGCATTTGGCTTCTGTGAGTATAAAGAGCCAGAATCTATTCTGCGTACATTAAGGTTATTGCATGAACTTCAAGTGGGAGACAAAAACCTGCTTGAAAATGTAGGTGCAAAGACCAAAGCCAAGCTGGATGAACGGAAGGCCAAAAAGAAAGAGTCAATGTAGATACAATAACAGAAGATTCACCAGATTATCCTGTGTATGAGGACACCAAGAGGAGAGATCAGATTGTAAAGGCAGCAACAGGAGAATTAATAAGCAAATACTCCAGTGAACGAAACACACCTTCCCAAGATCAAAATGTACAAACTAGAAGAATAAACAGGAGAAAGAAGAAGAAAGGTGACTACTGCTATCTGAACCACCTCCTACAATCTCAGAGTCAACTCCTATAACTACCATGGAGGAGGCCCCAGAACCTGAGATTGTTTCATAGCGATAAATCTTACCTGACAAGCAGAGTGATTCCCCCTTGTCAGGAAAGGTGATATCTCCCATAAGAGTAAGAAATCCTCCACAGCGATTATATCTTTAGGCCTGAACGGGATAATTTAAAATGTACTGTGCTGTAGATGTCTGTATATAGTGACACACTGTGTATGTGGTTCAGATGCATTCTCTATTGTGTTGGAGTTCATTGCTAAGCAGATGTTTAAATAATTCATGACATGTTATATGGATAAATACGTGAACTGCATACGTCATGACCATACCACATGATACATATGCGCCTCGCTTAAAGTAAAAACGAAGTTAGACCCACATTCCTGGACTCCCGTGTCTTCCTTTGAATTAGTTTAATGTTTTGAAATTACAAAACGTAACACCCATAAACCATGCTTGAGAAAAAAGTACACAGTATGAACTCATCCTCGGGGTGGCATTCAGGTTCAGTGCTGCCCACCAGTACTGTTAGTATGCACATTCTCTCTGTGATCACATGGGTTTCCTCTTACCTTCCAATGATGTGTGGGTTGTTGGGTTAATTATAAACACAAGAGAGTCTGAAGATGCTGAAATCCGGAGTAACACACACTAAACACTGGGGGAACTCAGTAGGTCAGGCAGCATCTATGGAAATGATTGGAAATGAAAATGAAGAGAACGTTGACCTTTCATTGATGCCTCCTGACCAGCTGAGTTCCTCTTGTGTTTTGTGTATGTTGGTCAGTTAATTGACTGCTAATTGCTCTCGGTGTGTAGATGAGGATAGAATCTGGCAGTAACTGATGCTAACGTGAGGGTAATAAAATGGATTAGGGCAGGTTTAGTGTGCAAAAATGTGTATTTGTTGGTCAGTGTGGACTCATTGGGGGGAAAGTCCTGTATTGGTATGATATATCTATTGATGATAGCAGTGCATGATTTTATAGATTACAGGACATATAAAGCAGGTGGTCCATATGTAGAAATTCAATGGAGAGGGTTTTGAAGTGTCCACAGTAAGCAAATACTCAGCTCTGTACTTGCCTTAGCACAAGAAAATGCAGTCGGAAGAAAGAAAGAAGAGGGATGTCAACTTTGATAATGTTCAGTGAGAGTTTCAGATACACTGAAAGCACATGTTAGTGAAGAGCTTTGTTCAGCAAATTCTGATTTGCTGATCAAATGTGTCATTGATAATAAAAAAAACACTAATTGCCATTTGTAAATGCTGCACCAAAACACAGATACACAACTGGATTAACAAAATGTTGATGTGACTAGTAAGCATGTTGAAAATGGCCACACAGTTCGTACAAAATCTACATGTAGGAGTCCGATGTTGCTGAACTAATATAAAGAAAGATATTTTCATCCAGTCTGAACTTTGTCACAACTTCTTAAAGCAGCATACAAACAGAATAATGACCAAGTTTATATTTTCACTGAATTAATGTAACACAGTTGTAAACTGACTTTTTAACCCAAGGTTTTGGCAAGACTTGGGATTTTGCCCTTCTGCAATAAATAATGGCATAGTGATATAAAAATATTTACTTAATTCACTGAAGTGACTTATGGCAAGAGTAGCTACAAAACAAAATGTCATGAGTGTTATGGCGTCAGGTGCCACAGACTGTATAAATATTCACTGTGCACTTGTTTATAGGAAAACCCCATCTGCACTTTGCTTAAACAGCAGACACGCTTATGACCCTACTTTCTGGAAAATAAAACTGGAATGAGTTCAACCATCCAACATGCTCACATAATCACCAAGTGACAGATGAAAGACAATTGGCTATTATCAAATAGCTGCAGACATATCAATGTGGAGGGTGGAACGCAAAACGATGGGCAGTGTTTATCCATGACTTTCCAGGATTTGGCAGCGGCAAAAATCCGTTGCTTTTTTTTCCACTTGTTTGGACTCCTTAAAGTAAATAACTTTTGCAGCATCAGCCTCTAACTGTGAAATTAAAGAATTACTTTGAATTTTTTTTTCATTTCTAACATTTAGCAGGAGCTTGCTTATATTGCTTAACAATTAATGTCTGGAGATTGAATACATTTCAAGAGTGACTTTGGTTTCCGTGCACAATGTTGTGCTTGCTTTATTTTGTGTTTTGAATGTCCATTCTCAACAACATAGCATATGTGTGTTTGTTGCTGAAGTGGAAAACACAGAATGCAACAAACACAAACAAATCCAAATAATTACAGAAAGCCACATGTGTTTAGGGCTTTGTATGATAGGAGATACACATAGTTCAGTTTACAAATAAAGTAATTTCTAATCATGTTAAACCATCTGCTAGAAAGTATAACTGTGGTCTTTTTTAGATTATTTTAAAATCTGTTTATGATTTAATCAACATTCCCAATGACAACTCAACAAAAGAAATTTAAATCAGCTTGATTGTTAAATGCTCCAAGATCAAAGTTCCCCATTTAATTAATGCTAAATTATGCACACACTTTCCATGATATTAGTAAATATAATTAAAATGTCTGAAACTGAACAGTCCAATTGCAATATAATGAAATAGTTCATCCCACATTTTAAAACTACAGCATATCAATAGAATAAAAACTATGATTCTGTAACAAAATGCATAGCAACATAATGATCTTTTCCTTGCTTTACAAAGTAGAGACTTTCAGATGAAATTTTTGCTGCTAAATATCCTGCAGTGTTAGATTCAATTACCCAGCATGGTTCCCAACCATCTTTCACCTTTGAGGACTGAAGCACAGCATTTCGTACCTGCAGCAAATGAAGTGGGTTTGTTCATGCAATCATTAGCAACTGCTGACAAGCACAATAGAAATGCAAAGCCTGAAGATGCCAGAAAATTCAGAAAGAAGTACATGCTAACTAGCATAAGCAATACAGCTACAAAGAAGACATGACAGTAGCTATAGTTCATTCGGAGGAGACTTGGTATGTCACCAAATACACTCACAGATTTCTGCAGATGTACCACGGAGAACGTTCTAACTGACTACATCACCACCTGGTACGGCTGAAGAGTGTGGGGGGGGGGGCTATTGTGCACAATTGAAGTAAGCTGCTGAAAGTTGTAAACTTAGTCCGCTCCATCATGGACACTAGCTTCTCTAGTATCTGGGACATCTTCAAGGTGTGATGTCTCAAAAAGGTGGCATCCATCATTAAGGACCCCCAACACCCAGTACAAGCACTCTTCTCATTGCTTCCATCAGGAAGGAGGTACAGGAGTCTGAAGACACATACTCAATGATTCAGGAACAACTTCTTCCTCTCTGCCATCCGATTTTCCAATGGACATTGAATCCACGAACACTACCTCACTACTTATACATTCTTTGCATTACTGATTTAATTTAACTATTTAGTGTGTGTATGTATATATATTCATTGTAATTCATTTTTTTTCTATTATTATGTCTTGCATTGTACTATTACTGCAAAGACAACAAATTTCACGACATACACCAGTGATATCAAACCTGATTCTGATTCTGGACTACTTGTAAGAAACAATAATGTTAAAAATTAATAATTCTCAAGTGGGGGTAGCACATAAATAGAATGGTCATTTTAAAGTTTCATAGCCATAAGTTATTGAGTTACACTCTTTTATCCCATGACCAGATGACATCATGGCATTTTGCCATTCAGTTTCATGAAATGCAGGCCAGTGAGCAGGACTGTTTGCAAATGGCAGCTGAAGAATTTCTCCCTAAAAGAAGGCGCGTAGCTAAACAAACCTGGATGACGGATCACATTCTGAAGCTCATGGAAGAGAGAAGGAAGCACAAGAAGGACACATCCAAGTACAAGGAATTGGACCAACAAATAAGAGCAGAATGTGCAAAAGCTGAAAAAAACAATGGTTTATCAAACAGTGTGAAAAGATAGAGGCCATGGACATGTTGCATCATTCAAGGGATATGCACAGGCAGATTGCAGAGATGACCAACAGGAACAAGAAACAATCAAGGACTGGAATTATTCAAGACAAGGATGGGAACATACTCTTTGAGAATGACAACGTGGAAAGTAGATGGATGGAGTACATTAGGGAATTGTACTACGATGCTAGAAATGATCAAACAAGTGAGAAGAACACAGAAGGTCCGGAAATTTTGGTAGCGGAAGTAAGAGCAGCCATTGGAAAGTTAAAAACTGGTAAAGCTTGTGGTGTAGATGGTATTACAGCCGAAATGTTGAAATGCCTTGGCGACTCGGAGGTTGAGGAGATCACGAGGCTTTGCAATACAATCTACTCAACAGGAAAATGGCCAACAGATTTTGTGGTGTCAGAGTTTGTCATAATCCCAAAGAAAAGAAATGCTCAGACTTTAGAACTATAAGTCTTCTAAGTCATGCCTCCAAGATCTTGTTATTAATACTTCTAAGCTGAATAAAAAGGACAGTTCTTAATGAAATTAATGAGTGCCAGAGCAGATTTATACTGGGTAAGGGTACCTGTGAAGGGTTTTTCAATTTGCAAATGATTGTGGAAGGATGTCTAGAAAAAAAAAGACATTTACATGTGCTTCCTGGATTACAAAAAAGCTTTTGACTGAGTCAATCATGAACAGTTGGTCAATTGCCTGAACTCATTGGGGTTGGATGGAAAAGATGTTCGACTGATTGCGAGTCTGTACTGGCATCAGAAGGCAGTAATAAGAACTAGTGGTGGAAATTCACCGGAAGTTGAGATCCAAAAAGGGGTTCGCCAGGGCTGCATTATCTCCCCTTCATTATTTAACATTTACTCAGAGGTAATCTTCAGGGTGTTGAACGATGAAGCTGGTGTCCAAATTGGCGGAGTGACGGTGAACAACTTGAGATATGCAGATGATTCAGTTTTGTTAGCTGAGACTGAGGATGAGTTACCCAGAATAGTAGATAAGATAAATGCTGAAGGTGAACGATTTGGAATGAAAATAAATGCTGCAAAGACAAAGATGATGGTAGTATCACTGAAGAAAGAAGTCCCCAAAATCAGTATCAAAATTAATGGCTTAGGCATAGAGCAAGTCAAGAAATTTGAGTACTTGGGACAGGTGGTCACAGAGAATGGGAAATGTGATACAGAAATTAAGACGAAAAATTGAGGTTGCAAGATCAACGTTCTGGAGCCTGAGTGACATGCTGTGGGGCAAGAGGTTGGATTTTGGGCTGCGTTGTAGAATGTGGAAATGCTACATCTGGAGCAGTCTGTTGTATGGAGTTGAATTGTGGACCTTATGCAAGGAAGCACAACGACGACTGGAGGCATTTGAAATGTGGTGTTTAAGGAGAATGCAGAAAATTAGATGGGTGATGAAGGTCAGTAATATGGAAGTGTTGAAGAGAGTGAGGAGAGAAAAAGTGTTGCTGAAGAATGTGCAGAAAAGGAAGCTGGAATATGCCGGGCACTTGTTAAGAGGTGGTGGACTGCAGAAATTGTTATTGGAAGGGATGATAGAAGGAAAGAGGGAAAGAGGAAGGCAGCGAACCACTTGGTACGATAATGTGAGGCAATGAACTGGGTTGAGTTATGCCAAGGCCAGGAAAACAGCGCAAGATCGAAGAAGATGGAGGTGCATAGCCCCCAACTCCGGATTCGGGACGGCACCCACTGACTGACTGACTGAGCACACCTTTGCTTGAATCTTAAGGTCCAACACTTGCAGTTGTTTAAAGTTGAGACTAGCAGGAAGCCCAGGCCATATGAAGATCAGATAAACTTTCCTTGTTTCATACCCCTCTCAAAAACTGGGACAGTGAATGACAATAGCGAACATGTTTACTGAAGTGCTCAGCAGCCAAATCAGACTTCTTTAAAGGGACTGCTAGAAACTGCCAAGTGCAAAGCAAGTTAAAAGCATTTTTAATAACCTGATTGGGAAGATGACAGTAAACATATTCTCCCCTGCAGAGATTATAAAGGAGCCTTTGTCCTTACTAACATTTTAATATAAATATTAACATTTACAAGTCACTAGAGACCACTACCAGTTGGAGCCAAGGTCTTTGGACCGCCAATCTTGAGTTGGCAGGATGCCTCTGGCATTCAGAATGGTGCCTGAAGATCAGTATGCAATGCTCACGAGGTCAAAGGACAAATCCGTCACTATTCCACCATTGGTCTCAAAGCATATGTGAATTTATGAGCCATGCATAATCCAAATTTGGGAATAATGTTTTTTTTTTGAGGGGTGCATTAAAACAAAGGCGCATAGTTCTATTACCACATTTTTAATAGCTGTTGGAAGATCACAAAATCCATTGAACAATACATACAATGTACTAAAGGAGCTCAGCAAATCAGGCAGCATCAATGGATGAAAATAAACAGTCGATGTTTTAGGCCAAGACCAAATCAGGGCTGAAACATTGACTGTTTATTCCTGTCCATAGGTGCTGCCTAACCTGCTGAACTCCTCCAGCACATTGTATATATTGCTTTAGTTTTCCAGCTTCTGCAGTACCTCGTGTCTACAAAATTTGTTGACATTTTTTGAAGGTAAGTGTGGCAATATCATGTGCAATGATATGCCAGTACATGATTGGACTGAGCATGCGCGGGGTTTGCCAGAATGTTTCAGCATGTGACGGGGTTAAGACATGTTTATTACTGTAAATAAAAGTTCTCTAATTCTTCTGAAATATGATTATTTACTGTTAACTCATGTATGTTTATACAGAAATAACATAACATGGTGTCAGAAGTGCTTCTGGAAGAATAATACGGAAGAATCAAGAATCAAAGATAATCGAAAGAGAGGAAAAAAGTTCGAACTGCAAATGGTAATATGGAAGGTTTACTACCCCCACCAAAATTCAGCTGACTGGGAATGTAGCAGAGAAGTGGAGGATCCTCAAGCAACAGTTTGAACTGTACTTATCGGCGATTGATTACAAAGACAAATCGGAACAAACCAAAGCTGCGCTTCTGCTCCATATAATCAGGAGTGACGCAGTAGAGGCTTATAATAATTTTGTCTTTGAAAATGGAAATACTTTCAATTTAAAGTTGATAATGGACAGATTTGAAGTATTTTGTCTACCTAAGCAGAACTTAATGTATCAACAACATAAATTCTTCACATGTGCGCAAAGGGCTGCTGAAACGATTGATCCGTGTGTTACTGAGTTAAGAAAATGTAGTAGAACATGTGAGTTTGGATTGCCCACGGACTCTCTAATTAAAGATAGACTTGTTTGTGGCATTCAAGATAGTGCTCTGAGAGAAAGTCTGTTGAGAGGGCAAGATTTAAATTTTTAAAAAGCTTTCACGCTCTGCAAAGCTTCTGAGAACGTAAAGTCGCAGCTTGAAGAGCTTTTTGTTGAAAACTGCAATGTAAATGCTGCAAAAGAGCGCGAATATATCAAGAACTATAATAATATGTTGACAAAGCCAACGGAGAGCAAAACGGCATTTGGAAAAATAGTCATGTGATCGCTGTGCGCAGGAACACCATCCAAATCAGTGTTTTGTATATGGCAAAATTTGCTACAACTGCAGTAAGAAAAACCATTTTCATGCTGTTGTAGAAGTAGAAAGAAGGAAAATAAAATGAAGCAAGTAAGTGCTGTGCTTGAAGATGAACAAGAGGAATTTTATATAGATGTGCTTTGTGAAAATAAACAAAGTAAGAATGACTGGACTATTCCGTTACAAGTGAATGAAAACAATATTCCGTTTAAACTTGATACTGGGGCACAAGTAAATGTTCTTGCAGAATATGAATTTAATGCTTTAAAGCCAAGACCAAAGTTACATCAGACAAATATTAAAGTGACTGATTATTCAGGTGCAGACATTCCAGTTAAAGGAACATGGGTGGCAAAAGTATCACACCAGAATATTGTGCACATGCTTTCATTTGTGGTCGTGCCAAAAAATGTACAATCAATTCTGGGTGTACCTGCCTGTGAAAGACTGAATTTAGTGAAAAGTAATTTTGTCTTGGATAGTGACACAGAGCTGAAGCGACAGAATGTTGCAGTACAGTCGGCAGAAGGTGATGTAACTCGACTGCAGGTCCAGCTCATGGAGGCAAATGCTGACATGGAGAACATAAAAGCAGTAGCTGCAGTGTCTGAGACGACCAAACAGGAGGCAA
This sequence comes from Mobula birostris, assembly GCF_030028105.1. Lineage (NCBI taxonomy): Eukaryota > Metazoa > Chordata > Chondrichthyes > Myliobatiformes > Myliobatidae > Mobula > Mobula birostris. The sequence goes on from NC_092393.1 coordinate 20,036,094, forward strand.
TTGATGATATGAAAAAGTAATGGCAGGAAGAGGTTGCTTCAATGCAAGCGATAATGAACGAGACACTGAGAGAATATGAGATTCAGTCTAATCACCGTCGAGAGCAAGAACGCTCACAATGGGCACAGAATAAGAAAGAAGTGAAACCACAAGTGAAGGAATTGAGAAGTTGTATTAAAATGATGAAGTCTCAGCATAAAAAAGAGATTACACAGTTCATGAATGAATTAGATGAAGAAAAGAAGATTTGTATTTCATTACAAATGAAAGAGGAAGGAATTAAGAAAGATACAGTCCAAACAGAAGCAGGGAAACAGATTGCTGAGGAGGACAGCGTGAACTGCTTACCTGAAATTCCAGATTCTAACTAGGAGGTATGTGAGAGTATACCAAAAAGTTTCCTTGAGATACATAAAGAAAAGCTTAAAGCAGAAAAGAAGAAGAAAAAGAAGAAGCACAAGAAGAGTCATGGCCTAGATAGCGAAGAGCAAACTTCAAAGTTTCTGTTAGCTGATTTGTTTATTGGTTAATGTTGTCATTTGTTTTTCTTTTAAGGAAAAGAAGATGTGATTCTTCAGAGGTTCAGTTAACTGATGCAGACAAGACAAAACATGTAAATAATAACAAGGGAACACAAGGTCTGTGTGTACCACTTAGAAGGTCTACTCATGTTCGTAAACCCACAGACAGACTGATTGAGACTTGTTGAATTATGTCTGCTTTGATTAATGTTAATTATTTTTTTCTTTTTAAGGAAGGTAAGTGTGGTGTAATGATGTGCCACGTGCAATGATGTGCCAGTACATGACTGGACAGAGCACTGAGCATGCGCAGGGTTTGCCAGTGTTTCAGCACGTGGCAGGGTTAAGACATGTTTGTTTATTACTGTAAATAAAAGTTCTCTAATTCTTCCAGAATATGATTCTTTACTGTTAACCCACGGTACATTTATACAGAAGTAACATAACAGTAAGGTTGTAATGATCCACTTTCTGAAACCACAGGCGTTACTGGTTAAATTTCTTGCTATTTCACTCATCTGGAAACTTATCAGCCAGACAAAAAAATACCACTATCTGTAATCACAAGCAGTCTTCTACCAACTGGCAAGTCCACTTACTTCGTTTCTCTCATTTCAATGATACCCCAGGACAGTACGTTTTTTGACAGGGCTCACAAGAAGTTAAGCATCAAAGACTATGCCCACAAAAGTTCTCTAATTAGGGGTGTCACAGAGGATTGTCAATGTTGTCTCATTCAAAAATAAGGGAACGTATTCAAAGGACCACACTTCTCAAATAGTTGCTGATCAAAATAATTAACAGCATTTACTGACATTTCAGAATTAAAATCAGATTTATTACCATTGATATATGTTGTGAAATTTGTCCTTTTACAGCAGCAGTACAGTGTAAGATATAAAAATTCCCAAAAGTTACAAGAATAGGTAACATAAGTTAGGACTGGTGTGGTAGTGTTCATAGGCTCATGGAATGTTCAGAAATCTGCTGGCAGAGAGGAAAAAGAAGGAAATATAAAGTAGTATTCAAGTATTCATGAGTTCACTGACCATTCAGAAAGATAGCAGAGTTGGTGGGTAGGGAGAGCTGTTCATAAGTCATTGAGTGTAGGTCTTCAGGATCCTGTACCTCCTCCCCGACTGTAGTAACAAGAAGAGGGCATGTCCCAGATGGTGCCCAGAGTATTCCTGATTCTGTTGAAAGCTCTGAGCAGTTCTCAATATTGCCCAACGTTCAGTAACCTCTCTAGGATACTTATTTAGGACAGGTGCAGGTGATCTTCTACTGGGGTAAAGAAGGGATTCCCCTTCTATTATGTGACTGTTGGTGAACCTCTTCAGTAACTCCAGAGCAACAGCCTAACAGGAAGTTGCCAGGAAGATTTCCATCAGCAGATGAGGGAGTCTTTGGATGTCTGCATTTAGAGACATGTGCAATGCAGATAAAATACCTGCATCTACTCTCCCTGCTACTCTGTGCTGATAGAGAAAAAAGTAAGGCATTTGTCCCTGAGTGTGGAGTTTATATGACCTCCCTATGGCAGCAGTGGGGACTAATCTGTGAGATGTGGCAAAGGGCAGCTACAGTGGTATGCAAAAGTTTGGGCACCCCTGGTTAAAATTTCTGTTACTGTGAATAGCTAAGCGAGTAAAAGATGACCTGATTTCTAAAAGGCATAAAGTTAAAGATGACACACTTCTTAAGCAAGCTTACTTTTTTATTTCCATCTTTTACAGTTTCAAAATAACAAAAAAGGAAAAGGGCCCAAAGCAAATTTTGGGCACCCTGCATGGCAGTACTTAGTAACCCCCCCTTTGGCAAGTATCACAGCTTATAAACACTTACTGTAGCCAGCTAAGAATCTTTCAATTCTTGCTTGGGGGATTTTCGCCCATTCTTCCTTGCAAAAGCCTTCTATTTCTGTGAGATTCTTTGGCCGTCTTGCATGCACTGCTCTTTTGAGGTCTATCCACAGATTTTCGATGATGTTTAGGTCGGGGGACTGAGGGCCATGGCAAAATCTTCAGCTTGCCCCTCTTGAGGTAGTCCATTGTGGATTTTGAGGTGTGTTTTGGATCATTATCCTATTGAAGAAGCCATCTTCTTTTGATCTTCAGCTTTTGTTACAGATGGTGTGATGTTTGCTTCCAGAATTTGCTGTTTTTAATTGAATTCATTCTTCCTTCTACCAGTGAAATGTTCCCCATGCCACTGGCTGCAACACAAGCTCAAAGCATGATCGATCCACCCCCGTGCTTAACAGTTGGAGAGGTGTTCTTTTCATGAAATTCTGCACCCCTTTTTCTCTAAACATACCTTTGCTGATTGCAGCCAAAAAGTTCTATTTTAACTTCATCAGTCCACAGGACTTGATTCCAAAATGCATCAGGCTTATTTAGATGTTCCTTTGCAAACTTCTGATGCTGAATTTTGTGGTGAGGACACAGGAAAGGTTTTCTTCTGATGACTCTTCCATGAAGGTCATATTTGTGCAGTAGAACAGTGCACCACCACTCCAGAGTCTGCTAAATCTTCCTGAAGGTTTTTTGCAGTCAAACGGGGGGTTTGATTTGCCTTCCTAGCAATCCTGCAAGTATTTCTCTCCAAAAGATTTCTTGGTCTTCCAGACCTCAACCTTACATTACGAACTGAGGAAACGGCTACCTGAAAACGCTTTGCTATCTTCTTATAGCCTTTTTCTGCTCTGTGGGCATCATTTATTTTAATTTTCAGGGTGTGAGGCAGCTGCTTAGAGGAGCCCAAGGCTGCTGATTGTTAGGACAAGGTTTGAGGAGTCAGGGTATTTATAAAGCTTTGAAATTTGCATCACCCAGCTTTTCCCAACGATGATTGTGAAGAAGCCATAGCCCTAACAAGCTAATTAAGGTCTGAGACCTTGGTAAAAGTTATCTGAGAGCTCAGATCTCTTGGGGTGGCCAAACTTTTGCATGGTGCTCCTTTCCTTTTTCTCACCCTAAAATTGTACAAAACAAAAATAATACACTAATCTTGCTTAAAATGTTGAAAAGAATGTTTCATCTTTAACTTTATGACTTTTGAAGATCAGTTCATCTTCTACCCACTTAACTATTGACAGTAACAGAAATTTTGACCAGGGGTGCCCAAACTTTTGCATGCCACTGTACAGCAAGCAAGCTAGATTAGTTCTGAAACTACCAGGTCGTATGCGAGGGACCTGTGGGAAGATATTATTTGTGTGGGCATATCATTCATATTGAGGATTGCTAGGCCAAGACAAATAGACATAGCATGTTATTACTGGTGACAGCAAAATGGTCGAAGGAGAAAGGAAGGCTCACCTTCATCAACAGTAGTGTGCTGAGTATGTTGTACGTTTGTAAAGTGGAATGCAATTCTATAGCTGTTTCCTGTGATGGGGCCTTAAATGATGATCTTTATGGGCCTCCAGCCTTGGGAAAAGCTGGGGCCTCTGTGAGTGAATGGCATCAGTTTGGCTCCATTTTATTTTAACTTAGTTTCAGTATCTTCGATTATGGATGCTGCCAGACTATTGACATCCCTGGGCAAGCTGAGCACAAGGGAAATAGCAGGAATATCCCAGACAAAATAAGCATATTATAGTAGTCCCTAATGCAAAGATATCCACATAAAAAATACAAAATTGCTTATTGACATTAGCATAATATACAGCTACACAGCACCAATTTTGTTTGGTAATGTACCAGATGAATTTCTCATCCAATATTTTTTGAAGAGCAGAGGAATCTTCAGCACTTGAATTGATTCTGCTATCTAATCAGATAATAATTGATATGTTCCTGAATTTCATTGACCTATATTGATTCAAAACCCTAATGCCACTGCCACTTGAAACTTGCAGTGAAGTTTACACCTCAGTTATTTTTTACATTATACACTGTGTGAATACATGATTCCCAGCAACACTCTACCCTTCAATTTTCTAGTGTTATTTCCTTGTTTTGGATTCTCCCATGAGAGAAAATTATTTACCACTATCAAATTTATCAAATACTTTAATCCTTTTAGCACCTCTGTTGGATCATGACTCAATGTTTGATACACAGGTCCTATTCTAAATACTTAAAGTTGTTTACTTGCACAATGTACTATGAACTGAATCACAGATCAACTATATTGGAATGGTGTAAATAAACGTAGTATCAAAATTCAAATGTTACACAGTCCTGAAATACAGGTTACATTTTCCAGCTGGGAAATCAGATCTTCATTTCCCGGCGTGGATACCAAGAATGAAAAAGGAATTTCAATAGAAACAAGTATTGGAAGGAAGAACAGTTCTTCCATAGCCTGCCTGCAGGAAAAATAATGGTCAAAATCATTAAAGATACCTTGCGTCAGCAAAACCAATAGCGTTCAAAGAAATTAAAACTACACTGAACCAATTAGAAGGCTTTTTGATAATGCCATCATATTATTCCAGGAAACAGAAGTGGTGATTTGAGAATTAGAGAGTGACAGAGAAGGCCATACAAGATGAGACTTTTAAGGACGTGAAATTTTTTTCCTCAAATGTTTGCACAAAGCTTAACTGAAACCCTGCATATCACTTAGCAAGGCTAAATTAATCTAGGATATCTGTGAATGTTTCAGAGATTGTAAACAATCAGTATTAGCCTAGACATACATGTGACCTGCACTAAGTAAATACTGGAAAATATCAAAGTTCCAGTTTTGTAACCAGGTTTTAATCAGAAAAGATTAGAAGTGGCTTTGATCTTCATGCCTGAACTTTGAGAGACCAACCACATGTGAATGATGGAACTACAGTAGGTCTGACTACTCTGCATGCATCTATTGGCACAAGCCACTTGTCCACTGTGCCAAATACTGATGCAAACCTAGGGATATAGTCTTGACACTGGTATAATTATGCTTTCGTCAGTCAACTCACATAAATCAATGAGACCAACAGAGTGAACTTTAACATAGCTATAGCTCCCAGCTCACCCAAACACTTATTATCAAGAAATTTATTATTCAGACATATATAAGACTGTAAGTATGACTTACATTGTGTAAAGTATCGAGGTACACTATACTGGCTGCTTGCACTCAAGTTATTGGGTGTGAAAACTTGAAATATACCATATGCCAAATACATTGAATGCCTGCCAGTGCATTTAACGTTGATCATGTTAGGAAAGGCACGATATGAAAATTTCATCCTGGGTGGGCTTCCCTTTGTAACGGACTCGCAGAGTTTCTATTCCAAACTTTTAACTGGAAAATTCTTCACCTCCTTGTTGGGTACTGGTAGCTCTCTGTTCAAAGACGGAAACTTTGCAATCCTTACATGGTTGTTCACCCTTAAGATTTTGGCAACTGACTGACCCACTGAAGAATACTTCCTGGTTTATCATACACTAGATGTTTGATATTCAGAAAATGTCTAAAAGAGTTTACCTTTCTGTACTAGTTGCTATTCATATCCCAGTATTAGAACTCTCATTTATGAAAGGAAGCATGCCAATTCTCATTCACATGCATCACATTAATCTGATGGTTTATGTTTTAGGTAATCCTGCAACTCAACAGTTCACAGCAGAGAAATGTTGATGGTAATTTCCAATATAGTAACTTTGAATGCATCACTGATAAGGCGAGTTAACTTATATCTGGCTGAACGTCTTTAAAAATACATTTTGTGTTTTGTTCATGGAAGAGAAAATGAGTCAGAGAAAAATACTTGCACTCTTTAAAATGCATAAATACTGATTTTCACAAATTTGCAAGTCTTGCCACCCATTGCTGACCCAAATCCCTCATGTTAGGAAATTGGTCAGGACAAAGCTGGCTGTGTCACAAGTCTCCTAAAGCGGGTGTCATCATATTCACATTTTGTGCAGGTGACAATACTATCATGGTTAAAAATATACCAACAGACGTCAAAAGACCCTGATTTAACAGATTATAAAACAACGATCAAATCACACTTAATCAGGAGCCTGATGGGATATCACAACTCTGTTAGGATATCATTTGAGGAGGTTAAAGAAAACACTTCATAATCATCTTAACACATTGAAAATACGGTTGCCAACAGCATGACCATAGATTAAAATATCAAGCAGAGATATCTCAGTGGAAAGAGAAATATTAGAAGTCTTTGAAAGCAAATAAATCTCAATCCTACGAATATTTGGAGTCCGCTGAATTGGTGCTAATGTTACAAACAAAACAGACGCGGTACAGATGCAAGTATCCAATATTTAAGCATTTTGGTTCAAAATAGTGCACTTCCATTAAGCACTCCAAAAATCCTTATCAACATTTTAACAAAGCCTATTATTTGGACATGCCATAAGAGGTGCCTGCAAGTGATGAAGAGAATTGAAAAATCCTGTCATCTGCTGGCAAGGATCTTCAGACAAAATTAACAGACAATAACATGCAGAGGTAGGGCTAAAACTTGCCAGATGCTGCTCTGCACAAGGTCAGTCTTGTTATCTGCATAAGCAGCACATAATATTACTAAAAACCATCTGTTGCAAGTCAAAATGAGTACGAAGAGATAGTAAGTTTTTTTAAATTTGTGGTACAAGCTTTGAGAATAGTGTGCCAAATAATCCTGATGTAAAGTCCTGATCCAAATTATCAACCATCCTCTTCTACAGACACCTGTTGAGCTGTTGCACTTTTCCCCTACAGCAGTGCAGCAGTTATGTTACTGGATTAATAATGCAAGCAAGCTATAGAAGGCTGAGGGCCAAGAGATGGTAAATGGGATTAGCACGGATAAAAACTTGAAAGTCAACATTGATGTGCTGAGTTAAAGGCCTGTTCCTGTGATGTGTGACAATGAGCTCAAATCCAGTCACAGAAATTTTAAATCTGAATCCTTCTCACAAACTTGGAAGTAAATCCTGGATTGGGACTCCATAGTTAGAGGAGCAGACGGGAGTCTCTCCGCATGTGAAAGAGAAATCCAGATGGTGTGACGCTTCCCAAATGCCAGGCCCAGGGATGTATTGGATCAGGTCCATAGCATTCAAAAAGGGGAGGGTGAACTGCACGAAGTTGAGGTACATGTTGCTACCAATGACATAGTAGGAAAAAGGAGGAGGTCCTAAAGAAAGAATATAGGCATTAAGGTAGAAAACTGAAAAGCAGAAGGTCCAGGGTGGTAATCTTTGCATTGTTGCCTATGCCATGCACGAGTGAGGGTATGAATAGGATTATCTACCAGATGAACGCGTGGTTGAGAAATTGGAGCAAGGGGCAAGGTTTCAGATTTCAGAATCATTTGGGATCTCTGCTATGAAGGTATGATCTGTAGAAAAAGTACAGGTTATACCTCAACCCAAGGGAGACCAATATCCTTGCGAACAGGTTTGCTAGAGCTGTTGTGAAGGGCTTAAACTAATATGGTTGGGAGATACGAAATCCCATGGAAGGGCTGAGGATAAGGCAATTGGTATACAAATAGATGCAATGTATAGTGAGATTGTGAGGAAGGACAGGTAGATAACAGTGCAAAATTGCAGTCAGTTGGATGAGTTCAAGCGTAACATGGGGGCAAAGTCTAAAATTATGATGAATACAGGACTGAATGTGTTACATTTGAATGCACACAGTACACAGAATAAAGTAAATAATCTTGTAGCACAGTAAGATATTGGGAGGTATGTTGTTGTGGGCAGCACAAGGTTATGGCTGAAAGAAGATCATAGTTGGGAGCTTAACATCCAAGGATATACCTTCTTTCAAAAGGGCAGGCAGTTAGGCAGAGAGAGTTAGGCGGCTCTTGTTGGCAAAATATGAAATCAAATCCTTAGAAAGAGGACACATAGGATCAGAAAATGTAGAATCCTCATGGGTAGAGTTGAAAAACTGCAAGAGTAAAAAGACTCCTATAGGAATTATAAAAAGGCCTCCAAACAGTAGCCAGGATGTGGGATACAAATTACAAGGAGAAATAGAAAAGGCATGTAATAAGCGCAATGCTGCAAAGGTCATGGCGGTTATCAATCTGCAGGTAGATTGGGAAAATTAAGTTGGTGCTGGATCCCAAGACAGGGAATTTGTAGAATGCCTACGAGATGGCTTTTTTAGAGCAGCTTGTGGTTGAGCTCACTAGGGGAATGGCAATTCTGGATTGGGTGTTGTATAATGAACCCGATTTGATTAGGAACACTTAGGAGGTAGCAATCATAATATGATAAAAAATCACCGTGCAATTTGAGAGGGAGAAGATAAAGTCAGATGTATCAGTGTTCCAGTGGAGTAAAGGGAATTACAGAGGCATGAGAGAGGAGCTGGTTAAAGTTGATCAGAAGGAGACATTAGCAGGGATGACAGTTTCAGGCACTAGCAGGGGTGAAGTTTAGCAGGCAGAACAGCAATGGCTGGATTTCTGGAGCAATTCAGAAGGCACAGGATAGATATATCCTAAAGATGAAGAATAAAGGAGGAGGACACAATCATGGCTGAAAAGGGAAGTCAAAGTCACTGTAAAAAAAAAAGAGAGGGCACATAAATACAGCCAAAATTTAGTGGGAAGTTAAGGAATAGGAAGCTTTTAAAAACAAAAAAAGGCAACTAAAAAGCCGTAAGGAGAGAAAAGATGAAATACATAGGTAAGCTAGCCAATAATATAAAAGCAGTTATCAATTTTTTTCAAGTTCTAAATGGGATAAAATTAAAAAAATCAGAGGTGCAAAGGGATTTGGGAGTCCTTGTGTCGGGTTCCCTAACGGTTAACTCGCAGGCTGAGTCAACAGGAAGGGAGACAAATACAATGTTAGCATTCTTTTAGGAAGGACTGGAATATAAGTGAGGATGTAATGCTGAGGCTTTATATAGGGCATTGGTTGGAGTATTGTGAGTGGATTTAGGGCCGTTATCTGACAAAATATATGCTGACATTGAAGAGGTTCAAGAGGAGCTTCACAAGTATGATTTTGGGAATGAAAGGGTTAAAGTATGAGGAGCGTTTGATAGCTCAGGGTCTTTACTACCTGGAGTTTAGAAGAATCAAGGGGGATGTCATTGAAACCTATCCAATATTGGAAGTCCTAGATAGAGTGTATGCGGGGAGGATGTTTCCTATAGTGGGGAAGTCTAGGACCTGAGGGGACAGTCTCAGAACAGAGGGACATCCAGTTAGAACACAGAAGAGGAGGAATTTCTTGAAGCAGAGGGAACCCCTGGAAATCATTGCCACAGATGGCTGAGGAGGCCAAGTCAGTGAGTGTATTTAAAGTGAAGGTCAATAATTTCTTGATTAGTCAGTGCATCAAAAGTTACAGGGAGAAGGCCGGAGAATGGGGGTTGAGAGGGATAATAAATCATCCAGAATGGAATGATGGAGCAGACTTGATGGGCCAAATGGCCAAATTCTGCTCCTATGTCTTATTATCTTAAATGCTGGTACTGCTGCATGCAGATGAAGCTCCTGAACCATTGTATGATTATAGCAACAGAATTAAACTGCAGTCTGCACAAGTGTGCACTGAGGTGGATATAGGGAACAAGAGCGGAGCAGGATGACAATGTGACTGTTCCATGAGGTTTTAATATTGGTCCCATATTGCACCTTTGTACCAATGACATCCGTGTCAATAAGCAGCCGCAAAGCTCTTACTATTTTCCTTCTCATCTCACCTCTAGAAATGATCTAAAAATGATTTGCACTTGAAAGTCTTTCTCATCTAGCTCTTCCCAAAGACATGGTTATCAATCTGCAATATGCCAACAACGGTAGTGTTAGCGCAACTATGGAGGCAGAGCTCTAAGTCATTGTTGATTCATTCACTTAATCACAGAACAGACTTTATACTGAAATTCTACATAACAAAGAATCTCTTCTAACCTGACCATCTTTAACAGTGCCCTACAATAATAATGGTCTACAATGAAGACAAAGTGCATCGCCTCCCATATCATGGAAACCCGCTCTCAATGAAGGCAGATATCAATAATGGAAGTTAACATTGTTTTCGGTGTGTGTGTATTTAATATACGAGTAATATTTGAGTAATGTTATACATGTACAGTATATTGTCAGATTAGGCATTCTTTGTTGTTTAAACGATGCATTGTGGGTTATACGTAAAAGTAAGAGAATAGCAAAATGTCCTCACGCCACCACATGATACATGTGCACCTTGCTTAAGGTAAAAATGAAGCTATCCACACATTTCAGACTCTCTGTCTTTTCCTTTAAATTAGTTTTATGTTTCAGAGTTACAAAACATAACAGCGGCAGCGAGAAAGTTTTGAACAAACCCAAGATGATTAGCTGCCTGTTGAAGCACAGCAAGATGTTCAAGTTTTTAAAAAAAGATCAGCGAGAAATGGTTGAATTAAAGAAAAAACACAGCTTGTTTTTTTTTTCTCTTCGGCACAGCATGTTTTCTTTGTAAAAGGACGGATGATCAAGTTAAAATGGAAGAATTCATGGGTTCATAAACAGTGGCAACTGGACGATAAAAATCATTTTAAAAAAAGAACAGAATTGGCTGGCTATATCAAACAGTAGACGCACTTGATTGCTCAACGGGTATCTGGCTCTTGTATACTGGGCTCATTGAGCAGTATTTTGATGCAAATAAAATAGCCAATGATAAGCAAGTACCAATTTTGCTGACTATATTGGGTTTAAAGGCTTACAGTTTGCCTAGAAATTTGACTGCTTCGACCAAACCAGCCGAAGTGAGCTTTGCTGATAATATGAAAGCAATGCAGGAACATTTTGAACCATAACCATTGTTAATTGCAGAATGCTTTAGGTTTCATTAACGGAATCAAAAAGACAGGGAGTCCATTTCAGTGTACGTGGCTGAATTAAAGAGATTGTCTGAGCTTTGTCAGTTCAGTGATGAGCTTAGTGATGCACTAAGAGATCATTTAGGTTGTGGAATCATAGAAGAAAACATTCAAAAACAGCTCCTAACTGAAGCACAACTTTCATTTAGAAGAAGTTAAAATAGAGTAGCTGTAAGAAAAGAAACAGCAGACAGACACAATTGAGTTGCAGTCAGGAATGAAAGTGATCGCAAACAAAAGTGCACCTCATTGAAGATCCATCCATCATTTGTATCCCATCCTCTGCAAAAGAGTCAATTGAAAATGAATTAAGAAAAGTACTGGATGATGCCACAACTGTGCCCATGTCAAACACTATGAACCATTGTCCAACAGAGAGCAAACAGGTGTTAGTGCCAACCTCTGTCTCTGGTTGGAAAGCATATTAGACCAATGAAAGACCATGCTGCTCAGAAGAATCATAAATATGGCAAAGGCAGTGTTCCCGATGCAGCAGTTTTTGTAGTTAACATAACTGAGGAAGCTTCTGATATGTTAATCAGGCAGTTACTTGTGAAATGCTGCTTGGTTTTAAGTTGGAAGAGAGATCAAGGAGCTTCAGGAAAGTTGCAAGCATTCAGCTTTTGTGAGTATAAAAAAACAGAATCTACTCCATGTGCATTAAGATTATCGTATGAACTTCAAATGAGAAACAAAAAGTTGCCTATAAAAGTAGATGCAAAGACCAAAGCCAAGCTGGATGAATAGAAGGCCAAAAAGAAAGGAGTCAATGGAGATTCGAAAACAGAGAATTCGTCCGATGATTTTGTAGATGATGAATCCATGAGGAGAGATCGGATCGTTAAGACAGCAATCGAAGGATTAATAAGGGAATACTCCAGTGAACTAAGTGCAACTTCCCAAGATCAAGATGCACATCCTAGAAAGAAAAAGCAAAGAAAAGAAAGAGGATGACATAAGTGCTATGGAAATGGAAGAGGGTAAACGAGACCTAATTTCTCAAGAAATTAGCAAATTCAGAAATACTCACAAGAAACCAGAAGAAGAAAAAGAAAGATGCAAAAAGGAAAGACAAGAAGTTGAAAAGGAGGTAAGGAATAGTGAGAAAAAATGTGAGTGAAGAGGGAAGGGGCAGAGGCCCTATAAAGAAGGTGGGGGGTCTTCAGTCCTGACGAAGGGTTCCGGCCCGAAACACTGACTGATCGTTTCCATGGATGCTGCCCGACCTGCTGAGTTCCTCCAGCATGTTGTGAGTATTGCTTTGACCCCAGCATCTGCAGAGTATTTTGTGTTTCACTAGTTACGCCTGCTCCAGCTGGTCCCTTTACTCTTTCTTCAAGGCAATTTAAGATATCCCCCCCCATCCCAATGTGAATCAGGAAATCACCTGTGGAAAGCAAAGAGTCACCAGAAGGTAACCTGAAGGTACATTAACAACATACTGTGCAATAGGTACATGGGTAGGAAAGGTTTAGAAGTACAGTTGATACTGGTTAATTGGGACACATCAGGACCAGAATATTTTGGCCCAATTAAGCATCTTCCCTAATAAGCCAAAGTTTTATGGAAATTGTTAAACAGGCATAAAAAGATAAACTACTATTTAAATGAGTAACAAAATATGTATTCAAATGAAATACAGTGAAAATCAGGACATACCAACGCTAATCCAATACTACAGTATAAGACTGTGTATTAGCTCCTAATTGTTATCAGTGGGGGAATTCAAAACGTGTACGTAGCCATGTTCTTTTGAACAAAAATCAGTTCTTTTGAGCAAAAATCAGCTCAGACACCTAGCGCAGATAGTGGACTGCCTTTATACAATCTTTTCAACAATTGCATCTTCAAAATCTTCATTTTCATTGTAACATTCAAGATGATAGTCAATAACTTCAAATTCTTCATAGTTCCGAATGTTGAAGTGGTGAAATTATTTCGTTTTCACTTCTGGCCATTTCTGGCATCTCCAAGCCTGAATGAGTCACTGCTTTTTGAATACAAATACACACAATTGATACTATTTGAAAACTGTTTGCTCTAAGCACAGTGTAGTGTCTAACGGCCACACGATGTGCACGCGACTGCTGCTGGCTAGAATGTTCGGCAACAGTCTCCTGTCCCAATTAAATGGCATAGCATCTCAAGTAAAAAAATGGGAATCCCAGCTATTTTCTCAATGAGTGTTTATTTTTTAAGAGTCCCAAATATGTGGCTGCCACGATTAATCGATGCCCCAGTTAACCGGAATCCACTGCATACAGGCCAAATGTGGGAAAATGGGACCGTCTCCTGCTGTATCACTTTATGACTTTAGGTGCTTTGGGGAAAAGAACCACTCCCAACAGGAAAGTAGCTGTAAGCAATGAGATTTTGGTGTTTAATTTCCAGTTTCACCCAGCCCCTCAATTTCCACTGAGCAAATGGCAGCTTGCTGTGATAATTTGAGCCACCTGAAGCACTCTGGCTCTAACCGGACAAGGAAACACAACTTCAAATTGCAAGGAGTACTTCCTGCACCTTTCTGCTCCTGCCTGTCTCAACTGTCCAGCTGCAAGTCTCTGAATAGCAGATTGCAACTGTTCTGCTCTAGCAGCTGTTGCTCCAGTTGCTCAGCAGCTTGGCAAGTTTTGGTAAATCTTGGAAACCTTTGCAGCATTAAAAGTTAATCAAGTGATTAGTGCGTGTTAAAACCCAGCTTTCCTCTCCCAAGGGATGGGCACAAACTGCCTAATGTGTTCTGAGTTAAAAGGATAAAGCAAAGATCTGTGTAAGGCATCGGGGTGGGCTTCCTGGCATGCCTGCATGTCTGCTGTATGTACTGACACAAGTACAACTCTTCCGCACACTTGAACAAAGCTTCTCCTTCAGTTTATAACACCTCCCTTAGCTTCTTTAAAATGTTACGTCCTTTTACCGATCAGCATCACAATCTGGACACCGGTGAAATGAAACGGTTGGTCTTTTCGAGCCGAATTACTATAAATCATAGTATGTGGAAATTTGAGAGGTTTCTTGATCAATGTGGCAGTTTAACTGACCCTCTGAACTTCCTTGCTCCAAAAATGTCATTTGTAATCCACAATAAAAGGCTCATCCTTCTAATGGTCCCAACTTATCATGTATTATCTTGCAGAGGTAGCACATCTATAGTGCAAAGAGCAATAATTATGCTATAGGACATACATAACATAGAATGCTAGAACAGTGAGCTCTATAAATGGTTACCCTGTTACACTGTAAATCAAATTGGTTCCACACCACACCATTAAACATTTGACAAGAGTCTAGATAATGTCATTTTTCTTCATCAGCCTTTCAGCTGGAGGAAATAAAATGAAAATTATACTCTCAAACATCAGAACAATACACAGACTCAGACTCAATTTAACCCGTTAACCTTTCTATTAAAAAAAAGTCATTAAATCTCTGAAAGCAGACTCAAAGCACTGGGCCAACCAGGCAGAAGTAATAAAACAGATTTTGCTAACTTCAGTAGAATGAGTTCTAATACCATAACAGTGCATGACGTACATTCATTTATAACTTTTATAGGGTGCTCCAGTCCACATTTATTTAGGAAAATGACAAGGTAAATGAATGATCAAACAAACAGTATTCTTTCTGCAGGCTTCAGATGGATTAAAATAGCTAATACTCTGTCATGCATCATACTTGGTAATATCTCTGACAGGTTCATTTCACTTGATATATTTTTGCCTAAAAAAAAAGAGTTCATGTTATTTTCTCCACTGCAACATCAAGCATGCAATACAATGCAAAGTAACTCAAGCAGGTCATTCAAACTAGTGTGGCCATGGCCTAACCTAGAAAGTGTTCAAGAACCTGGTGTTTAGTAATCCATTTGATAAAGCAAATGTTCAGGAAATTTGACTGTATAGCTTCATGTTTAACTGATTTTCTTCATTATGTTATTTCTTCCGGCTGGCAGCCCAGAAGAACGTTGTCAAAACGGACATTCTTCATACATCTGTCTAGGCTCTGTATGTGTGTGTGTGTGCATGTGTGGGTGTATTTGTGTGTGTAAGTGTGCATGTTAACTGTGGAACTTGGCACTGGGGAAATTAAGATCCTCACATTGATACACATTCTAACAGCTCTTGGGACTGAAATCAAACATAGGTACACTGGCCAATATTTCCTTCCTGTAACTGGTGCTTATTGAGACCAGCTGCAGTGTTCCTTGGAGAAAGGAACAGAGTCAACATGTCAGGCCAAAGTACCTTGAACTGAACTGGAGAGCGAGGGGACAAGTGTACCACTGGAAGGGGAAGGGGCAGAATGTCTGTGATAAGCTGTGGGCCGAAGACCAAGCTCTATGTACTTTAAGTACCAGCTGTTTGAGACTGAAAGGAATCAGAGGGAAAACTAAAACTGAGAAATCCAGCAAATAATGTGAAGAGGGAAAAATGATGGTTACCTGAAAGGTTGAGTTTAATACTGAATCTGAAAGATAATGTGCTGTTCCTTGACCTTAATTTGGATATTCTTGGAAAAGTGCAGGAAGCCAATGACAGAGGTTGCAGAAGAATTGGGGTTGAAAATCAAATTCACAAGCTCACATTTCACCCTTTCAAGCTGAACAAAGGTGTCCTTTCCAATGTAAAGGAAACCACTTTGTGAATATTGAGTACGTGCTCCTGAACCTTTGTTTTATTTGAAAGAATGGTTTGGATACCTGGAGAAATGGAATCACAGCTGCTGCATCTCCTATGGTTAGACTGAAAAAGTGAAGACGAATCTGTGGTGGAGATGTACCACAGAATCACAGAGGGAGCGGTGGCAGATTCTTGTTGAAGGCAATGGAAATGTTGAGTATACTCTTTTGAATAGATAGGTTGATGGGGTGGAAAGAGCAGCAAATCATCTTCCATCTGCACCCTGGGAACACAGTTCTCAACTTAACAATTTCAGGTAACCGGCAATTATTTTCCCTTCATAGATGTTATTTACTATTTCAGTTTCAATTAGTTCTTTCACTTCTTTATTCATCTGCCTCATACTGCTAGTATTTAAACTAATAATCACACAACATCCAACCACAGTTACTCAACCTGTTGAATGTGTTTGCATATTCTAATTTTGCCCCGAATTTCCAGCATCTGCAGTGTTTTATTTCTATTCTATCATTCCACAACCCATTGCCCAGAACTACTTGGCAAGCAATGAAACGCTAGGAATTTCTGGTAATAAACTTGTTAATATTAAAGGTTTATACTTCAAGGATTGATAACAGAACCAGAGTAAAATATGTTAGACTTATACACATATTTACAATAAAATAAATATAAACCAGAAACAACAGTCATGTAAGGGCAGGAAACTGGAAAGAATCCACTTTTCAATTGGTAGGTTCAGACACAGTCACGATTGTGATCGCCATCTATATATATATTTGATATCTTGTCAGGCTTTAAGAGAAACTTTATACATTTCCTTCTTAGGTCAGTGAAATTACATCAGCTTTATACGTTCATTTTTTGGGGAATTTGGGCATCTCCAAGAAGGCCTGCATTTATTGCCCATCACTGAATATTCTTAGAAAGGAAGTGGTCAATAACTTTGAATCATTGCAGTCCTTCTGGTGAAGGTATTGCCAACTGTTGTTGGGTGGACAGCTCCAGAGTTTTGGTCCATATAGGTGTGGCTGCTCTATTTGCTGAGGTGTAACAAATAAAATTGGATATTGTGTAATCATCAGTGATTTGTTGCTTCTGACATTGCAAATGAACAATTTCCAATTATGCAGCTGAAGCTTTCTGGGACTGGGGAATGGCCCTGCAGAACTCCTGCAGTGACGTGATGTTCTGGGGCTAGGATAACTGAGCTGCACATATCATCACCATCATCCTGATGACTCCAACATTACCCCCAAAGATTCCCAGCTTCCAGGTCATGCCATCTGCTCATAGTTACCACCCAGCAGGATGCACAGAAGCCAAAGGTTCCACACCAGCAGGTTCAAGAGCAGTTACTTCCATTTAACTATTTTGTTCTTGAACAAACCTGCCAAACCTGAATAAAATACCTCAGTGTTCTTTCTTGGAAAAACTGTGTATAATTTAGATATAATGTAATATATTTAGAAATAATTTAGATATCCTGATGAAGGGTCTTGGCCCAAAATGTCAACTGTTTATTCCTCTCCATACGTGCTGCCTGACCTGCTGAGTTCCTCCAGCATTTTGTGTATATTACTCCAGATTCCTAGCATCTGCAGAATCTCTTGTGTTTTCGATATAATTTATGTTTTCTATCTTGTGAATGCTGCTAATCTATTACTGTGTGCCTGAGATGCTTCAAGTAAGTTTTTCATTGCATCTGTGCACACATACAATAAACTTTGTCCTTTGTTTTCTCTTTATGCTCAAAGTCTTCAGCTTTGCCAGGGTTCAGTGATACCACACCTGGTCAAATGTTACCTCAATGAATATGAAATTAAGCTTTCTCATCAATAATTCAATCCAGATGGTGATGAAATTTGCATGGTCTTGACAAAACCCAAACTGAACAATGGCGACCAGATGTCACTTGATGCTACTGTCATTAACAACTTTCATCACTTTGCTGACAAGACCACAAGACATAGGAGCAGGATTAGGCTATTTGTCCCATTGAGTCTGCTCTGCCATTTCATCACAGCTGACTTACTATCCCTCTCAACCCCATTCCAGCATTCTCTCTGAAACTTTCAACGCCCTTACCAATCAAAAACTTATCAACTTCTGCTTTAAATATACCGAACAACTTGGCTTCTGAGGCTGTCAATGGCAATGAATTCAACAGATTCAAAACTTGCTGGCTAAAGAAATTCCACCTCATCTCAAGTGACGTCTTTGTATACTGTGCCATCTGGTCCTAGACCCCTCACTACAGGAAACATCCTCTCCACATCCACTCTATCTTGGCCTTTCAATATTCAATAGGTTTCAATAAGATAATTCACATTGGACTGATTGAGCGGCATGAAGTTAGACTAAATTCATCTTGCCTCCTCTGGAGCTTTGTTCGGCAGCTACCAGTGGTGTGCCTAGATCCACGGCTGTTTCTGAAACTCAAGACTAAAACCAGAATGTTTTCCACTCCCGAAGCTTCTACTACATCCAGTAGCCCTTGCTGTTTCTTGTTATCATGCAGGCTGAATTGAATTGGATGAAGATGAGTGTTACGATACGTACCCAACTGTGCCAGCTTCCGGAATTTCAACGCTCATACTCTCCAGAGTATGGATAGCTGGCACGACCCCTTTAAGGATTTACAGCTGTCCTGCTAATTGGCTCCCATATTTTGGCACCAGCATTTAAGAAGCACCTGAATGGGGGTTCAGTGCTCAAACGTAAGCTCAGTTTGGGTTATCGTCTAGCGTCTTGTTTGGTGTTCAGTTCTCGTTTCAGTCTTGATCCTAGCCTCAGATACTCCCCCACTTGGGACCAACCATCATCGTCAAGGTTTCTTGTCACAATGAATTTCTATTATGGTGAAATTCTCAGGAGGAAACCAAGAAGAATCATCCACTGGCTGCTTCTGGATGTAGATGGGTTGAAATTGACTTTATGTAAGCTCATTTTAACAGATGTTGAGGAAAAAAAGCTCGATTCTCAACCTCACTCTAATTTAACAAGCTCCTTAAAAATGTAGTTTACTAGCCAAGCTTTTGTCCCCTGTGTCTTTGTTTGGCTTTGTATCAATATTTGCTCTACACATTGCCTATTTTGTATCACATTCTAGTCGCTTTGAAAAAGCAAGATCATACTCTGACTTCAATAGTAGCTTCTGGATTTTGAGAGCAGGAACAGCAGATGCAAGGCAACAAAGGGGAGTTTAAGAAAGGAAAGATACCATGATATTTCTGGGATATGACATTTATTTTGTATTATGGTTTTAATCTCAGCGGCACATGCCTGAATGCCTCAGTGTGACAGCTACGGTATGCAAACATTTGTCTAATAATAAGAGCCTATACTTCGGGATAATGAGAGCAGTAAATTACAAAGTAATACTTTCACAGCCACCACTTTACAGATATTTTTGTGTTTCCTTCATCCAAGAAGATGGGGCATTGTTTGACTGCAGGGTGTGAACAAACAGGCTGCATTTCTTTACCTGATATTTTCCCAAATACAAAGGGCAATCAAAATCTGAGAATATTATCACAAAAAGACCGCATGACATATTCCAAAATACAAAAGGAATTTAAATAACCAGCTCATAAAACCCTATTCAAACACCAATTTTAAATAGTAAATTGGGTGATTAAGTGTATATTAACCAAAGGCACTTTGCTTCAAATTACATCTGCTGATAGGAACTGTCAGCACTCAGCTATATGAACGGCCATTAAGCCTGGGACATGCACTCACTCACCCTTCTGTAAGCTGCTCTGTTGGACTCAGCAGACGAGAAGGCCCTGGCTTGCTGAGATTCCCCATGATTGGGCTGAGGAAATCCGCTTTCACACACTGCACCAGGTAAAACCTAACAGACTTTGTAAGTTCTCCCTGTGGCTTCACAGATTTCCCCCAGGTGCCTTTGTATGCTTTCATATTCCAACAAAAAAAATGTGCAGTTTAACTGGGCATTGTAAGTCACCTGTGGTGGCAGAATAAAGGAATGGAATTGATGCCCAAATGGGGAGAACAAGGCTTGTTCGGGTGGCATGAGTGTAAACATGGATGCTTGATTGTTGGTACGGACTCGGTGGGCTGAGGAACCTGTTTCTGAACTTGGTATTCACCCATTCCCACAAGTAGCCAAACGGGCAGCCATGGGTTCTGAAGTCCAACTGGTATATTCACCACGATTTTTTCAGTCCCTTCAATTGCTGTTATTCTCATTTTGCTCTCTTTAGCAAATTCCAGGCAACCAGAAAATCCCAAAATCCTCAAATTAACATTGAAAATCCACAACAGCATCACTGATTAACAATGTCTTACATGAAATCCTGTGGTAACCAAAGTGGTTACTCAAACACAACCTAACACACTGTAGTGAAAGGCAGGGCGGAGCCATATTCCCAACATTATGTGAAAATTAGACCCCAAATCATGTGAATTTTCTGCTAGAAATTCAAGCACAGTGCCTTGTACAAATTAGACCACTTAGTTCAAAAAAAGAAACATGTAATTAAGTTATAGATTCTATGAAATTATGTGTACCAGTTTTTACTCCAAACATTTCAGTTATGGGAAATGAATGGTATCAAAACACACAAGAAAATGTATCAGAGAATGTTTCTGCACCCACAAAAAAATTCTTTTGGAGTCACTGAAAAGATTTCCAAACAAAATAACAAATACAAGTGAATACTGCAGAAAAAATAGATCAAGATAAGGAACATCTGCACATGGCCAGGCAGCAGCTATGGAAACATGCAAAAAGTCAACATTTTGGGCTGAGACCCTTCTTCCAGACTGGAAAGAAAGATGTGAAGTCAGCATAAGAAGGTGGGGGGATGGGAGGAAGAAGTACAAGGTGGTAGGTGATAGGTGAAACCGGGAGAGTGGGAGGGGGTGAAGTAAAGATTCAGAAGTTGATTGGTGAAAGAGATAAAGGACTGGAAGAGGGGGAATCTGATAGAAGAGGACAGAAGACATAGAAGAAAGGAAAGGAGGAGGAACACCAGAGGGAGGTGATGGGCAAGTAAGGAGATAAGATGAGACAGGGAAACACGAATAGGGGATGGTGAAAGGGGTGGGATGACAATGTTCCCTCTAATTTTTAATGACGAGTGCGCACAAAAATCCTGTGCTGCAATTTTTCTTTTGCCCAGTGACAACAACATGTGTGCACTGAATAATTTCTTCACTAAAAACAGTATAAATAAGCCAGTTCTAAAATCTGCAAACTAATCGTCACAAACTCCACATTGTCAACATCATCCAGTCAGAAACCGGGAAAGAAAATGTGATTGTGTACGGTCATGAAATATAGTTAACATGCCTATAAAGTCCAGGATGGCAACATTATGTGCGCAGTTTAAATTCCTTTATGTGTGTTAGTAGCAAAAGGTGTGTGTGTGTGTGTGTGTGTGTGTGTGTGTACACACGCACATCTTAGTGGGAACATGGGGGGGGGGCGTGGTGGCACATAGAAGATGTTCAAGAAATCTATGTTCATGCCATTAGTTGGAGGCTGCCCAAATGGAATATAAGCACAAAATACTCTGCAGATGCTGGGGTCAAAGCAACACTCACAACACGCTGGAAGAACTCAGCAGTTCGGGCAGCATCCATGGAAACAATCAGTCAATGTTTCGGGCCGGAACCCTCAGCTGCCTGACCTGCTGAGTTCCTCCAGCGTGTTGTGAGTGTTGCCAATGGAATATAAGTTGTTGTTTCTCCAATCTGTGTGTAGCCTTATTTCAGAAGTAGAGAAGGCTGTGGACTGACATGTCGAGATGGGAATGGGAAGTTGAATTGACATAGGTTTCTACCGGGAGATCACACTTTTTCTGGTAGTGTAGGTGCTTGGTGAAGCCGTCTCCCAATCTACGTAGGGACTCACCGATAAACAGAACGCCACAACGGGGGCACTGGATATAGTAGATGATTCCAGCAGTCTCACAGGTGAGGTGCCGCCTCACCAGAAGGACTGTTTGGAGCCCTGAATGGTAGTGAGAGAGGAGGTGTAAGGGCAGGTGTGGCACTTGTTCTGTTTGCAAAGATAAGTACCAGGAGGGAGGTCAGTGAGGAGGGCCGAGAGGACTAGTGAGTCGTGTAGGGTGCAACCCTTGTGGAAAGTGGAAACTGGGGGGTGGGGTAGGGAAAGATGAGTCACACCCGCCCCTACACTTCCTCCCGCACTAACATTCAAGGCCCCAAGCAGAGTCTTTCCAGGAGAAACACCACATCTACTCTATCTGGTGCTCCTGGTATGGCCTCCTGTATATCAGTGAGACCCGACGTAGATTGGGAGACTTCGCTGGGCATGATTGTTCCATCTGTCAGAAAAAGTGGAATCTCCTGGTAGGCACCCATTTCAATTCTACTTCCCATTCTGATATGTCAGTCTATAGCCTCCTCTACTGCTGCGATAATGCCACACTCAGGTTAGAGGAACAACATCTTATATTCCATCTGGGTAGCCTCCAACCAGATCGCATGAACATCAATTTCTCAAACTTCCTGTATTTGCCCACCCCCCTCGCCTTCATCATTCCCCATCCCTGTTTCTCTCTCTCACCTCATCTCCTTACCTGCCCATCACCTTCTCCTTTCCTTTCCTCCACGGTCTTCTACTCTCTCCAATCAGAGTCTCCCTCCTCCAGCCCTTTATCTCTTTCACCAGTCAACTTCCTAGCTCCTTACTTCACTCCTTCCCCCTCTCCTGGTTTCAGCTATCACTACTTCTTCTGCCCCTCCCCCACCATCTTAGATTGACCTAATTTTTCTTTCCAGTCCTGATGAAGGGTCTCGGCCCAAAAAATCGACTATTTACTCTTTTCCATAATGCTGCCTGGCCTGTTGAGTTCTTCCAGCCTTTGGATTTGCTTTGGATTTGCAGCATCTGCAGATTTTCTTATGTTTGTGAAAATCTGCACATGGTGCAGCCCTAATCATTTTACAAAGTGATTAATAAATATATCTAGAGAGGGTGGCACTCTGTGCCAGTTACTTTAAATTGTTGATTAAACAGCCAATTAGCTTCTCCTCAATGTTCAGAAGGCTGTTGGGAAACTGAACGCACCGTCACTTCTGCCTAAGGGTTTCGGCCCGAAACGTCGACTGTACTCTTTTCCTAGATACTGCCTGGCCTGCTGAGTTCCTCCAGCATTTTGTGTGTGGCTGTTGAAAGTGCCCGAGTGTGAGATGGCATTGCATTACTATCTCTCTCAACAGCTTTGGCGAGTCCAGCACAGCTAGTCTACTCAAACCCTCAAAACCACAAATTAATTGCATTATGATTGAGATGATTTGCTTTCCAACAATTATCATGACAATGATCACTACAAAGGAACTGCACCAATGGTGGTAAGCAATCGTAATTTTGTGGCTTTCTGCAGTAGATCTTTATCATTCATTTTACACGACCAATGTTAGCAAATGATAACCAGTACAAAAAGAACCCATTGGAATTGTAATCTCATCACCAACTCCATAAATATTCAACATGCCTTTACATATCACCAATAAACAATAATGTCAAGATTACATTGCCCTGATTATAGTTCTTGAGACAAATATATACATTTATAGTTTTCTAGCATTATGATGCCAGAATGTTTCAGGATTATGGTACTTGCAATATACACACTCTGTTCTAAGTTAATGACCATGATAAAATCAATTGGAACCTATTCTTACTAAGATAAATTTGATTGAACTGGTGCCTAAGATGATATAATGTATTCTTGCAGACAGTTTTCTTTTATAGCAAATAAAAATGGAAAGGGTCTGCATGATGAAGTAATTTGCAGTGAAGTACACCAGCAGGTTCCAAAAGACAAACAGTTGTATGACAAATGGCAAATTTGTTTCAAAAAGGCCTTCAAGAAACAATTTGACAAGATCCATGTGTAGAAATTTCAGTTAGAATTTGCATCCAAGACTATGAATAACTGAAGTGTGTAAAACCCATAACCTTGAGTGGTGCCAAAAAGAAAGCAGTCCAATGAAGACTAAAGATGTATAGTAAGTACCTCAAAAGAAATGACTTGAAAGATACTGTGTTAACCTCAGATAAGAGAGGAAATGTGTCTTAGACATTCTTACACAAAATATTCCTGACTAGTGCACAGTGAAAGCTCTGCTCTTATATTCCCAAGTGTCTTTCTCTTGCTATCCTTGTTCTTAGATTTTTTTTCTCCCACACTCAGAGACTCTTCAACATCTATTTGCTTTAATCCCCAAATGGCTGTAGTTCTACAGGTACATTAAGTTCTAGACAGCAATTCTAGGAATTTCTGCAAATACATGGAATAAGGAAAGGCTGGATGTTATTAAGGATCAGCAATTTAGGAGAAGAGTTTGTCTCCAGGGCATTTGAACCTTGATATTAGAAAAAGCTTTTGAAATTATTTCTTGATACCATGTAACATATTATTAAATACACCTTCAGTTTTCTCTTTCTTCTGTGCTTTTGTGTGGTCAATAAATTATCTGCTTGTTCCACAGTTCTTTTAACCTTTATTTCACCATTGAGAGATTGCCAGACTAAGCAGGAAACTGAGCAAACTTCAGATAAAAAGGTAGCCAATCAGCTCTTAAAAAACAAAAAAAAAACTTTTGCTCAAGTGGTTCCAAAGTAAGGCAAATTAATCATTTTAGGTGTCCTCAGCTATTTGGTCAGTGATGGTACCAGAATGATTAATTTATTTGACTAATAATCCAAAGAACTGGATGAAAGATTCAGAGACATACATTCAAATTCCATCAGGACAGCTGTGGAGTCTAAATGCAATTAAATATAGTAAATATACCTGGTGTTCTTTAAAAAATCTGTCATTCATTTTGGCTGACATGAAGCTATTGGGACTTTTTATAATCTATCTGGTTCCCTAACAACCTTTGGGGCAGAAATCCGTTCTCTTTATTTGTTTAGCCCAGCTACATTTCAAAATTCAGAGAAATGTTTTAATCGCCCTCTGAAATGAGCAAGCAGGGCAAATGTCAAAGGAAAAGGCAAACTCAGCCCAGGGAACTGCAATATCCCAAACTTATTGACATCAGGGAGCTCTATGCCTAAATATGCACATCCTTCCCACGCCTGAGCAAGCCACAGCCTGAGCGTCACACTCCCAACATTATACCTTTCAGCCAAAGGAAAGAGATCTTTATTGGTGATTGTTCAGTTTTCAATTTCAATCATAAATCCTCAGATAATTACAGAATCCGTGCCAAAGAAGTGATCAGCTCCAGTGAGGGCAGAGTCTAAACACCTCACTGTAGCATTCCACGGAATCCCATCACCAGCATCCAATTCATAGGAGGATAGGAGATGTGGCTTGCTAGAATGTCATGACATGATTACGGACTAAAATCTCAGTTAGATCAGCTCCACCAATGCCAAGGCCACAAGGGCAAGCCATAGAGTGTAAAGTGGGTCACCTCCCCTGACATCCCAATGTCTTTCAACTGTAAACCATGATTTGATTAGGGCAAAGGCTCTCTATGTATCTATGTATCAGGCACAAATTAGACACTGCAGCAACTCATTGATGCTTCTTGACAGCTCCTGCAAAACCAGTATGAATTAATTGAATAGTAAGTCTCATAGAACATTAAGATTCCTATGCCGTTCTCATCATGCTCACTGTTTTTAATGTCAGGGCGATGATTTATTTTCCATTAATTTTACTGGTCTATGTAATGAGCGTACAACTCAAACTAGATTTCCACAGCAGAGCTCATGTTATGGCCAATGTGAATTAAGAGAAAATAGCTCCAGAGTTCCCTCAACAGTACAGCTAATTCCACAGTAAAAATGCCATCAGGAAGCTCAGGTGGTACACACAAGCAGAAGCCCTAAAGTTCCTCACAGATGAATGGCAGCAGATTCCAGGCTGCATTCCTGTACTGGGCTCCTCACGGAACCCAAAGACAAAACACCAACCTCCTGCAGTTTCTCTGCCCATGGACTGTGTGTTTGCAATTAAGAACACCAGGAACAAAATAATTACATGCTGATATATAACACTGGCAGATAAGGAAAAAGCAGCTAGTCTATGCCTCATACACTATCAGGATGATAGCAGCATCAAGAAATAGGAGCAAAATTCGTCTATTCAGTCCATTGAGTCTGCTTCACCGTTCGATCATGGCTGATCTGTTTTCCCTCTCAAATCCTTTCTCCTGCCTCCTCCCTCGAACGTTTGATGCCATTACTCTTCTACATAATCATGCCTAGATACTAGATCACCAGCATCGCTACTCTTCTGCGTAAACTTTGTAATTATTGTTAACAATGATAAAATGGAGAAAGATAAAAAGTTTTTTTGACAAAAACTGGCAGCTGTGAGAAGACAGTAGATGTCATTGACAATAGATGTTGCTTTCCTGAGGCAGTGCCTCTGTAGATGTTACCAGTGGTGGGGAGGCATTGTGCTGTGATGTATTAAGGAGATTCCACTACTCTCTACAACTTCTTATGTTCCTGCTCATTCAAATTGCTGTCCTCAGGATACTTCCAACAGTTTGTTAGAGTGCTTGGTGACAGGCTGGGCCCAGGACAGGTTGTTGGACATGTTGATACCCAAGAACCTAAAGTTGCTGACTCTCTACACCACCAATTCCCCAGGGTAGAATGATGCATGTCCTCTCCTTTCTTGAAGTTAACAATTAGCGTTTTAGTTGTGCTGGCATTGAGTGAGAGTTTGTTGTTGCAGCACCACTCAGCCAGGTGTCCTATCTTGCTCTGGTAGGCTGACTCATTGCTACCTGTGTTCATCCGGCAACAGTAGTGTCAGTGATATTTTTGAAGATAAGCTGAGCTTAGCTAAACAGTCACCTGTCACTAGAGAGTAGAACATGTTTCTGTTTGTGATTGAAACATAAACATCACAGAGGTCTTCAGGCTAGTTCATCCAGTCAGAGAGAATCCAGTCAGTTATATTTCCCTGCTCTTTCCTATAGTCACAATTTATATTAACTGACAGATTTTTTTTATTATTATGTTGAAGACCAGATGTGCTGGAAGTCTCATGCACCTTTGAGCAATTTGAATTTCATTAGCTCAAAGGTCATTGAAGCAGCAAAAAAGGCTTAGAAAAAGCCCCCGCACTGGGGTAGGTATAGAAACCTCAGGCACCTTTGGTCTGGTGAGAACTAAATGTGGTATCTAATGGGCACCAATACTGGGACTATATCTTTCAGTAAACACGAAATACTGGAGGAACTCAGCAGGCCAGGCAGCATCTATGGAAAAAAGTACAGTCGATCTTTCAGGCCTGGGCTGCTGAGTTCCTCCAGCATTTTGTGTGCATTGCTCAGATTTCCAGCATCTGCAGATTTTCTCTTGCTTCTATATCTCCAAGTTCAAGCTAAGAAGAGAAGGCCATGACAGGCAGAAAATAGGTGATTCATAAACAGTGAATTAAATTGTTGGTGTGGGTTCTAAATAAACCAAAATTTAAGCAGTAAGTACTGGTTCTGATCTGCCCATGTTATAATATTGACTCTGACTGTGTGTTATAGAAGGTGAAGGTGCAGGGCTCACTGTCAAAATTCTGACATACAAACAAAGATAACAGAAATCTGAGGTAACCTCAACATATTGATAGCAGCATCCAAAGGAAAGTCCAAAAATGTGGGGCTGAAAGGCAACAGGTAAATTTTGGTAACTCACACCAATTTTAATGCTTGGATAAAAGTTTTGAACTTGTGATTGTGCACATACTGTAATGTGCTTGCATTTTGCCATAGAAAAGATGGTTAGGCAATGCTTCATGGTACCAGTATGAAACGTATCAATTGTCAAGGTAATAGCACCAGGTCTTGGCTTAATACATGCTATGTAGATAGGAGAGGTTTAGCTGCATATATACCAAATGCAAGCAAATAGGATAGGTTTAGATGGAAATCTCGGTTGGCATGGACCAGTTAGACCAGAAGGCTTGCTTCCTACTCTAGGATTCCATGACTCAAGTGGGCAGTAGGGTCTATTTTCATGTTGTGCTCTATGACACTAATTAAAATGCAAAGGTAATAATGTGCAGTGCTTTAAAATACATAGCACTGCTAAGGCAAAAGCTCAGAGGTAACGGAAATTATTTTGAACATTATACTGTTACCAAAGTTCTGTGAGGCGCAGAAGCCATGATTTTAAGACAGAATGAGCAAGACAAGATAGATGCCCCTCAAATTTTATCCACCAGCAACAGCTTAATCTCAGGCAGAAGTTAATTGACTGAAGAAACAAAACAAAAACTGAAGCTTGAAAATTTTCTTATTCAAATGACAACATTTAATTACAGGTATTATGAATGGATGGCTTGACATAATTGCAACATCACAGAATACATTTAAATGAATGCAAATAGCAAGAACCTCCTCAGTCGAAGCATCATAAATATCCTGCAAGTCAACACTAAAGAAGATATTAAGTGTTATCAAAATCCTGGATAGACATACAGACAGAGGCAGGATTACCATAAATTGTGTTTTTTTTCTTATGTTGTTAAAAATAGTTTTAAAAAACTGGCACCTTTGGCTCACTTTAAGTAATGATATCTCCATTAGAAGAGCTTTTGGGTTATAACTTGGCAAAGAAAGAGTTCATGCTGATAAGGATCACATGTTACAATGAAAAATATTGTGTGAATCCCATGCCAATGTGATATGTAGTGAATTTGGAGGAAGTACCTAAAAACTATTAAAAAATAAGGGATGTTGTGTGCTCAGTATGGACATAAAAACAAAAAATTAAATTCATCCAACCCCGCAAGGACCTTGGCAAAGATCTTTAGAAGTGTGTAATATCACAATATTTATTGCTTCAAGCAAAACTGCCAAAATGTCTTATCTTACTTAAAAGATTGCTTCTATGCTTGGATTGCAGGATTATTAATTGTACTCCTCACTAAACCAGTAACATTGGATACATTCCTGCTTCTTCAATGACTGACTCCCTTTACAAAAGAAACAACAAAAAATGGCTGCTTCTACATTCTAGGGCAAAACAGTCATCTCCTGATGATAAAATGGGACCTATTCCCCAGTAAACATTTGCTCTGTTAAAATCATAAGATTTACATGAAAAGATTATCAAAGCTTTTTTGATGAGCACATGACCATGTACTGAGGCAGAATATTTTCATATTTGACTGTTTTTTTTTCATTTCAACTGGATAATTAAACCAAGGAATAGAAAATATAATCACTTTGCTCATCATGTCAGCAATAAATTGGATTAATCCCTGCATTCAGCTGGATTCAACATACATTGAATGAATATCTATCTCCCACTCCACCGATTTCTTGGCATCAGCTGGTACTGCAATTTCACATGGGTGTTTCCAAACATGCCTATCTAGTGATAATAGCTGGCAGCATCAACACCATCTGAAATTTCCAGCA
The DNA here is from genome assembly GCF_030028105.1 of Mobula birostris. Taxonomy (NCBI): domain Eukaryota; kingdom Metazoa; phylum Chordata; class Chondrichthyes; order Myliobatiformes; family Myliobatidae; genus Mobula; species Mobula birostris. The sequence continues at coordinate 20,065,438 of NC_092393.1, forward strand.
ACACATAACATCAAAGTTAATTTTGATCAGAATATTTAAGGCTCTGTTGCCTCGGAACTTCCACAAGTACTGGCCAATATTTGAGGGAAAGAAAACACAATATTACCAAATGAAAAGATACAAAATCCCAACCTTGAAGATAATATCCAACTGCATGAGCAACTGCAGATATTTGCCAAAATAACTAATTATGCTAAACTTAAGTAGTTTTGGCTTGGAAAGCACATGCATTGCAAACTGGAGATATTTGGACTCAGTCTAGTCGACAGGATCTTTCATAGTCAGAGACAGTCCATCAGAGTTGGATAGCACTGGGTCAAAGGTTAGTACATACACACTGGAATTTCCCATTTCAGTCAAATACTCTTAATATATATAAGGGATACTTCATTCACTTCGTTACTGTTGCATGTCTTTGATGAGGTATGAGCAAAGCATCTGAGACTGTTGCTAACACATTAACATAATTAAGTTGAAGCTATTCCCAGTCACTGCAATGCTTTTGCAATGGTTGTCCTTTTAATAAAGCTGCTTACAATACATAAAATTCACAAACATGAAGAAGTCTGCAGATGTTGGGAATCTAGAGCAACACAAACAAAATGCTGCAGGAACTCAACAGGTCAGGCAGTATCTACGGAAATGAGTAAATACTTGACGTTTCGGGCCAAGACCCTTCTTCAAGACTGAGAAGGAAGGGGAAAGATGCCAGAATAAAAAGGTGGGGGGAGGGGAAAGAGGCCAGCTTGTAGGTGAGAGGTGAAGGCAGGTGGGTGGGAAAGGTCAAGGGCCGGAGAAGAAAGAATTTGATAGGAGAGTGGACAATAGGAGAAAGGGAAGGAGAAGGGGGCCCAGGGGGAAGTAATAGGTGGGTGAGGGGAACTGAAAGGTCAGAGTGGGGAATAGAAGAAGTTGGGGGGGGGGGTTTGTTCACTGGAAGGAAATATCAATTTTCATGCCATTAGGCAGGCTACCCAGATGGAATATAAGGTGTTGCTCCTCCACCCTTAGGGTGGCCTCATCTTGGCACAAGAGGATCAAAATGGGAATGGGAATTTGAATTAAAATGTTTGGCACCAGGATAAAATTATTTTAACGTAGATTTAAATCTACTAAAGAAAAAGGTTTTAGCTTATTTTGTAACTTAATTACCTCCCAAATTATAGACATGCACAACAAATGACTTCACCTCTAATTCTCAATCACTTCACATAATTGGCACTGCATCTCTGTGTGAGACTGCCTTTCAGACTGCTCCTTGATGAAATGTTACATTTTAGTCTGTGTAAACAATTGGAAGAAGGCTAAAGAACAGAGTTTTCACTGGATACCGCTGGTGAAAAATGTACTCAAGATGTAATTTTGAGAATTGATTACTTTCTCAAGTATGTTCTGACTTTGGGTGCTCTCTGTGTGCAGTACACAGATTCTCTTGATCACCGTGCAGATTTCCTCTGGGTCACCAGCTTCAACCCACATTCCAGAATATGCAGGCTGGTAAGTTAATTGACCACAGTCATAGGCGGCATGGAAGCATAATAGTTAGTACAATACTTTACAGTACCAGGGACCCGGGTTCAATTTCCGCCACTGTTTGTAAGGAGTTTGTATGTTCTCCCCATGACTGTGTGGGTTTCCTCTGAATGCTCCAGTTTCCTCCCACAGTCCAAAGATGTACCGGTTGGTAGGTTAATTGGTCATTGTAAATTGCCCCGTGATTAGGCTAGAGTTGAGTGGGAGGTTGCTGGGTGACGCGGCTCAAAGTGCCGATTCCGTGCTGCGTCTCAGTCAATTCCATTTTGTGTGAGGGTGAACAGTAGACTATGGGCAGGCAGGTGTGCTGATGAGGGTGAACAGTAGACTATGGGCAGGAAGGTGTGCTGATGAGGGTGAACAGTAGACTATGGGCAGGAAGGTGTGCTGATGAGGGTGAACAGTAGAATAGGGGCAGGAAGGTGCGCTGATGAGGGTGAACAGTAGAATAGGGGCAGGAAGGTGTGCTGATGAGGGTGAACAGAAGACTATAGGCAGGAAGGTGTGCTGATGAGGGTGAACAGTAGAATAGGGGCAGGAAGGTGCGCTGATGAGGGTGAACAGTAGAATAGGGGCAGGAAGGTGCGCTGATGAGGGTGAACAGTAGACTATGGGCAGGAAGGTGCGCTGATGAAGGTGAACAATAGACTATGGGCAGTAAGGTGTGCTGATGAGGGTGAACAGTAGACTATGGGCAGGTAGGTGCGCTGATGAGGGTGAACAGTAGACTATGGGCAGGAAGGTGCGCTGATGAGGGTGAACAGTAGACTATGGGCAGGAAGGTGTGCTGATGAGGGTGAACAGTAGACTATGGGCAGGAAGGTGTGCTGATGAGGGTGAACAGTAGACCATGGGCAGGAAGGTACGTTGATGAAGGTGAACAGTAGACTATGGGCAGGAAGGTGCGCTGATGAGGGTGAACAGTAGACTATGGGCAGGAAGGTGTGCTGATGAGGGTGAACAGTAAACTATGGGCAGGAAGGTGTGCTGATGAGGGTGAACAGTAGACTATGGGCAGGTAGGTGTGCTGATGAGGGTGAACTGTAGAATAGGGGCAGGAAGGTGTGCTGATGAGGGTGAACAGTAGACTATGGGCAGGAAGGTGTGCTGATGAGGGTGAACAGTAGACTATGGGCAGGAGGTGTGCTGATGAGGGTGAACAGTAGACTATGGGCAGGAAGGTGTGCTGATGAGGGTGAACAGTAGAATATGGGCAGGAAGGCGTGCTGATGAGAAGCTTGGGGGAATCAAAAAATAACGTGATTTATGTAGGATTAGTGTAAAAGGGTGGTTGATGGCTGATGCAGACTCACTGAACTAAAGGGCCAATTTTTTAGATTAGATTAGATTCAACTTTATTGTTATTGTGCCAAGTACAGATACAAAGCTGATGAAATACAGTTAGCATCTGACCAGAAATGCAAAGAACAGTGTTATTTACAAAATAACTGTGAATAAAAAGTAAGTGCTACAGCACACAAATATAAAAGTACTGAGACAGTAAAATATGGATGCAATACTGTTTAGCGCTGTGATGTGAAGTTCACACAGGGTCACAGCCTCAGGGAAGAAGCTCTTCTTGTGCTTGCTGGTGCGGGAGCGGAGGATCCTGTAGCACCTACTGGATGGGAGGAGAGTTAAAAGTCCATGGTTAGGGTGAGATGCATCCTTGATAATGCTTTTTGCAGCGTTATGGTAGATGTTCTCAATGGTGGGCAATTAGGTGCCGATAATCCACCGGGCAGTTTTCAACACACGCTGAAGTGCTTTGCGGTCCGATACGGGACAATTGCTATACCACACTGAGAAGCAGTTGGTGAGTATGCTCTCAATGGGACAGTGGTAAAAGTCTGTCAGTATCCTGGGACAGAGGTGAGCTTTCTTCATGCTCAGCAGGAAATAAAGGCGCTGTTGCGCCTTTTTGATCAGGATGGAGGAGATGGAGGAGAGTTCTGTGATGTATCATTCTCTATGTACATTTTAAAACCATTTTTAAGATTTAAATTAAAGTGTAAATCTTCATTTCGATTCATTGACAAATTTAAATGTAACTCAATAAAGTTCGATTGAAAAATTTAATACCTCTTAGTGACCATACAATTGACAACTAGGGTGCAAACATTTGGTTCATTATCCAATCAATCAACCTTACAGCTATACTGTTGAAAGAAAATTGATTAATTTTATGCACTTGTTTTAAATGCAATCATCTTTCCAATCACTACGTTTTTATGCAGATATTTCTCTCCTTTTTTTGGAGCAGTTACTATAATTTCTTTTCCCTCTGTTCTATAAATGGACTTCATGCACTGAGTAAATTGCCACAAAATACTGTTTACTGGCAGTCACATGCCTGTCACACACCCAGCAGTGTTGCCAATAAATAGACTGTCAATTAGCACCATACAAAATGCATCCATCACAGAAAGAAGCACATTTTAATCATTGACATGTCAACATTTGAACTGCAAGCTAATTATAAATTCCTGGGTAATAAATTATAAGTCCCATGAACCCACACAGTATATGGGACAGTATACTTTCGATTAGTGTGTGGCACTCATCCGTGGCATAGAGTCATTCTAGTCTACTATGGCACTTACCTGATTTCTATACAGACAAGCTGGATTGGCTGATCCACGCCTCTAGCACCAGTGGTAGCATCTCAGGGATTCATGTTTTGAGACCATGCAGACGACAACATTTCTTCCAGTTTATAACATCTCAAAGAAAGAATGACATGGAGCTTCCATGTTATCTCCACACTCCTTCAACCTGCTCCGCTGAACCTATCACAACTTTGCTCACAACCCTGGTGACATTTGATTCTTGAGCTGGGTATCAGAGGTTTTGCTGGGATTGTGTACCAGCATCATCCCGTGTCCTTAGTCAACAATATTAAATGGTTGAAGGAAAGCTTCTTTTCCCCCTCTACAGATTAGACTGTTTTTGCCAACTTAGCGATATGTTTTTGGGCCAATCGTGCAATCTGGCAATTTGCTGTCTCCAAGAGGGTTCCACAAGGCTGCGAGCAAGGTGTGCAACATAGATGCCAGGAAGCCTGGGCCCATGATCGACTCCAGCTCTCAGCGATCTCACCGATTAAAGAAGGAGGAAGATTGAAAACATCGATGTGGGTGCAGAGGTGAGTGTGAATGCTCAGTGCCATCTACCGGCCTCTTGCTTGCTGCTGCCGGAGAGGGGTGTCTACGTGTGGTGGTCTCCTGGTCCCTCTCGCTTGCTGCTCCTGAGGGGAAGTCCCTGCGTTTGAAATGATCTCTCTCGCCCTTGATGCTGTCGGAGCAAGGTTTAATTGAAACGGTTTGTGAACTGTGTTCTATTTTTCTGGTCGCTTATTTTCTTTTGTTGCTATTTTGGGCGATTTTTGAATAGGGGCAGCCTGCAGATAGTGAATAATGAGCTGAACTGAAACATGTCTATTGATTTTGTGATGTATATTCTGTGTTTTTGCTCATTGTTTTGGTTGCTGTTTGCGCGATTTGTTTTTTGTGCGTGGGGGAGGAGTTTGATGTTTTTCTTTGAACTGGTTCTATGGTTCTTCTTTGTTTCATGGCTGTCTGTGGGGAAGATGAATCTCAGGGTTGTATACTGCAAACATACTTTGATAAAAAAATGTATTTTGAATTCTTTGAATGCTTCAGGCAAGTGAATACCTTTATTACATTACCCATCATTTCATATAATAAATCCTGATTGACAGACATTGTTGTAAGTAACACATTTGTCGGAAAGAGACACAAGAGAATTAAACTCTTATATGCAGTACCAGTAGACAGGATGTTGCAGGACGGTTACAGCCCTGATGTGCTACAAATGCAGTTCACATTGGATTTCTGTATTTGCAAGCTATGTCCAACTTCATAACATGTTCTTTAAACATAACTAAGGGTTTAAGGTTCAGATTCTCGACATTAGGACTTGTCAGCATATGTCATGGCCATAATTGGTAGAAAAAATAAACTCAGGAATGATGTGGTTTGCATGGGGTTTTGGAGAGGTTTTTCCTCTTCAGGTAGGGAATGTATGTTAGGGTGAAGGAACCATGGTTGACAAGAGAGGTGAAACATCTAATCAAGAGGAAGAAGGAAGCACACTTCAGGTTTAGGAAGCAAGCATCAGACAGGTCTCTAGAGAGTTACAAGGAAGCCGGGAAGGAGCTTAAGAACCACTGCAGGAGGGCTAAAAGGAGGCACGAGAAGGCCTTGGAAAGTAGGATTAAGGAAATCCCCAAGGGATTCTACATGTATGTAAAAAAAACAGGAGAATGTCTAGAGTAAAGATATGACTGATCCAAGAATAGTGGAAGAAACAGGTGCCATGAATTGGAAGAGGTAGGGAAGATCCTTAATGAGTATATTGCTTTAGTGTTCATCAGTGAGGTGGACCTTGATGACTGTCAGGACAACATAGAATAGGCTAACATGCTGGAACATGTCAACATTAAGAAGGAGGATGCGCAGGAATTTTTGAAAAAACATTAGGATAAATAACTCTTCAGGGTCAGATGGGATCTACCCCAGTTTACTAAGGGGATTGAGGGAAGAGATTACTGTGCCTTCAGCATTGATCTTTGAGTCCTCACTGGTCAAGGTAGTAGTACCAAAAGATTGGAGGTGAGGGATGGGGCAAATGTGTACCTTTGTTCAAGAAAGGGAATGGGGCTATCTCTGGGAAATATAGACTAGTGAGTCTTACATCAGCCATGGGCAAATTATCGAAGAGGATTTTTAGAGACAACAATTATGAACATTAGTAGAAGCAGAGTCTGGTTGGGGATAGTCAGCTTGGCTTTGTGAGGGGTTGGTCAACAAAAATAATTGATGAAGGTAAAGCAGTGGATGTGGTGCATGGTGATTTTAGTAAAGTGTTTGACAAGGTTCTCCAGAATCGATTCATACAGAAAGACAGGAGGCATGGGATCCAGGGAAACTTGCATGGATTCAGTGACGCTTCCCTTCAGAAGGCAGAGGATAGTAGTAGGTAGAGTGTCTCCTGCCTGTAGATTGGTGGTCAAAGGTGTTTTGTTGTGGATAATGTAGACAGTTGTCATAGGTTACAAGGGGACACAGGTAGGATACAGTGCTGGGCTGGGAAGTGGCAGATGGAGTTCAATCTGTAAAAGTGTGAGGTGAAACACTTTGAAAGGTCGATCTTGAAGGCAGAGTAGGGGAAATGGCAGGATAGTTAGCAGGATGGAGGAACAGAGGGACCTTGGGGTACAAATCTACAGATCCCTCAAAGTTGCAACACAAGTTGATAGAGTTGTTAATGTGGCAGATGCTATATTGGCCTGTGTTAATCGGACGATTAAGTTCAAGAGCCACAAGGTAATATTCCAGCTGTATAAAACTCTGGTCAGACAACTCTTGAAATATTATGTTCAGTCCTTTACACCTCATTATAGGAAGGATATGGAAGCTTTAGAGAGAGTGCAGAGAAGATTTACAAGGGTGCTGTCTGGATTAGAGAGCATGTCGTATGAAGAGAGGCTGAAGGATCTAGGGCATCACTCTTTGGAGTGAAGGAAGAGGAGAGATGATTTGATAAAGGTATATAAAATGATAAGAGGCATAGATCGAGTGGACAGGCAGAGACTTTTTCCAAGGGTGGAAATTGCTAACTTGAGAGGGTATAATTTAAGGTGATTGGAGGAAAGTATAGGGGGGATGTCAGAGGTAAGTTTTCGACGCAGGGAATGGCGTGGAATGGGATGGCAGGGGTGGTGGTAGAGGCAGATACATTAGGGACACTTAAGAGACTCTTAAATAGGCATTTGATGAAATTATAAAAGGAGGGCTACACGGAAGAGAAGGGTTAGATAGATCCAGGATTTGGTTAAAAGGTCGACATGACATTGTGGATCGAAAGGCTTGTATTGCACTATATTGTTCTGTGTTCTACCTTGTATGATTATGCCTATTAAACCACCTGACTCTGTGACTCTCAGAATTAGAGGAGAGCTAACATTTCAGAAGGCTGCAAGTCTGTGGTTGAATAGGAAGAAAAACCAATGGGTGAAATGAACTTAGTGCAAGGAAGTATTTGCCTAACAAGTTTACAGACGATAGAATGAGAGAAGTAAGCCAAACATATTTTGAACTTGACAAGTTTAAAAGCAACAGAGATGAATGAGGGTTTCAGTAGCAGCAGAACTGTATGCTGTTACTAAGATGGAAATAAGCTGTTTTCATCATAGCACAGATATGTTTCCTGAAGCCCAGCACAGGGTTGAAATGACATGACGATTGCAAGCAATGTAACTCAATTTCAGAAAGATGCCGGAGATAAGAATGAAGTCCGTGGCCCAGTAACAAAGATATGACACAGGCTGAAGATGTTCATAACATTTTTCAAGGTGATTTTCTAGTTACCGAAGTCAGAGTGTCAGCAATCCACCAGCACTACTTGCTCCAGTAAAAATTAATTTCCAGATCCACTTGTTCACTATGAATAAAGCACTAATTTTCATCATTCCACTTACAAATTCTGCAAGATTGTTGAACAAAAACCCAATACGACTCACATACACCCACTCATGTATTGAGTGAAACAAGTTCTTTCAGAAGAAGAAACACAGGACACCTGCTCCACCACACCAAAGTTTTCTGAATATTCCTTAAGGAAAAAAACAAGCAATACAAATAATTTTACTGAAATCAACTGGATTAAAGCTTCACTTTGTTTATTTTCTTCCTTAAAAAATTATAAAATAACTTTTGCATGAGTCCTTTCCCAAGAAAATCATACAGAAACCAGATACCTGTCCTGTTTATCTAAGAATCTTTCATTAAAGCTCCTCCAGTAACTGGCACAAGTACCTGTATATTCCATTAGACGAGCCAGAACCTACATCCAAAAATAGTTCATCATTGAGGGGAAGTGGCAGCTGTAACCACTTCTACCAGTCTCTTGTTTTCACTTGCTCCATAAGTCGGCCCTTCTGAAATCTAATATTTGCAAAGCGCTCCCTGTCCGCAAACGAAACGTTATTGAATTAAAAATCTCCTTCATAGAATGTAAGACAAAACTATCAGTTTACACTAATCTACCTCCAATATATCCTCTCCCACACAGGAATTTGAAGGTGAAGTTTTTGGAAAGATAAGACCATTGAAGATTTTTATTAGACTTTGCAATAACAACATCTGAACTTCTTATTTAAAAATAAATTAGCACAGTTGACAATATCAATAACAAGCAGATACAAGCATATTTCCACTAATATTTCCATAATGTTACATTAAATAATATTTACACAAGCATGTTCTCCAACACAAATGTTCCTTTAGCTGGTAATCCTTCATGCCTTTCTGACAAGATACTTCTATTAGCTGTAAATTTAATGGGTAAATCTGTCAGTGTAATAAAATTAGCAAAGAAATCCCAAGCTAGAAGAGATAAGCAGACTAAGAATACTGTAGGTATTGCTGGAGAACACTTACAAGCAATAAATCCCAGCTGAATCTGCTAAACTTCTTAAAATACCACTTAAACCACATGCTGCCCTCTCTGCTGCAGACATATAGATGAACTTTAAAGATCGAAGTAAAAGACAATACAAAATTGAAATGTCGACCACGGTGAAAAAATACTTCTTGCCAGGAATACAACTGTATTATGAAAGAAAGTAAAAATACCTTACTTAAATATATTCCTTGAGAAAAATCCCAAACACCACATATATGTCAACTTACTTCAACATTATGCAATATCTTATTCACATTTTTAACAGAAAAGCTAATGGAATATTGTAATTTATTTTGGGAAATAAATACAAAAATAGGGATATTATGCTTCAGTTACATAGAACATTAGTGAAAGCAAATTACCTCTTTTTCTTTTCCCACAGATGCAGCCTGACCTGCTGAGTTCTTCCAACATATTTTGTTTTTACTTTTGAAATATGAACCTGGTCTATCTACTTACAGTGGATCTACCCTTCCTGGCATGCAGTTACCCTGTTATAATCAAAGTAAATTTATTATTGAAGTATGTACATGTCACCAAATGGAAAAGATTAAATAGTGGACATTTCCCTTCATCAGGACTTCTCCAGTCCTGATGAAGGTTCTCGGCCCGAAACGTCAACTGTTTAATCTTTTCCACAAATGCTGCCTGGCCTGCTGATTTCCTCCAGCATTTTGTGTGTATTGCTTTGATTTGCAACATCTGCAGATTTTCTCTTGTTTGTTACATGTCACCAAATACTATCTCAAGATTCATTTTCTTGCAGGACTTCACAGCAGAATAAAGAAATACAATAGAATCAATGAAAAACTACACATAAGGACTGAAAAATAACCAATGTGCAAAAGAAGACAAACTGTGCAAATACAAAATTAATAAAATAAATAAGTAAAAATAACACTGAGAACATGAGTTGTAGTGTCCTTGAAAACGAGTCCATAGATTGTGTTTAAAGTTCAAAGTTGAGGTGAGTGAAGTTTCCATTCTGGTTCAGGAGCCTGATAGTTGATGTACTAACTGTTCCTGAACCTGGCCTTGTAGGATCTAAGGCTCCTGTACTTCCTTCCCGAAGGTAGCAGCGAGAAGAAAGCATGGCCTGGATGGTGGGGGTTCTTGATGATGGATAATGCTTTCTTGTGGTGGTGCCCCATAATCAATGAGTTTAGAAACTGTGTCCATGGAATCCTCAGAATCTTAGAGGTGTTGCAAATGGAAAGAGAACACTTGGTCCATCAAGTCTCCTCTAGATTCACATGAAGTCCATGCAAAATCCATTCTGTAATCCATATACAATTTTCTTTTCAGTTCCATTCTGATTCACTCTTTTCACCACTATTGCTGGGTGCGAGATCCTGATCATCACCACTTCCCAAGTTTTTCCTCATATCCTCTTTGAATTCTTTGGTTCTTTGAGCACTAATTAATGGGAACACTTTTATCTGACTTACTCTTTCCTAAGCTCATCATGTTCTTCTGCAATCTATCAAATCTCCTTTGTAAACACGAGAAAATCTGCATATGCTGGAAATTCAAGCAACAGACAAATCTCCTCTGTACCTCCCTTCCTCCAAGTCGAGGTCCAGTTAGCTCTCCAGCTTGCTTGACAGCAAACTGCAGTGCCATTCCACTCTCAAAATTATCCATACATCCTAGATGACCAGATACAATTAATGCACAAAAAGAATTTCAACGCACTTTCAGATTACATCTAGCAAATAGTCAGGAAAGTGGAAAATTATACAAAGGAAACAGAAGTTCTTTATTTTAAGGAGGTTCACTGCACTGTGTTAGCTCGAGTTTTTTTTAAGTGATTTCTCTTTCTCTATGGAAATATACTCCTTATTTACTTCATTATAAGTTTATGAATCAGGTTCAAGAGGTCTGTCTGGTAGCTAACGCATAGTATATGAAAGTGTTCATTTCAAGAAAGTTAACTTGGCTTGATGTGACCTCTACTTCTTGTAAAGCATCAGTGCGTAATGTTCACTTGTACTATACATAGGACATAGGAGTCATACAACAAAGAAAAAGACTCTTTGGCCTTGTGAGTTTGCACCCACTAAGAAGTATCTATTTATATTGATCCTATAGGAATCTAATTTTATTCTCATCACTTACCCATCAGCTCCCACCCCCCCACCCCACCCACAGCTTCTAATAATCAGCTACAGTATAAGGACATTAGCTGTGGCTAATCAGCCTACTAATCTGTCGGTATGAGAAAATAAAATGAAAATCCTTGAGGAAACCTATGGAGGTCACAGTGAGAACACATAAATTCCATTTCGACAGCATAGGGTTTCAGGAGTGAACAACGGTCACTACTTGGGAGGCAGCAGTTCTACAAGCTGCATCATTTTCCCATTCCACGGTCAAGGTGGAATAATGTCATAATCACTCACCAAGTTATTGCAGTATACTCTTTGTGTTGTTTGCACTTACCGAAACAGAGCGCATGCACATACAGTAGAAGGTCAAATGGGTGGGGATCTATATCTGGAGGTGCCTTAATACATTCAAAGTCTGGTTTTGAAATACAGTAGTTCTTTAGCCAGGCGACACTTATTTGTGCAGCTGCCTAATGATCAATTTCTCATACTTTTAGATGTTTCTTCTTGCTGGATTAAGGATTTTTTGCTTCAAGATACTAGCATTTTCAGTTGAGAGTTTATTTACCATGTGGAAAATGTGTTTTTCAAACAATTTTTCTATTTCACTAAATAGACAGTGTGCATCTAACAAGACAGTAAAGAGAGAGAGTGAAAGAAAGTGTGAGACTGAGAGGAAGAAAGGGAAAAAAAAGAGGATTTATGCCTTAATAGAAAGTTTTATTCACATTGCCAGCATATTCCAAATGTAGCAACAAACACAAAATGCTGGAGCAACTCAGCAGGTCAGGCAGCATCTATGGAAATGAATAAACAGTCAATGTTTCAGGCAAAGACCCTTCTTCAGGACTGAGAAATATGTACATGCGTATTTAAAAACAAGTAAACTATTTTTGATGCGCAGTCGATGTTACTGTGTAGATAAAGACAACAGTCAATGTGCACAAAGCCAAGTATCATAAATTATAATTGAGCTGTGAAGTAGCTGCTCACATTTTCTGGCTGTGGAAAACAATAGTCAAATGTCACAGGGATAATTTTTGGTTTTTGTGTACAGTGGCTGATGGTGGATTAGTCTCACAAGAGATTCTGCAGATGCTGGAAATCCTAAGGAACACACACAAAATGCTTGAGGAACTCAGCAAGTCAGGCAGCAAATATGAAAATACATAGGAGAAAGAGAAGGAGGAGAGGCACCAGGAGGAGGTGATAGGGAGGTAAGGAGAAGAGGTAAGGGGCTGAAGTGGGGGATAGAAGAAGAGGGAAGGGGTAGGGAAAAAAAAATTATCAGAGTTATATAAATTGAAGTTCATGCCATCAGGGTGGAGGCCACCTGGATGAAATATGAGGTGTTGCTCCTCCACCGAGAGTAGCCTCATCACTGAACCCTTGAACACTACCTCACTTCTTTAATATATATTATTTCTGTTTCTTGCACGATTTTAATCTAATCAATATATGTATACTGTAATCTAATTAATTTCTTCTATATTATGTATTGCATTGAACTGCTGCTGCTAAGTTTGAGAAACTTTGAACTTTACTATGCTCACGGACTTCTTCATCAAGTTATGGTATTGTTGCACTGTTGTAACTATATGCTATAATTATGTGGTTTTGTCAGTTTTTTCAGTCTTGGTCTGTCCTGCGTTTTGTGATATCACACCGGAGGAAATAATGTATCATTTCTTAATGCATGCATTACTAAATGACAATAAAAGAGGACTACGTGTCTTCATAATCTAAGTTAACAAATTTCATGACACATGCCAGTGATAATAAACCTGATTCTGATTCTGATCATGGCAGAAGAGAAAGCCATATAACATGTTGAAACAGGAATAGGGGTAGGAATTAAAATGGTTGGCCACTGGAAAATTTTGCTTTTTGCAATGGAACGGAAGTGCTTGACAAACCGGTCCCCCAATTTACGTCAGTGGATTAGTGATCTAGTGATCTAATTTTCCCTCTTCAACATTTCTATTGTCTTCTCTATGTGGAATTAAAGCATAATGAATCCAAAATCCAGTCACTGACTTGGTCTTAGTTATTTTACAGTACTGTCTAAAGTCAAAATTACCTTCTCTATGAAAAGCAGAAAACGCTGACTTATAAAATTTGGGTGCACAGTAGTGTAGCCTTTAGTGTGACGGTATTACAGCTGCAGTGACACAGGTTCAATTCTGCTGCTTTCTGTAAGGAGTTTGAATGCTCTCCCTGTGACCATGTGGGCTTCCCCCGTCAGCTCTGGTTTTCTCCCACATTCCAGAGATGTATGGAAAAGCAGATTAATTGGGTGTAATCGGGCGGTGCTGGCTTGTTAAGCCTGAAGGGCCTGTTACCGGACTGTATCTCTAAATAAACTGATTAGTTAACCTTCTCCTGCCAGCTCATTGATGAGTTTAAAGCAGATAATGATCATATAACTCATCCAAATATAAACAAGAGCAATACTTTAGACTTAGAAGAGGAACGAGCCTAGTGGAGGCTGATTGGCTTCCTGGCTGATTACAAAAAATAAATACATGGTGTCCTCTGTCAAATATAAATCTATTTGGGTTTGAGCTTGATAGGAAAGTTAATAAAAAACACAAACCAAATTAAAAGCAAGTTTATTGATTTATACATTTTGGGTCAGTGAGGAATGGAAGGCTGTGACTGGTGGGGTGGGGTGTGACAGATTCAATGTTAGGCTCCAGCTGCTGACAATCTATATTGTCATTTGGATGAGAGGCATAAGTGTTACACAGTATATCCAGATTTGTGATGATAGGAGGATGAAAGCCTGTTTGGCTTGTGAGGAAGAGTGGAGAGAGGCTTTAGGAGATTTTGTTAAGCTGTGAATGGGCAAGGACATAGTAGAATACAACATGCAGTATTGCAAGGTCATATATTTTGGTAGAAAAAGTAGAAAAGTACTATTCCAAAAATAATATACCAAGGGAATGGAAGGTGTGAGTGTTCTGAAAAAATTTGGATGTTCTTTTTACATAAATCACTAAAAGCTAACATGGAGGTACAGCAAGATATCAAGAAGGCAAATGGCATGTTTGTCTATATTGCAAAATAATTTGAGTACCAGGGCAAAGATGCCTAACTGCGTTGACAAAGAGTCCTTGTGAAATCACATTTGGAAAACAGTCCACAAACTTGGTCGAAAAAAAAAGAACTGCTAGAAACATAGGGTATCAGGCAGCATCTATAGAGGGAAAAGGGCAGTCAAGGTTTCAGCTCGAGACTCTGTCAACAGATTTAGTCTGTCTACCTATAACTGATCCCTGGGATGTGGAGGCTTTGCTTTACAGGGCAAGAAGAAAGAGACTGACATTATATCCTCCTGCGTTTAATAGAATTCAAGGTAATGTCACTGAAACACAGAACGTTCTTCTGATGATACTCCCCCTGACTAGGGTTTATTGAACCAGGGTCAGAGGCACAACTCTTTGGAGTTCCATACCCACGAAGGCTATAGAACCCTGTGATTACTATATTCAGGGCAGAGTTGAATGATTTTTGAATATTCAAGGGCATGGGGTCAGTGCAGTTAGGTGGCACGGGGCTAAATGATCAGCCAAGATCTTATTGTCTGGCAGAGCAACCATGAAGGACCAGATCATTCTGATGGAGATTTTTGATTCATTTTTAGTCACAGATGAGGTACCACGGTTTTTCGGTCGGGTGCCAGATGCTCGGAGAGATTCGGCCGGGGGCGGGCACCCGGCGCTTGGCCAGGGGGCCGTGCTCGAGTGGTTGGCGACTTGGGCCGACTCCCCTACCGGATTTATTCTGGTGAAGAGGGTGTGAGGACACCCAGCAGGACTGAAAAAACAAGACTTGACAAAGGGCAGATGAGCTCCTTGTGAGCCAACGGCCATCTTCCGTGGAAGAGATTAAAGCCTCACCACGTATCTATGAATCGGATGCTATGCCCCTAGTTAGAAGAGACATGATGAACTTGGGCACTGCACCGTGTGCCTGGACCTGCCCAAGGCCTCCGCCTAAGGAAGGGCCGAGCTCGAAGAATCGGCACAGCTGGAGGCCGACACGGCCTCGGGCTCGAGTTCGGCGGGGGCAGGGACGGCAGCCAGCAGTGCCAAGGTGGCTGGTACGAACAAACTGGAGGAGAGGCAGTACTCGGTGCTGTCGCAAGATCGAAGAAGATGGAGGTGCATAGCCGCCAACCCCGGATTCGGGACGACACCCACTGACTGACTGACTGAGGTACAGTACTGAATTCACCAGCAACAATGAGACTGTTTACAGAGGAAGTGGAAGAGCTTAAGGCCTGGTGCCAGGCAAATAACCTCTTCCTCAACATCAACAAGACAAAGGACATGATTAATAACTTCAGAAGAACTTGCACCACTCATCCCCATACCCTTCTCTAAATCAGTGACAGACGAATGGAAACTGCGATTGTACATCTCGCACAACCTCTCATAGTCCCAGAACACATCCTACACAATCAGGAAAGCTCTTCAATGTCTCTACTTTCTGAGGAGGCTGAAGAGGGGGGGACTTTGCACATCTACACTCACATTATCCTGCAATGTGCAGTAGAGAGCATCCTAACAAGCTGCATTACTGCTTGCTACGGAAACGGTACTGCGGCAGACAGGAAGGCCCTACAACGGGTCAGCAAAGCTGCCCAACGCATCACAGTCACCAAACTACCCACCATCAAGGACACATATACAGAAGGGTGCTGGAAAAGGGCCAGTAGCATCATGAAGTATCCCACCCACCCTGCAGGTGGACTGTTTGTCCCACTCCCATCAGGGAAGAGGCTATGTAGCATCCACACCAGGACCACCAGACTCAAAAACAGTTACTTACTCCAAGCAGTAAGGCTGATCAACACCTTCACCTACTAACCCACCCCTCCACACCCACAACCACCACTACTTATCCTTTCCTCTCAGTCACCTTATGCACAGGCACTCCCGTGCCTGCTGTCACTTTATGGACAGACAATCAATGTATCCACTATATATATGCTATCTTATGTATATTTATTTATTGTACTTGTTATTATTGTAATGTTCCTTATCTTATTTTGTTTTTTTTTTTGTGTGCTGAGTAGCAATTACTTCATTCTCCTTTAGACGTGTCCTGGAAATGAGATTAAACAGTTCTTATGTCTCTTGAATCTTAATCTGTAAAACTGGAGGAGAGCTAAAGTTAATCCCACATTGAAGGAGTGCAGAAGAGATAAGAAAGGGAACTACAGATGAATAAGCCTCATGTCAGCAGTAGGGAAACTACTGGGAAAATAATCTCCAAGGGATAGGATTTATTGATCACCTGGAATGGCAGGAAATAATTCCAAGGGATAAACATGGTTTTGTGCATGGAACATCCCACCTCGTAAATCTGATTGAATTTTATGAGGAGATTACTTACAAAATTGATGAAGGTGTGGCAGTAGGTGTGCTTTTGATAAGGTCCTACCTGGTAGGCTGACCTGGACAGTTAAGAAACAAGGATACATTATGATTTGGCAAATTGGATTCAAAATTGGCACAGAGGGTAGAGGAGGGTTAATTTTCTGACTGTAACTAGTGGGCACTGCAGGGGTGAGCCCTGGGGTCTTTGTTGTTTGTTACATGCAGTGTACCCCCATGTTATGACAGATTGAATTTTGGATATTCACCCTAACGAAATTCCCAAAGCACTATCAAAATGTTTGAGCTACAAGATAAAAATTTGCTTTTCAGAATTTACATGAGAAAATAGCAAAAAGAAAACAAAATTTCTTAATCTTTTGTCAGGAGTTTGTATGACGGAAAATAGTGATATGGGTAGTTTTCTAGGAATGCAATTGCTCCGTATAGGAGGGGCTTACTCCACCTAAACGACTTGGATGCAAATATCTTTGGTCTGATGAGCACATTTTGCTGATGGCACAATGATTGGTGGAGTTTTAAAGATGCACAGGGACATGAATCAGCTGTAAAGTTGGGCAGAGCAGTAGCAGATGGAATTTAATCCAAAGAGCTGTGGATAATGCAGTTTGGGTCATCTCATTCTGGTAACAGGGACCCTAGAAGCACTGAGATACAGAGGGATCTTGGTGTGCAAGTTCATAGCTCCCTGAAAATGATGACACAGGAGGATATGGTAGTGGAGAAGATGCTTAGCTTGCTTGTATTCTTTAGCATAGGTATTGAATATCATGTTGCAGCTGTATAATACATTGCTTTGGATACATTTGCAATATCATATGCAGTTCTGGTCACCACACTGTAAGAAATGATGTGGTAGCACCAAAGAGTGTGGTAGAGATTCATCAGATGTGGCCTGGAATGGTGGGCTTTGGTTATAAGGAGAGATTGGATAGGCTGGGATTGTTCTCACTGGGGCACAGAAGGCTAGGAGGTAATGTTATGGGGGTATATAAAATTATGAGGCTCATTGATAGGTAGATGGTTACTGTCTTTCACTTTGAACGTAGGTTAAAGCTGAGAAAAGAAATATTGAAGATGCAGGATTTTTTTTACACAGGGGCGGTAGGTATATGCAACAAGCTGCCAGAGGAGGTTTCAAAGCAGTTATAATCACATCATTTGAAAAGTGTTTGGACAGCTATGTAGATAGAAAATAAACAGAAGGAATCAGAATCAGGTTTAATATCACTGGCATATGTCGCGAGATTTGTTGACCTTGCTACAGCAGGACAAAGCAATACACAATAAATATCAAAAAAATGAATTACAGTAAATATATATATATTAAATAGTTAAATTAAATAAGTAGTGCAAAAATGGAAATAAAAAAGTAGTGAGGTAGTGTTCATGGGTTCAATGTCCATTCAGAAATCAGATGGTAGAGGGAAAGAAAAAGTTTCTGAATCATTGAGTATGTGCCTTCAGGCTTCTGTACCTCCTTCCTGATGGTAGCAACGAGAACAAGACATGACCTCGGTGATGGGAGATCCTTAATGATGGCTGGCACCTTTTTGGGACATCGCTCCTTAAAGATGTTTTGAATACTACAGAGGCTGGTGCCCATGATGGAGTTGACTAAGTTTACAACTCTCCACAGCTTACTTCAATCCTGTGCAGTATATCCAAACTCCTCCCCTACCAGACCGCGATGCATCCAATGAAAATGCTCTCCATGGTACAACAACAGAAATTTGCGAGAATATGGGAAAAATACAGAAAATTGTGATTGGTGTAGGTTGGCACCTCAGTCAGTATCGATAATTTGGGCCTAATTCTGCTCTGTACGACTCTAAGGCTCTTTCATAGATTATTCCTGCATTATCTTATATTCTTTTGCAGATAGTTGGCATTGGTAAGTCACTAAATATGTAAAAACTCACCCCAACGAATATTCTCCCAGAGTCCACATCATATGCTGCTTTAGGTCTTAGGGCTCATGATATTTGGTGCACAAATTAATCTTTATACTCCCAAGCTCTTGAATGCTGAGACTAACAATATTGGCTATCATCACCTAACAGGGATTCATAATGGGTCTTCATATTCTAGTTGAATCAATTTAATCCAAGGAAGTGACTAAGTGAACTATTCTGTGCTAGAAATGACAGACTGATATGAGGCATGTGGGTGTGTGGTGCCACATCAGCTGTCGTGCCCTGTGATCACAATCCAGAACAAATCCAACTGACTCGTTTTTCTGTGGAATCAGTGAGCAAACATGTTGCTCACTGCCAACTGCTCAAAGTACTGTAGAAAGAAATAATCATCAGTCAAAAGATTTTGCAACATCATTGAACTAAGAAGTCTTGGAAACATTTCATACAGCTTTATCAAATAAATTGAAAAGTTTTAACAAACCCATGGATTATATTGCTTATACTTGTAAGTAATCCCACACATACTTGAAGCTCACACTCCTGAATAAGAACAAAATCCAGCTGGAGCATTTTAAGTAAGCACGTATAACATCACAACACGACCTCCTACATAGACATAACAGACAAAAGCAACAAATTATTTTGGATCTTTCTCTTCCTAAATTCCCTGCAATTTTCTGTGTTACATTTGCATTCAATGTAGATAAGTTACTTGAGTGGCGTATTCTCTTAATATTCACTTAGGAGATAGGCCGACAATTTGCAAGGGTGTCATCCATTTATCGAATTGTTGTCACTGTTCAACTCAGAAGATGTTCCGCTCTGCAGTTTGACAGAAATGTGAGTTGAAAATGAAGATGACAGGGCGATCTGACAGTGGTTCAGTGAATGGTAAAACCTTAAACCAATGAAATTTCAGGAAAGACAAAGAAATAGGGAAATACAAACAAAAGACAAAGTAAGATAAATTGGAGTCTAATTAGGCAAGGGTGAAAGCAGAGCAACTGGAAATGCTAAATTTAAATATTTTAGGAACAATTTATTACCTAAGTAATTAGATTTCACAGTTTTATTATTACTTTACTAATCCAGAGGTTAAATGGCATTTCAGGAATAAATTACATTAGTTAAAAAGTTGTCAGATTTTTAATTCCTAGCCCAAACTTTCCATGGCATATTTAATTCACCTTAAAAGCACAATTCAACAATCTCTTGAAATTTATGGGGAGCTAGTGAGCTCCAGTTTTTGGGAGATGCAAATACTCCAACAATTTTTGGCCATGTTCAACTCATTCCATATCTCTTCCAGTCGACAAATTGTCAAGTTATTAATACACAAAAAATGCATGTTAAATTCACCACAATTTTAACACACAGAAAATTATGATGTGTTTCAATATGAAAGTATTTCAAGTCTCAAATTGAAAGTAGGCACATAAGTTACAGACTCAAGTCAAACACGTATGCAAACCAAATGTACATAACTCCCATTTTCCACATTCCTTTGGAAGATTCCTTTGTATCCCTATACCATAGGCATTCTGATGTCACTACTTCTTATTCACTGATGATCCTAAAGGTCCTGAACAAGTGTGATGTAGCAATTCTTAATGTTATCAAAAGTTTTCATGGCTCAGACATTCTAAACATTTGACAAATAAGCCACAGAGGTCAGAGTTTATAGTTTTGTTTCAGACTTCACATATGTATGAGATCCATAATGATGCATATTTATTACAAAACATAGATATAATACTGAGTTAATCTCATGATTATGGTTTTAAAGGAAGAATATGAAGAATTTTAATGCAATGAACCTACTTACTAGCTTGGTCTGCCAATTAGCAAACTGAGGATCCATAGGTACACAGAACATGATTTTCTCTTCATCAGAAGTTAAGAAGCTATCAACCCTGAGTAACTATTAATGTTATTTTTCCCTGATCCTTTATCTTTCCCCTGACAGCATGGGAATTGCTTCTTACTTGTTTTATTTTTGGAACTTGGGTGCAGCAACCATAACTGCCCTTCACAAGCTGCTGGTGACCCGCCTTTTTGAAGCCCTTCTGTTGAAGGTATTCCCACAGTGTTGCTGGGAGTTTCTATATGTTTTTATCAGTAATATAAAATATACCAACATATTTCCAAATCAGGATAGTAGATGACTAAGAACCACAGGAACTTAATGACACAGGAGGTTACTTGCCTTTCAAATCCATATCAAAGACCTTCAAGTAGGGAACTTGGAGACACTGTTCCCATATGACTATCATCCTCTCCCTTCTTGCTTGTAAATGTGTTGATACGGAAAGGTGCTATCATAACTTAAATGAGCAATTGCAATACATTTTGAATGGGGTTCTTAATGCATCCACAGTGCACTGAAGAGGTTCCAATTCAGTGAGCTATTTTGCCCTGGGTCATTTATTTAGGGATATAACATGGAGTAGGCGCTTCTGGCCTTTTGAGCCACACTGCCCAAGCAACCCCCAACAAACCTTATCACAGGGCAATTTGCAATGATCAATTATCCTACCTAGTAGGTTTTTGGATTGTGGGAGCACCTGGGAAAATCCCACATATTCCATGAGGAGGACATACAGACTCTGTAAAGCCGGTTCTCAGAACTCTGGAATGCCCTGAGTTGTAATAGTGTCATGCTAACTGCTAAGCTACCATGCCCATGATATACTCCTCTTCTGCAACTGGAGCTCTACTCATGCAAGATGGTCTTCCTTGTTGGCGACGGAAGCAAGATCTTGATGGTGAGAAACTTGATGATGATGTTGATGATAGGACTACTGTTATTAATAGAAACAGTTACATTAATAATTATGAGTTAATTAGATAAATAAAATGAATAAAAGATCGGCAGGAAAGATGATGGTCACACTATGGTCAGTGGGAGATATTGGATACTAGAGGGATTTTTGGTACTGACAGATATAAAAACTCCTTGCAACATGAGGAATTCTGACTGAGAGCTGATAAGGTGAAGTCTGAGGATGTTGCTTTGTTTGTTAACTTCCAAATTTCCATAGATTCTTGTTTATCTGAGAGTAGAGGGTGGCTAATATAACGCTACCATTTAAGAAAGGAGTGAGCATTAGAACAGGGAATGACAGAGCAGCTAGCCCAACAGCAGGTGCAGGGGAAATACAAGAGCTATGGTTGAGAAATGGGTAACTGGGCACTTAGAAAATATTAACAAGATTGGGTAGAATCAACATTGTCTTATGAAATTGAAATCACATTTGACAAATAAGTTAGAGATTTTGGGGGTTGCACCTGCACCTGGCAAAAGAGCAAACAGGTGGATCCAGAAGGCCTTTGATAAGATCATACACAAGAGGCTATTAAACAAAGCTACAATACCAGAGATTTGCAACAATGTCCTGACATGCATTGAGGGTCTGTCATAGACAGGAGGCTAGAGGAATAGACAGGTTATGTTTGGGTTGGGAAGCTGGGCTAACCCTAACCCTAACCCTAACCCTAATACAGTTTAATGATTTATATGAACGGATCATGTATAATATATCCAAGTGTGCTGATCACCCGAAGTTCAGTGATGTGAGGTGAATGCAGACAAGCTCCAGGGGATTCATACATGTTGAGGCAATGGCAGATGGAAAAGTCTGTGAATAAAATAAAGTCAACCAGTTTGGTAGAAAAAGTAATGAAGTATTATATACCGTATATATTTTTAAAAGGTGAGAAGAATATGCTTATGTTCAGAGGAACCCAAGTGTTCTTCTACAAAAATCACTGAAAGTTCATAAGCAGATGCAATGAGCAATCAGGAAGGCAAATGGTAGGCTGGCCTTTGCTGTAAGAGAAGTTAAGTTTAAAAGTGAAGACTGCAATACTACAAAGCCCTGACAGGACTGCAGCTGGAATATTATCTACAGGGTTGGTCTCCCTCCTAAGAAAAGATGTGGTTGTAATAGGGGGATTGCAACAATTGTATAAACACAAGAAATTCTGGACATTTTGTAAATCTTGAGCAACACACACACAAATGCTGGAAGAACTCAGCACATCAGGCTGTATCTACAGATGGGAATAAACAGTCCACATTTTGGGCCAATTTATCAGGAATTTTGTTCTGCCCACTAAATACAGGACAAATCAAACGTGGCCAATTACTACCTAATCTGTCTACTCCCAATCATCAATTAAGTTAACTTTTCATAAACACTTCCATTCCCCATTCTGGTTACCCCTTCTCACCTGTCCATTAACTTCCTCTGGTTCCCTTCCTCCTTTCTTCCATGGTCCACTGCCCACTCCTACTAACAGATTATTTCTTCTTCAGCTCTTTACCTCTTCCACCTATCATCACCCAGCTTCTTGTTTCACCTCTTCTCCGTCAGCACCCACTTTCCCCTAACCTGGTTCCACCAATCACCCGTCAGCTTGTACTCCTCCTCATCCTCCCACTTTCTTTGGCTTCTGCCCCCTTCCTTTTCCAGTCCTGACGTAGCGTCTCGCTGTTTATTCCTCTCCATAGATGCTGCTTAACTTGCTGAGTTCCTCCAGCAGGTTGTATGTGTTACACAGTGGATGTATGATAGTTTTGAACATAGAAAAAAAACAAAACAACGCAGGAACAGGCCATTCAGCCCATGATGTCTGTGTTGACCATGATCCCAATATAATCGCTCTATTCCCTCCCTGTTCACAAGCCTGTCTAAATGCCTTTTAAATGTTGCCATTGTGGAAGTTGCTGTAAGGCAACGGTTAAAGACAACACCTGACAAGGATTAACCTGGGGCAGTTATTATCAAGAGAAACCTCTGTAGTGGGTCCGCTGGAGAAACCTCTGCTTACTAAAGACGAGATAGGCCGGGGTGACTGCAGCAGTGTGTGTTCAAGCTAGATAAGTGAGGCCTGAGACTTTTCCAGAAAAATCTTCCTAAAACATAGCATCCCCTTACACAATAGGGGTGCTGGAGACAGACATGATAAGAACAACGGAAGAATATGAAATATACCCAACAACTAAGGCATAATAGTGTTTACTAACTTAAAATATCATCAGCTATCTGTTTGAAGTTTCGATTTGACTTTTAACACCTCTATTGTGAATGGCAATTGATCCTGCAAGGAAGGAATTCAACGTATACAATTTACCAAATGGTCAGTATCCATAAATGATAAGCCAATTCTGTATAAAAGTAAATGCTCAGACTTCAGAGCAGTGTGGGTGATAGGAGTCTATGCTGTTCTCCTCGAACGCAAGTAACTTAAAAAGAATACTTGAGTCGTAAGAGTGTGTGTATTCTGGGCCTCAGTTATTACTGCTTCCACTACCTCCCAGGGAGCATGCTCCAGTGCCTTTCAGTGTAAATAAACCTGCTACACAAATCTCCTTTAAACTGTTCCCCCTTACCTTAACTCTATGGCCTCAAGTATTTCCACCCTATGAAAAAGGCTCAGATTACCTACCCTATCTAAGCCTCTCAGAACTTCTCTCTGGTCACCCCCTCCCCTCAGCCTTTGATGCTGCAAAGTAAATAATCTCCCTCTGATTGAAGATGCTTACTTGCCTGGTGTAAATGTTGCAGAATTGTACTGATAGACATGAAATATGGCAAACTATGCTCTATCCAATTAAAAAATAACATTAAGCCAAAACTTGACATCTTGCTTTTAGTTTGAGACATCTTAAACACTGTCTGAACCACACCTCTGTCTGTCTGTCCCCACTGGTCTCGCTGAGAAGACTTGGACTGAATACGATCAAGTCATTCCAATATTATGTCTGCATCGCAAAGCTCTTTATATAAATGTAGATCTTTACAAACAAAATATGACTGAACCACACAAAGTATACTGGCTTGAAACATACTTGGCCGTTGTCAATCAGATTCTCTTTGCAGGTTAGTTCAGCATCACAGCATGGAAGTCAGGGATGAGCTGGAGGTCAAAGGCAGATGTGTGCCACATTTCATTGCAGTGTGACTCAGAACCAAACCCTGGAGTGGAGCCAAAATGTCTTGACTGGAAGCATACCACAACTAGCCACAGTCAGTGCTTTGCCTCTGTCATAATTGGGGTAGGTGTAAAGGCCCAGCAAAATGGAGATACAAGAGACTGCAGATGCTGGAATCTGGAGCAACATACATAGCACTGGAAGAACTCAGCAGGGAAGGCAGCATCTGTGCAGGTAAATGGACAGTCGATATTTCAGGATAATGCCCTCGAGTCTAGACAAAGGGCCTTGACCTGATACTATTGACTGTCCATTTTCCTCCATTGATGCTGCCTGTCCTGCTGAATTCCTCTAACTCTTTGTGTGTTGCTATATTTTTACATGCTAGTAGTCGTCATAAATTATTTAAATCTGCTGCTTTTATCTGTCTGATCAATAGCATTTTCAGCAGCAGCAAGCTGTTAACAGGTCATCAAGTTATTCCAGGAAAAAGGTCTCCAGATATACTGCCTGAAACTGAGTTATCATTCGTAGATACTTTCTCTTAAGGACTGCTATAACAGTAGACAGTTCCACTGGATGCACAGGGCAGAAGGAGTTCAGCAGTGGGAGAACTGCAAGGAGAAATGACTCCGTCCAGAAGAATGCAGGGTCAGACTCTGTAGACAGACCAATCTTTATGAAGTCACATTAAAAAAAATACCATTATACCTGTATTATCAAATTTTTAGTATGACTATTTGTTCTTGAAATAATTCACAAAAAGCACATAAATTTAATTGAAGCAGAAATAACAGAAATGCTACATATGGAAAAATATTTTGAACAAGTATATCATTAAATTATGAACTTCATTTGGACATGATAAGGACCAAGGACTTTTAATTACTTAAAATCAAAGCTGCATGAAAGTCATGCAGTGGAGCGCACTGCATTGTGCTTCATCAGTGGAAATAATCCCATTGAAGATCCAGCTCTTGTGGATTTTTCAGGGTCATCCAATGTAAATGCTGACAAATGGGCTCCTGGAAATAATTCTAGTTGTGCCCAAGACCTTGTATTTGGCTGGAGTAGTCAGTAAGGCTGGGTGGAGAAGAATGGATGTTCCTGGTGGCAAGAATTCAATATTGCAGAGGCCTGTTTGCCCTCCTTTGGGTCAGCAGCACTCTTGTGCCAGCCAAACAAAACTAAATGCTCAACAAGTGAACTCTATTCAGTCAAGTGCTATTTACAGTGCATTCCTCTAATACATGTCCAACATGGAGTAATACTCTGAAAGCCCAGCATTGCTTTAATATTAATAGAGAAAAAGATATCAAATGAAATATTTATAAGGCATAAATCCATTAAGGAACAACTCCGGAATGCAAAGAGATGATTTAAACATCTGACAATACTTTCATAAAAAAAAGTACTGAAGATTTGCTGTGGAATGAGATCTGTGTGCACAATGGCTCCTTTTATGAGTGTCAGTCACCCCAGTATCACAATTGTTTGATAAAAGATGCTCATAACAGAGAAATTCAATCTGCATTATAACCAACTCTTTTTACAAATGTGTTGCAGCAGGTGTCTGGACTATTGAGAAACCCTTTAGTAAAAGAAAAACAATGCAGACCTGTGCAGAGCCGTTATCTCAATTGTTCACCATCACATCTGTGAGATATGCAAGCTTTGAGAAACTCCACATCTGAAAAGCCAGTAAAGAATCATTTTCAGCTTAGATCAAGACCCTCAAGCTAAAAGGATCTTCAGTGTGTTCAGCAACTGATCTCAAATTCAGCAGACCTTGTGGCTGGTTTTCAGCCCCATCAGGTCTTGAGGTCTCTAGTGGGAATTTGACATCCTACCCGCACAGCCTTAAAAGCTGACCCTGAGCTCACTTCATTGGGTAAGATGGAAACCACTGAATGTCATATTTACTAAAGCTAATTCAGGGTTAGCTTTTAAAAGCATCCAAGGAAGTTTGGTGAGTAATGAATGAATCTGACTACGTGTTGAAACTGTTTTATCACATCTGATTTCTGGCTATTTAAGTTTTTCTTACGGGATATGCCTTGCGAAATGCAGGCAAGCAAAAAAAAACTCTGAGCAATATGTAATTTAAATTCAGTTTAACTGTTTTCACTAACACTAGCAAACCTACTCATGGAATCACTGAAGAAAAAGATATTTCATCTGATTTGATGTATAACCTGAATTTGTCTTTGGTTTATAAGCACTGTGTAGTTACTGTTATCAGCCTGAAATGTTACCCCTGCCTCTCTCTCCACAGATGCTGGATCCATTATTGTCTTCTCTCATACACAAATGGAAAAAAGCTTCACATACACTGACCCTTTCAAGCTATTTCATAATACTAAAAACACCAAAAAGTTATCCCTCTACTTTGTCAGCTTTTCAACTTAATAAAATGTGAAAACTATGTCTGAAATAAAACACAAGATGCTGGACGCCATTTCACACACAAGGTTTCAGATTGTAATGCTACTTCTGAATGATCCGAACTGAAAGGCAACATAAACTTGGGATCTCTTCACCTTCTCTCCAGCTTCTATTTACAGCTAGATATTTCCATTCTAACCATTGCTTTTCCAATCTATTCTGAGTATTTTTGAGTACTGCCTCAGACAAAGTCTACTGCTTTTGTCGCCTCTTTTCATTTTACATTTTCTCTTCATATTTCTTACAGACTACCTTCCTTTTTCAATATCTGGCTACTGGTAGATAACCTCAGATCTCTACCTCAACACTCCAATCTTCTTTTGCATTCTTGTCACAAAATCAGAATCAGAATAAGGTTTAATAACGCAAACACGAAGAAATCTGCAGATGCTGGAAATTCAAGCAACACACACAAAATGCTGGTGGAAAACAGCAGGCCAGGCAGCATCTATAGGAAGAGGTACAGTTGACATTTTGTGCCGAGACCCTTCGTCAAGACTAACTGAAAGAAGAGATAGTAAGAGATTTGAAAGTGGGAGGGGGAGGGGGAGATCTGAAATGATAGGAGAAGACAGGAGGGGGAGGGATGGAGCCAAGAGCTGGGAAGTTGATTGGCAAAAGGGATACAAGGCTGGAGAAGGGAGAGGATCATGGGATGGGAAGCCTAGGGAGAAAGAAAGGGGGAGGGGGGCCGAGAGGAAGGTTAAGAACAGGCGAGGAGTTATAGTGAGAGGGACAGAGGGAGAAAAAAAGAGAGAAAGGAAAAAAAAGGAAAAGGAAAAACATAAATAAGGGATGGGGTAAGAAAGGGAGGAGGAGCATTAATGGAAGTTAGAGAAGTCAATGTTCATGCCATTAGGTTGGAGGCTACCCAGGCGGAATATAAGGTGTTGTACCTCCAACCTAAGTGTGGCTTCATCTTGACAGTAGAGGAGGCCATGGACAGACATATCAGAATCGGAATGGGACGTGGAATTAAAGTGTGTGGCCACTGGGAGATCTTGCTTTCTCTGGCGGACAGGGCATAGGTGTTCAGTGAAATGGTCTCCCAGCCTGTGTCGGGTCTCACCAATATATAGAAGGCCACATCGGGAGCATCGGACGCAGTATATCACCCCAGCCGACTCACAGGTGAAGTCGCCTCACCTGCAAGAACTGTCTGGGGCCCTGAATGGTGGTGAGGGAGGAAGTGTAAGGGCATGTGTAGCACTTGTTCCGCTTACAAGGATAAGTGCCGGGAGGGAGATCGGTGGGAAGGGATGGGGGGACGAATGGCCAATACCAGACAATGACGTAGCCAGTCAGAATCCTCTCCACAGCACATCTGTAGAAATTTACGAGTGTGTTTGGTGACACATCAAATCTCCTCAAACTCAAATGAAATATAGCCTCTGGCTTGCCTTCTTTATAGTTGCATCGATATGTTGTGTCCAGGTTAGGTCCTCAGTAATATTGACACTCAGGAACTTAAAATTGCTCACTCTCTCTATTTCTGATCCCTCTGTGAGGACTGGTATGTGTTCCCTTGTCTTACTCTTTCTGATGCCCACAGTACCAGGCTTAAATTTCTCAGCAAGTCCACAGCTAGCTTCTCGTATTCTCTAGGTATTCTATCAAAGTCTCTTAAAGTACAGCCCAGAAACAGACCCTTTGGCTCACCATGTCCATTCTAATCTTTTTGTTTATTTATACTGGAATACTTTAATCCTTCCTCTGGATGGAAAGGTTTAGGTAATTGTTCTCATCACTGACTGCTTGGGAGCAATAACCTGAAACTTCCATCTGGAATCCCAATGGGAGTCAAGTTCAATCATTTCCCCCCCCACATGTTCAATTCTCTAAACCTGAACATTTGGACTGCCACAATCAGTCTCCCGTCCCTCACATCCCTCTGGAAGAACATTTATTTGTGAAGTAGGTTCTCGCTATGACTTTAGCTTTTGTGGATGATTGCAATGGCATCAAAGCAAACTTGGCTTAAAGATGACATCTTGCCCCTTCGTGAAAAATTCCCATCTTGTCAACCACATGCCCATGCCAAAAATATTTAAACTGTAGGTCTCCCATTTCCAACACCACCACTGCAGCTCTTGATCTCTTTAATTCTTTCTCAATCCTGGCTTTGATCCCTAATATGTACTGTAATCTTTACTCTTTTCCAGTCATTCCCTGGTCTGTCTCTCTCTTTATTTGTGACAGTTCAAAAGGTAGACCTGTCCACATAATCTCTCTGGCTCCCTTGTTTTAAAACAGTATCTAAAAATTTCACTTAGTTTAAGTTTCAGTTTTCTCTCCCAGTATTTGCCACTTAAATTTGGTGTTAATTCTTGTCAGGTTACAGTCTATTGATGTATGTTATATGCTTTCTTCCATAATAAGCCCTATGGCAATCAAAACTGTTGTTATAGATCTGTTCTCCACACAGATGCAAAGCCGGCTCTTCAGCACTTTAATATTTTGCTGTTCCACTTTTGTTATTTCTTTCAGGAGATTCAGCAGTCTAACATGTACTGGAGCTGACATGCTCACTACCGGCAATGATTAAAGCTGTTAATATGTTTGATGATTAGTGGTGCCCGAAGCAAAAACTGACAGGGGCAATCTCTTGCAAACTTATGTTCGACAATGCATGTGATTGCAGTGCAGCCTGCCATCAATTCCAATTTTTCACTGCATCCATTTATTGTGGAGGCCTATGCCATGTGACGCTGCCCTCACTGGAGGTGGGAGAAGGGAAGGATGGGGGTTGCTGCTGTGCTGGCACAGTGAGACAGATAAGTAGGCAAGGTCTCTGCTGACTATACTGTTTGTTTATTGTTACTCTACTGTTAAATTAGTTAACAGCTTTCCCCAAGTAAAACAATGTGCACAAATGTGATAAACAGTTTCAGGCTGTGTTCACACTACGCCAGGTAATTTTGAAAACGTCGGTTTCGAGTAAGAACGACAGGGGTACACACTAAGCGTTTTTCAAAATATCTCTGTCCACACTAACACGGACATTTGGGCGAATCTCCTCTACTGGGGACACGCAGGACACACAGAAAACAAGCGAAGAGAAGACGGTATACTTAGTGCGCGTTTGTCCAGTTACAGAGTAGAAAAACTTAAAAGGAATTGCTCTTGGCTCTCACGCAGGAGGGCTCAAAACTAAAAATAAAACAAATACTGGAGCGTATGGAGGCAACCGACAGGGAGTTCATGGACAGTATGACTCGGCTGAAGACGAAGATTGAAAAACTGACTAACTCTGTTGCATTAATAAAGCACCTTGTTAAATGTATAAAGCATGTCTGCATCAGTGTTATCTTGTATTTCCATACAATGTTACATTAGGCTGTTACACATCTATTGTCAGAGAAGTACTTGCATAAATAGGTAAACCACCTTCATACAAGCAAGAACAGTAAACAGGGCAAAGTGAGTATACTTATTTATTCAGTAAGCTATGGGTCAAAGTATTTGGTGAGTACATTTCTAACTCTTCTGGCTTCAGTCTCGTTGCTGTCTGTTCTGAAATTGTTAGGTTCTGCGAAGCGCAGAATCAAATACGGCTGTGATGATTGTACGCTCTAGTATCAATTGTTTGGTGACAAGTAGTAATAATAATAATAATAAAATAATGAAATGCCACGCTGCCGCCATCTGTTCTGGCACGTCATGACAGCAGTTTTAAAAAGCTCCGGTTATCCCGTACACACTGCAACGGATATTAGACATTTTCAGATTTATTCACTCTCGAGACCGTTTCTGAAAATCTCCGTTTTCGAGGGATGAAAACACCGTTTTAGTGTGGACAGAGGGTCAAAACGAAGAGAAAAAGCTTCGTTTTCAAAATTATCCGGCGTAGTGTGGACGTAGTCTAAGACTATATGTACCACAGACTAGGGATTTTATTCCCATGGGTAATGATTATGTGCCACAAATTAGTGTACTCGTGTGAGTTTATATAAAAAGGTCTTTATGAAGGTTAAACTCTCACTTTAAAGGTCAGTGTTACTACAAAAAGGTCAAATTTATTATGTTTAGCAGCAAAGTTGAAATTTCAATTGAAAATGCTAACCTATTGTAAGTTGAGTCCCTCTTATCTGAAATGTTTGAGGGTGGAAGTGTTTCAGATTTCAGGGTTTTTTTTTGATTTTGGAATATATAATGAAATAGCTTGGGACTTCCATCATTTCTGACTCTGAATTTATGTGCTACTGCTAAGCCTTCTTTATCTTACACTTGCTCATCACATGTATGTACTTCAGTAAAAATTATTACATATCAAAAATATAATGAAAATATAATGAGTGCAGTGTAACAAAAGCAACACAACAAACAGCATTGGGAGAATACCTGAATCAGCTGTTGAACAAAAACTACCAACAGGCTTTCAATCTCTATCTACGATGCATATTTTGATTAAAAGGATACAGTACACTATATTTGTGTTTTACTTTTTATTAAGGTTTTATGAAAGATATCAAATCAATTAATCAATCAGCATTGTAGACATGTTCTGGTGTTAGGTCTTCATCAGCGACGATCTTGGCAAACTTACCAATGAATTTCTCTGCGGCTTTGTGATCAGCAGATTCTTTAAAAATTGAATGTTGTGCCATTTCTTAAATTTCTGCAACCAGCCCGCTGAACTACCTTCCATTTTCAGTTCGTCGAGAGAGATCTTTGCTCATTTCATATCATCATACTGTTAAGTGGTATATGTTCACTGCAATGCTGATAAATCCACTCTTTCAATACATGTTCAAAATCTTAATTTTTCACTTTATGCAGTGCTTTTCTATTTCTCATTAATTTCTCTTTGTTACATACTGTATGTGAGGTCACCTCTCAAAAATGTCTGTGGTGTGTAGAAATTGGCGTATTACCTGGGAACCTTCCCAGCACCTTGAGGAATTTTCCATTTATGACATCATGTTAGCACTCAAAAAAAAAGTTGTATTTTGGAGGTTTTTAGAATTTGGATTTTCAGATAAGGGGTACTCAATCTGATTTAACACTCTCTGGAGTTTGCCTGATACCAGTGCTTGGTCCAGAATTCTGCATGCCTCAGGGAAAACATTCATAAATATGCAGCTTCCTAATTACACTCAATGTGGCAGGTATTGGGAGCAGTTGTAATTTTTGCTTTCTCACAATGGAACACAATCTCCAATTGGCTCTCGATCTCACAAAGACAGCTGCATAGAAAAGTTTATTTTAATTAAAAGCCGCATTTACTTACACTGCACATTATAATTTAAGCATTATCTGAATATTCTGCAAATTATTTACTTAAAGGTTCTTTTTGGCATTCTTATCGTAAACCCAGTGTAACAATCCCACTTGTAGACCAAACAGATCACTGGGTTAGCTGACATATCTGATGGAAAACACCAAATTACCCACCTTTCTGAATTTGTGTTATTTCATTGTGTGATTTTATTTCAGAGCACTCCAAGTCCCTCCACAGCTTAATAAATCCTGAATAGGTATGTTTGAGCACATTTCAATTAATCCATTAATTCAACTGAGCAGAAATTCCTTCTATAACTGACTGTGAAAAGAGTTTCCATTCAACTAATCCCATTGCATTGGGTCACAGCAGACTACACATAACTGCAGGATTATGTTCTAAAGGTACAGATGTCAGGAATGTTCAACAGGTTGGATGAGTACACATCTGACCACTTGCTCTGCCCCTCACTTCACCAACCAAGTCGAGGAGCATTTGATAAATTGAAAATGTCTGGCCAATGACTTTTAAAGGTTTAGGTAAGATTTTTACGATGTAGTTTATGTTTCACTCAAATTCTGAATACATTTTAAAGATAAACTTATTTTTTAACTTGAAGTTTCACTCATTTTTAAATATACGCACTATTTTGTAAAATGCTTTTTCTTTATCCTCTGTCATCACAGTTTTTAAATGCCTCTGAACTGAGACGTCCTGACTACATGAGATTGGCAGTTTAGTTCCTGCTACCCATGACTTAATCCCAATTACTGGACCTTTGCCTTGAGCAAGGGCCACCACAGTGATGGTGATGGTGTGATGGGAGTCTTGCAGTCACGGGGCTAACCAGGGTAATGACTTCATGGCACAGGCTGCTATTAATACCTTTAAGTCCATTATTTTATAAGTTACACACAGTGAATGGCACATGGCTCTACAAATAATATTTATTACCTTTCACAAACACAAGATGTCTCAAAATGAATTATAAACAATTAATTATTTTGGTAAGTTGTTTTGGCAATGTAGCAAATTGCAACAGCCAACTTGTTTACTATTAGGTCACACAAACAGCACAAGAATTAATAATCACAGCTATCTTTTTCTTTGGTGACAACAAAATGGAAGGAACTATTTTCATTTGATTGTAGGAATTTAAAGTGAGGTCATTGTTATTTGGGTCAGTCAATTTACACCAAGTCTGAGAAGTTGTATGGACTTGGATGGACAAAGGAAACTTGAGAAGAGATTAGGTAATGGCTAAAACATTAGAAGAACTAGAATGTTGTTCACTGCATGGTGTCACTGTATCCAGCTGAGAGGGCCAAATGCCTAATCTTAAATATGGTCATTTAGTCAGTTCTACACTCTCCCTCTGGTACATTGACATATAAACCTAAACCATGTGCTTAAATGTTTAAAATGCAGTTTGAAACTACAACTTCAGGTTTATAACAGTATGTGATATTTTTCAGAAAAAAACATTTCCTCCAATGATTATGCTTGTAAATAAAAATGTTTCTTGCCTTCCTGAACTGCAGTTTTAAAAATTATAAGCACAATCTCTCAATTTAAATTTCACTTTTATGTTGGGATTTATGTTCTATTAACTGAAATAGATCCCGAATGGGTTTTCTATTCCTCCAACAAAATATGCACATCAAAAATAACTTATCTTTTTAAAATTTCACTCCTACTAGCTGCTAAGCAATTGAAATATAACTTATTCTTGGAGTGGAATAAGACTCCAAAGAGCAATTTTCAGAATACTCAGTTCTAGACAATTCCAAATGCAATAGTTGAAGAACTCAAATAATTCAATTATTGTACACAGTATGAATTGAAAATATTTACTGTAGTTTGCTGAACTGAACTTGACCACACTGTATGTTTAACAGAACAGACCATGCCAGACTGACTAAAATTTGTTGGGTCTTTCAGGCATAATTAATTACTGTTTGATCAACACAAATTAAACTGACGCACTTGAGCAGTTTTCCTGGTGCATTCAGAAACTCCGGATGACATGCTGCCCAGATTAACATGTCTGTTCTCCAATGAACCCAATGAGATTTCAAACCACAAAGGATACCTATCCATTGTATCCAATACAGAGAATTTCAAATCTTTTAAGGTAAACACATGTGAGACAGAGCGAAGAATTAAAGCAAAGTCTTAACAGTCTGCAGAAGTAATATTTTGCAGCTGCTTCCATTGGAAAGGTCAGAGCCACATTTGGGTGACTACAGTCCTGTACAAAACCTCAGGCCCTAAGTTCATTAACACAGATTTAACATAGCAGTGACAGAACTGGGATACCCGCCATTCCATGGCCTGCCTGTCTATCTGACATCTGCCCTGCACCACCCCCCCCCCACCCCCTGCAAACATACACACACAAAATCTGCTGGTTAATATCAGAGCGTCAACACTCACCCACCAAGTGCGTGAATTATGGTATATTTGAACAAGCAAATGTCATGAATGAATGGTCCTACATCTGTGGCACTTACACAGCTGATACACAAAACCCTCTGTCCTGCTGCCCCCCCCCGAGTAAAACTAAGTTACCCTTTCCTATAAGATAGAATGATAGTAAATATACCTTGATCATTAATTGACTGTTAAACTACCAAGAAGTACTGAGTTGAATTCTTTTTGAATGGAGCTGTACTTCATCATAAATAAAACAGACCTCTTCAACTGAAAAGGTTTACATAAGACATAGAGCATGGAATAACTGATACATGTCAGGCCCTGCAAAGCAAATCAGCCCTTTCCAGAGGACCTAGTTATATTCAAAGGTTAACAGCTCATTTGTTTCCATTTATTATCTCTGAATAAATATTCTTTCCATACATTTTTGGTGTCTGCAAGTCAGATTTTTCATGTTTACATAAAATTAATTCATGTTCCAAACAGCAATGTAATAAACAATCAGATTACTGATTTTCCGTATTGGTTGAAGGACAGGTTCTGGTTGAGGCATTGGGAGACTCTCCTGCTCTGTATGTGATATTTTACACCCTTTAGGATCCATTTCAAAGGGAAACACTCCCCAGTGTAACATTTTATATGCGAGTCATATTTCTCTTTGTTTAGTCAATGACCTACGGATGGCATAATTTAAAACAAGTGAGGTAACATAAAACGATTCTCTATTAATTAGAACCCCAAACATCCTAATCTTTCAGTATTTATTCTTCTAGAGCTTGGCAAAGTTAAAACTAACACTAATGCTAAAATGCAGACAAGGGTGCCAGCCACACATCTCAACGTTTACCAATGACTTGTCAAATAATACATCAATTTGTCTATATTTATCAAATAAAGAATGAGCACAAAATAGAGAGTAACTCTGCAATATTTCCTTTATGCTCTCTTTGGCTCACAACATTATGTTACCACAAGACAGAGAAGCAGAATTCGGTCCATCGTGTCTGCTCCACCATTCCATCATGGCTGATTTATTATCCATCTCAACCTCATTCTCCTACCTTCCCCCCAACAACCTCTGATGTACTTACCAATCGAGAATCTATCAACACCTGCTTTAAATATGTGCCATCTGTGGCAATTAATTTCACTGATTCATCACTCTCTGGCTAAAGAAATTCCTCCTCATCTCTGTTCTAAACGGACACCCCTCTATTCTGAGGCTGTGCCTTCTGGTCCTAGACTTTTCCACATCCATTCTATCTGGGCTTTTCAATATTCAATAGGTTTCAATGAGAATCACACCTTTCCCCATTCATCTAAGCTTCAGCTACTACAGGCACAGAGCCATCAAATGCTCCTCATGCATTAACTCTTTCATTCTTGGATCATTCTTGTGGACCGCTTCCTTCCCTCTCCAATGCTAGCACATCCTTTCTTAGATAAGGAGCCCAAAACTGCTCACCATACTCCAAGTGTGATCTGCCAAAAAATACCTCAGCATTACATCCTTGCTTTTAGATTCCAGTCTTCATGAAATGAATGCTGACATTGCATTTGCCTTCCTTAATACTGACTCAACCTGCAAGTTAACCTTTAGGGAACCTAGCATGAGGATTCCCAAATCCTTTTCCACTTCTGATTTCTGAATTTGCTTCTCGTTTAGAAAATAGTCCGCGTCTATCAAAGTGCATGACCGTACACTTCATTAGACTGTATTCCATCGGCCACTTCCTTGACCATTCTCCTAATCTGTCCAGGTCCTTCTGTAGCCTACCTGCTTCCTCAGCACAACCTACTCCTCCACCTACCTTTGTATGATCCACAAACTAAGCCACAAAGCCAACAATTCCATCATCCAGATTATTGACATAGTGTTGTTCCCGACACCGATTCCTTGGAACACAACTAGCAGTCAATCAGAAAAGGCCTCCTTTATTCCCACTCCTTGCCTCCTATTAGTAAGCCCACCTTCCATCCATGTTAGAATCTTTCCTGTAATATCTTGTTTAGCGGGCTCATGTGCGGCGCCGGGTCAAAAGCCTTCTGAAAATCCAAGTACACAACGTTAAGTGGTTCTCCTTTGTCTATCCTCTCTGCTATTTCCTCAAAGAATTCTAATAGATTTGTTAGGCAAGATTTTCCCTTAAGGAAACCATGCTGAATTCAGCCTATTTTATCATGTGCCTCCAAGTACCCTGAAACCTCATCTTTAATAATGGACTCCAAAATCTTCCCAACCACTGGAATCAGGCTAATTGGTCTATCATTTCTTGTCTTTTGCCCCCCTCCCTTCTTAAAGAGTGGAGTGAAATTTACAATTTTCTAGTGCACCAGGATCATTGAAAGATCACTACTAATGCCTCAACAATTTCTTCAGCTCCCTCTTTCAGAACCCTGGGGGGTAGTTCATCTGATCCTGGTGACTTATCTACAGGTATCTTCATGCCATTCAGTTTCCCAAGCACTTTCCCCTTAGAAAGAGCAATTACACTCACTTCTATTTCCTGATACTCTCAAACTTCTGGCATACTTCTGGTGTCCTCCGCAGTGAAAACAGATCCAAAATACTTACTAAGATTGTTCACCATTTCTTTGTTCCCAGTTGCTACAATTCTCCAGCTGTTATGCTGCTGAAAGTACATTAACACTGCTGAACTTTACTTGGGATTTTTTTACACTATCATGATGATATTTTGTGGAATTATTCTTTATTTCTTTCATCCTCTTTCAGATTTCTTTCTTCTACATTGAGGAAAACTGTTATCCAAGCTGAACTATCCAGTGAACTAAATTAACTAGTTATTTTCTTGTTGTAGAATGTTTCTGATAGCCTACTATGCAACTCACTGAAAATCTATGCAAATAGACACCCTTAATCTAAATGATGATTTTTTTATGGTGCTGTTATTTTATTTTTATTAAAATGGTTTCCCCAGTGACCTGCTGCCCTTAAGAGTGGAGACTTCATTATTTGGTGGTTGGAACTCATTCAGTTCTTTGAGATATGTTACACATAAATCTTTAGCAATTACACATAATGCATTAAACATGCAATCAGGTGAAAGTAATATAATTTGTCTCTTAAATGCAGAGCCAGTGCTTTATGCCAGAATGTGTAACACCAGTTGCAGGATACTAAAATAGTACAATTACCATAGTTTCCCCTGGGTCCCCTCTTCCTTCCTTTTCTTCTATGGCCCACTCTCCTCTCCTATCAGATTCTTTCTTCTCCAGCTCTTGACCTTTCCCACCCACCTGGCTTCACCTATCACCTTCCAGCTAGCATTTTCCCCCTCCCGCCACCTTTTTATTAGGGCATCTTCACCCTTCCTTCCCAGTCCTGAGGAAGGATCCTGGCCCGAAATGTCAACTGTTTATTCTTTTCCATAGATGCTGCCTGACCTTCTGAGTTCTTCCAGCACTTGCGCATGACACTAAACTTTAATTTGAATTACATCAGATATGCAGATTCAACTTGTTAATCTTTGTTTACTAATTATCCTTTAAACTCACTACAGAACTTTGAGCAATCAACAAGGCAACTAGGGACAATCCCCTACTTCAAGGTGTGCTATGGAGACACAAGAGATTTTGCAAATGCTGGAAACCTTAAGCGACATACACAAAATGCTGGAAGTGCACAGTCAAAGTTTCAGACCGCAGACCTTCATCCAGTCCAGCTGTTGACTGTTTACTTCCCTCCTCAGAGGCTGCCTGACCTGCTGAGATCCCCTAGCATTTTGTGTTACACAAGGTGTGTTATGACTACAAATCCAGCAGGTGGCACTGACTCTGTAAAGTACAGCAGTATAAAGTAGCTGCTGTGATTTTACATTGTTCAAAATATAAACCACTCTGTAATTTAATGCCCTTGTTGTCATAAGGGCTCCAGAGTGCTGCAATAAAACTGTTTTTCAAATGGTTTTGTTGAACAATGCCACCCAACTGATGTTGGCAGTGTTAACCTTAGTGCCCAACCTGAAATTCCTCAAGTTCAATTTGAGTACCACATGTGTATATAAACAGATAAGAGACCGACGAGAGCCTGGGCGTCCAACTTTTACTAATGTTGGTTAAGGGATTGACATTGATCAGGTCTGACTAATGTACACCACACATCACCGGGAGATGTTGGAGGGTGCAGAGCACGACAGAGGTTTCAAAAGGAACAAGTAGAGATGGTCAGGACATTCTAGTCATCACACATCACGAGGAGTTGTTGGAGTGTGCCCAGTTAGGTACTTAGCAAGGTCCACTAAAAAGAAGTTCGCTTTGAGCAGAGCAGCCATTGTTGGAGTGGGCCAGTATTAGAGTGGGGAGTTCGGGCTTTGGCTCATAGAGGCTTCAGTGAGGAAAGACGGAGGCTGCACGTAGTTTTTTTTATTACATTTTTCTTACTTCCTTTCTTTCATTTTGCACAGTTAGAGCTGTAGGGATACCAGGCAGGATAGTGGAATGCTCCTCTTGGGGAATGTGGGAATGCAGAGACAGCTCTAGTGTCCCTGACGACTCCATCTGCATGAAGTGCATCCAGCTTTAGCTTCTTACAGATCATGTTAGGGATTTGGAGCTGGAGATGGATGAACTCCTGATCATTTAGGGGGCTGAGGGGTTGATCAACAGGACATTCAGGGAGATAGTTACACTTAAAATGCAGGGTACAGGTAATTGAGTAATTTTCAGAAAGAACAAAGGGGATAGGCAGCCTATGCAGAGTACCCCTGTGGCTGTTCCCCTCAATAACAGGAGTGCTGCTTTGAATAGAGTTGAGGGTATACCCTAGCAGGGGAAAGCCAGAGCGATCAGGTCATTGGCACTAAGTCTGTTTCTATGGCTCAGAAGGGAAGGGGGGAGGAGTGTTGAGCTGTAGTGATAAGGAATTTGATGGTTAGAACAGACAGGAGGTTCTATGGACAAGAGTGAGAGTCCCAGTTGGTATTTTGCTTCCAGGTGCCAGGGTCAGGGACATCATAGTCCACAAGTCCACAGCATTCTTAAGTGAAAGGATAATCAGCCAGAGGTCAGGGTCCACGTTGGTATCAATGACATGGGTAGGAGGGATGACGAGGTCCTGCAAAGTGAGTTCAGGGAGTTAGGTGCTAAGTTAAAGGAGAGGACCTCCAGGTGTTGTGATATTAGGATTGCTACCCATGCCACGTACCAGTAAGGCCAGGAATGGGAAGATGATGCAGTTTAACATGTGGCTAAGAAGATAGTGTGGTAGACAGGGCTTCAGATTTTTGGATCATTAGGCTCTCTTCCAGGGAAGGTGGGACCTGTACAAACAGGACAGTTTGCACATGAACTGAAGGGGTGCTAATACTCTTGTCAGAAGATTCACTAGTCCTGCATGTTGGGGGGAGTGGGGTAAAATTAATGTTGCAGGGGGATGGGAACCAGAGCACCAGAGCAGATAGTGGAGGGGTTGTGTTTAGCCTTTATATATACATATATATATAGGCATCTGTTAGTCTCATGAGACCATGGATTTGCACCTTGGAAGGTTTCCAGGGCGCAGACCTGGGCAAGTTTGTATGGACGACCGGCAGTTGCCCATGTTGCAAGTCTCCCCTCTCCACGCCACCGATGTCGTCCAAGGGAAGGGCACTAGGGCCAATACAGCTTCGTCGGTGTCGTTGCACAGCAATATGGTTAAGTGCCTTGCTAAAGGACACAACATGCTGCCCCAGCTGAGGCTCGAACTAGCGACTTTCAGATCACTAGACCGACGCCTTAACCTCTTGGCAACGTGCCAGCACAAAGTTAAGAATCGAAAGATTGAACATGGTGAGACTCATGTTCTGAGTTGTGTGTATTTCAATGCAAGGAGTATTGTTGGAAAGGTGGATGAGCTTAGGGCATGGAATTAGGACATTGTAGCCTTTAGTGAGACTTGGCTACTGGGGGCGGGGCAGGACTGGCAGTTCACTATTTTGGGTTTCTGTTGTGTTAGACATGATAGAGAGGCAGGGATTAAAGGGGGAATGGTGGCAGTACTAGTCAGGTAAAATGTCACGGCAGTGCTCAAGGAGGACGGATTGGAGAGCTTGTCTATTGAGCCTATATGGGTGGAACTGAGGAACAAGAAAGGGATGACCACATTAATGGGATTATGTTAGCGACCACCCAGTAGTCAGTGGGATTTAAAAGAGCACACTTGCAGAGAGATTGCAGACTGTTGAATGAAACATAAGGTTGTGATAGTAGGTGATTTTAACTTTCCACAAATTGATTAAGACTCCTATTCTGTAAAAGAACTGGATGGGATAGAATTTTTGTCAAATGTGTTCAGGAAAGTTTCCTTAATAGAGGTCCCAACTAGAGGGGGTAAACTACTAGATATTCCATTAGGGAATGAAATAGGTCAGAAGATAGGAGCTTCTATAGGGAACACTTTACATTTAATGATCATCATGCCATTAGTTTCAAGATAATTATTAAGAAGGATAGGTCTGGATTTTGGCTTAAGAATCTAAACTGGGGAAAGGCCAATTTTGATGGTATCAAAAAGAACGTGGCAAGTGTGGATTGGAACAGGTTGTTTTCTGGCAAAGGTAAATTTGGAAAGTGAGAGGTCTTCAAAAGGGAAATTTTGAGACTACAGGGTTTGTATGTTCCTGTCAGAAAAAAAGGGCAAGGCCAACTGGTTTTTGGGAACCTTGATCTTCAAGAGATCTTGAGGCTCTTGTTAAGAAGAATAAGAAGGAAGTGTGTAACAGGTATAGGCAGGAATGAACAAATGAGATACTTGAGGAGTATAGGAAATGCAAGAGAACACTTAAGAAGAAAATCAAGAGGGGTAAAGGAAGGCACGAGTCAGCTCTAACAGACAAGGTGAAGAAGAAACCCAAGGGCTTCTGCAGGTATATTAAGAGCAACAGGATTGCAGGGAACAAAATTAGTCCTCTTGAAGATCAGAGTGGTCATGTATGCATGGAGCTGACAGAGATAGGGGAGATCTTCAATGGATTTTTTTCCATCTGTATTTACTCGGGAGATGCATACAGCGTCTCAGCAGGTGAGGCAAGACAGCAGTGAGGTCATGGACCCTATACAGATTACAGAGTAACAGGTGTTTGTTGTTGAAGCAAATTAGGGTAAATAAATCCCCAGGGCCTGACAAAGTGTTTTGTTGGAGCTTGTGGGAAGTTGGTGAAGAAATTGTGGGGGCACTAGAGGAGATATTTAAAACATCCCTAGCAATGGGTTAGATGAGCCCTCGCAAGGCATCAGAACCTGATGATGTGCCTGTTAGGCACTGAAAACCTGAACCTGAGCTATCCAACTGATGTGAGTGTTCATGGACATCTTCAGTCACTCTCTGCTGCAATCAGAGGTGTCTACCTGCTTTAAAAGGGTGACAATCAAACAAGTGCCCAAGAAGAACAGGGTGAGCTGCCTCAATGACTACTGCCCAGTGGCACTCACATTTACTGTGATCAAGTGCTTTGAGAGGTTGGTTATGGCTAGACTCAACTCCTGCCTAAGCAAGGATCTGGACCCACTGCAATTTGCCTATCACCATATTAGGTCTACAGCAGATGCAATCTCACTGGCTCTCCACTTGGCGTTGGATCATTTGGATAAGAGTAACATTTATGTCAGGCTGCTGTTTATTGACTATAGCTCAGCATTTAACACAATCAAACCCTCAGTTTTAATCGAAAAGCTTCAAAACCTTGGCCTCTGTGCCTCCCTTTGCAATTGGATCTTTAACTTCATCACCAGTAGACTAAAGTCTGTGTGGATCAGAAATAACATCTCCTCCTCACTGACAATCAACATTGGCACACCTCAGGGATGTATACTTAGGCCACTGCACTACTCTCTATATACGGCCACAACTATGTGGCTAAGCACAGCTCAAACACCATCTATAAGTTTATTGATAACACAACTACTGTCAGAATTTCGATAGTAACAAGGAGGCAGACAAGCGAGATAGATCAACTGGCTGAGTGGTCTTACAGCAACAACCTTGCACTCAATGTCAGTAAGACCAAGGAATTGACTGTGGACTTCAGGAATGGGAAGTCAAGGAACACACACCAGTCCTCATCAAGGAATCAGCAGTGGACAGTGTGAACAGTTTCAAGTTCCTGGGTGTCAATATCTCAGAGGATCTGTCCTGGACCCAACGTAATGATGCAATTACTAAGAAGAAAGGCATGACAGTGGCTACATTTCTTTTGGAGTTTGAGGAGAATTGGTATATCACCAAATGCACAGGCAATCTTCTATAGATGGTGAGCATCCTAACTGTTTATATTACTGTCTAGTATGGAGGGACGACGGCACAGGATTGGAAAAAGCTGCAGAAAATTGTAAACACAGCCAGCTCCATCATGGGCACCAGCCTCCCTGTCATCCATGACACCTTCAAAAGGTGATACCTCAAAAAGGTAGCATTCATCATTAAGGACCCTCATCACCCAGGACATGCCCTCTTGTCATTACTGTCATCAAGGAGGTGATACAGGAGCTGAACACACACGTGCAACTTTTCAGGAACAGCTTTGTCTCCTCCGCCATCAATTTTCTGAATGAACAGTGAACCCATAAACACTTCCTCAGTAATTTTTCCCTCCCCTTTTTGCACTACTTATTGTTTTTTAATATACTTATTGTAACATACTTTTTATACTATGTATGGCAATGTGCTGCTGCTACAAAACAACAGATTTCAAGGTGATATTAAACCTGATTCTGATTAAAGGATAACTAATGTTCTGTTATTTAAGAAAGGTTCTAAAAATAGTATTGGAAATTATAGGCCAATGTGCCTGATATCACTTATTGCAGTGGTGCACCTTTCCTCATTCCCTGTCACGCACTGTTGAACTTGAACACCACACCCCCGCTCCCCTGG
Source organism: Mobula birostris (assembly GCF_030028105.1). Taxonomy (NCBI): domain Eukaryota; kingdom Metazoa; phylum Chordata; class Chondrichthyes; order Myliobatiformes; family Myliobatidae; genus Mobula; species Mobula birostris. The sequence goes on from NC_092393.1 coordinate 20,108,803, forward strand.
TTGGCTGGGCTGGTCCACAAGAATATTGTCAATATTAAACCAGTCCGCAGTGCAAAAAAGGTTGGGAATACCTGACTTATTGGAAGGTATTCTAAAGGACTGGATATACAAGTATTTGGACAGACAGGGACTGAGTAGGAATAATCAACATGGTTTTGAGCATGGTAGGTCATGCCTAACCAATCTCACTGATTTTTAAGGTAGCTTCCAGGAAAGTTGAAGAAGGCAAAGCAGTGGATGTTGTCTATATGGACTTTAACAAGGCCTTTGACACGGTGCTGCATGGGAGGCTGGTCGAGGAGGCTCAGTCACTTGGCATTCAGGATGAGGTAGTAAACAATCTGGATGATAATGTGGTAAACTAGATCAGCAAATTTGCAGATGACACCAAGATTGAGGGCATAGTAGACAGCGAGAAAGACTATCAAAGCTTTCTGCGTGATCTGGACTAGCTGGAAAAATATGCTGAGAAATGGCAGATGGAATTTAACGCAGACAAGCATGAGGTGTTACACTTTGGAGTACAAACCAGGGTAGGACTTACACAATGAACAGTAGTGCACTAAGGAGCATGGTAGATCTGGGAATACAGATCCATAATTCCTTGCAAGTGGAGTCACAAGTGATAAAGAGAGATTTTGGCACATTGCCCTTCATAAATCAAAGTACAGAGTACTGGAGTTGGGATATTACGTTGACATTGGTGAGGCCTAATTTGGACTATTGTGTGCAGTTCTGGAGGAAAGCAGTCAATAAGATTGAAAGAGTGTATAGATCTAAAGTTAGAACGGTATTGCCATGACTTGAGGACATGAGTTATAGGGAAAGGTTGAATAAGCCAGGAGTTTCTTCTCTAAAACATAGGAGAAGGAAGGGAGAATTGATAGAGGCATACAAAACTATGAGGGGTATAGTCAAGGTAAATGGAAGCAGACTTTTTCCACTTAGGTTGGGTGAGACTAGAACCAGAGATCAGGGGTTAAGGGTGAAAGGTGAACTGTTTAAGGGGAACATGAGGGGAAACAACTTTACTCAGAGGGTGGTGAGAGCATGGAATGAGCTGCCAGCACATGGTGGATTGGGATTCGATTTCAACATGTAAGAAAAACGTGGATAGGTACACAGATTTGGGGGGTCGGGGGGAAGAAGGGCTATGTTACAAGAGTGGGTCAATAGGCAGATTAATAGTTCAGCATGGACTAGGTGGGCTGAAGAGCCTATTTTTGTGCTATAGTGTCTATGAGTCTATATCATCAGGCAGAGATCATCACTGCCTGAGCAGGAAATCAGATTTGCTCCAGTGTGTTTGCATTCTGCAGGTTCACAATGAGAAGAGTTGATTTTGTGGATATAGCATTTACTTTTCAGACTGCACTGAAACTGCCACTGGTCTTTTCCCCATCAACTTGGTAGGTTTTGCTTACAATTCTAAGTTTTATATTTAGCTGAATTTTATTGGCAATAGAATAGATTATTTAAGTTCAACATCATGAACAAAGGAGAAAGCAATTCCAATGCCAAGCTAGGTAAATATTTATTCAGAGTCATTAATCCCAACCCAAATTTAGGTAAACAAATATTGATAGGTCTCTTCTGGCCAGGCATTTACATCTTGTTTGATTATACAAAGTGGAGGCAAGCTTTAGCAGGTGCTTGCAACAACTGGTTGAATACATAAAACATGGCCCACAATCAGTTTCTTAAACAAACCAGTTCCACTGACATTAACAAGGAATGGGCTGGTTCCAGGCAGCTGGTTGACTTTCATAACTCCACTGCACACAGTCCATTTGTTCCTTATTAATGCACAGAATTAATTGATCCAAGATTAAACCCAGTGCCTCATTAATCCTCCCTTCCATTAATCACAGTTAACGTCCCACTGTATGTCGTATTGTTATTAGGTGAACTATAGAGTGCTCCACTCACAGAAGTACATTACTTTTTTCCACTTATAAATCATAGGACAGTCATAACAGGGTTGATGCTATGGTTAACGAGGCAACATTGTGATAGTACACAAGCTCAGGCACGAGAGGAACAGCTGGATAATGATCAATGCTGTCAGATTCTCTGCCTCAGACTTGCTGTCAGAATTTTCAGTTGCCGAAATGTCTCATTCAAATGCCCCATTTTAACTTGCTTAGACCAGTGTTCGGTTTACCCAACGACCACGACTGAATTTTACACACATTCAGTGGTGGCAGGTGATAGTGCATTCTGGTTTATTGGAAACTTGTGTCTTTAAAAGGAACTGAAGCTGGAATTTTTTTTAGTTTTGTGCTTTACACCAAGATGAACTGTCATTCAGCTTTTAATCTTTGTATATAAGACCTGAACTTTGGCTGGATGCAAATGGTCCCACTACATTATTTCAGGAATAAGAAAATCAGCATGATACCCTGGAAAATACAAACCCTCAATCAACAACGCTGAAAAGGGATTATTTGCTTATTGTGGTAGCAGCAAATAATTTCTACATCAATAAACTACAGAACACAGCACAATCACAGAAAAAGTCACCTTTCAAGAGGTATAATCATTTTTACGAGCTGTATCTGAATTACTAGCACTGCATCATGAACTTGGGGGGGGTGGGGGTGGGTAGCAGGAGGAGATAACATGGTATTCCTGTTTCTGCATCTCGTTTATTTGCGATCAAACTGCACACAAAAATTCAAGGGGCCAGTTCCTCTAATACTGAATCAAACACAATTTTGTCATTATGTTACACAGATTATGCCTGTGCATCTTCAGAGAAAACTGCATTTTGTTAATATTATAATCTGACATGGTATTTCATTTAACCGCTGAATTTCCCTTCTCTTTCCGTTTCCTTCTGTGTAGCTTGTTGGTGGTAGGGCAACACATGACGGCAGGGTACAGAGAACAAGCCAACAGAGCAAGAGTTGTCAGCAAAGGATGAAATGCACCACAGGTCACTGATTCTAAGTACAACTCAACTCAAGTCTAATGCTCACTGGCAAAACCACTAAACAGTAACTCGTGTGGCTGCAGCACAAGATGAAAACACAAAAATAGCATGCAATTCTGGTTTCATTAATCACATTTTTTTGAATTAAACATCTAAGTTTTAAGCATGTATTTTCAGCCTTATATTGACTAAATTGTAGAACATTTTTAACAGTAGCATATCGTTTAATTAAGTTTAAGATTTTTAAAATTTTCTTTCCATTGTTCTTGGGCATTCAGTTTCAGTCAACTCTTAGGTGTAGGATAGGGCAAATAACATATCTTTGTAAAAACATTTATTTCAGTTACCCTTACCCTCTCTGGAGGATGCTCAGTTGTGATTCAACACCTCTTCATTATGTTGACGACTGCACCATACCATTGTTATCTTGTCCTATGGTTTGAAATAAAGACGTGAATCTTAAAAGCAAAATCCCTAACTACTGAATTAAAGTAAAAAAATAACACAACCTCATATAAATATTGGACAAATACACTTTTTATGAAACTGTCGCTAATAAAACTGGGATTCAACACGTCCCTTTGAAACTAAATCTTTGACTTCTTGACCAACAGACCGTAATTACTAATGACAGGCAGCAACACCTCCACCATGACTATTCCCAACACTAGTTCTTCATAAGTCTGCCTCCTCAGCCCCCTACCCTACTCTCAGAACACACATGACTGCCTGGCAAGTTTGCAGATGACTCCACCGCCGTGAGCTCTATCTGAACTAATGATGAGTCTGAGTACAGGAAGGACTTGGAGAGCATAATGACATGGTCTCATGACAACCACAGGAGGAAGGAGCTGGAGGTCCATGAGCCAGTCCTCATTAGCCTATCGGAGGTGGAGAGGGGCAGTAACTTCAAATTTCTTGGCTTTACAATATCAGAGGATCTGTCCTGGATCCGGCATGCAAGTGCTATAACAAAGAAGATGCAACAATGCCTCTACTTTCTTAGAAGTTTGAGTAAATTTAGCACATTATCTAAAACTTTGACAAACTTCTATATACTGTATGCACAGTAGAGCAAATCCTGACTGCTTGTGCAATTCCAAAGAACTGAAAAGTGTACAAAAGGTGGTGGATACACCCCAGTCCATCACAGGCAAAGACCTACCCATCATTGAGCATTTCTATGAGGAGCACTGCCACAAGAAAGCAGCTTCCATCATTAAGTACCCCCAGGGCAGCACTGTGAGGATCATGTTCTTTGATTTCTCAAGTACCTTCAATACCATACAGTCCTCATTGCTGGGGGGAAAGCTCCAATCAATGTAGACTAGTACTTCCATTGTATCCTGGATAACGGACTACCTGACTGCAGACCATAGCACATATGTCTTCAGATCTGCGTGTCAGACATGATTGTCAGCAGCACTGGGACTCCACAGGGGACTATATTAGCTCCCTTCCTGTTTACCCTGTATACCTTGGATTATAACACTGAGTCATGTCATCTGCAGAAAATTCTCTGATGGCTCAGCAATAGTAGGATGTATAAAGGGAGGAGAGGAGGATGAATACAGGGCCCTAGTGGTGGACTTTGTCAAATGGTGCAAGCTGAATCATCTGCAGCTCAACATCAGTAAGACAAAGGTGATAGTGATGGACTTTAGGAAGACTGGTGACGACCTACAAGTACCTGGGAGTGTATCTGGATGACAGACTTGAGTGGAGCATCAACACAGAGGCTGTGTACAAGAAAGTTCAGTGTTGCCTCTAATTCCTGAGGAGTGCTTTGGAGAATGCAGGCCTCTCCTTCACATGTTCTACCACTCTGTTGTCACCAGGGCTGGACTTTAGGCAGGGCTAGGCTGGGGTGCAGCCCAGGGGCCCGAGCTGCAGAGGGGCCCAAAATAGGTAGCTATCATCATGGCGGACAAAAAAAAAACGAGAGTGGAGCACAGAAAAGAAAAAAGAAACAAGAAAAAGAGGACCGTGAGAAAGAAGCATTAAAAAAGACATTGAAATTGACAGAATTTTTAAAACCTGTTCTCGATGATGCAGCAGTACCATCGCTCCTGTCACAGTCTGAGACCAGTGGACAAATGGAGACTTGTTCAACAGCTAGTGCTAGCACCAGCGTTAGTACCTACAATACACTAGTGTCTGACAGCGGAAGAATAGACACAGAACTGCAAAAACAGATCGAGTCAGAGTGTGTCTACTGGACCGACATATTGAGAAGAGTGGTGGCGATTGTGGAGTTTTTGGTCGTGAGGGGACTGACTGTCCGAGGCTCCAGTGACATATTTCGCAGGCCTGATAATGGCAACTACATGGGCATTCTAGTGGTAATAAGTGGGTTTGACCCATTTTTGAAGGCACACATACAGAAATCTGGAAATGCAGGATCAGGCACCCCTTCATATCTTTCAGCTAAAACATGTGAGTGTCATGGTCCCATCTGGCAATTCCCCATCTTGCTATTACCTCCTTAATTGGGCCTTAATCCCTTCACCTGATTTCCAATCATTCCCAGTTCCACTAATTACAGCACACATGGTTCCCATTAGCGAACATAGGATAAAACTTGGGCCGCACAGCCATGCTCTGCCAGTTTGTTGGTCGACTCTAGTATCAGTAAACCTCATTTCCTGATTTCTTGGGACTGTCAGTTCTAAGCTCCACATCATTTCCTGGATAACCTATGTAAACCTTGTCTCCGTGTAAAGACTCTCCTGGCTACCGGTTCCCCGTTCGCGGCAGTGCTAACGCCTCACGACTCTGCCTCCGCGCCTGCGTCCTGCAACAGTGAGGAGTTTATTGAGCTCATGAGCAATCGAGTTCTGTCAGAGATCGTGAAATCAAAATGGCCAAATATTTTTCTATTAGCATTGATTCAAGCACAGATGTTGCACACGTAGATCAACTCACATTCATTTTACGTTATGTGTCAACTGATGGAAACATTCAGGAGCGATTCTTACGATTTCTACCCATTGAGAGCCACATGGGGAGGCTTTATGTGAGTCTGTGCTCAAAGTTTAAGTTTTAGGAGAGATGAATATTGACATAAGCAACCGCAGGGGGCAGTGCTATGATAATGCTGCAAATATGGCCGGTGCATACCACTTGCTGAATGGGTTCCATGTGCAGCACACACGTTGAATCTGGCTGGAATCAACAGTGTCAACTGTTGTGTTGAAACAGCTGATTTTTTTCAGCTTCATGCAGAACGTGTTCAACTTCTGCTCCAAGTCAACTTCTAGGTGGAAGGTGGTGACTGCAGGACTGCAGGACTTCAGCCTAATGCGAACAAGCACATTGAAACTCTGAAGTCTCTCTCTAAAACTAGATGAGCTGCACATCTAGAAGCCACACAAGCATTGTGTGGAAGTTATGCCACTATTCAAGATTTGTTAAAGAGCATTGCAGATGACATTAATCAGAATGTGGCAACTAAAAATGAAGCAAGGTCACTCTACAAAAAAATGGACAAGCTTGAGATAGCTTTTCTGAGCAAATTGTGGCATTGCATTCTTCAGCGCTTTGAAAGTGCAAGTGTTGCATTGCAAACTGTAAATCTAGACCTGTGTAATGCTGTGGATTTGGTGAGATCACAAAGGGGATACATAGCAAGCCTGCATGATCAATTTGATACCTTTGAGACCCAAGCTAAAACTATGTCTCCAACAGTCTCACAAGTGTACAAAGAAGACACCCAATGACAAAGAAAATGTAAAGCCTTTCTGGGTGAATCCACAACACTTGATTTTGGTTTGTCAGCCAGGGAAAAATTCTCCGCTACTGTTTTTTTTGGTCATGACAGATAGATTACTTGCAGAAATTGTTTGCAGATTTGCATCGTATAATGACCTTAAAAACACATTTGGCATCCTAAACAATATCTCTTCTCTCACTGCACAAGATCTGTGCAAGAGAGCATCTGATCTCCAAAGCAGATATTCAGCTGACCTGGAGTTAGACTTTGTGGAGGAGATTGTCCATTTCAGGGAATTTGTAAGTAGCAAAGATATTTCATCCACAACAGAGCTTTTATGCTTCTTCAGAGAAAAAAAAACTTGCAGGTCATCTTCCCCCAATGTAAGCATTGCTTTGAGGCTTAACCTGACTCTCCCTGTCACAAATGCAAGGGGTGAGCGATCTTTCCTCAAGCTCAAGTTAGTGAAGAATAGGCTCGGATCCACAATGGCACAGGACAGGCTGAATCATCTTACTCTGATGTCACTTGAAAGTGAGCTTGTTCGGAAACTGGATTTTAGTGATCTGATCAAGGACTTTGCTGTGAAGAAATCCAGAAGAACTAGGCTTTAATTTTGAAAAACAAGCATCTAACTTTGTAAATATCTAGGCTTGTGTGTCAGTGCTGTTCCTGTTTTTGTGGCAATAGGCTAATAGTTGACTGTTTATAAACCTACTAAGTAATAAGTGGTCTTTACTCCGCAAGCCACACAGCACAGCAACAGGTTAGTATGTGCTAGATCTCATTTTTCAAAAAGATTGTTGGAGTATTGTCAAGTTTCCTAGTTTGCCATAGTGCCATTTCTCTTGGTCTTTTTGTCTCTCATTTCCATTTTACATTCTCAGAGCACACGGTTGAGAAAAATACCGAGATAAAAATGCTTTAGCATTTTTTGAGAAATAAGGCCTATGGTGTGTGCAGAAATAGCTAAGATTTAAGATTGGGTACATCATACTTCATCTCCCTCATAACTTTACTAAGCCAACTAAGCCTAGATCAATTTTTGAGTGCTTTAGATGCTGTCCTTCAAACTAAGAATCTGCATTACTTTCTGTCCTCACTCTTAAGGGCTGTAAGTTTCTAGCCTACGTATTGTACTAAACCAATGTCTTGGTTCACAGCTTTGATATTTAGACCAGTATGACCTTTGTTCTTGTTCTAGCCTTTTTTTGCTTGGTACAGCAACATTTTACAGTGTCGGCAGGACTTTTTTTTTTACATTGAACCATGGGAGTGTGGACACAGTTCAGCGCATCATGAAAACCAGACTTCCCTCCGTGAATTCTGCCTACACTTCTCACTATCTCAGAAAATAGCCAGCATAATCAAAGATCCAGACAGCCCAAATATTCTCTCTTCCTACCCTCTCATTGGGCATAAGATACAAAAGGCCAAAAGCACATACAACTAGACTCAAGGTCAGCTTCTACCCATTGTCATAAGACTACTGAATGTTTTCTTAGTATTATAAGTTTGACAGCCTCCCAATTTACCTTGAAGTGACCTTTCACCTTATGTCTACCTGCACTGTACTTTCCTTGTACTGAAACATTTTGTTGTGCACTCTGGGATTGTTTTACCTGAATTATCTCCATGCACTTTTGTAGTTAATTAATCTGTATATCTGTATGCAAAACAAGTTTTTCACTGTACCTTGGTACATGTGACAATTAGAAACCAACTTGCCAAAACTATGGCAAACCTTCTGGCCCTTTGATTTGTCATTGGCCTGTTAACTGCCAGTAAAATCCATTCAACACTCCATGAAAGAAAGGCAGATGGAGGGTTCCTCATATCCAAATATTTTGTACTAATTACTACATGACAATACCTATTACATAGCCTTTGCACAAAACCAGTGCATCAAACTCTGTCTCATAAATGTGGGAAGAAAAGGAAAATAGATGTAGTAACTGAAATCCCCTGAGAATCCAGCAGAGACATTGAAAGTGCACCAAATTTAACACAATGGGAGTATATACTGGTTCTTTTGGGGACCAGCAGAAAATTCCATTCACATTATGATCAGTGACATAAATGAATAGAGTCATGAATTTGTCACCCACACATTAAATCAAAACACTTATACTTCCTGGAAAATACACTTTTCCTCTTTTTGTAATGAGTCAACTACCTGATACAATAAATAAACTGTCATTTAATTTTAACGAATAATGATTTTGTTATTTCCACTTTCATGGCTTATCAGATTAGGATGTAAATACTGTAAATACTTGGTAAATCTATATCTGTATTAATGGTTTTCAACACTACAAGAATCCCCATCCCCAGAGATATTTCAGGGAATCATGTTGAAATGTTCATCTCCAAAACTCCTAATGTGGATCAAATGCTATTTTTACTCCTCTTCCCTTCATCTGTTTCTCAGTGGAACATCTGCTGGTTAGTCTATAAGTTCTGTTTGATGTACTTATGTAAAAGGTGCTGTAGAGCTAAATGATTCCTCGAGGTTGTCATAGCCGGGGGAGGTAATGGGGACAAGCTCCCACTACCTATTAAATGCTCCCAAAGTTGTGTGTCTCAACTAGTCCAACAATCAAGTCCATCTCCTGACCTACACATGCAGCTTAGCTATTAAGCCCAGCAGAACCATTTCTACTGACAGAAGAAGGGGCAAAGGTGGGTTACTGGCAGTTTGAAACCAGATCTGGCAGATGGGGCTCGGGAGCGGAAGGAAAACTCAGATCTCAAAGCTTCGCTGCCTTGTGGCTATACCCACACATAGGGGAGGCTTTGGGAATAAACCCCGAGGGAAAATCCAGAGCAAGAGTCCCTCAGGCAGTCCAATGTTGAGTTCAACACTGACCGCCAACTCCACTGGTGCCAAAGTGTATGTCTGCTCTGTTCTTCTGGATTCATTAGCTGAGTGGAGAGGGGGAGTCTGCTGCATGGGCAACAGCTTGTTCTCCACATTGTACTGCCCAGGCTTGAATAACAACTAGTGCATCATGCAGACATCGAGGACGCAATATCTAGTCGACCCCGCCCATTGAAGGGTCACACAGCTATACGATTTAGCACCCTGTTTTCTCCATGGTGTCATAGTTCTTGTGGAAAAAGCCTGGCATACACTTGGCGCATTTGACATAAAGAGCTAAAGCATGTTGGGTCCTCAAAGAAAAACTATGGATTCACTATTCTAAGGTGGAGTTAGTCGTGTTCAGAAACAGTGATTCATTGATCCTGTGAGGATTGTGACCTCTGACAGGAAGTTAACCAGTGACCCCGACTTTCTCCGATGAAGTGACAAGCTTTTCTTGCTAACCCCTTTTAAATGCATGAAAACTACATGGCTGTAGACTGAATTGTTTTTCATTTCCATACACGTATAGTTATTCACTATTATCATTGTTGTTTCAACTTGTTAACAAGTTTAAACTTCAATGATAACAGCACATAACTATACACTTAGACCATAAGATCCTAAGCTATAGGAGCAGAATTAGGCTATTTGGCCCATCTCACTGTTACCATCAGGTAGGAGGTACAGAAGCCTGAAGGCACATACCCAGTGATTCAGGAACAGCTTGTTCCCCTCTGCCATCCGATTCCTAAATCGACATTGAAACTTTGGACACTACCTCACTTTTTATCAATATACAGTATTTCTGTTTTTGCACTTTTTAAAATCTATTCAATATATGTAATTGATTTACTTGTTTATTTATTATTTTATATATATATTTCTCCCTGCTAGATTATGTACAGTATTCCATTGAACTGCTGCGGCTAAGTTAATTTCGTGTCACATGCTGGTGATAATAAATCTGATTCTGATTCAGGTCTCATCACAGCTTATCTATTTTCCCTCTCAGCCCCAATTGCCTGTCTACCCCCGCTTCTCCCACCCTGTATAGCTTCATGCCCTGACTAATCAAGAATCTAATAAGACCACAAGGTATAGGAGTAAAATTTAGCTATTTCGCCCATCAAACATTTGATACCCTACTATCTTCATCATGATTTCTTGATTTTTTGAAGATCGTCATTTATGCTGGTGCCATTTCAATCACGGAAACATTTATTAATAATTTTCAAATTACTTCTTATGGTCAATAGCATAGACCATGGGTTGCAAACCATTTTGAGAGCGTATGGCCAAATTGATAACAACCTTTTAAAAATTTCTCTCACATGGCATGATAATTTTGAGCAAAGATTATCATTAATTAATGAATTAGTAACAATAAAGTTCAAAGGTTCATTTATTATCAAAGTGTACAGCTCTGTGGTGTCAAAATAGTTGTTATGACACATCTAGTGTATTGGGTAGTGCTTGTCGATTTCACTTCCAGCTTCTACCACTGGCTAGCAGTCTTGTGAAAAGGCGAGCTGAGTGTGTAAGTCTCTCCCTGCCAGTACATAGCCTCTCCAACAGCAAGCTTCATATAGTGCCTCCTCGCTGGTGACACACAGAAACTGAACTCCTTTCGGACTCGGGCTGAACTACAGAGGATGGGGAGGAGGTCTGGCCCCCGCACACGTAGCACGCAGGCCCACCGGTGTGTGGACATGGCCTGGTGCTCGTGAACCAGATCCCCAGCTATGGGTAAATAGCCCCACTGCCTTGTGTGCAGCTTCAGGTGAGACCAAGTCTAGGGGAGTAAACCCAGACCGCAAATCCAGAGCAGAGCCCCTAAGGTGGCTGGATGTCATTGAACCTCCTTTCGGCAGCTCCTGCAGCCAAGCTGGTACCAAACGAATTCTTTGATAAGCTTTCCTTTGGGCTACACTGGCGAGGCTGAGGGAGGGATCTTGACAACTGGGTATCTCAGGATCTCCATACTTTCCACCCAGGCTTGTGACGATGATCATCATCACCCATTGTTCTTCGAGACAGACGGACGCCAACCACCATACGGCTTGAAATTCTTCTTCAGATAGACACAAAACCAAGAAAGAAAAGAATGGCAGCCCAATCATCAATCCCTAAATTCCTCCACCCCGCACAAAAAATTAACAAAAATGGAACAGGTACATCAACTCCCCCCAAATCACACTCCCCGTACACAAAAAAACAAGAAACATCGGGTGTAAAACAGAGAATATAAAGAACTACAAATCTGAAAAAATCTCTGTAGTCCAAGTTCATATCCAAAACACAGAAAACTGGGTAACATTCTCCAGGGACAGTGGCAGGTCTTTCCCTCAATGTAGCAGAGTGATCCCACCAGGGATCAAAAGGCAGTCTCCTCTCTCCACAGCGGAGCGATCCCCCCAGCGATCAAACGGCAGGCAGCTGGTGCTCACCTTCCACATTCCCCCCAATCTCATTTGTCGTTTCAAAGATAAGTTCACAGCCTTCTCATCACGAGGTTCACTCACGCTACCTCTGCCTCCCGGAATTCTCTCGGAGACTGCAGAGCACCCAAACAATCTCCAAACTGCAAATCACAGACTCCTGCAGTTCCAGAATCACATTCAAGATGAAAAACAAATGTAAAAGACATAAAAGAAGTGAAATATATGGTATTATAATCTATCCAGAAGATGCTGAACAAAGGAGCGTTGTACGGAAGTGCCATCTTGACTGTAAGCAGAAACCATGCTTATGTATGTGTTTTCATTGCTTTATTATTAATGAGTATAACAGAGAGAGATTGAAATAAATGAAGTATTTTAGAAAACCTGTTCAAAAATTAATATTATATTTTAAAAAAGACAAATAAAAAAGAACATAATTTTTAAGCAGTATTGTTATTGCAACTCAAATGTAACATATATGTTTTGTTTTTGATCACTTTTATCACAAAACCATTCATGAACATTTTCAGAATATTACTTTAAAGAGGAAGACCTGCCCATCACTGTTTTGGAACTTAAGATGCACAATGCTTTATCACCCCTTTTAATCATGCCAACTCTTTCACTCCACCATTCTTGATAACCCCTTCTTCTTCTCCTATCATTAAATCACTTCTCTTTCTTTGCTGGTGTATATAACTTACTAAGCAAGCTGAAAAGGGTAAACACAACTTTAAAATGTCACCGATAAACTTAAATAACATAGTTTTTCTAATATAATTATGTTAACTGCAATAAAAAATCATGGAGTTGCTAAATTACATAACTGGTATTAGCAATAAATATCCAGTATTCACTCAGAAACAACAGAAGTAAAAAATAGAAACAGAGTGAAGCCAATGCCAACTGGCCCAACCATTTACTATCCAAAAATGATTGTCTGCAAGGATTTCAAAATGTAACATCCAATGTCTCTTGTCTTCAACCATCTAGCTGGTGCCAAACTGGCATGAGATGTTTACTGTGAAAATACCTCACTGTTCTTGGGTTGTAAAAAAAAAATAACATGCTGTTTCATTTGGCAGTAAAGATAATCATTATGCGTGTTTTTATTATGGATAGGGCGACATTGCAAGGTGTGTGACAAGAACATTTTTACACCTGCCATCTTAGGCACCTGTGCCATAGGTTCGCCACCCTGGGAATACAGAGCTATACAGCACAGAAATAAGCCCTTCCGCCTAGGATGTGTGAGCCAAACACAACGCCAAATTAAACTAAATCTCTCCCTCCTGAAAATGATGCCTATTCCTACATTCCCTGAGGGATTATTTCAGAAGAAGGCATCTAATTGTATCCTTATAGTTAATAGATACATTAGATATTCATCATAATGGTGTTGAGGTCTTCATCGACGACGACGATGGACAAACAACAACAACAAGATACATTAGAAACAAAATTAAAGAACTCCAACATGGTAAAAAAATTCTTATTATAATCTGTTCTATTTACTCAAACATACACTACAGCTGTATGTGATATAAATTATACCAATCTTTATACCAATTTAGTCTTCAGGTATCAAATCATCGAGTTATATAGCATAGAAACAGGCTTCTGAGCCCAGTGATTCAGTGTCAAGCATCAACCACAAATTTATACTAGTTCCACATGAATCTTATTTCTTATTCGCTCCACATTATTATCAATCTCACATATTCCCACTACATGTCCTAACCTAAAACTTTGACAAACTTCTAAAGATGCATAGTGGAGAGTATAGTGACTGGTCGCATCACAGCCTGGTATGGAAACACCAATGCCCTTGAATGGAAAATCTGACAGAAAATAGTGGATTCTGCCTGGTACATCACGAGTAAAGTCCTCCCAACCATTCAGCATACCTACATGAAATGCTGTCGTCGGAAAGCAACGTCTATCATCAGAGGCCCGCGCCACCCAGGTCCTGCTCTCTTTTCACTGCTGCCAGCAGGTAGAAGGTACAAGACTTGCACCACCAGGTTCAAGGACAGTTCCTACCCCTCCGTCATCAGACTCTTGAACAAAAGAGGATAACTACACTCAACTTCACTTGCCCCATCGTTGAAACGTTCCCAAAACCAATGCTATCACTTTCAAGAAATCTTTACCTCATGTTCTCGTTATTTATTGCTACTTATTTATATTTTCTTTTGCACAGCCTGTTGTCTTCTGCACTCTGGGCAACCTTTCATTCATCCTGTTATAGTTACTATCCTATAGATTTGCTGAGTATGCCTACAGGAAAATAGAACATAGAACATAGAATAGTACAGCACAGTACAGGCCCTTGGGCCCACAATGTTGTGCCGACCCTCAAACCCTGCCTCCTATATAAGCCCCCACCTTAGATTCCTCCATATACCTGTCTAGTAGTCTCTTAAACTTCACTAGTGTATCTGCCTCCACCACTGACTCAGGCACTGCATTCCACGCACCAACCACTCTCTGAGTAAAAAACCTTCCTCTAATATCCCCCTTGAACTTCCCACCCCTTACCTTAAAGCCATGTCCTCTTGTATTGAGCAGTGGTGCCCTGGGGAAGAGGCGCTGGCTATCCACTCTATCTATTCCTCTTATTATCTTGTACACCTCTATCATGTCTCCTCTCATCCTCCTTCTCTCCAAAGAGTAAAGCCCTAGCTCCCTTAATCTCTGATCATAATGCATACTTTCTAAACCAGGCAGCATCCTGGTAAATCTCCTCTGTACCCTTTCCAAAGCTTCCACATCCTTCCTATAGTGAGGTGACCAGAACTGGACACAGTAGTCCAATTGTGGCCCAACTAGAGTTTTATAGAGCTGCATCATTACATCGCGACTCTTAAACTCTATCCCTCGACTTATGAAAGCTAATATCCCATAAGCTTTCTTAACTACCCTATCCACCTGTGAGGCAACTTTCAGGGATCTGTGGACATGTACCCTGAGATCCCTCTGCTCCTCCACACTACCAAATATCCTGCCATTTACTTTGTACTCTGCCTTGGAGTTTGTCCTTCCAAAGTGTACCACCTCACACTTCTCCGGGTTGAACTCCATCTGCCACTTCTCAGCCCACTTCTGCATCCTATCAATGTCTCTCTGCAATCTTTGTCAATCCTCTACACTATCTACAACACCACCAACCTTTGTGTCGTCGGCAAACTTGCCAACCCACCCTTCTACCCCTACATCCAGGTTGTTAATAAAAATCACGAGAAATAGAGGTCCCAGAACAGATCCTTGTGGGACACCACTAGTCACAATCCTCCAATCTGAATGTACTCCCTCCACCACCACCCTCTGCCTCCTGCAGGCAAGCCAATTCTGAATCCACCTGGCCAAACTTCCCTGGATCCCATGCCTTCTAACTTTCTGAATAAGCCTACTGTGTGGAACTTTGTCAAATGCCTTTCAAAATCCATATAGATCACATCCACTGCACTACCCTCATCTATATGCCTGGTCACCTCCTCAAAGAACTCCATCAGGTTTGTTAGACACGATCTGCCCTTCACAAAGCCATGCTGACTGTCCCTGATCAGACCATGATTCTTTAAATGCCTATAGATCCTATCTTTAAGAATCTTTTCCAACAGCTTTCCCACCACAGACGTAAGGCTCACTGGTCTATAATTACCCGGACTATCCCTACTACCTTTTTTGAACAAGGGAACAACATTCGCCTCCCTCCAATCCTCCGGTACCATTCCCGTGCACAACGAGGACATAAAGATCCTAGCCAGAGGCTCAGCAATCTCTTCCCTCGCCTCGTGGAGCAGCCTGGGGAATATTCCGTCAGGCCCCGGGGACTTATCTGTCCTAATGTATTTTAACAACTCCAACACCTCCTCTCCCTTAATATCAACATGCTCCAGAACATCAACCTCACTCATATTGTCCTCACCATCATCAAGTTCCCTCTCATTGGTGAATACCGAAGAGAGGTATTCATTGAGGACCTCGCTCACTTCCACAGCCTCCAGGCACATCTTCCCACCGTTATCTCTAATCGGACCTACCTTCACTCCTGTCATCCTTTTTTTCTTCACATAATTGAAGAATGTTTTGGGGTTTTCCTTTACCCTACTCGCCAAGGCCTTCTCATGCCCCCTTCTTGCTCTTCTCAGCCCCTTCTTAAGCTCCTTTCTTGCTTCCCTATATTCCTCAATAGACCCATCTGATCCTTGCTTCCTAAACCTCATGTATGCTGCCTTCTTCCACCTGAATGAATCTCCGAGTTGCATAGAGTGACATATACAGTATGTACTCTGATAATAAATTTACTTTGATGTGGACCATTCCCCCAATCTCTATCAATCACACACATACCAGGGGAAACTGGCCAAATAACCTACAAATCCACATGATTTTTTGGATTTAGGAAGCAACATGCACACCCTGAGGAAACCTGTGCAGTCACAATGCAAATGCCACACAGAAAAGCGCCCATGGTCAGATTTATACTCAGGTGTGGCACTGTGAGGCATCATCTCTACTAACTGTGCCAGCGCGCAAGAACAAAAACAGTAAACATTACTTTAACAAAATCAGTATCAGGCTACATGCAGCACACCGAACAAGGAACGCCAAGTCTGGTTACACTTCCATTGCTCGACATGACCAGTAATGATATAGAAGGTCAACAAGATCGATCTCAAATGCAAAGGAATGACTGCAGGAACTCAGCAGTCAGAAGAGGAACCAGTGAGCAAGGAAAAATGTGCCACAAATGTTACTTCAATTTAAACAAAATCATTTAGGACCAATAAGTTTAAATTAGTGAAAAGCAAATTTTAAACATAGAAAAGAGAAGCCTTTTATCTGAGTGATAAATATTTGGAAGAATCTGCCAGATATAATGATAGAAACAAATTCATGAAAGGTAGTCAAAATGCAGCTGAATGCCACAATGGGATATGCTACAATGGGGCAAACCCTTCAATTGTTAGTATTTTTTCTTGTATATTTTATCAACACCTGTACTCCCTGTAGATATTCAAACTGTAAAAGAAGTCAGACATGATCTTTTAAATATACAGTATTGCTTTTCTTAAAACAATTCAGCAGAGTAAATTGGTGTAAGGGGTTTCTTTTTTTTATGTCACTACGTAGTCTAATTAAAACGGCTTCTTTGTTATGTTATAATTGAAAGGGATTCTTTGTTATGTTAACTGCTGAGAAAGTCCTTCCCACTAGCAGTTTGTTTGAATCACGTTACTGATAAGAAGATGTTAAGAACAAATTGCGATAGTTGTTATGTTTTTGGTGTATCTGTAAGATATTGTATGCGCTGGGTTTTGGGGCAGAAGGCGGGAGAGAGAGACAGAAGATGGACCAGGTGCTGTGAGTCCGCTAACGGGGTCGGACCCCGAGCGGAGCATTCGGCGAGGAGAGGAAAAGGAGACGGACTCGTGCGGAGTGTCTGGTCGACCACTGGTGGTGGTCCCAGGTGGCCGGTCGAGGTGGTCCGAGGGGTCGCAGGGTGAAGAAGAAGTTGGGGCCTGAGCTCCAATGGTTTGTGCATGAAGAGATTGAACTTTGTTAAGTGTGACGCCTTTTATTTTCCTTTTATATCTTATTCTCTATTAATTATATAGTTCCAGTAATATCTATAAACTGTAAATCATTTAATCGTATCTGGTGTATTGTTTGTTATTTGGGCAGGGTGGGGTACATCACACAGCATCCACACAAACTGAATCCCCAGTTTGGCGGGGCCAAGGGCTGTTTCCCTAGGCGACAGTGAGCCGAGCGACCCTGAGGCCGGCCAGGGGGGCTACATTGGTTTATTGAGATTATTTACTAAACCAGGGAAAACGCTTGTTTTGCGGATCATTTCATTGTAACAGTGCATTAAGGTAGTAGAAGGAAAAACAATGACAGGTTGTTGCAGTTGCAAATAAAGTGCAGTGCAGGTAGATAGTGAGGCACAAGGCCATAATGGGGTAGATTATGAGGTTAAAAGTTGCTCTTACTGTATTAGAGGACCATTCAATAATCTCACAACAATGCATAGAAGCTGCTCTTGACCATGATGGTATGTGCTTTCAGGTTTTTGTATCTTCTGCCTGATGGGGGAGGTGTGTGGGATCTTTGATTATGCTGACTGCTTTACTGAGGTAGCAAGAAGTACAGACAAAGTCAATGGAGGCAGATTGATTTCTGCGTTGTGTTGAGCTGTGACTACAACTTTACAGTTTCTTGTGGCCACCGGCAGAGTAGCTGTCAGAGCAAGCCGAGCTCTATCTGGATAGGATGCTTCCTGAGGTGCATCGATAAAAATTGGTAAGGGTCAAATTTCTTTAGCCTCCTGAGTAGGTAGAGGTGTTGATGGACTTTCTTGGCCGTGACATTTATGTGGTCGGACCAGACCAGGCTATTGATGATGTTCATTCCTAGATACTTGAAATTCTCAGCCCCGTCAACCTCTGATGTAAAGTCTGCTGATGTAAACAGGAATATGAGCATCATCCCTCTTCCTGAAATCTTTTGTTTTGCTGACATTGTTGTCATGACAAGAGGAGATCTGATCGCGGTACACAAAATTATGGGGAGTATGCAAGCAGACTTTTTTGACTGAAGTTGGGTAAGACTACAACTAGAGGTCATGGGTTAAGGGTGAAAGGTGAAAAGTTTAAAGAGAACATGAAAGGAACCTTCTTCACTCAGAGGGTCCTGGAGGGTGGAATGAGATGCCAGCATAAGTGATGGATGTGATTTCGATTTTGGTACAATGTTTAAGAGAAATTTGGATAGGTACATGGATGGAAGGGGTATGGAGGGCTGTTGTGTCCAGATGCAAGCAGATGGGAGTAGGCACTTTAATTGGTTCGACATGGACTAGATGGGCCAAAGGGCCTGTTTCGGTGCTGCATTTTTCTATGATTCTTTGACATCATGTTACTAAGTTCTTCATCTCTGACACATCATTATTTGAGATTCAGCCTACTAACATGGTGTCATCTGCAAACTGTTGGCTGGAATTATAAGAAGAATCTGGCCATGCTGTCGTGAGTGCACAAGGTGCAGACTGAGAACTTAGCCTTGTGGGTCAGTGTTGAGAATTATCATGGCGGAGTATTGCTGCCTATTCTGACAGATTGGGTTCTGTTGGTCAGAAAGTCATGGGTTCAATTGCAAAAGGAGGTGATGAGTCTCACGTCCAGAGGTTTGGGGATGATTTTCCTTGGAATTATAGTGAGGCCTTCCATTATAGTGAGGTCGACTACAGGTGTTGTGTCCCAGCTGTCTACTTGATAGGCAAGCCGGGAGATCAAGCTGTTGCCCATGTAAACATAGAAAACCTACAGCACAATACAGGCTGTGCCGAACATGTAGCAGGCTCCCCTTCTCCACACAGCTGATAAATCCAAAGGAACGGCAGAGACCAATACAGTTTGGCACTGGTGGACTCACAGAGATTGCCAGTCAGTGTTGAACTCAACATAGGACTGCCTTAGGGAATCCAGCTCTGGAGTTTTCCTTGGAGTTTATTCCCAAAGCCTTTCCATGAGTGGGTATAACTGCAAGGCAGCAGAGGTTTGTGATCTGAGTTTTCCTTCTCGTAGGTGAGCTGCCAGCCATGGCTGATGAGCCCCATTTGCCTGAAGTAGCTGGTTTTAAGGCACCAGTAACCTGCCTTTGCCCCTTCTCCTGTCGGTAGAAATGATTCCACCAGGCTTAGTAGCTAAGCCACATCAGAAGGTCAGGAGCTGGACTTGGTTGTGTGGTCTTAGTTACATTTGAGTTGTAAGCCACTACCATGCTTGGTTACAACAATCTTAAGGAACTGGAATTATAGTACTGAAGGCAGAACTGTAGTCCATAAATAATAGATTAACTCTGGTGCCTTTCTGTCCAAGTGCTCCAGAGATGAGTGCAGGGCCAAGAAAATCCTATCTGTCA
This sequence comes from Mobula birostris, assembly GCF_030028105.1. NCBI lineage: Eukaryota > Metazoa > Chordata > Chondrichthyes > Myliobatiformes > Myliobatidae > Mobula > Mobula birostris. The sequence goes on from NC_092393.1 coordinate 20,128,689, forward strand.
TGGACCTGTTTCAGTAGGAGGTGAATTGCAGTGGGTCAAGTTTGTCTGGGAGGCTGAAGCTGATATGTGCCTTAACCAACTTCATGAAGCACTTCATGGATGTCAGTGCCACTGGGCAATATCTATTAAAGCATGTTACCTTGTTTTTTTTAAGTTACCATGATGATAGTGGTCTTCTTCAAGAAGGTTGGAACTTCAGACTGAATCAGAGCAAGTTTAAGGGTGTCAGCACATATCCTCCACCAGCTGATATGCACAGGAGTGAAGGACACAGCTGGGAACACCATCTGGGCCACATGTTTTCTGCAGGTCCACTCTCTTTTGTTAGCAACGTTGTGTGACTTTGTTTTGTAGCCTGTTATAGGACGTAAACCCTGCCACAACTGACATCAGGTCTGGGACTCGATCTTAGATTGGTATTGTCTCTCGGGATCCCTGACAATTTTTTGAAGGTTTTATCTCGATTTCTGGTATAGGCTGCAGGCCTGCACTTCATTAGGGTGTGAATCTCCCAGATTATCCATGGTTTCCTGTTTGGGGACACCCAAATTTACCTCTTTGCGACACAGTCCTCTTCACACTTGCTGACAAGGTACACGACAGTGGTGATACAATCTAATCGGGCTGCTGAATATGGACCAGCTTACTGACTGACCCAAAGCAGTCACACAAAAACTCATCTACTTCCTCAGTGCAGCACCGAACAGCTTTCTGTACTGGATCCTCATATTTCAGTGTCTGTTTGTAAGCAGAGAGAAGGAGCATAGCCTAGTGATTTGTTCCACCAAGAAGTGGATCGGTAGACATCTTTGATGTCGTGTAGCAATGGTCAAGAGTGTTTGGGCCCCTTTTGAGACAGAAGATGTGCTGGTAGCATTGTAGTAACACGCTCTTACAGTTGGCCTGGTTGACGAGACCAACTACGAAGAAGGCCAAAGGGTATCCTATTTCAAGCCTGTTGATCACAGAGTAAAGTTTATTGAGTGCAAGCTCCACATCCACCTGCTGTCAGATATGGTAGTTCATCCACCGTCATCGATGAAGACCTTGACACCATTAGTCACTTTGAGACTGGATGCAGTGTGTCCAAAGATGACTGGTCAGGCCAATTTGGGCACGGAATGTCCTGGCACATGTTGGGCAGACATGTGTTGGCACTGCAGTTGTTGCGCTGGTGGCTCTGGACTTGCGCAGCTCGCGCTTATATTGTGTTTCAGCAATGCGCCTTGCTTCGTAAGCCTGACAGCCCTTGTGGATGAGGCCGCGCCAGGTAGGGCGGTTTTGTGCCAGCATTTCCCAGGAGGTCGTGTCTATGTCAAATGACTTCGGAGAGGCCTTTAGTGTGTCTTTGTAACATTTCTTCTGCCCTCCATGCGAGTGTCTTCCAGCAGAGAGTTCCCCAAAAAGGAGCTGCTTGGGGGTATGCGCTCATCCAGCATGTGGATGACATGACCTGCCCACCGGGTCTATGCTCTCATCAGTAGTGTGTGGACTGATGGCAGACTTGCTCTAGAGAGAACTTCAGTGTCTGGTACTTTATCTTGCCACCTGATGCCTAATATTCTGCGTAGAGAAGTCATGTGGAAATGGTTGAGCTGTCTTGCATGCCTTCAATACACAGTCCACATTTCACAGGCATACAGGAGGGTAGTGAGTACCATGGCTCTGTAGACCTTCAGTTTCGTTGCTGGACTGATTCCTGTATGTATGCCTGTGGGATATAGGCTGCCATCAGAATAGCAGAAGAGAACTCATGTGGCTGGTGTATGGGTGATTCTTCACTGTTAGATATTCCACGTCAGATGAGCAAGAACCTGCCAGGACTGTTACAGCTGAGCACCATGAAGAGTTAATTGGGAAGCAAACACCTCTGCTTCTTGTTTTGTCAAGGATACCATATGACTCATCTAATGAATTGACATGGTTGTTCGGTGCAGTCAGTTGAGGCACGTACAAGTCATGTTTCAGTGAGAAAGAGCACACAGAGTCCCTCAGAGCTCAAACACTGTGGGCAATTTTGGAGAAGTAATTCATGGAAAGACACAAGCAAAATTTTTGTTGAAATATATGGACAATTGCCTTGAAGGACAGGAACAGTAGAATATAACATCATTTAATGGATTCATTCGTTGACAATTTCAGAAGTTAGCAAGTGAGAGAAAGGAATGAGCAAAAGAAATAGTGTAAGAGTGACTCATTGGATGAGTTAGAGAATGAGCAAGTCTGGGAGATAGCATCATGGTTTTATCCTGGAGATCTCATGAAGTTGCTCAGAACTAACTTACACCAAGGAGACAGCACACATATTTTGTTAAATATGTCCAGCAATGAATCAGTTTTACAATATGAGAGCTTCTTCAAAAGATTCTTATTATCCTGAAAAGAAGCAGTAATAGGTGTTAGTCTGGGCGAATGATCTACAAACTTCTCTAAGTCCACAAGGGTCGGTTATATCAACTGTGAAGTAGTGAACAAGCTCAGGAATCCTCAACAATGTCTGCCTGGGCCGGCATTTAAATCATCCAAACAGCGGGTCATACCCCGCACTGGGACCCGGGCCCTGCTGCAGCAATACGTTTTTGGCCTGCCCATAATCAACCTTTCCGGATCAGCTTGGCTTTCAGATTGATCCAACCTCACTCCTGGTTTAGGTGGATGGGCTCCAAAACTCCTCCAATTTCTTTCCAATTTGTTCGCTCCAAATCCATCGCTAACTCTGTTTTGACCATGCCTCCACTTCACCCTGACCAACTCTCTTCGAACATGCCATGCTCCAACTTTGCATTGCACCCACACAGCTTGACACTTGAGACAGCCTCGTCTTCGCTTGCTCCTTTATTCTTTGCAGTGATAGTTTACCACAGGAAAGTGTTATTAGTCAAGTATTTCGTCATGTTTCTTGCCTTATGACCCACCAGTTAACTTCAGTAGCACCATCTTAAACTGGCGTTAAAGGCAACGGAGAGGAGGCAGGAAAGGGATAATACATCAATCATCAGCAAATAGCCTCACTCCGCTCCAATTTGTTATGGTCTTATGGTAACACCCAGGTTTCAAGCAGCAACAACAGATGGCATTTACATACTAAGTAACTGGAACATTTTCTGAATAATTGCATCCGGATAGTCATTCTGCTGTTATTACCTCCATGAAAGAAAAATGAGAACTGTGAAATAGGTAAATGGAAGATATACTTTGCACCAGAGTAAGGCCCTTCAGCCCACTGACCCCATGCTGACCATCAAACACTTATATACAAAATACCATTTTATTCTCCCTTCCAATTCTACACACCCAGTGTAATTAAGCGGACCGTTAATCTGCTAACCAATGCATCACTGGGAGGAGTTAGTACGTCTGGAAGAAGTCCACATGATCACAAGGAGAACAAGCAAACTCTACACAGACAGCACCGGCGTTAGCATTAAATCTGGCTTGCCAGAAGTTAAAGTAATTTCACACGAAAGTCGATGTTATTTATTAATTAATACTAGACCAATCGCTAGCTCTCAGGTTTAGCTCCCATGCAGAGTACTGAACTTGAAGGGACTGCTGGAACACATTCTTTTATTCCATCTGTGCTATCAGTACTTTCAAGGGTTATGACTGCAATAATATCACAAGTGCTGGAGGCACATGAGCCAGAGCTCTATGCTTGTGCCAAAAATATAAGAGCTGCTGTTGCTTTACGTCAACATGCTGAACCAAATTTCTCAGCACTCCCAGAACACCAGTCCTGCCTCTCACAGCACTGCCCAGTTAAGTTTTTTTTACATTTTTTGGTTGTGGTTTATATGGATTTCTTAGAGTCAAATATATAATTCAATGCAGCAAAAGGAAGTTCCATTAATTTTGCAGCAATCCCGATTTATTTCACTACATACTTAGCAATGAGTATAACAAACAGCGCAATGGAAAGTATTTTTCTATGCTTGGTGGAAGAGACAGGGTTTAATAAGCATTCGAAAAGAGAATAGTAGGTCAGAGTTGGAAAAGTTTCATGAAGAGTTTTATGCCTAAGCAAGAGAAGGTGTGATGAAAAATGGATCACATAAGGAAGTCAGAATTTGAAGGCTATTGGTGTTATTTCTGTCTGGAAAAAAATGCTTGCAAAACACCCCATAACCAGTGCGATCAAAGGTTGTCAACAGAATAGAAGAGAGCTGGTGAAAAAAGAAAAAAGTTTAAGTCAAAATTCAAAGTCTGCAATAGAAAACTTTCTTTCGACAGTATCACAGGCACGTTGCAAAATAGAATCTGCATTCTCAATAAAAATATAAACAAACAAATAACAGGAAATATGGATTTTAGACAGGCATGGATATATTACATTTACTGCTTATCAATTTTTTTACATTTCACAAGAGACCATACCAGCAAAGTAGCAAGTAAATTGCATAGTTGCAAATAAACTGCACAGGGAAAATAAATGAGAAGGTGCATCAAAGTTAGGTGGATCCTGTTGTTGCTTTCCATGATTTCAATATCCTTCATGATTTTGACAAATATTTTCAGTGAGCTTTGGGAAAAGAAATTCACCAGTTTGTCATAATTGTAGAGGATTCATTAAAGCAAAGTAAATAGCAACCATTCATGTTTCTCAGTAGGAGTTCTCTCTCAGCTCAAACAATAAAGCCAACATGACTGATAAACACAAGAAAGACTATAGATGCTGGAAATCCAAAGTAACACACACAAAGCACCAGAGGAATTCAGCAGATCAGGCAGCATGTATGGAAAAGAGTAAACGGTTGCTGTTTCAGACCGAGTCCCTAGATCACAATTCTATCTCAATTATAATAGCATTGGAGGGGGATAGGAACAGACAAGTTAAGAAAGCGTTTAACTGGAGTAAGGGGAAACATGAAGCTGTCAGACAGGAACTTGAAGCATAAAGTGGGAACAGATGTTCTCAGGGAAATGTACGGCAGAAATGTGGCAAACGTTCACGGGATATTTGCATGACATTCTGCATAGGTATGTTCCAAAGGAAGAAGATGGCAGCAGTGATAGGGGACTCTATAGTTAGGGGGTCAGACAGATGGTTCTGTGGACGTAGTAAAGAAACACGGATGGTAGTTTGCCTCGCAGGTGCCAGGGTCCGGGATGTTTCTGCTTGCGTCCACGATATCCTGAAGTGGGAAAGTGAACAGCCAGAGGTCGTGGTACATATACGAAAAGGGAGGTGGTCCTGAAAACAGACTACAGGGAGTTAGGAAAGAAACTGAGAAGCAGGACCTCGAAAGTAGTAATCTTGGGATTACTGCCTGTGCCATGTGACAGTGAGTAAAGGAATAGAGTGAAGTGGAGGATAAATGCGTGGCTGAGGGATTGGAGCAGGGGGCAGGGATTCAGATTTCTGGATCATTGGGACCTCTTCTGGGGCAGGCATGAACTGTACAAAAAGGACGGGTTGCACTTAAATCCGAGGGGGACTGATATCCTGGCAAGGAGGTTTGCTAAGGCTATTGGGGAGAGTTTAAGCTAGAAATGCTGGGGGTTGGGAACCGAACTGAAGAGGAGGAGGAAGGGGTGGTCGGTTCACAGATAGAGAAAGCTTGTAGGCAGTGTGAGAGGGAGGATAGGCAGGTGATAGAGAAGGGATATGCTCAGATTGATGGTTTGAGATGTGTCTATTTTAATGCAAGGAGTATCATGAACAAAGTGTGGATCAATACTTGGAGTTATGATGTTGTGGCCATTACAGAAACTTGGATGGCTGAAGGGCAGGAATGATTACTTCGAGTGCCAGGCTTCAGATGTTTCAGAAAGGACAGGGAGAAAAGAGGTGGGGGTGTGGCACTGCTGATCAGAGACAGTGTCATGGCTGCAGAAAAGAAGGAAGTCATGGAAGGATTGTCTACTGAGTTTCTGTGGGTGGAATTTAGGAACAGGAAGGGGTCAATAACTCTTCTGACTGTTTTTACAGACCACCAAATAGTAACTGGGGCATCAAGGAGCTGATAGGGAGACAGATTCTGGAAAGGTGCAATAATAACAGGGTATCATGGTGAGAGATTTTAATTTCCCAAATATTGATTGGCATCTCCCTAGAGCAAGGGGTTTAGATGGGGTGGAATTTGTTAATTGTGTTCAGGAAGGTTTCCTGACATAACATGTAGATAAGCATGCAAAAGGAGAGGCTGTACTTGATCTGGGAAATGAATATGGTGAGGTGTTAGATCTCTCAGTGGAAGAGCGTTTTGGAGATAGTGATCACAATTCTATCGCCTTTACCATAGCATTGGCGAGGGATAGGAACAGACAAGTTAGGAAAGTGGTTAATTGGAGTAAGAGGAAATATGAAGCTATCAGGCAGGGACTTGGAAGCATAAATTGGAAACGGATGTTCTGAGGGAAATGTACAGCAGAAATGTGGCAAACGTTCAGGGGATATTTGTGTGAAGTTCTGCACAGGTATGCTCCAAAGAGACGGGGAAAGGATGGAAGGGTACAGAAACCATCATGTACACAGGCTGCTGAAAATCTAGTCAAGAAGAAAAGTTTATGAAAGGTTCAAAAAACTAGGTAATGATAGAGACCTAGAAAATTATAAGGCTAGCAGGTAGGAGCTTAAGAATGAAATTAGGAGAGCCAGAAGGGGCCATGAGAAGACCTTGGCGAGCAGGATTAAGGAAAACCCCAAGGCATTCTCCAAGTATGTGAAGAACAAGAGGGTAAGATGTGAGAGAATAGGACCAATCAAGGGTGACAGTGGAAAAATGTGTATGGAATTGGAAGAGATAGCAGAGGTACTTAATGAATATTTTGTTTCAGTATTCGCTACGGAAAAGAATCTTGGTGATTGTAGTGATGACTTACAGTGGATTGAAAAACTTGAGAATATAGACATTAAGAAAGAGGATGTGCTGGAGCTTTTGGAAAGTATCAAGTTGGATAAGTCACCGGGACCGGATGAGATATATCCCGGGCTACTGTGAGAGGTGAGGGATGAGATTGTTGAGACTCTGGCGATGGTCTTTGCATCATCAATGGGGACAGGAGAGGTCCTGGAGGATTGGAGGGTTGCGGATGTTGTTTCCTTATTCACGAAAGGGAGTAGAGATAGCCCAGGAAATTATAGACCAGTGTCTTACTTCAGTAGTTGGTAAGTTGATGGAGAAGATCCTGAGAGGCAGCATTTATGAACAGTTGGAGAGGCATAATATGATTAGGAATAGTCAGCATAGCTTTGTCAAAGGCAGGTCGTGCCTTATGAGCCTCATTGAATTTCTTGAGGATGTGACTAAACTCATTGATGAAGGCAGAGCAGTAGATGTAGAGTATATGGATTTCAGCAAGGCATTTGATAATGTACCGCATGCAAGACTTATTGAGAAAGTAAGGAGGCATGGGATCCAAGGGGATATTGCTTTGTGGATCCAGAACTGGCTTGCCCACAGAAGGCAAAGAGTGGTTGTAGGCAGGTCATTTTCTGCATTGAGGTCCATGACCTGTGGTACGCCTCAGGGATCTGTTCTGGGAACCCTTCTCTTCGTGATTTTTATAAATGACCTGGATGAGGAAGTGGAGGGTTGGGTTAGTAAATTTACTGATGACACAAAGGTTGGGGCTGTTGTGGATAGTGTGGAGGGCTGTCAGCGGTTATAGCGGGACATCGATAGGATACAAAACTGGGCTGAGAAGTGGCAGATGGAGTTCAACCCTGATAAGTGTGAGGTGGTTCATTTTGGTAGGTCAAATATGATGACAGAAGATAGTATTAATGGTAAGACTCTTAGCAGTGTGGAGAATCAGAGGTATCTTGGGGTCCGAGTCCATAGTACTCTTAAAGCTGCTGCACAGGTTGACTGTGTGGTTAAGAAGGCATACGGTACATTGGCCATCATCAACCATGGGATTGAGTTTAAGAGCTGAGAGGTAATGTTACTGCTATATAGAACCCTGGTCAGACCCCTACTGTGCTCAGTTCTGGTCACCTCACTACAGGAAGCATGTGGAAACTACAGAAAGAGTGCAAAGGAGATTTTCAAGGACGTTGCCTGGATTGGGGAGCATGCCCTATGGGAATAGGTTAAGTGAACTTGGTCTTTTCTCCTTTGAGTGATGGAGGATGAAAGGTGACCTGATAGAGGTGTATAAGATGATGAGAGGCATCAATCTTGTGGATAGTCAGAGGCCTTTTCCCAGGGCTGAAATGGCTAACAAAGGAGGGCACAGTTTAAGGTGCTTGGAAGTTGGTACAGAGATGTCAGGGGTAAGTTTTTTTTACACAAAGAGTGGTGAGTGCGTGGAATGGGTGGTCAGTGACGATGCTGGAGGTGGACATGATACGGTCTTTTAAGAGACTCCTGGATAGGTACATGGAGCTTAGAAAAACAGAGTGCTACCCTAGGTAATTTCTAAAATAAGTGCATGTTCGGCACAGCATCATTGGCCAAAAGGCCTGTGTTGTGCTGCAGGTTTTCTATATTTCTATGCTTCTGAAGAAAAATGAATTGTTATGTGTGATCTTGCCTAATAAGACATATTAAGAAGTTTCTCTACAAAGAGAGTTCTATGCTATCATTGCAGGTTTTTCATGCCTAGTTGATTTTACAGCAAACTACGACTCTCTAAGAACAATTTTTAGGACATGTTGAAAATGTTCCCATTGTCAGTTTTGTCAAGTCTGAGTAACTTTAAACACCAGGAGATGATAAATCTGGCATAGATCCACTGTGAAATAAAAGTAGCTGTGTTCACCAACTATTCTATTTGCAGCACAAAGGTGAAAATAAAGTAGTAGAATTTTAAAAATTAAATGGCAAACTCTAGAAAATGACAGTGGTTAAAATAGATGGGACATAGCATCACCTCCACTTGCAGTCAAATTATAGCCTTCTCTTTTAGCGTATGAATACAATACATGTATTTAGTTTTTAAGTAGATTTCCATTTTTCTTGATCTTCTTACTTATGCTGAAATGCTAATGCTGGGTTAATTTTACATTTGAAATGGATTGTATGCTGTGATATTGGACGCAATTTTAACAGGTTTGGAGGAAAGCTATATTTCAAGTATTTAGAGAAAAAAAGCATTATTAGAATGATAAATCCAAGACCCGGCAGTTTAAACTAGTGACAATGAAAGAAGCCACAACAGTTAAAGCAGAAGATATTCTGTATAATCGTTAAAGGCTGGACGCCTGGAGGAGGATCTGTGGCAGAATTACAGACACAGGGCTTAACAAGTTAACAAACCACTCGAACTTTACTCTTACAATTTACAATGCCATCTGCACCCTTTATTTGGACAACTACCATTTGTTTCGATATCCAGTGCTACCATGTGCTGAGAATATTTCACTTTGAGTAATTATATACGAATTGTTACCAAATTTACAGTGACTGAAACATAGTTGTTAATTCAGTTCTTCTGTGTTGAGACTTTCATAATACAGTGCTATCAAGCACTCTATTGCTAACGTTAACATACAAATTGCTGTCAACAAAGAGAACAGACCTAAAAACATATAAAAGTTTACTAAATCTCCTCTTAAACTTTATAGTGTGGATTTTAAAAATAATAGATACTTTGGAGGGACTTCAAGGCTTTAGTTCCTCTTTAGAGTTCAGATATCACTGCTGAACTTATAAACTGCTCAAGATTTGAAATTGTCGTTTATGATGTAACCTCCAGTTCCCAATCAGTTAACAGCCTTGAAATCATCTCCATTTTAATGACTTGTGACCAAAATATTATTGTATCATTCTACAAAATGCAGCAAAATAAAACTGTCCAAGCAAAGCTAACCAATGTTGGTAAGGGTCATCAAACTTAAACATGAGGAATTCTGCAGATGCTGGAAATTCAAGCAACACACATCAAAGTTGCTGGTGAACGCAGCAGGCCAGACAGCACCTCTAGGAAGAGGTACAGTCGACATTTCGGCCCGAAACGTCGACTGTACCTCTTCCTAGAGATGTTGCCTGGCCTGCTGCGTTCACCAGCAACTTTGATGTGTGTTGCAGGGTCATCAAACTTTTGGAACTAGACATGCAGACAAAGTTAATCTGCACCAAATGACAGAAACAAAACTGAATTCTAGTAACAACAAAATACCCATCTCCACTGACTCAGTGGCACAGATTGATGCCCACAGATATCTGAACGTTCCTCCTCTCAATTCTATTTGAAATAATTGACCTTCAGAAGAATTGAGAAAACTATCTGAAACTCAAGTTTCCTCCATATGCGTAGAAAAAAATTAACAAAGATTTTGAGTAAGGTGTTTGGGAAAGATGGAAACAGTTGAGTCGCAGCATTGCATATTCAATTATCTAAATAATGAATTGTGCACTCATTTGAAAATTAGTATAAATTGTAGAAGGAAATTATTGATTATCATGTTTTGAACATTTAATTCAGCAAAATCATTCAAAGGTACATTGCAAGAGGATTATAAAATAAAATAAAACTGATGCCAGGCTTTTAAAGTGTTTTTATAGCCTCATTAGGGGTGCCTTCCTCAAGGTATAGAGGCTCAAAGTTCTAAGGGAGAGTTCCTGGAATTTAAAGCCTTGTCATCTGAAGGCATGACCAGAAGCAATACAATGAACAAATGCTGATATGTGCAAGTTTCAATTTGGAGAACCCTGGTGCCTAAGTTATCCATCTGCAAGATATGCTGCAGATACTTAATACTTCAATACTTAACTACTTCTAGAAAAATAAATACACAATAATATTATGGGTTCCTGGTTATGTAGCATTCCAACTTCGCATTACGTCATCATTGCTCCAGATAAATTATGGAACTCTCCTATTGACACAACCTTACGTGTACTTTTACCACAAATAGCAAAGTTCAAGGTAAAAGTCACCAGAGCTTTAACAAATACAACAGGGCATTTTCATTCATTGCATCAATGGAATAAAAAAAATTGACCAATTTAAGACACAATTTAAAAAGACGTGCAGCTTATCAGTGGCTGTCACAACCCTGAAATAAGGCAGCTCTTGTAACTGGCACCACATTCCACATGAATAAATTGGAAAATATGGTAACTTATTTTATACATGGGAAAATCCCATAAATTGCAAAATATGACCAAAATTTGATTGTTGTTGGTTTTGTTCATGGTCAATGGTTAATTCAATCTGTGTACATTCTGACTTTATTCCAACTGTTGTCTAGACCTGCATGCCTCACCTTGCAGGTAATCCAAGACCAAGTCTTTATATACTATGTACATCATCCAAATTACTCACAAGGGATGAACAATGGAAAGCTACTGGGAAGCTAGCAGATGATAAAACACTAAACAAAATGAACAATAAAAAAACAGAAACATACAGAATACTACCACTTTTTAAAGACAAAGTTAAATTTATTATCAAAGTATGTATAGATTACCATTCTGTATACTACCTTGTGATCCATTTTCTTTCAGGCTTTTACAGGAAATTAAACACAATAAAATAGATGAAAAACTATATATAAACAAAGACTCACAAATAACCAATGTGCAAAAGATGACAAATTTTGTTTAAAAATTATAAATAATACTGAGACCATAAGCTGTAGAGTCCTTGAAAGTGAGTCTGTAGGTTGTGGAATCAGTTAAGAGTTGTGGTGAGTGAAGTTATCCACACTGGTTCAGGAGCCTGATGGGTATAAGATAATAACTGTTCCTGAACCTGGTAGTGTTGGACCCAAGTGTCTGTAGCTCCTCTCCATGATACCTCATCAGGAGATTATAAGATTGCTAGCACATTTAGACAGTTCAGATCTGTGCTATTTAAAGGCTTTGAAAGGGGTTCTTTCCACTCAGTGGCTACTTTATTAGGCACAGGAGTGGAGCCTGCTGTGGTCTTCTGCTGCTGTAGTCCAACTACTTTAAGGTTTGACATGTTATGCATTCAGAGATTACTGTTACTGTTACTGTTGTAATGTGTGGTTACTTGAGTTATTGTTGCCTTCCTGTCAGCATGATTCAGTACGGTCGTTCTTCTCTGAGCTCTCTCATTAACAAGGTGTTTTCCTCCACAGAACTGCTGTTCACTGGATTTTTTTTTTGTTTTTTGCAGCTCTAGAGACTGTCTCAGGTGAAATCGCAGGACATCTGCAGTTTCTGAGATACTCAAAAAGCAACAATCATTTCACATTTAAAGTCACTTAGATCACATTTCTTCCTCATTCTAATGTTTGGTCTGAACAACTGAACATCTTGACCGTGCCTGTATGCTTTTATGCATTGAGTTGCTGCCACACGATTGGCTGACTAGATATTTGCATTTAATGAGCCAGTGTACAGGTGTACATTAATTAATATAATGCAAATGATAAAACATTATAAGTGTTTAGTGTTTTATCACTTGCATTATATTTTGTCAGCTTTCCATTGTGCATCCTTGGTTACTATATACTGTGTGTGGCATTCTAGACATCCCGTAGCACTTTACAACCCATGATGTACATCGGAAGTGCAATTATTATTTTTATGCAGAAGACTTTACAATTGGTTACATCCCCTCCTTGTGCAGTAATATACAATTTATTCTTGTTTTCAGCAGATACCAAAAACAGGAAGACAGAAAATGACTCACTAGCAAAGACTCGCCAGGAATAATTCAAAAACACAATACAATGGAAGATATGGAAACCTCAAATGAAATAGAAAATGCCAAAAATACCCAACAGTTCAAGCAGCATCTGTTGAGCAAGAAACAAAATTAATGTTGTTGATTGAAAAATGGTCATTAGGATCTTCATTACTGGCAACAGTCCGAAGCCAGGATGCCACATGCCTGGACCCTGATGATTTATCTACCTCGGTCAGTAACATCCTTGCTGGAGTGAAGTTACTGGTTGAAAAGCTACGAGAACATGAGCTGTCAAAGTGAGTGCATCAGTTCAGTACTAAAGGCAGATGAAAAATATATGAAATATGGGATCATACAGAGATAAACTGGGCCAGATTCTTGAACTCACTGCTATTCAAAACATTAACTTTCTTGGTTAACTTTCTGCCATAAAGCCAGAGTGTACAAATTCTTATCTGTTTATTACTATGTATATCAGCTATTCTGTCATTAATTCTGTAGCCAAACTCAACAGCAGCGAGCATTATGTCAATAGTCAGTATTAAATAAATTCCTTGATTATTGCAGATCACTTCTATAAATACTGTTGTAAGAAATAGCTGCATCACCCAAAGGTACCAGCTAACATACTTGACTGATAAAAGTGATTATGAATTATTCTGCCATGGGTTCATATTTCACATGGGTGTGGGTGATTGGTGAAATACAGAATCGCAGGCAAATTCTCAGTATAACTTTGCTGAGGGAATGAAGTAAGTGGGCATAAAGAACATATATTGTTTAAGGATTATAAATATGAGAAATGAGGTAGGTTCATGCTGCAAGAGTGGTTTTGCTAAAAACATTTTGTAATACTTTGCTGTTATATTAGTAGTGGTTGTTAAACAAATCTTCACTTATTGGAAATCAAATTTGAGTAAAAATTTGCGGCAAAGTATACTTCTATAGAACATAGAATAGTATAGTTCTGGACAAGCCATTTACAAGAGACAAGTAAACTTGAAGTGCACAGAATACTAGTTGAGTTAGCATTACTACTATATACCAAGTGACAAATGACCAGCACATATCCCTGAATTATTTTGAAACAAAATGTTATTTGACATGTTCATAGTTATTGGGATCCTCCAACACAGTTAATAACAAACTTAACTCAGGAATTATAATAAAAAGTTATTACTGGTACAAAGCTACTAACTCTCTCCACTTAATTAATGAACATACCAGTAATTAATATATTTGTACAAACAGTGAGGTCACCGCATACGTACTTTCCAGACATTTCTATCTAAATAAGGTTTATTTATAGATTTATAGTCTGCAAACAATAAACTTATTTCTTTGAATTTTCACATTTCTATAAAAGTAAAAAGCTGCCTTATATTTTCTATCATTTTGTCCTTTGTTACCATGAGTTCACAGATCTATTCTGCACTCCTCTTTATCTCTGTCTGAAAAATGATGCAGTAGAGAGAAGAGTGATCTTGAATCTTGAATAGATTGAAAGATATCATCACAAAAACTCAGTCATAGAAGCAATAATGTCCAGTGAAAGACTTGCAATGCACTTGATGGGTGACCTGGATATGATCAGAGTACACAGGTGATTAAGCATTCATTAACCAGCCACACTTCAGACCACAATATCTGGTTAGCAGCAGATATGTCAGGCTGTTGTATATCGATTATGACTCAATATTCAACACCATCATCCTTTCAGTATTAATCAAAGAGCTTCAATACCTGCACCTCCATATCTTCATCTGGAACTGGATCCTCGACTTCATTATCAGGAGATCACAGTTAACAGAGATTGGTAATATATCTCCTCCTCACTGTACATTTGGCTGGTTGAGTGCTGTTACCACAGTCTTGCACTCAAGTTCAGCAAGACCAATGACTGATTATGGACTTGAGGAAGGGGAGGTCAGGACAGCACAAACCAGTCTTCATTCAGGGGTCAGAGATGGAAAGGATGAGCAGCTTCATGTTCCTGGGCATCAATGTTTCAAAGGATCTATCTTGTGCCCAACACATTGAAGTAATAATGAAGACAGCATTCCAGTGGCTCAACTTCATTACGAGTTTGAGAAGATTTGGTATGTCACCGAAGACTCTTGCAAATTTCTCACACATACGGTAGAGAGCATTCTCACTGATTGCATCACAGCCTGGTACGGAGCCTCCAATGCACAAGATACAAGATGCTGCAGAGGGTTGCATTTTTAGCTAGTTTCCTCCCAGGCACAACCTTTCCTGCCACTGAGGAACATCTTCAAGAAGTGGTGCCTCAGGAAGGTGGCATCTGTCATTAAGGACTCTCCCCATCCAGAACATGCCCTCTTCCTCTCACTGCCATTGGGAAAGAAGTACAGGAGCTGGAAGACCCAATTTAAAGTTTTAGGAACAGCTTCTTCCTCTCTGTCATCAAAGCTGTGAATGGTCCATGAACCCATGAACACTACCTTATTATCTACCTTTCAGACTATTTATTTATGCAAATTATGGTAATTTTTTATGTCTTGCACGGTACAGCTGCCACGAGCAACAAATTTCATGACATTTGTCAGTGATAATATGCCTGACCCTGATTCTAACTTTAAAGATGGGCAGAACAAGGTAGAACTGAAACTTGGATAGAATAAAACACATTATTGCATGTTTTAAATGTGAACAGTGACAAGGTGGATTGTTGTTAAAGTAATGAAGGAATAATCATTGTGTTTAAACAGAGATTTTAGTATGAGGATAAGGAACTTCCATATCCTTGGAGAGGCTTATTTTTATCTTAATTGCAGAGGTCAAAGTTACGAGAGATTTTGATAATGTACACAGGGAGAAACTTACTTACGGCAAAAAATATGATTATATTTGCACATAGCGTAAGAATTACTGTTGTATTTATTCGAGTCTTTCAAAGCAGGTACAATGTTATTGAAAAATAGTCATTTCAGGTCATACAATTTCAAGAAGATTAACATTTTTGAACATTCGTCGTGTGAGATTATCCTCAGTTCTTCGTATATTAAAGAAAACACTTAACAGTTTATCTCTACAGGAGACTACTGGAATCCACAAACAGAAGACCACATAAGACGTAATTCAAAATGTTGTCCTTCCATAACTCCGAGCTATGTAGAGTGGACTTGGCCTCCCATTGTAGCATTCAGGTTAAATTTCATGTTGCTAATTTAACCAGATGCATCCAAAACAAAGTGTGCTACGAACAGATCATAAAACTGCAGGGAAAAAGTTAACTTCTCTCGTGTCTATGCGTTTTGTATAACTGTAGCAGTACATCGGTTCTTCTCTGGGTGCAGAAAAATGGCCACCAATCACGCCTCCATACAATCGCTGTCTCATTCTCAGAGTGGTGCTGGAGAATGCGTCATCACTGAGGATTTCTGGCAAATTTCCATTGGTAGTTGAACTTTTTATCTGGAAATGAAAATGTAAATTGGTTTTGATCAGTCTGGCACAGTTATTCTTTAAAATGGGTTATCTCAAATTACATATTTCAATGTTATGAAAGTTTATATCATTGTACTAAAGAACATTTTTTTAAACAAACAATTCCATATATGGCTTTGATATTGATGTGAGCTAGGATTAACAATTAAGTTGTGAATGTGAATTATTTTAACCAATTTATAATGTTTGCTTTTTAACTTACTTAAATCTTCTGGTCCTTCACTTCCACATTCACTTTCTTTCATCTCTGAATCTTTCTCTTCATCCTAAAGGTATTTACTTCACATTTATAGGAATAACAAATTAGTAACATTAGAGATGTAACCCAACATACTTCTAGTAAAACATCTCCAGTAGCTTTTCAATCTATCTTTCATTACATGGAGTCGTGTCTTCAGAATCAGAATCAAATTTATTATTACTAATTTACGTGACATGAAATTTGTTGTTTTGTGGCAGCAGTACAGTATAAAGACATAAAATTACTGTAAATTACTAAAATAAATAAACAGCAGGACATGAAGAAAAATAAGGTAGTGTTCATGGATGTTCAGAATCTGATGGTGCAGAAGTTGTTTCTGAATCATTGAGTGGTCTTTACGTTCCTGTTCCTCCTCCCTGATGGTACTGATAGGAAGAGGACATGTCCCAGATAGTGAGGTCTTTAGTGCTGAAAGCCTCCTTCGGAAGTCACTGCTTCTTGAAGATGCCATCAATGGTAGGAAAGGTTGTGCTTGTGATAAGCTCGCTAAATCCAAAACCCTCTGCAGCCTCTTGAGATTCTGTGCATTGGAGCCGGCATACCAGACTGTGATCAAAATGTTCCCCACTACACATCTACAAAAATTTGTAAGGGTCTTTCATGATATGCTAAATCTATCTAAATATCTACCGAAGTATAGAGGATTTTGGTTAACTGGGACACATCGGGACCAGTACATTTTGGCCCTATTAAGCAGCTGCCCCAATTAGCCAAAGTTCCATTGAAATAATTAAAAAGGTATAAAAAAGGCAAACTACTGTTCAACTGAATAAAAGAAGTACGTATTTAGGTGAAATACAAACCAAATTAGAACACCAACAATACTACTACAGAACCATCAAACTGTGTATAAGTTCGTAATAGTTATCAATGAAAGAATTCATCCAGTGGTCGCTCTGTGTTCTTTTGATTGACTATAAATGAACAAATCGGGGTAGGTGGCTAGGGTAATTTTTTTCAGTTCATCTCAAATCTTTTTGAGGCATTTTGGTAGGGACTGAAAATTTTTAAAGTCAAAGTAAACAAACAAAATGATCAAAAATCACTGCTTTTTGAATTGATGTCCGTTCACCAAATGGATAACATAACACAAGCACACGCAACTGAAGCTATTTAAAAACTGTTTGTTCTAAGCACAATTTAGTGCCTAATGGCCACACAAGTGCACGTGGCTGACGCTAGTTAGAAACTGTTTGGCTATACTCTCTTGTCCCAGTAAGGCGGCATAGTGCCCCAAATAAACAAACAGAATCTTGCCTATTTTCTCGATTAGTTTTTGTTCTTTAAGAGCAGCTAGCCTGATTAAACAATGGCCCAATTAACTGGAATCCACTGTATTTGCATAACACAGAATATGGCTTGGACTGTATCATTTAAAATTGTATAAATTATTTGTCAAAATAATAAATTCTCCCAAGCACATTTTGAAGATGTTCATTTCTAGTTATAGATAAAAATAAACTGACAGGATTTATATAATAAATTGTTAACACTTAGCTACATAGTAGGGAGCCAGGAGTTTTCCACAATTATTTACATTGGAAATAGTCATAAATGCATTACATTATCAATCTTATTTCAAATTACAATGTTGTCAGACAGGGCTTCCTGCTATGCTTTGGATTTTGTGTGTTTTTCTAATCTTATTGACTGTACTGTATTTATATTCCACATGCAATAATTACAGAAGAGCCACCTTGCATTTGCCCAATAATAATTGGCAAGTTGTTATCTTTGGTGATGCAGAAAATGGTTAACTCTTAAATAGCAAACAATTTCTAAAGCATGCGCACAAAACTGAACATAATTCAGCTTCCATCTTCCATCTTCCAGGAATGACCTAAACCTGGGAGAAAGCATAATAGCTCATTTGATGGACCAACTAGAAGAGACATAAGCATAGCTAGTGGAAATCTAGCACAAAGTTCAGTTCCACTATGCAATATAAATTCCTAGCAACTTCTAATTGGTTTTACAATTATATTTTTCTGTGATTTATCTTCCAAACTTAGCAGCTGTTACAGTTTATAGAATTAAAACTGTCAAAAGTAAAACATTCAAAGATCTACTTCTTTGAAACATTCTGTGGGTGGTGCAGTCACTAAATCTAGTCAAGTATTCTCTGGAATACACATTAAACCCTTGGAATGCAGAACAGGACGAAGTAGACAGAAGCCATTAGTTAAACAGGGCGACACATGCATGCATATCCACTGCTTCAAGACTAAAGAAATGGACTTTTGAAAGCGCTTGTAAGTTGGATCATATCTAAGTCAGGTCCTGATCCCCATGATGCCCAATAAAAACAGTTAGTGGGGTCAGTGACAGAACCTCAATAAACTCAAGCACAAGCCTTGTTTGGTTAATAACAGACAATTAAAACTTATAACTGCAAAGAATCTCTACTGATTCCAGGAAGAATTAGGAGACAATCTGGAGAACAGCAAGCAATGGCTACTCACAGAATCACAGTCTCCAGAAGCAAATGTATTTTGCTAAACAAGCCTGGGCTGACCATCGAGTAACCATTCACATTAACTATGCACCAACTCTATTCTTCACTCTCTCCACATTCCCATCAACAGTCCTCAGTTCCTATCATTCATGTACACAAGGCAATTTACGCTGGTCAAGTAACTTACCGCCCAGCGTGACACTGAGAGCAGGACGTCCTACAGATTCACATGGAGCACGTGCGATCTCAACACACACAGCTTTGGAGCTCAGTATTGAATCCAGATTGCTGGAGCTGGGATCCAGCAGCTTAGCTAGCTTTGCCATTATGCAAGCAACTTTCCTATTCCCTGAAGTTCTGCTACCTTCAGTTTAGAAGGAAAAACAAAGACCATCATTCCCAAGGCTCAGACAGAGTGATGACTTAGTTATATCATCTTGTATGATTGCATCATGATAGGGCGAATGAGCAGATGCTACAATAGTATGCTTGAACAGGGCAATGGGGAAAAAGCGGAAAAAGAACCCAAAATTAACAATATTCAAGCATCAAACACCGCTAAGTCTCAGAAGATTCTACTTCAGTTAAGACCTCTTTGTTGCAAAATGCAGTGTGTTGCAGCTGCAACTGGAGACAGAGAACTGGCTGAAAGCTAACTTTTTGTGGCTGTTAAAATCAGAATCAGGTTTATTATCACTGATATACACTCCGTGGCTACTTTATTAGGTACACCTGTACACCCATTCATTAATACAAATATCTAATCAGCTAATTACGTGGAGGCAACTCAATGCATAAAAGTATGCAGATATAGCCAAGAAGTTCAGTTTTATTCAGTCAAAATATCAGAATGGGGAAGAAATTTATTTTGTGACTTTAATTAGATTGTTAGCGCCCGGCAGTTGGTTTGAATATCTCAGAAGATGCTGATCTCCTGGGATTTTCACATACAACAGTTTCAAGAGTGATGTTGACCAGTGTAAAACAGAGAATGGTGCAGAAAATAAAAAAAAAACACACACCCTGTGATTGGTAGCTCTGTGGGTGAAAAGACTTCATTGAGAGAGGTCAGAGGAGAATGGCCAGACTGGTTCAAAGTGATAGGAAGGCAACAGTAATACTTTGAATCTTGAAGTGGAGGGGCTACAGCAACAGAAGACTGCACCAAGTTCTACTCCTGCACCTAATAAAGTGGCCACTGTGTGTATGTTGCAAAATTCATTTTTTTCTGGCAACAGTACAGTGCAAGACATGGAAATTACTATAAATTACAACAAAATTATAAATAAATAGTGCAAAGTAGGAATTGTGAGGTTGGTGTTCCTGGGTTCATGGCCCATTCAGAAATCCGATGGCAGAGGGTAAGAAACTGATGTTAAAACATTGAGCGTGGATCTTCAGGCTCCTGTACCTCCTCCCTGATGGAAGTAATGAAAAGGGTGCATGTTCTCTCAGCAAATGTGGCATTTGGCTTCTGGCTGTTTCCAGTAGCATGTACCTGAAACACTTCAGTCTGCATCATATTGCTGCATTATTTAAAACATTTATTACAAGAATGTAGATTGATCACACTTTTCCTCTCACGATTATATCAGGACCATGGGCTTTTTGATTTTGCAGGTTGTCTCTCTCCTTACCTCTGTGCTCTACGGTACTTAGAGTCACATATATCTTTTCCATAATGGAACTCCACTCACCAAGCATATGGCCAGACCGTGAAACAATATTGTATTGAATGGACATTGACCAGGATCCAGGAATATATTTATTCTACACCCTTCCACTTAGATGTCTCCATGCAGCAAGGGCTAGTCTCTTAGCACTTGGCTCTTAAATCTAGTGCAGAAGCCACACATTAAAATACCAATCTTAGTAGCCTTTTTCTAAGGCCAGCTAGCTTAGCTAACACAAGAACATATCAGCAGTGATAATAAATTTAAGTTAAAAACAAGCTTGTGATGCTCCTTTCAGCAGTCATTGCCATCAAATGCAGGGGATTTCAAAAACTGCAAGAACATCTCAGAGTCTATATAGACAGTTCAGTCCTTGGACTTATAATATTTAAGTTTCCAGGAAAATTGACTTCTTTTATCTTGCATATCCATCTGTTGTGTACCAGTTAAGAAAAGGCTTTTATCTTTGCAAAAAAAAAAACAAGATTAGCGAGACTTCATAAACATGAGAAAGTCTGCAAATGCTAGAAATTAAATGCTGGAGGATCTTTGCAGGTCAAGCAACTACTATAGAAATGAATAGATAGTTGATGTTTCAGGACACGACACTTCTTCAGAACTGAGAAGGAAAGAAAAGGGGGGATTTGGAAATTAGCTTACTAGAAATGAAATAGATATTTATGCCATCAAGTTGGAGGTTACCCAGTCTTAATACAAGTTGTTGATTCCCAGACGGAATATAAGGTTTTGCTTCTCCACTCTGAGCGTGGCCCCATCCTGGCACAAGAGAAGGCCAGGGAGCGACATGTTGGATTGGGAATGGGAATTGGAATTCAGATGTTTTGCCGTTGAGAAGTCCCATTAGGGGCAGAAGGTGTGGAGGTGCTCAACAAAGCAGTCCCCCAGTTTAGGACAGGTCTCACCAATGTAGAGGAGGATGCTTCAGCAGCACCAGACACAACAGATGGCCCCAGCAGATTTGCAGGTGAAGTGTTGCCTCAGATGGAAGGACTATTTGGGGCTCTGAATGGAGGTGAGGAAGGAGGTGTTCGGGCAGGTGTGGTACTTAGGCTGCTTGCAGGGATAAGTGCCAGGAGGGAGATTAGTAGGGAGGGACAAATGGACAATGGAATCATGGAGGGAGTGATCCCAGCAGAAAGCGGAAAGAGATTTCAAACCACTTTCCATCTTGGATGAGATATAAAAAAAAAGGTGATTTGATTGATTATGGAAGTTGCTGGTGTTCATTCAAGAAAATCATTGTGAATGGTGCGCTATACTTTTAATTTCTGATGCAAGTCTTTGGAGACATCCTTATTCAGTCAATAAGAAAGACCAATTGAAATAATCAAATGGATTATTAAAGTAACAAAGTTTCAGGCATGTATAACTGTTTCTAGTGAAAAGTTGTTTACCTATTTCCCTATTATCGATGCTGACTGACTTGCTGAGTATTTGTAGCGTCTTTAATTTATTTTGGATTTCCAGGCTCTGCTTCAAATTAGTTTAAAATTACTGAACTTTGAAATTGGTAAATTTGTTTACTATTGTAACATGTGCCAAGACCCAGTGAAAAAACACTGTTCTGCATGCCATTCATACAAATCATTACATCACATCAGTCTATCAAGTTAATGCAAGGGAGATATGGCCGATAATGGTGGTGTCATCTGCAAACTTTTAGATGGGCTTAGAGAAGAATCTGGTTATACAGTTATGAGTGTACAGTGAGTACAGTAGGGGGTCAAGGACACAGCCATCTGGGGTACCAGTGTTGAAAGTAATCTTTGCAGAGGTGCCACTGTCTACCCTTACTGATTGTGGTCTGTTGGTCCAGAAGTCAAGGATCCAGTTGTAAAAGCGAAGTGTTGCATCCCATGTCTAGGAGTGTGGAGATGAATTTGCTTGTATTGAGGGCTAGAGCCAATAACACCAGAATAACATGAGCACCTGTATTACCCAGATGCTGCAGACATGCGTGTAGAGTCAGGGAGATGATATTTTCTGTGGGCTTGTTTCGGTGGTGGGTGAATTGTAGGTTTGAGACTGCCCAGGAGAGTGGAGCTGACACATGCTAAGCCCAACCTAACAAAGCGCTTCATGATTGCGGAAGTTAGAGCCACCGGGTGGTAGTCATGTCATGTTAATTTATTTTTCTTCGGTACTAGGATGATAGTGGTCTCCTTAATGCAGGTGATTAGCTGCAAATATACCCACCAAAGGATATGTGCAGCATGTGAGGACGCAACTAGGGATGCCATTCAGACTACAGGTCTCTGTGGGTCTCTCTGGAAGACGATAATTGGAAGTTCTTGCAGTGGGTGTTGACATCCCATTCTCCTTCCATTCAAAGTGTGCAGAGAATGTGCTATGCTCATTGGGAGGGGATGAGGTTTCATCAGTGATGCTGCCAACCTCATTTTTTTGCCTTTATAGCATGTGAGCCCTGCCACAGCTGAAAGCTGGTCAGGCACTCCGTTCTGGAGTGGTATTGTCTCTCGCCATAGCATTACAAAGGTTACGTCTTGAATTAGGGCAGGGTTATCCAAGTTGAATACCACAGTCCTAGATTTTAATAGGGAACAGATCCCCTGGCTTATCCACAGTTTCTGGTTTGGGAACAACCAAGTTGAGCTTTTAGCTACACTGTCCTTCAAACACTTGCTGACAAAGTCTTGATGATGGCAATATATTCATTTAGGTTGTCAGCTGAGCCTTTGAATATGGACAACAGTAGTCTATTTATTCTAGGATGTGATGTAGATCTTCCTCCACTTCCTCAGACCAGCAAGGTACAACTTGTACACCATGTTCTCATGTACCAAAGTGTACCCTGGAATGAAAATACACCCAGTGACCCTATTCCTTCTTTAAACTGAGCTCCCTACTGGAAGTTTGGAATCTTTAATGTACCATTAAATATTTTGATAGGCTAATAAAAGCTTTAGTCTCTGCTAACAGTCACAGTTGAAAAATAACATTTCACGTTATTCTAAGTTTGGTTACATTGCACAATTATTTAAATTATTTAAAACGTAGTCGATTTCTTTCAAAAAGACAAACATAGGGCATTTAGTTATTGCATGGAACATGAATGGTTGCCAATTAAAATTTGCAGGATATTTATGGAAGTCTAACAACACACCAACGCATTTTTTTTTCAGATAGTTCTAGAAACGTGCAGTCCCTTGAAATAGTTAGAAGCTTGTTTACACAAAGCGAATGCAGTGGTAACATTAGCTTCATTACCCTATTGCTAATCTCAGGTACAAAGAGGCAGTGTGCAGGAAGCATAACAATCAGCTGAACCTGAACCATCCTGGGACCAGGGTCCTGGTGAATTACGCTGTGGAGAGGGTTTTAAAACAAGTAGCAGAGGTGGGGAGGTGGGGTGGGTTCAAAGGCTTGTAAAAGTATGGATAAAATAAAAGGGAAGGGGAGTGCGGGAGAGGTTTCTGGTCACCAAAATAAAGAATATAAGTGAAAAGAAAGGTGATATTTGAATGCATGCTGTTTACGAAATAAGGCAGATGATCGTGCAGCACAGTTAGAAATTGGAAGGTATGATGTTACCTCCTGTAACTAATAAATTAGCTGCTGAGTGGTCTTTTACTGCATTCAGAGATGTTCATCTGCATCCCACTGTTGTAACATGTGGTTATTTAAGTTACTCCCTCCTTTTTGTCTGGCCATTCTTCTCTGGTTTCTCTCATTAACAAGGTGTTTTAACCCATAGAACTGCCACTCACCGTATCTTTTTCACACCATTCCCTGTAAACTCTAGAGACTTTTGTGTGTGAAAATCCCAGGAGATCATCAGCCTCTGAGATACTCAAAACACCCTGTCTGGCACCAACAATAATTCACATAGTCAAATTTACTTAGATCATATTTCTTCCCTGTTCTGATATTCTGATCCCTGATCTGAACAACAAGTGAACCTCTTGACTTGTCTGCATGCTTTTATTCAATGAATTACTGCTACATGATTGGCTGATTAGATATTTGCATTAACAAGGTGTACAAGTGTACCTAACAAAGTGGCTACTGAAGAGTGTTTGATGGCTCTGGCCTGGACACACTAGAATTTAGAAGAATGAGGAGGAGGGGGAATCTCAAACACTATTGAATGCTGAAAGGTCTGCAGAGAATGGACGTGGACAGAATATTTCCAATAGTGGAAGAGTCTAGGACCAGAGGGCACAGAATACAAGTATATCCTTTTAGAATAGAAATAAGGAAGATTTTTTTTTTTAGCGAGAAGACAGTGAATGTGTGGAATTCATTGCCACAGGTGCCTGCGAAGGCCAAGTCACTGGGCTTATTTAAGGTGGACAGATCCTTGATGAGTAAGGGCATCAAAGGTTACAGGGAGAAGGCAGGAGAATGAGGTTGAATGGGAAAACGTATCAGCTATGATCAAATGGCGGAACAGACTTGATAGACAGAGTGCTGTAATTCTGTTCTTATGTTTAGGGTCTTTAGGGTGTTATGTTCTTAAGGTCCTATTTATTACACAGGAGGTCCGCTGCGTCTTTGCCAACTGAAAACTGTGATCCTACCTTAGGTTTGCCAACTTTCTCACTCCCAAATAAGGGACAAAAGTAGCAGTTCAATACGGGACACTTGTGTTTACCCCAAGAAAGACTACCACGACCCTGAAGCCTTGTACAGGTACCTGTGTGCGCATGCGTGATGTGCACATATATGACGTGCTTCTCGGTTTTGGCTTAATTTTCCCGATTCTGGTAAGTGAAACTACACTGTACATACATTATTTGTACTTTATATAGGCTGTGTATTTATCATATCATTCCTGCTTTTACTATATGTTAGTGTTATTTTAGGTTTTATGTGTTATTTGGTGTGATTTGGTAGGTTATCTTTTGGGTCTGGGAACGCTCAAAAATTTTTCCCATATAAATTAATAAATTCTTCGCTTTACGCCATTTCGGCTTACGAACGGTTTCATAGGAACGCTCTACCTTAGCGGGGGAAATACGGGACAAGGGCGGTCCCATATGGGACAAACCAATTTAGCCCAATATACAGGATGACCCGGCTAATACAGTCGGCAACCCTATCCTACCTTATCACATCATTCATCGCTGGGATGTTGCCCCATCACAGCCCTTGAAGTACATGTCCAAGTATACGTTAAATGTTATCAGGGTCCCTGCCTCTATTATCCTTTTAAGCAATGAGCTTCAGAACCCTTCCAGCCTCATGATCAATATTTTTTTCTTTGCCTCTGCTCTAAACCTCTACCAAATGTTTTAAAACTCTGCTCCCTGTTTTTTGGCCCCTCTGGCAAGGGAAACGATCCTTCTTATTTATCTGTCTAATACCCTCATAGTTTTAAACATCTCAATCAAGTCTGACCTGTGGTGACCGTAAATGTACGCAGAGCTTGCTGGCCTAACTAGTATTGTTGATCAAGTATAGTATAACCTACAGTTTTTATGTCCAATGCTCCAATAATAAAGGAAAATATACTCTATTCACTTTCAGCCTTATCAACCTGTTATTGACATCTTAAGCAGATGCAAATATTTCTTCTCAAACTACTCAACATTTTCCTATGTGATGTAAATTTCCTTGTCTTGAAACACTTCCACAAATAAATTACCTCATGTTTCTGCAGTTTAAATTCCATTCCCCTTTTTTTGCCAGAAGCTCAATCATTACTCATCACTATCAACCACATGGCCAAACTTTATGCTGTAAGCAGACTTCTTTATCATGTCCCTTGTACGAGGCGTGATTGATAAGTTTGTGGCCTAAGGTAGAAGGAGTCAATTTTAGAAAACCTAGCACATTTATTTTTCATACGTTTACACACTTAGTCCAGCAGTCATGGAGCATATGGATCCCTTTGTAGAAGTCGGCGTCTTGGGCCTCCAGAAGTGGTCCACAGCAGGGGTGATTGATAAGTTTGTGGCCTAAGGTAGAAGGAGATGAGTTATACAGCTCTCGTTATATGCACGTGCAGTTCAACTCTTTTGAGTGAAAATGCAGAAAGTTTGAAGTTAATAACTTAGGCTACAAAGAAGGGATCCATATGCTCCACGAACACTGGACTAAATGTGTACATGTAGGAGGGGACTATGTTGAAAAATAAATGTGCTAGGTTTTCTGAAATTGAGTCCTTCTACCTTAGGCCACGAACTTATCAATCACCCCTCGTACTTAGGGCGATTTAATTAATCTTAGCAAAGTACTGATGACTGTGATCTGAGGAACTCTGCTGCGAATTTCAGTAACAAAAGTTCCCATGAATCTTTATTTCCTATCACGGAGTTAGATTTGAATAGAATTTACTACCTGGAATCCACAGGCTTTTACTCGGAAGGACTGTTTGGGGTCCTGAACGGAAGTGAGGAACAAGGTGCACGGGCAGGTGTGGCATTTAGTCTGTCTATGTCCCATGTCATATCAAGGTAATTAGTTTACTATTCTCACATGAACCCAGATACAGTTAAAAAAAAACTTTTGTGTTGCATGCCACCTGTACAGATCATTCCAAAGACAAGCTTAAAGGGAAAAGTATTAACAGAATATAGTGTTACATTTACCGTTACAGAGAAAATGCCATGCAGATAGACAGATAATGTATAAAGGTCACAAAAAGGTAAAACATTGAAATAATTCACTCAGAATGCATCAAACATACTGTCTCGTTGACCTCCTCATTAACACCCCAAAATCTAGACTAGAAGTTTGTCATTCTTGATCCCAAGGGACTACCTGAAAAGTAGTAAATACCTAGCTACTTGTGAGTTAAAATTCTAAATAAGGAGCATTACTTATGTTCCATCTTGTCTCAAAGTGTCAAAGACCTGAACAACTCAATAATGTTATCATTTTGATGCTTTGATGTATCACTGTTCCCTTTTATTGATTAAAAATTTATATTACATTGTCCAGTTTGCTCTAACTTACAGGTGTATCTGATGGCTGTTTTCTTTTTGAAAATTATCCAGAACATGATACAGTTACTGCATGAAACCAGGGCTTTCCACAGATGGCTGCCTGCCTTGGGTTTTGAAAGATTAAGATTTTGATAGTCTTATAAATTTGCTATTGTCCACGAGGGCAAATCATTAATAACTGTAATACAGAACATCTAGATCGGTGACATGAAAGAGCCCACATTCCAACAACTTAGACTGAATGAGCTGTTATTTCCAGTGCATGACATAGTTCTGAAAGCGTTTTGAAGTTGGAAGGGAAAACCTTATGAGGACAGTCAGTATTAAAAGTCACAAGTTTGAATTAATCCCTGTGGTAATGACATAACAGGGGCTTTCCAAGGATCGTTGTTAAATTACTAAGGTTGAAGTCCATCAAGCCAACGCAAAATGATATAGCCAGGAGATTACAAGGCTGGATTTTTGTCAAAGTTTCAAGGATATTCATGGTATGACAAAACACCAAAAATAAAATAAGTATTTTTTTATAATTTTGATTATTAAGGTTCCAAAAATGAACAAAAGTTGATTAAAAACTGTAATGAAAAAAACTACAAATATGAAACAAAGCCAAAATAATTTAAAAAATAACTTGCCCTTTGCCTCCCAATCCACAGTCCCACTGAACCCATTGAAATTGAATCCTGAGGCTAATTACCAGCGCCGGATAATCTCAGTAAAGCTGGACAACACTGCTGGTATCAAAAGTGAACCCTAGTTCATGAGACGTAACAGTCACAGAATAAAAGTTTTCAAAAATCATGACACCAATTCCTGGTAGAAATATCTCCAACTGCATCAGTTAGAACAATTCAACTTACAGAAAGCACATACAGTTAAAATCTAATTGCTTTGTTCTTTGTACTTAATATTTTTAAATTCAAAGTGCAGAACATAACATTTTATTCAAAATTGTATCCATTAATGAAATTGTTAACAACACACACAGAATGTCAGATAAACAAACTCAGCAGCTCAAGCAGGTCATATGGAGGGAAATACACAGTTGACATTTTGGGCTGAAACCTTCTTCAGAACTGTGATAAGGAGTAACAGCCAAGGTCGCAATGGCTGCTATCCCACAGGTGAATGAATCGAGATTCATTGACTTGGGAGGCTCAACCAAACTTCACTGAACTATTAAAAAAGAAATTTTTATCTGTTTGCAGCAAGAATGAATGAATGTTTCAAACATATCTCAATGCATTATCCACTGACAGTAGCATAAAATCGTAAATGAGAGTAGCAGCATAGCAGCAAATAATTTTATTTATTTGGTGATACAGCACACAGGAGGCCCTTCTGGCCTTTCAAGCCATGCTGCCCCAGTGACTGTCAACCCCTATAACCCTAATCTATACTTTATACTCATACTTTATACTTTATTGTCGCCAAACAATTGATACTAGAACATACAATCATCATAGCAATATTTGATTCTGCGCTTCCTGCTCCCTGGATTACGAATTGATAGTAAATATTAAAAATTTAAATTATAAATCATAAATAGAAAATAGAAAAATGGAAAGTAAGGTAGAGCAAAAAAACCGAGATGCAGGTCCGGATATTTTGGAGGGTACGGCCCAGATCCGGGTCAGGATCCGTTTAGCAGTCTTATCACAGTTGGAAAGAAGCTGTTCCCAAATCTGGCCGTATGAGTCTTCAAGCTCCTGAGCCTTCTCCCGGAGGGAAGAGGGACGAAAAGTGTGTTGGCTGGGTGGGTCGTGTCCTTGATTATCTTGGCAGAACTGCTGCGATAGCGTGTGGTGTAAAGTGAGTCCAACGATGGAAGATTGGTTTGTGTGATGTGCTGCGCATATAATAATCTAATAATACATAATCTAATCACAGGACATTTTACAATTAAACTATCAGTACATCTTTGAACTGTGGGAGGAAACTGGAGCACCCAGGGAAAACTCTCGCTTTCCATTGAAGGACATACAGAAGCTCCTTACAGAATGGCACCTGAATTAAACTCCAAACTCTGGAGCACCCTGAGCTGTAACAGCATTGTGCTAACCGCTGTGCTACTGCGGCTCCTAAATTGGGACAACAGCAACATCCAGACAACTGATAGGAGGAAAGGGAGCCCAAAATGCTCTTGTGCAGTTGCAGAGGAAGGATGGCGGTGTGGCCGATGACAATATATTTTTATATGTGCATCCAACTAATAGCAGAAACGCGAAAATGGATTCATATCTTAAAATCAATACTAAAACTATTCAATGGAATTCAGGAAAAGATTCTTTGCATAAGGGGCTTTAAAACCCAAGCAAACATCAGGCCATGAGATGATTTTATATCAATGTGTTCAAAAGGCATACTTCAAGGGAATGAGCCATTAAAAGAAATAAGTTAACTGGGAAGTATACAAGCACTACTGCATTACTGGAAGGACGATGGTCTTAGCCTAACAAAGATAAAGTTGTACCAAAAGGAAAACTCCACAACTAATAATGATCACAGTCCTGGGGTGGAGATCTGAGAATAGGACTGCAGCCTCCAGAGTATAAGTCTATAAGTGTAGAATGTGGAAATCTCAGGAGGGCTGAACGCTCAACCAACTAAGGATGGGCACATCAGGACATGGAAAATCATTATTGCCAGTCCCTAATTGATTCTAACTGAGACAGCAGATAAGAATCAAACCCATTGATGGTTGAGAAGTCATATGTGGGCACAGCAAGAACAGGGCAGTGATTTCATCCTTGAGGGATAACAGTGACGGGAAGCAATTTTGAGAACTCTGCCAGTTAATCTATTATCATAGCTGAGTTTGCCTTTTTATTTCAAATTTATTTATTTTGCAAAAAATCCTTTTTGTATATTGAAAAAATAGGTACTGTGCTCACATATAAACCAGTGAGTCTTATTTCAGTGCAGGCAAGTTGTTGGAGAAGATCCTGAGAGGCAGGATTTATGAGCATTTGCAGAGACATAATCTGATTAGGGATAGTCAGAATAGCTTTGTCAAGGGCAGGTTGTGCCTTACAAACCTGATTGAATTATCTGAGGATGTAGCAAAACACATTGATGAAGGTAGAGCAGTGGATGTAGTGTACATGGATTTCAGTAAGGCTTTGATAAGGTCTCCATGTGAGGCTCATTCAGAAAGTAAGGAGGCATGGGATCCAAGGAGACCTTACTTTGTGGGTCCAGAATTAGTTTGCCTACAGAAGGCAAAATGGTGGTTGTAAATGGTTTGCATTCTGCATGGAGGTCATTGATGAGTGGTATTCTGCAGGGATCTGTTCTGCGACCCCTCCTCCTTGTGATTTTTATAAATGACCTGGCTGAGGAAGTAGAAGGGTGGGTTAGTAAGTTTGCTGATGGCACAAAGGTTGTGGGTGTTGTGAATAGTCTGGAGGGTTGTCAGAGATTACACGGGACATCGATAGGATGCAGAATTCGGCTGAGAACTGGCAGATGGAGTTCAACCCAGATAACTGTGAAGTGGTTCATTTTGGTAGGACAAATTTGAAGACAGAATATAGTATTACAGGTAAGACTCTTGGCAGTGTGGAGGATCAAAGAGATCTTGGGGTCCATGTTCATAGGAAACTCAAAGCTGTTGCACAGGTGTACAGTGTTGTTAAGAAGGTATAATGTGTGTTGGCATTCATCAAGCATGGGATTGAGTTCAAGAGCTATTTGGTAATGTTACAGCTATATTAGACCTTGGTCAGACCCCACTTGGAGTACTGTGTTCAGTCCTGGTCACCTCACTACAGGAAGGATGTGGATACTATACAGAGAGTGCGGAGGAGATTTACGATATTGTTGTCTGGATTGGAAGGTCTACCTTATGAAAATAGGTTGAGTGAACTTGGTCTTTTCTCCTCGGAATGACTGAGGAAGAGAGGTGACCTAAGAGATGTGTATAAGATGATGAAAAGCATTCACCGTGTGGATACCCAGAGGCTTTTTCTCAGGGCTAAAATGGCTAACATGAGGGGGCATATTTTAAGGCGCTTGGAAGTAGGTGCAGAGGGGATGTCAGGGGCAAGTTTTTCCACACAGAGAGTGGTGGATGTATGGAATGCACTGCCGGTGGTGGTGGTGGAGGCGGATGTAATAGGGTATTTTAAGAGACTCTTAGATAGATACATGGAGCTTAGCAAAATAAGAGGGCTATGTGTTAGGGTAATTCAAGGCAATTTATAGAGTAGGTTACGTGGTTGGCACAACATTGTGGGCCGAAGGGCCTGTAATGTGCTGTAGATTTCTATGTTCTGTGTTGTTTTTCACTCAATGGGCAAATTCTTGTTGTTTGTAAAAACCCTGAGCTACACCTCATTCTCAGCAAGTTAGGAAGGCTTTTTTTTCAGGTACTTGAAAGGTGATATCTAGATGCCTTTCACTTAGATGCCAGCACAAGAGGCAGAAACACAGCCAGGTCCAACAAAGACCGCAAAATCAATCATACATCCACATAGAAGGTGAGAGTATATTCACGAAAATGAAAATGTTGTCAGCTGGAGCAAAGAAAATGCAGTTGCTGGAAATCTGAAATAAAAGGTGAATAAGCTCTGACCACATTTAAAGTTCTGATGAGGAGTTGAAACACTGACTCTGTTTCTCTCTTCACAGATGCTGCCTCGCCTGCTGACATACTTCCAGCATTTTCTGTTTCTGTTAGGAAATTAGTCACGTTAGAGTTCAGAATTTTAAAGTTAAGCCAGCTCAGACTCATGACCAACACCATTGTGGCCACACTGGTACTAAAGTGTGATTACATTGCTTTCCTTCAGATGCTCTGTTTTTCCATTTGACATCAAGTTTGAGATTTTTAGTTCAACATTCCTCAGTGAGGATGACAGATGGGTATTGATGGATTTTCGCCCAGAAATTATGACCCTACAACTGCACTGAGACTTCTAAAACACTCTGTTACCACAAATAAGAAATATATTTTAGTTTGTTTAAAAGATTCAGTAGATCTTGTGTAGACCTTTACAATTCTAAGTGTACAAAATTCATTGAAATCAGTCTTTAGAATACTGACTTGCAGCCAAATGCTTTATGAACCTTTCCAATTTTATTGATATGAATGTTCAGCTTATTTGACATAAACATGCCTCACTGTATTTCAGTTAAATTATCTCCCATCTCTTTTTTCATTCCCTTAAATTTAACTATTCTGTTATTTCTTCATATGCATTCTTTCATTTACTAATAGTCAGACAAGGAAGGCCACTTGTTTTTACACCTGCCAATATTAATAGATGAGATTGCAAAAGTCAGAATCTCAGCCACCTATAAGGTACAGCCCAGACAGGTTCTGAAATTCACCTCACAAAAGAAAGATCCCAACTCGAATGTCTCTGATTGGTTTCAAAGTCCTTCTCCCTATGAGGGAAATTCACCTCCAGAAATTTTTTAAAAATAAATTTCTCTTCTTGACTATCCTCAAAGGTAATAACAGCAGATATCATCATGGTTATGTTTATCGTTTAAAAATCTGCATTATGTATGAAGCAATAAAATCCTAAGTGGACATGTAATTTTAAGCATTTACTTAATTACAGGAAACAGTCTCCAAATTAGTAGCAATTGAAAACAATTTCACATGGAACATTTCTTGCACTGAAACCCCAACAGCAAATTATTTCATTGCAAAGTGGAAAGCATTTGAGTTTAATTTTTTTTACTTGGGATCTGAATCGGTGGAAGTAGACTCAGAGGTGGTTTTGCTAGTTGTGAGTCTCGTTGACTAGCTAACGCTTCTATTCATATTAACACAAAAGCAGATTCAGAAACAAAGATAGTTATGTCCAAGTAGAATGTACACCAAGTTATTTTGTATCTGTTTAGCATCTTGGTGGTCAACCTTGTCACCCAAATAGGGAAAGGCTCCTGTTGCACACATCATTGTACATCTACAGAACTGTCAAACACATGGTAACATGTGGAACTTTGCAGATCGTTACTTGTGTACTTAAGTGTATTTCTGAAAATAGTCTGCAAGATTAAAAAAAACTAAAATTAAAGCAAATAAAACTTAAAACTAATTTATTAATATTAAGTTAACTGAAAGCATTAAACTTAAGCAAAACCATAAAAAATAAACTGTCTTTGCCTTTGTTTCGTTATCTGCAACCTTCCAACCCTCAAAGAAATCAACATGTTCCAACTTTATCAATCAGACTGTAGGATCGGAAAGGCAGGTTCCATAGTTTAATACTGGGGCATCTTAGCGAGACTGAGGTTCACAGTTGTATTCAATGGTTTTTAGTGGTGGAGCCAGAAGACAGACCATGTTTCAAACAGACCGTGAGCCCAGCACTTGTGGGTGGCACCCTTCCACCTAATTACTGGATTTACTGCTCAATGACGGAAAGTTCCTTTCCAAACTAATGGCTTTGGCCTACAAGTTTCTGCCCAATAATTCAAAGACATGGTTGTTTCCAACATGCAATTGCCAGAGGTGAAAGTAATGTCACCTTACTATCACTAGCAAATTTCATGTTTCTGTTATTTTTTACGTGCAGAAAAGGCCATAGAAGCAGAATCAGATAAAAAAAATCATACAATCTAGAAGAAAAGGAGAAGGAATGATCAGAAGTCATTCTTAATGAAGGGAGGACAGATAAATAAGACCATAATACCATAAGATATAGGAGCAGAATTAAACCATTTGGCCCATCAAGTCTGCTCCGCAATTTTATCATTTCTGATGCAATTTTCCTCTCAGTCACAATCTCCTGCCTTCTCCCTGTATCCCTTCATGCCCAGACCAATCAAAAATCTATCAACCTCTGCCTTAACTATACATAACTTGGTCTCCATAGCTGCCTGAGGCAAAGACTTCCACAGAATAATTAAGCAGAATGATTTGGCAAGAAATTTGGAGTGCTTGATCCATTTGACTGAAGATGGGGGCTATCAAATGAAGATTAAGAAGGTTAAAAACAGATTATCACAAACGATGAAGGTCCAAAGCCAATCGGAATTTTGTACAGAAATTTGTGAAGGGCATTCATCTAAATAAAGGGACTGATGGCTAGAGCAACAAACTGCAGCTGCAGGAATTCTATAACAAAAGCAGAAAATTCTTCCAAAACTACACAGCACAACCTTTCCAGTTCTAACGAAAGGCCATTAATCCAAAACAATCACTCTCTTTCTCTCTCCACAGATGCCACCTGACCTGCTGAGTAGTTATGACAATTTCTGTTTTTGTGAAGGAACTGAAAATTTGGCAGCAGGTGGAAAACACAGAGTGCACTTTACACTAGTAGTCACGGTCAGAAGATGCAGTATTTTCCATGAGTTTTTGGGCATAAGGAAAATTAAGAGAGACAAAGAAAAGTGTTAAGTAATGGGACATTAAGATGTGCATGTCATAACTGGTGCATCAGAGAATTGAGAGACAATGAAGACAAGGAAGAAATGGATGCTTGATGCTTAACCTGAAATTAAATATCAGCAACAGAGCTAAAGAAATGACAATGGAAGAGGATGGTGTTTGGCCTCTCTACACTTACATAGTCATCAGGGCTGTTTCTCCACATGAATAAGGATACAGAGGTGAGAAAGAAGATCCTTGGGAGGATTCCAGAGGAAACAATGTGGCAAATAGAAAAGATGCTCG
Organism: Mobula birostris; assembly: GCF_030028105.1. Classification (NCBI taxonomy): domain Eukaryota; kingdom Metazoa; phylum Chordata; class Chondrichthyes; order Myliobatiformes; family Myliobatidae; genus Mobula; species Mobula birostris. Next base: position 20,163,667 of record NC_092393.1, read on the forward strand.
CCCAAGAACTAGAAGACCTTCCCATAGAGATGAACATTCAGGTGAAATATGTTGTGAGAAAGGATGCAAAGTTTAAGGAAATATGGAGGTACAACTGCAATTGTGAAAGATACCATTGATAAATATGAATAAAATAGTGTACATTTTTTTAAAGAAATTTCAAACTTCTTGTGTGGGAGATCACATGCAAGCAGCTGCAAAATTCTGGACCAATTGCCCTTGGGTTCCACTTAACAACCTAAGCCAACCAAAACTGCATGGAGATGGAAAGACAAGTGTTGTATTCAAGGCACTTTAAAACTCTAATACTACAAGGATATTTATTTTTAATATACTCTTCAAGACCTGATGTGGATAGCATATGCACAAAAATAATAATATGCATAGTACTAATAATAAACATTTTCAGAAAGTAAACAGAACTAAGTAAGGCAATGCTATTTTGTGGATGTTCAGCATCAAAACAAACTGAGAGCTTGTTTGTTCAATCTATACAATATCTAAATCAAATTACAAACCGGCATGTATTGCCAATTGAGTCTTCCAGCAGTTCTGGCATCAGGTAATTATTATTGCCATTTCTTATGACATAATGGCAACAAAAAGGTATATAAGATCCAGAGGTAAAGCCCTCATAATGCTGTTTGCAACTTCTCAATGTATTGGGATGCACAAAGTGGTTACAAGAATGCAAACTGGTATACAGAGGGAAAGTAAATATTCTCAGGTATTTCCTTCCACAAGTTAAACTGCACTCTCTACTATTTAGGAACATACAGATTTAGTTAGACAAATTCCTGTCATGTTTTGATCAGCTCAACATTGCTAAGTTTCATTCTGTGGGGAAAAGCGCCTAAGTGCTCATCACATCCGCAGGTAGGTCCAGTTCCATTAGGAGGCAGACTACACAGCAGTAAATAGGCAGGAGAATGTCACCCTGGAGTTCTCAACACTGATTCCAGCCCCACTGGATTCTCACAACACAGATCAATAATGAACAAAAAAAACTCTGATCACCACTCATCATCCTCACTCAGCGGATAAACAGCGTCCTGTAATGTTAAATATCAATTTGAAATAAAACAAGGTAAGTAGCAAATGTGTCAAAGGAACACTGGGTGGGGAATTGCAAAGTTTGGTACAACCACCAATGACTTCAGCTGAATGCAGGACACAGCTACAGTCTGAGTCAAGCAGTTGCTATGTAACTGTGACAGGTAGCAAATGCAAATCACTTGATCGGTGGCAGGTGCATCTACCTATGACAGCATATAGAGGAATATTAACCATGTATCCTTTGGGAAGGCAAAGCAGGATCACCATCACTTGGAATTTCCTCTCCAAGTCACACAACCTTCATTGTTGAGGGTCTATGTTGAACAAACTGCAAAATTTCAAGAAGATCACCCAACAACACCTTCTCAAAAGCAATTATGGATTGGTCATAAATGCTGTCCTTGCCAGAAATACCTATATCCTGATAAATAATAAACCAAACATGAGGAAAGCTTATTAGTTTGAATAATGTAAATTACCAACAATTGAAGAAGTTATTTCCAGAAATGTAACTGCATGCCTACAGTTTTGAGAGTATTTAAGTACAAAAGTTGGAGGGTTATGCTGCAATTGTAGAGTATGCAAAGCTCTGGAGTTTGCAGTTTTGTGTGCAGTTCTAGTCATCACACTGAAGGAAGAATGAGAAACTTTAGAAAGGGTGCAGAGGAGTTTCACTGACAAATAGCTTGGTCTGGAGTATGTAAGGTGCAAGGAAAGGCTGGACAAATTTGGATTAACTTGAAGTATCTGAAACTGAGTACCAGCTTGACTGAAGTATATAAAATATGCAAGGCATATAATCAAAGACTTTTCCTCCCAGGGTGAAATGTCAAGTACTAGAGGGCACAGTTTATGATAAGAATGAGTTTCAAAGAAATTAGTGAGGGGTAGGTGCCTGGAACACATTGCCATGGAAGCGGAGGGGATTAGTTTAAATTGGCATCATGGTTGACAGAGATATCGTGGGCTGAAGGACTTGTTCCTGAGCTGTGTTATTTCCATTTGGACAGCAATGTAAAAATAAAGCACAGTAAAATGACATCAAATGTACAAAACAGTTAAATAGATAATGGATAAATAAAATTATAACCAGAGCTATATAGGTAATTTAGTTTTTACTTATTCATTGGTAATGCCATGAATGGTTACCCATCAGGTGTTATGAGCAACTATTTGGAACTACTGTGGCCCTAGTGAAGACAGCCCTACAGTGAGTAAAGAGGTACAGGACTTAGACCCAGTGATGAAGGAACAGAGATATATTTCCAATTTAGGATGTTGTTTTCAATTTGTTATAGTGCTGTTAAAGAAAGTTAATCTGTTTCACATGCTGCTCTTAAGCTGTTCACACTATTACACACATATTACAGAAGCAGTCAAAATTTTAACATAAGACCATCATATTTGGAACCACTAAATATAACCAATGGTTGGGTGTTAAAAGTATAAAAGAATAAAATCTGAATATAGGTGGAAATTTATCGACAAGCCTTACAGGTAGTAAAAGGCATCATTAAGGACCCCATCATTCAGAACATGCCCAGTTCTCATTGCTATGATCAGGAAGGAGATACAGGAGCCTGAAGTACAGGAGACAGAGGAGCACTCAATGATTGAGAAATACTTTCTTTCCCTCAGCCATTTGATTTCTGAATGGACATACATTTACACACAGACATCTATATACATAGACACACTTACTGTAATTCACATTTTTTCTCTATTATCATGTATTGCATTGTACTGCTGCTGCAAAGACACCAAATTTCATGACATGTGCTGGTGATACTAAACCTGTTTCTGATTCTGATACTCTGAGGGAAGTTCTACTAAGCTAGATATTGTTGTGTATGAGAGCCAGAAAATAAAACTTCTGTGCTGAGGTTTGAGTCATTTGATGCTCTAAACAACTTGTCTAATTTGATATATTTTTCCTTCATTAGAATATTTTACAATTTCCTTTAATAGATAAAGTGTAAAAAATATTTTTAATGCATTTATTGAATTTGAAAGATTTTAGGTCGTCCTGAGATTATTACACGAATACAAGGTTTCTTTCAGAGCAATGCCTCTTCCTGATGTTTGTTAGTGGTTAGTTGCTGCAATAGCTGAAATACATTAGTTAAACAAAGTCACACCAAATTACCATAATATAAATCCCAGAGTATAACAAAACAGGAAGTGGCACAGTTATTAAGATTTTTCTGCTGTTTCATGAAAAAACAAATCATTCAGTACCTCCTTAATTATACTTAATTGTACATAATAATCTTAGCAAACTACCATAAAAATATTACTAGTTTTGAAGTGCTGTGAACCCCTTGCATCATCTGTGCTGTATCACTATCTCAGATAGTTCATTTTTTCCTTTGGCAAACAGGTTCTGATCTTATCAAATTCTATTGCTTCCAATTTACATACCACAGAGTTACAAGATTATGATGGTAAATAAGTGATCTCACTTCTGGTGCCTACTGCTGGCTAAAATGAAATATGTGATTCGAGTCATTATATAATCCCCCTGATTCCAATTTGCTCTGAATATGCTTTTAACTGGTTGTTGGTTTGACTTATTCCATGTCATGTGATTTGGAAATCAGTACCACACAATATAGTCCAAGTGAATAGCAAAGGAATGGGAGAAAGGGGCACAAGGATAAAGTTCAAAAGTTTAAAGTAAATTTATTATCAAAGTACACATACTGTATGTCACCATATACAACCCTGAGATTCAATTTCCTGTGGGCATTCTCAGCAAATCGAGACAATATCAAAATCAATGAATGATCAACCAGAGTGCAGAAGAAAACACACTGTGCAAATACAAATGTAAATAAATAACCATAAATAACAAGAACATGAAATAGCAAGATCAAAAGTCCTTAAAATGAGATCATTGGTTGTATGAACATCTCAATGGCCGGGCAAGTGAGTGTAGTTTTCCCTTTTTGTTCAAGAGCCTGATGGTTGTGGGGCAATAAACTGTTCCAGAACCTGGTGGTGCAAGTACTGAAGCTCTTGTACCTTCTACCTGATGGCAGCCGTGAGAAAAGGGCATGACCCATCTGGTGAGGATCTCTGCCTGTGGATGTCGTCTTCCCACGACAGTGTTTCATGTAGATGTGCTCAACGGTTGGGAGGGTTTAATTTACATATGAGGTAAAGAAAAAAAGGTAAAAGGTAAGCATAGACATGGTGGTCGGAGTAGTCTCTTCCCATGCTATTTATCACTATTAATTATGCTTTACTGCCACTTTTCTCCATTTTTAAAAAATAATTTCACAGTAAACATTATTAAACTAGCTTGGGCAACTCAAACAGCATTTTATAGTAGAAATGAGCATGTATTTGACAAACAGCAAAGTGCTCAAGGAATTTGGATAGAAGATAATTGGAGACCAGGCAGCAATTTGTAAGATCAATTGAGGTTCTTTAAACTGCAGTGATGAGCAATTTAGAGTGGAACCCACTAATAATATTAACACAATGGGCTCATAAAGGAAAAGTGAATGCACTGTAGTTCGGAAAGAACAGGATTGTGAATTGGAGGTGGGTCTCATGTATAAAATAAACATAAATAGAACAATAATAAAAAAGGGGATAGAATATAAAGATCTGAGAACTCTCCTTATCCTGTTCTGACTTTGACAAAGATGCCATATGTTACTGTGGACATCTTTACTTACAAGCAGTTATCTTGAACTCTGTTCCTCACTGAGTTCAAGTAGGAGAATTGCTTCTTAATTATCCTAGGTGAACATGACCACTGACTTTGTCTGTCCCTTTTTCTGCCTCTGTGCTTGAGATGCCCTCATCACCTCTACTCTCACAAGCTGTATTCCAAGGGAACTGCTGATGAATACACTTGTTTATGGAGTAACATGTTTGTGCAGAAGTCTTAAAGAGTGGTCAGATCCTTTGCCATACAACTCTCTGCAGGCTTTAGCAAAATGAACCGTAGAAGGCAGTGAACATTTGCAGAAGTTATCTGACAACAATATTCCACAGTTCAGCAAGTGAAAATGCTAATGTCTTTATTACTATGACATTTGTGCAATTTATGCCTTAATTGACATGCTGGCTGCATACTTACAATAACTAGCATGCCACTGAGCCAAGTTATTTGTCTTTGTACTGTGGTAATGCATTTTGTTTCAGTCATTAACCTTTCTGTCTTCCTGAGGGTTTCACTTGGTTTTATTGCTGTGTTCTGACTAGAGCTCTATGAGACTGGTATCAGGACTGGTACAAGAATATATTGTGATTTCAAGCACTGAAGATTAGTCATACAAATGGCACTTGACCAGAATAGCCCAAAGGGAAAATCACAAACTTGCTGTCTTTTACATAGTCAACTGTACTCTTGTAGAGGATATTTACACTCCAGTAAAATGTCTGGCATGGGCTCAAAAATTAATGCCAGGAACTGGTACGAAGAAATGTGTTCTCATGGAGAGATCAGAACACTCCAACATTTTTCCTTTTAATTGGAGCATAACTGTGTATGCTTTTCTTGTAACAGTAGACAATTCCATGAAAAGACCATAGGCAACATTTCTAAGGGCATTCAGTCATTTGAAATAAAAAGATCCATAATCTGGATATTGTATACAAAGATAATGATGGGAATACATTTTTTAAACAACAAAGGCAAGTTTCCCATGATGCCTCGGCTGAAAAATGCACATCTCAGGAGCTGAATGATAATATGCCTCATCTGCATGTTTTTTAACAGCTAATCAGTGTACATGGATTGTATGTGCATGTCTGGTCCTTTTACTATAAATTGCACCCACGAGGATTTTAGATAAGGTATGGTCCAGCTCATCCGTAACATCCTTGAGAGTTGAACAAACTTCCTTTTTTCATTTTCTAGATGCATTTATAATGATATCGTTGATGAGAGAATTTGGGTAGTTGCAATTTGGAAGTCCCTACTAAATACAAACAAAATCAATGGGTTCAGATCCACTCCTGAACCATCTATAGAACCTCAAATGGGTAGTATGTGGAGAGTAGGATTCTATACATTTGATTTTTGAATAGTTGTTCAGAGTCAGGAAAATTCTATAGTTGGTCGCGGTGGTCCCAGGTTATGCAGGGAAAGCATAAACCAGAATTTCTTGATCACCATCAAATTTCCCACACACGAAATCCGTTTAGCAACTGGGATAGTTGTTATGTTTCCACAGTTGAATACTAGTCATTCGATCTAGGTACCAGCTTGTAGCACCCAGCTAAAATTAACAGATCAACATAATCACAGAGAGCCTTTCTACTGCCATCCTTGTGAACTGTGTTTGCAACATCTCCAGTTGTTGATTATCCTTTTGATAATCTAGTGACTAGAATTATCCACAGTTCTCTAAATGTGGCCTAATCTAGTAACACTATTATGATGACATTTAAACAGCAGCGTAATTTTTATTTAAAGCAAAATCTTTCATGTTTTGGTACATCAAGTATTGGGTCAGAGTTGAAAAATTGAATGTGTGAGAATGGAAACATTAATGGCGAAAGCTTTCACATGAAGGAAATCAATCAAATCTCCAATTCTTTCTTCACACTTAAAAGCAATGGTATTACTCTAATCCTTTTTTTTAAATATCAGGCAGGCTGTGAGTTCCTTGCACATGACAAGATTGGCAAAATAGCAGCATGCTGTATCTTAAATATAGAAGCACTCTTTAAGTACGTCATGCAGTGTTGTGTGGGAAAAACAAAAAAAGGTCAGATTGTGTCATAGAGGTCGTTCAGCTCCCAGACTCACTTTTGATTCAGTTTTTGAGCATCTTTGATTTCTGTTCTTTGGTTAATCTTTTCAGTGAAATCTATCATAAATGATTTCTGAGCTCGTGGTTCCCATGGAACATTGTGAATTGTATTCTCAGAATGTTTCCCGAACGTAATACAAGTGAAAAGACCATCAGCACAATTTACTTTATGCAGAAATATTCTTCAATTTATATTATCCAAACATTTCTTGTGTGATTTTGGTGCTGTTGTTTCTATTTTCATACCTATTCCATTTGTTGATTACACCCTGTGTGGAAAAAAGAACTTGGAAGCTGAGGCTGTGGGACTGCTGCAGTCTTTGTGTCTATGGACTCACTTTTGTTCTGCATGCTATTTGCTTACTTTCATTGTTTGTACAATTGGTTACTTTTTCCCCTCTCTCCCTGCACATCGAGTGTTCAACAGTCTTTTTTTAAGGGTCTGCTTGGGTTTCTTTGTTCTGTGGCCGTCTGTAAGGAGTCTAATGTATACAACCTTTGATAATCTATGTACTTTGAACTAATCTGCATTAGTTTTCCTACCAACAAATTTCACATATTGTTAAGTATAAATGTCAATCATTCACCATGCGCATCATCACAATGATTAGTAGGTTCATAATTACTGTTGTTGCTCATTCCTTAAAAATGTGTTACATGAAAGCCCAGATCATTGTTTGACAAGCAAAGTCACTTCTCCAATAACTTCGTAATTCTATTCTACAGAAGACCAATGATCAAAATCACTACATATTATTGTTAGGAGATTAAGAACGTCAGTGATGTCCTTGTCCAAGATTTTGTCTTTATGCATTACAAGTATGAATGCCATTGGACGGTATTTTTAAGATGTTATCCTTAAGGCTGCAATCTGCTTCTCATTATCATGAATATATCTCTAAATCTGTCAACATTTAAAGGACATAGTGGAGAAATTAGTCAGTCATGATAGCTGGATATGTAAGACTGCAAATACTGGGTGTGCTTATGTTGTATGTTTGATTTCATTGATTACAATTGAAAGGGAATGTGCAAAAAATTAAAGAGGACATACAGCAGTCAATTCTCACATTTATTAAGTCTAGCATCTAAAGACAAATGTCTCACATATGTATTATAAGTTATCCCTTAATAAGGCAAAATGCTCTTTACAATCACACAGACCACAATACTTGAGACATAAACTATAAAAAATAATTATAAACATATAAAACCATGCTGTCTGAGCATTATAAGACATACTGTTGGGGCACCCTTTGAGAGAAGTGTAGTGCAGTCTGATGTGACCAGGATGAACATTCAATTTTCCTGAATGCTATTGGTATCGCTCTGTTTTGGAAACTGAAGTAGAAAACCTCAGTTATTAAAGAAGAACGACGCGTAGCAAAGCAAATACAGCTCCTCCTCGTTTAACGAAGGACACTTTTGATGGCATCACGTCTGGTTTATCTGCCACCCTTGTGCCTCTCGTTGTCATTCTGGAGAAGTGCAGTCCTTTCATCCCCCGTCTCTTCATCTCTTCTGCTGTTTGTTGTTTGTCTCTGATCCTGGAGACGTGCATTTCTCAGCTCCCTTGTATCTTCCTCTCTCCTCCTTCTGTGCCTGTTTTTGTCATTCCGGAGACGTACAGCCCTTTCATCCCCTGTCTCTTCAGCTCTTCTGCTGTTTGCTGTTTGTCTCTGATCCTGGAGAGGTGCATGCCTCTCCTCCTCTGTCTCTTCTTTTCTCATCTTTTTTTGTCCTGATTCTTTGATCCTGAAGTCATGCGGCCCTGGCCTTATTCGATTCTTGTTCTCTCCCTCTCCTTGCCGCTTCCCGATGACGTTTGGCGTCATCTCTTGACCATAATGTCCCCCTTCCCTTTCCACGTGACATAATTAGGCTGACCATTTTTTTTTTACCATAATGCTGGATAGAAGATACGAAGCACTAACACCAAAGGATGCTGATTATTCTTGATGATGTGGTTGGCGCTCTCCTAAATGGACATGATATAGTCACCGCTGTTCTTTGACTGCAGCAAAGGGTTTTATGGGTGTCTCGAAGTATGTCATTACAATAAGATTTAATTACCTCTTATTGATGGGTGGCAGTTAGATCTGTCCTATTCCTGCACATGCTGATGGTGATGAGCAGAATGTGACCCTTCGAAATAGAGCTGCCCTGCCCTTTTGCTCCGGTAGGTGTTGCTGCTGAGGCTGGCCGTGCACATGTGTTGGGCTGTTGCATCCTGATTTCCATGATGGTCGATCGGCTCTCGGGTGAAAGGCAGCCTGTTGATTTTTGGTGGATGAGCAATTTTATAGGAATATATGACCCTGAATTTTGCCTACATTCTGTAAGTAAGCGCATTTTAATTCGATGTAGCCAAGAAAAGTGCTACTGTAATGCACTGTTTGCGCTAATTGGAGGTCACAAACAGACAAACAGACAGACAGAGCATGAGAATTTTAATAGTATATAGATTGTCATAGTTCTGTTTCTGCAGACGCATGTTAAAACGCTTTTTCCATGTGACCGGCACATAAGTTTAAAATGACTCTGCACTAATACATGCATGACAAGGGATATCTGTAGAAGGTAAAGAAAGATGGAATATAACTAAATCCCTCACAACTGTTCTTTTTACATGTGAAGTAAATGACTATTGATTAGAGTAAACTCTCACCAGGTTTTCATTTCGTTTCATACATTGCCACTCAAAGCTCACTTAAATTTTGATAATAAATGTTAAGGTTCCAGCAACAGCAACACACCTGCTAATAGTAAACTGGAAATGTATCCTGATTAGAAACTAAACCAGACCTAAATATAATTTTCTCATGTGTTCAGGACCATCCAAAAATAAAGAGGTATATTAGAGGCACTCTGTTGTTACTGTGATATTTTTGTCATGGGAACTACTATATTGGACAGGATTAAATTAACTTATGAGTTATTTTAAGTAGGATTTTACCAGCATTCTGGACATCACCCACCCTGTTTTCATAAGTTCAGTCTGCGTACCAATAACGATGACTTACTTGGTTTGGACCTTTCCGTATGGAATATGTTTCCTGAACGCAAGTGCTCACAGGTTACCTGTATGTATTCATATTCTTATTTCATCTTCACCATCAATGAAGATGCACCATAAGAAATTGACTGGAATAAGGTGAAATAAACACCACTTGTTTTATTTTGCAGAAAATAGTTCAAAGTTAAAACAGACACCAGTTGATCTTTTAAACAAGATATGCTGACTAACCCTGGTAACTGTAAAACATTAGGAAGATTTTCCTCATTAGTAAGTAATATTACTAATGTCCTTCATTATATAAATAAACGCCAACAGAAATCTAATTACATTTTTTATTAAATTGCATCTCAAGTTAACTGCACTAGGAATTAATCATTTACTTCAGAATGATCCTCATAATTAGACTTCTAAATTATTAAAATTATTATCCAACAACTATGGTGCGTCATATTATTTTTAAAATATAAAATTTGAGTTTCCTTATTGTGGTCAGTGCAAAAGAATTTAGTGTGAAGCAAGCTGCCAATTCAGCATTATTTAAATAACAATTATCATCCAACTAGGCGTTGACTACTGTCATTTCTCTAACTTTCCTAAGATATTACTTTATAACATTACTCCAGTTAAAAAATATTTTGTGTAGAAGAGTTTTTTTAAAAAATATCTAGGCAGGCACACTGCGCTAAAAGGAAGGATTCTTCACAATTCAAGGATTTTTTTACATATATCGGTTAGTGTTACATGAATTCACTGTATGTGTGAGGCACATCACCTCATGAATGATCACATATCATCCAACTCTGAGTGAAGTAATTACTATCCATGGTGATAGGCTACTGATTAAAATAGACAACACAGGTTGAGTAAGCCTTATCCATATTTCTAAAATCCGAAAACCTCTGAAATCTATAATTTATTTCAGTGCTGACAAAAATTAAATTTCACAAGGAGCTGGGAAGGATCCCAGATGGTGCGCAGGTCTTTGCGACCACAGACAGTTCTGAGAAATGACCTCACATATATAATCAACAGAAGTTAATGTGAAATAGAAAAGCTCGGCAGGAAGCTAAAAATCAATATCTTCACGGTGTACTAAAAGAATGGATTCATCAGTTTTGGAGTGGACATATGCTGCTTAACGGTGTGCTGTCATGAAACAAGTAAAGAATGGCATTCGGAGAAATTCATTGATAAGTTTGTGAAGATTATCGCTGTTGAAAATCTAACATCAGAACAAGTTTACAATGCAGAATGTTTAACATAAAACCCAAATAAAAGTAAAACACAAATACAGTGTACTGTAACCTTTTAATTAAAAGACGCCATCGCAGGTGGAGACTGAAAGCCTGCCATTGTTTGCTGCTCTTCAACAACCAATTCAGGTATTCTCCTGATGCTGCAATACTGCTTCTTTTACCCTCCACAAGTTCCCCCTAACTTGTAATAACCAGCGTGCACAAAAATCTTGTGATGTGCAATTTTTTGCCTACTGACAACAACATGGGTGCACTAAATTTTATATATAGACATATTCATCTTAACAGCTAACAAAACACTGTCAACAGCAACTTTGATCTCCCCTGAGTTTCATCATTTTCGCTCTTATTCATCTGCACTCTCACAAAACATACATAGCTGGCCTGTAGCAAGTAGTGAAGGATTTTCTCGCCAGAGCTTTTGCACACCGTCCGTATGTGATTTGCTTGCTAATTGATGCTTTAAAAAGTCAAGATTCCAAATATCACTCCACTTCTTTCCACTTGCAAATTCCAGCAACTTTTGCATCACAACACATGCACGTAACACTAGTTTCTGTATTATACATAAATATTTCTTGTAGCTGCACATTCCTGACCTCACGAACTTTTGGTGTAGCAGTTTCTACTGTTTCATTAAGCCATCCCGCTTTAAATGAGCTAGTAGTTCTTTTGCGCTTCACACATTTTGCTTCTTTGGAATTTGACACAGTGAATCAATAATTTCTTCAATAAAAGCAGTATATATAAGCCATTTCTAAAATCTGCAGACAAACCTTTGCAAACTCCACATTGTCAACACAATCCACATCAGAAAGCAGAATAGAAAATGCGATTGCATACGATCGTGAAATATACTTAATATGCCAACGAGGTAGAGGGTGACAACCTTTTGTGAGCAGTTTAAATTCCTTTGTGTGCTAGTTGCAAAAAATGTGTGAGCACACACCTTAGAGGGAACATTGAACCTACACACATTATATTTTCATTATATCAATGGAATGTAGTAATTTTTACTGATAAATACTGTTAAGTAATGAACAAGACTGAGACAAAAACTGTTTACTGGTAGCATATAAATTCAGTCGGAAATTATGGCGATCCCAAGCCGTCTCGTTATATATTCCAAAATCCCAGAAAATCTGAAATCTGGAACACTTACAGCCCCAATCCTTTTAAATAAGGTGTACTCAGCCTATATCAGCATTCTTTACTTGAGAGCATCTTACTGCCTACCATCCAGCATGTGTTACAGTCACTTTTAGACGGCCCTCAAATAAGATATATGTAGAACTACATTCTTACTCAACATTTTTCTGAAATCTTCCCATCTCACAGTTCATTTTATTTTAACACTGCAACACCTTTCATTTTACCATAAAACTTTAGATTTATATTTAACACTATAAAAATTCTAATCTTCATCATTGTTGTACATATTGTCACATATATGATTAATATATTTTGGAACAGAATTACACATGAAAACAAAATAATTTGCAAATTTTAAATCATTTTATGATTTAGTAAGGACTGCGACAACTTTTACAGATTGAGTACTACCAACATATTAATGAGTCTAGATATTATTCCCCACAGGCTAACAAACCAACAAGCCACAAGAGTTGTGCAGGCATTTTAAGTGCCAGCATTCATTGGAACTCTTGTTTCTTCTCCAATTACAGCTATACATCTCCATTTTCAGGCACAATACGTTGTGAGAGATAGGCTTACTGAAGTGGCAAGAATCACTCTGATAGGCAGCCAATACAAATTTGGCAACACGGTAAATTATTGCTTTTGGATACTTACAGTATTTGTCCATGACTCACTTGAGAATGCCGTGATATTTTGAGCCAGAACTGTCCTGTTAGTTTAAATTTTAATATTTTATGCTTACAAAGATGTATTATATAAGCAGTAATGTTGCAGTTTACACAATATAAAATTGTACTTTACACTTATAAAACAAACCATTAGTAGGGAACTCTTTTTCAATTTAAAAACATATATATTTCTTGACCAGACGCTTCATAGTCAAGGCAAAATCCAGTTTGTTACATATTCAAGTAACAGCATTAATCACATTAAAACGAGTAATTCATTTGTTCTTCATTACGCATCCTCCATAGTCAGTTAAATCAGTATATCAAACATCTCATTCAGTGAACAGAATTAGTCTAAAAATATTTCCCAAGAAAACTTGTCAGTAATCAAAACCTAAAAGTGTTGCTTTTCTCACCATCTGATATGCAGCTAACAGGCTGGAAGACTAAATCAGGACCACTTTCCGTATCCACAAGCAGATCAAATTAAACATTTTAGATGACTTCCTCTGCATATAGACTGGGGAGTGGGTGACAGCAGACAGCATTGATGCAGGGGAGATAATGCAAGAGGCAGGATGGGAAGGGGAATTCAAGCAGAAGGAAGTCTGTATGTACAAGATGGGACAAATGGATTGCTTCTATGTTGTAGTTGCTATGTAATTTTTCTCCCGGTTTAGTACTGCTTCAAATCAAATTACATGTGATGGTCCCATTTTCTAAAATAAAGAAATCATATATTGTAAAGCAAGCATTTCTTAAACCTTCATTCATCTCAAAATAGAGAAATAAAGTTGCCTCACACCGAGCTTTCTGAGGCTGCAGTATGGGGTAAAGTGGACTATCATGACCTTTGCAATAGTGTAACACCTGACTTAAGGATCCTTCTGGAGATGTCATTAATGTACACGGAAGTGTTGCAGTTGCACAAATTCCAGAGCATCACTGAGCATTGATGCACCTGAAACTTAATGTCCCAAAAGTAATTAATAATGGTGCAATAATGGCTATTATATTATTTGCTTTAGGTTGGGCAAGACTGGAACTCACAAATCAGGAACATTATCTGTAAAGATACGGATAGCTGGCAGCACTTATTCAGGAAGAATCTTTGTCACATGCAAAGAAAGAGCGCACAAGCATCATTGACACAAAGCAGTAACCGTATCCAGAGAACATGATTGAGAAGACCTGGCTTGCACAGTTAAACAGATTTTTTTATATTGAAAGTATAAGTTATTGAAGAGAAAAAAATTAAACAGCTCTGTAAATTGTCCTTTGTGTGTAATGCTCAAAAAAAACCAATAGATTATTTCTCCAAATTTATTCTGAAAGTTATTCTATCTACTGACATATATTTTACACATAATTACTAGTTACCATCTGCACTATAAAATAGATAAAAATAAAGATAGTGAACCACTGCTATGGTATTCTTGGATCATGGTATTCTATTGTGTTTTATCTTTCTGTAGCTAGTTAAGTGGAGACATTAATAAGCATTTAACAAACCCAGTAGGTTACCCGGCAACACAACACCACTGTAGAAAGTGATCTCTATTAATATTTAAGTGGAATGGTTTGTACAGTTATTAGAGGGTCATGTTAGAAATAAAAACAAAGGAAACTGGAAGTTCAGATTTCAGTGAGAATGGCAATAGAGCAAAGCAATATTTTAAGAAAAATTATGATGTTTCTTCAAGTTTATCTCTCTCTTAACAAATGGTCTTTCTCTATTTCATGGTTATCTGGAGAAAAATGTCAGAGTTGTTTTGTACATGCAAAATATGGACAATAAAATGAATCTTTGAACCCTCTGAGTGTTAGCTCATTAAGTTATCCACTTTTAGCTTAATTGCAACGACACACAGAACTTCTGGAGAGGGCAGATTCTATACGAACAAGGTCCTCAGCTGAATAATTGAGGATTGCACGAGAATCTACCACATGTGTATAGTGGGATAAATAGATTAAGGGATATATAAAGGAGAAGAAAGAGAAGAAATCATGTTTGGAACTGGAGGATGTGTTATTGAGTACTTAGAATTTGTCTGCCTTATGGAATGAGAAATAAGCAAAAGAAACAAAATTAAAGAGAATGAGAAATAGAATATAGAGAGTGACGAAATGAGGACATTAGCAAAGTGGAAGAGGAATGAGATGCAGGTTCATTGATTAAGGGAGAGAGAGGGATTGAACAAAATAAACATATGAACAGTGACTTTTTGAAGTATTTTGCAAGGTATACTTTCAGTAAATGTTACAGTGAAAATATACATTGGATACCAGCACAGTATATTTGAAAATTAAAGCTATTTGCTTTTTTTTAATACTTCTTTCTCCAACTCAAAAGATTGACGACACCAATCCAGAGCGATGACGCTTTCTGCTCTGTACTTTGTCCAAAATCTGGCCCAGGACTTAATTTGGGAAAAATGAAGCGCGCAGCAAGCCCAGTACTATCCCAACATTATACTGCAGAAATATAATCGTTGTTAAGAAGAGAGGAATGTGCAGGCCACCAAAGACATCTAAGTGCATGTCAAAGGGAGGAGAATTATCATCAGTGACACAGAATACTTGGAAAAGACGAAATTACTGTAAAGATTGTTGATATTATTTTAAACATTTTTTTTCAAGTTTGTGCCACTTGGCATGACAGATGTATTTGTGTAATTAACACTGTTCAGTCAACAGAATGGTCCTATTGTCAACATTCTGTCAAATAAAATTCATATAAAAGCACAACAAGTAATAATATGATGTAGACATGCTTATAATATATTCAGAGCTATATATAAACTGATAAACTGGGCCATGTAGTTTGCTAATAATGCAAAACACTTGATGCTGGGTACTCCCGGTGCTCCCGATGTGGCCTTTTATATATTGGCAAGACCCGACGCAGACTGGGATACCGCTTTGCTGAACATCTATGCTCTGTCCGCCAGAGAAAGCAGGATCTCCCAGTGGCCACACATTTTAATTCCACGTCCCATTCCCGTTCTGACATGTCTGTCCACGGCCTCCTCTACTGTAAAGATGGAGCCACACTCAGGTTGGAGAAACAACACCTTATATTCCGTTTGGGTAGCCTCCAACATGATGGCATGAACATCGACTTCTCTAACTTCCGCTGAGGCCCCACCTCCCCCCCATATCCCATCTGTTACCTTTTTTTTAAGCACACATTCTTTCTCTCACTCTCCTTTTTCTCCCTCTGTCCCTCTGAATATACCCCTTGCCCATCCTCTGGGTCCACCCCCCCCTTGTCTTTCTTCCCGGACCTCCTGTCCCATGATCCTCTCGTATCCCTTTTGCCTATCACCTGTCCAGCTCTTGGCTCTATCCCTCCCCCTCCTGTCTTCTCCTATCATTTTGGATCTGCCCCTCCCCCTCCAACTTTCAAATCCCTTACTCACTCTTCCTTCAGTTAGTCCTGACGAAGGGTCTCGGCCTGAAACGTCGACTGCACCTCTTCCTACAGATGCTGCCTGGCCTGCTGCGTTCACCAGCAACTTTGATGTGTGTTGCTTGAATTTCCAGCATCTGCAGAATTCCTGTTGTTTGATGCTGGGTACATTCAGTTAGAAAACTGCTTGTTATAAATTGATATTATCCATGTCATAAGTCACCAGAAAGTGAATTTGCTGATGAAATATTTTCAGATGATACTGAGAAGCTGACCTTGCTCTTTATAGCATCACCTCAATGACAATTCTGGATGCCGGTAAACCTGTAACTTCTCAGTCATTATTTCCTGTTAATATTCTTTGCAATATTTGAGATTGAGCTTGGCTTACTTCCACTGCAACTTTGTGGATTCTATAGTTGTTGATGAAACCCATGCTGGATATACCACAAACCTCTCATCTGTTGGCACAACTAGTGGCTGATGGGATGGGGGGGTATTCTTCTCTTCCTGCAGCCCATTCAGAGCCAGTGAGTTCGCCCAGTGCATGGCTTTAAGGATTTCACTACCATCAGAAGTGCTCCTTCTCCACTTTGAATGCTCTTGGGTCAGAAGCACCCAGGAAATAGTGTTAATGCTGCTTTTCTTCAAGGAGGCTTGAAGCATATCCTTAATCATCTTCATCCATGTGCCTGGCAACCTCTTGGGAAATGCTGTTTAATCTATGGTAACTACTCAGGAAACGTTAGTAGTCAAGCTGTACACAGACTGTATTTGCACTTGAACAAGCTCAGAAGTTAAATTCTGAGCCACTGTATATGGCTTCTATGAAGCAAATGAAAAGATAGGCCTTGCATTCAACATCCACAAGACAAAGGTTACCTGTTAAGTTGCCTCCAATGCCCTCTGACAAGACATCACAGCAAGACATTAGAAAGCATGGTTACATCCCACATCTCAGTAACTAACTCCTGGTGAAGGCAGTTATCGATAATGTAACTTTTCACTATTTTCAGTGCTCCATCCATCTTGGTTAAAATCCATGAATTACTAAGCAACAGTAATCCTTTATGTTTCTGAGGCCTGGACTACTTACTGTAGACATCTCAATACACTGGAAAAATACATCCACTGCTATCCCAGCAAAATCCCCTGAAGGCATTGGAAGGAAAAGCAAAACAATACTAGTGTCCTCTCCTCAAGACCCCACAACTGAGGCCTCAAATATACTCAGAATATCTACTTTGGTCAGCTACATTGACAGTATGCCTAACATCATTCTTCCAAACCAGAAACTTTATCATGAGCTGTGATGGGCAAAGTTAACAATGTGCACACTGTCATAAAATGGACCTACAAAAATTAGTTCCTAAAATTTCTACAAAAATTAGAATGTGATGGAATATTCTCCACATGCTTTCATACATGAAGCTCCATGAACACTCAAATAACTCAACATCATCTTAGATAAAGTTGCCCAGCTGACCAGCACCCATCCACCACCAGTGCCCGATAGCTGCAGTAACTCCAAAAATTAGTTCCCGTTTAAAATCCAAAACAAATCAGGTTTGGAAGATGTTGAATTGTGAAACATTACTATTGTAGCCAAATATTTGTTAAGATGTGTTTGTATAAATCATCCTGTACAAAATGGCATTCACTTTGATATTACCTCTGTGTTTTCTCAGCAGAGATTGGCAAAGTATATTCAGTTCAAATAAAATCATTCTGAGATGTAAGACATAGGAAATAGACATATTTAATAATAGTTACTCTGTGCCTGTATATTCTAATTATCATGCAAAAAGGACCAATTATTTAATGTGTTAACAATTTGACTCATGTTTCAAGACAACACCAAAATAGGAACAGGAAGAACCTGATAAATTCAGCAACTTCACATCATTTTTCCCATTATCTTCCAATTCTGATGACTTCAAAACAGTCAATTCCATTCAGAACTATGCACAAGTGGGGCAGTCCATGCCTGAATACAACAAGACTAAGATTACATGCAAACGTAGGCTGATAAGTGGCAAAAAGCATTGTATCACAGAGGTACCAGATAGTAGAGAGATCAAACCACATACTTGTGCGTTTGAAATAGCACTACTGACCTCCAATAATTAACGTCCTGTTTGGACTTCAGTTCCCATCTACGGGGCATAGCTGAGGAATGTGATGGAATATTCTCCACATGCTTTCATACATGAAGCTCCATGAACACTCAAATAACTCAACATCATCTTAGATAAAGTTGCCCAGCTGACCAGCACCCATCCACCACCAGTGCCCGATAGCTGCAGTGTGCATAACAAGATGCACTTTAGTTATTCACCAAGGCTACTCTGATAGCTCTTTCCAAACCTCTGATCTGAGGTCAAAGTCAATGTTGAGTTCGTGGTCACATGCACAATGACAGGTATGCACACGTGCAAAGAAAAACATACTTGCAGTCTACACATGCACATAGCATCAAATACGTAATATTCACAACAAGATAAATTAAACAACTTTTACAAAAAGACAATTAGAACAAGTAAAGCAAATTCAGTGTAAAATGATCAAAGTGGTCATAGAGTTGCTAGACTCTAGTGATTAATGGTTGTGCCGCTTGGTTCAAGAACCAAGACTGCAGGGAAGCAGACATTTTTGAAGGTAGTGGTGTGGGATTTCGGGTTTCTGAACCTCCTGCTTGATGGTAGCTGCAAGAAGATAGCATGGCCTGGATATTGGAATCTTTGCTGATAGATGTTGCCTTCTTGTGGTAGTGTTTCAGAGATGTAGGCAAGTCTCTCCCATGAAGAATATATCCTGTTGCCTCCATGCATCAACTTTTCCTCATAATGCAAGGAAGCAAAACAGTGAGTTCCATGCGAGAGGGTTGAATAATGTAAATGCTTTGGTTTAATAAATCGCAATGTGCACATGTTGTGTGAAACGTTGGGTGATTTACCTCTGTATTGAGTGTGAGAGGTCAATGTCACACATACTGTATAAAAAATGAACTTGACAAATAGAAATGGCTGACAATGTGATGATGGGCATTTGGTAAATTAGACAGTGAACCATTAGCGTGACAGTTAGCATTAGGTATCATGTGCATTGACTGATCCGGATCTTATGTCATTGCACTACTGTATTTAACCTCATCAACACACACAAAATACTGGAAGAACTCAGCCAGCCAGGCAGCATCTATGGAAAAAAAGTACAGTCAACATTTCAGGCCGAGACCCTTCGGCAGACCTGTTGAGTTCTTCCAGCATCTTGGATTCCCAGCATCTACAGATTTTCTCTTGTTTACATCTAACCTCATGTTTATTTGCTGCTGAAACTGATGGAATGTCACCAAACACCATCAAGAGAAGGACATCTCCTTTTGCAACTTCCTCCATCAAGTCATCCTTCCCCATTTCCAAGGAGAAATCACAGTAGAGCAGCAGAGCTACTAGGACTTGATGTTTCAATCCCTATGGTAAGTTGGCACTCTTGATGTTGGCAGTGGGCTTGGAGTGGTGACAAGGAGGGAGGGTAGGTACGTCATCGGAGTCATCAGGTGGGCACCCTCCTTTTTTGACATTTCATTGATAAGCCCACAACGTCTCCAGAGGGCTCAACGATGCTACCTGGTGTCCCAGATACACCCCCCTCAGTTCCATACCCTCCTGTTGTGTCTCCTGTCTATTCATAAACCCAAAGAAATGTATTGTTTGTTATGGTGTAAGCAGAAGTCATAATGAGCCTACTGCCTACATCGCCATCAATGGGCAAGGGTTTACTGCACACTGCAATTCCCTCATCCATTTAAGGGATACCCAGTGAAGTCTCCAGTGCTTTTGCTTAACAGATATGCCAAAATCAACTTCTGCATTATGTCTGTTATTTACTTACCGCTCAATGCTTCATTGCTTTATGGATGATTTTGAAATACTTAAGGTTTAAGAACAGATTTTAAAGTGTTCACTGTGTAAAATGTTGCTGTGGTAATTTAAGCTCTAGATACACATACTCATTCAGTGTTATTCTCAGAGTATCAGACAGCAATAATTCCTTAAAATGGTGCCAATTTTTATATATCTAATTGCTTTATTATTCAAATTGAACTCTTTAATGAGGCAATCTGGAGAAAGGGAGGATAAATGTTTACGACTCACATTTATCTATTTCATTCTATATGTTCAGTAGCTAAGGGAAGACACAAAGGCCAAAGGATGGAATTGGAGGTACTCAAATTCAGGAGTATCGATGATAAAGGTTTCCCCTTCAGCCAGAAAGGAACATGGTGTAATGAGGGACCACACTTGTGACAATTCATGCAACAGAAACTAAATGTCATCACTACAAAGGTCTATATTCATTGGTAGTATATTCATAACCATAATTTTCAATTTGATCTATTGAAGTAAGCATCAACTGTCATTAACTTTCACCTTCTTTTATATAAAGGAGAAGAAAATATCAGTCACCAAGGATAAAGGTTTCAAAATTGCTCCAGTATAAAGGTTCAACATTTTTTCAAGGAAGATTTATTTTTGGTTTGGCTAGAAATGTAACGCGGGGTTGTTTATAACCAGAGGGTAGAGACTTACAAAAGGGGATGAAAACTTACAGTCGATGTGATATAACCCTGTCTGATGGGGTGCTGGAGGCAGGTTTAAGTAGTATATGAATGAGGGCATGAAATGCCATGGTGTATATGTCAAGTGCTAGAAAATAGAATGGAAATTGGTATTTAATGATCAGCACAGACCTGGTGGGCTAAGAGACTATTTGACTCAATGATGCTCTGAATCAAAGGTATTTAATTCATGATGATTTAAACAAAACAATGTTAAACTGCTCAAGGTCAATCTGTATTACTTCGTAATACTTACTACAAGACTGCAGGCAAAATTATTTGCTGGCATTTACAAAATACTTGCACATGAAAGTACAAAGTTGGGAGTATCTGGATGTAATGATTTACCTATGCTTATTCAAACACAAGCAAGGAAAGTCTAAATGATCTAATATAGTGACTGCTTCATGAAGTTTATTTGAGCATCCTGATGTAGAAGATAGTGCTATGTAAATGAAGGCTTTTGTAGTCCTCCCCAACCCTCTTTTTTGGAATAATTACACCGGAACTCCACAAAACCTATTCCAACTTCTACTCAATTTTAAATTCCTTAATATTTAAATTGTGCTTTCAATTTAATCGCCTTTATCTATCCTCAAGATGCTGTTTCCTTTTGATGTTCGTTCCAACTCTACTGTCTGTTAGTTTCTCATTCATCTGAAACACGTGTACTTTCTTCTTCTTCATTATCATGATTAGGTAGTCTTTTATATCTCAATCTCACTTGCAGAGTTCATATTTAAATATTTTCTTCTTATTAAACAAAATTCATTCCCTTGAAAACATGAAAATTATATTAAAAAACTGCAAATGCTATTTTGGTGAAGACCCAAAACACTGACGGCTTTTCTTTCCAGCCTTTCTTCTGATATGTGGGTGACTCTGATCAATCTTTTTTATCCCTTCAAAACAGATGCCTGTCTTTTATGAGGCGGGTCAGTCAAAGCTACAGATCATGTTCAGTAACCAGACTTAACACTGATCTGTACAACATTAAGTACATAAATGTTCCCTAAAGTGTTGCTAATGAGGCATCAGCCATTTGAATCATAGCTCAAGATTGAAATTAACATGTTTCAAGCATCACGTCAGACCTTAAGAGTTAAAACTGATCCAAATTAAATCAAACTGGCTTCACTTGTGCACTTTTAATTGGCAGCATACTTTGAGTTCCAAATATAAGTTATTTTTCTGTTCCTAATTTACAAGACTTGTCCAGCATTTCACTTTCTGTGAGGCCTGATGCTTATCCTTCTAGTTATTCCCACATATGGCACTCTTACTGCACTGTAAGGAAATAATTTGCATTTGATACAATTAACAATTAACCCTTAAAAATGAAGAGAGTAGAGACCAAAGATTGAGACTAAGGTAGCAGAAGATTTTAATATAATCATATACATCAAAATAGCAGAGCAATCTGTTCAAACTGAATTCCGCTCATTCTGCATTAAAAACATAACACCACAAGTAATTTCCAAATTTACTTCTTACCAATCAAAGATGCATAAAATAGAGCCTGTAGGTACAAAGCAGTAAGTAGTTTTGCAACTTTAAGACACTTCAAACGTTTTACAATGAAATTATTAAAAATGTGGAATTGATAGAAAAGATTTTATTTGCATCCCATTTAGTAAGCTCAAGCCACTGCAGTTTCATTTACGACCACTTCCCCTGAACATTGTGAGAAATTAGTTCTTATCCCTCATCTAGTAGTTAAGTTGCTTGTGCCTGTTTCAGTCCTACAGAAAATATTCTTACCAGAGTTTAACTTCAGACGGCTTTTCGTACCTGCTGTAGTATATATATTTCAGTAATATTTGAGTAATATTATAAATATATTATTTGATTATGCACTCTTTTGTTTTTGATAATTCATTATCAGGTCACTAGTCCAATGCCTTAACCTCACTTGTAAACATTGCTCCTAGCAAAGAAGGCTACTTTTCAATGAGAGGAAAATGAAACGCTCCTATCCTAGTGGTGCTGAAAAATGGAAAATATTAGACAACAAAACAAAATGTCTAAATAGTCTCCCAAAAGTTACATCTTTCTTTGGTCCAGCATCTGTAAAAGTTGCTGCTGCACCATCGTCACAGCATGGGGCTGCAGTGCCAAGTGACAGTGTAAGCGGTACTGGAGATATTGATAATCAGAGCAATGAAAATGAGAAGAACAATTCTACTTAAACAGATGGTGATAATGATGACCAAACTTTGTTTGATGAACAAGCACCACAGCATGATGATAGTCCTACAACTGAGACAGGTGAGGGAGATGCCGCCACCAGCACACCAGACAGAGAGAAAGCCCCACTAACATTCACTGAGACCGATCCGGCATATTGGCCAACGCATATTACCAGTGACCAATGGATCGACATTGTTAGGAGAGGTCCCATTCAGTTTAGAGGATATTAACTTTCCACAGAGCCAATCACGCCATCGTTTTACCAAGGACAGATATCTTATGAAGATGAAAAATGGAGAAACCATTCGTAGGTCATGGTTAGCGTACTCAGAACCATCTGATTCAATCTTCTGTTTCCTATTTCTGCTGTACCCTATTTGGCAAGCGAAATCACAGTCTCACTTGTGGAGGTTTCAGAGTGTGGGAGCGACTCACTCTCACACTCCAGCATCATGAGAAGTCAAATGCGCAACGTGCCAACATGGATAGCTGGCGCGAGCTGGGAACGCGCTTAAGAACGCACAGTGCCATTGACAGCACGTACCAAGAAATGCAAATACTGGAAAAAAAAACACTGGAATGATGTCATGAAGAGGTTCATTGCCATAGTCTGTCACCTTGCAGAACGAAACCTTGCTTTCCGTGGCCACAATTCCACCCTACATGAACCAAATAATGGGAACTTTCTAGGTCTGGTGGAGCTGCTTGCCGAGTTCAACCCAGTGATGAGTGAACGTGTCAGGCGAGCAGAGAAAAAACAGAGATTGCTGACCACTACGAGGGGAAAACCATACAAAATGAGTTAACCACACTTATTGGGGACAAGACACTGGAAGCGATAACAGAGAGAGTAAAACAATCACGTTACTGCGCGGTGGTAATGGACGGCACCACTGAGGCTGCACACACAGAGCAGCTCCCTGTGACACTGCGCATTGTCACATGCCAGGTAAATGTCGGAGCTACTGTTAATGAGCATTTTGTCGGTTTCCTACCAGTGCTTGTCACACCAGGTGCAGGCCTAACTGACGTTTTCTTAACGCATATGGAGAAGTTAGGATTAGATATCTCAAAATGCAAGTGGCAGGCATATGATAATGGGAGCAATATGCGGGGGAAAAATAGTGGGGTGCAGAAGAGGGTGCTAGATATTAACAAGAAAGCACTGTTCATGTCATGCGCCAGCCACAGCCTAGACCTAGTCATTGTCAATGCTGCAAAATCAACAGTGGAGTCTGTGAGTTTCTTTGGGGTGCTGCAACGTCTGTAAACACTAATCAGCTCATCGACACAGAGATGGGAGCTTTTCAAGGAGAACATGCCACAGATGACCCTCAAGGCCATATCCAACATGCGATAGGAGTGCCGCGTGGAAATTGTGAAAGTGCTGCTCTACCAGCTTCCTGATATTGGCAATGCTCTCCTGTCACTGATTGAACATGCCACGCTGAAAGGTGACAGTGAAACCACATCTGCAGCCAGAGGCCTAGAACAGGAGAGCATATCATGGAAATTCCTGCTGACTGTTATCATCTGGTACAACTTTTTAAATGAGGTGAATCGTGTCAGCAAGCTGCTCCAGAGCCCACGTGGGAATCGATGTGCTACAACACGAGGTGGAATATTTTCTGAAATTTCTCAAGGAATACAGAGCAAACGGCCTTTCATCCACCCAAACAGATGCCAGAGACATAGCTGAAGAGATAGGAATGCCAATGGTCTTTCCTACTGAACGAATCAGAAAACCAAAACACCAGTTCCAGTACGAGTCCCAAAGTGCAGGTCCTTCCCTGACAGTGGCACCCGAGGAACGGTACAAGAGAGAAGTTTCCTTCCACTAGTGGACTCTGCCATCACAGGCATTAGTGAGCGCTTCAAGCTGATGGAGTCATTTTACAGTTTGTTTGGCTTCATTTATGGAAGAG
Organism: Mobula birostris; assembly: GCF_030028105.1. NCBI lineage: Eukaryota > Metazoa > Chordata > Chondrichthyes > Myliobatiformes > Myliobatidae > Mobula > Mobula birostris. Next base: position 20,188,746 of record NC_092393.1, read on the forward strand.
AGGATATGAAAAAAGCCACCCAAAGTCACACACTGAAAGACAGCTGCGTAAACCTGGAGAGGACACTTGGTGATGTGGATGCTGAGGACTTTTTGTGCGAGGTGTCGGCTGCTGTCAGTGCCGTGCCTACAAAAGAAGCCACTGACCTGCAGATTCTGAGCTACATTTGCAGTAGCAATCTGGTTGAACTGTATCCTAACCTCACCATTGCTCTAAGGCTCATGTTGACAGTGCCTGTGACTGCAGCAAGTGGAGAGAGAAGATTTTCGAGGACATCTGAGGACAACCATGCTCCAGGAGCGTCTGTCAGCTCTTGCTCAGATATCAACTGAGCATGAAATAACAAGATCACTGGACAAAGATGAGCTCATTAAAGCATTCTCAGCACTCAAGCACAGGAGGGTGGTGAAGTTCTAGTGGTAAGTCTTTTAACACTTTTTTAGCAGAGATAAAGTTTGTAATTAAAATAATAAAATAAACCACGTATTTCACTCAAAATGTGTATAGGCGATTAGGCGGCGTTTCCACAAATCGTAATTTCTCTCTCCCGCTTGCGTCCTCTCTCTCTCTCTCTCACTCTCCTCCTGTTCGCTCTCCAGGCCTTACGTGAGCTGTCCGTGGTGCTGAAAGAGCGCGAGACGCAGTTTGTTGTTAACTTTCAGACACTGTTCTTTGAATATGTGGGAATTTTCATTAAATATGACATTGCGTTTATTATTAATATAATTAGGGGGAAATTGTTTAAGCTGTTCTTATGTGAGCTGATACCTAACACATAGTGCCTTTTAATGCAGACTAGTTGCTCAAAAGGGCGAAGCTTCTCACTCCAAAGCAAAAAATGTCATTGTTTCGGTTTTTAATTAAGAGAATTGTTTGGATTATGTTGAGTTGTCTGTCCATTATGCTGATGCATCAACGTTTAAGTCCGAAATTATACCATTATTGATGCAAACCAACTTGAATATTCACTTTTTTTCTTTCTTTTTTTTTGGGAAGCAGGGGTAGGGCCCCACATTAACTCTTGAAATGGGCCCACAGATGCTTAAGGCCGCCTATGATAATAATAATTAATAAATAAAAGCAGAAATGGCTGGCTACATCAGAAAGACAAACATGTTTGATTGCACAACAGATAACTGAATATATACTGAATTAATTAAGCAGTATTTTAAAGCAAATGGAAAAGCCGATGAGCAATGTGTGCAGATTTGGCTGAGTGCAATTGGTGGAACAGAATACAACTTACTTACTAGTTTAATTATACCAACCAAACCAGCCGAGAAGAACATTGCTGACATCATGAAGATAATGCAGGAACATCTAGAACTGAAGCCATTCTTGACTGCAGAATGCTTTAGGTTTCATAAGTGGAATCAAAAGCAAGAGCATTCTATTTCAGTGTACATGGCTGAAATGAAGAAATTGTCTGAGCATTGCCAGTTCAGTAATGGGCTTAATGATGCACTGAGGGATTGTTTAGTTTGTGGAATCTTACAAGAAAACATTCAAAAATGGCTTCTAATTAAAGCACAAGTCACATTTAAAAGAGCAGTTGAAATCGCTGCATCAATGGAAACAGTAACCAGAGACGTAACTGAGTTGCAGTTAGCAATGAAGTGAGCATAAACAAAATTGCAACATCTAAACAGAAACCTGATTGGCTGAACAAATTGTCACAGCGCCACAGCTGCAGTCCTTTTGAGAATTTGTCAATTACCATAACAGGTTCCTGCCAAACCTTGCTACTGTGCTCCACCCCTTGAACTTATTAAGACATATCGGGAAGAAAGTGCAAAGGATGAAGCAGTGTGAGGTGGGTTTCCAAAAGGCAAAGGAAATGGTGATGCTAGATACTACTCACACGTTATAATCCACATCATGCAGTGAAAGTTGTCTGTGACGCTTCACTTTATGAGATAGTTACAGTCATGTCACATGTTACTAGTGATGGAAGTGAACGCCCCACAACCATTGCATCACATTTCCTTACCACTGCAGTGAAAAATGACACACAAGACAACCAGCCTTGAGTCTGGTTTGCAGTATAAAATGTTTCAACCAGTACTTGTATGGGAGACAGTTTACCCTTGTTACATATCATCAAATGCAAGCTAAACACTCGTCTTTGGATTTTTAATCCACAAAAGGGTGTTCCACTAACAGATGCAGAGATGGGCTTTATTTCCTGAAGGACATAACTATAAGGTTGAACTCAAGAGGACAACTAATCATGGAAATATTCATTGTCCTGTTTATTCTTGAAAAGGGAAATACCTGAAAAATTTACAAAACTCTTGCAGATGTATTCTCCCTAATGCAAATCAACAGTCTCTCTACTATGGCAGAGATAATCCAAAGGGAAACCAGAAAAGAGTGTCTCAGGTCTATGTGGCCACATGTGGAACAGAAAATCCAGTTCCCCCATTTTTAGCAGCACTGACATGAATTGGCCTTTGATTGGGGTTGCCTTATGTGGGGATTGAGAGTTGTTGTACCATCCATGAATGGCTCATTGGAGGAGCAAAAGCCGGTTATCTAGGCATGGTCAAAATCAAAGTGTTGGCTCATAACTTTATTTGGTGGCCTGGGATACCTCAAAAGATCGAGCAGCTTGCCATGCACTGTTTGGGATGCCAACAGGTGCAGAAGATCCCAAGTGCATCATCTCTTCTTCCCTGGGAAAGGCCCACCTTTTCCTGGCAGAGGATTCACGTGCATTTTGCTGGACCATTCATGGGCACAAATTTCTTGGGAGTAGAGGATGCAGCTACAAAGGGGCCAGAAGTGTTCCTAATAGCCTCCACTACAGCCCCATGCACTGTTGATGTGTTGAGAAACCTCTTGTCAAGGACTGGTGTTCCAGAACACTTAGTCAGTGACAATAGACCCCAGTTTGTTGTAGCAAATTTTCAGTCGTTCCTAAAATGAATAGAATAAGATATACTACATCTGCATTGTACTACATAGCTACAAATGGTTTAGTGGAAAGGTTTGTCCAGATTCTAAAGAACGCACTGCAGGCAATGTCACTAGAGCATACTAGTCTGACATTGAATCAGAAGGTCACCAATTTCCTCCTTGTATATTGCAAGTCAGCACACTCCCCAACCAACAACTCACCAGCTATGCTGCTGCTGGGTCGTCCCTTGCCTTCACACTTGTATCTCCTCAATCCCAATCTCAAGAGTATGCAGGACAAACAGCTGAGACGTATCAACGCTCCTCAAAAAAGGAGGCTTGATGTTTTGCTCCTGGTCCTGGCGAGGGGCTATAGAAATGATCAAAAGTGGGTTCTTGCAATGTTAAGGACAGAACTGGGCCACTCTCCTGCATAGTAGAGATTGTGCCTGATGTCATCTAGAGATGACACATCACCAGTTGAGGAGAGCAGTCAATTGTTAGAGAAGAAAGGTGTCCAGACCTGTCAGAATCACTTCCACTACCAGAAGGCCCCAGAACCTGCTATTGTTTCACAAACACAAGTCCCACAGGACAAGCAGAGTAAACCCCCCCCCCCCCTTGGAAGGAAAGACATTATCCGAGAACAGTAAGAAATCCTCCATGGCGATTAAAACTTTAGGCCCGGATTGGACAACTAAAAAAATTACTATGCTGTCGATGTCTATATAGTAGGTGTGTGTGTATATAAGGTGATGAGAGATCAATATACTACATATTTGAATTGAGATACATTCTATATTGAGTTTGAGGCTACAGCTAAACAGGGAGAAGTGTAGTGTATTAAATAGTATTTGAGTAATATTGAAAATATATTGTTTGATTAAACATTAATTGTTTTTTACAGTGCCTTGTAAAAGTATTCAGCCCCAACCCTTCGTTCACATAAATGAGTATTACAACCAGGGCTTTTGACTAATTTAACTGAAACTTTTAATTTGTGAATCACATGTTCTTTTTTTCTCCCTACAGTAGAGCCCCCCCCCCCAAAACAAATCAGGAAATGTTCTAAAGCATGAAAAACTAAAAATTTCAGAAATAGAAATAACAACAGTTCAAAAGTATTCATCCCCCTTTGCTTAGTACTCAGTTGCACCATTTCTTGCAGCTATCAGAGGCAGTAGTCTTTTTGGATAAGTCTCCATTAGCTTTGCACAATGTGATGGAGCAAGTTTTTCCCATTCCTCCTCACTAAATTGCTCACATTGTGCCAAGTTATTGCTCAGATATAACAGGCACCACAGGTTTAAGAGCTACACACTTCTAATTCTACAGCTCCACATTTTTGGTGATCAATTCTGGGCCAGTTGCAGACATCATCAGAATATTTGAAAGGAACAAGACTGACACTTTCCTCACTCAATGAAATCAAAATTACATGGTGCTTTACCCCCAAAAGTATAAGCATTAGCACCCCTCTGCTCCATTATATCTGCTTCTGAGAAGCCTACATTCATGAGAGGTAGGTACCTTTAGGTTGTTGGAGTTTACCCTACAAAGCTCAGAACTTAACCCTTATTTTGGACACAAAATCAGCTGCAATGAAGTATAATTTTCAGCCATAAAACTCATGTGTATTTTTTTTGCTAGTTACATTTGTTTAATCAGAATACTTCATGTCAGAAACATACTATTGTTCAATGCTGTCGTATCTTATGCCAAAATCTATTATTCATACTTACAATGCTTGTATCATAGTTTGGCAAGTGATCTTTTAAAAATATACTCATAGTGTGTGAGTACGTCACAATAACTAAGAAGGAACTGTTCCTAAAACATGTTATGAACTAATCTGACATTAATGCATCCTCCAATGGTACATGCTATTCAGGTGATAATTGTCATTTAAAGTATATAGTAAAAACGATTAGGAATGGAAATACATTACATGAGAAATTCATCTTTGGTTGTCAGTGCTGAATAGGTATAAAAGTTGAAATTATCTTGAAAAACTTAAGTTTGATTTTAATAATTTCTTTGTAACTGTGTGTGAAAAGTGAATGCAACCACTGGTTCATTTCCTTGTATTTGCTCAGAAGTAGACAGCAATGGAAAATAAAGTCCTCATTGTCCTTTGCCAGATTTATTGTGGTTTGAAAAAAAATCACTGTGACAATATCCTTAACACGTGCAAAACACCAATGAATTACTGACTCATGGCAGGCAATTTTTTTAATTAAGCACATATGTTACATAATTACAATGTGAAATAAATCTTGAAGATATAAGATAGGTATTCATAAAATGCATAATTTCCTGGCAAAGGAGGGCATACTGAAATACATTTGAAATGCTGGTCAAGGATAGAACATAGAACTTGAAGAATGCCCATTAAAACTCTAACTTAGAAATTTGCAAATGCAAAGGAGTACTGTATTTTATCAGATGACAGCCTTGAAACATTCCACTGCAGGAATGTCCCCAGCTTGTGAACATTCAAGTTATGTACATTCCATCGAGTGTTTGGGAAATCAGCTGGATGCTGTGAGGCAGCAGCATCTACTTCCCTTGGGAACTCGGCTCATGGCTGTATTTCCTCTCTCTACTTCAGGCTCTGGTTCCCTCCTGCTTTAAGGAGACCACTATCATCACGGTACCCAAAAAGAACAAGTTATTGTACCTCAATGACTACCATCCAGTTGCTCTGACATCTATGATCATGAAGTGCTTCAAGAGACTGATCATGGATCGCATCGACTCTAGCTTTTCAGACACTCTTAACCCTCTGCAATTTGCCTACCAGCAAAACAGGTGATTGCCATTGCTCTGGCCCTACGTTCACTTCTGGATTGTAAAGACATCTATGTCATACTATTCTGTATTGACTACAGTTATGCTTTCAATATTATTGATCAGACAAACTCTTTACCCAACACTGGACTCTGAGAGTTAACATATTCCTCTGCAAATGGATCCTTGACTTTCTGACCAACAGACCACACTCAGTAAGAAAAGGAAGCAACACTTCTGTCACGATCATTGAGAAGACTGATGATCCACAAAGTTGTGTCCTCAGCCTCCCTGTACACTCATGACTGCATGACTAGATTCAGCTCTAGCTCCATCGATAAATTTATAAGTGATACCACTGTAGTGGGCCACATCTCAAATAATGATGAAAAAGAAATAGCGACCTTAGTGCCATGAGAATAACCTTTCTCTTAAAGTCAACAAAACAAAAGTACTCACATCAAAGTTGCTGGTGAACGCAGCAGGCCAGGCAGCATCTCTAGGAAGAGGTGCAGTCGATGTTTCAGGCCGAGACCCTTCGTCAGGACTAACTGAAGGAAGAGTGAATAAGGGATTTGAAAGTTGGAGGGGGAGGGGGAGATCCAAAATGATAGGAGAAGACAGGAGGGGGAGGGATGGAGCCAATGGATGCATGAAGGCTTAGTATGACAACTGCTAGGTATGTGACCACAAGATTTTGCAGAGTTGTGGATACAGTTCAGTATACACAAGAACCTACCACCACGCTATGAACTCTCTCTAGACTTTTTGCTGCCTCAGTAAAGCAGACAGCATAATCAACCCACCAGGGCATTCTCTCTTCTCTTTCCCAGCAGACAGAAGATACAAAAGTCTGAAAGAATGTGCAAATAGGTTCAAGGACAACTTCAATGCAACGGTATCAGACTTTTGTACAGACCTTTTGCATGATAAGATGAACTCTTGGCCTTAAAATCTACCTTGTTATGATCTTGCACTTATTTGTTTACCCGCACCACACATTTTTGGTTGCTTTTACACATTATTCTGCACTGTAATTGTTTTAATTAATACTAGCTCAGTCTAATGATGGATCTGTATAAACAGACTGCAAGATGAGCTTTTCACTATAACAGTAATAAACCAGACCAATACCAATAACACTTTCAACTTGTGATTACAGATCATCCCCAAGTTATGAACAGTTCACAAGAATGGAAACTTGCTGTAACCTGGGACAACCTGAAATTTCCTTTCCTTTTGTGCAGAAAATGAAGTCAATGATCCAAGTTACATTTTATCATTACAATCCTATTTTATGAAAATTCTAGATATCTAGGTTAGGTAATATTAAAACAATGTTTAATAGTTCATTGAGTATTGTGTGAATAATCTAAATTTGAGGAAAGAGTACATTTCCTCAAAGTGTAATATTAATAAACTCTCATGGTAACTTAGCTAGTTAAGGTATAGAATAGCGGAGTCATAAATGCCAAGAAACATGCTGGATCATGCCCTGAGTTAGGTTTGGTTGACTATTACATATCAGAAAATGTCCACATGATGGAGTTTCTTACTGGAGAGGTCCGGGTGTTTGATTCCAACTGCTAAAAATGGCAATCAAAGATCTCTTCCTGGAAGAGGTTACACTACATGACCAAAGGGAGAGAAGAAAGCAGGGGCTTGCTATTGTATCCTGGTCATCACACCTGTAGCTGATGGCCCAGAAGTGTACAAAAACAACAGAGACATGAGGTTGACAGGGAAAATCAATAGACATTGAAGTCATGAGGAGCACAGGGATGACACTGTAAGGAAATTTTCCTACTGCAGTAACTGCGAGTGAAATAAACTGACCACTTCAGTGAAAGTTCAAAACCAGGGAACTCAAAAAGAACCACAGAGAATGATGGACACACTGCAGATTATAAGAAATTGCTGAAATATCAGCACTGTGTAAATGAAGTCAGTTAATGATTTTTACAAGCATAACATATTAAAGGCATCTGTTAGTTTTGCGAGACCATGGATCTGCACCTGGAAAGTCTTTACTCTCCAGGGCGCAGGCCTGGGCAAGGTTGTATGGAAGACTGGCAGTTGCCCATGCTGCAAGTCTCCCCTCTCCACGACACCGATGTTGCGCAAGGGAAGGGCAAGGGCCGATACTGCTTGGCAGCAGTGACATTGCAGAGCGCTGTGTGGTTAAGTGCCTTGCTCAAGGATACAACATGTTGCCTTGGCTGGGGCTCGAACTCATGATCTTCAGGTCGCTAGTCGAATACCTTAACCACTTGGCCACGTGCCCACAAGCACAACATATAGTTATGGACTAAAAGGATAATTGCAAAAAAAAACATAGAGTTATACAAGCTGATAGCCAAGTATCAGATTTTACATTAACTAACAAACCACAAACTATAAGGATATATTATTAAGTCATGCTCACAGTATAAATTAAGCAATAAAGCAGCAAAACCATTGGGAAACCAAAAACATTGTGAGTCAATGATGTGGGCAAAATATCATGTAAATATTTTCACAGAAAATTTCATCAGCTCAGTCAGAATTTTGGTTTTTAGAATAATTTATCTGTGCACTCAGAAGAGTTGTTTTTATAGTTTTCTTTAAGAAACAGCAGTGACCCTTCAACATAACTGCTTCAAGTTGTACATCTGGCAGCGAATCAGATGCAATTCAGCTTCACATCGTTGAGTATAAACCTAACAGAGCGTTTTCTAAGTACTTGAAACAAAAGGTTTTAGACCATGCTGACATTAAATAAAAACAAATTCAGCATGAAATCATTTTTTTAAATGATAGAAGTGGACGTCTTTGGAAGTTCTTTGGTCAGCTGAAGGGCAATCTGATCATGTAAACAAACTAAGTTTGGAGTCATGCACTGTAACAACAGTAGCATTTTAATTTTAATGATGTAACTTTTTTTAAATGTATCATTTGCCACATTTGGATAAAAGTTACAGTCACAAACTCATCAAAGAACACTGATGAATTTTTAAAACAATAAGCAATATTGTTCTCCCTGCTAGAAAATCGATACATAATTAAGCAGCAAACACGAGGAATTCTGCAGATGCTGGAAATTCAAGCAACACACATCAAAGTTGCTGGTGAACGCAGCAGACCAGGCAGCATCTCTAGGAAGAGGTACAGTCGACGTTTCGGGCCAAGACCCTTCGTCAGGACTAACTGAAGGAAGAGCCAGTAAGAGGTTTGAAAGTGGGAGGGGGAGGGGGAGATCCAAAATAAAAGGAGAATTCTGCTGAATTTAATTAAGGGTCGTCAATTTTTTATGGATTATTCACATGGCTTGTGCCCAGTGCAACATTCTTCATGGACTGTAACACACTAAATAAATTTAATTTGTGAATTTTCAGATATTTTTCAGAGATGTACAGAACATTATGGAAATAATCCCCCTTATTACAAACACATGGGCACATTGGCCTTCATAAATCAAAGTATTGAATACAGAAGTTAGGATGGTATGTTGAAGTTCAATAAGACATAGGTGAGGCCAAATTTGGTGCACTGTGTGCAGTCCTGGTCACCAACCCTTGGAACAGTATCAGTAAGGTTGAAAGACTACAGAGAAAATTTACAAGGACGTTGCCGGGATCTGAGGACCCAAATTAAAGTGAAAGGTTGAATAGGTTAACATTTTATTCCCTGGAGCATAGGAGAATGAGCCTAGAGGTACACAAGATGATGAGGGGTATAGATAGAGCAAATACAAGCAGGCCTTTTCCTCTGAAACTGGGTGAGACTAGGACTACAGGTCATATGCTAAGGGTGAAGGTTTAAATATTTAAGGAGAACCTGCGGGAGAACTTCTCTTCTCTCAGGGGGTGATGCGAGTGTGGTATGAGCTGCCAATGAAAGTGGTGGAAAGGGTTCAATTGCAACATTTGGACGAAGTTTGGATAAGTACATGGGATATGTAAAACTCACTGTGCAGGTTGATAGACTAGGCAGAATAAAGGTTCAGTATGCTCTGGAAGGGCTGAATGGCCCCTTTTGTATGCCTATATGCTCCATGACTCCATACTTTCAGATAGATATCCAAGGTTCCACCATAACAATCATTTAAAGAAGAACTGTGGAATCCCATTCATTGTGCTGGATAATATTTATCATTGAATCACAATCAGTTCCCCACAGATGTTACCATTCACCTGCACATGAGGGGCAATTTATAGTAGCTAATTATCCCCTTTGGGGTGTGGGAGGGAACCAGAGTATCCAAAGGAAACTGCCTGTCACAGTGAGACCACCAAACTGTTGGAGGATGCAATCACCAAAAGCACTGTTTGAAGGCAATCCACTATCTGTACTAGGTCTCTGTGCTGATTTTGTCAATCAAAAGAATATGTCAGTGTACACTGAATGAATTCCTCCATTGATAACTAATAGGAAGTAATATACACTTTTATAATGCTGTAGTCATTTTGATAGTGTTCTAATTTATTCTGCAATTCATTTAAATACAAAGTTTGTTACATAGTTTAACAATGTATCTTTTTATACATTTTTAACTATTATCATGAAACTTCCGCTTAATTGGGCCAAAATCTACTGGTTCCAATGTGTCCTAATTAACCAGAATCCACACTATCACTCTTTTGTATTGCAAAATTAACATTATTGATTCACAACACGCTAGAGGAACTCAGCAGGTCGGGCAGCATCCGTGGAAACGATCAGTCAATGTTTTGGGCCGGAACCCTTCGTCAGGACTCCGATCGACTCCGATCGTTTCCACGGATGCTGCCTGACCTGCTGAGTTCCTCCAGTGTGTTGTGAGTGTTGCTCTGACCCCAGCATCTGCAGAGTATTTTGTGTTTAACATTATTGATTGCTTTTGATAGACAACGTGGAAATGGGCTCTTTAGCCCACAGAGTCCCCACCAATCATTAACTACCCATTTGTACTAATCTCCCCATATTCTATCAGAGACAAAAACTCACTGTTTTTAAGCACAACGACACAAGTGATGCTAGTTAAAAACTGTTCAATCTAAAAATGCTGTAGTGTCTAACAGCCACACAGGTGCACACCACTAACGCTAGTTAAAAACTGATCGGCAACAGTCTCCTGTCCCAATTAAGCAGCACGGTGTCCCAAATAAATGAAGGGAACCCAAGATATTTTCCCAATTTGTGTGTGTTATTTATAAATGTCCCAAACAAGTGGCTGTCTACATCAACCAATGGTCCAATTAACAGGAATCCTCCGTATTTGCTGGTTCATTTATTATCATATTCTTATGAAATTATGAAATTCTTCTTCTCCGGGTAGCTATGAAACCAAGAAAGAAAAAACGAACAAAATAGAACAGACACATTCACACCCCCGAATCCTCATCCCCACACAAAAAAACAAACAAAAATGGGATAGCAACAAACGGGATAGGCTCATCGACACCCAAATCCCCCTCCCCACACAAAAGCACAAAGAAGAACTCTTTAGAAATTAGTGCATTTACACTGAATACTTTAATTATGGAAAGTCAGGCCTATTATTTATTTCCTTAACTACATTGTTAATAATTTACAATTTCAAAAGGTCTTCCAATTTGACATAAGTTAGTTATTAAATTATCATAATTCTACATCTGCTATGTAAACAGACAATTGGGAGTTACACTGGTTTGCTCCAACAATCAGCTTGTTAATGGATTAGCCGTAGTTTCTGTAGGGGAACATGTCAGTTAAATTCAGTTCTGCTCCCACACTTCTCTTAAAATACTCAAGACTGGCATTTGTGGGGAACTAGCAAATCACTGCCAAATCCACAAATAAGACATGCCTTGAATTGAAACAAAATGCACAGCTTTCACATGCCTGCATCCCTTGTGTAGCATGAACTTAAAACAATATTAGCTTGGTCAGTGTTGAGATTCTTTCATTCATACGTTCAGGTATAAGGCCTATAAACGGAAAACACTTAATATCTACACATTCTCCTGCATGTTATTCAGTGTCAAAATGTGGTTTAAGGATCAGACACATAACCAATTATTTTATAATGTCCTATTCTGGCCTCTTACCTCTTCACCTCTCCAGCCTATCATCTCCTCCTAGTGGCCCTCCTTCTTCCCTTTCTCCCATCATCCATTGTCCTCTTCTATCAGATTCCTTCTTCTCCAGCCCTTCACCTATCACTTTCCAGCTGGTCCTCTTTCCCCTCTCTCCAGCTTTTTATTTTGGCATCTTCCCCTTTCTTTTCCCATCCTGATGAAGGGTCTTGGCTCAAAACATTGACTCTTTTATTCATTTTCAAAGATGCTGCCTGATCTGCTGAGTTCCTCCAGCATTTTGTGTGTTGCTTTGGATTTCCAGCATCTGCAGTATCTCTTGTGTTAATGTTAGAAGTTGTTTACTTACCTGGGTTCAGATGTTAGAGATAAGCCATCCATTCACCATGGCTCCTGTTACCTAAAAGGCCTCAGTTTTGTGCAGAGTTCGTTGGATTGGCTAAAAGAAATAATTCTAATACAACATACACAAAATGGTGGAGGATCTCAGTAAGTCAGGCCATATCCTTTGAGAAGTATAAACAGGCAAAGTTTAGGGACATACCTTTCATCAGGACTGGAAAAAAAGTGGGCAGAAATCAGAATAAAATAGTGGAAGAAGGAGAAGGAATACAAGATGACAGGTGAGGGGGAGGAAGGTGGGTAGATGGGGGAGGGGAATAAAGTAAGAAGCTGGGAGAAGATAGGTGGAAGAGGTAATAGGCTGAAGAAAAAAAATCTCACAGGAAAGGTCAGTAGACCATGGAAGAAAGGGAAGGATCAAGGGAGAAACGGGGGTCAGATGAGGGGAATGGAAAAAGACAGAAAGAAAGAAGGGCAGAAATTAGAGAAATCAATGGTCATGCCATCAGGTTGGAGGCTACCCACATAGGACCAGGGAAATGATGAGCAAGTGAGGAACAGAGACGGGGTGAAAGGATACCCAGAATGGGAAATGGAAAAAGTAAGGAGGAGAGATGGGGAAGAAATTACCAGAAGTTAGAGAAATCGATGTTTATGTATCAGGCTGGAGGCTACCCAGATGGAATATCAGGTGCTGCATCTCAGGCAGTGCCAGATCATTCCTGCCACTTTATATCCATTATCTAACTGCAGTGCAAACCAGCTTAACATTCCAATATCATCGGAAAATCTAAAATCTCACTCAAACATTTTGAACAGATAATTTTCAATACTTTTTGCCTTTTCAATAAATACATACCCAAAGTAACAAGCAAAGAACTCCAATTTCCTCTAATATAATAACAGCTAAACTTCAGAGGATTGTGGGGCAACTTGAGCCTGTGAGAAGCCTTAGAGATGAACAAGTCTTTATTTTCAGTCGTTTGCAAAGTATACAATTAAATTCATTCTTATGAGGAAAAAAATTAAAGCTTCTGAAACATATATTTGACATGTATCATTCAGCAGTATAATAGAATAAAATAATAATAATAATATAATAATGCAATGTCAGCAAACTGTCAGTTTTATCTATGTTATTACCTTTAGACTTCCACGCTATTTAATAAATCAATAGATCTTAAATCTTTTTGTCAATATTCTTTTATATACAATTATCAGTCAGCTTAATCACATCCTAAATTCTACAAATGTTGCCTCAGAATTACAATATTAAAAAGTGTCATTACTGTCACCTTAAAATCCACATTGTAATGCAATTGAGACAAAGCAAAGCAAAAGGAGTTGCTGCCCTAATTGTGAAAAATAATCATTAGAGATTTGTGACAATGTTTCATTCACACAAATTGCTCCTGTAGTTGTTAATTTTCTAAGCCATTATTTGAACTGAAAAATTTTGTTGCATAAAATACTGGAATTTACTTTTTGTGTAAATATTGAACAGATCTCACCACTACCCAAGGATACCAGACAGTAAATGATTTATTACTTCATTGTAAATGATACCAAAGCTGGAACAGAATATAAAAAATCACATTTTATCTGTGTTGACTGTTATTATAGCAAGTGTCAAATGACCATTTGGAATGAGGGAATACAATTTTTCTCATCTATGGAGTCAAAGACTCATGGTCCGTGCCAAGGGATGGGTCATACATAAAGACAGAGCCAAAATATATCTCTGATTTGTACGTGCTATGGCAAAGCTAAGCTACTTGGGAGCAGATTCATTTCAAAGTCAATGAGCATGTTAGTCTAACTAAATGGATACAAACACAGTGGATCAATACTTCCTTCTTTAGATCCCTCTTTCAAAACGAATATTGCAAGAGAAAGGACTCCCACAATACACACAATCCATTCAGCAGGTAATGCACTTTACTGCAAGTCCATTACTAATAAAAAGAAACATCTCTTCTATTCATTAACACAATACATTACGTTATTTAAAGTAATAATCAATTTTTTCAGTCTTTTCAGGATATTTTAAAAATTATCTTGGTATGCAGACAACTAACTGAATAAGTTGGTACAGACACAGAAGCAATGGAGTCATACCATTCATAATCTTAGAAACAAATTACCCTCTGGATTTAAAATCTATCAGTTTTGATTCCTACAATTAGTAATGACAACTGGATGGCATTTGCAGCAATAGCTTATTTCTGGTATAAACATAGCTTAGCAGAATTCATTTTCTCCCTCTCTCAATACTGATGAAAAAAATAGATATTTCAAATATCTATAAGAACAAACCTAATTCTTTCATTATCTTGCATATTACATGGGATTAGAAGCAATATACAGCAAACAAGCCTGGTTTTCCATGTTCAAAAATTAAATTAAGAATTTTCATAATAAATGGCTTTCTGGTCAATGCCAAATAAACTGAATCCACCATTGATCATGTAGGCATTGAAGGTCATGGACAATGTGCTGGAAAATGGGATTAATAGAGATTGGTGTCCATTAGTCAGAAGGACATGTTGGGCCAAAGGACCTGGTTTCATGCTATACGCCTGTCAATAACTCCATTAAACTTCTTTGGCTTCTGTAGTCTGCCTCTTTCCCAATCTCCTCACTTCATGACAAGACGTTATCAGCTCCATTAAACACAGGCATCCAATATAGTGATGACATAATTCTCACTGAGCAGCCAATCAGATTGAAGTGCTATGCAAAAGGCTAAATAAGAGTCCAAAAAAAGCTTAAACTTAGAATTTTTTTAAACAATCTACAGAGAATAAAAATACTATGGATTGGGACATAAATCTAGATTAAGGGAGAAGATTTCATTTCTATGTTAATAATGTAAGCATTATCAGAGATTAAAAATACATTGAGCAATAATTTACTGACCCTTTCATTTTTCACTTTTATTCCTGACATTCTTTTTCTGAAATTCTCACAATTTTGCTTTCTGTACATGATTTAGAGCTGAATCAATTATTTTATCTTGAACGTCATTGATCCTGTTATAGTTATTATTTGATAGATTTGCTGAGTATGCCCACAGGAAAATGATTCTCAGGGTTGTGTATGGTGACATATATGTACTTGGATAATAAAATTTACTTTGAACTTTGAATGTCAAAGTTCAAATTCTGAATGGTCTGTTGTGAGGTTGCTCTGTATGACTCCATGTGGAATCCAATGGCACAGCCTAACTGTGCCAGAGTTCCCTCATTTGGAGATTCCAGATCTGAAGATGAAAAGAAAAAAAGGTACATTTACTTCAGTTTAATTTTTTTTCTTTTTCTTAGTGATTTAATGTAGCTTTAACCATTTTTAAAAGTTTTGTTTTTTTTATTATTTATATCAACTTCAGTAGATTCACCTGAAATCTAACAAAATGTCTCCCCATTTGGACAGAAGGATCTGCCCCCAAACTTGCCATCTTCTAGAGTTCTGAGTGTGGAGCCTCTGTAGTACACTGGCTGAAGTTTAGTCCCCACTGAGGCCAAGGACTCAACACATTCCACTAAGGTAGGAAAAGGTAGGCAAGAACAATTCATGTTAAATCCAATCCAGCTTAATTTGGCCCAGTCATTATAAATTCTTCACAATTATGCCCTACCAAAAATATGGAATTGAAAATGTAAAAGATAATGGGAAAGCTGTCATCGGCCATGGTTTGTTTTAACATGCTGTTTACTCAATGTAATTTAAGTGAAAAATACTTGGAAATAATTCAAAGATCAGTCTGTACTTCTAGTACACATTTCAAAATAATAGAATTCTCAAGTCATCTTCCATTCCTTCTATTCATGCTGATAAAAGGATATGGGACAAGCAGAATTTCAACAAGCATAAGAACAACTGAGTAAGAAATTGCCAGTATTCTCACTGTCCCTTAAGCAATGCACAATGCATCTGCACAGATGACTAGTATTCTGCAGAAATATATTAGAATTTTAGAATGTACCCAGTGAGTACCAAGGAATGACCAGAAAGCCTGATAATTTTCTCAGAGAGAGTGATTAGTCTAAGTGGTATTAATTAATTTGCCAATTCTCACATTCGGAACACAGATTAGCTGTTCAGAGATCCAACAGACCCCAATGGTATTCTAAATAAGTATGGGTCCAATATCTCCAGGAGAAAAAAACAATTGTTAAGAGCTGACATCAAAATTAAAATAGTGACTTCAAGTGATTGAATATATGGTATTCTTGAATAATACCATGAACTTTAATCTGAAGCTAGTTAATACATTCAAAGAAACAAATTTGTTCCCATTTTTTCCACAGGAACAAGACAATGCTGAGAGCGTTCCGAGCCAACCAGACATTTGACAGTAATTTTATCTAAGCTTTTCTGATACCAGAAATTTTTCAACTAAATCTAGTGGCAGCTGTTCCACCAATATAACTTTACAAGACTAGTACTCCACACAGAATTCGCAACAATTCATCCACAAAACCTACTGAGTTGTTATTTTATGCAATAAAAAAATTGGCAAATAAAGTTTCTTTTCCACCCTGCCTGCCCTGAATAGTAGGCAACTGCAACTGTTGTGATGCTGATGGTGATCCTGTTAAATAGGAAGTCCCTGGATTTTTATTTAATTTACAAATAAAATAACATAAGAAAGGGCAACATGCACTACTATAATGCCTTTTTCAAGTTCAGACTAACGAATAATACGTTATTGAACTAAGGTACTTCTGATGAGAAACTGGTATTATGGTATTAAGAGGCAACTAATTTGTGCATAGTCAACCTCTCCTACCTCCAACATGTTAACAAGCATATACACCATGCTCATTGTAAAGAGACAATCCCGGCCTTGGTTAGACACATCTTCCAATGGTTCTGCTCAAAGTGCATCAGCCTGCTTTGCTATTTAAGTTGATACAAGGTTCTGTCAGGATAACCTATAACCTGTGCCTTGGAGGCAGTTCAGCATTCATGGTTCCTTATGGTTAAGGTTGCCATGGAGAGAGCAGCTGTTGAAGTGACATTGGTAATTGTTGTTATCAAAGCATTTAGTATCTACTATAACTACAATGCTAGCATTAAAGGGGGTGGACAGTGAAGGGGATGCTAAATGAATTAATCCTTCCTGAGACTGTGTCAGGCTTATTAAGATCATTAATGTTGCAAACTCCATCACACTCCTGACTTGAACAGTTTTGAAAGGTTTTGAGGAGTCAAAAAGTGAACTACTTATTATACAATTCCCAAGTTCTGGTCTTTGTTATACAATGCCCATAATCCGTGGCCAAAGATTTGGCCATACACAAATATACATACAGAGAATAATCAGGCTACACATGGGTCTGTGCAGATGGATGGTGTCACTGTTCAACTGAGATTCAGCTCTAGGATTAGCATATTTGAAAGAAAGTGATCCTTCAGGAAAAGGGACCCAGATGTAGGAAGTGTTCTGAAAAAAAAATGGGTCTTCCTGTGACAGCCTGTTGAAAAACCAATACTAATTCAGCAGTAATCAGCAGCACAGTAATAAATACTATAAGTTTATATAAACATTAAAATATTTGTTCACAGTTCTAGAATTGTATGGTGGAAAGAGCTGAGAGAGAAAAGGAAAATATCTTGATGGGCAAGTTAGAGATTCATAAAGTCACAGAGTATGTACAGAAACAGGCTGCTTGGTCCACTAAATCTACACCAACCATCAAGCCACAAGTTGCACTAATCCCACTCTGCTGC
Organism: Mobula birostris; assembly: GCF_030028105.1. Lineage (NCBI taxonomy): Eukaryota > Metazoa > Chordata > Chondrichthyes > Myliobatiformes > Myliobatidae > Mobula > Mobula birostris. Next base: position 20,206,547 of record NC_092393.1, read on the forward strand.
CTCCATATTTTGTTCAGCTCTTCCTAGGTTCTATCATTCACCTACACTAGGGGTATTTACTTATTGATTGAGATGCAGAATGGAGTAGGCCTTTCCGGCCCTTCAAGCTGCGTTGCCCAGCAACCCTCGGTTTAACCCCAGCCTAATCATGGGACAATTTACAGTGATTGATTAACCTACCAACCAGTACATCGTTGGACTGTGGGAAGAAACCGGAGTACCCAGAAGAAACCCACACAGTCACCCCACAAAGAGGACATATAAACTCCTTACAGGCAGCGGCAGTAATTGAACCCAGCTCACCTGCACTGTAAAGTGTTGTGCTAATCACTATGCTACCATGCCACCATAGACTGGCCCAACCAACTACATATCTTTGGAATGTAGGAGGAAACCAGAGCACCTAGAGAAATAGGCAGCACTGGAGGTCAACATCAAGCCTGAGTCACACAAACAGTGAGATAGCACCTCGATGCCATCCAGGAATACTGGTTCCTTCGTCAAAACAGTTCAATTTATGTGAACTGCATATAAAACAATGTGGGCAAGGACTAAATTGGATCACACACAGGAAATGATAGTGCACTGCATACATTGGAGTGTACAGGATCTTGAACTGGATAACAAAACCCATTCTTAACGTCCATTTCTCTCATGACCATTCAATCTTGTAGATAGGACTGCTACTTCAGCCTTTTCTAAGGGTCCACTTGTGCCTGAAGAGGACTTGATAGATTGCCGTGACTGAATCAACAAACACCAACCGGACATGTGAGGCATTTCTTTGTGAGTCTGAAGGACTCTCCCTGCCAACAGGGCATAGGCAGCAACATTGAAGTTCAAAAGTTCAAGGTGAATTTCTTATCAAAGCATACATTCTATATATAACTCTGATGGATATTCACTTTCTGGCCCAGGGAGTCTCATGTTTTGTCAAACTCACTTTCTAAACACAACAGCTGCCACTTGTAAAATCAAATACTTGTAAGTAAACTTCCGATCAACATTGTTTAGCTTCTTGTTATAAACAGGAACCAGTCTTCAGTTCTTAAAATGTAAATTGCAAGCAAGTAATCAACTTGAAGTTAAAAACACAGCTTTGCAAACAAGATCTGTACAGAGCCTCAGACTTGCTGGCTCATACCAAGATGCTAACCACCCAAGGGGTGCAGTATAAGAAAATGAATGTTGTTTGGTTCAAGGAAGCTTGCAGACCAGATGGTAACAAACACTGAGCATATCAAAGAATTGATGTGTTTAATTTTGCAAGGTTAATGAAGTTCGCTTCACAGAATTAATTGTCGGTAGCTGGGAACTACGTCTCCAAGAAATTCTTAGACCAGTTGTGTAAAAGGGTATCAAACAAAATCTCACATGCGTGCTTAGTTACTCAGGTGGCAGAAAAAGGGTATATATGTGGAGAGCAGTTCAGGCTCATTAGGAATGGAGTAAGGAACATCAAGAAGCATCAACAAAAACATGGGCTGAACTAAAATCCATTCCTCTGGTTTTGGTTTCTGTTAAGGACGATTCATTTATTTGCATCACTGGTATGTCTTTTTACTTTATAGAAATTGTACCTGCGTTTTGGAAATCCTTTGTGTTTTAGAAATGGTTTGTAATCTGCAAGTGTCTAAGATAGAAATCTTCTGTGAGCTTTAAATGTGTTTTGAGAATGTTGTTTAGATTTAAGCATATATCATTGAAGATGAACTGTGTTTTAAACTAATGTGTTAGCTGGAAGTATCTACTTCTTGGTGGTTGTGGGGGAGGGGGAGAACCCACCACTCAAATAGTTGGCATTGGCAGCTAAACTCACCGTGGAGAATAAACAGGGAAGTGAACTTGTCTTTGAAGATTTGGCAGTTACAGTATAATCTCTCTTTAGTGAGAGTAGTCATAGCTATTTACATCCAAAAGGTCTTAAGGTCTTCATTTGAGTTTAGAACTTTGTGGTCAGCAAAACCAGTACTATCACATAATCTTGAGATTCACCTCCTTGCAGGCACCCACAAACAATGAAACATAAATGAATCTATGTTAAAACAAGTGCAACAAAGGCCATCAATCATCCAATGTGCAAAGGAGGGCAAATAGTGCTAATAGTAAAAAAAAGTGAACTAATAATTCGTAGAACATGAGCTGCAGAGTCCCTGACAGTGAGTCCTCGGGGGAGGAGTCAGTTCAACACTGAAGCCAGTGAAGCTGGCCCTGTATTCTGCTGGCTACAGGGCAACAACTGCTCCCGAACATGGTAGCGTGACCCAAGACTCCTGCTCTTCCCTTCTGATGGTAGTAGTGAGAAGTGAGGGAGATGGGTCAAGTGCTGGCAGGCAGGATGGGCTCAGGTATGGGATCTTGGCAATGGACTGAATGCCGATTATTTGTCTGCTCTCGGGCTTTGACATTTTAATGTGGTTCAACACTTTCATTAACATGGAGTAGTGAGGCTACTATGTTGGGCACGTGGCCAAGTGGTTAAGGCGTTCGTCTAGTAATCTGAAGGTCTCTAGTTCGAGCTTCAGCTGTGGCAGCGTGTTTGTGTCCTTGAGCAAGGCACTTAATCACACATTGCTCTAGTGCCTGTGCGAGGAGTGGCGCCCACACAGACTTCCAATCTGTGCTTGTAAGGCATGAAAATGCCTGATGCAGGCCTCTCATGGTTTGAGTCAATGTTCCCCAGTGAGGCTGAACACTGATTCATTTTCCACTCTTGGGCCTCAATGCTTTAATCTGGCCTGAAGTCCAGCCCAGTAATGGTTGACCTGCATATCCAAGGTGCCGTAGCTGCATTCCTAAATCAAGTTTGCCAAATCTTTCAGAGGATCATAAAATCACCAGTTCATTTAGAGTTTAAATGGTTCGAAACTATATTTCTTAAAGGAACAGTCAATGAAGGAAATATGTGATGCTTGAATCTGGGTAAAAATTCAAACTACTGGAGGAACTAGGCAGGTCAGGCAGCACCTACGGAGGGAAATAAACAGTCAATGTTGGACAAGACCCTTTACATACCTAAGAAGAATGAGATAAATTTTGCCACTGGTGGGATTATCAAAGATGGGCTACAACACCTTTGTTTTATGTCTATGAAGCAGAATAAGCTGCGGTCAAAAGAAGGATCAATCATCTCATACTGTCCTGCATATAACATCTGACAATAAACTGTTGCGTTTCTGTCTGACCATATAATTATTTGTTTCATAATCTGAAATTAGAAGCAAGTTACTAAAGAATAATGTTAAACTAGAAGCTTAACACTATTTTGTGTTCCTTACACACAAGTCCCCTGGAATGAAAGGGTTAACATGAAATGCCCAGATAAAGTTCTACAGAGTGGCAGACATGTTGAAGGGCAAGTCTAATCAATGTGAATAAAATCTGTGGTGAGTATCACACAGCCTGAGTCACTTGCTGATCTTAAGCTCTTGTTTTAACTTGCGCCAGGCACAGCTTGGAATCTTGCATCAATGGATGCAATCATAACCAAGACATGTAAATGCCAAAGACACAGCAAATAAATATTAATAAATAATACAAAAATAAGGAGCAAGAGCTCATTGGCTAGATGGCCACATCACTTTCTAGATTTCCATTGCAGCACTTGTGCATTACGACATATTATACTTCTATTTTTCTTCAGAAGAGAGAATTAGTGGCTATGCTAGTTAGTGGTTACAGAATCACCCCATTAATTTATACAGAACAATGCATTGTTGCAAACACAGAAGTTCCAGCTATTCTCAGTTGACTATGTTGGACTGGTAATGCTATTTGCATATCCAATAGCAGACTCCTAAAATAGTCTTTCAATGCTCTGTTGTGGGAGGTGATTACCAGGTGGTCAGGGAAACAAATCAAGGATATGTTGGAAGCTTCAGAGAAGGAGCACAACATCTTCCCTTCCGTATCCTCCCCAACCTCCCCTCTGAGCTTCCCCTCTACCATTATCAACAAAGTCTCTGACCATATCTAATCTATTACTTGTAAATCTGCAGTCATCCTTTCTCCTCCACAACAGAATGAAGGTTGTGTTCCCCTGGTCCTCACCTCCCACTACATCAACCTCCAGACTCAACATATCATTCACCACAATTTCCTACAGAGATTTCCACCACTGGACACACCTTGCCCTTCTCACACTTTACATCCATTGGTTCTTTCATGATTCCCTCTCCCATTCTTCTTTGCTCACCAACACTCCACTGTGTATAGCACTTACTCTTGAAACTGCAGACAATGCATCATTTGTCCTTTCATTTATTCTCTTCCCACCATGCCAGGAACCAGTCTTTCCAGAGGAAGCAGCGATTCACTAATGCTCTTCCAAACTAGTATTCAACATTCAGTGTTCACAATGTGGTTTCCTCTAAACTGAAGAAACCAAATACAGATTGAACGATCATTTTATTGAACACTTGTGTTGAATTCACTGAGGCAACCCAATGCTTTGCACTGCCTGCCACTTTAAGTCTCCAACTTACTCTGACCTATTCATCTGGAGTCTCCTGCGCTGTTACAATGAGGCCCAATGCAAACTCAAGAAACATCACCTTGCCCTCCATCTGGGCTTGTTATAACCTTCTGGACTTAACATTGTTTTCTAACTTCAGGTAACTCAATCTCTGTTAGCTTCAATTGTCCAACTGTGACATTAGCTCAGCTGGTTTGTTGTTTTATTTCCCCTTTTCCTCCTCTGGAAGCAAAGGACGTGATCAGTGGAACTGTCAGGCTCATCTTCCTGCTCTGCATTTTGTTGCTCCTACATCTTTTTATCTGAGTAGATGACCTTTCTTTTACAGATTATCCCCATGGTTTTACTCTGTCAGAGGTATAACTGTTTAATTAAGTTTCACAAATTTCTTTTGTCTTCTTCTCATTTCTGAGAAAGGGATTTTGAACTGAACTATTAATTATTACCTCCCCATGAATGCAGCCTGATCTACTGAGTATTTTTGATTTCCAGCATTTGTAATAAATTTGATTTTCACAAGAGTGTCTGCTTCAGAAGCAAGGTATTGGGGACTTCTGCCCAACATTTTTTTTATCCATATATTTCTATGACTTTTGTTCCTGCAAGCTTATTTCAGCATATGTAATTGTGATGCTATTTTACTTACAGTTTTCAAAGATATATCTAAATTTAATATCAGTGATGGGGCACTTCAACTTTATTGGGACACCAGAGATCATTATCATCATCATCAGGTGCCATGCAGAGTTTGACCTTCGACTGCCATGGCCCACACACTCCTGTTTCGGGTCAAGTGGATCAATTCTTTGGTATTCATTTCCAGTTCTCTGGCTGCTGTCTCCATCATCATTTGTCTTTCTCTTCCTCTTGCTTTCTTCCCTTCAGTCTTTCCCATAATTACCTTGCATTCTAACTCCTCTTTCCTAATCACATGTCCAATGAAGTTACGTTGCCTTTTCGTAATCTCATACATTATTTCTCTTTTTGTGTTTGCTCTGTTCATGACATCCTGGTTAGATATTTGTTTCGTCCATGATATTCTTTGCATCCTCCTCAAAAACCGCATCTCTGCTACTACAATTAGTTTCTTCATGTTACTAGATATCGTCCAGCATTCTGAGCCATATAACTGGATAAACGTAACATTTCAGTACTCTGAGGCAGGTTGTCATGCCTAGTTTAGTATGAGTCAGTATGCTCTTCATTCTCGTAAAGGTGTCTTTTGCCATCCCTATTCTTCTTTTAATGTCCAAGTCACACCTGCCATCTGATGTCACCCAGCTTCCTTAAGTAGCAAAAGTTCTGTACTTGTTTTATGTCTTCCCCGTTTATTCTCAGCCTGCAGATAGGATCCTCCTTCTTTTTGGATATCACCATACATTCTGTCTTTTCACAATTGATAAATAGACCCATTTGTGCACTTTCTTCAACAATTATATCAATTAAATTTTGTAGTTCTTTCTCCGTACTTGCAATTAACAGTGTCATCTGCATATCTGAAATTACTGATGTTTTCACCACCAACTTTGATTGCCAAGATGTCTCTTATTTTTTGTAATATTGTTTCTCTGTACACATTAAATAAAACAGGGGAGAAACCACACCCTTGTCTAATGCCTCTCTTGATTTTCGTAAACTGACTCACTTCTCCATCTATTCTTACAGCGGCAGTTTGTACCCAGTACAGATTTCTGATTAGGTGGAGGTCTTTTGAATCTAGATCTAGAGTTTTCTGTAATATTTCAAATAACTTATTGTGTTTCACTTTATAAAATGCTTTTGTGTAGTCAATAAAACAAACAAATCTTTTTGCACTTGAATAGCTCGTTCTGATAGTATCCTTAACATCAATATTGCATTTCTTGTGCCTTTGTCTTTCACAAAATCACACTGTTCTTTGCCTATTTCCGCTTGTATCTTACTTTTAGCTCTTGTCATCAAAATGCTTAGAAGTATCTTGGTGATATGACTCATGAAACTTATGGTCCTATGTAATTCACATTCTATTGCTCCAGGTTTCTTAGGAAGAGTAATAAATACTGATTTTTTTCATCTCTTCTGGTATTATTCCAGTCTCATAAATGTCATTGATTAAATCAGTAAGTTTTTCAATTCCACAATCTTCAAGGGCGATAATTTGTTCTATTACTAATTCATCAGGACCTGCTGCCTTTCCTTTCTTCATCTTATTTATTGCATTACGAACTTCAGATTTTAAAATACTTGGACCTTCAATGTTTTTCTTAATTTCTGGTTTTTTGCCTCGATCGTCTTCAAACAATTCCTGAATATACTCAGTCCATCTGTTCATAATCTCATTTTTTTCCATGAAAATGGTACCATCCTTTGCTTTCAAACATCCACCTGAAGAACAGAGGAGCTTTTTACCAGTGATATTCTTGATTTGTTGATGTAACTTTTTTGGATCAGTAATAGGGATTCTTTCTATTTGCTCACATTCCTGGTTTTACCATTCTTCTTTGGCTTTTTGACATAAGCTTTTAACTTTTTTATCTAAGGACTTATATTCTATAGGATTTGCTTTCCTCTGTCTCTTTTCTTCCATTAGATTTTTGATTTCATCTGTCATCCATTTATTCTTTGTGCTCTTTTCTTTTTTAGGAATCACTGACTTTGCTGATTCTACCAAGGCATCCTTTAGAGAGTTAAATTTCATTTCTACATGATTGCTATGATCTTCAACAGATTCTATTCCTAGACTTTGAAATCTATTCCTTACTTCAATTGTAAATTTTTGTCTTAAGTTTTCTTCTTTAATTAATTGCAAGTAGTCAAGGGATTGTTCAGGTTTCTGCTTCTTTAGTTTTTTAAGTTTTACTTTTACATGACATACTACTGGGTTATGGTCACTATTACAGTCTGCACCTGGATATGTTTTGCATTGAGTCACTGAGTTTCTAAATCTTTGGTTTATAGTAATAAAGTCAATTTGATTTCTAGTGTTATCACCTGGACTTTTCCAGGTCCACAAACGTCTTGGATGGTTTTTAAAGTAGGTATTCCTAATGACCTGATTATTCATCTTGTACCATTCTACCCATTTCTCACCTCTTTCATTTCTTTCCCCTAGTCCAAATTTTCCTATGGTATTTCCATCAGCACCTTGTCCTACTTTAGCATTTAGATCTCCCATGACAATAACAATATCTTAAGATTTGCATCCATTCTTTGCTTGTTCAAGCTCTTCATAGAATTTAACTATATCCTCATTTTTTCCATCTGTTGTTGGTGCATATACCTGCATATTTGCTAAATCAAATGGTTGTCCTCTGAATCTAACAAGGAGCACTCTTTCTGATATTGCCCAATGTCCTAAAATACTTTTTGCTATGTTTTCATCCATAAGAATTCCTACTCCATTAGTATGGGATGTTCCACAAGAATGAACTAGTGTTTTATTTCTAATCTGACATTTTCCAGCACCTATCCAACGAACTTCGCTAAATTCCATGATGTTAATCTTTCATCTTTCCATTTCATTTATCTTCCTGCTTGATATAGGGTTCTTAAATTCCAAGTGGCAATAATTTTCTTTTGTGTTACATGAATTATATGAGCAGTAGCTTAATGACGGTCGGAATCCCCTGCTGACCAGAATCAACCCTACCGAGCGAAGCATCTTCAGAATTGACTTGAAGATCCTCTTGACGCTGTTGTTGTGTGATACATTTTGTGAGTTTGACTATGGTTTTCTTTGCAAATTGCAACAGTGGTTTGCTACTGCCTACCGTTGGGCGAACTAAAGAAATCGCCATTTCTCTTCCCAAATGTTCATCCGCCTATACTATAGCCGTTGACATTTGAGGTCGTAGCTCATCCGTCTTCTCCATCATAAGTTCAGTTACTGATCCTACCGGATCTTCCGTTGGCCTTCGCTCGTATCCTGAGCAGGAACCCTTGCAGGTGCTACCGTTCCAAGTCAGAGCAATCCTGGGAGCAATGAATGACTAAGGGTAACTCCACTTTCCCCAAAGCTCTGAAAGTCCCCAATCAGAGCCTCATCACCGGTTGCAGTTTAGAGTCATACGCAGGACTAACACCAGAGGATGCTGAGATTGAAACGAACAGGGAGGGACTGAGCTGAGTTAAAAGGAGCTGCAGAATTATAAAATATCAGTTTGTATTAAATGTATAAAAAGTGGAAAACGAAACAGGGGTAATACAAGCAGTTCTGGAACAAATTACACAGCAAAAACTATTTGCAAAGCATTGACTTACAGCAATCACAATTAAATATTTACTAGGGTTCAAAATTATCACATATACACTTTGAGGTACATTATGAAGCGTATTACAGAGAAGAAACTCTTTCTGCCAGCTAGATTTTGTCCTACCAAAGGACTAAGAATTAAGGCAATAGCATGAGAAATCAGAAAGCAAATAAGAATTTCCCTCACCTCCCCACCCCTATCTGAGCCCATATGCTAACAGAATACTGAATAGCAAAATCTCATGAAGAGGACATTACAAGTCTACATGGGGTTAAGTGAGTGAGGTGGCAAAGATCTGACTAGTGGAGTTAAATGTAGGAAAGTGCAAAACTGCCTACTATGACAAAGAAAAAACTAAAACATATGTTACAAATGCAAGAAAATCGCAGATACTAGAAATCCAAAGCAACACACACAAAATGCTGGAGGAACTCAGCAGGCCAGGCAGCGTCTAGACAAATGAGTAAACAGTCAACGTTTCGGGCCGAGACTCTTCATTAGGAAATATATGTTATCTAATTAAGTCTGGGCATCCTACTGCAAGGAACAGGGAAAGGCAGCAATATATTATTATTTCAGGTCAAGACCCTGCATCAGGATTATGTATCACTTTGATCAATCCTTCCTCTTACTTGCCATTTTCCCTTTCCACTCTTACCCTTGATACAGGATCTCAATATAAGACCTTGACCACTCTTTGTCTCCACAGATACTGCTCTACTGTGGAGTTCTTTTGACAGTTTGTTTTTTCCCCTCCGGATTGTAGTTGCTTAAGTCCTTTATTTCTCCAAAGTAATATTTACTGTAAGGAGAACTGAGTACAAAAATAAGAGATTCACTTTTTTGCATGAGACCACATCTGTAGCATTGTGTACAGTATTAGCCTCTGAATGTAACAATAATTCCTAAAGATGAAAGAATAGCTGTATTTGTCACATGTACATCCAAGCATTTAATAAATTGCATCATTTTCATCTTTATATCAACAACAAAAACAGTCTCAGGATTGTGCTGGGAGCCAGCCCACAAGTGTCACCATGCTTCTGGCACCAACATAGCATGCCCATAACTCAATAACCCGAAACATATGTCTTTGGAATGTGGAAGGAAACTTCAGCCTTCAGAGAAAACCCATGCAGTCACGGGGAAAACAGACAAACTCCCTCCAGACAGCAATAGGAATTGAACCCTGATAGGTGACCACCAGTTCTGTGAAATGACTGTGTTACTCTGCTGCCCTTAAAAGGTCGCTAATGCACTGGAAATGGTTCTCTGAAGGCTTTCTAGACTAACAACTAGAATGGGCAGGTTGTATTATGGAAAATTATATAGGTTTTACCTGTATCTGGTATTTAGAAGCGTGAAAAGTGACTTGACTGAAATGTGAACCTGAGAGGTCTGGACACGGTGGATATGGATAGGGTGGATATGGAGAGGGTGTGGGAGAACATAGAACTAAGGGTCTTTGATTCAAAATAAGGGATTGCCCTTTTAAAACCGAGATGTTGTGATTTTATTTCTCTTCTAGTCTCGAATCTCTGGACTGTCTTTCTATAAAGGGCAGAGAAAGCAGAGTCTTTGACAGTATTTAAGGCAGAGATGGATAGATTCTTGATAAGCAAAGAAATATGCTGATCGTAATGAGAAGATGCCTTTAGAATCAGATCAGCCATAATCTTATTAAATGTTGGATCAGAATGAGAGGCAGAATGGCCTCCCCTTGCTCATAACCCATATGCTTGTTTGTAATAAATCATGCAAAAGCATAGAGAAAAGAGAATCAAAATTAACAATTGGCTATGACTGGTACAATCACTAGGTCATCAAGGAAAAGACAGGAAAATTTAATTAATAGAAAAACTTTTACAAAGTTATATATGGTTATGACGGATTAAATGGCCTCCTTCTAGTCTGGTTCATTCTCCAATTTTATTACTTTACAAAGTGCTGGAAAGGCACTGTAGAATCAATTTGGGTTTAAAGAACAATTTTGTTTTCTGGCAGTCCTCATGAAGCATTTGGAAAATAAAATCTATGATAACAGATGGGGAGAGCCAGATGAACTTTGACATAAACATTTTATGTCCTTTTACACTTCACTCATTTGTGTCGGCCTTACTAAAACAAGCTGTGTATCATTTGTGTATGTGATATTTCACTTGTTTAGAAAAAAATGTTACAAATTTTCAACATTTTAAATGAAAATCAAGTGAGGAAAGGAAACCACACATTAAACACACACTATTATAAAATAATGCATCAAAGTAGCTTAATTTTTGCGTGCAATTTTCTCTCTTCCAATATTCCTAATCTCTCAGTTTATTGTTTATTCCAATTTAAAGTGAATGTGTTTGAAATGTGATTATTACTGCAACAAAGAACTTTCAGAGATGGACCCACAACAGTTAAGAAATCATCAATGGGTAATGGGTTCTTCTGAAGAGTGTGCCAGTGATTTATATATTCCTCAAAAATAAGCCAAAAGAATGCAATTTTCAACATAATTATTACAAATCATTAATCATTTAGGTCTGAACATCAACGGCACCGAATTTGTTTGTTTGACATCTAATACTTGGAAATATAATTTAAACTTCTGATTCATATATCATCTCACGGAGATGTTAGAATTCCATGGGGAATTTTAGTAGCTTTTAGATTACATACACATTTGCAGAAAGCAATCTAGATTTACATTTACTGAAATTCTTTCTGATAGCTCATGGAGCCAGGGGAAATTAGTTTCCGAGTAATAATATCCATCTGAGCATCACTAGACCTCAGTGACCCCAGCAGAGCGTGTCACATTGCTATATATTTTCTTCAAGGTCATGTGTTGGGGAATTCTTTTGCCAAACACAGAAATTCTTTGGTCTTTATCAAAAGAATTTTGTTTATAGCCCCTAAATAATTATTGTATCATGTCTATTTTTTTTGTGTCCTCTGTTCTTAGAAGCTGAAACACAGAAGTACAAAGACCAATGCAAAGCATTAATCTACAAGTCCTTTAAACAAGCATGGTTTACAAATAGTGTTGGCCAACTACACTGAAATCTTCACAAGACAAGCAAGGCTGGTTTCAACATGACGAAGACTCCAAACTGACCAAGTCCATGACTGTGCTGTTCAATCCAACACATGAATTGGGCAAGGTTTCCTTGAGTTTTACACTTACTGCTTTCTTTCAACCCATTGCCCCACTATAGTACTTGATTACATTATGGAAGCATCTTTTTTCTCCCTGCTTCAACCAATGATCTTCCCAAACACTCTAACCTCTGATTGCTAGCTCACAGCTCTGATCCTACTGAACTATAAGAGACCTCAATATCACTTATGATCTGCAACCTACCCAAATTCCTCAACTTATTCTCTAATGGCACCAATTAATTCTGCAGAGAACTTCCAGACCATGACCTTTCTGATTAGTCATAGTCATACTTTATTGATCCCGAGGGAAACTGGTTTTTGTTACAGTTGCACCATAAATAATTAAATAGTAATAAAACCATAAATAGTTAAATAGTAATATGTAAATTATGCCAGGAAATAAGTCCAGGACCAGCCTATTGGCTCGGGGTGTCTGACCCTCCAAGGGAGGAGTTGTAAAGTTCGATGGCCACAGGCAGGAATGACTTCCTATGACGCTCAGTGTTGCATCTCGGTGGAATGAGTCTCTGGCTGAATGTACTCCTGCGCCCAACCAGTATATTATGTAGTGGATAGGAGACATTGTCCAAGATGGCATGCAACTTGGACAGCATCCTCTTTTCAGACACCACCGTCAGAGAGTCTAGTTCCATCCCCACAACATCACTGGCCTTACGAATGAGTTGAAATCCCGATACTCATTTCTCCGTACACACGTGAAGATATGATCAGAAGATGCAGAGATTATTGTGAACTCCACCAAACACAGCTCATTGTCAGAATTCTGAGACTTTAAAATGACTTATGTCTATACTAATGGTTTATGTTTAATATGTAAAGTATAATCTGAAGAATACTGACATATGTTAGGGATTGAAATGTCATGGAATAATATGAACATTACAAGCATTAATTTAAATGAGAACCAGTCCACAGTTCTTAATGTAAATTGTAAATAGTGATCAATTTGAAATTAAAAGGGCAACCTTGTAAACAGAGAGGACGGTCTGTAGAACATAGGCGAATGACCCACAGCATACGGGGGTGGGGATTGTGGGGGTGCAGCTGCTCAAGAGGTACAGTTTGCAAAGTAAAGTGACCAGAGACATTCTCATCTGCATCAGCTGAATGCAAGACAAAGGAGATATAGTAAATGGCCTACATCAAGCCTAGCAACACCAATATTTTGCACCGCTGTGGCTGAGCTCGGAGAAACTTCCTGACCAGACTGAAATTATTCCTGAGCACATCAAACATGGTCACGGCATATTTGCTCTATCAATAATTGGGATAATTGTGCACTCACTGAGGCAGCCCTCACAATGCTAACTTTGGGTGTCTGGGTTCTCAGTCCTCAAAAGCTTTTAGACCATTTATGTTAATTACTTTGCCTTGGCAAATGTGTTTTGACATTCTCAACGGAAGCATTATAAGGCACAAAATACTGAAATAAACGATAGCATTGTAGCTATTGGCCGGCTGGTGGCACATTGACATCAGCGCCGGACTTCGGAGCGAAGGCTCCCGAATTCGACTCCATGTTGGGCCACCCCCGAGCACACTTTCCATCCGTGCCAGGTTGAGTGTCGAGCTAGCCACTCGGCCTCGTAAAAAAAAACAAGGGTCGAGTCAGGAACGTTCATATCGTGACCCGGTTAATCAGAAAGGAGACCAGTCCTGATACTATGCGCCAGACAAGAATGGCTGACTGTCTGGTGCGACATGCTAGGAAGGAAGGATTGTAGCTATTGAATCACTTGTTCTTAAGATTATACAATTCTGACATACTTTGAGTTTGGGAAACTCTACTGGGAGGATCTCCAGGAAAATGTCTGCTTGTAGCAATGAATAAGAACCATTTATATCAACCAGCTTCAGTGTCATTCAGGTGACTCAATTTATAGTCAGTATGCAATAGCAGATGGAAACCTATTTAAAGCATCAGAAAAGTCAAAATGCAAGAAAGTACTTGCTAATCATAGTACTCCCCTTCTCATCCAGCTGCTGAAAGGTAAAATTGTATGGGTTTCTAATATTGAACTGCAATCACATGATTCGATGAAGAATCCAATAATTCTAGATTATCTTCCCTTCAAGATTTGTTTTATTCAGTCTTGTGATCTAGGCAAAGCTCAAACGTCAATCATTCCCAGTGGTGAAGGTATTCCAGCCCACCGGTGTTAGGTGAAAGTTGTCGTATGATTTGGTGGTGTACCTAGAAATTATGGAAACCCACTTGCTTCTTTCCAGATGAGGTTAGAGAGGTCCTATTTTAATAAAGACCAGAGATCCTGACCTATAATATAATTATCCAGTTACAATTGTCATCAGCTCTACAAAATACCCCTTTTAAATTTACCTATAGTATCTCCAATTTAATGTTCAAAGGGTAGATATGAAAAATATTCACAAACTATAGAGATAAGAGCAGAATCTCTCCAATATTTTCCTTCATATTTATATAAGAATTCCAGCCTACCTAAGATCACTGGAGCCAGTCCAACTTACTATTCAACTCAGATATTCAGCCAATTAGTGTCTCACCAAATCAATGCTGTCAATAGCTTTTCCGGGCAGATTAGCTGAGAAATCAAAGCATTAAGGAACTTCAAAACAGTAAAAATGTATAGAGAGGACTTTTAATAAAATTCAGTGAGAAGAATACTGTCAAGCAGAAATACCAAATTAAGTCTGGCCAAAGAGATGGCAATGCAGAATGACTTTCAATAAAGTTACATTAATACTTTAATTTCATGATGGATTTTTTAACAAGTAACTTCAGTGCAGCACTCACACACTGAAGTGTTTGCTGAAGAATGAATGTGTTGAAAGAGCATGTGAATTTAAATAAGGTTTTAATCGCGAAGTATTTTAGTGAACATCATTTCACCAGTTTTTAAGAAATCAGGACATTTAGTTTACATCAATCTATAGTCCAAACCTAAAAGAAAAATGTAAGAATGAAATCAAAAATCACAGTATTTACAGAGACTTCAGCTATATTAAGCTCAGGGCCTTTCAGGGATTTTCGACAATCATTGCGAACAGTCACTGATTGGCTGAGGCAGCATGAGGTTTAAAGCAGGGCCTTTCAGAATTTTTCAGTGGGCTGCAATCACAACAATCTCTTAGACACTTGGCAAAAGCCAATAAAAAGAAGCGTTGTGAAAGAGGTGAGGCCATTCTTGGAATGGACATTGTTAGAATGACCAGACTTTGGCTCAACAGGTAGAAGCTTTAAGTAAATTTCTAGTAAGATAATTTTTCACTTTCTTTGTCTATCAATATATATTGTTGCTAGTGTGGTGAGAACTGGTCCAGAATTAGTGGTATCTTCTTTGTGTGAGATGTGGGAACTCTGTCACACCTCCAGTCTCCTGATAACTAATCTGCACCAAGTACATCGAGCTGCAGCTCCTTAGAGGCTAGGTTAAGGAACTGGATCTTCAGCTCAGTGATTTTCAGCTCATTCAAGAGAATGAGGAGGTAACAGATAGGAGCTACAGGAAGGTAATCACTCCTAAATTGCAGGAGGCAGGTAGCTGGGTGATTGTGAAAAGAGGGAACTGGAATAGGCAGCCAGTATAGAATTCCTCTTTGGCTGTTACCCTCAGTAGTAAGTATTCTGCATTGGATACTACTGGGGGGGGCGGGGAATGACCCACTGGGGGAAGTTGCAATGACAGTCTCTGGCACTGGAAGAGGAGGACTGTAGTAGCGATAGGAGATTCTATAGTTAGAGGGGCAGTCAGGAAATTCTATGGACATGAAAGAGGCGCATTGTCTGCCAGGTATCAGGGTCACAGATGTCTCAGCTCAGATCCAAGGCATTCTAAAGGGGGAGGGGTGAGCTGCTGGAAGTCATTGGTACCAGTGACATAAATAGGAAAAGGGAGATGGTTCTGAAGTGAGAATATAAGGAGTTAGGTGAAAACCTGAAAAGCAAGACCTCCAGGGTAGTAATCTCTAGATAGTTGTCTGTGCCACAAGTCAGTGAGTGTAAGAATAGAATGATTTCACAGATGAATGCGTAGCTGAGGAATTGGTGCAAGGGGCAAGATTTCAGATTCCTGGATCATTGGGATTTCTTCTGGGGAAGGTATAAATGATTGGATTCTTCATCGCGTCATGTGATTGCAGTTACAAAAAGGATGGGTTACAACTGAACCCGAGGAGGAGCAATATCCTCGTGGGCAAGTTTGCTAGAGCTATTGGAGAGGGTTTAAACTAATTTAGCAGGGGTGTGGGAACTGGACTGATAGGGTAGAGGATGGGAGAGTTGGCATTCAAGTAGATGCAGTATGTAATGAGAATGTGAGAAAGGATAGTGTCAAGAGGATAGCACACAATTGCATTCAGCTGGATGAATTGATGTGTAACATGGGAGCAAAATTGAAAAGATTTATGAATACAGTACTGAAGGTGTTATATTTGAATGCATGTAGTATACAAAATCAAGTAGATGATTTTGTAGCACAGCTAGAGACTGGCAGGTATGATGTTTTAGGCATCACTGAGATGTAGTTGAAAGAAGATCATAGTTGGGAGCTTAACAGCCAAGGATACACATTATATTGAAAGGGCAGACAGGTAGGCAGAGTGGGTGAGGTGGCTCTGTAGATAAAAAAAAATGAAATCAAATCCTTAGAAAGAGGTGACTTAGGATCGGAAGATGTAGAATCCTCGTGGGTAGAATTAAGAAACTGTAAGGGTAAAAAGACCCTTACATAGGTATGTACTGGCCTCTGAACCATAGCCACAATCTGGGGTACAAATTACAATGGGATTGGAAGTTCATGTAAAAAGGACAATATTATGATTGACATCCGTCAACAGGCAGGTAAATTGGGAAAATCAGGTTGGTGCTGGATCCTAATACAGGTATCCCCCGCTTTTCGAACTTTCGCTTTACGAAACCTCACTGTTACGAAATACCTACATTAGTACCCTGTTTTCACTTTCAGAAGATGTTTTCACTGGTTCGAAGAAAGGAAGCGCGCAAAAAAATCGGCGCACGATAAAAGGCACTGCGCATCCCGATCAGCCGCTCTCCCCCGGATTCAGAACGGCATTGCTTAAACACATTGCATTGAGCAGCCGTTAGCAAGATGAGTTCTAAGGTGTTGGAAAAGCCTGAAAGAGTAAGGGTGTTACACTTAGCGTAAAACTAGACATAATTAACCGTTTCGATTATGGTGAACGAAGCAAGGGCAAAGTGAGTTTGGCTTGTGGAAGCTGACGAAGATGATGTTGAAGAGGTTTTGGCATCCCATGACCAAGAACTGATAGATGAAGAGCTGATGCAATCGGAAGAAGAAAGGATAACAATCGAAACTGAATGCAGTAGCAAACTAAATGTGAAGCAACTGCGTGAGATTTTCGCTGCAATGATAAAGTATGACTTTAATTTTGAAAGGTTACGTAGATTTAGGGGATATTTGCAGGATGGTTTGAGTACTTACAAACAACTGTATGATAGAAAAATGCGCGAGGCTCAGCAGTCAAGCAAGCCTTCCACATCAGCCACAGCAGACGACGAACCTCGACCTTCGACATCGAGGCGGGCAGTCAAAGGAAAAGATGAGCTGCCTGCTCTAATGGAAACAGATGATGAGATGACACCCCCGTGTCCCACCACCCCAACCCGCAGGCCCCGGACAGATACTGTACCGATTCGCAGAGAATGCAGCGGTAGCCGGGAGGCACACAGCACATCTTTAAGAAAAAAGCCGAAATAAACATGCTAATTAATTACGTGCTAGGCAACACCTAATTAATTAGTTTGTTTATTTGGGCTTTTATCTTAAAGATGTGATGTGTGCCTCCCGGCTACCACTGCGTTCTTCACGACAATGTATCGGTCGGCAGCCTGGAGGGTGGGGGCCAGTGCACCACCCCAACCTGCGACGACTCAGTCTAACACACCATCATCAGTGTGCTTGGCGCTGTTTTCCCAATTCCGGTAAGTGATACTACACTGTACATACATTATTTCTACCTTATATCGGGTGTGTATTTTTAAGTGTTATTTGGTAGATTTGGCAGCTTCATAGTTTAAAGGTTACTGGAGAGTGCGTTTATGCCAACAGCGCTTGCGTGAGATTTTCTGCCAAGAGCGCTTGCGTGAGATTTTCGCTACGGAGATCTGTGCAGACAATCATTGTAGAGGAGTATTTCTACTTCATATAGGCTGTGTATTTATCATATCATTCCTGCTTTTACTATATGTTACTGTTATTTTAGGTTTTACGTGTTATTTGGCATGATTTGGTAGGTTATTTTTGGGTCTGCGAACACTCACAAAGTTTTCCCATATAAATAAATGGTAATTGCTTCTTCGCTTTACGACATTTCAGCTTACGAACCGTTTCATAGGAACGCTCTACCTTCGGATGGCGGGGGAAACCTGTATCGGTAGTTTGTAGAATGCCAAATAGATGCCTTTCTAGAGTAGCTTGTTGTTGAGCTCACTGAGGGAAAGGCAATTCTGGAGTAGGTGTTGTGTAATGAACAGATTTATTTCGGGAGTTTCAGAAAATGGACCTCTCAGGAGATGGTGATCATAATATGACAGAACTCACACTGTAGTGTGAGAGGAAGAAGCTAAAGTCAGATGTATCAGTATTAGAGTGGTGTAAGGGAATTACAGAAGCATGAGAGAGGAGCTGACCGAAGTTGATTGGAAGGGGGCACTGGCAGGGATGACAATAGAACAGCAATGACTGGAGTTCTGGGAGCAATTCAGATAGCGCAGGATAAATACATTCCAAAAGAGAATAAATATTCTGAAGAGAAGATGAACCAACTGTGGCTGATGAGGTAAGTCAAAGACAGCATAAAGGAAAAACAGTGGGAATATAATATTGCAAATATTAGTGTGAAGTTAGAGAATTGGGGAGCTTTAAAAACAAACAGAAGATAACTAAAAAGCCATAAAGAGAGAAAAGATGAAATATGAATGCAAGTTAGCTAATAATATAAAAGAAGATACCAAAAGCTTTTCTCAGATATATAAAAAGTAAAAGGAGAAGTGAGAGTGGACATTGGATGCATACAAAGAAATGAGAGACAAACTTAATAGATAAGTATTTTGTGCCATTCTTCACTGTTGAAGATACTATCACAGAATGTCAGAAATTTGAGAGTGTCAGGGAGCAGAAGGAAGTGTAGCTGCTCTTTCTAAGGAGAAGGTGCTTGAGAAGCTGAAAAGTCTGAAGGTAGGTAAGTCACCTGGACCAGATGAACTACACTCGATGCTCTGAAAGAGGCAGCTGAAGAGATTGTGGAGGCACTAGTAATGATCTTTCAAGAATCACTAGGTTCTCAAATTGTTCTGGAGGACTGGAAAATTGCAAATGTCACTGCACTCTTTAAGAAGGGAGGAAGGCTTGTTACTTGTTACATACACCTGTTAGGGTGCATTCTCCAGTTACCTTATAAGGTAACTGTAGCTTTCAGCCAGGAGCAGATGTCATCAGGTGGTTCCCAACCTTCACAGAGTGTTTCAACCATTAACCACAACACTCTCCAGTTGGTGGGCCAGCAGTGGTGGCCAAATCACTGCCCATCTGCTCCTGGCTTCCAGCTTCCCTCCTCTCGCCTACTCCAAATCCAACAAGAGGCTCGTTCTGCCTCTTCCCTCATCCTACGAGCTGCTTGTTTTTTGCTCCTTTCGTCCAGACCCAGATCTGACAACAACCGCCATGCTGATTTGGCTGGGAAACCTCTGCAGCCGATCTCCACAGGGAACAACCATGCCATGTCTTGTCTTTACACTCCTGCACTAAGGGCTGGTACTTCAAGGCCTTTCTCTCATGGGCCTCTTCCCATCCCTCCTCCCACGGCACAGTCAGCTCAACCAGAATTATTTTCTTGTCTTCGGTTGACCACAGTACAATGTCTGGGCGTAGGGTTGTGTGCACCACATCCGGGAACTGCAACCTCCTTCCCACATCGACCCTCATCTCCCAGGACCTGGCCGTTAGCAGCAGATTGGGCTTTGGTTGTTTGGTTACGAAAGGCCTAGCTCCCTCTTTGATGAAGGTGATGGCCTTCCTCAAATCTGTGCCAGCCGTCCTCATCTTGCATCTCTCCCGCTCTAGTGTGTCAGCAAGAGCCAGAAGCACCTTATCATGGCACCACCTATACTGACCTTAAGTCAGCGCTGTTTTACACCCGGACATTATATGAGTCAGTGACCCCTTTTGACCACAGAGCTTACAGTTTGGGTCCTCTCTCACCCCCCATGTGTACAGATGTAATGGTGAAGGAAGGGTGTCATACACGGATCGCAAGAGGAAGGAAATACAGAAGGGCTCCAGTCTCCATAACTCTGCCCATGAGATCTTGCGCTTAGGCAGATCCCATTTTGTCCAGGCACCCTAGGACCCTTGTTCTACTGCCTTTGAAATCCATTTCTCTTCCTCACGGATCCGTACTTCTGCCTGTATCATGTCTCCCCTGTTCCTTATGCTTGTGTTTCCCCACTTCTGGAAGTGACTGAGCCGAGGCCTCACCGCCCGACGCAGGGGATGCTGATGATATCTCGCATCTTCAGAGAACACACCGCTTCCTCCACGGCTGCATTGGCTGCCTACTTGCGCCCAGATCTGGTTGTAACGCCTGCTTGCTTTACCAGGACATTAAGCTTGAGAGACTCCAATGATAAGGCTCTCCATTTTGCCACCTTGAGTTCCTCTACAACAGATGACAGGTGAAGCTGCAGTTGCCCAGAACGACTGCAGAAGCCCACTGAAAAGAAGCTTGGGGGATCTCCCAACCATCTCCGCAATTAGAGGCCAGTTAGCCTGACTTCAGTCATTAGGAAAATGTAGGAATTCATTATTAAGGTTGAGGTTTCGGGGTACTTGGAGGCACATGCTAACTAGGCCATAGTCAGCATGATTTCCTTAAGGAGAAATCTTGCCTGACAAATCTGTTGGAATTCTTTGAGAAAATAACAGACAGACAGACAATGATAGTTGGCGAGTAATAAACAGTCAGACAATTTAGCCAACACACACAAAATGCTGATGGAACGCAGCAAGCCAGACAGCATCTGTAGGAAGAAGAACAGTCGACGTTTCGGGTCGAGACCCTTTGTCAGGACTAACTGAAAAAAGTGATAGTAAGAGATTTGAAAGTGGGAGGGGGAGGGGGAGACCCAAAATGATAGGAGAGGACAGGAGGGGGAGGGATGAAGCCAAGAGCTGGGAGGTTGATTGGCAAAAGGGATACAAGGCTAGAGAAGGGAGAGGATCATAGGACAGAAGGCCTAGGAAGAAGGAAAGGGGGAGGGGAGCACCAGAGGAAGATGGAGAACAGGCACGGAGTTATTGTGAGAGGGAAGGAGAGAGAAAAAAAATTAGGGATGGGGCAAGAAGGGGAGGAGGGGCATTAACGAAAGTTAGAAAAATCAGTGTTCATGCCATCAGGTTGGAGGCTACCCAGACAGAATATAAAGTGTTGTTCCTCCAACCTGAGTGTGGCTTCATCTCGACAGTAGAGGAAGCCATGGATTGACATATGAGAACTGTTTTGCTCTCTGCGGTTTCAAGTATTCAGGATTGGAGATGCAGAAATGGGCAGGAGTGAAAATGAAAGGATTTTACTACTTCAACAAGTTAGGTACTACAAAGAATTTTAAGGTATCAACAATCATCCTGAATGTTACACTAAACATTAAGATTTGGAGGATGCAATCATTGAAAGGATTGTATGAAGGCAGTCTGTTATCCACACTGGTCTCAATGTGCCTTAATTAACCAAAATCCACTGTATATGTTCAAAGGTGACAATGATTTTAAAATACAGAACTATTAAACCAGTCAGTTCTAGAACTTTTATGAAAGTAAGATGGTAAATTCTAGAACTCTTATGAATGTTTTATAGGCTGATTGATTATTTTCACACTTAAGACCAAAAATAATATTGTGTGACATTCACCAAATTAGTTTTCTTTTGATGGCAGCAATATACAGTTATGACCAATCATTAGTTTCTCTGTGTCGTTGATAGTGAAATTTCACATTCAATTGCAACTATGCTTAAGGTAGAATGTAACCTGGGTCAGTAGCTTCTTTCAACCTACACAGCAATGCAAACTTCACAAGAATCTTTTACCCAATCATGGGTTTTTCCTGTTTTGGGTCCAATTCTTAAAATTCTTGGAAGCAATAACAACCGAATCACTACCACCATCTTAAGAAGACTAACACTTTGAGGCTGAAGTTCCTTATTGATTCTACTGATCCATTGTAGAATGGATTCCCATTGGAATCTAACCATCAGTTTCAACTACAGTGGGAAGTAGTATACCTGATCTTGTAAGGAGCAGTATCCTTGACTTCCCTTACATATCAGTAATTTTAAGTGAAATCTTAAACTAGGAAGCATCATTGCCCTATGGCCAAAAGAACACTCAAGACAAGTGGGAGGAAAAATGCCAGCTTCAAGGAAAGCAGAAATGGGTACCGTGACAAATGATAGACTCTGTTGGAAGGGGCATGGAATGAAAACTTCCAAAATGATAAATTCTTTAACATTAATGTTGACATCTTTGTGTAGGAGTATGTATGAGGTACAGAATGAGTTCAAGTCACCATGTTACTTTATACTAGTGCCTTTCAATTATTACCTGAGCCACTATTTTGTTGATTAGTTTACTAAATAATTATCTTAACCACAGTGTAGACCTTCAAATTGAAACTGTTGGAATAAATTGGCTTATTTTGTACACACAGTTAGGCCAAGCATCAAGTTGAAGGCTTTCCATTTACCTCTTTCTCATAGGTACAGTACTTACTAATCTTTGTTGCCAGGTATTGGGTCACTGCTTCTGGCCAATATATTGAAAGAACAAATTAATACAAGAATTTTTTTTTCGGTAAAAGGGTGATCTTCCTATTCTGTGAAAATTCATTTTTATTTTAATATCTAACAGCTTTAACTTGTAAACATAGACAAAATGGATAAATGTGGTAATAAGTAATATTCATGCGTGCTTGTGACTGGTTGAATTGAGATCTTTATAGCTCACTGGCATGAACCAGATGTGTCTCAAGGGTATGTCTCATGCTAAGACTAATACCAAATAGTGAATACCCACCAACATGTCCCACTAAAGGAGCAACCATTTTAACCTTTTTCCTAGCACTGGCAAATCCATTACCCTCGCTGAATGCCTACACTTTCTTCAAGAGTTTCACATATAGGTGATGTCCATTTAAAAATAATTATTTTTAATTAAAAAAAAATATTTTTGGCAACTTTTTCCACATAAAATGAATGAAATAAAGTATCCAGAGTTACACAAAAAACAGAAATAAGCACAGAATCCAAAAGCAAAGTATTGCAGATGCAAGAAACTTTGATCAAAATATATTTTAAAAAGTTATTGAGATACAGCGTGGAATAGGCCCTTCTGGCCCTTCAAGCCACGCCACCCAGCAATCCCCCTAATCATTGGGCGATTTACAATGACCAATTAACCTACCAATCAGTACATCTTTGGATTGTGGGAGAAAGCTGGAGCATGCAGAGGAAACCCATGCCGTCATGGGGAGAATGTACAAACTCCTTACAGGTAGCGGTAGGTCGCCTGTACTGTTAAGCACTGGCCTAACCACTACGCTACCGTGCAATGCCTTCAACATTGCTCTTAAATTACTCACTTAAATAATAATCTTGTGTTTGTTTAAGCAGCTTATTTTCTTTTACAAATTGCTGCTAATGATACAAAGCTCCAAGAAACAGGTGCCCTAAGAAATTGAATGATTGAGTTCAACATTTTCACATGCGGTACGATTTAATTTCAATGTAAAAAGATTATGGATTTACTGTGAGTTGCATTAAGCTTAATGGTGGTAACTTGTCCATTTGTGTGGCCTTATGGATAAATTTTGTATGTAGTAATTGGCAAATGATTTATGATTGCCACATGTACAGAGATACTGTGAAAAGCTTTGTTTTTGGCGTGCCAACCAGAAAGATCATTCCACATGTAAATACACCAAGGTCGTTTACAGGGGTCCCAAACTATTTTATGCCATGGAACAATGCCATTGAGCAAGGGGTCCATTGACCCCCCCACCCCGGTTGGGAACCCCTGTATGAAAGGGAAAACAATAACAGAATGCAGAATATAGGTTTATAGTTACAGAAAAAGTGCAGTATGGGGAGACAATTAAGAAGCAAGGGCAAAGATGAGGAAGGTTGAGGGATTACGAGTTCATAGTCAGCATCTGTGAAATCTGGAATTTTCAGGCAGATTGAAACAGTAGTAAAGGCACCATGAAATGTTTCAATCTGTTGCCTTCCATTAAAGTTTAGCTGTAGATTTGTATGTATCAGAATATTCTCACATTAGGGAAGCTCATTTGATTCTGAGGTGGTACACGTATTACTGGATGTATCACAATTTGTACAGGAATTTGGGGAGGTTTTATTACTGACACTAACTTCAGGGTTTATCGCATGGTAAAATACCAAAAATGTTATCAGTATTGTCACGATAGTGTACTCTAACAAGTTAACCATCACTACTTCCACAAGATCTGGCACTTATATAAGTAAAGAATTAAATAAAGCAGTGACAAATTCCATTATTTCAACATATTGTATTCAGATAGTATGGCTGAATTTATTCACTGTGTTAAAACAAAATCTCAAGTTATCAACATATGTAAAACTGTGCTAGATGTAAATCTGTATTTGGGTTAATTCCTCTCTGGAGAAAAGTTATTTCATCTTTTTAGTTGTAAACATTTGAAAAAAATTTTCACATAGAGAGTCACCATTGAGATTATAGTGTCTCATTTTTCATTCCTACTGTAGCTGCTTTGGTCATGTGCTCAGGACTCTCTTTGGTAGCTGCATCTTCCAGATTTTTAAATGTTATAATTCCATGGCTATATGCTTGCTATATTCAGCTGCGTGAGAAGATAACATCATACAAAAGACTAAGGATTATTGTCTTTCTACAGGTTGACACTCAATATCAGAATCAGCTTTATTATCACTTCCATACATTCTGAAATTTGTTGTTTTGCAACAGCAGTACAGTGTAAAACATAGCAATTAATGTGAATTTTTTAAAAAGTCCTGTTCAAAAGTCTCGGGCACATAGATACATCTTGGACTTTTGCACAATACTGTTGTAATTTTATGCATTACTCTGTACCACTGCGATAAAAAAATTTCATGACATACAGTGCCTTGACAAAGTATTCAGCCCCCAGCGCTTTGTTCACATAAATGAGTATTACAACCAGGAACTTTGACAAATTTAACTGAGAATTTTTACTTGTGAATCATATGCTCCTTCTTTCCCACAGTAGAGTCTTAAAAAAAGGGAAAGTTGTAAAACATGAAAATCTAAAAATTTAAAAACTGAAATGTCAGCAGTTCAAAAGTGTTTATCCCTCTTTGCTCAGTATTTTGTTGAAACAGCTCTCACAGCTATTACAGCCAGTAGTCTTTTTTGGATAAATCCCTGCACAATGTGACGGAGCAAGATTTGCCCATTGCTCCTTGCTAAATTGCTCAAGCTGCGCCAGTTTAGTTGGGGGGGCGGGGGATCAGTGGACAGCCACCTTGAGATCTTCCCAGAGATGTTTGATTGGATTAAGGCCAGGACTCTGAGTGAACCACTCAAGGACATATATTTACTTCATTTGAAGCCACTCCATTGTTGCTCTGGCAGTGTGCTCTTAGTTGTTGTCCTGCTGAAAGTTGAACTTCCTCCCCAGTTTAAGCTTTCTGGCAGAGGCGAACCGGCTTTTATCCAAGATCTCTCTATATTTTGCAGCATTCATCGTCTCATCAATCCCGCCAGATTTCCAGTACTTGCTGCTGAAAAGCATCCCCAGAGCATGATGCTACCTCCACCAAACTTTACAGTAGGGATGGTGTTACCTGGCTGATGGACAGTATTAGATTTATGCCACAAGCACTGCTTATTGTTGAGGCCAAGAAGTTCCACTTCAGTCTCATTCAACCACAAGGCCTTCTTCCACATATTACAGTATCTCCTAAGTGATGCTATACTTTGTAAAGTCTTTACGGACAAGCATAAACTATTTTTTGGCCAGGGCTTCTTCCTTACTTTTCCATAAATACCCTTTTTGTGCAAGGCCTTTGAGATTGTGGAGCCATGAACTTCATCTCCAGTTGTAGCCACTGTGACAGTTGGCATCGCAGTAGCCTCTCTTACAAGTGGCATTCTTCTCCAGCAAATAAATTTGGTGGGCAGCCTGACTAAGGCAGTGTAGCTGTAGTTTCATATTTTTTCCACTTTTTCATGATGGACTGCACTAGCTCCAAAGTTGTTCAGTCCCCTTGAATTGATCTTTAACCCTTCCCCAGATTCGTGCTTCTCTATTATCATTTCCCTGACTCGTTTTGAATGCACTCTTGTTTTCATTTGGTTGGACCTATTGAAAATTGACAGTATGTTGGACCTTACAGAGAGAGGGGGTAGTTATTCTTAAGAATTTATTGATAAAAGGTGATTCTCCAATTTTCTACAGCAACGTTTTGGATAAGTTAGTAAGTTAATATATTGCATCTGATGAAAGTTAGCATAGTAATTACAAAGGGGATGAATACTTTTTCAGCCTCAACATTTTTTTTTAAAATTTCATAGTTTGTTGACAGGTTTTGGAATTTTTATTTTGATTTGACAAGGATGCACAATGTTTTGTAGATTAACTCAAAAATCCTACTTCAATATATTTTAAATTTAGAAAATGAGATGGTAAAATCTGACAATAATTGTGGGGGGGGGGTGCTGAATACCTTTTCAAGGCACTGTTATGTGAGTGATGATAAACCTGATTCTGATATGGGTCTTCAGTTGACAAAAGAGGAAGGGAGAGAGAAGGGAATGGGAAGCATCAGAGAGACATTCTGTAATGATCAGTAAACCAATTGTTTGGAATCAAATGACCTAGACTGCAATGTTCCCTCTAATTTGTAATGACTAGTGTATGCAAGTATCTTGTGCTGTCCAATTTTTTGCCCAGTGGCAACTAGTGAGCACTGAGTAATTTCTTCATTAAAAACAGTATAAATAAGCCAATTCTAAAATCTGCGGGCAAATCATTGCAAACTCCACTTTGTCTACACCGTCCCCAGCAGAAACCAGTAAAGGAGATATACTTAACATGCCAATGAGGTAGAAGGCGACAACCCTTTCGGAGTTTAAATTCCTTTGTGTGCTAGGAGCAAAAGATGTGTGCGCGTGCACACCTTAGAGGAAACTTTGCTTGCCTGGTGTCTCAGAGCTGGGTATGCATGCACCTCTGCCACCCTCCAACCCTGGCACTCCTTTTATACCACCTGTCCCACACCCCTCCTGCGGCGTTCCACCCTCGCCATTCCCAACATCTTTTGCTCTTGCCAGATTTACAAACTCGCTCTATTTACATATAAACAGGTAGTGCACAAAAAGAGCAAAATAGTGACGGAGTATCCCTGGGTTCATTGACCGTTCAGAAATCTGATGACAGATGGGAAGGAACTGTTCCTAAACTGCTTTCTGCCATTTGCTTTGCATAAGCAACAAAATAAAATTCATTCAAAATTCATTCAACTATACATATCATTAGTTCAAACTACCAAATCCTACTTTACCACTTCATAAAGATACTAAATAAATTCAACATTAAGACTGATGTAACTGTGGATATTGTTGTGATCAGGTGTTGAGGATTTAGTGCAGGAAATCACCTCTGATTGGCATGATTCCTTGTGGCCGAAGGGAATGGCTATGGGAATGGGATGGAGAAACCAACACAATGGGTGTATTTACCTAAGAGCAATAACAATCAGACTCCACAGCCTAGGACCTGCTGAGACAGACAATTAATATTCAGCATATACTGCATGTCTAGCTCCACCTGCATTAATGATCTAAGTGTATGGATGCTCCTGACTTATCTTTGCAGTTAGCTTATCTTTCAATCTGAATGATACAGTCAATAAGTAATATACCCAGAAAAGCTGAACTGCCTTTCAAACGTTTGCAAGCATATTTACTGGTAAGTGATAGATGCCGAAAATAATGCTGACATTTGGAGATGTAGGTAGCCTTTTGAAAAATCCATGATTTAGAAATTCACTCTCATACATCTGTTGTATTCAGCGTGCCAGGATGGCACAGTCGTGCAGTGGTTAGCACAACGCTATTTCAGTGCCAGTGAACTGGGCTCAATTCCACCGCTGACTGCGTGGGTTTTCCGTGAGTGCTCTGGTTTCCTCCCATATTCTAAAGGTGTACAGGTCAGTCGGTTATTTGGCCATATGGTTTAATTAGGCAGCATGGGCTCATTGGAGTAGAAGGGCCTGGTACCACGCTGTATCTTTAAATAAAATAATATTGAGTCATTGGGTATTTCAAGGTAGATATAGAGCTTGCTAAATGAGTGCAGCTAATAGGAGAAACCTTTTCAAGAAATGCTTCGCTACTTTGTAAAATGAACATATTGCTTAAAATCTACACACACCTATTAACAAGTCTAATACAGCTTCTTGCAGTTCAGCCAGGCACTAGAAGTAACAGGAAACATTTTTAAATGAGTTTCGTTCCTGTTCAATCATGTAAATAGGAGATCAGATTTAAGACACAATCCCTTTGGAGATACTTGCTAAAAGTGAGAAATAAGATTCTAAGTTTAATGTTTCTCCATTAAACAACATCATGTAATTTCCAAATGGAGATCTGGCACAATTTAAAAGGAACATTTATATCAAACCCCAGGTGAAGCACAATTGCTAACTGTATTTAAAGATTAAATAATTTTGCTTCAGCAATTCTAATTAGTATTCATTAAAAACATGAAGTTTGCTTACCTCTTAACATGTTTTTGCTAGATTCTAGATCACTGAACATTAGTCCAGCAAGGGAAGGACGACACAAAATGCCAAAGTAATCTTGCATGATATTTGACTGTTCCAGCTGACAGATGGGATTTAACAGGGCCTCCACTGACAGATGCAAGTACATGCTCTTTAAAATGGACTGATAGACACAACAAAAGTGAAAATGTGTTGACCAAATGACAAAATGTTGCCTTCTGAGACATTTTTTCTGTAAAATTTCAAACTTGCAAAGGTTAGTACACACAATAATATTCTTTACCACTTCAAGCCAATATATTAAACACATGATGCTGAATTTTATTACATATCAACTGAGAAACGTTCTCAGTTTTGACTTTGTGGTGAATTTATGACTGACCATGTCTTTGTTGCTACATACTTGCATCCAACACTTTAGCACAAAACACATGATTTGTTACATTTCAAACTGCAAATTATATTCCTTGAGTAATACTTTAAATACATTGATTTATCCTGAATTATTAATCAAGATGATTTCTCATACTGACCCAGGTTCTTACCAGAGAAAAGCAAAAAGAATAAAGATCATCAGAAATCATTGGCTTAAAATCAAATGATAGCAGATACTCAAAGTATGAAGTAAACACATAAAATGCTCAAAAAATGAAGACCATTCATCAAAAATGGTTCTACTCAGTGATGCACTTTGATCCAGGTAATTTTGCCTTAGCTATCAACATCTTTCTCTTTTGCCTAATATTTACAATGCTGTATTTTAATTAGATAAGATCCTAAAGCTAAATCAAGCACAATAAAATCACAACCAGTCAGATTGAAACCTTGACTGAGCATAACTTTTCACCACCCTTCTTCATCAAAAATCTTCCTGCCTCTGCATGCAAAAATATTCATGGACTCTGCTTCTACTACCCTTGGTGAACGAGTCACTCAGAAAAATAACATGCCTCATCCTGGTTTGATATGGATGAACTATCTAGGTTTGCCCTTTGCCCACAAGAAGGAATATCCCCTTTATGTTCACCCTGTCAAGGATCCAGAGGATGGAGCAGATTTCAATCAAGTCCTCCCTCACTCTTACAAACTCCAGCCAATCCAAGCTTTCCTCAGACAACCTGCAGATTCCCTGCATCTGCCCAGAAAATCTTCTCTGAACTGCTTCTAAGACATTAACATCCTTCCTGAAGGAACAAGGAAAGTGGTCAGACATACTGAGTTATGAAGTTGGATGCACTTTGCTAGCGCAATTGTAGTGTCTGACTTGGACTGAAAAGGTATTTTTTACTTTGAAATCAGTGTTAAAAATTATGATTTAAAGCATATTTTCTCTGGGGGCACCGGAGAAACCCATGGGGAGGACATACAGACTTCTTACAGATGATGTCAGAATTGAACTCTCAACTCTGTGCCAAGAGCTGTACTAGTGCCACACAAATCAACACACTACCATAGCGCCCTTTGAAGAACAACAAAGAATTTGAAGGTATCAGCAATTACCTTGAATGTTGTAAAGAAAATGAAGATTTGGAGGACGCAGTCATCAAAAGCATTGTATGAAGACAGTCCATTATCTAGTTAATTGTCTGCACTGGCTTCGTTCATTTGCAAAATGACATAGCAGCGTACACTGGATGAATTCCTGCATCAATAACTATTCAGAACTAATACACAGTTTTGCAGTACTCTAGTACAGTGGTCCCCAAGGAAATGATATGATTTGGTGATATGAGTCAGCTGCACCTTTCCTCATTCTCTGTCACACCTACTGTTGAGCTTGAACGCACGCGAGGTCATTACCCATGCATCATCCATGTCAGTGCGGGAAGGAGATCAACTCCTTGAGCTTGCAAATGATGGCGGACTGAAAAGTATATCTGACATAACATCTCTGCCGGCATTCTGGATCAAAGTCAAGGCTAAATATCCTGAGATAGCCACGAAAGCACTGAAAACGTTGCTTCCATTTCCAATGTATCTCTGCAATGAACGCAACGAAAACTAAATTGCGGAATAGACTGGACATAAGGAACTCCCTTCCAGTACCGCTGTCTCCATGACCCCTCGATGGTACCGTGTTGTTACAGGGAAACAAGCCCAGGGCTCCCACTGATTCAGCGATATTGGTGTGTTGCAATGATTTTATATGTCCATAAGGGGAAAATATGTGCTGTGTGTTTAATATCCAAACATTACTTAAAATGTTATGATGCTATTGACCTATAAGTGACTGATGTAACCATATAACATTACAGCATGGAAACAGGCCATCTCTGCCCTTTTAGTCCGTGTCGAACGCTACTCTCACCTAGTCCCACAGACCCGCACTCAGCCCATAACCCTCCATTCCTTTCCTGTCTATATACCTACCCAATTTTTCTTTAAATGATAATATCGAACCTGCCTCTACCACTTCTACTGGAAGTTCGTTCAACACTTACTTCAAGCTCCCCTGATAATTGACTTATCACTGTATTCATGCGAGGAAAATATGCGGTGTGTTTAATATTAAATTAGTTAGATAAACCCTTTTAGAAATGAAATTGAGTGTATTAGCCACTTATCACCTATATTCCAGTCGAGATTAACACCCTCCCGAACAGAATCGCCAAAAACGATTTGTAGAAAAAACTGGCACGTACACACGTGCCCAAGTCATGCATGCGCACACAGGTGCCCGCGCAAGGCTTCACAGTCATGGTAGTCTTTCTCGGGGTAAACACAACATATTTGACTGCTCCCCTTGTCCGTTGGCAACTCTACCCACACCCCCAAACAGGTCGGCCGGTCCGCAAGAATATTGTCAATAATAAACCAGTCCGCGGTGCAAAAAAGGTTGGGGACCCCTGCTGTAGTAGTATGGGTAGTGTTTAATTTGTTCTGTATTTCATTTACATAAATAATTTGTTACTCAGTTAAATGGCAGTTTGTCTTTTTTATGCCTTTTTTAACCATTTCTATGAAACACTGGCTAACTGGGCCAGCTGCTTAATTGCGCTGAAAGGAACTGTTCCCAATGTGTTCCAATTAACCAGAATTCAGTGTATCCAATATTACTGTCAATGAAATTTTACTCTTTTGTAGGACCAGGCAAACTGCATGGAACAATTGGGTTCTTATTCTAAAATAATCCAAGAAATACTACTTTGCTTAAAATGAGGTTTCGACTAGTTGTTCATTAAATACTAGATGGGAGTTAAGAAAGATTAAAAGATGAATTTCACTTATGTTTATAAAAACAAAATGCCCTGATTGGATCCAGATTAAAGTGAAGCTTCAGACCCAAAGTCGAACCAATTACTGGCAGCTGTAATGCCAAGTACATTGTCTTGGACCTTACACTGCTCTGAATAAGTACTAGAACAGGTGATGACTCAGCCTGACCCTCCCCTAGCCCTAGTTTCAGTCAAAGGGGCACATTTCCAGTATCCGATCCAGACTCAATCCCTGATAATAACCAGGCTGCACCTCCCTTTACTCCCCTTCTCAGTCCCTTGCTCTCACCCATTCTGTTTCCCATGTTTCACTTTTTCGAAACTCATTTGCCCATTATCATCTCATGAGTGCTACTCAACCTTAAGTAGTATGAAATTTGACATAACTCTCATTATGTCTAATAGTTATGCATTCTCTGCACAGAAATATCACAACGTAACCATGGCAAAGCAGACTCAGCTTCTAGGAGTATAAAGGGAGAAAAGTTGTGTGTCACCATCTCATATTTCATGTGGTAATGGAACACAGTATCAGAATGATTACTCAGAACTGATGTGTCATCACAGAGGTTTCAATCCTTGTGAAGTGCAATTCTCAAACTATTCTTCTCAGTGACCGGCCAGGAACCAAATGCCAGTGACAGTTCTGCCTTACTGTTGGTGGCACTATGTCACAATAGTTCACATTACTACCTCACAAAGCCAGGGTCCTGGATTCAATCCTGACCTTAGCTGTAGTATGTGTGGGATTCATCTGCTCTCAATGTGACAGCATCAGTTTCTGCTGATGCTTCAGCCACCTCCTCTACCCAAAGACAGGATGGAGTGTTAATTCGCTGCTGTTGGATCTTGGTAATTTTCAATCTCTAGGTTCTTTTAGGAGTTCAAGCATGAGTGAGAAACTTTGGTTCTTCATGATTATTTATTTTGAAGTTTAAACAAAGGAAAAGTACTAAGCAAACAAAAGAATGGTGATAAAAAAGCAGGTGAAACACACGAGAAAAGAGATTAAAGATGGTGGTTTTGGAAAAATCTATCACCTTTACAGTTCGGGTAACTGAAATTCCTTAGGTGAGAAAATCCAATCAAAAAGCTACACAATTATAACACATGATAATGTGCTAACACTTAGCCAATTAAAAATGAAAAGGT
Source organism: Mobula birostris (assembly GCF_030028105.1). Classification (NCBI taxonomy): domain Eukaryota; kingdom Metazoa; phylum Chordata; class Chondrichthyes; order Myliobatiformes; family Myliobatidae; genus Mobula; species Mobula birostris. Next base: position 20,239,627 of record NC_092393.1, read on the forward strand.
GACAAACCATTATGCAACTGCTATCCTATGTTAAATGAACCACTACAAACTGTGAAAAAATACATGTGTATTAAAGATACAAATTGTTAAAAATATGTTACGTCAGTAAGAAAGAAGCTATAATTAAAACTACAATTTTAGTCTTGCATTAAATCAACTAATATCTTATAAAGAGTACATAAAAATTATTCCAGCACTTTTATAATCACTTTTTGGTACTGGTAGGTGATTAAGGGATCAAAAGAGAGTTGATGAGCAGGCAAGAGAGAATAAGTTTAAGAGATATAGGAAAGTAAGTAGAAAGTGAGAGAGATAGATGGGGATGCTGGGCGCAGTGTACTGAATAACCTCCTCTCTGTTGGGTTTTAGATACACTGATGGGCCCTTTGTTAGCAGCCTTAATGAGCACAAAGATGTGCTTTCTCATCTTGCTTGTCTTTGAGCAGGTCACTGTGGCTGCCTCTCAGTCTACTTGAAAAGGAAAGGCCATCAAGCTTAGATGGAAAATACCTTATGGTTCAATGCAGCATGAACATTAAGTCAATGTATAAAGTTTTTGCACACCTAGCTGGTTAAAACTTCAGTGCAAGCTTGCAAAGTAACACAAAGCTGTGATAATTATGACAATCAGCTTAGTCTTTGCAGAAAGCAAGGCAAGAACTATGTAATTGTTTTACATTATAGATTTAAACTGTTAACCTACCATGGCTACACTCAGCATTTTGAGTTCATGGTTGACTTTAATCAGGAGCAAGATAGATCAGCTGGTGAGTGGAGTCGCAGCAACAAGCTTGCACTCAATGTCAGCAAGACTAAACAAATGATTGTGGACTTCAGAAAGGGGAAGGCAAGAGAACTCAAACCAATTGTAATCAAGGGATCAGAAATGAAAAAGATGAGCAGTTTCAAGTTCCTGCATGTCAACATCTCTGAGGGTCTATCCCGGGCCCTACATATTGATGCAATTACAAAGAAGGCATGACAGCAGCAATATCTCATTAAGAGTTTAAGTAGAATTGATATGTCACCAAAGACACTCACCAATTTCTATAGAGTTACCGTGGACAACATTTTAACTGGTTGCAACACCATCTGTTATGGAGGAGCCACTGCACACAGTTAAAAGCAGCAGAAAGTTGTAAACTCAGCCAGCTCCATCATGGGCACCAGCCTCTCCAGCAGCCAGAACACCTTCAAAAAGTGATGTGACAAAAAGGCAGCATCCATCATTAGGGACTCCCATCACCCAGGATATGCCCTCTCCTCATTACTACCATCAAGGAGGTGGTACAGGAGCCAGAAGACTCACACTCATCATTTCAGGAACAGCTTCTTCCCCTCTGCCATCAGATTTCTGAATGGAAAATGAACCTATGAACACTTCCTTGGTAATTTTTGCCCTTTCTTTTTGTATTACATATATCATTTATTTTTTCTACAGTATATACTTCTTAGTGTTTTTATTACGATGCATTGCAACGTGCTCCTGCTGCAATACAAAATAATTCATGACATGTGTAAACCTGAATCTGATAATCATGCAGCTAATTACAAAATGATTGAGTGCTGCTGGCTCTTCAAATGTGATTAATGATGGGTAGCCAAATAAAACTGAGTTCCATTTCCAAAAATTATGGAATAAAAGGACAGTATAATATGTTTAATATATTTTTTGAAACTTTATAAAAAATAAAAGATATGTCATATTATGTTGATGAAGTTTGGTTTCAAACTATTTTTCTGCAGTTCAGCAAAGAAATAGCAGACATTTAAAATAATGAGATACATACAAATTTATTAAACCAAAATGAAGGAATGTGTCCCCTAAACCTTTTCAAATTTAATTGGTTTCCAGTTCACTGGGCAAAAACAGAATAACTCTGTAGCAAAATACAAGTAGCCAGAATTATGTACTATATTAACAACATTTTGTTTTATAAAGCAGATGAATCTGGGATATTTATGTGGATTGAGTGGATGGATTGCTGTTCTCAGTGGTGTGGTGGGTTTGCAAATAGCTTCATTATTAACAGTTCTGACCACAACACTATAATTGTTTTGCTATAATTTTAGCTACATGTATCTCTACTTTAACCTTCAATGCATATTCTATACACTCAATAGCATATTTTAGAAGTATTGTCTAAATTTATCAAACATTCTTTAAGCTTTCCTGTTTTAACATTCAGCAAACTTACAAATTACCAACATCCCTTTCCACAGCATTGCTAGCCACCCCATCCAATCATTCATTGTACTTGCTTCACTACTCAAGATATCAGTTTAAACTATCTTATCTCCATAGTTTAGCAAAGAATATTTGAGGCTGGCAAATTAGGTTATGGACAGCATTCCTGGCACTTTCCAAGCCCTCTTCTTATTGTTACCATTAGGAAGGAGGTACCAAAGCCTGAAGGCACACACTCAGCGATTCAGGAACAGTTTTTTTCCCCTCCGCCATCTGATTTCTAATTGGACATTGAACCCATGAACACTACCTCACTACTTTTTTTATTTCTGTTATTTTTTGCACTACATATTTTAACAACTATCTAATATATATCTATATTTAGAATAGCTCAGTTTTTCCTCTATATTTATTATGTATTTCATAAGTTAACAGATTTCACAACATATGCTGGTGATATTCAACCTGATTCTGATTCTACTGCTGTCCACACCACTTCATTGCTTATCTTAGTTAAGGTTGTTCTCACTAATTTTCACTCCCTACTTCTATTACAATTGCTGTGTTTAATATCCTCCTCTATCCACTTTTATTTATCGAGATACCACGCAGAATTGGCCCTTCCAGCCCTTTGAAGCTCTCCACCCAACAATGCCATGATTTAACCCTATGACCAATTAATGTAGCAACCAGTACATCTTTGGACTGTGGGGAAGAAACCGGAGCACTTGGAGGAAACCCACATGGTCACGGGGAGAGCGTACAAACTCCTTACAGGAGCTGCGGAAGTTGAACCTGGGTTGGTCTGTACTGTGAAGCGTTGTGCTAACCGTACCACTCACAATATCACTTTATCTCTTAGTATCATATATCACGTTCTTCCTCAGACCCTGCTATATGCTCTCCATGCAACATTTTCCCCTACAGCATCCTGTAATCAGAGGAGTAATAAAGACCATAAGACCATAAGACAAAGGAGCAGAAGTCAGCCATTTGGCCCATTGAGTCTGCTCCGCCATTCTATCATGAGCTGATCCAATCTCTCATTTAGTCCCACTCCCCTGCCTTCTCACCATAACCTTTGATGCCCTGGCTACTCAGATACCTATCAATCTCTGCCTTAAATACACCCAATGACTTGGCCTCCACTGCCACCCATGGCAACAAATTCCACAGATTCACCACCCTCTGGCTGAAAAAATTTCTTTGCATTTCTGTTCTGAATGGGCGCCCTTCAATCCTTAAGTTATGCCCTCTCATACTAGACTCCCCCACCATGGGAAACAACTTTGCCACATCCATTCTGTCCATGCCTTTCAATATTCGAAAAGTGAATGAAGGGTGAACTGGGGGAATATATTAGTAAGGAGTGCAACTGGGTGAAATATTTTGGTTTTTATGCATTTAAGCGTGTCATAAAAACACAGTATCGTGCTAACAATATATAGACAGTGGTTTGATTGGGTGATAAGTGGGAGACAAGGCAGCAAATTGACACTGAAATCTGCTGAAAGGTGGTAATGATAAGAGGGCACTATAAAAAATGCGAAAGAATGGGAGAGTAAAAAAAATCACAAATAAAACAGCAGATTGCCTTGAAGGATAGCTCAAATGGACAATGAAGAGGGCCAGTTGCAGGACTTGATGAAAGGAAAATAAACATAAACCAAAGGGAAACTGGGAGCTGCAAAGGTGCTGGCTTGTTTGTGAATTAAAACAGCTCTCACATATGGTAATACACAAGAGGAAATGAGAACAAGACAGATAAAACTGTAAATGACCCCTTTAAAATTAGTTAATTAATGCCTTTTCAAATGGAAACACAGATGGGTAAAAATATTTGTTTAAATCTTAGCTACACAGAAAATAAGAAGCTGACAATGTAGACAAAAAAATTGCCAATTTGCACTGAAGTGCCATCTGCTGGACAGATTAATCATTAAGAGTTGGACATGTTTACACAGACAAAAGGCAAAGTGCTGCTCTTCAGAAATCTGAAACGAAAACATAAAATCCTGCATAATTTCAGCATGTTTGGCTGTATAGGTGGAGACACAAACCAGTAATATTTCAAGTCAATGAGCTGTCAAACTATATTCTATAAAAATATCCAAAGTTTTCTAAACTCTGCACAAACAGAACTCTCCACAGAAACATCACTCTGTTTATGTGCAAAAGACGCTGCTTGACACAGACGATTGGGATGCTTTGCCTACTCAGCATCAGCTGATATTTACCATGAAATTCAGGAGCTTTAAATCTTCTAGTCCAGAAGATTTCCCTTTCAGAGTTCTTTTGAAGACCCTGACCTAGAGTTACAAGCTGACTACAGTTCTTTGTGGGAATGGGACCCACTCTCGGGGTTTCATAACTGGCTGTTGTTCGGTACGTCAAGGACTCGGCCTGAGACTTTGGCTGAACTTTGGAGGCCTAGGATCTTGGGGCTCTGGGAATGGGCAGATCGAGGGTCGGTGTCACGATAGGAGATCTGTGTGTCGTCAGGGGAGCCGGAATATCTACAGCTATGTACCTAGAGACCCAAGATCTTTGGGCACAGAGCTCGAAAAAAATGATGTAAAGCACTTTTAACATCCTAAATCAGCGAGTTGTTTGTTATGTCTCCCCTCTCGCTGTTAAATGGAGATACCCCTTTCTTCCTCATTAGGGACAGACAGAGAGTCTGTGGTATGTCGAATACCAGGTGAAACACAAAGCCTTTGAGGTAAATGTAAATCTGTCTCCTTGCTGTTGCTTTGCTCATGCTTGAATGCTCGGAGGCGGGTGTCGTTACTTTTTTTTAATCAGTGGGGGGGATTGTTGCTCGCTGCCGCTTACGCGCAGGAGGGATGGGGCTGGGGGAGGAACTTCAGGGTTCTAACATTTAACTGTCGTTCATTCTTTGGGGCACTCCTCTGTTTTCATCGATGGTTGTGAAGGAAAAGCATTTCAGGATGTATATTGTATACATTTCTCTGACATTAAATGTACTTTTGAACCTTTAATATGAGTATCATCAAATAATTTTCATGAGGGCAATAAATCTAAAGTTAATATTATACTGTTGAATGGACATGTGGACATCCTTATGAAGCCAGAAGTCTTTACCTTCCTCTTTGAGGTCCTCAGTTCTGCAGTTCATTTGGCTTCAGCAGGGTGAAAACATGCTTGCTTTGCCAGTTGAAATGACCCCTCAATTCAGAATACTCTACTTGTTATCTTTCTGGAGGCAAACTTGACCTTTAGGATGCCTTGGAAAGAAACAGGTGAAGAGGCAAAGCACAATGATCGGAGATTCCACTGCCTTCCCATCAAATGTCAGGTACATTTAAATACTGGGTTGAAATTGACATGTCAGTTATCATTGGCCTAAATGGCAAAGAAAGCCAAAGATAATAGCTTTAATAATTAGCTTTATTTGTCACATGAACATTGAAACATACAGTGAAATGTGTCATTTGCATCAAATCAGAACAGTGAGAATTGTGCTGGTGTCGCCATGATTTTGACGCCAACAAATCATGGCAACAACTTATTAACCCTAGCTGTACATCTTTGGGTAGTGCAAGAAAAGTGGAGCAGATGGGGAGGTGGCGGGGGGAGCCCACAAGGTCCTGGGGAGGACGTACGAACAACTCAGAGACAGTGGCGGGAGTTGAACCCTGATCAGTAACCGCTGGAACTGCAAAGTGATGTGCTAACCCCTATGCTGCCAAGCTGCCCTTGGTACAGCAGTTGGGTTAATGCAGAGGTGTTGGCTAAAAACCATCTCATTCTTACTCCCAGTCCAATGAGAAATTAAAACAAGTGCATTAATTGTGGATTATTCTCTTGCCCTTCGATCCCAAATAAGTGAATAAAATTAATGTTAGGTTAAAGAGAAAAAGACCACAAGCAATAATCTGCACAATCGAAAAGAAATTACGTAATATGATCACATAAAGGAGTCACATAAATAACAGCAATGCAAACTTACACGGGGAAATATATTTTAAAAGGCCGTTTAAGAGAAAGGGAAACCTTTAATCCACTTGTACTAAAACTGAGAATTACAGTGCCTTAATTAACAACAGAGTCAAAATGATGAAAACAACTTCTAACAAAGGCAACATATTGTCGATGATGTGAATGAGGACAAATCTTTCTCCTCACTTTACAGGAAAACTGTCTATAATCATACATTAAATTCACAAACAGAGATGGAAGAAGCTCATAAATCAACTCTGAATTTTTCTTTGGCCTTCTTCTCCTCAAAGTAATATGAAAAATTGATGACTTCAGGGCTAACTGATTATCCGCCCTTAGTTTGTGATTTTGAAAACTAGATTTTTTGTTTTCATTTATTATATATCCCAAATACAAATGAAAAGGTTTGCATAAATTAAAAGTTAATCCATTAAGATATACAAAGCATTAGCACTGGAACCATAGATTCATTTAACTTGTTGCTAAGTGTCTGTTTCATAGAACATTAAATCCTCTACATTATATGAAAGACCCACTCTTCAGATACCACAAAGCAACAGAGAGCAAGATATAGAAGCAGGCATTAAATGTACGTATTCAATTACATCTGCACACCCAACTGATTACCTCAAATTCAAGCCAACCTCTCTTCATTGGCGAACACTCACCATGCTTGGCTTGCTCCCAGATTCTGCAATTAATGGGTAAAACGGAACCAAAACAACTAAAATCAGTCAGTCCCTTCAAAAACACTGAATGGCAGATGACCAATGTCTGCATGCCAGAGCAAATTCCCCATGTCCTGATGTGTTGGGACAGGGGAAGGTAGGAGAAGATTGGGCTGCAAAAACCAGGAGATTATCCCCATGTACACAATGTTCTTTCTTACCTAAGTAGTTTGGGTTGGGGGGCGGGGTAGGGTTGCTAAATGATAAACACATCAACTGAAAATCATTTGCCATCCGTGACTTTTCATGCCCTGCGCTAAAGGGATATTTGCTTAAATCACTGTCAATTCAAGGTATTTTTCACTCACGTGTTTAACCTCACAGCTTATTTATGGCTGCAATATTTGTAAATGTTGGCTTTCTGCCATAATGAAAAATGTGTAAAGCAGGACAAGCACTGGAGAGAAATCCTCATTTTAAATTCAAGCTTGAAACAGTGGACAAGGTACAGTTAATGTGATAGTGGTACCAGGAGCTGAATCGTTCATTTTGTCTGGAAGCAACATTCCTGCTCATTATGGTGGTTTTCAGATAGGCTTGAACACAACATTCCAGAAATTCACTACTATATTTTTAATTTCTCTGTCACCTGTCTTGTGAAATACATGAATTTCCAGACTTGTGAAGTGTAGCATACAAGTTGCAGTAATTTCTCAGCTAAAGAGAAATATAGCTCACAACTGCCTGTATAATAGTTATATCCTCAGTCAAAGTTTCATCTCACTTGCCTGCCGCATCTTCGCATTTCAAGTATTTGCCATTAAATGACTCATTATGTAAATGAAGGCTGGGTTATGAGAGAAAATAAATATACAATCACTGAGACTATAAACAGGTTATACTGGAATGAAAAATACAAATGCATGTAATTAATCATAAGGAGAGAAGAGCTGCCAAAGCAAATGTTTTCATTTCAGTGTAATTGCCGCAGTTTGCCAATCCAAAGTCATAATGAAGACTTGTAGTTTGTATTATGTGCAGTGAAAAATTAGATGCAAGCAACTGATGCACTTAGTAACTCACCTGGAAAGTAATTGCATCATTTATGACATAATAAAGCCACTTATTGCATTTAAGGGTTTTGCTAATATGCCAATCTGTGATCTACAAACTCTAGCTTGAAATTCCCTCTTACTCAAATAATTGTTGGTAGTCACTTTAACAGGATAATTTAGAATTAAGCAGGGCAGTGTACTATGATTAGAACCTCTGAAAAGAATTCTGTAACAAGTAGAACTGAGGGATATATTGCTAACTACCATTTACATGTTGTCAATGACAAAGAAAGTGCACTTTGATGCTTTGAGAAACAAAGGAGGGAATATCTATTAAAACCCAGCTTTTAAAAAACACTGATAGGTAAGTGTCTGCAAGGTTCCACCTCCAATAAGTGCACTCCAGTTTTGGAACATGTTCTTTAGTTTTATCAACATCTTCACAATATGCCCCCACAACCCCTGACAATAACACTAGGGAGATGTACATAAAGCACCTTCTCCAACTAAAGATCCAATGTTTCCTATATACGAATGATCACAATCAGATCAGCACAAAAATGGACATGTATAAAATTAATTATTTTTTAAAAATTTGCTACTGATTTTCACCACTGCTTGAAAAAGAAACTGTCCTGGAAATAAGTTTACTCCTTAAAATTAGTGCTTCAGTGACTGGACAGGGAGAGATACTTCTGCTCACGTGGCCTTAGACAGCATATGAAATTGTATGCAGATCTTATTACAATGATTTAATCAAGCTGCCAGCACAAGCTGGTTTCTGAAGGGCTGGCATCCGAGCATTCCTGACAACAGTTAAAAGCAGAGAAGTCTCTGAAAGGATGTCAAACACTGACTCCAGTGAGGCGGAAATCTAGCCAGATTCTAGATTCTTTTAGCACCTAAAGTGCCATGCTTGAGGCTCTCTCTCAAGAAATGTTTCATGGAATATTGGCCTTTCGCTACTCTCCACCATCCATGGGAACTAAAGCAAGAAGTTTACCTTTCTGGTTGGCTGAAATAACTCCAAAATAATCCACCACATCAGAATTACACAATTATTGTTCTCTTACTCCTTGCTGCTCACTAGTCCCCCCCTCTCCTTCATTCTTCGCACATTCAGTGCACCCCACTCCATTTCTTTACATTCACAATTGCAATACTCAATATTATACCATTTGATCAAGGTGGGTATATTCTCTGAATACACCTGCAGCACAATTTCAAACTAAATCTCGTCCATAACACACCACATCTGACACAATAAATTTTATCTTACACCAGACAACCCCAATAGGCGGACCACGAGAACCAAATGTCTGGACCGTTGGCACTTACATGAATGCACTTGTCATAACATATAAATAAAGCGCATGCTGCTCTAATTTATTTTAACCTCATCCCACACCATACACTTGACCTACGCCCCCATAAGCATGAATTTGGGCCTTGTGGAAAACTAATTTGGGGAACCCTGCCTTGCACCATCTGCAGTGCAGCTTTATGCCTTTGGTTCTCTGAAGTGAGAATGCTGCGTAAAATGCCAAGCTGCTGAGTCACTTATTCCTAGTTCATGCCTAATGTGTCTACAGATCCAAATGGCAAAACCAGAAAGAAGTTGGGTGACCTTTTCAGCCCACAATAATGGAAGTTGGATAGCTTCATCATGCCTCTCCACTAGACTACATAAACAGCTGCTTCCCTCCTGTGTGATCCCTACCATCAAAACACTTCCATAATTAAAACATAACCTTCTTTGAGAAAATTGTACTAAAATTCCTTTGTACATTCCCCAGCTTCTTTAGCAAGACAACTCACAAATGGAGATACAAAAAATAAACTGATATTATTGATCATTCTTTTAAACTTGTCTTATAGGAAAACAAAAAAAAAAATTATACATTTGAATTTGTTTCAATTTAAAATAATGTTAAAAGTATCTGCACAACTGCAATGTGATTGGACTTTGCACAATTCAGCCATATTATTACATGCTTATCATAAAGTACTTGAAATGTCAAGTACAATATACTCAGAACAAGTCTTTGATTATTCTTTCTATGTTAATAAATTAACTGCTAAAAGGGTACCAGACAAACAAAATGACCATCACTGTTACCTCAGAGATCAATTTTCTTTGTGGTTAAGAACAGAATAGATCATTACATACAGGACAAAAAAAATGTTATTGTCTGATTGCAAAAATTGCTCAACATTTTTCTCTTCTTCTTAAGAAGTAGTTTAAAGAGTGAATGATTTGGTATTAAAATTATCCTTCACAGATCACATAGATTTTAAAACAGTGATGAGGTAGATTTTAATCTCAACATTTAATTTTGTACTAGCAAAGTTAATATTGAAGTTTTCAAATGAAAATAACTGTAAGAGTACTCAATGCCATATAATTCCCTCCTTTTCTAAACAATTCTGTGTTTATTTATGCGGAAAGTGTTGTGTATTTAATATTTCAGTAATATTTGAGTAAAATTGAAAATATTGTTTTATTAAGTATTCTTGTTCATTTAAATAATTCATTATGGGTTATATGTAAAAGTGCATAAATATCACATGTCATCATGCCACCATGTTATATATGCAGGCTTTGCTTAAAGTAAAAATGAAGTACACGAGTTATCCCCGGCTCTCCTGTATTCTTATTTCAATTAGTTTTGAAGTTAACAAAACAAAATAGAAATCAGCTAAATATATCTAAATAATCAAGTTATCTTTTTGTAATTGAAATGAAGTCCATTGATAAACCCTAGGACTTGCTTTTTTATTCCAGTATCACAATATATCTACTTAGGTGTGTTGGTGTTGATCATCCTTACAAACACAGAAAGAGATTTTTCATACAACAATAGAGACATTGAAAGTTTGGTTTAATACCTCCTCGCAACAGATAGAAATATTAATTTAATTTCTGCAGTGTATCAGTAGCCAGAGAAATCCATAACAGCAATGAAAAGAGGCATCTATTTCCACATTCCTTTATCTGTGATACTCCTGAATAAAATCTTTTCAATGACTTTTGTTCTGAAGTAGACTCCACGGTGGATTCTATACTCCTTTCTTTCACATTTTTCTTCACTAATAAAAACAAGTTTATAATAATGAAGATGAGTGAAGTCTCAGAACTGGAGGACCTCTGGCCGAAGACATCTGCTTAAGTACAACAGATCTCAACTTATCCAAAACACCAGGCAGTCACCACAGTTAAAATGTTCCGTTGACTAATTTTAACTGAATCTCTAATGAAAGGAAACAAATATATGAGTTTCTCTCCAGTATCCTTCCAGAGGCTCTACTTCCTAAGGAAGCTAAAGCACGCTCTCCTCCCTCATCACCTGCTGATCAACTTCTATCGGACAACTATAGAGAGCCTCCTGATGTATTGCTGTGCAGTGTGGTTTGCCAGCTGCACAGAACAGAACAGGAAGGACTTGCAGCGGGTGGTGAGGGTAGCAGAGCGGGTTACTGGCACAACATTACCCTCCCTCAGAGACATTTATACTGGCAGACTTCAAAAGAAGGCTACTTGTATTTCAAAGGATCCCACTCATCCTGGACATCACTTGTTTTCCCCTCTACCTTCTGGGAAGAAAAACAGAGCATTAAGGACGAAAACAAAGAGACTCCTTAACAGTTTCTACCTACAAGCAGTGAAATGTATAACACCCCCTTCCCTTCTCCTGCCCCCCTCCTAAGACGGCGGCAGCTAAATGCATCACACTTCCAGGAATGGCAGGTGTGCAATAGTCCTACCCCACCATCCATATATTATTAATTTTGGACTGTACTCCTGAGGTTTTAGAGTTTATTTTATGTATATATTCTTTGTCATGCTGCAAAACGTTGAGCTGCTAAACTGTGTTTCATTGCTCCACAACAATGACAATAAAGATATTCTTCTTCTTCTTTATTCTTTAATTTTGCATTATTTGAAAAATTAAATAGTATTTAATAGACCCTTTCTTGAATATTTTCAGAATTCCCAGCCAAACTAATGGTCCATCCTTTCTTCCTTTCCTCTGCACACAAGTCCCTGACCTACAGCATTTTCCGGTAAAATTCTACAGACCCAGACTTGTAAGCATACAACTATGTATTAGGAAAATACACCTTCTCTATACCAATGCAGCTCTGTGGGGACAAAGGTTCTGTTTAACCCCTTTTGCTAATACAATGATGGCTTGGAGATGGGGATTGGGAGGGGTGGGTCAGAGCAGGGAAGCAACGAAAGTATGATTATACTATGTGTGCATTTGTTATGAACTGCACAAACCTCCTTTATACTAAGCTCTCTTTATTTAAAAAAATTAAAAATTAAGAAAAAATAGTATTTGTGTTTCTTTATCCATAATGGTGTAAAAATTAATTGTGTCACTTTAAGAATGCAATATGCACATTGTTCATTTAGCACAAGCAGTCAAGGGTTAATTTTTTCCTTAATACTTCAAAAAGTGAGATAGATCAGCTGGTTGAATGCTGTCGCAACAACAATCTTGCACTCGATATCAATAAAACAAAGGAGTTGACGGTGGACTTCAGGAAGGGATAGTCAAGGGAACACACACATGTCCTCATCGAGGGATAAACAGTGGAAAGGGTGAGCAGTTTCAAGTTCCAAGTGTCAACATCTCCAAGGGTCTATCCTGGGTCCAACATATTGATGCAATTACAAAGAAGGCACGAAAGCGCCTATAGTTTATTAGGGGCTTGATGAAACTTGGTCTGTTAACAAACACTAAGAAATTTCTACAGGTTGTGCTATAAGCAGCATTGTAACTGGTAGCATCATTGTCTGATAGGGAGGAGCAATCCACTGCACAGGATTGGAACATGCTGCAAAACGTTGCAAACTCAGCCAGCTCCATCGTGGGCACTAGCCTCCCCAGCATCGAGGACATCTTCAAAAGGCCATGCCTCTTAAAGACAGCATTCATCGTTAATGACCCCCTGGACATGCCCTCTTTCTGATTGCTACCATCAGGGATGAGGTACAGAGCCTGAAGACAAACACTCAATGTTTTAGGGACAGCTTCTTCCCCTCAGCCATCAGATTTTTGTATTGACAATGAACCCATGTAGACTACCTCACTATTTTTTTTCGCTTTCTTCCTGCAAAATCTTGTTGGGGCGTTTTTGGTGTTAGCACCTACAGAAAATAACTTCAGCCACCAATCTTCAAATCTGAATGTAAATTGTAGATTAAACTTAAAATGCAGATCCGAACAAGAGGTTCCTAAAAGCCTTGAATCACAGATGAGACAATGCTGATTAAAATTTGTTGAGATGCCTGTGGTGTGGGTGTGAAGCAGGAGGTGTGAAGTTTGTGTGTAGTTCAAAGAAAGCACTGTGGATGCATTGTAGATACGGAATTGTCCTTGGATCTTTAGTCATGAAGCATTGGGTCAGGCAGACCTTTCACTCTGAAAGGGTCTCGGTATGATGCCTGCTGTATCTCATTTTGTCCAATAAAGAGACTATTTAATGTCTATCAGTACTTCTCTGTTGTGAGTTGTACACATGACAACACCACTTATTTCATTTTCATATATGTTTATATTTTCTTAATGTAATTTATATATTTTTATTATGTATTGCACTTACTGCTGCCGCAAAACAACAAATGTAAGTGATAATAGACCTGGTTTTGATTCTGATTCTGATTCTAATGTATGGAGCCATCAGGTCACTCTATTCTAACCGAAGCAATAACAGTTAAACATATAAAAATACATTTATACAAGAAGTCACTTAAAGGCCATATTCCAAATGTTAAGCATGTATGATGCTATAACATTCTTAAATATTATGGTTCCTTATGAACCAAAACAGAAAATAACAGAATGCTGACCACAGACAGAAGAGATTGCTAATCTGTAGAGAGACGAACTGTGTAGCACAGTCCACTTTGGATCAAGTTGAGAAAAGTAGTATTTCAATGCAGGAGTCAGTATCCTGCTTTGAAGTACTTTGAATCAGTTGGAATGTGATAAGCACATCTGGTTTGAGGAATAAAGCAAGTAATTTGTTTTTATACAAACTTTGCAACAGGCAAAAGAGTTGTAATCACATACTCACAGTTTAATGCTAACAATCAAGTTTCATAAACATTTTTGGATTTAAAAGTTTGAATAAATCCTAATAAAATGTTAATGATTTGATTACAGAGAAGCTCTTCAGATTTCCTGCAGTAAATAAGGCGGCTTCAATGTTGAAAAATTTCACTCAGTAAAATGAAAATTCAGAAGTGATTTTGCAACTAACAACTAATATGTTCTCCAAAGCATCATTAACACATTGAGATAGCATGTCCTGCTTCTCCAATAGAAACTGGTAAGACGTGTTCAGTAAGTATTCCCTACAGGGCTCTTCTATATCAATAAACACAGTATACTCTATAAACAATCAGAAGCCATTGTATAAAGATCACAAATTCATTTTTTAATCCAGGCTGATTTTACCTAAAGATCTAAAGATGGGTATAAACTGCTTCTCGGCTAAAGAGGAGAAAATACACTGATGGGATGGGGGAGGCTAATATGGGGAAAGTTGGGGGGGGGGATGTCCAATAATGCTTTAGGGAGTCATTGGGATGAAAAACAAGGAGCTTCAAATGATGAAAATCTGGAATAAAAACACGAAGTGCTGGTTGGATAGCATCTGTGGAATGAAACAGGGAAAAAGCTCTGGCCAGGTTTCATAATGTTAATAACGTTAATCGCCATGTGTTTTGCAGGTCAGATATCAACATTTTCTACCACTTCTTTAGCTTAACACTTTGATCACTTTCTGAAGTACTGGCTTTGAGAAGCCTCTGCTCTTCATGACATGCCGAAACAATGAGTTTCGTCTCTTTCTTGCTATTTCCCAGCTATGGACTTAATTGTCTGTCATGCATACCAATTAACCTCCCTGATATATAAAAGGAAATTCTCAGGATCTTGTGCTATGAACTACTTGCAAGCCTTTCAGAGGACTGAGTGGTCATGTTTCACAGCCATACATCACACGATTAAAGTTCTGAAATGGTGTAGAACTCATCGATTTTACCACCCTCCCTACTAATCTCCAGCCCATTCTCTGATTCCCTAAGAACATAATTGACATCGCAAACACGAGGAAATCTGCAGATGCTGGAAATTCAAGCAACACACATCAAAGTTGCTGGTGAACGCAGCAGGCCAGGCAGCATCTCTAGGAAGAGGTACAGTCGATGTTTCGGGCCGAGACCCTTCGTCAGGACTAACTGAAGGAAGATCTAGTAAGAGATTTGAAAGTGGGAGGGGGAGGGAGCGATCCAAAATGATAGGAGAAGACAGGAGGGGGAGGGATGGAGCCAAGAGCTGCACAAGTGATTGGCAAAAGGGATATGAGAGGATCATGGGACAGGAGGCCCAGGGAGAAAGAAAAGGGCGAGGGGGGGAAAGACCCAGAGGATGGGCAAGGGGTATAGTGAGAGGGACAGAGGGAGAGAAAGGAGAGAGAGAAAAAGAAAAAGAATGTGTGTATATAAATAAGTAACGGATGGAGTACGAGGGGTAGGTGGGGCATTAGCGGAAGTTTGAGAAGTCAATGTTCATGCCATCAGGTTGGAGGCTACCCAGACGGAATATAAGGTGTTATTCCTCCAACCTGAGTGTGGCTTCATCTTTACAGTAGAGGAGGCCGTGGACAGACATATCAGAATGGGAATGGGACGTGGAATTAAAATGTGTGGCCACTGGGAGATCCTGCTTTCTCTGGTGGACAGAGCGTAGGTGTTCAGCAAAACGGTCTCCCAGTCTGCGTCGGGTCTTGCCAATATATAGAAGGCCACATCGGGAGCACCAGACGCAGTATATCACACCAGCCGACTCACAGGTGAAGTGTCGCCTCACCTGGAAGGACTGTCTGGGGCACTGAATGGTGGTAAGGGAAGAAGTGTAAGGGCATGTGTAGCACTTGTTCCACTTACAAGGATAAGTTCCGGGAGGGAGATCGGTGGGGAGGGATGGGGGGGACGAATGGACAAGGGAGTCGCTTAGGAAGCGATCCCTGCGGAAAGCAGAGAGAGGGTGGAGGGAAAGATGTGCTTAGTGGTGGGATCCCGTTGGAGGTGGCGGAAGTTACGGAGAATAGTATGTTGGACCCGGAGGCTGGTGAGGTGGTGGGTGATGACAAGGGGAACCCTATTCCTAGTGGGGTGGCAGGAGGATGGAGTGAGAGCAGATATGCGTGAAATGGGGGAGATGTGTTTGAGAGCAGAGTTGATGGTGGAGGAAGGGAAGCCCCTTTCTTTAAAAAAGGAGGACATTTCCCTCGTCCTGGAGTGAAAAGCCTCATCCTGAGAGCAGATGCGGCGGAGACGGAGGAATTGCGAGAAGGGGATGGCATTTTTGCAAGAGACAGGGTGAGAAGAGGAATAGTCCAGATAGCTGTGAGAGTCAGTAGGCTTATAGTAGACATCAGTAGATAAGCTGTCTCCAAAGATAGAGACAGAAAGATCTAGAAAGGGGAGGGAGGTGTTGGAAATGGACCAGGTAAACTTGAGGGCAGGGTGAAAGTTGGAGGCAAAGTTAATGAAGTCAACAAGCTCAGCATGCGTGCAGGAAAATGAAGTCAATAAGCTCAGCATGCGTGCAGGAAATGAAGTCAACGAGCTCAGCATGCGTGCAGGAAATGAAGTCAACGAGCTCAGCATGCGTGCAGGGATGAAGTCAACGAGCTCAACATGCGTGCAGGATTATTGACATTTCTCTTTTCTAAAGCTATTTCTCTGTATCCATTTCAGGGGAGAAGCTATCCATGGACATTTCTAAAACCCACTGAAACCTATGGTGAACTAGACTACACCTCCTCCCACCCTGTCTCTTTAAGATCTCTTTCTCCCAGTCTCTCCATTTCTGCCACGTCTGCTCTGAGGCTGAGGCCTTCCATTCCAGGACATTTGAAATATCCTCCAATATTCAGGAAACATGACTCTCATTGCACTGTTCTTATAAAGCTTGTTTTTATGCTGTTTTTGAGAAATCTTGCATCTCAGATATTGCTCTCAACCCAAACACACCCCTGCCCAGCGAGAGTAGAGGTAGCTCCCACAGTTTTCAACTTTTACCCCATTAGCCTCCTCATTCAGTACATCATCCCTCAGAATTTCAGTCAGCTGAAACAAGATTCCACTATGAGCCACATCTTCCCCTCCTCTCCCCATTCTGACTTCTGCAGGTGCTATTCACACCATGACTCCACTGTCCACTCTCCTTGCCCATCCACATGTCCCTATGCCCTGGTATTTTGCCCATAATGGCAAGGAGTGGAACATTTGTTTTCGTATCTCCTCTTAAAAAGCCCTTCCAGGTGAAGCAAAAATTCACCTGCACCTCCTCCAATCTCAGCCAGCAAACCCAACGCTGCTGATGTGGCCTCCTCCACATCAGCCTAACCAAGCACAAATTGGGCAACTGATTCACAGACCTCTGGTGCTCTGTCTGCAATAGACATCTTGAGCTCTCAGCTGCATACCATTTCAACTCCCTTTTCCATTCCCACATTGAGCAGTATATGCTCTGCCTTCCCCACTGCCAGGGTGAGGCACAACTCTAGCCAGTAGAATAACAGCTCATATTCTTCCAGCCAATGGTATGAACACGGAATTTTCCAATTTCAAGGAACCTTTACCTCTTGCTTCCTCCCCCAACTCTCCTTAATTTTGTCCCCTTTCCCAATGCCCCTGTGATGGTTATTCATTGTCTAGGGTGTGAGAAGCTTGTTGCTAACTTCAGCTTTCTATTACAGCATCATGACCTTTCCAAAGAGTCAGAGTTGTTTGTGACAGAGTTAACAAATATTCCTTCCCTAATTTCTTTTTGTAAACAAGAACTAGTCTTCAGTTCGTAATGTAAATTGAAAGCAGTCATCTCTTTGAAGTTAAAAGGACACCTGGGCTGGCTGCTAGGAGATGTGGTTTGCAAAGTAAAGTGACCATGAAGCTTCTTGTCTGCATTACCCAAACACAACGGGGCTATGTTATTTGCTCTACATTAAACCAGGAAACTACAGCAAAGTTATTTGTACCAGTGTCCTCAGAAACTTTTAGACCCTCTGTGTAAATTACTTTGTCCTAGCAAAGATCTGGAAAACATCACATCTGAACAGTATAAAAATATCAGAAAGCTTTGGAGATTGTTAGTATTGACAAGCAGACTGACAGAAAGGTGATGTGACAGAAAGGAGAATTAGAATTCATTCCTGAGCCTCAGTTTCTGCAATGGACAACTTTGTGATGTGTTCTTTTAGTTTGTAAGAATTGTACCTGTGTTTGGAAATCCTTTTGTCTAAATTTAACCCTATAACTTTAATAATAAAATAAACTGCATTTAAACTACTTTGTTAGCTGGAAGTATCTGCTCCTTGTAAGGGAGAGCTTCCCACCACTCAAGCAATGGATATCGGCTGCAAGACCTCACTACAGAGACTAGACAAGGAAGTAAGCTCATTCTTGAAGAGTAGGTTAATACAGCATAACCTCCTTATAGTGATGGTACCTTAGATATCCATACTGGATTGGACTTAAAAATCTTCTTTTGAATTTCAGGCTTTGCAGATAGGGAACCCAATACCATCACACCCCTATCACCTACTTCCATCCCCTTCCCTCTCTTAGTTCAATCAATTGTATTATTTATTTGTTTGGAGATACTGCGCAGAAAGGGGCCCTTCCAGCCCAACGAGCGACACCACCCATCAACCCACCTATTTAACCCCACCCTAGTCACAGGACAAGTTACAATAACCAATTAACCTATTAACTGGCAGATCTGCTCATGGGAAATACATACAAACTCCTTACAGAGGATGCCGGAGTTGAACTTCAAACTCTGACACCCTGAGCTGTAACAGTGTCACGTTTTGCGACCATGACACTATTACCACCAACTACCCCCATATTTTACCCACACTATGCCCTCCCCATTAAGTTCCATCTGTCCCTCACCTCGCCCCTAATGGCTCCTATTTTTACCATCCTTATTTTTCAGATTTCAGCACCTCTTTGGGTTGCTATTTAATGCTCTCCAGCACCCTCCCCTCCCCCTCACCTTGCTCCAAGCGCCTCTTTCTTATTGTCTGTCTTCAGGAAGCTACCTGTATCTCCCAACTTTACCCCTCCCATTCCCCTAGCTGGCGTGATCTGCTCGTCATCCTTCATCCCCCACAGTTTCCCAGGTAGTTCTGGCCTCTTTCTCATCACTCTTCCTCTCTTTTTTATTCTGTCTATATTTCTTTCTCCACTCTTAATTCTGAACAGTTGACAACTCCTTCTTGCCCCATTCAATGCTCGACCCATTGAGTTCCTCCAACAAAGTATCTGATGCTCATATTTTGTATAATCCAGCCTTGATGGTGAAATGATCAAGCATGTTTTTCCATCTGGAACTTCTTTTCAATTTCTGAAGTATGGATAAGATGGTACAGTAGTTCTAAAACTATTCCAAAGTAAATCCAACGGAGGAAAATGATGTGCAGATGTTAGGAAAGCAGATATTGTTATCGTTGTCATTTAAAACATCCAAACTAGATGCTTATGTCAATATATCAGTCATTATATCTGTATTTGAACAAAGCAATGAACGTTAATGCAACAAAATAAGTGAGAACAGAGATTGTTTTAGAAAATTTACGTTAAGGGAGTAATTATGATACCAGTTGAACAATAGGTAATGGCATGAAGACATACATCTGATCATACGCATTCTGCTAATGAAAGACCATAGCAAATGCTGTTTGATAAACTTCAATGAATACAATGTGAAGATGAAAGTTCAGTTGAAAATTTATTATTTGATTCCAAATCTTATTAATACCATTAATTTAAATCTTACTTACGCACATGCTCAGAGGTGACTCTTCCAGTGAGCAGAGATAATTCTATGGAATTCTATTGTGAATCATGGCTGCATTTTACTCTCCATCCATTGCACTCCCTGATAAACTGAGGACTGGAAGCATAGCTTTATATTTCAAATTAACTTGGCTGATAATTAACCACTGACAGTGGTTTTCTTCCACAGCTCCAGGGACAAAACGTTTAAAATCATTTCTACAATACAATTTTATAAATCATGTTGTTGATTTTGTATTTGATAAATCTTAGAAGAATGTGGCATTGAAATTATTAGGGATAGGGCAAATGCTGAAGGAAAAAGCCTGAACTTTAGAGTAAGAATAAAGCCAAAGCAATAGTGCTAACCATCATCAAAAAGTAAATTGGACAACAAATTTCAGTGCACATACATAAGTAATTACAAATGTTTGTACATACAGAATTATGAAACTGATGTCCATTTATCAATGAAATGTTAGGAATGATTATTTCAAATGTAAGTGCTATTTTAAACTTACAGCAACCTCAGGCATTGAAAGCTTTTTTAAAAAAATATATTCACTCATACTTTCAAATAATAACTGAATATATTTATATTATTCTTTTACACCTCTTTAATATGATCTTTATTCCTCCCTCATTTCAGTTTAAGCCCTGATTTTGCACTGAACCATAAATTCTAAGTTTTATTTCCTGATTGAGATACTGCGCATCTCAGCAAATGTTCCTAAAACTAACTGATTGACAAGATGCACTAATACCTTATCTTGTTCATAGAAATTCAATGGTTCAATTTAATATTAGAGAATGTTTACAGTATGCAATCTGAATTTCTTACTCTTCTCAGACATCCACAAAACAGAAAAAAAGCCCCAAATGAAGACTGACAGAAATGTTGGAACCCCAAATCCCCACTCCTCCCTCTCATATACAAGATCTTATTTGAAGTGTGCTTCATGTTGCATTGTAAAGGCCTACAGAAGTGCAAGTAACTAAAGGTTGAGAGCTTGTCAGTTGCCAGAGACCACAACTTTTGGGTATTATGATGTTAAACTCCTCAGGCCCAAGCAGCTAAGCATATCTTGACGATTCATTTGAGCAGGTGGTAATATATACAAATTGACACATCTTGTACACTGCCTGTTTACACAAATGATGCAGTCCTCCAGCCCAGATCTGATACATTTACAAACATTATTCAACTTTGTACTACATAGCCAAACTCAAGGTCATTAACTCTCCTTTTTGGCATAGAGCCTGTATCTTCCCATTTCATTCTCGAAGGAGTGGTTTTACACCATTAAACCTCCAGGGTAGTATCAGAATGGCAACAATTAACAGTCAGATGATATAATTTCCTTCAAAATAGCACTTCCTTATTTTAGATGCAGAAAAGACAATATATGGAAATCTTCAGTGCAGAGGAATGTAGATTTTCTTCAGGATAAGAGATTTTCTTTCAAGAAAATTCAAGCAGCTCAGTTTCATACTTACTTTAGCTGTTGTAAAATATGTGGCGTTCTCAGATTAACATCAAGAATGGATATCTTTCTGGAACTCTCAGAATGAGCCAAATGCCTCATCAATGGTCGAGTCTTGAAGGAGATCTAAGATAAGCCTCCTGTGAAAAGCTGTTAATTCTTTACTTCCATGTCCACTGTCCCTGGAGCACACTGGCCTTTTAGAGGAACCAGAGAGATGTTCAGGATTTTCTGAAGTAAGCCCATAAACCCTCATTCTGAAAATGCAACAACCGTGTCATTCCTTTCTTCAAAAAGGAGGAGGAGAAAAGTAAGCTTTTCCCATGCCTAAACATACCATGTTATTTTAGGTATGAACAACAATGCTTCACACAGATATAACCTTTAACCACTTCACTGCAGAATTCAGTCAGTAGTCTCACGGAGGCAGCTTTCTTTTTGTAGCTGCACATTAAAAGTAATGTTTACATAGCTAACTTTTTCCCAGCAACCTCGGGCAGAACGAGCTTTTAAATTAAAAATATTTAGGAAATGGGGACAATTATCCACAAAAGAGGCCACAAAGTATGGTCAAAATGACTTTCATAGCCAGAACTTAATTACTTCTCTCAAATAACATTATGGGATGCTTGAAATCCTTCATGCATTAGGAAAGATTTTGACATTAACACTCACAACAGAAGGATCAACTTTAACTAATATCTGTAACTAAAATAAATGAGCTGGAAATACACTGTGGTCAGTTGGGAATATATTTCATAACCGGCATAAGGATACAGAATCTCTGTTGCAAATAAGTTTCTAACTGCACCTGTACATAAACTTTAACAATAAACTTGACATTGAGCTAAAGATGACTATAATAATTACGAGTACAGCTCTCTCCATCTTTGATGACATCTATTGGAAGTGATGCCTCAGGAACATACATCATTAATGACCCCCACCGTCTGGGTGTTCCTTCTCCTCTTGACTCAGTCATCAGGCAGGGGAGCCTGAAAACCTACCCCTCTCAAGGTTCAACAACAGCTTCCTCCCCACTGCCATGAGGCATTTAAACCAACCTGAAATACCCTAACACTACCTCTGACTATATCTCATTTCTACCTCAACCTGAGTAAGTTTTCTTGTGTTAGTTGTGTATAATTTATGTAAGTTAAGATAATGTTAACTTATATTTGTCATTTTGCTATAAAAGTTAATTTTCATGGCAGTTGCACCCTGGGTATGAACACTTGTGACAATGAACTTGAATTTGAATTTCACTATCAGTAAAAAAGTCAGAGTGTACAGAAAGAAGTGTTTCAGCTCACTATGCCCTTGAAAACCTTCAATTACCTATTTGTACTAATCCGCTTCCATTTCTAATTGCTATTGACACTGGAAATCTGTTTCCACATACACCACTCAGGAGAAGCATGAGGGGAAGTTGGTGCCCCCATTTCCTCCTAATTTTGGCGATGGAGCGATGCTCTGCTTCAGCACAATGTCGATCTCAGGTGTCCTGGATCCTCACAGTTCACCAAGTCCTGCCTGCCAGGCTCCACACGGTTATTGCAGCCCTTGCAGAGAATTTGGGAATTGATGTCCATAAATGTGATATAACTGACACAGGTTGGTTGTGTCCAGAGTATTAGCATTACAATATTTATGTGGTGATATCTATATTTTATTGGCAGTGATTTTCTAAGACTGCAAATTCTTAATATGCTTCATTTTAGGGTTGCTTGGGGCAAATATGCTTTTTGTTTAAATGATAAAACAGATAATCAGAACAGCATGTTGACTGTCATCCCCATCTCCTCGCTGGTACATAGCCTTTTCTATAGGAGGACACATGCTGTACCAGTTGAAGCTCTCTGCCAATGATGGTATTGCATTGGTTACAGTGTTATCAAGGTAACCTTGTTTAGTTGGTTGCTGCTTCAGTTTCCGGTGATAATGGAGGTGCTGGGTTTCAGGCAGGAGGAGGCTGATGTCAGCATTTTAGTTTGATTATATTAATTCAGAGGCCTAAAAGGAACTTAGCATGTGAAAGGAATTTATTAAACGTTCCAAGTGATTCTATGAATGTGCCATCTATACTTTGCTTTGTTGTGATGTGTGTTTTGCCATTGCACTGGTGGAGTCAGGTGGTGTTAGGTTCATACCTGTATCGGTCGCAGGTGTGGTAATTCACATCATGACAACTGGAAGTACAGTAAATAACTTGGGGATATGTCTGCAGCCTAAGAACATGAGTAAGGGCAGCAACTGGCAAGGCTGATTTGTATGGGATGCTGAACTTTGCAAAGCATCATACGCCTTAAGTGCACGAATCGGTGAGTCCGGAGTTCGAAGCCTAATATTCAGGATCCCAGTGTCAGTGAGTCTGGAGTTTGAGGCCTAGTGTTCAGTGATTGGTGAGTTCTGGGGTCAACATTGAAGATTGAAGCACAAAGGTTGATCAGAGATACAGAAATCAAAGCCCATTAGGTGCAAATTTCTGTGAGTCTTTGGGGAAGTCCAAGTTCCAGTGTCTGCAGTCCAAGTCTACTGGAGGCCAAAGACAGTCTGTCCTGTGATTGAAGAACCGTGTATGTAGGTGGGTGGGTGGAGTAATAACACAGCTTTTTTTGCTGCTTGTTGTGTTCTGGTAATTGATGATGTTCTTTGTTGTGTTTGTTGAGAATTGTTGGCATGCCATGTTTGCGCCAGAAGATGGCAATACTCGCAGGATGCCCCCGGCACAACCTTGGGTGTGATGGCTGTTAATTCAAACTATACATTTCACTGTACGTGTGATAATTAAATCTGCATCCTGATTCTTGAATCTTGCAAATCCATCAATGTAGTCAGCTTAGACCACTGATCTAAGTAATAGGCAGAGATAAAAATTCAAATAGAGACACAGTAGCTAATTTCACAAATAGACAGTGATTGTAGTCGAGAACCTAAAAAAGTATATGTTGATTGTGCTTTTTGTTCAGAAGTGTTGGAGAAATGAAGGGTTACCCATGCCTGACTCTGCTGGGGCAGAAAATCCCACAAAGTTTGATATTGGCCTTGAGTTCCAACCTGAAATGAAATTCTTCACATGGTGAAGTGCAACATAATAAATCGTTTAGCAGTGAAGGATAAACATTTCTATTTATTCTGTAAACACAAACATTGCTGAATTGTTCTGGTGAGATTAAAAGAAAAGTTCACCCATGACAGACCATGATTCTTTCTGTTGTTGGTGTTTGTGAGAATGAATTCTGTAGCTAATGTTTGTTGATTCATCTACTAATCTGCTCTATTAAATCAACAGATTAAAATTACGTACAACATTTGATCTCAGGCAATTCCTTTATGTCAATGAGTCATAAGTTAACTTTCACATATTTTGTAGCAGACAGATATAAATATAGGCAGATTTACAGTTAACTGTGGATAAGTCATGCCCATAAACACTATAAATGGAAAATATAAATGATTTTATTTGTTAAAAATATTTAATTATGGGCCAGATACAACAGAGATTTGAAGTGCGTTGAGGAACATTTCAAATTCTAAAGCAAATAGTTTCACCAGGCTTTAGAGAGATAAAGAAATCAATGATCTGCATCAGAGCTGCAGATGTAATCACAGATAGTAACACAGAATAAATATAACCGTGCATAAATAAATAGCTTCCTAATCATTAAAATTAATTTTTACAGAGATTTACATGGTGCATTTTACAACCAAAATATTTCCTCATATGACAAAAATCCGAAGATTCTTAAATTACTGTGCAAACATCATCAATTTTTCTTGATAAAGGAGTGATTAAAGGTTGCCTCTGCTGTACAGCACTAGCATCTAAAGGGTCACTATGCAACCCTGGAGACGTGGACCACTTTTCCCATCTCAGCAAAGCAGAAATTCTTGGACTACCACCGCCTTGAAATGTGACAACGGTCAGTTGAGGAAAGGGGTATTTAAAGATCAAGACCTCAGTTTGAGCACAAGACTCATGGTCGACCAGCGGCAGTGATTTCTGACTTTGAATATGCTTCTGAGAGCAGGATTACCTACAGCAGGCATCACCAGGCACTGAAACAACATCATCATCACTCATCACAACCAGCTCCTCCACATCCAGTGACATTATATGTAAACTAATGACAGCATCCTCCCCCAGACCAACAACCTCAGCACTGGGGTAATGTTTTCATTCAGTCAGCTCCACTGAGCACGCCAGGCCATTAATGTGCCTGACACCAGCTTCCTGTATTGTGAACTCTGTCATGGGAAAAGACTACCAGACTGAAAGGGAAAAATGTTCAAGGTTGGCCTCCAAGTCTTCATAAAGAAATGCTGCATCCCAACCAATTCCCAGGAATCCCCAGACTTTAACCACTCAAAGTACATTGAGAATGTCAAAAGAGCAAAATATGGAAAAAGATATGGAAAGAGAGAGGCAAGACTGTCATGTTGGCAATGTTGGAACCCAAGTGTGGAGGACAGACAGTCTGTTGTAGCGATGGCAATGACAGTTTATTCATAATAATTCCAAAAGGACTAGGATTGCAATTAGTGCTAGTCAGGCATCTGGTTGAATAATACAAGTCACATGGAATCCCGGAGCCTATCAAAATAAACATAACAAGTTTAAACAAACAGCACCAGGACACCATATTACAAAGTGTGAATCACTCAAGAAAAACACAAGGAACTTGAAACGATTAACGACTGTTATTAAATAACAATAAACCAGTTCAGGTGTTCTAAAAAACCTCACAGCCCAGTGCTCTCTGGCGCCCCACACAGGCCCGGAGATCTCATTACAGAGACAGACTAGAGTTGAAAGGAAAGCTATATTCTTAATATTATTAAAATGATTCAATATAAAAGGAAGTAATTCCTCAAAGTTATTAGAGGTATTGGCAAAAAACATCCTTACCCCTTGGTTTATGGAATTAATTGAAATCCATGGGAGGAATGTGATCTAGGAATCTCAACTCACCCAACTGTTAAAATGAATAATTTATTGTGTAAAATAAAACTTCTATGTCTCCATAGGTAATCCTACTCACTAAAGCACTAGTCAATCTCTCATACTCTAGACTGCCCAAATGACTGGAAAAAATCCTGTACTTTATTCTCTGCTTCTTGTTGTAGTGATTTTCATTTTAATCACAGAGCATATTGATATCTCTAGTGACTTCTCTGCCCAAACAGCTAATGTGCTCACTAGGCAAGAAGGTCAGAACAATTACTTTTGCTTTTAGAGCCCTGCTTATTGTGGTCAGCCATCTATCTCAGGTGATGTGATAGGACACCGATGCGCAAGAGCAGATTTAGCTGGTTCAATGAAAACACAAGGCTCCTTCTGAAGATAGTATCCCCCAACATGCATCACCTGTGCAGGAACCATTAACAACAACACAATACTAAGTGGTACTATTATGTTTTATGTCTAAAATCAAATCAGGCACTACTTACACTGTAATGTACAGGACAGTTACTGACAGAGTTGCTGGATTTACCTGTATTGTTGAAATAGAGTTATAAAGTCATAGAAAAGTACTGCATAGAACAGGCCTTTCGACCAATTTAATCCGTGCCAAACCACTTAAAGTGCCTACTCCCATCAACCTGCACTGGGACCATAGTCCTCTATATCCCTGTCATCCATGTACCTACCCAAACCTCTCTTAAACATCAAAATCAAGCATGCATACACCACTTGTGCTGGCAGCTTGTTCCATGCTCTCACGACCCTCTGAGTGAAGAAGTTTCCCTCATTTTCCCCTTAAACCTATCACCCTTAACTAATGACCTCCAGTTGTAGTTCTACCCAACGTCAGTGGAAAAAAGCCTGTTTGCATTTAGCCCATCCGTATTCCTCATAATTTTGTATACCTTTATAAAATCTCCTCTCAATCTTCGATGCTCCAAGAAATAAGTACCAAGGAACTTTAAACTGAGATGTTAACTCACTTGATAAGAATCCATACTCCATCCATTGTATCAACTGCCCTTCAGAGATCATTTCTAACTATTGACAGTTCTCCCTTTAAAATTTATGTACTCCGTTAAGAAGAAAAGCTTTAATCAAGCTGATTGCAATAATGCAAGTGTGATAACAGTAAAAGGCACATGTTAAATAAAATCAGTCTCAATTCACCACAGAAAGGTTACAGACTGAAAATGTCCTAAATTAAGCATACATTGGAATCAATTCAGCAACCTGCTTCTAAGAGACCACAAGAGTACAAAATAAGAACAGACTTGGAGCAGTTGATATGAACTTGACCCCTTATACAAGCCGTAGTCAGACTCAAAGATAAACAATACTGAGCCAAGAGACAAAAGATCAAAAGTCACAAACTGTAGGAATTACACGTCCTAAATACTATTTGCTTGGAAGTAAAAAGTGAACAAGTTTTAAATTTCTCTTATTTCTACTCACTATGCACAAGAAAATAATTATACACAGTAGAAAAAGTAAAAAATTAATTGTGACAAATAACACCTGCTGTAATCATCAGTAAAAGCATCCAAATAGCAGCAATGCCTGGTTTATTGGTCTTCTTCATTTTACTATATGCAAAATGCACGTGGTTTAGAACTTGAAAGAATTTTTCTATCCTTTACTCAAGAGCATCAAGTGAACTCCATGGAGACAACACAATGCCAGCAACTGTGGTGGCAGTGAAAACAAATTAAAAGTACGCTTTTTATATCGAATGATTTGCCCATTCTCAAGATGTTGATTTCTTGGCACTGGGTGGTCTCAAATCCCACAGAGTCTTTTTTTTCCTTTGCACATCATTCCAGTAAAGTGAAGCAATGTGTTCAAATGAACTCTAATCATGCCCCCATCCTAGGAAATCCCACAGCACTCAAGAGAAACTGCCCTACAATTGCCATCAGGCACATGCGAAAAGTGTGGCTCAGCTATCATTTCAAAACTCACTGCACCAACGGCAACCCTAGTCGTAAAGCTTAAATAAGCATGTCTGATATGTTCTCGTCTTCTCTCATGTCTTGTACCTAGTAACTGGTTTATCATTGTCACACGTACTGAGAAACAGAGAAAAGTTTTGTTTTGCATGCCTTTGGAAACACAAGTACATTGAGGTAGTACAAAAGGAAAAACAATAACAGGATGCAGAGAAAGTGTAGTGCAGGTAAACAAAGAAGATGCAAGGACCATGCTGAGGTAGATCGAGAGATCAAGAGTTCACCTTTATTGTACAAAAGGTCCATTAAGCAGTCTTATAACAGCAGGACAGAAGCAGTCCTTGTGCCCGGTGATACATGTTCTCGAGCTTTTGTACCTTCTGACCAACGGAAGGAGTAAAGGGGTAAGAAGAGAGAAGGCAGAATGGAAGGGGTCTTCGATTATGTACTTTTCCAAGGCAATGGAAGTGTAAATGGAATAGGCTGGTCCTGGACTTATTTCCTGGCATAATTTACATATCGCTATTTATCTATTTATTGTTTTATTACTATTTATTATTTATAGTGCAACTGTAACAAAACCCAATTTTCCCCGGGATCAATAAAGTATGACTATGACTAAACAGGAAATGTGTGTGGGGGGGGGGGGGCGGGAGGGATGTGAGAACAGTTTTCATGACAGATTGAGCTTTGTCCAAGACTTTCTTCAGGGTCTTGGACAGAACACTTACCATACCAAGCTGTGATGCCTCTGCTTAGGATGCTCTCTGCGATGAATCTGTAAAAAATTGGTGAGTCAATGGAAGGGTCAATTTCCCCCCGTCTCCTGAGGAAGTAGGGGTGTTGGTGTGCTTTCTGATGAATAAGAGTTTGATGCTAGATCTTCACAAATCATGTGTTTGTGAGATACCAGGGAGTATTCTTAGGCAGTGCATTGGGATCAAGTATGGTGAGGTAAACACTTACACAAACTGGATATGAGTAACTGATATTGCAGTCGATGAGTAGGTTGTGAAATGATGTACACGTTCCACTGCTTTACAGCAGGAGACTTCTTGAGCTTTCCAATGCCAACACAGATGTTCTTTCTCCATTCTGAACAGCTCTGGGGGAATCCCAAGAATTCAAGCAGCTCTTCAAAATTTTGAGCAAATCCTTATATCTTTTGATTTGTGCCACATTTTACACCAGAAGACCTGTAATGAAGTTGTCAGAATCCACTAGCAGCAAAAAAAAAAGGAATGCATACAGACTGCAATAAATGTATATATGACCTTTTAATGAGGACAAATATTTCCTGCACATTTGAAAAAGCCATTTAACAATGAGTGACTGCACAGCATTCTATTCAAAATTAAGACAGTATCATCATACATGATCCTTCACTGCTGCACATACCATGAAAATATACAAAATTGCCAGCTCAAATTGCCTGGGACAGCTGCTCACAGATCTCCAAATGTGCCCAAACATTTGCTATTGGTATAAATCACCCTTCAGTACCCAGCAGCACATATATTTTGTGACAAGCAACATTACGTTTTTGAAAGTAATTGGATTCTGTTGTTATTCCTTGAACAAATTATTTCAAAGAAGGGATGTGCCTCAGAGAATGAGGCCAAATTACAGACAGTATATCAACATAGTTGGATTTAATAAAGGTATTTCTTAGGAGCCAAACTACAAATTCAAGTGCTGCTTCACTGGGTTAATTTATATCCACAGGAATTCCTGATTTTAACCATGGTTTTGGGGAGAAAACTGGAATGACTCGTCCCCAAGGAAGTAATTTATATACATTTTCAGTATCTCTGTTGTTGTTCTCTGATGACTTATATTGTTAATGAACAGGAGGATGACATTAGTGATGGTGGCATCTTGGGTACAGCAGTAGTGTGGCTAGCTTCACTCCAATCTCCAGTGTTGCCTGTGTGAAGGAGGCACATTCTCCAATGTAACTGTAGCAATTACTCAAAAAAACAAAACCGCTGAGAAACTAACCCCGGGTAATCAACATGTATGATGCAATTTCAAATAACAAATTTTCAAACTGAAAAAGGTATAAGGAAACCAGCAAAGATGAATGATCTTTAAGCAATCGAAAACTAATGAAACTAAATTGGCGATATAATGATCTTAGCGTTCAAATCAGCATAACAATGGATTCTAATTAGCAATATTTCCTCTTCTTCATGTGCCTTGTGCATTACACACTTTGGCGATCATGGCTTTCCACATTGAACGATCCCACGCAGCATCAGTGATATCTCGTACACTTAGATCTGTTAGTTCTTTCACAATATCCATATATTTTCTTCTTTGCCTTCCTCTTCCGCGTTTCCCAGGCATCCGGCCTCGTAATGTAAGGCATTCTATTTCTCCCTTTCTGATGATATGGCCCAGGAATTTAAGTTTCCTCTCATTTAATGTTCTCATTAAAGATCTTTTTGTATGGGCACGTTGGAGTACTGTCTCATTAGTTACCCAATCTCTATATGATATTTTCAGTGCTCTTCTAAGAAACCACATTTATAGTAGTAGTCATAGTCATACTTTATTGATCCCGGGGAAAATTGGTTTTCATTACAGTTGCACCATAAATAATTAAATAGTAATAAAACCATAAATAATAGTAATACGTAAATTATCCCGGGAAGTAAGTCCCAGACCATCCTATTGGCTCAGGGTGTCTGAACCTCCAAGGGAGGAATTGTAAAGTTTGATGGCCACAGGCGGGAATGACTTCCTATGACGCTCTGTGTTGCATCTCAGTGGTATGAGTCTCTGGCTGAATGTATTCCTGTGCCCAACCAGTACATTATGTAGTGGATGGGAGACATTGTCCAAGATGGCATGCAACTTGGACAGCATCCTCTTTTCAGACACCACCATCAGAGAGACCAGTTTCATCCCCACAACATCACTGGCCTTACGAATGAGCTTGTTGATTCTGTTGGGGTCTGCTACCGTCAGCCTGCTGCCCTAGCACACAACAGCAAACATGATTGCACTGGCCACCACAGACTCGTAGAACATCCTCAGCATCGTCCGACTGATGTTAAAGAACCTCAGTCTCCTCAGGAAATAGAGGCGGCTCTAAACCTTCTTGTAGACAGCCTCAGTGTTCTTTGACCAGTCCAGTTTATTGTCAATTCATATCCCCAGGTATTTGTAATCCTCCACCATGTCCACACTGACCCCCTGGATGGAAACAAGGGTCACCGGTGCCTTAGCTCTCCTCAGGTCTACCACCAGCTCCTTAGTCTTTTTCACATTAAGCTGCAGATAATTCTGCTCACACCATGTGACAAAGTTTCCTACCGTAGCCCTGTACTCAGCCTCATCTCCCTTGCCGATGCATCCAACTATGGCAGAGTCATCAGAAAACTTCTGAAGATGACAAGACTCTGTGCAGTAGTTGAAGTCCGAGGTGTAAATGGTGAAGAGAAAGGGAGATATTTCTGTTGCTTCTAAGTTTCTTTGGAGTTCTGGTGTTATAGTCCATGTTTTGGAAGCATACAGCAAGACTGAGATAACTAACCATTCCAATTAGCAAAGTTAGCATTCCGATTAGCAAAGTAGTTAGCAATCCAGTTAGCATTCTAATAACATCCCAATTAGTGAACTATTTAGCGAACTAATGAGGTTAGTTAGCTAACTAGCCTTTTTTTGTGGTCAACAAAAAAGTATCATTCTCAGTGGTTCAACCCCTCTCCTCTAGACTAAACTATACAACGAATCCAAGGTGTGAATGCGTAACCATACTCATTTGCTTCTACTACACTGTAATCCACGTGACAGATTACCATAATAAGTGTGTCACAAAATACAAAGCAGACAAAAAAGATTGAAAGGTTCACTTCATTATCATAGTATGTATGCAGAATACAACTCTGAGATTAGTCTTTACCAGATAACATGAAATATAGAAAAAACATGGAGGTCATTGAAAGAAAAGACATCAACCAACCCCCAGCCTGCACGAAAAAAAGGAAACAAAATTTCGCAAACTCCAAACCCCACCAACCTCTCCCTCACACAAAAACTAACCACCCACCTGGAAAATGGCAGTTAGAACAGCAAATCCCAAACCCCCAACCACCTCCCTCCCACACAAAAACTGACAGATCACCCACATGGGAAACACCAACAAGAACATCAGACCCCAAATTCTCAACTTTTCCCTCGCACAAAAAAAAACTCACATTTCACCCACAAGGACAGCAAATCCCCAAACCCTAACCCCCTAACTCACCAATGGGCAACAAGAAAGAAAATACATGACTAAAGTGGTTAGAAGAAAAGATACATGGCTCTGACAGTAATCATGTGTTCCTGAAGGTGTTCCCATTTTCTCCTAGATCCCAAAGGTTTAGGGTTTAACTGGCTGGTTTAAATTGCCCCTAGTATGTAGGTTTGTGGCAGAGTCTATA
The DNA here is from genome assembly GCF_030028105.1 of Mobula birostris. Taxonomy (NCBI): domain Eukaryota; kingdom Metazoa; phylum Chordata; class Chondrichthyes; order Myliobatiformes; family Myliobatidae; genus Mobula; species Mobula birostris. Next base: position 20,272,199 of record NC_092393.1, read on the forward strand.
CAAGGCTGATAGGAAACTGGCAAGAATAAAGTAAGCGACACACATAAAAGTTGCTGGTGAACGCAGCAGGCCAGGCAGCATCTCTAGGAAGAGGTGCGGTCGACATTTCAGACCGAGACCCTTCGTCAGGACTAACTGAAGGAACTTCCTTCCACATAACAGCAACTTTTATGTGTGTTGCTTGAATTTCAAGCATCTGCAGAATCCATGTTGTTTGCGTTTTTAAGAATAAAGTAATGTTAGATTACTCGAAATGGGTCAACATACTAAGTACTGGAGGAACAGAAGGCCTGGCAGCATAAATAGTAGGAAATGGATAGTTATTGTTTTGGGTTGTCACGAGCCTTCATCCAGACACACGATGGAGTGGAGATAGCCTGTATAAAAAAGTGGAGAGTAGGGGTGGAACAAGATGATAGTAGAGGAGGTTAACAGGTAGTTGAATAAGGGAAGACAGTGGGAATGATGTCAGAAGCTGGGATGTGATAGTTGAAAGTGACAAAGGGCTGCAGCTGATGAAATCCAATAGGAGCTGAAGGTAGAGCATGGAATTCAGGGAGGCATTTCGATAGGGCAACCAGTGGGAAGAGAATGTCAGTGATGGACAGATGGAGAGGGTAAGGGAGGGGAGAAAGATAGGATGAAGAAAAATCAGGAGAAGAGAGATAAGATAAAAGGGTAAAAGGACATAGGGGAACAGTGACTGAAAGTTGAAAAACTCAATGTATATGCTACAAGGTTAGCAACTACCCAGGCAGTAGAGGAAGCCAACAACAGATGTGTAGGTCTGGGAGCAGTAGGAGCTAAGATGGCTGGCCACAAGGAGATCCAGGTGACCACAATAGAAGGAATGAAGTGAAGCATTCACAAAATCTGCATCTGATCTCACAGGGAGCTCTATCACACAAACCAATCTTCCGTCCATGGACTCACTTTACACCGCAAGCTGTCGGAGCAGTGCTACCAGGATAATCAAGGACACGACCCACCCAGCCAACACACTTTTTGTCCCTCTTCAAGAAGGTTCAAGAGCTTGAAGACTCGCACGGCCAGATTTGGGAATAGCTTCTTTCCAACTGTGATAAGATTGCTGAACGGATCCTGACCCAGGTCTGGGCCGTACCCTCCAAGTATCCGGACCTGCCTCTTGGTTGTTTTGCACTACCTTACTTCCCATTTTTCCATTTTCTATTTATGATTTACAATTTACAGTTCTAATATTTACTAATTTTAACTATTTTTAATATCTTTAATATTTAATATTTGTAATCCAGGGAGAGTGAAGCGCAGAATCAAATATCGCTATGATGATTTACGTTCTAGTACCAATTGTTTGGTGACAATAAAGTATAAAGTACAAGTATAAAGTATCCCTGCACTGCCTGTGAGTGGGGTGCTGAGTGTGTTTGGGCAGAAGCCATGGCTTCCCACCAGCAGCTGTATCAAGCCACAGATTTCAAGGAAGAGTCCTTAGGATTTGGGTGTTGGTGTGGGATGTGGGTATGAGTACAGGATTGGTTCAGAGATCATGTTGGTATGTAGTAGGTTTGTGGCAAGAATCTATGGATGGGAGATAGATTGCTAAACAATGCAGGAGAGGAAGGTGGGAGATTATTTATAGTTGGGGACTGGCAGTGTAGGGTCAGGAAATGCACTGAGGTTTCAGATCAGTGTGCGGTGATGTCAGATGAGAATTTCTGAATTGGAGGTCTGATTCAGTGTGGTAAAAGAACTCACGAGGAACTAGCGTTAGTTGCTCAGGCGGTCCATCTTTAGATACGAGAAACTGCGGATGGTGGAAATCTGGATCAACACACACAAAATGGTGGAGCCCAAAACTTCATTTTCTTCCATAGATGCTGCCTGACCCCTGAATTCCTCCAGTATTGTGTGTATATTGAATCCACTTTAATGTTACTGAACAGTTCTATGAAGTCCCATTCTGCATGATAGCCCTTGCTCCAGTACTGGGTCCTCTATATTAGCGTGCATCATACAAACAAGAAACCAAGAACAAAAATCAGAGAACTTCACCATCTACATAATCAATTCTGAATTTCCATCACAATTTACTCCTTTTAGAAACTGGGTTGGGTGGCACATGAAAGTATGTTGTTACTAGATATAGATTTTTTTTTGCACTACAAAGATGATACATTCAGAATGATCACATTCTACAACGGACTCCATTCTACATTCTACGATGTTTCCTGTACACAGGCATGAACCGGTTACTTATAAGAATAACTTTCGCTCTACACAGACTTTTACTGGTTGCACTGGAGTCTCAAGTTACATTTCAAAAAGCCAAGCTGACCCTTAGCTTGGCTCATCCTTGAACATCTCCCGCCCTCCCACATCAAGGATTGAGGGGAAATATGGCACAGGGATGCATTAAAGTACATTTTCCCAAATCTAGGTTTGAAGTAAAATATTGATTGACAGGAAACAAACATATCTGTCTCTGTTCGGGGGGGAGGGGGTAGAAGAAAAATATAAAATGGAAATAAAAAATTATTTTTCCTTATTCAATTCCTTGATGAGTATTGATATTCTGAAGAATTATTAGAGCATTACCCTGAAATATTACTGAAGCAAATATCATTGTCCTGAAATAATAAACTAATTTCGTATTTACAGTTGAATTTACAAGGAATGAAGCTATTAAAACGTCTTTCATCTTAATTTCTCTAAAAATTTGATAGTATATCAGCGCACCCACAAATATTGCTCATAAACTTGAGATTGTAGTCAGTACTGAAATCAAACTACATTTGCAGTGTATATTTGCAGGCCATTTAGATGCATTTATTTGGCTTTTACTACAAAAAATGTCTTTTGGCACCTTCATTCCAATAAATTCTTAACATCAAAAGAATCTGCTCTGAGCTCATGGATTCTAATTGCATAAAGGTGCCTGTTTGAAACTTGTGATGCCAAAAAGAAATCATAGAGCAATGACCCAAAACATGCAGATATTGTGAATCACAGAACCCACACTGCACTCAAGCTCAGGTACCTCGCAGGCATCGCTTCCCTGCCAAGAGCAAAACATGACAACCTTAACTCAATCAAGAAATCTGTGTTGAACTAAATAGCACAGTTCATATCCACATGATATGGTTTGAAGCTTGTGTTAAAGTATTAGCCCAAGGGAATATACTTTTATTTTGTGTGTGTGTGTGCGTGTACGTACATGTTGGTGTATGTAGGTGAATTTTTCTAAACGAGGCTATGCTCATGGGAGGTTATAAGTGAAGCTATCCTTACGAATTCACGAGCTTAGGTCTAGCTGTCGAAAGTGCTGGCTGGGATCAAAGTATGTGATTCATCTGCACCCATACAGTCCAGTGCAGGTGCAATCAAAATGAGCTACCCTCCAACGAGTCATTTCTAATGCACAAGCGTTACTCCAGATCCGATGCAGCACTCCCCCACCCACCCCCCGCCAAAATACAGTAAGATAAAGAACAGAAGCTTGGAAAGATTGCAATCAGCTATGACAAAGAATGGAGGAGGATTGACACTCTGATTTTTAGATTGGCTCATGATATCTTGATACACTACACCAGGGAAGGAGAGGTTCTCAAGAAATGGCGTGGTACCACACTTAACATATGTGTTCAAGATCAAAGAGTACTTCAGCAAATCCTATTTCTCAACTATCTCACACATTGCTCCATTGTATTCATCCCCATTTATGACAAACCTAATACTCATATGCTCCTCAATGACCTCAGAGACATCATCACTCCAAGTCTATAACTTCACCTCATAGATTCCATACACTATCATCAATTCCACCATTTCAAGCATATCACTCAGGCAAACTAAAAGACACTCCTTAATACGTTTCCCCGCCATGCTAGAGATGACAGTGTATAACAAGAGCCAGCAACAACACACCAAGAACAGCCAAACCCAGGCTGATTGACTCAGAGTACTGCCACTCAAGTTCCAGCTGCTACTGAAACTGTGACCAATGGTAGAACCAAAAGCTGTGAAGATGATATGTAGTTAAGCATACTTCTCACTACCCATCTTCCTCAATTCATACTTATCCCTTACTGTGGGACGGCTCGGTAGCGTAGTAGTTAGCACAACACTTTACAGTACAGAAGACCTTGGTTCAATTCCTGCTGTGCCTGTAAGGAGTTTGTACATTCTCCCTGAGACTGTGTGGGCTTCCTCTGGGTGCTCCAATTTCCTCCCACAGTTATTAGATGTACCAGTTGGTAGGTTAATCGGTCATTGTAAATTGTCCTGTGACTAGGCTAGCATTAATTTAGGGGGTTGCTGGGCAGCGTGGCTCAAAGGGCCAGAAAGGTCTACTCCGTTTTGTAGTTCAATCAACCAACAAATAAATAAATAAATTGCAGATAATGTTAGTGCCTCCCATCTTCCACTTTCTTGCACTAACCCATCTCCATCTCATCTTAAGGCTATCACTGTGGCATTCTTCCTTCAGGCAATGAGAGTTTCCCAATTAGACTGGTGGTACTGAGGTCAATAGTGTTTGGCGATATTATATCAATGGTGACAAGTTTCTCAAATATATATTAGTGACCACTTTGTCTGTGCATGCTACACACTATAGCCACAGTGCACCAAACATGGAGGGAGGGCTGTTTTGGGTTGTACATAGGTTAAGTCAGTTATAAAACAGTCTTCCTTGTCCTGGGTGAAATCAATTTTTGTTTTGATTTTAAGAACAGCAAATGCAGAGGAGTCCCCTCACCCTTCTGACAGTGGGTGCAAGAAAGGACATTGAAACTGGGGAGTTGAGCCTCTTACTGCATATTCTCCAGCTTCTGATATGTTGCTGTCTTCACAGTGTTGACAGAATACTAAGCCATCAAGTGTTCATGGGGAATGGTGGTGGGGCTGGGGTGGTGATGCAGGTATGCCAGCTGCATATGCCAATTGAGAATTCTACCAAAAAATTACTATACATCACAAACTTGCTGTTAATCATCTACAATGGCATTGCCTTACATATGAATGTAAATAAATTTAAAATGGCTTCTCACACATATTCTGTCTAACACTTGAAATAAAATTCACTGTTTGAGCTTCTTTTCATTAAAAAAAGCAATATTATGGAGGCTATCCAATGGCTAGACTGAGCTAATTTACCACTGAAACTAAAATCATTTAATTCATAATGTCAAATGGGTACTATAATTTATTCCTGTATTCTGGGTCTCCAACAGCACTTCATCAGGTTTAATAGAACTGTTGTGAATCAAAATTGAAGGCTTAATATTATTTTATAGTTTTGCTGGTTATCTGAAAATTCTGGATGCCAAAACACAAGATAAACAAGAGTTTACTGTACATTGCCTATCTACAATAATTATGGCTGATGTAGTCAATGGAAGCCCTCAGAATGTTATTAAGGGGGACACTGTAATGGTAATGGTGCTGAGTGGGAGTGGATGGTGAATATATTCTCTCTTATTGTGGACCTTTATTGGCTGGCAGTTATGGGTCATGAAAATTAAATTTGTTTTTACTAGCAAATGCCCAAATATTACCTAGTTCCCACTATACAAAGTATGCCTCATTTTATTACCTGAGCACAAACAATTAGGGATCAAGTTTATAAGCCTTCCCAGAGACCAGAGTTGAACTCCTATCACTCCACTTTCCTTGTTTCTCCTCTCTTCCTCACTTTCTTTCTCATGTCACACAGTGGCTAAATCTATAGATCACTGACAAGGCTGTGGAGAATAAGAAAAGCCCCACGAATTAAAACGTCCATCTTAGGTGTGTACATGCAGTCGATTCATTACTATAATATACCATTGATGTGTTCAACATTATTGAGAGATGCTATGTATATGATATTAGAAAAGTATCTTGCTGTTATATATAGAGCTGTGACAATCAATGAACAGGTATACAGATATCCACATCCCCAAGCTGCCAAAATGTTGTGGTCCAGATTTGTCACAGCCAGCATCAAGGTAACGTTACACGTGGGCTGACTTCACTGTAATAGACTACTCTGAAGACTTAGAACATACAAATGTTGAATGCAATTCCAACTCAATGTGTAGCATAAATGTGCTTTGAGATCAAAACTGACTGAAAATCAGCAGGGATGCCAGAGTAAACCAGACTGTGTATCCTAATTTTGGGACATGGGTATGAATATTTCTATACGAAAGGCAGTGTTACTTAGTGGAAATACAAGTATTTCTCTATGAGGAGCAGTGTATGAGGTTCATCGTGAGGAGATGTGCAAGGGCTTGGAAAACAAAATGTTACTGGCAGTTTTTCTATCTGTTCTTCAAGATTCAAGTTTGTTTAATGTCATTTCCAGTAAACAAGTGTAAGGGAAAACAAAATAATTGTTACTCCAGATCTGATGCAGCACAAAAACACACAATTAATATAAATACACAAGATAGCTTACATTCATAGTTTGACTGTATGCCCATAAAGTAACGCAAGAATGTCTGTGCATAAGGTGACTAACAGGAAGTAATAAAGTAGTGATTGGAGAGGAGTTAGAGGGATTGGTTACTGGGTGGAGGTGTTGATCAACTCTGCTGTTTGGGGAAAGTAACTGTTTTTGAGTCTGGTGGTCCTAGCATGGATGCTACCTAGTCTCCTCCCTAATGGAAGTGCAACAATCAGTCCACGAGCAGGGTGGTTGGGATCCTTCATGATGTTACTGGCCCTTTTACAGCACCTTTCTATTTATCCGTCCTTGACGGCCATTAGGCCAGTGCTGCTCTTGGTTGTGACTATCCATTGTAGAATCTTCAGTGCGGTTTCCATAATCAAGCAGCAATGTTCTACTGCACATCTGTCGAATGATGTGAGTATATAGTAGGTGTGCATGGTCCAGCTCTCTTCAGCCTCCTCGGAAAGTAGAGGTGCTGGTGAGACTTCCTGATTGTGCAGAATGTGTTCTGGGACCAGGACCAATTGTACAAGATGTACACTCCCAGAAGTTTGAAGCTGCTCGCAGTTTCCACTGCTGAACTGCCAATGAAAAAAGGGGTGTGAGTGGTGCGAGTTCTCCTGAAGTCAATAACTATCTCCTTTGTGTTGTTGATATTGAGGAAGAGGTTATTTACCTGCCACCCGGCCTCGAGTTCTTCCACTTCCTCTCTGCAGGCCATCTCATTGTTGTTGGCAATGAGCCCCAGCACTGTTGTGTCATTGGAAATCTTGACAATGTGAATACTCGGGAGACTGGCCTTGCAGCCATGTGTGAGCACAGTTTACAAAGGGGTCAGTACACAGCGTGGGGTGGCGCGGGGGACACCCGTGTTGAGGATGATGGAGAGTGCATCCTGACCATCTCAGGTTTGTTGGTTAGCAGGTCCAACACACAGTTGCACAGTGGTATATTTATGATGGAGGATTAGTAGTTTGTTCTTCAAGGTCGGTGGGACAATAGTGTTGAATGCTGAAATGAAATCCAGCAAGACCAATCTGGCATAAGCATCCTTGTTTTCTAGGTACTTCAGGGACGGGTGCTTGGCAGACACTATGGCATCTGTTCAGAGTGGTTCTGTCAGTAAGCATATTGGTGAGTGTCCAATGTGACAGAAATGGAGTTTTTGATAATGTGCCATTACCAACAGTTCAAAGCACTTCATCATGATTGGCATCAGTACCACTGGGCAGTATTCATTTAGTTATGTAAGTGTAGAATTCTTCGGTACACAGATGTTGGTGGCTGAATGAAGCATGTGGGGATGGCAGCCTAAATCAGTGAAATGTTGAAGATGTCCATAACACATCAGTGAGCTGGTGTGCACACTCCCTGAGATGTTTTCTGGCCAGGCCACCTAACAGGGGCTGATTCTCCACAGAGTCCTTCTCATGTTTGTTGCTGTTACAGACAGTGGCTGCTCATCTGGCAGAGGAATAGCTTTTATCGCCAGTGTTGTGTTGTATGCCTCGAAATGCGCATAAAAGTTGTTTGGAGCATCATGAAGAAAGGCACCACTGGTCCAGTCAACTGTGTCTTTCCTTGCAGAGTGATTAATGCATTTGATGTCCAGCCGCATATGCCGGTGTCACTTATTAGACATGTGTTCCTGAACTTTTTGTCTATCGGTGGACTTTACCCTCTTGATGCCTAAGATAAGGTTTCTTCTGACTGCCCATAGAGTTGTTCTGTCTCCATACTTGAAGGCAACATCCTGCACTTTTAGTAGGGAGCTTTCCTCTGCCTTCAGCCAGGCTTCGAGTTGGGCCGTGAAATGACAGTTCTTGAGGTACCATCATCATCCACATTCTTACTGATGTAGCCAGTGATGAGGCACATACGTTGAGATCTGCATCTTCTCCATTTGTGGCAGCCACCTTGAACCTCTGGCAGCTAGTTTGTTCGGGTAAATCCAAAGGAAGTGGAATCTGTGTGTACATTAACAAAGGTTGGTGCATAAACTCACCTGTAGTTAGCAGTCATAGTTCTAGGGCAACTGAATATCTTACAATTAAATGCCGGATACATAACCTGCTCAGGAAGTTTACCATTGTGTTCATTACTGTTGTCTACATCCCCCCGAACTTCCTTCACCAAGGATGCACTAGGAGAGCTTTACAGTAGCATCAGCTCTCTACAAAACAAGCATCCGGACCGTCTCTTCGTACTTGCAGGAGACTTCAATCATGTTAACCTGCAGGACACTTTACCCAAATTCCATCAATACTGTACATCACCATGGCCACTAGGGGAACAAATAGATTAGACCATGTTAGATGTCTATCAGTCAAAGTTCCAACCACTGTAACTCCAAGAATGAAATATAGGTCCAAGGAAGTTAATGATTTATCTGGTGATTAGTGCTAGTAACTATAAATCTCTTTGGGATCTGGTCTTCAAACTATCATCCTGCCAATGTTGGTAAATGCACCAGAATCAGGAAAAAAACATTCACTCCCTCATTGGCAATGGGCAAAGTTGATTGGCAGCAGTGTCATCTAGAAAATGCATTGTTATTGACCCAGATTACCCCAACTGTAACTCTCAACCTCACAACTTCTACCACTCATGACGAGGGCAGTGGGTCCATGGGAGTACCATAGCCTGCAGGTTCCCCTCCAAGTTTCAAACGACACCAATTTGGAAATATATTGATAATTCTTCATGATTGGGTCCAATTCTATTCCCAAGAGCACTGTGACAATAGCTTCACCAGAAGGGCTGGAGCAATTCAAGGCAACGGTTTACAAAAGGACTGAACTTACCAGCAATACCAGATCCCTGAAGTAGATTTAATAACAGCAATATCAGCTTGCAGTTTTGTAGCCTGTAATCAACATCTGCTCATGATCCTGGCTGTCATATAGCATTTGCTTGAACAAAACCTTGTCTCTAAATTATTTGCTGATGTGTACACCTTTTATTGGGGCTGTTTGCTTGAAGGTTTTTGGGTTTGTCTCCTAGCTACTGGACTCCCTGCACTCAGAAATGATTACAGTAACCTTGTTAAGAGTATGTAAATACAGCCATAAAGAGCATTATGAAAACTTTGTGATATGGCTGATGAATGAAAAGAACATAAGGTTCCATGCCAAGGTCTAAGCTTATTTTATTAAATGCCTTTTGAACTTGGAAGCTTTGATCTAGCAAAATGCTTGCTGATAATCCATTGCTGTTCCTTCCCTCAGATGAACTTTGTTCCTAATCTCCTGTAGATGGATGACAATGTTAAATTCTAATAATAATTCAGTTTGTATTTCTCGGCAGCTTTACAGTTACCAGCATATCCCTACAGTGAAGAGTATTTATCAAGTTGTCACACAAAAGACAGCAGAATACTGGAATCTGGAGCAAAAAACAAATTCTGGAGGAATTCAGTGGGAGGAAAGCAAATGACTTGAAACATTAATAATTCCTTGTTTTCCACAGATGCCACTTGATCCACTGAGTTCATCCAAAAGATTGTTGCAGAATTTATCTAGTCGTTGGTGTCCAACATTTTGTCATTCAAGATGGTGACTCAAAGACAGCAAAGTTAGTTTTTACACAGACCACATATTACAGTGGACAGGACATGGGGCAGTGACACAAAATATCAATTGACCAGCTAGAAAGAACACAATGCACGCAATACAAGACTTCAATCTGTTCACTACCCCTGTACATAATAAAAGCTTATTTCCTTCCTCTATTTGTTTCTTGTTGTCAGATCATTTTGCCCTTATCATGCAAATAAAATTCCTAGCAATTATAAGTTTATCCTGAAAATGACAAACATGAATGATATATTCCATGAGTCCGTACAAATACCAAAACTTTACCAATCCTTGGATTGGAATTAATATTATTATTTATCATAATTCAGATTTGGTAGCAATTTAGTTAAATTTTTGATATTTGGATTAGATTGTACACCCAGAACTTTATTCAGACAACTTTTATCAACTTCTCTAGTGCATGAGGGTGTACTTCTGTGCTTTTCAATGAGAGGAGGTCCACTGATGATTTACTACTTCTCTTTACTTTAAATCAGAAGATTTCCTAAGGTAGACAGTAATGATGCTACCACATCAGTCACATTTGCCCAGCGGAGACTTACTTCTGCTTAATTTAGCAGAAAGAGATGAATGCTTCCCTCCTGAAGATCTCTCCCTTTAATAGTAATCTTCATAAAAAGATTCAGCAAAGAAATGGATACCTGCCCTGTTAGAAAAATACACATATTAGAAGGGTGATCCCAGACACTCCATTATAGGTCATAACTTTATCAAAAAATCTGGAATAAAGATGAGTACCACTAGAAAACTAGGCTTTCAGTTGGTCTAGCTAAGTATCTCACTCTGCCTCTCATCCTTTATATCTCAGGCACCTCATGCGCTTTGTGTCGAATTTCATTTGACAACATTGAGCAACATCTTGAGTCTTTGATGCTATAGAACAGGTGCAAATGGTTGTTTCATTAGCATGAAAGGAAAGCAGTGTGATTTATCTTTGAGGGGTGGGGGAAGGTTAAAATCCTAATCTACAAATAACTCAAATCTGATCTGCTTTCAGTTGCCTCTCTTTCTTCCATCATTTCCCTTCAATTGAGTCACAATGTTACTCCAAAAGAACATAATAATGCAAGGAACAGGGCAAGGAATAGATCATAAGTCCCCCTGGGTTGGCTCTATGATTCAGCATGAACATGTCTGATCTAATTTTGGCCTCAATCCAGCTTCTGTCTGATCTCCATTACTTTCAATTCCCCACATTTGGCCCTTTGGGCCGTGAAAATATTTAATGACTCAGCTTTGAATGCTCTGGGCTAGAGAATTTCACAGATTTTTAAACTTCAGAATAGAAGCAAATCTATGTCTATAGTAACCATCCTTATTGTGAAACTATGGTTTCTAGATTCAAAATCCTCACTAAAGTGAAATATTCTCTCACATAAAGAATGTGAATCACGCTGAAAGTGTTTTGCTTCAGTAAATCATCTCTCATTCTTCCAGATTCCAATGATATTGGGAGGAGAAGATGGTGGCACGACGCAGCTCGCAGCAGTCACTCCGGTGGTGATGTCTGTTATTTGTCAAGTAGGGTGCCGTGCACTATCCTGATTTGATGGAGACAGATGTGAGAGCATGGAGGAACATCTGGTGAAACTTCTGAAATGCCTGCTTCGTTGCTGTGTGGTCCAGAATCTCCACAGAGGAAGACCCCAAGTCCTCGGCTTTGCATGTTGCTTGGCGGCCGGGGCGGGGTCGAAGCACTCGGCAGAGGATGATGCTCAGAGAGGCTGTGTCAGAGGGGCTGGTCGGAAGCTCAAAGTTTTTGGATGGACTCAGAGTCCGCTGCGGTCGGGTGCTTCCAATGGTGCTGCATCGGCAAGTTTGCGGTGCTTGGAGGTTCACGGCAGGGAGAGTTTCTCCCTTCTGCCGCCTGCGTGAGATGATGAGACTATCGGGACTTTGAGACTTTTTTTTTTACTGTGCCCATGGTCTGCTCTTTATCAAATTATGGTATTGCTTTGCACTGTTGTAACTACATGTTATAATTATGTGGTTTTGTCAGGTTTCGTTTTGGTTTGTCCTGTGTTTTCTTGTGATATCATTCTGGAGGAACACTGTATCATTTTTAATGCATGCATTTCTAAATGACAACAAACGAGGACTGAGTGTCCTCATAATCTAATCTAATCTAATATTGACCAAACTTGTTTAACCTTTCTCTATTAAACAACATCTTCTTCAAAGAATCAACCAAGTGAATGTTTCTGCACTATTTACTCTTTGTATAAGTAGACCAAAGTAAGAATGATGTTACCAATGCCCTCTACAGTTACAAGAATTTCCAACTACTGTACTCAATGGTCTCTGCAATGACGATCAAACCCTTCCAATTGTCTTCCTAATTAATTGCAGAACCTGTATGTTAACATTGTATTTTCTGTATGAGGGCATCAAGAACTCTAAGTATTGCGGCATTCTTTAGTCCCTCTAAATTCTTCCTTCCAAAGTGGATAATCTTACATTTCACACGTTGTACACTATTTAATATGATTTTAAATATTCACTTAACCAATCCACCTCCCTTTGTAGAGCCTGTCTCCTCACAACTTGCTAACCTACCTATCTTTGTACTATTAGTAATTCCATTCCATACAACAAATTCTTCTCTTTCTTTTTCAATCTTTTTATTAATTTCAAAATATAGAAACAAAACATAGCAATAATACAGATAATATGAGATGCATTGTTACATTTAAAAAAAAGAGTAATTGCAAAACCAAATAGTGGAAATTACCAAAACTCCCATACATGTAGAACTGATCACGGATAATATAAAGCAAAAAAAAGGAAAAAGAAAGAAAAAGAGAAAAAAAACCCATCCCAAAAGAAAAAAAAAACAACTAAACTAAACTAAAAGACTTGGGCAAAACTAACAACTTAAAAATGGAAAAGAAGAAAACCTCAGTGTCGACGATTCCATTCCCCTCCAACAACAGTACAGAGAAATAAAACAAGTTTGGAAATGATCAAATTACATCAAATGAAAATGCTGAATAAATGGCCTCCAAATATTTTCAAACTTAATAGAAGGGTCATAAACTGCACTTCTAATTTTCTCCAGATTCAAACACACCAACAAATTCTATACCAGGCTGTGGTGCAACCAGTTATGATACTCACCACAGTGCCTCTAGAGGATTGCCAAAGGTTTTGCTACATGCCAAATCTACACAAACCTCTAAGAGAACAGACACACAGTTGTGACTTTTTTGTGATGGCACTTACATAGTGGTCCCAGGACAAATCCTTTTATATGCTTACACCAAGGAATTTAACGTTGCTGAACCTCACCACTTCTGATCCCCTAATAAGGATTGGCTCATGGACGTCTGACTTCTTCCTCCTGTCGTTGATAATTATTTCTTTGGTTTGGCTGACATTTGAGTGCGAGGTTGTTGTAGCACCACTCAGCCAGATTTCCAATCTCCCTCTTGGATGCTGATTTGTTACCGCCTTTGATTCAGCCAGTATCAGCGGTGTCTGCAGCAAGCTTAGATATGGCATTAGATCTGTACATAGTCACACAATCATAGATATTGAGTAAAGCAGGGGTCTAAGCACATAGCCTTGTGGTGCACCTGTGCTGATGGTGATTGTGGCTGAGAAGTTGTTGTCAATCTGTACTGACTGTGGGGTTTGCAATTGAGGAAATTGAAGATCCAGTTGCACGGAGGGGTATCAAGGCTCAGATCTTGCAGTTCAGTGATGAGTTTTGAGAGGATGATAACATTAAATGCTGAGCTGTAATCAATGAAGAGCATCCTGCTGTGTGCATCTTCACTGTCTAGGTGATCCAGAGCTGAGTGACGGGCCAAAAAAATGGAATCTACCATTGACCTGTTGTGATGGTAGGCAAATTGGAGCAGATCCAGTTCATTCCTCATGCAGGAGTAGGTATGATTCAGGGCCAACCAATCAATGTAATTCATCACAGTGGATGTAAGTGCTACTGGATGATAGACTTTGAGGCAGGTTACCACATTCTACTTGGGCTTAAAGCCTGCTTGAAGCTAGTGGGTACCTCAGACTGCCGAAGCAAGCAATTAAAGATGTCTGTAAATACTCCAGCTGGTTAATTAGCATAGGTCTTAGTACTTGGACAGGTATGCTGTCTGGGCCAGATGCTTGCATTCGATTCACCATCCTGAAGGATTCTCTTATCACGAGTGTCTTTATAAAATCTGTGACAACTGTGGCATATTCATTCAGGTCTTCTGATGAGTCCTTGAACATGGCTCAGTTTACTAACTTGAAGCAGTCCCATAGCCTCTCCTCTACCTCCCATGACTACCTCTGTGTTGTTATTACCTCAGGCACTTTGCTCTTCAGTCTCTGCCTATATGCAGGTGGGAGTACAGCCAGATGGTCAAATTCCCTGAAATGCAGCTGAGTAAGCATTCGTGATGGTAGTGCAGAAGTGGTTGAGTGTATTGGGTCCAGCAGTGCTGCAGGTAATGTGCTGATGGCAAATGGACAGAGGTTGAAGTCCCTGGTAAGGATGTGAAAGGTGCCAGGATGTGAAAGGCCTGGTATGGAAACACCAATGCCCAGGAATGGAAAAATCTACAGAAAGTGGTGTAGAAAGCCCAGTCCATCACAGGAAAACCCTCCCCATCATGAAGCACACTTACAACAAGAAAGCTGCATCCATCATCAGGTACTTTACCATCCAGGCCATGCTCTCCTCTCACTCGAGCAGGAAATAGAGGAGCCTTTCGTCCATACCAACAGATTTAGGAACAGTTATTACCCTACCACCATCAGGCACCTGAACTGGTCTGGATAATTCCACGAACCATAACTCTGAACTGATTTCACAACCTTGAGATTCACATTCAAGGATTTGCTGGATTGGGGTGCAGAATGATTATTTTCTTTGTATTTCTCTTGTAGCTTAAATTTCCTATGCTTGATTATATTTTTATATAATCACCTTTATACATGTAATTGTTCAGTGAATTTCCATTAATTACAACTTAGTGCTTCTGTATTTTGTTAGTTTTCAGTAGCAGACATCAGACCATTTGAATCTCACCTTTTTATAGGTTACTTGTTATCACTAGATTTTTTGTTAACTCTAGCCTGAGTATGAGGTGACCACAACTGCTTTTTTTTCTCTTCTTCCTTCTCCAGGTTTCTCTTTCTTGTTTCTACTCTCATAACGCTAAATAAACAATTGTAAGCAGTAAGTCTTATGCCTCATTCTTGACCTGCGAAGAACCTTTAGATTGCAATAGTATCAGGATCCAACAGCATGCTAATATCTGCAGGCCCGAGTCTGAGTCCGGTGAACGGTCTGGTGCCAACGCAAATTCCACAGTGAAGCTGTGGAATTCATTGCCACAGATGGCTGTGGATGCCAAATCAGAGGGTATATTTAAAGCAGAGGTTGCTAGGTTCTTGATTAGTAAGTGCATGAAAGGTTACCAGAAGAAAGTGGGAGAATGAGGTTGAGAGGGATAGTAAATCAGCCATGATAGAACAGCAGAGCAAACTTGATGGGCTGAACAGCCTAATTGTGCTCCTATGTCTTATTGTCTCTATGGAGATTTGCAGGCTACCCTCAGCACACCCTTTGGTATATTGGTTGTTAGCACTAATGACATTTTTCATTGTATGTTTTGATGTATGTGTGATAAATAATCTTGAATCTTGAATCATGAACTTGATCTTATAGTCAGTGGGATGAGTGTGAAGACCCAAGGATGAGGAAGAACCCCAAATGAAGTGGAAAGTTTTCGTACGTATATTTAACGAGGTAAGGCCTTCCACCTTACTTTCTTAATCATCTAGTTCTTGCCTCAATACACCTTCTAGGAAGTTTAACAGTGAAAGAAAATTATTATACCTACTTTTGATAAAGTTGAATGTTCATCTAAGTAAGTCATTCTTGACTTACAAACAACCTTCAAATCACAAAAATATCAGCATCCAACAGACTTATAACTCATGTTCTCAGTATTATTTTTTTATTTTACACAAAGTCTTTCTTTGCACATTGGTTGTTTTGCAGTCTTTCTGTGTATAGTTTCTCATAAACTCTATTGTATTTTTATTTATTTTCCTGTAAATGCCTACAAGAAAATACATCTCAAGGTGTATAGGTGTATGGGGTGTGAGGGAGGTGTCAGGTGTCACGTCCTTTTCAAGGCGGTTAGTCCACCTTTGGTCCCCACCTGGCACTCAGCTCTCACCTGTGGCTCCCCGTAGCCGTTTGCATGTGACAGCGGCCACACCACGGGCAAGGGCTTCGACAAGCCGGCTAAACCAGGTGAGGATAGCCGGCAGGTCTCAAACTCTTGGTGAGATAAGGAGTTGTCTATCCCAGCATGTGAAGACACACTCCGGCTGATTGAGCGAACGAGACCAATGGAAGGTCCAACGGTCAAGAAGGCGGTCTCTGCGAGCGTCGTGGAACGTGTAGAGCAGGACAAGACACAGAAGACGTCCTGGTCATCCACTGCACCTAGTCCCATCTCCAGCCGTCTTGACTCTGTCTTGCCACTGGATCCAGATGGGAATTGGGAAGAGAGAGTGAGGCAGACGCTGCGCAACTCTCCCTCACTTAAATCCAAATCACGTGCTAGTCTCAACACCATCATAATGGTGTCGAGGTCCTCATCGACAACGATGAATGAACACACATATGATAAATTTTACTTCAACTTTGAATAGACTTCGTCCCTTCAACTAATTGATATTGATTATAAATATTTGAAGCCCTATCACTAACTTCCATGGAATTCCACGAGTTACAACATAGTCAATACAGTATTTAGTTCATATATATTAACCCCTTCTGACAATCTTTTACGCAACATGACATATTTTCATAACCTTCAATGTGACATCTTGATTCCCTTTTGCAAATCTAAACATCTACCACCTTGCCTTCATCCACCAATTACACCTTCAAAAATCATTAATACATTAAATAAAAGCATTACATTTCTTTCTTAAACCATATGAAAAATGCAGAACTGTAACATGATTTTACTAAATGTCATTTTACACAGATTAAACATTTTGGTGAAATTTGTCCATGTTAACCATCAAGCCTTATCTATACAAATCCCATGTACCAGCATTTGGTCCGCAATACAACCTACTATGCCGTGGCAATGCTCATACATGCACCTGGTAATTGATTCACTATTGTCACATATACCAAGCCACATTACAAGTCCAGTTCTGATGAAGGATCTCTGCCTGCAACATTTCTATGGATGCTGCCTGTCCTGCTGAGTTCCTTCCACATTTGGTGTGTATTGCTCCGGATTTCCAGCATCTGCAGAATCTCTTGTGTATGCATGACACGATTTGGTTTTGCATGACATCAACATATCTAATTTCCAAAAAGAAGTAGATCAAGGTAGTACAAAGAGAAAGGCAATCACAGAATGCAGAATATAGTGTTGCAGTTACCGAGAAAGTACAGTGCAAATAGACAAAAATGTACAACAGCCATGACAAAGTAGATTGTGACATCAACAGTTCATCCTACTGTACAAGAGATCTGTTCAAGACTCTTATACTAGCAGGATAGAAGCTGTTCTCGAGCCTGGTGGTATAATTTGAAGCCATCCCAACTTCTACCGAAATTAATGTTGCTGGTGGGGGGGGGGGGGGTGGTGGGAGTGAACATCCAGGGTGGGAGGGATGATTGATTATGTTGGCTATTTTTCCGACGCAAAAGGAAGTGTAGACGAAGTCCATAGAGGGGAAGCTGTTCGTTCTGGTAGACTTTGCAGCGTTCACAACGCTCTGCAGTTCCTGCGGTCTTGGGCAAAATAGTTGTTTTACCAAGCTGTGATGCAGCTGGAGAAGGCGCTTTCTATGGTACATCTATAAAAATTTGTATAAGTCAAAGGGTCTGAGGAAGTATAGATGCTGGTGTGCTTTTGTGGCCATAGAGCCTACATCTACAAAGTGTACCTCTATCCACCCCATTCACTTCGGACTCCAGCTACACTGTGTAAATAAAATTATCCAAGATCCCCTGTAATGTCTCACCCTCATCCTGAACCTGTGCCTCAAGATTTAAACGCTTCTGCTATGTCCTCCTATGATTTCCATAATTATCAACTCCAGCATTTTTTTTGGTAACAGATACAAGTAAAAAGAAAATTACAGCCATTAGCTCATCAACCTCTTATTTCAAATAAGGAATTACATTCATGTTTTTTTTCCATTCTGCTAGGGCCATTCCAGGATTGGAGGCAATTTAGGACAAATGAAACATTGACTTCATGATCACCATAATTTCTTGTCATTATTTTAAGTGTCATTAATGTACAGGCTAATAGATTGAAGTGGCTGTCAGTCTTCAGTTCCATTAGTCCCATTTGTTTACATGGTACTTTCTTTTCCAAGTGATAATGATAGTAAGCTCTTTCCTACCTCCCAACACCTGATCTTCCAACTATTGGGATACTTTGACTTCTTCCAATCAGTCAAACTTCTTTCCCAGCACCAAATTTTTCATCAACCCAATTTTTCAATGGCCCAAAGCATAAACTTTATGCTTTAACTGTCTATTTCCAGCAGGTTGCTGTCAAAGTCCATCTCCTCTCCCTCTATAGGTAGCATGGTAATGTAGTGTTTAGCACAACGCGTTACAGTTCAATTCCAGCCACCGCCTGTAAGGAGTTTGTACGTTCTCCCCGTGACCACATGGGTTTCCTCCAAGTGCTCCAGTTTCCTCCCACAGTCCAGAGACCAGAGACATAGCAGTGGGTAGGTTAATAGATCATTTTAAATTGTCCCTTAAATAGGCTAGCATTAAATTGGGGGATTGCTGAGTGATGTGGCACAAAGGGCTGAAAGGGCCTATTTGGCACTGCATCACAATAAATAAATAAAGACATTTTACTAACCTTTTGCTGATATCTAAAATCTTCACAATCTTCCAGCCAACCACCAATTTTTCCAACAAAATGAACCTTTTTCTTTCAATTTACTATCATCCATAATAATTTTAGTTAGCTATGAATGGATAGACCTTGTGGAATTCCTCAATAGAAGGCTCCATCTTCTGAAATTTCCTTATGTTTGTGCCACTGCATAAAAACTAGTTATGGTTGCTCCTTTGTTATAGGTGATCCTTTGCTATACAATGATAAATTAATTGTGTCCTATTACATATGGATAGATCTGGAATGGATAGCACTGTGTTGGAAACTATCCAGAATATATTACGATTTCATCTTTGAAACAAATTTTCTCAATCTGAGTTTTCTAATGTATATAAATAAGCAAGATCTCCTATAGTTATAGCAGTATCTTTCTGCAGGTCCCTATTATTTTGCTTTAACCTTTGTTTTACTAATTGCTACTGTTAGACAAGGCAAAAGACTAGTACAAATTGTAATCAAACACTGAACTAACTATGGTTCCCAGGTTTATTCATTTTCTCATTTCTACACCTGCGGAGAGCATCTTCAGTTACTAGCATGCTATCAGGAACAATCAAAATAAGTCAATATACTACCAACTTACAGTGCCAGATTTAATTATATTGCACTTCATGAATTTCAATACAATAGAAATATTTGAAAGTTCAAACTATTTTACTCACTAGCCAAATTAAAAAAAAACAAAGGTACATGACCACAACAAGAGATTCTGCAGATGCTGGAAATCAAGGGCAACACACAACGTGAAATGCTGGAGTAATTCAGCAGGTTGGGCAGATCTATGGAAAGGAATAAACAGTCAACATTTCAAGCCAAGGCCCTTCAGCAGGACAGGAAAGGAAAGGGAAAAGAAGCCAGAATAAAAAGGTGAGGGGAAGGAAAAGAGGATAAGCTAGAAGATGATAGGTGAAGTCAGGCTGGTGGGGGAGGGGGCTGGAGTAAGAAGCTGGGAGGTGAGAGGTGGGGGAAAAAAAGCAAAGGGTTGAAGAAGGATGAATCTGAGAAGAGAGTGGATCATGAGAGAAAGGGAAGGAGGAGGGAGATAAGAGGCAGCTGAGGAGAAGAGGTAATGGCCAGAGTGGAGAAAGGATGAGGAGGGAAGGGGGAGGGAGAAAAATTACCGGCAGGAGAAATCAATGTTCATGCCATCGGGTTGGAGGCTACCTGAATATGAGGTGTAGTTCCTCCACCCTAACAGTGGCCCCATTGTGGCAGAAGAGGCGGCCATGGGACATAGCACTTTTTGATGATGGAGCAGAGGTGCTTGACAAAGCAGTCCCCCAATTTACATCGGTTTTCACCAGTGTAGAGCAGGCCACATCGGGAGCACCAGACACAGTACATAATCCCAACAAATTCCCAGGTAAAGTGTTGCCTCACATGGAAGGACTTGAATGGAGGTGAGAGAGGAGGTGGATGGGCAGGTGTAGCATTTCTGTCACTTGCCAGGAGGGAGATTAGTGGAGAGGGAGGAATAGACAACTAAATCACAGAGGGAGCAATCCCTGAAAGGTACATGATATTTGTTGGATATTCCAAGGAAGAAATCCAATTTACATTACATACATTGTACTTTACTATTTGTGTGCAACTGGCAAAAACTATTAAAAGCACTAACAAATATTTAGCAGCTCTTTCTTCTTTTGCCAAGTACACACAGTTTTGTATTAGCAGTAATTTGGGATAGATTTATAAGTCATACGTTAGCAATAATAAAAGAACACCATCTGTACAAGTCCAGTTATAAATGATTTACCTTTCATCTTTGCAAATAGATTACAAACATCTGCAAGATTAGCAACCACTTTGTTTATGAATGTAGCTATTTATGATATGCTTAACCACACAAAATGTTTTTATGTACTCATGATAGGAAGGCCCTGTAAGCAATTTGTAAAAATGTATATGTTGATTGAGAATGATGATCCTACATCTCACCTCTCAGTACCCCTTTCAAGGAAAAAATGCTTACAATACAAGTTCAAGACCATTTCCTTACAGTGTGAAACTAACATGTGGCCATACAAACCTGACACACATACTCCTGCAGCAAAACCACAGCTTCCTTCCTGTCCTCAATACAGCTTACAAAAAGCACACTTACCTCAAGTCAAAGTGAACACTTACTAACCGTCTTCTTACTTCATACAGAGATACAGTAATATTAGAGGACTGAGATTCAAAAATGGTGAATACTGATGATGAGATGCACTCATTTCCTATCCGTTATTGGACACGTTACGAACCTTGGGTTAGAAACTTACAAAGGACAAAAACTATAAATAATAACCTGACTTTTATCACGATAAACTTGGTGGGTCAAGCAGCATCTGTGGAGGAAAGGAATTGCTGACATTTTGTGTCAAATCTCTGCATCATAACTACTGGCATGAAGCAGAATTTGCTGATCTTGGTTAAGTAATGGAATACCATCTAGTTGCTCCACCATTACTAAGATTCCATGTTATGAGTGGAAAGAATGTTTAGCACTAACCAACCAGCAACTATTTGTACATAATCATGAAGGTTTGCATATTAGAACTCGCTATTACAGTTGCATGGGGTCATTTTAACCTTGTAACAGTTCATATCTTCAGGTCCAGTTGTGTGGACAGGTTAAAATGGACAGAGTCATCCCATTGTTAGACTGTCAGCTGCAAACTTCATGCATGTTTTGAACATGCAACAGCAAACTCATTCTTTGCACAAACAATCAAATTAGATTTGTATGTAACTGTAACTAACATCAATTTAAACTGAGCCAGACAAGAGAAAATAACAGTGGCTTTCTGACCAGCCTATCTTAGTAATACAAGATGTTGTGACCAAAACAGATCTAGAAATGGATGCTGAGTGGACTTCCGGGTCATCAAGGGAATGGCGGCGTAAGGAAAAGGTCGCTCGACAAAAAAGAAGGTAAACTGCCCCAAAATCGAATTTAGACAAATACTTAATATTGCATAACTATATTAATAAAAGGGGCAAGGATGATGTCTAAGAACAAGATTAAAAAGTCCACTCCGAAGGCTGATAAATATAAAGAGACACAGCAAGGCGACAGGCCTAACTCCCCCACGGCAAGCCAGGACGGAGATAATGAGGGGGAATCGGTGACTCTGTCTTTGATTCTCGGAGAGATTCGCGAGTTCCGACAAGATAACAGCAAACAGCTGGAAGATATTAGAGGAGAAATAGTAAAAACTAACTCGCGGATAGATGAAGCCAAAGCGAGGATTGTTGGAATTGAAGAGAAGTTACAAAACGCCGAGGAAGTGCTAGCAGAAATGCTGAAGCTGCAAGACCAGCTCCAGTGGAAACTAATAGATCAAGAAGGCCGCTCAAGAAGGGAAAATGTGAGGATTTACGGAGTTCCCGAAGGAACCGAAGGTAAACCCGGATTGATGATTCCCTTCATAGAGAAGCTGCTTAGAGAGAACCTTGATATACCGGCCGCAAAAGGCCTACAGATAGAAAGGGCTCACCGCGCGTTGGCACCACAGCCCCCAGCAGGCGCCCAGCCCAGATCGATTCTGGTCAGATTTCTCAGTTACAGAACGAAGGAAGAGGTGCTTAAACGGGCATGGCAAAAGAAAGGTTTCATGTGGAGCAACTGTAAAATCAGTTTAGACCACGACTACGCACCGGGGATTCTTGCCAGATGGAAGGAATATACGGAAACACGGAAAGTCCTGAAGGAAAACAACATCAGATTCCAGACCCTGTATCCAGCTCGGCTGAGAGTCTTTTACGACGAAGGAACAAAAACTTACGCTACGGTGGAGGAGGCAACGTTGGACCTGGCGGACCGGGGACTACCTATTAAAGTTATCACCCAACCGGAGTCGCTACTGGAGAGGATTCGGCAGAAGTCATGGCAGTTACTGGGGCGAGGACGCTCCACACGAACCAGAGTGTCAAACTACAAGGAAAAGCTGCAAATATTCAGACGCGAATGTACAGAGAATACAGATAATTAAGAGAAATGACTGAAAAGAGTAAATCGGACTTAAAGGTAAAATGAAAACTGGTAATTGAAAATAAACTAGGCGGAATAACTTGAATGATAGCAATTTGGTCGGGACATAAATAGGAGAAAATTCTCTATGATTATTCAAACTGCTGAGGGCCCTCTAACACAGGGTGAAGATAGAGGTTATCCCTCTGAACTGAGGCGGGTCGGTGCTCAGGCCTTACTGTGGGAAGTCAGGAAAAATTTTCAAATGTTACACGTTCAAAAATGTCTAGGGTGTGGTTATATGTCTTGGTTTACTGCTGAGAAGGGATTGCTTACTGTTTGATTAGAAAAGGAGAGTTTTTTTTCTACTAGAGAAAAATGCAAACTGAATTGGTAAAAATAATTTCCTATAATGTTAATGGGGTTTTGAATCCAATTAAAAGAAATAAGATTATGTCTAAATTGAAAAAAGAGAGGGCACAAATAGCTTTCCTCCAGGAAACACATATGAGCCAATCTGAACATGGAAAATTAAAAAGAATGGACTTTAAGCATGTATTTTATTCATCATATAAATTGAGTCACAAAAGAGGGGTAGCTACTTTAATATCAAGTACTCTTAATTATGAACATATTTCAGAGACTAAAGACAAAGAAGGACGGTTTGTAAAAATCACAGGAAGAATAGAGGGTACAGAAATAACATTGCTGAATGTTTATGCTCCTCCAGGTTGTGAATGGTCATTTTATAGACATGCTTTTGACCTAATGGTCAGTTCTCAAGGGGTAGTAATTTGTGGAGGGGATTTTAATATTACATTAAATCCTGTATTAGATTCTTCAAGAATAGTTACTCAGAATAAACCTCTGACTCGGAAAATGAATTCATTGATGGAGGAGTTGGGAATTATAGATGTCTGGAGGGAATTACACCCTACTAGTAAAGATTATACACATTACTCTTTCCCTCATTCAGCCTATTCAAGGATAGACTATTTCTTTATCTTTAATACAGATAGACTCAGGATAAAAAACTGTAATATTGCAACAATTGATCTGTCGGATCATAGCCCAGTCTCTATGTCTCTAATCCTGGAAAGGAAAATGAGGAAAACACTATGGAGGCTAAACTCACATATACTCAATAACCCGAAAGTAATGGAGAGATTAAGGGGAGAAATCAAAGAATACCTAGACCTTAATGACACGGGAGAAACATCACCAGTGATCTTATGGGATACATTGAAAGCTGTACTGAGAGGGAAAATTATTTCCATTACCACTCACATGAAAAAAATCAATGCACAAAAATTAGCAGACCTTCAAGGCAAATTAAAACAACTTCAAGTTGTAGATAGCAACAAAAGTAATTCAAATCGAAAACAGGAAATTAGGAAATTGCAAAGTGAAATTGACGATATTTATACGTTGGAAACTCAAAGAAATTTTCTTTACCTGAGCAAAAGAATTATGAAGTAGGAGGTAAATCAGCTAGATTATTAGCATATAAATTATGAAAACAACAAGCAGACAATACAATTCATAAAATAAAGAATCCAAAGACAAAGCTTGTGGAGAGTGCAATAGGGAAAATTCAAGAGAGTTTTGAAACATATTATCGAGAGCTGTACTCCCAACCCCGGGCCCCCAATGAGCCCTATACAGACAGTGTATTGAATTTTTTAGATCTACCTAAACTTACAGATTTACAAAATGAAAGTTTATTAGAACCAGTAACCGTCAAAGAACTGAACGTGGCCATCTCTAGGTTAAAGGCTGGAAAGTCCCCGGGTTCTGATGGGTTTACCTCAGAGTGGTACAAGTCCCTGAAGACACAGTTAGCCCCATTACTACTTAACACCTTTAATTGGATCTTGCAGAGAGGAGAAACTCCACCTTCCTGGAGAGAAGCGATTATTTTAGTTATTCCTAAAGAGGGTAAAGATGAACTAGAATGTGGCAATTATCGGCCAATTAGTGTTCTTAATTTAGATTACAAACTATTTACATCTATATTAGCGCGCAGATTGGAAAAGTTTTTACCTGGCCTAATCCACTTAGACCATACTGGATTTATTCAACAAAGACAAATACAGGACAACATAAGGAGAACTCTGCACATATTAGAACAGGTTAATAAGAACGAGACAGAGACAATGGTAGCAGGATTGGACGTTGAGAAAGCTTTTGATTTGGTTAGTTGGGCATTCCTATACAGAGTGTTAGGAAGATTCGGCTTTCAAGAAAAGTTTATTAAAGTAATTCAGAATCTATATGACAGCCCTACAGCCCGAATTAAGATAAATGGGGACTTCTCTGACTCCTTAATCTTAGAGAGAGGCACTAGACAGGGATGCCCAATTTCTCCTCTCCTTTTTGCGCTATATATTGAACCGCTTGCCCAACTAATAAGACAGAGCGAAATCGTAAAAGGTATCAAGGTGGCAGGGATCGAACAGAAAGTGGCGTTATTCGCAGATGATGTTTTGGTCTATCTGAGTGAACCAGAAAAATCATTTATAGGATTGTTTACACTGTTGGATGACTCGTAAAAAAAACACAGGTTATGTCCCTAAATTATACACCATCCAAAAAATTGCAGGATACATACGATCTTAAGTGGGAAGCTAAATCATTAAAATATTTAGGAATAACCCTGTCGAAGGATCTTTCAACACTGTCACAGGTAAATTAGGGGCCATTAATCTCAGAGATAAAAGCAGATATACATAGATGGAATCTTATCCCCTTTTTAAGTTTAAATTCAAGGATAAATACTATAAAAATGAATATTCTTCCTCGGTTATTGTATCTTTTCCGTACTTTACCGGTGGAGGTGGATGATAATCAATTCAGGGAATGGGACAAATGGATTTCCCGCTTCATTTGGCAAGGAAAGAAACCTAGAATTCGATATAACACCTTACAGTTAGGGAAGGGAGGAGGAGGTATGGTTCTTCCTTGCCTGAGAAATTATTTTTATGCCTCACAGATAACCCCTCTGTTATATTGGTGTAATAGGGAATATAAGGCTAGATGGAAGGAAACAGAATTTGGATTAGTTGACAGTTTTCCTCTACAGGCCTCAATAGCTGACAAAGGATTGATGGCCCAGTTGGAAAAATTTAAAAACAGTTGGATAAATCTTACATTAAAAGTATGGCAGAAGGTGGTTAATTCATGTGGAATTAATAACATGTTAAAACTCTTTAGATGGTGTGCATATGATACCGAATTCCTTCCCAACAGAGGAGATAACAGATTTGAGTTATGGATAAAGAAAGGTCTTACAACCTACCTCTCATTTATAGATAAAAGAGTATTACAAAGTTTCCAAATCCTGCAGGACAAACATGGCCGAGAACATAATAACTTTTTTAGGTACCTTCAAGTACGAAACTATGTTAACCAGAGTTGTAGATATACAGACCTATCAACAGTAGAATTAGAATTTTTCAGGATTCTGAATTCGGCTTGCAGTTCAATACCTAGTAAATCAGTTTCTCGAGTATATAATGCACTCTCCCATGCTAAAAATGTAAATACACTATATTAAAGAGAAGTGGGAGAAAGAAGCGGGGTTGGTACTTTCAGAGGAGGCTTGGGGGAAAATCTGCAGCTTTCAATGGTCCTCGACTAATTCTTTGACTTAGAGAGAACATTGTTGGAAAAACATTATAAGATACTTCAAGACCCCATATCAGGAAAAATATAAAGATACAAACGTGACGTGTTGGAGAAGGTGCGGCTCCAAGGAGGCAAATCATTTTCATATTTTCTGGGATTGCCCTAAATTAAGTCTATATTGGGAAGGTATTCATAGAACATTAGTTAAGGTACTTAGGTCCCAGATACCTCTGAATTTTGAGACGCTCTATTTGGGGCATGTATTGTTTCTTGAACAGAAGGAAGATATAAAGTTGCTGCAGGCCCTCTTAGCGGCAAGTAAGAAATCAATCACTAGAAAGTGGCTAAATCCAATACCACCTACATTAGAAGATTGGCACAAAATTATCTTGGAAATATTTAAAATGGAAAAGTTGACTTATTCCCTGAGAATTCAAAAAGAAAAATTTTATCAAATCTGGAATAAATGGATTGAATATATAACCCCAATGCGAGCAGACTTTAGATGACTCTCCTAATGATTTATACTGCTCTTCTCATCAACACAGTAATATTGCTAACGTAAGCACCCCTAGTCTAAATGTCTTTTTTTTGGTTTTCTTTTGGAAAATAGAGAATTAACACAAGTAAAGAGAAAGATTTGGGAAAGGGATAAAAAATGAAAAAAATTAAGTAATTAAGTACGTAGGGATTGGATAATTATGTCTGCGGGCAGGAGCAAGCATGAACAAATTAGGATATAAACACCAACAATGGTTGTTACATAGGCTTATATACAACATTTTGGACCAGTGGAAATGGTCCAGAAGAGTAATATGGAAACTATTATTACCATTTTTCTTAACAACTAATACCATTACTTAGCCTAATAGATTAGAATTACCACAGTACATAATTATCTATTTAAGTGTCTAATTTCCTTTTATATCATCTCAATGTGTACTTAAGAATGTATAAATAATTATAGTTTTATACATATAAAAAAATGGAAAAGGTTATATGTGTGAAAAAGTACATGATATTTGTGAATTCCTTATCCAAATAAAAATAAAATTAAAAAAAAAAGAAATGGATGCTTGTTTCACTGGAGCACATAATTTCCATTGCCCTAAAATGTATGGCACTAGGCTATGTAGCTTACCACAGTGCAAACTCTGACAGATTTGTGTCTGACATTAACTCTGGAACAGGAGCAGAAGATCCAAATTATTTATTGTTTGTTTTCTTGTGGGCCAAGTAGACCTGAAAACCACCTGAAGGCACACAGGATAATCTTGGGTTTCCACTGACCAGATATCCTTTCCTTCCTCCACATACAACAAATAATACCATTACTCAATTGTTGAAGGCTTTCTTTTGTGTGTTTTCTACCATCAAAAGCTTCTGCTCATCCATTTGCTAAGGATTTCAAAGGGAAACTTTTACAGAACTTTGAACTTATACTTTGGAAGACCAAGCCAAATTTACAATCCAGTTGTAAAACACAGGTATACAAATATGGAAGGAGGACAAGTTTATATCTTCTGCATCTTACTTAAAAAAACAAAAATGAAGATTTCCTTTGAAAACATTTTGATATCCATAGAAAGGAAAACATCTTCTTGTGAACTGTTCCAAAATTTACCCAATAATCATAATAATACCTTGCCCAAAAATAATTACTTAAATACACATTTTCCCAAACTGAGTTTCTGGCTTTTTAAAAGAGTTCTTCTCATCTCCTTTTCCTCCTCTTAGACCATGTCTCAGGATAGATGATACTTGTATTGATTCCAGAGCCAAGGCTCCTAAAGCTGATTTGTTCGAAGTAGGATCCATAGATTCCACCAAAGATGTGGCAGCAGCAGCTTGGTGGGGGTGGGTGAGTGGGCAGATTTGGAGGTAAGGCACTCTTTATATTACTGTGAAAAGCTCCATTCCTTCCACCTCAGACTCCAGAGGGCTGGGCTTCTGTGTGTTCCTAACTAGGGATGCTCAGTGCCATATTGAATATTCTTAATTTTGAGCTGTCATTCACCAGGGATTCTCACAAGTTGGTAGTTACGTAACACTTCATGAAGGAGGCTATAAAAATGCTCTTGGATCACTTCCTTCATTTCCCTTGGTAATCCTAAGCACAGCAGAGCTTTGAGTACAGCATGTGCTTTGGAAGTCTGGTATTGTGCAAAGAAATGATATGGCTTGCCTATCGAACTGACAGAGTATAGCTAAGGCTTCAGTGCCTGGAATGTCTTGGGAGAAGATGCCACTGAAATTGGAGAATTCTGTTGTACCTTTTCAGTGCTTGTTATAGGCAGCCCAAGTCCCAGAAACATACAGGGCAAGAAACTCTGCTCTCAGTGCAATATACCAGTGATCACTGTTTTTCAGTTAGCCTATAACCTTTGCAGTCTCTTGTGGCCCAGATAATCTGCTCATGTCAAAGTTGAGAGATTCTTCATAGTGTTCCTGTCAACGATCCCTCTCCTTCATAAGTTAGTGTTGTGCTGAACTCAAGGTTTGGTTGTTTTGTGTCTCTCCAGAAATCTGACTGAGGATTGCCTGACCCTGTGCTCAAATAATATCACCACGTCAGGTGCACATGGTATGGCATCATTCTCATATGGTTATGGAAGGTCATTACATAATCATAATCATTTATAGAATGTCTAACTGCCAATCTCATGGAAAAAATGCACATTAGTAGCTATGAAATCAAAATACAAGGTAACACTTACGAACTCTGATTTATTGCAACACCAGCACGAAAGAGCAGCTTTTTCAGAAAAAGGTACCAAGAGGAAATCCACACAGTGGTTTAACTGCAACAAGACCTGCAAGTCACAGAATCCCTGGAATGCAGGAAGACGAGGGGAGATTCTTATAGAGCTCTACAACATTATGAGGGGTATAGATAGGGTGAATGGATGCAATCTTTCTCCCCACACGTTGGGCGATAGATACTAAACAAGAAGTCATAAGTTTAGGGTGAAAGGTGGAATATTCAAGGGGAATATGAGGGGAAACTTCTTCACTCAGAGTTGCGAGTGTGGAATGAGCTGCCAGCAAAAGTGATAGATGCAGGTAGAACTGTAACATTTAAGAGAAATTTGGATAGATACAGTACATAGGTGGGCAGAGTTTGGAGGGATATGGTCTGGGTGCGGCTAGACGAGACTAGTAGATCAGGTCAGCATGGACTGGATGGCCCTCAAGGGGTAGCTTCAGTGCTGTAGTACTTTATGACTCTATTTATTTTGTATAGTATTAATAATTAGTTTTATTAGCCAAAGAGTAGTGAATCTGTAGAATGCTCTGCCACAGACAGCTGTGGCGCCAAGTCTGTGGGTATATTTAAAGCAAAAGTTGATAGCTTCCTGATTGGTCAGGGCATCAAAGGTTATGGAGAGAAGGCAGGTGTATGGGGTTTACTGGGATCTGGGATCAGCCATGACGGAATGGTGGAGCAGACTCGATGGGCTGAATGGCCCACTTCTGCTCTATGTATTATAGTCTAGTTATGCAGCCTTAATGTGCACATGTACCGATGGTCAGTGAGGTGAAGATGTTGTTAATAATCCTTACTGGTTGAGATCTGCTGAATGCACAAATGGAAATACTAATAGTATTTAGCAATTGATTTCTCACATTGAAAAGTGTGTATGGAACTGGAGGAGATAGCAGAGATACTTACTGAATACTTTGCTTCAGTTTTCACTACAGAAAAGGATTTTGACAATTGTAGGGATGACTTACAGCTGACTGAAACGCTCAAGCATATAGACATAAGAAAGAGGATGTGCTGGAGCTTTTGGAAAGCATCAATTTGGATAAGTCTCTGGGACAAGATGAGATGTACCCCAGGCTACTGTGGGCGGTGAGGGATGAGATTGCTGAGCCTCTGGCGATAATCTTTGCATCATCAATGGGGACAGGAGAGTTTCTGGAGGATTGAAGGGTTGCAGATGTTGTTCCCTTGTTCAACAAAGGGAGTAGAGGTAGCCCAGGAAATTATAGACCAATGAGTCTTACTTCAGTGGTTGGTAAATTGACGGAAAAAGATCCTGAGAGGCAGGATTTATGAACATTTGGAGAGGCACAAGATGATTAGGAATAGTCAGCATGGCTTTGTCGAAGGCAGGTCGTGCCTTAGGAGCCTGATTGAATTTTTTGATATGACTAAAAACATTGATGAAGGTAGAGCAGTAGATGTAGTGTATATGGATTTCAGCAAGACATTTGACAAAGTAACCCATGCAAGGCTTATTGAGAAACTATGGATGCATGGGATCCAAGGGGACATTGCTTTGTGGATCCAGAATTGGCTTGCTCTCAGAAGGCAAAGAGTGTTTGTAGACGGGTCATATTCTGCATGGAGGTTGGTGACCAGCGGTGTGCCTCAGGGATCTGTTCTGGGACCCCTACTCTTCGTGATTTTTATAAATGACCTGGGTGAGGAAGTGGAGAGATGGGTTAGTAAATTTGCTGATAACACAAAGGTTGGGGGTGTTGTGGATAGTGTGAAGGGCTGTCAGATGTTACAGCAGGACATCGATAGGATGTAAAACTGGGCTGAGAAGTGGCAGATGGAATTCAACTCAGTTAAGTGTGAGGTGGTTCATTATGGTAGGTCAAATATGATGGCAGAATACAGTATTAATGGTAAGACT
This sequence comes from Mobula birostris, assembly GCF_030028105.1. Classification (NCBI taxonomy): domain Eukaryota; kingdom Metazoa; phylum Chordata; class Chondrichthyes; order Myliobatiformes; family Myliobatidae; genus Mobula; species Mobula birostris. Next base: position 20,303,353 of record NC_092393.1, read on the forward strand.
CTTGGCAGTGTGGAGGATCAGAGGGATCTTGGCATCCGAATCCATAGGACACTCAAAGCTGCTGCGTAGGTTGACTCTATGGTTAAGAAGGCATATGGTGCATTGGTCTTCATTAATCTTGGAATTGAATTTAGGAGCAGAGAAGTAATATTACAGCTATATAGGGCCCTGGTCAGGCCCCACTTGTAGTCCTATGCTCAGTTCTGGTCACCTCAATACAGGAAGGATGTGGAAACCATTGAAAGGGTGCAGAGGAGATTTACAAGGATGTTGCCTGGATTGGGGAGCATTCCTTATGAGAATAGGTTGACTGAAGTCGGCCTATTTTCCTTGGAGCGGTGGAGGATGAGAGGTGACCTGATAGAGATGTATAAGATGATGAGAGGCATTGATTGTCTGGATAGTCAGAGGCTTTTTCTCAGGGCTGAAATGACTAACACAAGAGGGCACAGTTGTAGGGTACTTGGAAGTAGGTACGGAGAGATGTCAGGGGTAAGTTTTTTTATGCAGGGAGCGGTGAGTGCGTGGAATGTGCTGCTGGCGATGGTGGTGGAGGTGGTTACGATAGGGTCTTTTAAGAGGCTCCTGAATACATACATGAATCTTAGAATAATAGAGGGCGATGGGTAACCCTTGGTAATTTCTAAATTAAGTACATGTTCGGCACAGCAAAGGGCCTGTATTGTGCTGTAAGTTTTCTATGTTTCTATTAATTTGATTACCCAAAACCCAAACGCTACATGATTGATCTTCTCAACCAAGCTCTTTGAAATTATTTCAATTTGTATAATGAATTTGAGCTCATGATTACCGAATTGAGACAAAGGATTTAGCAATGTGTTACACTGCTTTGTAAAACTTGCAAATAAATGCAAATAATGTCTCAGAGTTACATCATCTCTGTTTGATCTAATCTCCCATGCAATCTGTGTGTAATTTAGATATTGGTTTACTATGGGTGTTCCAGTTTTCTCCTATCTCTCAAGAACATACTGGGAAGTTAATTGGGTACTACAAAGGACAAAAGATTCAATGGAGAATTGATGGGCAAGTGTTATAGGGAATAAGTTGCAGGGAATCACGAGGGAAAAATGAAATTGAGTGATTAAGAACTGGCATGGCCCCAATGGAGATGAATGGGTTCTGATGTCATGTTAAGTGGAGTTACTTTATCTGTGTGAGGTCCAACAGCAAATCCATAGTTCAAAATGAAAATAACCAATTTTTGCACTGCACCCTTACCAGTCACATATTAATGAGTAGTGTAATGTAATTGAAAATAAGATGCAAATTACAATGATTTAGAAATACGCTCAATAATTAATCTGACAGTGTGATTATCCCATCTCCTTATCTCACTTCCATTAAGAGGTCATAGTTGAATAGGTAGTAAAAGTGTTGTGAAAAAGTAGTTGCACCTGAAAATGAAATCTTTTATTCTCTTGAACTATAAACTGTTCATCACACTTAGGAATTTTCCACACAGCTGACATGTTTTTCTTCACAGCAACTTTGGCGCAAATATTTAGGACAAGTGTTCAAGTGTTTGAATGCACCATATAATTACATAATCTATCGGTGACACTCTTGAAACAAGTTTGCAAAGTACAGAACAAACTGCAAGTGCAGCTTTACTTATAAACCAAACTAAAACACAGAATAAAGTATACTTTAATTGTAGAGTATGAAAAAGTTTTGATAAAAGACTAACTTTTAACAAAATCAAGATATATTATTAATTAATGTTGCTGGAAATAAATTTGGGTAAATAAACTTCTGTTAAACATTTATTAAAACAATTACAAAATAAATTAATTGTATTTTAAGCATAAAGTTGCTTAACAGTAACATCTGAATATAGATTATCAGCCTTCTTCTGCAAGGCAAAGATTCAACTTGCACCAAAATTAGCCACGTGTTGCAAGACAGAATTGCTTATGAGATGATGACGGTGAGACCAAAGCCAAAATCACCAGCAAGCCTCAGCTGAATTAAAACAATGAGCTGAAGGCTGAAAACAGATCAGTTGTTAGGAACTGAAATTAAATCACATACAATTTCTTAAAGAAGAGAAAATGATGGACTTTCTTTGTATTTATTCTTCCAGAAGGCATAAATACTGCTTGCAATGCAGCCATTTATTCTCAAGCCCCAAATTTCCAGAATTGAAGTTAAAATTAAGAATCAGAATCAGATTTAATATCACTGGCATATGTTGTGAAATTTGTTAACTTAGTGGCAGCAGTACAATACATGACAATATAGCAAAAATAAATAAATCAATTACAGTAAGTGCAGATATATATGTATATTAAATAGTTAAATTAAAATATTTCAAAACAGAAATAATATATATTAAAAAAGTAAGGTAGTGTTCATGGGTTTAATGTCCATTTAGAAATTGGATGACAGAGGGGAAGAAGCTGTTCCTGAATCACTGAGTGTGTACCTTCAAGTTTCTGTACCTCCTTCCTGATGGTAACAATGAGACAAAAGCATGTCTTGCATGAGGGGGTTCCTTAATAATGGACTCCACCTTTCTGAGACACTGCTCCTTGAAGATCTCTTGGATACTACAGAGGCTAGTACCCAAAATGGAGCTGACTAATTTTACAAGTTTCTTTAGCTTCTCTGACCATGTGAGGTAGCTCGCCCACTCCTGTACCAGACAGCAATGTAGCCTGTCAGAATGCTCTCCACAGTACATCTGCAGAGGTTTGAGTGTTTTAGGTGACAAGCCAATTCTCCTCAAGCTCCTATTTTCTTGCCTTCTTTTTGCTGCATCAATATGTTGGGACCAGGTTAGATCCTCAAAAGATCTTGACACCCAGGAACTTTAAATTGCTCACTCTTTCCACTTCTAATCTCTCTATGAAGATTGGTTCGTGTTGCCTACCTTTTCTGAAGACCACAATCAGCATTTTGGTCTTACTGATGCTAAGTGCAAGTTTGTTGCTGCAAAGCCATTCAACTAGCTTGTGTATCTCGCTCCTGTACACCCTCTCAACTCCACCCAAGATTCTGCCAACAATGGTTATATTGTCAGCAAATTTATAGGTGGTATTTGAGCTATTCCTAGCCACACAGTCCTAGGTATAGAGAGAGTAGAGCAGTGTTGATTGCCAGTGTGGAGGATATATTATTACTAATCCACACAGATTGGATCAACCATATTGGTGCAGCCAGAATGACAGAGTGTCCAGATAAAGCAAAAGTGATCATTTTCCTTCATTCAAGGACACTTGAGAGTCAAATGGGACAGTGTGAGAAACAGGGTCAATTAATTTAATCTGCTTGAAGAAAACTGTGGGAAGGAAATGGGCAGTGATGATTCAAGTCAGGGCTGGACCAGCCCTGAACATCAACTCTCCATTTTACTTCCTGGCACAGATGATGCCTGACACATTGACTTCTTCGGGCAATTTGTTTTTTGTTTAACTCCAGTTTCCAGTGTCTGTAATCCTTTGTGTCTCCAGGTTCATTTGATTACTTGAATTGATTTGTCCAGCTGCAGTTGTCATGTCTTTGGATCATTGGTGCAAACTTCTTTCTGTTAGTCTAATAACTTACCTCACTGCTCAGTTAGGGACCATTAGTAAGTTTGTTCTTTTCACCAGACTGAATGAGAAGACTACATGTCTCAAGGCCTGTTTATTTTGCATCAGGGACTCTTAACTATAAAGCAAAAGTGGAAGGGTTGTTGAATTTGACAGGATATTAGTACCACTATCAGATTCTAACACCCCATTTTCTAATTATAAAATAATAGCTGACGAGTGAACTTGTACAGTGGTCTTTATAAAATTAAAGCATGATTTTAAGGTGGAATTTTACATCAATACTTTCCTGTTATATTAAAGGGTCTAAAAAGCCTGCGACCTTAGTTCATCAAAACAAAGCCTTGTGGCATTTTCTACAAAATACTAAGATTACCTTTAGCTTGATATATTTTCATAAGAGTACATTTAATACAAAAGGTGCTCCATCTAAAATAGTATGCAAATATTATGGTCTGGATAAAGCAGATCAGTTAAGCCTCGTAAAGATTTAAACCATACACTTTAGTCAACGATTACAAGTGTTTAATCCAAGACTTTCAGTTTGGTCAACAGAGTCAGTTCAGGAACAGGTTTAAACTTGACAATGCCGTCAGTATAACTGTCACTTCAGTCGGACCCATAGGCATCAAGCTCAGTATACTCAAACTATTAGTAACTGCCTGAAAAAAAAACAAGTGTAACTACTTGGTGTGCTTGCTATAAGAATTAATTTCAATTTATTA